>NC_141592.1:49345111-50742169 GCF_036417535.1 Chlamydotis macqueenii
TAATCAAGGATCAATGATCGAGCCTTGAGGTGAGATCGACGCAAGGATCAAAACAAAGATAGAGCCTCGAGGAAAGTATCGAGGCTAGGACCGAGGATCGAGGTGAGGATCGAGCCTCGAGGCGAGGATCGAGGACAGGATCGAGCCTCGAGGCGAGGATTGGGGCGAGAATCGAGTCTCGAGGCGAGGATTGAGGATCGAGGAGCGAGGATCGAGCCGCGAGGCGAGGATCGAACAACGGGCAGCTAGATCAAGGATCGAGGCGAGGATCAAGGATCAAGGATCGAGCCTCGAGGCAAGGATCAAGTATCGAGCCTCGAGGCGAGGATCTAGGCGATGATCGAGGCGAGGATTGAGGATTGAGGCGGGGATCGAGACTCGAGGGTGAGGATCGAGCCTCGAGGCGAGGATCCAGGAGAGGATTGAGCCTCGAGGCAAGGATCGAGGATCAGAATCGAGCCTCAAGGCGAGGATCGAGGCAAGGAGCGAGAATCGAGCAGCGAGGATCAAGCCGCGATGCAAGGATTGAGGATCGAGGTGCGAAGATCAAGGATCGAGGTGAGGATTTGATCGGAATGAGGATCAAGGCGAGGATTCGAGGCGAGGATCGAGCCTCGAGCCTTGAGGTGAGGATCGACGCAAGGATCAAGGCGAAGACAGAGCCTCGAGGCGAGGATCGACGCGAAGGACCAAGGCGAAGACAGAGCCTCGAGGCGAGGATCGAGGCAAGGATCGAGTCTTGAGGCGAGGATCGAGCCTCGAGGTGAGGATCGAACCTCGAGGCGAGGATCGAGGCGAGGATCGAGCCTCGAGGTGAGGATTGAGGATCGAGGATCGAGGCAAGGATCGAGGCGACGATCGGGGCGAGGATCAAGCCTCGAGGCGAATATCGAGGATCGAGGATCGACACGAGGATCGAGGATCGAGCGGCGAGGATCGAGCCGCGATGCAAGGATTGAGGATCCAGCGGCGAGGATCAAGGATCGAGGTGAGGATCGAGGCGACGATCGGGGCGAGGATCGAGCCTCGAGGCGAGGATCGGGGATCGAGGATGGAGGCGAGGATCGAGGATCCAACGGCGAGGATCAAGGATCGAGGCGAGGATCAGATCGGGTCGTGGATCGGGGCGAGGATCAAGGCCAGGATCAAGCCTCGGGGATCGAGGATCGAGCAGCAAGGCGAGGATTGATGTGAAAATCAAGGATCAAGGATCGAGCCTCGAGGTGAGGATCGAGCCTCAAGACGAGGATCGAGGATCGAGCCTCGAGGCGAGGATCGAGGCGAAAATCGAGGATAGAGCCTCAAGGCAAGGATCGAGCCTCGAGGCGAGGATCGAGGAGAGGATCGAGCCTCGAGGTGAGGATCGAAGATCGAGGATTGAGCCTCGAGGCAAGGATCGAGGATTGAGGATCGAGGATTGAGCCTCGAGGCGAGGATCGAGGTGGGGATCGAGGATCGAGCAGCGAGGATTGAGCCGCGAGGCGAGGATCGAACATCGGGCAGCTAGATCAAGGATCGAGGCGAGGATTTGATCGGGACGAGGATCAAAGCGAGGATCGGGGCAAGGATCAAGGCGAGGATCGAGGCAAGGATGGAGCCTCGGGCCTTGAGGTGAGGATCGAGGTGAGAATCAAGGATCGAGAGGCAAGGATCGAGTAGCAAGGTGATGATCGAGGATCGAGCAACGAGGATCAAGGATCGATGCTAGGATCAGATCGGGTCGAGGATCGGGGCGAGGATCAAGGCGAGGATCGAACCTCGAGCCTCGAGGTGAGGATCGACGCAAGGATCAAAACGAAGATAGAGCCTCGAGGAAAGTATCAAGGTGAGGACGGAGGATCGAGGTGAGGATCAAGCCTCGAGGTGAGGATCGATGCGAGGATCAGCCTCGAGGTGAGGATCGAGCCTCGAGGCGAGGATTGAGGCGAGGATCGAGCCTCGAGGCGAGGATTGAGGATCGAGGATCGAGGCGAGGATCGAGGTTCGAGCCTCGAGGCGAGGATCGAGGCGGGGATCGAGGATCGAGGCGAGGATTGAGGATGGAGGATCGAGGCGAGGATCGAGGTTCGAGCCTCGAGGCGAGGATCGAGGCGGGGATCGAGGATCGAGGCGAGGATCGCGGCGGGGATCGAGGATCGAGCAGCGAGGATCGAGCCGCGATGTGAGGATCGAACATCGGGCAGCTAGATCAAGGATTGAGGCGAGGATCGAGCCTCGAGACTTGAGGTGAGGATCGACGCGAGGATCAAGGCGAACATAGAGCCTCAAGGCAAGGATCGACGCAAGGATCAAGGATCGAGGTGAGGATCGAGCCTCGAGGCGAGGATCGAGGCGAGGATCGAGGATCGAGCCTCTAGACGAGGATCGAGGCGAGGATCGAGCCTCGAGGTGAGGATCGAGCCTCGAGACGAGGATCGAGGTGAGGATCGAGGCGAGGATCAAGGATCGAGCCTCGAGGCAAGGATTGAGGATCGAGGATCTAGCCTCGAGGCACGGATCGAGGTGAGGATCGAGGATCGAGTGGCGAGAATCGAGCCGCGATGCAAGGATCGAGGATCGAGCGGCGAGGATCGAGGATCGAGGCAAGGATCGTATCGGGGCGAGGATCAAGGCGAGGATCGAGGCAAGGATCGAGTCTCGAGCCTCGAGGCGAAGATCGAGGCGAGGATCGAGGTGAGTATCGAGCGGCGCGGATCGAGCCGTGATGCAAGGATCGAGTAACGAGCGGCGAGGATCAAGGATCGAGGCGAGGATCGAACATCGAGCGGCGAGGATCAAGGATCGAGGCGAGGATCGGATCGGGACGAGGATCAAGGCAAGGATCGGGGCGAGGATCACGGCGAGGATCGAGGCGAGGATTGAGCCTCGAGCCTCAAGGCGAGGATCAAGGCAAGAAGCAAGGATCGAGAGGCGAGGATCGAGCTGCAAGGCGATGATCGAGGATCGAGCGGCGAGGATCAAGAACCGAGGTGAGGATCAGATCGGGACGTGTATCAGGGCGAGGATCAAGGCGAGGATCGAGGTGAAAATCAAGGATCGAGGATCGAGCCTTGAGGAGAGGATCGAGGCGAGGGGTGAGGATCGACGGGAGGATCCAGCCTTGAGGATCGAGGTGAGGATCGAGCCTCAGGCGAGGATTGAGGCGAGGATCGAGGATCGAGCGGCGAGGATCGAGCCGCGATGCAAGGATTGAGGATCGAGGTGGGAAGATCAAGGATCGATGCGAGGATTTGATCGGAATGAGGATCAAGGCGAGGATCGAGGCGAGGATCGAGCCTCGAGCCTTGAGGTGAGGATCGACGCAAGGATCAAGGCGAAGACAGAGCCTCGAGGCGAGGATCGAGGCGAGGATCGAGTCTTGAAGCGAGGATTGAGCCTCGAGGTGAGGATCGAACCTCGAGGCGAGGATCGAGGAGAGCATTGAGCCTTGAGGTGAGGATTGAGGATCGAGGATCGAGGCGAGGATCGAGGCGACGATCGGTGCGAGGATCGAGCCTCGAGGTGAGGATTGAGGATCGAGGATCGAGGCGAGGATCGAGGCGACGATCGGGGCGAGGATCGAGCCTCGAGGCGAATATCGAGGATCGAGGATCGAGGTGAGGATCGAGGATCGAGCGGCGAGGATCGAGCCGCGATGCAAGGATCGAGGATCCAGCGGCGAGGATCAAGGATCGAGGTGAGGATCGAGGCGACGATCGGGGCGAGGATCGAGCCTCGAGGCGAGGATCGGGGATCGAGGATGGAGGCGAGGATCGAGGATCCAACGGCGAGGATCAAGGATCGAGGCGAGGATCAGATCGGGTCGTGGATCGGGGCGAGGATCAAGGCCAGGATCAAGACTCGGGGATCGAGGATCAAGCCTCGAGGCGAGGATCGAGGTGAAAATCAAGGATCGAGGATCGAGCCTCAAGGCGAGGATCGAGGCGAGGATCGAGGAGCGAGGTGAGGATCGAGGATCGAGGCGAGGATCGAGGAGCGAGGTGAGGATCGAGGATCGAGCCTCGAGGCGAGGATCGAGGCGAAAATCGAGGATAGAGCCTCGAGGCGAGGATCGAGCCTCGAGGCGAGGATCGAGGAGAGGATTGAGCCTCGAGGCGAGGATCGAGGATCGAGGATCGAGGATCGAGGCGAGGATCGAGGTGGGGATCGAGGATCGAGCAGCGAGGATTGAGCCGCGAGGCGAGGATCGAACATCGGGCAGCTAGATCAAGGATCGAGGCGAGGATTTGATCGGGACGAGTATCAAAGCGAGGATCGGGGCAAGGATCAAGGCGAGGATCGAGGCGAGGATCGAACCTCAAGCCTTGAGGTGAGGATCGACGCGAGGATCAAGGCGAAGATAGAGCCTCGAGGCGAAAATCAAGGTGAAAATCAAGGATCGATGATTGAGCCTCGAGGTGAGGATCGACGCAAGGAACGTATCGAGACGAGGACCGAGGATCGAGGTGAGGATCGAGCCTCGAGGTGAGGATCGAGGATCGAGGCGCGGATCAAGGGTTGAGGCGGGGATCGAGCCTCGAGGTGAGGATCGAGCCGCGATGCAAGGATCGAGGATCAAGGTGCGAAGATCAAGGATCGAGGCGAGGATTGAGGATCGAGGCGAGTATCGAGGCGACGATCGGGGCGAGGATCGAGCCTCGAGGCGAGGATCGAGGATCGAGGATCGAGGCGAGAATCGAGGATCGAGGTGAGGATCGAGCCTCGAGGCGAGGATCGAGGCGAGGATCGAGGATTGAGGCAGGGATCGAGCCTCGAGGTGAGGATCGAGCCGCGATGCAAGGATCGAGGATCAAGGTGCGAAGATCAAGGATCGAGGCGAGGATTGAGGATCGAGGCGAGTATCGAGGTGACGATCGGGGCGAGGATCGAGCCTCGAGGCGAGGATCGAGGATCGAGGATCGAGGCGAGAATCGAGGATCGAGGTGAGGATCGAGCCTCGAGGCGAGGATCGAGGCGAGGATCGAGGATTGAGGCAGGGATCGAGCCTTGAGGTGAGGATCGAGCCGCGATGCAAGGATCGAGGATCGAGGTGCAAAGATCAAGGATCGAGGCGAGGATCGAGGCAAGGATCGAGGATCGAGGCAAGGATCGAGGCGAGGATCGCGGCGGGGATCGAGGACTGAGCAGCGAGGATCGAGCCGCGATGCGAGGATCGAACATCGGGCAGCTAGATCAAGGATCGAGTCTTGAGGCGCGGATCGAGCCTCGAGACTTGAGGTGAGGATTGACGCGTGGATCAAGGCAAACATAGAGCCTCGAGGCAAGGATCAACGCGAGGATCAAGGATCGAGGTGAGGATCGAGCCTTGAGGCGAGGATCGAGGCAGGATCGAGGATCGAGCCTCGAGACGAGGATCGAGCCTCGAGGCGAGGATCGAGGTGAGTATCGAGGATCGAGCCTCGAGACGAGGATCGAGGCGAGGATCGAGGATCGAGCCTTGAGGCTAGGATTGAGGATCGAGGATCGAGCCTCGAGGCGAGGATCGAGGTGAGGATCGAGGATTGAGTGTCGAGGATTGAGCCGCGATGCAAGCATCGAGGATCGAGCGGCGAGGATTGAGGATCGAGGTGAGGATCGCATCGGGACGAGGATCAAGGCAAGGATCGGGACGAGGATCAAGGCGAGGATCAGGGCGAGGATCAAGGCGAGGATCGAGGCGAGGATCGAGTCTCGAGCCTCGAGGCAAAGATCGAGGCGAGGATCGAGGCAAGGATCAAGGATCGAGCGGCGCGGATCGAGCCGTGATGCAAGGATCGAGTATCGAGCAGCGAGGATCAAGGATCGAAGCGAGGATTGAACATCGAGGGGCGAGGATCAAGGATCGAGGCGAGGATTTGATCGGGACGAGGACCAAGTCGAGGATCGCGGCAAGGATCAAGGCGAGGATCGAGGCGAGGATTGAGCCTCGAGCCTTGAGGTGTGGATCGACGCGAGGATCAAGGCGAAGATAGAGCCTCGAGGCGAGGATCGAGGCGAGGAACGAGAATCGAGGTGAGGATTGAGCCTCGAGGTGAGGATCGAGGCGAGGATCAAGGATCGAGCGGCGACGATCGAGCCGCGATGCAAGGATCGAGGATCGAGTGGCGAGGATCAAGGATCGAGGCGAGGATCGGATCGGGATGAGGATCAAGGCAAGGATCGGGGCGAGGATAAAGGCGAGGATCGAGGCGAGGATTGAGCCTCGAGCCTCGAGGCGAGGATCGAGGCAAGAAGCAAGGATAGAGAGGCGAGGATCGAGCCGCAAGGCGATGATCGAGGATCGAGCGGCGATGATCAAGAATCGAGGCGAGGATCAGATCGGGACGTGGATCGGGGCGAGGATCAAGGCGAGGATCGAGGTGGAAATCAAGGATCGAGGATCGAGCCTTGAGGAGAGGATCGAGGCGAGGGGTGAGGATCGAGGGGAGGATCGAGCCTTGAGGATTGAGGTGAGGATCGAGCCTCAGGCGAGGATCGAGGCGAGCATCGAGGATCGAGGATCGATTGAGGTGAGGATCGAGGATCGAGCGGCGAGGATCAAGGATCGAGGTGAGCATTGGGACGAGGATCAAGGCGAGGATCGAGGCGAAGATAGAGCCTCGAGGCGAGGATCGATGTGAGGACCGAGCCTCGAGGAGAGGATCGAGGCGAGGATCGAGCCTCGAGGCGAGGATCAAGGCTCAATGCGAGGATCAACCCTCGAGGTGAGGTTCGACCCTCGAGGCGAGGACTGAGGTGAGGATCGAGCCTTGAGGCGAGGATCGGGGCGATGATCGAGCCTCGAGGCGAGGATCGAGGCAAGGATCGAGGATCGACCGGCGAGGATCGAGCCGTGATGCAAGGATTGAGGATTGAGCGGTGAAGATCAAGGATCGAGGCGAGGATCGGATCGGGATGAGGATCAAGGCGAGGATCTAGGTGAAAATCGAGGCGAGGATCGAGGCGAGGATCGAGGTGAGAGGCGAGGATCGAAGCGTGGATCTAGGATCGAGGCAAGGATCGAAGCGTGGATCTAGGATCGAGGCAAGGATCGAGGATCAAGCGGCGAGGATTGAGCCACGAGGCAAGGATCGAGGATCGAGCAGCGAGGATGAAATCGGGACGAGGATCGAGGTGAGGATCGGGGCGAGAATCAAGTCGAGGATCGAGGCGAGGATTGAGGCGAGGATCGAGGATCGAGGATCGAGGCGAGGATCGAGGCGGGGATCGAGGCGAGGATCAAGGCGACGATCGGGGCGAGGATCGAGCCTCGAGGCGAGGATCAAGGATCGAGGATCGAGGATCGAAGTGAGGATCGAGGATCGAGCGGCGAGGATCGAGCCGCGATGCAAGGATCGAGGATCGAGCAGTGAGGATCAAGGATGGAGGCGAGGATCGGATCGGAACGAGGATCAAGGCGAGGATCGAGGCGAGGATCGAGCCTCGAGGCGAGGATCGAGGACCAAGGATCAAGGCGAGGATTGAGGATCGAGGACCGAGCCTCGAGGCGAGGATCAAGGCTTGATGCGAGGATTGAGCCTTGAGGTGAGGACCGAGCCTCGAGGCGAGGATCGAGGCGAGGATCGAGGATCGAGCCTCGAGGCAAGGATCGAGGATCGAAGATCGAGGATCGAGGACCAAGCCTCAAGGCGAGGATTGAGGTGATAATCGAGCCTCAAGGCGAGGATCGAGGTGGGGATCGAGCCTCGAGGCGAGGATCGAGGTGAGGATCGAGGATCAAGGATCGAGCCTCGAGGCGTGGATCGAGGCGAGGATCGAGGATCTGGTGGCGAGGATTGAGCCGCGATGCAAGGATCGAGGATCGAGCGGTGAGGATCAAGGATGGAGGCGAGGATCGGATCGGGACGAGGATCAAGGCCAGGATCGAGGCGAGGATCGAGCCTCGAGGTGAGGATTGAGGTGAGGATGGAGGCGAGGATCAAGGACCAAGGATCGAGGCGAGGATTGAGGAACGAGGACCGAGCCTCGGCGCGAGGACTGAGGTGAGGATCGAGCCTCGAGGCGAGGATCGAGGTGAAAATCAAGGATCGAGGCGAGGATCGAGGATCGAGCCTCAAGGCGAGGATCGAGGCGAGGATCGAGGATCGAGCCTCAAGGCAAGGATCGAGGATCGAAGATCGAGGATCGAGGATCGAGCCTCGAGGTGAGGATCGAGGCGAGGATCGAGGATCGAGGACCGAGCCTCGAGGCGAGGATTGAGGTGATAATCGAGCCTCGAGGCGAGAATTGAGGCGACGATCGAGCCTCGAGGCTAGGATTGAGGATCGAGGCAAGGATCGAGGTGAGGGGTGAGGATCGAGGCGAGGATCGAGGCAAGGATCGAGGATCGAAGACCAAGCCTCGAGGCGAGGATGGAGGTGAGGATCGAGGATCGAGGATCGAGGATCGAGGATCGAGGCATGGATTGAGGCGAGGATCGAGGATCAAAGATCGAAGATCAAGGCGTGGATTGAGGCAAGTATCGAGGATCGAAGATCGAGGATTGGGGATCGAGCCACGAGGTGAGGATCGAGGCGAGGATCGAAAATCGAGTACCGAGCCTCGAGGCGAGGATCGAGGTGAGGATCGAGCCTCGAGGCGAGGATCGAGGATCGAGGATCAAGCCTCGAGGCGAGGATCGAGGCAAGGATCGAGCCTCGAGGCGAGGATCAAGGCTCGATGCGAGGATTGAGCCTCGAGGTGAGGACCGAGCCTCGAGGTGAGGATCGAGGCAAAGATTGAGGATCGAGCCTCGAGGCAAGGATTGAGGATCGAAGATCGAGGATCGAGGACCGAGCCTCGAGGCGAGGATCGAGGCGAGGATCGAGCCTCGAGGCGAGGATCAAGGCTCGATGCGAGGATCAACCCTCGAGGTGAGGTTCGACCCTCGAGGCGAGGATCGAGGCGAGGATCGAGGCAAGGATCGAGGATCGAAGACCAAGCCTCGAGGCGAGGATGGAGGTGAGGATCGAGGATCGAGGATCGAGGATCGAGGATCGAGGCATGGATTGAGGCGAGGATCGAGGATCAAAGATCGAAGATCAAGGCGTGGATTGAGGCAAGTATCGAGGATCGAAGATCGAGGATTGGGGATCGAGCCACGAGGTGAGGATCGAGGCGAGGATCGAAAATCGAGTACCGAGCCTCGAGGCGAGGATCGAGGTGAGGATCGAGCCTCGAGGCGAGGATCGAGGATCGAGGATCAAGCCTCGAGGCGAGGATCGAGGCAAGGATCGAGCCTCGAGGCGAGGATCAAGGCTCGATGCGAGGATTGAGCCTCGAGGTGAGGACCGAGCCTCGAGGTGAGGATCGAGGCAAAGATTGAGGATCGAGCCTCGAGGCAAGGATTGAGGATCGAAGATCGAGGATCGAGGACCGAGCCTCGAGGCGAGGATCGAGGCGAGGATCGAGCCTCGAGGCGAGGATCAAGGCTCGATGCGAGGATCAACCCTCGAGGTGAGGTTCGACCCTCGAGGCGAGGATCGAGGAGAGGATCGAGCCTTGAGGCGTGGATCGGGGCGAGGATCGAGGATCGACCGGCGAGGATCGAGCCGTGATGCAAGGATTGAGGATTGAGCGGCGAAGATCAAGGATCGAGGCGAGGATCGGATCGGGATGAGGATCAAGGCGAGGATCTAGGTGAAAATCGAGGCGAGGATCGAGGCGAGGATCGAGGTGAGAGGCGAGGATCGAAGCGTGGATCTAGGATCGAGGCAAGGATCGAGGATCAAGCGGCGAGGATTGAGCCACGAGGCAAGGATCGAGGATCGAGTAGCGAGGATGAAATCGGGACGAGGATCAAGGTGAGGATCGGGGTGAGAATCAAGTCGAGGATCGAGGCGAGGATTGAGGCGAGGTTTGAGGATCGAGGATTGAGGATCGAGCCTCGAGGCGAGGATCGAGGATCGAGCGGCGAGGATCAAATCGGGACTAGCATCAAGGCGAGGATCGAGGCGAGGATCGGGGCGAGGATAGAGGCAACGATTGGGGTGAGGATCGAGCCTCGAGGCGAGGATCAAGGATCGAGGATCACGGATCGAGGTGAGGATCGAGGATCGAGCGGCGAGGATCGAGCCGCGATGCAAGGATCGAGGATCGAGCAGTGAGGATCAAGGATCGAGGCGAGGATCGGATCGGAATGAGGATCAAGGCGAGGATCGAGGCGAGGATCGAGCCTCGAGGTGAGGATTGAGGTGAGGATGGAGGCGAGGATCGAGGACCAAGGATCAAGGCGAGGATTGAGGATCGAGGACCGAGCCTCGAGGTGAGGACTGAGGTGAGGATCGAGGATCGACGACCGAGCCTCGACGCGAGGACTGAGGTGAGGATCGAGCCCCGAGGCGAGGATCGTGGCGAAAATCAAGGATCGAGGTGAGGATCGAGGATCGAGGATCGAGCCTCAAGGCAAGGATCGAGGATCGAAGATCGAGGATCGAGGATCGAGCCTCGAGGTGAGGATTGAGGTGATAACCGAGCCTCGAGGCGAGTGTTGACGTGATAATCGAGCCTCGAGGCGAGGATCGAGGTGAGGACCGAGCCTCGAGGCGAGGATCGAGGCGAGGATCGAGGATCAAGGCGAGGATCGAGGCGCAGTTCGAGGATCGAGGATCGAGCCTCGAGGCGAGAATCGAGGCAAGGATCGAGGATCAAGCGGGGAGGATCGAGCCTCGAGGCGAGGATCGAGGCGAGGATCGAGGATCAAGGCGAGGATCGAGGCGCGGTTCGAGGATCGAGGATCGAGCCTCGAGGCGAGAATCGAGGCAAGGATCGAGGATCAAGCGGGGAGGATCGAGCCACGAGGCAAGGATCGAGGCTCGAGTGGCGAGGATCAAATCGGGACGAGGATCAAGGCGAGGATCGGGGCGAGGGTCAAGGTGAGGATCGAAGCGAGGATCGAGACTCGAGGCTAGGATTGAGGATCGAGGCAAGGATCGAGGTGAGGGGCGAGGATCGAGGCGAGGATCGAGGCGAGGATCGAGGATCGAGGATCGAGGATCGAGGATCGAGCCTCGAGGATCAAATCGGGACTAGGATCAAGGCACGGATCGAGGCGAGGATCTAGGCGAGGATAGAGGCAACGATCGGGGCGAGGATCAAGCCTCGAGGCGAGGATCGAGGATCTAGGATTGAGGATCGAGGATCGAGGTGAGGATCGAGGCGGGGATCGAGCCTCGAGTCGAGGATCGAGGAGAGGATCGAGCCTTGAGGCGAGGATCGGGGCGAGGATCGAGGATCGAGCGGCGAGGATCGAGGTGAGGATCGAGGACTGAGCGGCGAGGATCTAGCCACGATGCAAGGATCGAGGATCGAGCGGTGAGGGTCTAGGATCGAGGCGAGGATCGGATCGGGACGAGGATCAAGGCGAGGATCAAGGCGAGTATCGAGGTGAGAGGCGAGGATCGAGGACCGAGCCTCGAGGTGAGGACTGAGGTGAGGACCGAGCCTCGAGGTGAGGACTGAGGTGAGGACCGAGCCTCGAGGCGAGGATCGAGGCGAGGATCAAGCCTCGAGGCGAGGATCAAGGCTCGATGCGAGGATTCAGCCTCGAGGTGAGGACCGAGCCTCGAGGCGAGGATCGAGGCGAGGATCAAGGATGCGAGGATCGAGCCTCGAGGCGAGGATCGAGGATCGAGTGGCGAGGATCAAATCGGGACTAGGATCAAGGTGAGGATCGAGGCGAGGATCTAGGCGAGGATAGAGGCAACGATCGGGGCGAGGATCGAGCCTCGAGGCGAGGATGGAGGATCTAGGATTGAGGATCAAGGATCGAGGTGAGGATGGAGGCAGGGATCGAGGCGAGGATCGAGGCGACGATCGGGGCGAGGATCGAGCCTCGAGGCGAGGATCGAGGATCAAGGATCGAGGATCAAGGATGGAGGCGAGGATCGGATCGGGACCAGGATCAAGGCGAGGATGGAGTATCGAGGATCGAGGATCAAGGATGGAGGCGAGGATCGGATCGGGACCAGGATCAAGGCGAGGATCGAGGCGAGGATCGACCCTCGAGTTGAGGACTGAGGTGAGGATGGAGGCGAGGATCGAGGACCAAGGATCGAGGCGAGGATTGAGCATCGAGGACCGAGCCTCGAGGCGAGGATCGAGGTGAGGATCGAGCCTCGAGGCGAGGATCGAGGATCGAGGATTGAGGATCGAGCCTCGAGGTGAGGATCGAGGTGAGGATCGAGCCTCGAGGCGAGGATCAAGGCTCTATGTGAGGATTGAGCCTCGAGGTGAGGACCGAGCCTCGAGGCGAGGATCGAGGCCAGGATAGAGCCTCGAGGCAAGGATCGAGGATCGAGGATCGAGGATCGAGCCTCGAGGTGAGGATCGAGGCGAGGATCGAGAATCGAGAGGCGAGGATCGAGCCGCGAGGCCATGATCGAGGATCGAGCGGCGAGGATCAAGGATCGAGGCGAGGATCAAATCGGGACGAGGATCAAGGCGAGGATCGTGTCTTGAGGTGAGGATCGAGCCTCGAGGCGAGGATCAAGGCGAGCATCGAGGATGGAGGATCGAGGACTGAGCCTCTAGGCGAGGATCAAGGCTCGATGCAAGGATTGAGCCTCGAGATGAGGACCGAGCCTCGAGGCGAGGATCGAGGCGAGGATCGATCCTCAAGCCTCGAGGCAAGGATCGAGTATCGAAGATCGAGGCTCGAGGATCGAGGATCAAGCCTCGAGGTGAGGATAGAGGTGAGGATCGAGGATCGAGGACCGAGCCTCGAGGCAAGGATCGAGACGAGGATCGAGGATCGAGGATCGAGGATCGAGGATCGAGGCATGGATTTAGGCGAGGATCGAGGATCGAGGATCGAGCCTCGAGGCGAGGATCAAGGCTCGATGCGAGGATTGAGCCTCGAGGTGAGGACCGAGCCTCGAGGCGAGGATCGAGGCGAGGATCGATCCTCGAGCCTTGAGGCAAGGATTGAGGCAAGGATCGAGGATCGAGCCTCGAGGCAAGGATCGAGGATCGAAGATCGAGGATCGAGGATCGAGCCTCGAGGTGAGGATAGAGGCAAGGATCGAGGATCGATGACCGAGCCTCGAGGCGAGGATCGAGACGAGGATCGAGGATCGAGGCGAGGATCGAGGTTCGAGGATCGAGGCGAGGATCGAGTATCGAGGATCGAGCCTCGAGGCGAGGACCGAGGCGAGGATCGAGGATCGAGCCTCGAGGCAAGGATCGAGGATTGACGATCGATTATCGAGGATCGAGCCTCGAGGCGAGGATCGAGGCGAGGATCGAGCCTCGAGGCGAGGATCAAGGCTTGACGCGAGGATTGAGCCTCGAGGTGAGGACCGAGCCTCGAGGCGCGGATTGAGGCGAGGATCGAGGATCGAGCCTCGAGGCAAGGATCGAGGATCGAAGATTGAGGATCGAGGATCGAGCCTCGAGGCGAGGATTGACGTGATAATCGAGCCTTGAGGCGAGACTCGAGGCGAGGATCGAGGCGACGATCGAGGGTCGAGGATCGAGCCTCGAGGCGAGGATCGAGGCGAGGATCGAGCCTCGAGGTGAGGATCAAGGCTCGATGCGAGGATTGAGCCTCGAGGTGAGGACCGAGCCTCGAGGCGAGGGTCAAGGCAAGGATCGAGGATCGAGGTTCGAGGCGAGGGTCGAGGCGAGGATCGAGGATCGAGGGTCGAGGCGAGGATCGAGGATCGAGCCTCAAGGCAAGGATCGAGGATCGAAGATCGAGGATCGAGGATCAAGCCCCGAGGTGAGGATCGAGGCGAGGATCGAGGATCGAGGACTGAGCCTCGAGGCAAGGATCGAGGCGAGGATCTAGGCGAGGATCGGGGCGAGGATCGAAGCGAGGATCGGGGCGTGGATCGAGGCGAGGATCGAGGATTGAGGAGCGAGGAGCGAGGATTGAGCCACAAGGTGAGAATCGAGGCAAGGATCGAGGCTCGAGCAGCGAGGATCAAATGGGGACGAGGATCAAGGCGAGGATCGAGCCTCGAGCCTCGAGGCGACGATCAAGGCGAGGATCGAGCCTCGAGGCGAGGATCAAGGCTCGATGCAAGGATTGAGCCTCGAGTTGAGGACCGAGCCTCAAGGCGAGGATCGAGGCGAGGATCGAGGATCGAGCCTCGAGGCAAGGATCGAGGATCGAAGATCGAGGATCGAGGATCGAGCCTCGAGGCGAGGATCAAGGCTCGATGCGAGGATCGACACTCGAGGTGAGGATCGAGGATCGAGGCGAGGATCAAGGAGAGGATCGAGCCTTGAGGCGAGGATCGAGGCGAGGATCGAGGATCAAGAGGCGAGGATCGAGCCACGAGGCAAGGATCGAGGCTCGAGCGGCGAGGATCAAATCGGGACGAGGATCAAGGCAAGGATTGGGGCGAGGGTCAAGGTGAGGATCGAAGCGAGGTTCGAGCCTCATGCCTCGAGGCGAGAATCGAGGCGAGGATCGAGGATCGAGGCTAGGACTGAGGATCGAGGCAAGAATCGAGGATCGAGGCGAGGATCGAGGCGAGGATCGAGGATCGAAGACCAAGCCTCGAGGCGAGGATCGAGGATCGAGGATCGAGGATCGAGGAACGAGCCTCGTGGCGAGGATCGAGGATCGAGCGGCGAGGCGAGGATCGGGACTAGGATCAAGGCGAGGATCGAGGCGAGGATCGAGCCTGAGGCGAGGATTGAGGTGAGGATGGAGGCGAGGATCGATGAACAAGGATCGAGGCGAGGATTGAGGACTGAGGACCGAGCCTCGAGGCGAGGATCGAGGCGAGGGTCGAGCCTCGAGGCGAGGATTGAGATGAGGATGGAGGCGAGGATCGAGGACCAAGGATCGAGACGAGGATTGAGGATTGAGGACCGAGCCTCGAGGCGAGGATCGAGGCGAGGATCGAGGATCGAGCCTCGAGGTGAGGATCGAGGACCGAGCCTCGAGGCGAGTTCTGAGGTGAGGATCGAGCCTTGAGGTGAGGATCGAGCCTCGAGGCGAGGATCGAGGTGAGGATCGAAGATCGAGCCTCGAGGCAAGGATCGAGGATTGAAGATCGAGGATGGAGGATCGAGCCTCGAGGCGAGGATCGACGATCGAGGATCGAGGATCGAGGATCGAGCCTCGAGGTGAGGATCGAGGCGAGGATCGAAAATCGAAGACCGAGTCTCGAGGGAAGGATCGAGGTGAGGATCGAGCCTCGAGGCAAGGATCGAAGCGAGGATCGAGGATCCAGGATCGAGCCTCGAAGCGAGGATCGAGGCGAGGATCGAGGATCGAGGTGAGGATCGAGGCGAGGATTGAGCCTCGAGGCAAGGATCAAGGATTGAGGATCGAGCCTCGAGGCAAGGATCAAGGCTCAATGCGAGGATTGAGCCTCGAGGTGAGGACCGAGCCTCAAGGCGAGGATCGAGGCGAGGATCGAGGATCGAGCATCGAGGCAAGGATTGACGATCGAAGATCGAGGATCGAGGATCGAGCCTCGAGGTTAGGATCGAGGCTCGATGCGAGGATTGAGCCTCGAGGTGAGGACCGAGCCTCAATGCGAGGATCGAGGCGAGGATCGAGGATCGAGCCTCGAGGCAAGGATCGAGGATCGAAGACCGAGGCTCGAGGATCGAGGATCAAGCCTCGAGGTGAGGATAGAGGTGAGGATCGAGGATCG
Source organism: Chlamydotis macqueenii (assembly GCF_036417535.1). NCBI lineage: Eukaryota > Metazoa > Chordata > Aves > Otidiformes > Otididae > Chlamydotis > Chlamydotis macqueenii. The sequence continues at coordinate 49,360,687 of NC_141592.1, forward strand.
AGGACCGAGCCTCGAGGCAAGGATCGAGACGAGGATCGAGGATCGAGGATCGAGGATCGAGGATCGAGGCATGGATTTAGGCGAGGATCGAGGATCGAGGATCGAGCCTCGAGGCGAGGATCAAGGCTCGATGCGAGGATTGAGCCTCGAGGTGAGGACCGAGCCTCGAGGCGAGGATCGAGGCGAGGATCGATCCTCGAGCCTTGAGGCAAGGATTGAGGCAAGGATCGAGGATCGAGCCTCGAGGCAAGGATCGAGGATCGAAGATCGAGGATCGAGGATCGAGCCTCGAGGTGAGGATAGAGGCAAGGATCGAGGATCGATGACCGAGCCTCGAGGCGAGGATCGAGACGAGGATCGAGGATCGAGGCGAGGATCGAGGTTCGAGGATCGAGGCGAGGATCGAGTATCGAGGATCGAGCCTCGAGGCGAGGACCGAGGCGAGGATCGAGGATCGAGCCTCGAGGCAAGGATCGAGGATTGACGATCGATTATCGAGGATCGAGCCTCGAGGCGAGGATCGAGGCGAGGATCGAGCCTCGAGGCGAGGATCAAGGCTTGACGCGAGGATTGAGCCTCGAGGTGAGGACCGAGCCTCGAGGCGCGGATTGAGGCGAGGATCGAGGATCGAGCCTCGAGGCAAGGATCGAGGATCGAAGATTGAGGATCGAGGATCGAGCCTCGAGGCGAGGATTGACGTGATAATCGAGCCTTGAGGCGAGACTCGAGGCGAGGATCGAGGCGACGATCGAGGGTCGAGGATCGAGCCTCGAGGCGAGGATCGAGGCGAGGATCGAGCCTCGAGGTGAGGATCAAGGCTCGATGCGAGGATTGAGCCTCGAGGTGAGGACCGAGCCTCGAGGCGAGGGTCAAGGCAAGGATCGAGGATCGAGGTTCGAGGCGAGGGTCGAGGCGAGGATCGAGGATCGAGGGTCGAGGCGAGGATCGAGGATCGAGCCTCAAGGCAAGGATCGAGGATCGAAGATCGAGGATCGAGGATCAAGCCCCGAGGTGAGGATCGAGGCGAGGATCGAGGATCGAGGACTGAGCCTCGAGGCAAGGATCGAGGCGAGGATCTAGGCGAGGATCGGGGCGAGGATCGAAGCGAGGATCGGGGCGTGGATCGAGGCGAGGATCGAGGATTGAGGAGCGAGGAGCGAGGATTGAGCCACAAGGTGAGAATCGAGGCAAGGATCGAGGCTCGAGCAGCGAGGATCAAATGGGGACGAGGATCAAGGCGAGGATCGAGCCTCGAGCCTCGAGGCGACGATCAAGGCGAGGATCGAGCCTCGAGGCGAGGATCAAGGCTCGATGCAAGGATTGAGCCTCGAGTTGAGGACCGAGCCTCAAGGCGAGGATCGAGGCGAGGATCGAGGATCGAGCCTCGAGGCAAGGATCGAGGATCGAAGATCGAGGATCGAGGATCGAGCCTCGAGGCGAGGATCAAGGCTCGATGCGAGGATCGACACTCGAGGTGAGGATCGAGGATCGAGGCGAGGATCAAGGAGAGGATCGAGCCTTGAGGCGAGGATCGAGGCGAGGATCGAGGATCAAGAGGCGAGGATCGAGCCACGAGGCAAGGATCGAGGCTCGAGCGGCGAGGATCAAATCGGGACGAGGATCAAGGCAAGGATTGGGGCGAGGGTCAAGGTGAGGATCGAAGCGAGGTTCGAGCCTCATGCCTCGAGGCGAGAATCGAGGCGAGGATCGAGGATCGAGGCTAGGACTGAGGATCGAGGCAAGAATCGAGGATCGAGGCGAGGATCGAGGCGAGGATCGAGGATCGAAGACCAAGCCTCGAGGCGAGGATCGAGGATCGAGGATCGAGGATCGAGGAACGAGCCTCGTGGCGAGGATCGAGGATCGAGCGGCGAGGCGAGGATCGGGACTAGGATCAAGGCGAGGATCGAGGCGAGGATCGAGCCTGAGGCGAGGATTGAGGTGAGGATGGAGGCGAGGATCGATGAACAAGGATCGAGGCGAGGATTGAGGACTGAGGACCGAGCCTCGAGGCGAGGATCGAGGCGAGGGTCGAGCCTCGAGGCGAGGATTGAGATGAGGATGGAGGCGAGGATCGAGGACCAAGGATCGAGACGAGGATTGAGGATTGAGGACCGAGCCTCGAGGCGAGGATCGAGGCGAGGATCGAGGATCGAGCCTCGAGGTGAGGATCGAGGACCGAGCCTCGAGGCGAGTTCTGAGGTGAGGATCGAGCCTTGAGGTGAGGATCGAGCCTCGAGGCGAGGATCGAGGTGAGGATCGAAGATCGAGCCTCGAGGCAAGGATCGAGGATTGAAGATCGAGGATGGAGGATCGAGCCTCGAGGCGAGGATCGACGATCGAGGATCGAGGATCGAGGATCGAGCCTCGAGGTGAGGATCGAGGCGAGGATCGAAAATCGAAGACCGAGTCTCGAGGGAAGGATCGAGGTGAGGATCGAGCCTCGAGGCAAGGATCGAAGCGAGGATCGAGGATCCAGGATCGAGCCTCGAAGCGAGGATCGAGGCGAGGATCGAGGATCGAGGTGAGGATCGAGGCGAGGATTGAGCCTCGAGGCAAGGATCAAGGATTGAGGATCGAGCCTCGAGGCAAGGATCAAGGCTCAATGCGAGGATTGAGCCTCGAGGTGAGGACCGAGCCTCAAGGCGAGGATCGAGGCGAGGATCGAGGATCGAGCATCGAGGCAAGGATTGACGATCGAAGATCGAGGATCGAGGATCGAGCCTCGAGGTTAGGATCGAGGCTCGATGCGAGGATTGAGCCTCGAGGTGAGGACCGAGCCTCAATGCGAGGATCGAGGCGAGGATCGAGGATCGAGCCTCGAGGCAAGGATCGAGGATCGAAGACCGAGTATCGAGGATCAAGCCTCGAGGTGAGGATCGAGGCGAGGATCGAGCCTCGAGGTGAGGATCAATGCTCGATGCGAGGATTGAGCCTCGAGGTGAGGACCGAGCCTCGAGGCGAGGATCGAGGCGAGGATCGAGGATCGAGCCTCGAGGCAAGAATTGAGGATCGAAGATCGAGGATCAAGATCGAGCCTCGAGGTGAGGATTGAGGTGATAATCGAGCCTCGAGGCGAGGATCGAGGCGAGGATCGAGGATCGAGGATCGAGCCTTGAGGCGAGGATCGAGGCGAGGATCAGGATCAAGGATCGAGCCTCGAGGCGAGGATCGAGGCGAGGATCGAGCCTCGAGGCGAGGATCAAGGATCAAGGATCGAGCCTCGAGGCGAGGATCGAGGCGAGGATCGAGCCTCGAGGCGAGGATCAAGGCTCATTGTGAGGATCGACCCTCGAGGTGAGGATCGAGCTTCGAGGCGAGGATCGAGGATCTAGGATTGAGGATCGAGGATCGAGGCGAGGATCGAGGCGGGGATCGAGGCGAGGATCGAGGCGAGGATCTAGGCGAGGATCGGGGTGAGGATCGAAACGAGTATCGGGGCAGGGGATCGAGGCGAGGATCGAGGCGAGGATCGAGGATAGAAGACCAAGCCTCGAGGCGAGGATCGAGACGAGGATCGAGGATCGAGGATCGAGGATCGAGGATCGAGGCGTGGATTGAGGCGAGGATCGAGGATCGAGGATCGAGCCTCGAGGCGAGGATCGATGATCTAGGATTGAGGATCGAGGATAAAGGCGAGGATCGAGGCGGGGATCGAGGCGAGGATCGAGGCGACGATCGAGGCCAGGATCGAGCCTTGAGGCGCGGATCGAGGATCGAGGATCGAGGACCAAGGATCGAGGCGAGAATTGAGGATCGAGGACCGAGCCTCGAGGCGAGGATCGAGGTGAGGATCGAGCCTCGAGGTGAGGATCGAGGTGAGGATCGAGCCTCGAGGCGAGGATCAAGGCTCGATGCAGGGATCGACCCTCGAGGTGAGGATTGAGCCTCGAGGCGAGGATCGAGGATCAAGCGGCGAGGATCGAGCCACGAGGCAAGGATCGAGGCTCGAGCGGCGAGGATCAAATCGGGACGAGGATCAAGGCGAGGATCGGGGCAAGGGTCAAGGTGAGGATCGAAGCGAGGATCGAGCCTCGTGCCTCGAGGCGAGAATCGAGGCGAGCATCGAGCCTCGAGGCTAGGACTGAGGATCGAGGCAAGGATCGAGGTGAGGGGCGAGGATCGAGGCGAGGATCGAGGCGAGGATCAAGGCTCGATGCGAGGATTGAGCCTCGAGGTGAGGATCGAGCCTCGAGGGAAGGATCAAGGATCGAAGATCGAGGATCGAGGATCGAGCCTCGAGGTGAGGATCGAGGCGAGGATCGAGGATCGAGGACCGAGCCTCGAGGCGAGGATCAAGGTGAGGATCTGGCCTCGAGGCGAGGATCAATCCTCGATGCGAGGATTGAGCCTCGAGGTGAGGACCGAGCCTCGAGGCGAGGATCGAGGATCGAAGATCGAGGATCGAGGATCGAGCCTCGAGGTGAGGATCGAGGCGAGGATCGAGGACCGACCCTCGAGGCGAGGATTGAGGTGATAATCGAGCCTCGAGGCAAGGATCAGGGCGAGGATCGAGCCTCGATGCGAGGATCGAGGCGAGGATCGAGGATCGACCGGCGAGGATCAAGCCGTGATGCAAGGATTGAGGATTGAGCGGCGAAGATCAAGGATCGAGGTGAGGATCAAATCGGGACGAGGATCAAGGCGAGGATCTAGGTCAAAATCGAGGCGAGGATTGAGGATCGAGGAGAGGATCGAGCCTCGAGGTGAGGATCGAGTTGAGGATCGAGGATTGAGGCAGGGACAGAGGCAAGGATCGAGGTGAGGAAAGAGGATCGATGTGAAGACCGGGCCTCGAGGCGAGGATCAAGGATTGAGGCGAGGATCGAGGATCGAGGCAGGGACAGAGGTGAAGATCGAGGCGAGGATTGAGGAGAGGATCGAGGATCGAGGTGAGGATCAAAGCAAGGATCCAGCCTCGGGGTGAGGACCGAGCCTCAAGGCGAGGATCGAGGCCAGGATCGAGGATCGAAGCAGGGACAGAGGCGAGGATCGAGGCGAGGATGGAGGATCGAGGCGAGGATCGAGGCGAGGATCAAGGATCGAGTATCGAGGTGAGGATCGAAGCAAGGATCGAGCCTCGGGGCGAGGATCGAGCCTCAACGCAAGGATCGAGGCGAGGATTGAGGTGAGGATCGAGGATCGAGGCGAGGATCGTGGCGAGGATCTAGGTGAGGACCGTGGTGAAAATCGAGCTACTAGCCTCGAGGCGAGGATCGAGGCGAAAATCGAGCCCTGAGGCAAGAATCGATCATCGAGGATCAAGGCGAAAATTGAGCACCGAGGATCGAGGCGAGGATAGAGCATCGAGGTGAAAATCAAGGCAGGGATTGATGTAAGAATCGAGGATGGAGGCGAGGATCGAGGATCAAGGTGAAGATAGTGCCTCGATGCAAGGATCGATGATCGGGGAGAGGATAGAACCTCGAGGCGAGGATCGAGGTGAGGATCGAGGATAGAGGCGAGGATTGAGGATCCAGGCGAGGATCGAGCCTCGAGGTGACGATCGAGGCGAGGATTGAGGATTGAGGTGAGGATCGAGCCTCGAGGTGAGAATCAAGGCAAGGATCGAGCCTCGAGGTGAGGATCAAGGCGAGGATCGAGGACCGAGGCAAGGGTCCAGGACCGAGGCGAGGATCGAGGACCGAGGCAAGGGTCCAGGACCAAGGCGAAGATCGAGGGAGGATCGATTGTCGACGCGAGGATCAAGGTGAGGATCGAGGATCGAGGCTCGAGCCTCGAGGATTGAGAGGAGACTTGAGCCTCATGGCGAGGGGCAAGGCGGGGACTGAGCCACAAGTATCGAGGATCTAGGCGAGGGTCTACGTGAGGATCGAGGCGAAAATCGAGCTGCAAGGCAATGATCGATCGTCGAGGATCAAGGCAAAAATCGAGCACAGAGGATCGAGGCGAGGATCAAGCATCGAGGCGAAAATCAAGGCAGGGATTGATGTAAGAATCGAGGATCGAGGCGAGGATCGAGGATGCAGGCGAGGATCGAGGATCAAGGCGAGGATCGAGGATGCAGGCGAGGATCGAGGATCGAGGCAAGGATAGAGATTCGAGGCGAGGATCGAGGATCGAGGCGAAAAATGAGGCGAGGATCGAGCCTCAATGCGAGGATCGAGGTGAGGATCGAAGCAAGGATCGAGCCTCAAGGCAAGGATCAAGCCTCAAGGCAAGGATCGAGGTGGGGATCGAGCCTCGAGGCGAGGATCAAGGTGAGGATTAAGGATCGAGGCAAGGATCAAGGATCGAGGCAAGGATCAAGCCTCGAGGCAAGGATCGAGGCGAGGATTGAGACGAGGATCGAGGATCAAGGCGAGGATCGAGGATTGAGAAGAGGCTCGAGTCTCGAGGCAAGGGGCAAGGCAGGGATTGAGCCACGAGTATCGAGGAACGAGGCGAGGATTGAGGACCAACGTGAGCCATGAAGCAAGGATAGAGGTGAGTGTCAAGGCAAGGATCGAGGCGAGCATCAAGGCAAGGACTGAGTATCGAGGTGAGGAGCGGGGATCAAGATGGGGATCAAGATGAGGATCGAGGCGAGGATCGAGGCAAGGACCGAGCATCGAGGCAAAAATCAAGGCAGGGATTGATGTAAGAATCGAGGATCGAGGCGAGGATCGAGGATAAAGGCGAGGATCGAGGATCAAGGAGAAGATCGAGGTGAGGATCGAGCCTCGGGGCGAGGATCGAGGCGATGATCGAGGATCGAGGTGAGGACCGAGGCGAGGACCGAGGATTGAGGTGAAAAACAAGGCGAGGATCGCGGCAAGGATAGAGACTCGAGGTGAGGATCGAGGATCGAGGCAAAAAACGAGGTGAGGTTCGAACCTCGGGGCGAGGATAGTGGAACGAGGTGAGGAACGAGGCAAGGATCAAGGCGAGGATCGAGGATCGAGGTGAGAGTCGAGGCAAGGATCGAGGTCCGAGGCAAGGGTCCAGGACCAAGGCAAAGATCGAGGAGAGGATCGAGTGTCGAGGCGAGGATCAAAGCGAGGATCGAGCATCGAGGATCGAGGCGAGGGTCGAGGATTGAGAGGAGACTTGAGCCTCGAGGCGAAGGGGCAAGGCGGGGACTGAGCCACGAGTATCAAGGATCTAGGAGAGGATCTAGGCAAGGATCGAGGCGAAAATCGAGCTGCAAGGCACGGATCGATCATCGAGGATCAAGGCAAAAATCGAGCACAGAGGATCGAGGCGAGGATCGAGCATCAAGGTGAAAATCAAGGCAGGGATTGATGTAAGAATCGAGGATCGAGGCGAGGATCGAGGATGGAGGCGAGGATCAAGGATCGAGGCGAGGATAGAGCTTCGAGGCGAGGATCAAGGATCGAGGCGAAAAACGAGGCGAGGATCGAGCCTCGATGCAAGGATCGAGGTGAGGATCGAAGCAAGGATCAAGCCTCAAGCCGAGGATTGAGGATCGAGGCAAGGATCGAGGTGGGGATCAAGCCTCGAGGCGAGGATCAAGGCGAGGATTGAGGATCGAGGCAAGGATCGAGCTTTGAGGCGAGGATCGAGGCGAGGATCGAGGATCGAGGCGAGGATCGAGAATCGAGGCAGGGACAGAGCCGAGGATCGAGGCGAGGATGGAGGATCGAGGTGAGGATCGAGGCGAGGATCGAGGATTGAGGTGAGGATCGAAGCAAGGATCGAGTCTCGGGGAGAGGATCGAGGCAAGGATAGAGACTCGAGGTGAGGATCGAGGATCGAGGCGAAAAATGAGGTGAGGATTGAACCTCGGGGCGAGGATAGAGGAACGAGGTGAGGAACGAGGCAAGGATCAAGGCGAGGATCGAGGATAGAGGCGAGGGTCGAGGTGGGGATTGAGCCACGAGTATCGAGGATCGAGGCGAGGATTGAGGATCGAGGTGAGCCACGAAGCAAGGATCGAGGTGAGTGTCGAGGCAAGGATCGAGGCGAGCATCAAGGCAAGGATCGAGTATCGAGGTGAGGATCGGGGATCAAGATGAGGATCGAGGTGAGGATCGAGGCAAGGACCGAGCATCGAGGCGAAAATCAAGGCAGGGATTGATGTAAGAATCGAGGATGGAGGCGAGGAGCGAGGATGGAGGCGAGGAGCGAGGATCGAGGATCAAGGAGAAGAACGATGTGATGATCGAGCCTCGGGGCGAGGATCGAGGCGAGGATCGAGTCTCAAGGCGAGGATCGAGGCAAGGATAGAGACTCGAGGTGAGGATCGAGGATCGAGGCGAAAAAACGAGGTGAGGATCGAACCTCGGGGCGAGGATAGAGGAACGAGGTGAGGAACGAGGCAAGGATCAAGGCAACGATCGAGGATCGAGGTGAGGGTCGAGGTGGGGATCGAGCCTCAAGGCGAGGATCGAGGCGAGGATCGAGCCTCGAGGCGAGGAGCGAGGACTGAGGTGAAAAACGAGGCGAGGATCGAGCCTCAAGGCGAGGATCAAGGCGAGGATCGAGCCTCGAGGCGAGGATCAAGGCGAGGAGCGAGGACTGAGGTGAAAAACGAGGCGAGGATCGAGCCTTGAGGCGAGGATCAAGGCGAGGATCTAGGATCGAGGCAGACAGAGGCGAGGATCGAGGGAAGGATCGAGGATCGAGGCGAGGATCGAGGATCGAGGTGAGGATCGAGGCGAGGATTGAGGATCGAGGTGAGGATCAAGCCTCGAGGTGAGGATCAAGGCGAGGATTGAGGATTGAGGCGAGGATCGAGGACTGAGAGGAGACTTGAGCCGCGAGTCGAGGGGCAAGCCGGGGACTGAGCCACAAGTTTCGAGGATCTAGGCGAGTATCTAGGCAAGGATCGAGCGAGGATCGAGCCTCGATGTGAGGATCGAGGTGAGGATCGAAGCAAGGATCGAGCCTCAAGGTGAGGATCGAACCTCGAGGCGAGGATAGAGGCAAGGATCGAGCCTCGAGGCAAGGATCGAGGCGAGGATCGAGGATCGAGGCAGGGACAGAGCCGAGGATCGAGGACCGAGGCAAGGGTCCAGGACCGAGGCGAGGATCAAGGATCGAGGTGAGGATCGAGGCGAGGATCGAGGATGGAGGCGAGGATCGAGGATTGAGATGAGGCTCGAGCCTCGAGGCGAGGGGCAAGGTGGGGATTGAGCCACGAGTATCGAGGATCGAGGCGAGGATGGAGGATCGAGGTGAGCCACGAAGCAAGGATCGAGGCGAGTGTCGAGGCAAGGATCGAGGCGAGCATCAAGGCAAGGATCGAGTATCGAGGTGAGGATCGAGGACCAAGGCGAGGATCGAGGCGGGGATCAAGCCTCGAGGCAAGGATCAAGGATCGAGGCGAGGATCAAGGCGAGGATCTAGGTGAGGACCGAGTTGAAAATCGAGCCACGAGCCTCGAGGCAGGGATCGAGGCGAAAATCGAGCCGCAAGGCAAGAATCGATCATCGAGGATCAAGGCGAAAATCGAGCACCGAGGACCAAGGCGACGATCGAGCATCAAGGCGAAAATCAAGGCAGGGATTGATGTAAGAATCGAGGATGGAGGCGAGGATCGAGGATGGAGGCGAGGATCGAGGATCAAGGAGAAGAACGAGGTGAGGATCGAGCCTCGATGCAAGGATCAATGATTGGGGCGAGGATGGAACCTCGAGGCAAGTATCGAGGTGATGATCGAGGATCAAGGCGAGGATCGAGGCGAGGATTGAGGATCGAGGCGAGGATCAAGCCTCGAGGTGAGGATCGAGGCGAGGATTGAGGATCGAGGCGAGGATTGAGGATCGAGGCAAGGATTGAGAGGAGACTTGAGCCTTGAGTCGAGGGGCAAGGCGGGGACTGAGCCACAAGTATCGAGGATCTAGGCGAGGATCTACGTGAGGATCGAGGTGAAAATCGAGCTGCAAGGCAAGGATCGATCATGGAGGATCAAGGCAAAAATCGAGCACAGAGGATCGAGGCGAGGATCAAGCATCAAGGCGAAAATCAAGGCAGGGATTGATGTAAGAAGCAAGGATCGAGGCGAGGATCGAGGATGGAGGCGAGGATCGAGGTTCGAGGCGAGGATTGAGATTCGAGGCGAGGATCGAGCCTCGATGCGAGGATCGAGGTGAGGATCAAAGCAAAGATCGAGCCTCAAGGCGAGGATTGAGGATCGCGGCAAGGATCGAGCTTTGAGGCGAGGATCGAGGCGAGGATCGAGAATCGAGGCAGGGACAGAGCCGAGGATCGAGGCGAGGATGGAGGATCGAGGTGAGGATCGAGGCGAGGATCGAGGATCGAGGTGAGGATCGAGGATCGAGGTGAGGATCGAAGCAAGGATCGAGCCTCGGGGAGAGGATCGAGGCAAGGATAGAGACTCGAGGTGAGGATCGAGGATCGAGGCGAAAAATGAGGTGAGGATCGAACCTCGGGGCGAGGATAGAGGAACGAGGTGAGGAACGAGGCAAGGATCAAGGCGAGGATCGAGGATCGAGGCGAGGGTCAAGGCGGGGATTGAGCCACGAGTAGCGAGGATCGAGGCGAGGATTGAGGATCGAGGTGAGCCACGAAGCAAGGATCGAGGTGAGTGTCGAGGCAAGGATCGAGGCGAGCATCAAGGCAAGGATCGAGTATCGAGGTGAGGATCGGGGATCAAGATGAGGATCGAGGTGAGGATCGAGGCAAGGACCGAGCATCGAGGCGAAAATCAAGGCAGGGATTGATGTAAGAATCGAGGATCGAGGCGAGGATCGAGGATGGAGGCGAGGAGCGAGGAGCGAGGATCAAGGAGAAGAACAATGTGATGATCGAGCCTCGGGGCGAGGATTGAGGCGAGGATCGAGGATCGAGGTGAGGACCGAGGCGAGGATCGAGGTGAGGACCAAGGATTGAGGTGAAAAACAAGGCGAGGATCGAGTCTCAAGGCGAGGATCGAGGCAAGGATAGAGACTCGAGGTGAGGATCGAGGATCGAGGCGAAAAAACGAGGTGAGGATCGAACCTCGGGGCGAGGATAGAGGAACGAGGTGAGGAACGAGGCAAGGATCAAGGCAACGATCGAGGATCGAGGTGAGGGTCGAGGTGGGGATCGAGCCTCAAGGCGAGGATCGAGGTGAGGATCGAGCCTCGAGGCGAGGAGCGAGGCGAGGAGCGAGGACTGAGGTGTAAAACGAGGCGAGGATCGAGCCTCGAGGCGAGGATCAAGGCGAGGATTGAGGATCAAGGCAAGGATCGAGCCTCGAGGCGAGGATCGAGGTGAGGATTGAGACGGGGATCAAGGATCGAGGCGTGGACCGAGCCTCGAGGCGAGGATCGAGGCAAGGATCTAGGATCGAGGCAGAGACAGAGGTGAGGATCGAGGGAAGGATCGAGGATCGAGGCGAGGATCGAGGATCGAGGTGAGGATCGAGGCGAGGATTGAGGATCGAGGCGAGGATCAAGCCTCGAGGTGAGGATCAAGGCGAGGATTGAGGATTGAGGCGAGGATCGAGGACTGAGAGGAGACTTGAGCCGCGAGTCGAGGGGCAAGGCGGGGACTGAGCCACAAGTATCGAGGATCTAGGCGAGTATCTAGGCGAGGATCGAGGATCGAGGTGAGGATCGAGGCGAGGGTCGAGGATCAAGGTGAGGATAGAGCCTCGATGCAAAGATCGATGATTGGGGCAAGGATAGAACCTCGAGGCGAGGATCGAGGTGAGGATCGAGTACCGAGGTGAGGACAGAGGCGAGGATCAAGGCGAGGATCGAGGATCGAGGATCAAGAATCGAGGCGAAGATCGAGCCTCGAGGCGAGGCTTGGGGTGAGGATCGAGGCGAGGATTGAACCTCGAGGTGAGGCTTGAGGCGAGAATCGAGCCTCGAGGCAAGGATCGAGGTGGGGATCGAGCCTCGAGGCGAGGGGCAAGGTGGGGATTGAGTCACGAGTATCGAGGATCGAGGCGAGCATCAAGGATCAAGGCCAGGATCGAGCATCAAGGCAAAAATCAAGGCAGTAATTGATGTAAGATTCGAGGATCGCGGCGAGGATTGAGGATCGAGACCAGGATCGAGGATCGAGGCGAGGATAGAGCCTCTAGGCAAGGATCGAGCCTTGAGGCGAGGATCGAGGCGAGGATCGAGCCTCTAGGCAAGGATCGAGCCTTGAGGTGAGGACCGAGGCAAGGATCGAGGATTGAGGCGAGGACAAATGCGAGGATCGAGGCAATAATCGAGGATCGAGACAAAAAACGAAGCGAGGATTGAGCCTCGGGGCGACGATAGAGGAACGAGGCGAGGAACGAGGCGAGGATAGAGGTGAGGATCAAGAATCGAGGCGAAGATGGAGACGAGGATCGAGGCGAGGCTCGAGGATCAAGGCGAGGATCGACCCTCGAGGTGAGGATCGAGGCGAGGATGGAGCCTTGAGGTGAGGACCGAGGCGAGGATCCAGGACCGAGGCGAGGATCGAGGCGAGGATCGAGGATTGAGGCGAGGATCAAGGCAAGGATAGGGGATCGAGGTGAGGATCGAGGAAAAGACCTAGGCGACGATCGAGGATTGAGGCAAGGATCGAGGTGTGGATCCAGGATCAAGGCAAGGATCAAGGATCCAGGCGAGGATCGAGCCTCGGATCGAGCCTCGGGGTGAGGATCCAGGATCCAGGCGAGGATCAAGGCGAGGTTCGAGCCTCGAGGCTGGGATCGCGGATCGCGTCGAGAATCGAGCCTCGAGGCGAGCATCAAGGCGAGGATCAAGGATCGAGGCGAGGATCGAGCCTCGAGGCAAAGATCGAGGCGAGGACCGAGGCGCGGATCGAGGACCGACGCGAGGGCCAAGGCGAGGATCGAGGCAGTGATTGACATAAGAATCGAGGATCAAGAATGTCGTGGTTTTGTTAGTGAGGGGGGCCTAAGGTGGTAAGACGAGGGTCAAGTATTGAGGCAATGACCACGGCGAGGATCAAGCCTCAAGGAAAGGATGGAGGCAAGGATCAAGCTTGGGGTGAGCCTCGAGGCAAGGATCGAGGTTAGGATCGAGCATCGAGGCGAGGATCGGGGAGAGGACCGAGGCGAGGATCGAGCATCGGGGAGAGGACCGAGGCGAGGTTCGAGGATCGAGGCGAGGATCGAGCCTCGAGGCGCGGACTGAGGTGAGGATAGAGGACCGAGGCAAGGGTCCAGGACCGAGGCGAGGATCGAGGATCGAGGCTAGGAATGAGGCGAGGATCGAGGATCGAGGCAAGGATCGAGGATTGAGACGAGGCTCAAGCCTCGAGGCAAGGGGCAAGGCGGGGACTGAGCCACAAGTATCGAGGATCGAGGCGAGGATTGAGGATCGAGGTGAGCCACGAAGCAAGGATCGAGGCGAGTGTCGAGGCAAGGATTGAGGTGAGCATCAAGGTAAGGATCGAGGGTGGAGGCGAGGATCGAGGATCAAGGTGCGGATCGAGGCGAGGATCAAGGCAAGGACCGAGCATCGAGGCGAAAATCAAGGCAGGGATTGATGTAAAAATCGAGGATCGAGGCGAGGATCAAGGATGGAGGCGAGGATAGAGCCTCGATGTGAGGATCAAGGATCGATGTGAGGATCAAGGATCGAAGCGAGGATAGAACCTCGAGGTGAGGATCGAGGTGAGGATCGAGGATCGAGGCGAGGACAGAGGCAAGGATCAAGGCGAGGATCGAGGATAGAGGATCGAGGCGAAAAACGAGGCGAGGATCAAGCCTCGGTGCAAGGATAGAGGAACGAGGCGAGGAACGAGGCAAGGAATGAGGCAAGGATCGAGACTTGAGGCGAGGCTCGGGGTGAGGATCGAGGCGAGGATCGAACCTCAAGGCAAGGATCGAGGCGAGGATCGAGCCTCGAGGCGAGGATCGATCCTCGACGCAAGGATCGAGGCGAGGATTGAGGTGAGGATCGAGCCTCGAGGTGAGGATCAAGGCGAGGACTGAGGATCGAGGCGAGGATCGAGCCTTGAGGCGAAAATCAAGACAGGGATTGATGTTAGAATCAAGGATCGAGGCAAGGATCGAGGATGGAGGTGAGGATCGAGCCTCGAGGCGAGGATCGAGGATCGAGGCGAATAACGAGGCGAGGATCAAGGCGAGGATCGAGCCTCAAGGAAAGGATCGAGGCAAGGATCGAGCTTGGGTTGAGCCTCGAGTCAAGGATCGAAGCGAGGATTGAGTATTGAGGCGAGGATCGAGGCAGTGAGTGATGTAAGACTCGAGGATCGAGACGAGGATCAAGGATCGCGGCGATGATCAAGGCGAGGATTGAGCCCCAAGGAAAGGATCGAGGCAAGGATCGAGCTTGGGGTGAGCCTTGAGGCAAGGATCGAGGATCGAGGCCAGGATCAAGGATCGAGGCCAGGATCAAGGATTGAGGCAAGGATCAAGGCCGGGATCGAGTTTCAAGGTTTGAGGATCGAGTCTAGGATTGAGGCGAGCCTCGCGGATCGAACTGCGACGATCGAGGCAAGGATCGAGCCGTGAGGATTGAGGTGAAGATTGAGGTGAGGATCGAGGATGAGGTGAGCCTCGAGGTGAGGATCAAGGATCGAGGTGAGGATCAAGGAGAGCCTCGAGGCAAGGGTTGAGGATCGAGGCAAGTCTCGAGGCGAGCATTGAAGAGATCGAGGATCGGGGCGAGGATCGAGCAGCGAGGGGCAAGGATTGAGGCAAAGATCGAGGTGAGGATCAAGGATCGAGGCTTGAGGCGAGGATGAAGCATCAAGGCAAGGATTGACGATTGACGCAAGGATTGACGATTGAGGCAAGGATTGAGCTTCGAGGCCTGCATCGAGGTGAGGATTGAGCATCAAGGTGAGAGTCGAGGTAAGGATCAAGCATCATGGCGGAGATATAGCATCAAGGCGAGGATCGAGCTTTGAGGCGAGGATTGAGGCCAGGATCAAGCAAGGATCAAGGCGAAGATGGAGCATCAAGGTGAGGATCGAGGTGGGGATTGAAACAAAGACAGAGGCGAGGATAGAGCATCGAGGCAAGAAACAAGGATTGGGCATCAAGGTGAGGATTGAGGTGACGATCGAGCATCAAGGCGAAGATCAAGGTGAGTATTGAGGTGAGGATTGAGTCCCGAGGCAAGGATCGAGGATCGAGGCGAGGATCAAGGCAAGGATCAAGGATCGTGGCGAGGACCAAGGTGAGGATTGAGCTTCGAGGACTGAGCTTTGAGGATCGAGGATCTAGGCGAGGATCAAGGCAAGGATCAAGGATTGTGGTGAGGACCAAGGTGAGGATCGAGGATCGAGGCGAGGATCGAGGTGAGGATCGAGCTTCGAGGATCGAGCTTTGAGGATCGAGGATCTAGGCGAGAATCAAGGCAAGGATCGAGCCTCAAGGATCGAGGATCGAGGCCAGGATCGAGGCGAGGATCAAAGATCGAGGTGAGGATCTAGCCTCGAGGCGAGCCTCGAGGTGAGGATCAAGCCTTGAGGCAAGGATCGAGCCTCTAGGATCGAGGATTGAGGCGAGCCTCGAGACGAGGATCGAGGATCGACACGAGGATCAAAGCGAGGATCAAGCATCGAGGCAAGGTTCGAGGTGAGGATCGAAGTGAAGATCGAGCCTCGAGGCGAGGATCGAGGCAAGGATCAAGCCTTGAGGCGAGGATCAAGGCGAGGATCGAGGATCAAGGCGAGGATCGAGGCGAGGATCGAACCTCGAGGTGAGGATTGAGCCTCGACGAATGAGGATCAGGGCGAGGATCAAGGCGTGGATCGCCTTCCTCACCTGATCCCTGGCCACTCTCACAGCCTCTTGAGGCAATGACTGATGATCGAGGCATGTATCGACGAGAGCCTCGAGGCGAGGGTCAAGGATCGGGGCGAGGTTTGAGGATCAAGGCGAGCCTTGAGGCAAGGATAGAGCCTCGAGGATCAAGGATCGAGGCGAGCCTCAAGGCGAGGATCGAGGATTGAGGCAAGGATCGAGGCATGGATCAAGCCTAGAAGCAAGGATCGAAATGAGGATCGAGCCTCAAGGCAAGGATCTAGCCGCAACGATCAAGGATCGAGGTGAGGATCAAGGCGATAATTGAGGACTGAGGCGAGGATCAAGGCGAGGATCGAGGATCGCAATGAGGATCGAGGCAAGGATCAAGCCTCAAGGTGAGGATCGAGGATGGAGGCAAGGATTGAGGATCGAGGTGAGGATCGAGCCTTGAGGCAAGGATCGAGGATCGAGGATCGAGGATCGAGGATCGAGGCAAGGGTCAAGCCTCGAGAATTGAGGATTGACGCGAGGATCGAGAAGAGGATCGAGCCTCTAGGTGAGGATTGAGGCGAGGATCGAGGATCGAGGCAAGCCTTGGGGCAAGGATTGGATCTCGAAGATCGAGGATCGAGGAGAGCCTCAAGGCAAGGATCGAGGATTGAGGCAAGGATCGAGGCGTGAATCAAGCCTAGAGGCGAGGATCGAAAAGAGGATCAAGCCTCAAGTCGAGGATCTAGCTGCAAGGATCGAGGATCGAGGCGAGGGTCAAGGCAAGGATCGAGCCTCGAGGATCGAGGATCAAGGCTAGGATCGAGGCGAGGATCGAAGATCGAGGCGAGGATCTAGCCTTCAGGCGAGCCTCGAGCCGAGGATCAAGTATTGAGGCAAGGATCAAGCCTCTACGATTGAGGATCGAGGTGAGCCTCAAGGCGAGGATCGAGGATCAACACGAGGATCAAGGCGAGGATCAAGTGTCAAGGCAAGGTTCGAGGTGAGGATCAAAGTGAAGATCGAGCCTCAAGGCGAGGATCGAGGCGAGGATCAAGCCTTGAGGCGAGGACTGAGTCTCAAGGATCGAGGTGAGGATCAAGGCGAGGATCGAGGCAAGGATCGAACCTCGAGGTGAGGACTGAGCCTCAAGGAATGAGGATCAGGGCAAGGATTGAGGCGTGGATCGAGCCTCGAGGCGATTATTGAGCCTTGAGGAATGAGGATCGAGGCAAGCCTCAAGGAGCAAGGATCGAGGCGAGCAGCAAGGGTCGAGGTGAAGATCAGGGACTGACCTGAAGATCGAGCTTTGAGGCAAGTATCGAGCATTGAGGCAAGGACTGAGGCAATGATCGAACCTCGAGGCCAGCATCTAGGATCGAGGCAAGGATCAAAGCAGTGATTGACGTAAGGATCGAGGACTGAGGCAAGGATCGAGGGGAGCATCGAGATCCGAGGATCGAGGAGAGGATCAAGCCTCGAGAATCGAGGATCAAGGAGAGGATTGAGGCGAGGATCGAGGCGAGGATAGAGGCTCAAAGCGAGGATCGAGGTAACCCTCAAGGAGAGGATCGAGGATAGAGGATTGAGGCAAGGATCGAGGATTGAGGTGAGTATTGAGGGGACCCTCGAGGTGAGGGTCAAGGATCGGGGCGAGGACCAAGGATCAAGGATCAAGGCGAGGATCAAGCTTAGAGGATAGAGCCTCAAGTATCTAGGCGTGGATCGAGGCAAGGATTGAGGCGAGGATCGAGACTCGAGGTGAGTGTCAAGGTGAGGCTCGAGTATCGAGGTGAGGACTGAGGTGAGGATCTTGTCTTGAGGCAAGGATCGACCCTAGAGGATCGAGGATCGAGGCGAGGATCAGGGATTGACACGAAGATCGAGCTTTGAGGCAAGTATCAAACATCGAGGTGAAGATCGAGGAGAGGATCGAGCTTCGAGGATCGAGCTTTGAGGATCGAGGATCTATGGGAGGATCAAGGCAAGGATCGAGCCTCGTCATGAGGATTGAGCCTCAAAGAACGAGGATCGAGGCGAGGATCAAGGATCGAGGCGAGGATCGAGGCAAGGATTGATAATCGAGGCGAGGATCGAGGAGAGCCTTGAGGCGAGGGTCTAGGATTGGGGCGAGGATTGAGGATCTAGGCTAGGATCGAGCCTCAAGTATCGAGGCGAGGATCGAGCCTAAAGTATTGGGGTGAGTATCGAGCCTAAAGTATTGGGGCGAATATTGAGCCTCAAGGTGAGAATTGAGGTGAGGATCGAGGCGAAGATTGAGCCTCGAGGCGAGGTTCGAGGATCAGGGTGAGGATCGAGGCGAGGATCGAGCTTCAAGGATCGAGGATCGAGGCGAGGATCAAGCTTAGAGGATCTAGGATCAAGGCGAGGATTGAGCCTCAAGGATCGAGGATCGAGGCGAGGATCGAAGTGAGGATCGAGGCGAGGATCGAAGTGAGGATCGAGCCTCGAGGTGAGTGTCAATGTGAGGCTCGAGTATCGAGGTGAGGACTGAGGCGAGGATCTTGCCTTGAGGCGAGGATCGACCTTCAAGGATCTAGGATCGAGGTGAGGAGCGAGGTGAGGATCGAGCTTCGAGGATTGAGCTCTGAGGATCGAGGATCGAGGATCGAGGCTAGAGGCTAGGATCGTGGCGAGGATCGAAGATCGAGATGAGGATCTAGCCTTGAGGCGAGCCTCGAGCCAAGGATCAAGCCTTGAGGCAAGGATCGAGCCTCTAGGATTGAGGATCAAGGCAAGCCTCGAGGCGAAGATCGCGGATCGACACGAGGATCGAGGCGAGGATTGAGCCTTGAGGCAAGGATCAAGGCGAGGATCGAGGATCAAGGCAAGGATCGAGGCGAGGATCGAACCTTGAGGAAAGGATTGAGCCTCGAGGAATGAGGATCGAGGCGAGCCTCGAGGAACAAGGATTGAGGAGAGTAGCAAGGATCGAGGGGAGGAGCGAGGATCGAGGCGAGGATCAGGGATTGACGCGAAGATCGAGCTTTGAGGCAAGTAGCGAGCATCAAGGCAAGGACTGAGACGATGATCGAACCTCGAAGCCAGCATCTAGGATCGAGGCAAGGATCAAAGCAGTGATTGACGTAAGGATCAAGGACTGAGGCGAGGATAGAGGGGAGCATCGAGGGCCGAAGATCATGACGAGGATCGAGGACAGAGGCGAGGATCAGGCCTTGAGGATCGAGACAAGGATCGAGCCAAAGTATCGGGGCAAGGATCGAGCTTCAAGGTCAAAGATCAGGGTGAGGATCGAGGCTCGGGGATCGAGGTGAGGATCGAGCCTCAAGTATCAAGCTGAGGGTCGAGGATCAAAGCGAGGATCAAGGCGAGGATTGGGCCTGGAGGCAAGGTTCGAGTCGAGGATCGAGGATCGAGGCGAGCCTCAAGGCAAGGATCGAGGATCGAGGCGAGGAGCGACGTGAGGTTCAAGCCTCAAGGCGAGGCACAGGCAAGGTGAGGATCGGGGCAAGGATCGAGGCTCGAGTCTAGGATCCAAGCGAGGATCGAAGATCGAGGTGAGGATCTAGCCTTGAGGCGAGCCTCGAGCCGAGGATCAAGCCTTGAGGCAAGGATCGAGCCTCTACGATTGAGGATCGAGGTGAGCCTCGAGGCAAGGATCGAGGATCAACACGAGGATCAAGGCGAGGATTAAGCATCGAGGCAAGTTTCAAGGTGAGGATCGAAGTGAAGATCGAGCCTCAAGGTGAGGATTAAGCATCGAGGCAAGTTTCAAGGTGAGGATTGAAGTGAAGATCGAGCCTCAAGGTGAGGATCGAGGCAAGGATCGAGCCTTGAGGCGAGGATCAAGTCTCGAGGATCGAGGCAAGGATCAAGGCGAGGATCGAGGATTGAGGTGAGGATAGAGGCGAGAATCGAACCTCGAGGCGAGGATTGAGCCTCGAGGAACGAGGATCAGGGCAAGGACTGAGGATCAAAGAATGAGGCAAGGATCAAGGATCGAGGTGAGGATCAAGGATCGAGGCGAGGATTGATAATCGAGGCGAGGATCGAGGAGAGCCTTGAGGCGAGGGTCTAGGATCAGGGCGAGGATTGAGGATCTAGGCTAGGATCGAGCCTCAAGTATCGAGGCGAGGATCGAGCCTAAAGTATCGGGGTGAGTATCGAGTCTAAAGTATTGGGGCGAATATTGAGTCTCAAGGTGAGAATTGAGGTGAGGATCGAGGCGAAGATTGAGCCTCGAGGCGAGGTTCGAGGATCAGGGTGAGGATCGAGGCGAGGATCGAGCTTCGAGGATCGAGGATCAAGGCGAGGATCAAGCTTAGAGAATCTAGGATCTAGGATTGAGCCTCAAAGATAAAGGATCGAGGCAAGGATCGAAGCGGGGATCAAGCCTCGAGGTGAGTGTCAAGGTGAGGCTCGAGTATCGAGGTGAGGACTGAGGCTAGGATCTTGTCTTGAGGCAAGGATCGACCCTAGAGGATCAAGGATCAAGGCGAGGATCAAGCTTAGAGGATCTAGGATCACGGCAAGGATCAAACCTCGAGGTGAGGATTGAGCCTCGAAGAACAAGGATCGAGGCGAGGATGGAGGTGTGGATCAAGCCTTGAGGAGAGGATCGAGTCTCGACGAGCGAGAATCGACGCGAGGAGCGAGGATCGAGGCGAGCATCAGGGATTGACGCGAAGATCGAGCTTTGAGGCAAGTATTGAGCATCGAGGCAAGTATCGAGCATCGAGGCAAGGATTGAGACGATGATCGAACCTCGAGGCCAGCATCTAGGATAGAGGCAAGGATCAAAGCAGTGATTGACATAAGGATTGAGGACTGAGGCGAGGATCGAGGGGAGCATCAAGGGCCGAAGATCGTGACGAGGATCGAGGATCGAGGCGAGGATCAAGCCTCGAGAACTGAGGATCAAGGCGAGGATCAAGGCGAGGATCGAGGCGAGGTTCAAGCCTCGAGGATCGAGACAAGGATCGAGCCTCAAGTATTGGGGCAAGGATCGAGCCTCAAGGTGAAGATCAGGGTGAGGATCGAGCCTCGGGGATTGAGGCGAGGATCGAGCCTCAAGTATCGAGCTTAGGGTCGAGGCTCAAAGCGAGGATCGAGGCGATGATTGGGCCTTGAGGCGAGGATCGAGGCAAAAATCGAGCCCTGAGGCTAGGATCGGGCCCTGAGGATCGAGGATCGAGGTGAGCCTTGGGGCAAGGACTGAGGATCGAGATGAGTATTGAGGAGAGCCTCGAGGCGAGCCTCAAGGATCTGGGTGAGGATCGAGGATCAAGGATCGGGGCAAGGATTGAGGATCGAGGATCAAGGACTGAGGTTACGATCGAGCCTTGAGGCAAGGATCGAGGCGAGGATTGAGCTTGGAGGATCGCGCTTCAAGGATCGACGATGGAGGCGAGGATCGAGGCGAGGATCGAGCCTTGAGGCGAGCCTCGAGCCGAGGACTGAGCCAAGGATTGAGGCGAGCCTCAATATGATGACTGAGGCAATGATCGAGCTTTGAGGCGAGGATCAAGCATCGAGGTGAGTCTCGAGGATCTAGGATCGAGCCCCGAGGTGAGGATCGAGGATCGAGGCTAGTCTCCAGGATCGAGCCAAGGATCGAGTTGAGAATCGAACCTAGGATTGATCCTCAATCTGCAGATCGAGCCAAGAATTGAGGCAAGGATCGAGGTGAGGATTGAGGCGAGGATTGGGCCTTGAGGTGAGGATCAAGGTGAGCCTTGGGGCAAGGATTGGACCTCGAGGATCGAGGATTGAGCTGAGCCTCAAGGCAAGGATCGAGGATTGAGACAAGGATCAAAGTGTGGATCTAGCCTCGAGGCAAGGATCGAGCCTCGAGGATCAAGGATCGAGGCGACGATCAAGGCGAGGATCGAGCCGCGAGGATCAAGACGAGAATCGAGCCTCAAGTATCGGGGTGAGGATTGAGCCTCAATGCGAAGATCAGGGCGAGGATCGAGCCTCGGGAATCAAGGTGAGAATCGAGCCTCAAGTATCGAGTTGAGGGCCGAGCCTCGAGGCGAGGACAGAGGCGAGGATTGAGCCTTGAGGCGAGGATAGGGCATCGAGGATCGAGGATTGAGGTGAGCCTCAAGGCAAGGATCGAGGACTGAGGCAAGGATCGAGGCGTGGATCAAACCTAGAGGCAAGGATCGAAATGAGGATCAAGCCTCAAGGCGAGGATCTAGCCGCAAGGATCGAGGATCGAGGCGAGGATCGAGGGGAAGATCGAGGCGAGGATCGAACCTCGAGGTGAGGATTGAGCCTCGAGGAACGAGGATAAGGGCGAGGATCGAGGCGTGGATTGAGCCTCGAGGCAAGGATTGAGCCTCGAAGAACGAGGATTGACGCGAGGATCGTGGATCGAGGATCGAGGCAAGGATCAAGGATCGAGGTGAGGATCACGGATCGAGGTGAGGATCGAGGCAAGGATTGATAATCGAGGCGAGTATTAAGGAGAGCCATGAGGCGAGGGTCTAGGATGGGGGCGAGGATTGAGGATCTAGGCTAGGATCAAGCCTCAAGTATCGAAGTGAGGATCGAGCCTAAAGTATTGGGGCGAATATTGAGCCTCAAGGTGAGAATCGAGGTGAGGATCGAGGCGAAGATGGAGCCTCGAGGTGAGGTTCAAGGATCAGGGTGAGGATCGAGGCGAGGATCGAGCTTCGAGGATCGAGGAGAGGATCGAACTTCGAGGATCAAGGATCAAGGCGAGGATCAAGCTTTGAGGATCTAGGATCAAGGCAAGGATCGACCCTAGAGGATCGGGGATCGAAGCGAGGATCGAGCCTTGAGGTGAGTGTCAAGGTGAGGCTCGAGTATCGAGGTGAGGACTGAAGCGAGGATCTTGTCTTGAAGCAAGGATCGACCCTAGAGGATCGAGAATCGAGGTGAGGATCAAGCTTAGAGGATCTAGGATCAAGGCCAGGATCGAGCCTCAAGGATCGAGGCTCGAGGCTAGGATCGAAGCGAGGATCAAGCTTCGAGGATCGAGATTTGAGGACTGAGGAGCGAGGCGAGGATCAAGGCAAGGATCGAGCCTAGAGGATCGAGGATCGAGGCGAGGATCGAGCTTAGAGGATCTAGGATCAAGGCAAGGATCAAGCCTCAAGGATCGAGGCTCGAGGCTAGGATCGAAGCGAGGATCGAAGATCGAGATGAGGATCTAGCCTTGAGGCGAGCCTCGAGCCAAGGATCAAGCCTTGAGGCAAGGATCGAGCCTCTAGGATTGAGGATCGAGGCGAGCCTCGAGGCGAGGATCAAGGATCAACACGAGGATCAAGGTGAGGATCAAGCATCGAGGCAACATTCAAGGTGAGGATCGAAGTGAAGATCGAGCCTCAAGGCGAGGATCGAGGCAAGGATCGAACCTTGAGGCGAGCATTGAGCCTCGAGGAATGAGGATAAGGGCGAGGATCAAGGATCGAGGATCGAGGCAAGGATCGAGGCAAGGATTGATAATCGAGGCAAGTATCGAGGAGAGCCTTGAGGCAAGGGTCTAGGATCGGGGTGAGGATTGAGGATCTAGGCTAGGATCAAGCCTCAAGTATCGAGGCGAGGATCGAGCCTAAAGTATCAGGGCAAGTATCAAGCCTAAAGTATTGGGGCAAATATTGAGCCTCAAGGTGAGAATTGAGGTGAGGATCGAGGCGAAGATTGAGCCTCGAGGCGAGGTTCGAGGATCAGGGCGAGGATCAAGGTGAGGATCGAGCTTCGAGGATTGAGCTTTGAGGATCGAGGATCTATGCAAGGATCAAGGCAAGGATCAAGCCTTGAGGATCGAGGATTGAGGCTAGGATCGAGGCGAGGATTGAAGATCAAGGCAAGTATCTAGCCTTGAGGTGAGCCTCGAGCCAAGGATCAAGCCTTGAGGCAAGGATCGAGCCTCTAGGATTGAGGATCGAGCCTTGAGGCAAGGATCGAGCCTCTAGGATCAAGGATCAAGGCGAGCCTCGAGGTGAGGATCGAGGATTGACATGAGGATCAAGGCGAGGTTCGAGTGTCGAGGTAAGGATCAAGGTGAGGATCAAAGTGAAGATCAAGCCTCGAGGCAAGGATCGAGGCAAGGATCGAGCTTCGAGGCGAGGATCGAGCCTCGAGGCGAGGATCAAGGCAAGGATCAAGGAGAGGATTGAGCCTCAAGTATCGAGGCAAGTATCAGGCCAAGTATCAAGCCGCAAGGCGAGGACTGAGGTGACGATTGAGCCTCGAGGCGAGGATCAAGGTGAGGATCAAGCCTCAAGGCGAGGCTCTGGGCGAGGATCGAGCCAAGGATCGAGGATTCAGGCAGGGATAGAGCCGAGGATCGTGGATTCAGGCGAGGATTGAGCAGAGGATCGCGCCGAGGATCGAGGACTGAGCTGAGGATTGAGCCTCGAGCCACGGATTAAGCTGAGAATCGAGGCAAGGATAGAGGCGAGGGTCGAGGCGAGCATGGAGGCGAAGATCGAGGTTTGAGGTGAGCCTCGAGGCGAGGATAGAGCATCAAGGCAAGGACTGAGTTTTGAGGCAATCATCAAGGCGAGGATCGACGATCAAGGTGTGGATTGAGGCTTGATGATCAAAGCAAGGATCAAGGATCAAGGCGAGGATCAGGGATCGACGCGAAGATCGAGCTTTGAGGCAAGGATTGAGCATCGAGGCAAGGATTGAGGAGATGATCGAACCTCGAGGCCAGCATCTAGGATCGAGATGAGGATCAAAGCAGTGATTGATGTAAGGATCGAGGATTGAGGCAAGGATCAAGGCGTGCATCGAGGGCCGAGAATTGAGGCGAGGATCGAGCCTCGAGGAACGAGGATCGAGGAGAGAATCGAGCAGCGAAGATTGAGGCAAGGATCTAGGCGAGGATCGAGCCTTGAGGAACGAGGATCAAGGTGAGGATCAAGATGAGGATCGAGCCTCAAGGCGAGGATCGAGCCTCAAGGAACGAGGAATGAGGATGGAGGCGAGGATCGAGCCTCGAGGCGAGAATCGAGGCGACCCTCGAGGAGAGGAATGAGGATCGAGGATCTAGGCAACGATCGACGACTGAGGCGAGGGTCAAGGATCCAGGTGAGGATCGAGGCAAGGTTTGAGAATCGAGGCGAGTATCGAGGAGAGCCTCAAGGCGAGGGTCAAGGATCGGGTATCGAGGATCGAGGATCAAGGCGAGAATCGAGGCAAGGATCAAGGATCGAGGCGCGGATCAAGGCGAGGATTGAGGATCGAGGCGATGATCGAGCTTCGAGGATCCATCGTTGAGGATAGAGGATCTAGGTGAGGATCAAGGTGAGGATCAAGGCTTGAGGAGAGGATCGAGGGTGAGGATCGAAGATCAAGGTGAGTATCGAGCCTTGAGGTGAGCCTCGAGCCGAGGATCGAGCCAAGGATTGAGGTGAGCCTCAATATGATGATTGAGGCAAGGATCTAGCTTCGAGGCGAGGATCAAGCATCGAGGTGATGATCGAGGATCGAGCATCAACCCTCAAGGTGAGGATCGAGGCGAGGATCGAGGATCGAGGATTGAGGTGAGGATTGATGCAAGGACCAAGGATCAAGGCGAGGATAGAGGCGAGAATCAAGGATCAAGGGAAGGATCAATGGGAGGACCGAGGATCGAGGCAAGCCTCGAGGCGAGGAGCGAGGATCGAGGCGAGGATCGATGTGAGGATTGAAGATCGAGGACCAAGGCGAGGATCGGGATGAGGATAGAGGCACGCATCGAGGCGAAAATCAGGGTGAGGATAGAGGCAAGCCTCGAGGCGAGGATCGAGGATCGAGGCAAGGATCGAGGATCGAGGTGATGATTGAGGATCGCAGATCGACCCTCAAGGTGAGGATTAAGGTGAGGATCGAGACGAGGATTGAGCCTCGAGGCAAGAATGGAGGATCGAGGCGAGCCTCGAAGTGAGGATGGAGGATCGAGGCAAGCATTGAGGTGAGGATGGAGGATAGAGGCGAGGAACGAGCCTTGAGTTGAGGATCGAGGCGAGGATCAAGGGAAGGATCGAGCCTTGAGGATTGAGGATCGAGGCAAGGATCAAGCCTCGAGGTGAGTATCGAGGATTGAGGTGAGGATAATGGATCAAGGCGAGGATCAGGGATGGACGCGAAGATCGAGCTTCGAGGCGAGGATCGAGGCGCACCTCAAGGCAAGGATCGAGGACTGAGACGAGCCTCGAGGCACGCATTGAGGCGAGGATAGATGAGAGGATTGAGATGAGGATCGAGCCTCGAGCCAAGGATCGAGGCGAGCCTCGATATGATGATTGAGGCAAGGATCAAGCCTCAAAGATCGAGGCGAGGATCAAGCATCGAAGTCATGATCAAGGATAGAGGATGGAGCCTCAAGGTGAGGATCGAGGCGAGGATCAATGCCAGGAACGATGCCAGGATGGAGGATCGAGGTGAGGATCAAGTCTCTAGGTGAGGATCAAGGATCAAGGCGAGCCTTGAGACGATCGAGGATCAAAGCAAGGAACGAGCATCGAAGCGAGGAACGAGCCTTGAGGTGACCCGCGATGCTAGGATCGAAGGGAGAATCGAGCCTCGAGGATTGAGGATCGAGGCGAGGATCAAGGCAAGGATCAAGGATCAAGGCGAGTCTCGAGGCGAGGATCGAGGATCGAGGATAGAGCCTCGAGGCAAGGATCGAGGCGGGGATCGAGCCGCGAGGCGAGGGGCAAGGCGAGGGGCGAGGCGAGGATCGAGCATCGAGGCGAGGGGCGAGGCGAGGACCGAGCGTCGAGGCGAGGATCGAGGCGAGAATCGAGCCGCGAGGCGTGGACCGAGGTGAGGATCGAGGTGAGAATCGAGGTGAGAATCGAGGATCGAGGCGAGGATCGAGGATCAGGGATCGAGGATCAAGGTGAGCCTCAAGACAAGGATCGAGGCAAGCGTCAAGGATCGAGGCGAGGATCGAGGCGAGGATTGAGTTTCGAGGCAAGGACTGAGGAGAGTATCAAGCATCGATGTGAGGATCGAGGATCAAGGTGAGGATAATGGATCAAGGCGAGGATCAGGGATAGACGCGAAAATTGAGCTTCAAGGCTAGGATCGAGCCTCGAGGATCGAGCATCAAGGTGAGGATCAAGAAGAGTATTGAGGCGAGCGTCGAGGATCGAGCATCAAGGCGAGGATTGAGGACTGAGGTGAGCCTCGAGGCAGGGATCAAAAGCATCAAGGTGAGGACTGAGGACTGAGGTGAGGATCGAGGATCGAGGTGAGGAACGAGCCTCGAGTTGAGGATTGAGGTGACAATCGAGGGAAGGATCGAGCCTCGAGGGTTGAGGATCGAGGCAAGGATCAAGCCTCGAGGCGAGGATCAAGGCGAACATCGAGGCAAGGATCAAGGATCGAGGCGAGGATCAAGCATCGAGGTCATGATCGAGGATAGAGTATCAAGCCTCAAGGCAATGGTTGAGGTGAGGATCGATGCCAGAATGGAGGATCGAGGAGAGGATCGAGCCTTGAGGCGAGCCTCGAGCCAAGGATCGAGCCGAGGCTCGAGGCGAGCCCTGATATGATGATTGAGGCAAGGATCGAGCCTCGAGGATCGAGGCGACGATGAAGCATTGTCGTGGTTTTGTTAGTGGGGGGGGGGGGCCTAAGGTGGTAGCTTCTGTAGGAAACTGCTAGAAGTCGCTCCCCTTTGTTCAGGGGACTCGGCCGGGCCTAGGGCAGACCTGCTGCTGGCCAAGGCCGAGCCGATTGGTAGCAGAATGTCCCGTGATAACGCCTCTGCGATAACGTATTTAAGAATGGGATAACAGAAAAAAAAAAGAGAGAGAGAGAGAGAGAAGAGAAGATGTGAAGAAGCTGAGCGGGGGCAGAGGCGCAGAGGGGGAGGCGCAGGCCTCACGGGCCTTGCAGGCCTCACCCTCTGGCCTCTCTCCAGGCAGCCAACTGGGCCCGACTCGGTCCAGCCCGGCTGCAAGAAGTGGAAAGGAGATGAGAAGTGAATAAGATGTAAAAAAGATCCTGAGAGACATCTACCAGCCTGTTGTGAGGAATGGCTGCAGATGCCAAGGTCAGTTCAGAAGGAGGGGGAGGAGTAATGCGGCTCCTGGCCAAGATTCCCCTGCAGCCTGTGGTGACAACCATGGTGGAGCAGGTTGTCCCCCTGCAGCCCATGGAGGTCCACGGAGGAGCAGAGATCCACTTGGAGCCCGTGAAGGACCCCGTACCGGGGGAGGTGGATGCCTGAAGGCAGCTGTGGCCCGTGGAGGGCCCGCTGGGACAGCTGTTCTAGAGGGACTGCACCCCGTGGAAGAGATGACCCATGCCGGAGCAGTTCCATGAAGGACTGTGGCCCGTGGGAGGGACCCCACGATGGAGCAGGGGAGGAATGTGAGGAGTTCTTCCCCCGACCATGAAGCAGCGGCGTGAAACAACGTATGATGAACTGACTGCAACCCCCATTCCCTCTTCCCCCCTGTGCTGCTCAGGGAGGGGAAGGTAGTAGAGATAATGTTAAGCTCGGGAAGAGGGAGGGGTGGAGGGAGGTTATCTTGTTCTCTGTCTCATTATCCTGCTGTTTGTAGTAATAAATGAATAGTTTTTCCCAAGTCGAGTCTGTTTTGCCCGTGACGGTAACTTTAAGGATTTCTCCCTGTCCTTATCTCACACCTCGAGCCATTTTTCCTTATATTTTCTCTCCCTGTTCTCTCGGAAGGTGGGGGGAGTGAGAGAGAGACTGCGTAGTCTGGTCCTGATCAGGGCTGAACTACGACAAGCATTGAGGTCATGATCGAGGACTGAGGATGGAGCCTCAAGGCAAGGATCGAGGTGAGGACTGATGCCAGGAACGATGCCAGGATGGAGGATCTAGGTGAGGATCAAGTCTCAAGGTGAGGACTGAGGATCAAGGCGAGCCTCGAGGTGAGCCTCACAATGAGGATCGAGGATCAAGGCAAGAATTGAGGCAAGGATCGAGGATCAAAGCAAGGAAAGAGCCTCGAGGCTAGGATCGAGGGAAGAATCGAGCCTCGAGGATCGAGGATCGAGGCGAGGATCGAGGATCGAGGATCGAGGCGAGGATTAAGCCTCGAGGCGAGGATGGAGGCGAGGATAGAGGCGAAGATCAAGGCAAGGATCGAGGACCGAGGCAAGCCTTGAGGCGAGGATCAAGTAAGGAGGTGAGGATCACGGATCGAGGCGAGGATCGAGGCGAGGCTAGAGCCTCGAGGCGAGGATAGAGCATCAAGGCGAGGATCAACTTTAGAGGCAAGAATCGAGCCGAGGATTAAGGACGAGGCGAGGATCTAGGCGAGAATTGAGGATTGAGGCAAGGGTCAAGGTGAGGATCGAGGCAAGGATCAAGCCAAGATGATCAAGGTGAGGATCGAGTTTCAAGGCAAGGATCAAGCTTCGAGACAAGGATCAAGCTTCGAGACAAGGATCAAGCATCGAGGTGCTGATTGAGGCGATGATCGAACCTCAAGGTGCGGATTGAGCTTTGAGGTGATGATCGAGGCGATGATCAAACCTTGAGGCGAGGATCAAGCATAATGGCAAGGATCGAGTTTCGAGGGAAGGATCAAGGTGAGGATCGAGCCTCAAGGATCGAGGCGCACCTCAAGGCAAGGATCGAGCATTGAGACGAGCCTCGAGGCACGCATTGAGGCGAGGATCGATGAGAGGATTGAGGCAAGGATCGAGCCTCGAGGTGAGGATCAAG
The DNA here is from genome assembly GCF_036417535.1 of Chlamydotis macqueenii. NCBI lineage: Eukaryota > Metazoa > Chordata > Aves > Otidiformes > Otididae > Chlamydotis > Chlamydotis macqueenii. The sequence continues at coordinate 49,389,972 of NC_141592.1, forward strand.
GCGAGGATCGAGGCGAGGACCGACTGTTCTGGTTTTGTTAGTGAGGGGGGGGCCTAAGGTGGTAGCTTCTGTAGGAAACTGCTAGAAGTCGCTCCCCTTTGTTCAGTGGACTCGGCCGGGCCCAGGGCGGACCCGCTGCTGGCCAAGGCCGAGCCAATTGGTAGCAGAATGTCCCATGATAACGCCTCTGCGATAACGTATTTAAGTAGGGGAAAACAGGAAAAAAAGGAGGAGAAGATGTGAAGCAGCTGAGCGGAGGGCAGAGAGGGGGAGGCACAAGCCTCATGGGCCTTGCAGGCCTCACCCTCTGGCCTCCCGCCGGGCAGCCGACTGGGCCCAACTCGGCCTGGCCTGGCTGCAAGAAGTGGAGAGGAGATGAGAAGTGAATAAGATGTAAAAAGGATCCTGAGAGACGTCTGCCAGCCTGTTGTGAGGAACGGCTGCAGACGCCAAGGTCAGTTCAGAAGGAGGGGGAGGAGTAATATGGCTCCTGGCCAAGATTCCTCTGCAACTCGTGGTGAAGACCATGGTGGAGCGGGTTGTCCCCCTGCAGCCCATGGAGGTCCACGGAGGGGCAGAGATCCACCTGCAGCCCGTGAAGGACCCCACGCCAGAGCAGGTGGAGGCCTGAAGGAGGCTGTGGCCAGTGGAGGGCCCACTGGGACAGCTGTTCTAGAGGGACTGCACCCCGTGGAAGAGATGACCCACGCCGGAGCAGTTTCACGAAGGACTGTGGCCCGTGGGAGGGACCCCACACTGGAGCAGAGGAGGAATGTGAGGAGTTCTTCCCCTGACGATGATACAGCGGCGTAAAACAACGCGTGATGAACTGACCGCGACCCCCATTCCCTTTCCCTCCCCGTGCCGCTCGGGAGGGGAAGGTAGTAGAGATAATGTTAAGCCCGGGAAGAGGGAGGGGTGGGGGGAGGTTATCTTGTTCCCTGTCTCATTCTCCTGCTAATTTTAGAAATAAATGAATAGTTTTTCCCAAGTCGAGTCTGTTTTGCCCGTGACGGTAACTTTAAGGATTTCTCCCCGTCCTTATCTCAAACCTTGAGCTGTTTTTTCTTATATCATCTCCTCCTATTCTCTCAGAGGGTGGGGGGAGCGAGAGACAGACTGCGTAATCTGGTCCTGATCAGGGCTGAACTACAACACCGACGCAGGCCTCGAGGCCTCGAGGCAAGGATTGAGCCGAGGATTGAGCTGAGGATCGAGGCGAGCCTCGATATGATGACTGAGGCAAGGATCGAGGATGAGGCTCAGGGTGAGGATCGAGGAACAAGGCGAGCCTCGAGACGAGCCTCACAACGAGGATCGAGGATCGAGGTGAGGATTGAGGCAAGGATCGAGGATCAAAGCAAGGAATGAGCGTCGAAGTGAGGAACGAGCCTTGAGCTGAGCTGCGACGCTAGGATCGAAGGGAGAATTGAGCCTCGAGGATCGAGGATCGAACGGAGAATCGAGCCTTGAAGATCGAGGATCGAGGCGAGGGTCAAGCCTCGAGGCAAGGATCGAGGCGAGGATCAAGGCAAGGATCGAGGCGAGCCTCGAGGCGAGGATCGAGGATCGAGGATAGAGCCTCGAGGTGAGGATCGAGGTGGGAATCAAGCCGCGAGGCGAGGGGCAAGGCAAGGCGAGGATCGAGCATTGAGGTGAGGGGCAAGGCGAGGATCGAGCGTCGAGGCGAGGATCGAGGTGAGAATCGAGCATCGAGGCGAGTACTGAGGTGAGGATCAAGGTGAGGATTGAGGTGAGAATTGAAGATCGAGGCGAGGATCAAGGATCAGGGATCGAGGATCGAGGTGAGCCTTGAGACAAGGATTGAGATGAGGATCGAGGCGAGCTTCGAGGATCGAGGCAAGCGTCGAGGATCGAGGCGAGGATTGAGGCGAGGATTGAGTTTCAAGGCAAGGACTGAGGAGAGTATCAAACATCGAGGTGAGGATTGAGGATCAAGGTGAGGATAATGGATCAAGGTGAGGATCAGGGATCGACGCGAAGATTGAGCTTCAAGCCTCGAGGATCGAGCCTCGAGGATCGAGGTGAGAATTGAGGAGAGGATCGAGGCACACCTCTAGGCTAGGATCGAGGATTGAGGCAAGCCTCGAGGCACGCATTGCGGCGAGGATCAATGCAAGGATCTAGGTGAGGATTGATGCGAGGACCGAGGATCGATGCGAGGATCAAGCACTGAAGCGAGGATCAAGGCGAGGATCAAGGATCGAGGCGAGCCTCGAGGTGAGTATCGAGGATCGAGGCGAGCCTCGAGACGAGGAGCGAGGATCAAGGCAAGGAGCGAGGTGAGGAGCGAGGCGAGCCTCGAGGTGAGTATCGAGGATCGAGGCGAGGATCGAGGTGAGCCTCGAGACGAGGAGCGAGGATCAAGGCAAGGAGCGAGGTGAGGAGCGCGGCGAGCCTCGAGGTGAGGAGCGAGGATCGAGGCGAAAATTGAGCCGCGAGGATAGAGCCAAGGATCGACCCTCCAGTCAAGGACTGAGGCGAGGTTTAAGGCAAGGATTGAGCCTTGAGGTGAGCCTCGAGCCGAGGATCGAGTTGAGGGTCGAGGCGAGTCTCGATATGATGACTGAGGCAAGGATCAAGTTTCAAGGCGAGCATCAAGCATCGAGGTGATGATCGAGACGATGATCGAACCTCGAGGCAAGGATCAAGTTTCAAGGCGAGCATCAAGCATCGAGGTGATGATCGAGACGATGATCGAACCTCGAGGCGAGGATCAAGCATCGAAGCGAGGATCGAGTTTCGAGGGAAGGTCGAGGCGAGGATCAAGCATAAAGGTGAGGATCAAGAATCGAGGTGAGGATCAAGGATCGAGGCGAGGATTGAGGCGAGGATCGAGGAGAGGATCAAGCCTCAAGGCAAGGATCGAGGCGAGGATCAAGGATCGAGGTGAGGAACAAGGATTGAGGATCGAAGATCAAGGCGAGAATCGAGGTGAGGATCAAGGCGAGGATCGAGTTTTGAAGCAAGGATTGAGGCAAGGATCAAGCTTCGAGGCAAGGATCAAGCATCGAGGTGCTGATTGAGGTGATGATCGAACCTCAAGGTGAGGATTGAGCTTTGAGGCGATGATCGAGGCGATGATCAAACCTCGAGGCGAGGATCGAGCATCGAGGCAAGGATCGAGTTTCAAGGAAAGGATCGAGGCGAGGATCAAGCATCGAGGTGAGGATCGAGAATCGAGGTGAGGATCGAGGATTGAGGATCGAGATGAGGATCAAGACAGTGATTGACATAAGGGTCGAGGATCGAGGTGAGGATCAAGGATGGAGGATCGAGGTGAGGATCGAGGATCAAGGCAATGATCAAGGAGAGGATCGAGCAGTGCGAGTCGAGCAGCTAGGTGAGGGTCGAGGCGAGGATCGAGCATCCAGGATAGAATCAAGTGACGAGGATGGAATATCAGAGCAAGAATCGAGTGATGAGGATTGAGTGGTGAGGATTGAGCATCAAGGTGAGAATCGCGCGTCGAGGCAAGCATTAAGGTAAGGATTGAGAATTGACGTGAGGATCGGATGGCAAGGATCGAGCAGCGAGGACTGAGTGGTGAGATTCGAGCATTAAGACAAGAATCGAGTATCGAGGTGAGGATTGAAGCGAGCATCAAGGCGAGCATTGAAGAGAGAATCGAGGATCGAGGCGAGGATCGAGCAGTGAGGGTCGAGCACTGAGGCAAGGATTGAGGTGAGGTTCGAGTATCGAGGCGAGGATCGAGGTGAGGTTTGAGATTTGAGGCGAGCATCGAGGCGAGACTCAAGCATGGAGGCGAAGTTTGAGGCGAGGATCGAAAATCGAGGCAAGGATCGAAGCAAGGACTAAGTTTGAGGGGAGGATCGAGGCGAGGATCGAGCCTTAATACAAGGATCGAGGTGAGGATCGAGGTGAGGATCGAGGTGAGGTTTGAGGATCGAGGCAAGGATCGAGGTGAATATCGAGATTTGAGGCGAGCATCGAGGTGAGGGTCAAGCATCGAGGTGAGGATCGAAAATCGAGGCAAGGATCGAAGCAAGGATGAATTTCGAGGGGAGGATCGAGGCGAGGATCAAGGTGAGGATTGATGATTGAGGTGAGGATTGAGCCACGAGGATTGAGGCTCGGGTCCAGTCTTAATATAAGGATCGAGGCGAGGACCGAGGTGAGGATCGAGGCGAGGATCAAGGCAAGGATCGAGGTGAGGATCGAGTTTTGAGGCAAGGACTGAGGAAAGGTTCAAGCATCGAGGTTAGGATCGAGGATCAAGGTGACGATAATGGATCAAGGCAAGTATCAGGGATCGTCGCGAAGATCGAGCTTTGAGGCAAGGATCGAGCCTCGAGGACCGAGGATCGAGGTGAGGATTGAGGCAAAGATCAAGGCGCACCTCTAGGTTAGGATCAAGTATTGAGGCGAGCCTCAAGGCACACATAGAGGCGAGGATCGATGCGAGGACCGAGGATTGATGCGAGGATCAAGCATCGAGGTGAGGATCGAGGAGAGAATCGAGGCGAGCGTTGAGGATTGATGCGAGGATCGAGGCGAGGATCAAGGCGAGGATCGAGGCGACAATGGAGGATCGAGGTGAGGATCGAGGATCGAGGATCAAGGCGAGGATTGAGGATCGAGGTGAGGATCGAGGCAGGGATCAAAAGCATCAAGGTGAGGATCGAGGATGAAGGTGAGGATCAAGGATGGAGGATCGAGGCGAGGATCGAGGATCGAGGCAATGATCAAGGCGAGGATCGAGGCGACAATGGAGGATCGAGGTGAGGATCGAGGATCGAGGATCAAGGCGAGGATTGAGGATCGAGGTGAGGATCGAGGCAGGGATCAAAAGCATCAAGGTGAGGATCGAGGATGAAGGCGAGGATCAAGGATGGAGGATCGAGGCAAGGATCGAGGATCGAGGCAATGATCAAGGCGAGGATCAAGGATGGAGGATCGAGGCGAGGATCGAGGATCGAGGCAATGATCAAGTTGAGGATCGAGCAGCGCGGGTTGAGCAGCTAGGTGCTTTCATGCCACGATGGCACCAAGTCAGGGTGAGCCATAATTGCAGCATGCAATTGATCAATAAATTTCCCATATGGTTCTGTGGGACCCTGCTTTACTGCTGTGAAGGCGGGTCCGATTTTTCCATCATGCACATTAGCAAGAGCTTTATAAGCTAACTCTTGGCTCAATTGTAATACTTCTGCGCTTGCCAATCAGATCGTGTAAAGGGTCCCGCTCCCATTAGCATTTGAGCTTGCACTCCAAACAATGGATCGCCCTGTTGTCGAGGCGTTGCAGCTGCCTTATCACAAGCAGTCTGCCAATGCTGGAAGAACTGCAACTGCTGTGATGGTGGCAGAAGCATCTGGACAATCATTCTAGTGTCATAATGAGTTAACAGCTGTGACAAAAAAATATGCTGCAACACAGACTGAGTATATGGTGATTTCAGCCCATACTGAGTTACTGCGCTTTTAGCTTCCTTCAATATTTTCCAATCTAATGCTTCCCACACACCTCTCCCACTATTATCAACCGCAACTGGAAATGCCATGGGCAAAAGCTGTCCTTCTATCATGGCATCTCGAATCACCCCTTTCCACCACGTTGTTGCATCCCTGGCCCCTCCCGCCGACATCCCTTGCCCAAGTGCCGTCACCGCTGGTGGCAGTGGTGGCAAAGGTGCAAAGGCACTGATCTCACCCAGTGCTCCGTTCGGAACGAACAGGTTGGGCGCTGGCATTCCTGGGTATGGTACAGGCAAGAGGGCTGACGACTTTTCTGGCGGCACTTCTAGGCGAGCCTCTAGAGCTTCCAGCCTTTTCAGCGTCTCCTGCAACTGTGTGTCTCTTAAGCCAGATGGATGTTCATCCTCCTCCTCACACAGTAATGGCGGGGAAGAAGGTGGTAATGGGGGGGTAGAGTGGAGCTGTTGGCACTGGGGAAGAGGCTCGTGATGCTGGGCCTATGCTGGCACAGCATGACGGAGTGTCCGGCGGTGGTACATCTTATGGTGGTGGAAAGTCTTCCGCAGTTTTTCTCTCTGGTGCCAGCTTATCTATGGTTACGGGGGCTGTAGCTGCAGTCCCTGCTGGGGCTCAAACCCCTCCCGCAGCACGAGCCAGGGCAGCGGCAGGGATCATTGGACCCAAGAACAGCATGCTGGTGGCAGAGGTGGACCCGCCGGCTGGAGTCAAAGCCGCGAAAGCAGATGCGACGGCTGAACGTTCGGCTTTCATACTTTTCAATGTTTCATTAACCAGCCTCCACACGGTGGAGAACTTGCTCGCCTCCTTGGATCCCTTACTTATTTCTTCCCACAGCTCTGCCCCTATCTTTTCCCATGTTGGGACTTCAAAAGCAGCGTCAACTGTGGGGATCAAATCCCTTTTTTTGCCCAAAGCAGCAAAGCTTCCAAGGTGGCCGAATCATAACTCAGTCCTCTCATAGAGAGCATATGTTGGAGGAGCTTAACCATTGCTGACTCCTCTTTGGTCAGCGTGGACCCCATCTCCTCCCCGGCCGCTTGTCTGATCAGGGCGAGTTTCCCATTGTTTGCGCTAGCATCTTCCCGAGTGCCAGGGCAGCACTCACCTTCGGCCGGCTTCCGCCCCCTCCGTCTTCGGCTCCTTTGGGATGTCTAACACCAATCTGAAGGTCCCTGTTCGGGCGCCACCCACTGACGCGGAAGTCACGGACACTGCACATGATCAATGTGATCAAGCAAATGCCACTTTATTGTTTATACATCCCGGTTAATATAGCCCTTCTAGTTCTTTATCATGCACAAGCTCTCTACTCATTGGTTAACTATATCCATTCACGCGCTCTTAGCTAGAATATGACTCGTTAAGTCTCTTGTTCACGCGCACAGTCCTCTCCGCCTACGTCCTGCTTCGCGTTCTGCTTTCAGTCACGTACATCAGCTTTTCTTCCTCTTTTCAAGGTTGCTTCATCACTTTCTAACTGCAGGCGACCCTCGCGATGTCCTTGAAGCCTACTGCTCACAGACATAACAACTCCATTTGGTCTGGATTGTTCACTAAGTATCCTTGATTCTCCAGATATCCAACAGATCGAGGCGAGGATCGAGCCGCGAGGCGAGGGTTGAGGTGAGGATTGAGGCGAGGATTGAGCTGCGAGGCGAGGACCAAGGCAAGGATCAAGGCGAGGATCGAGGTGAGAATCGAGTATCGAGGCGAGGATCGAGGTGGGCCTTGAGGCAAGGATCGTAGATCGAGGTGAGCCTCAAGACAAGGATCGAGGCGAGGATCAAGGCGAGTGTCAAGGATCGAGGTAAGGATCGAGTTTCAAGGCAAGGACTGAGGAGAGGATCAAGCATCGAGGTGAGGATCGAGGATCAAGGTGAGGATAATGGATCAAGGCAAGTATCAGGGATCGACGCGAAGATTGAGCTTTGAGGCGAGGATCAAGCATCGAGGATCGGGAATCGAGGTAAGGATCGAGGATCAAGGTGAGGTTCGAGATTTGAGGCGAGCATCGAGGCGAGGCTCAAGCATCGAGGCGAAGTTTGAGGCGAGGATCGAAAATCGAGGCAAGGATCGAAGCAAGGACTAAGTTTGAGGGGAGGATCGAGGCGAGGATCGAGGCGAGAATTCATGATCGAGGTGAGGATTGAGCCGCGAGGATCGAGGCGAGGATTGAGTCTTAATACAAGGATTGAGGCGAGGATCGAGGCGAGGATCGAGGTGAGGTTCGAGGATCGAGGCGAGGATCGAGGTGAGTATTGAGATTTGAGGTGAGCATCGAGGCGAGGCTCAAGCATCGAGGCGAAGTTTCAGGCGAGGATCGAAAATCAAGGCAAGGATCGAGGTGAGGATTGAGTTTCGAGGGGAGGATCGAGGTGAGGATCGAGGTGAGGATCGATGATCGAGGTAAGCATTGAGCCGTGAGGATCAAGGCGAGGATCGAGCCTCGAGACTCACCTCAAAGCGAGGATCGAGGCGAGGATCGAGCCTTAATACAAGGATCGAGGCGAGGATCGAGGCAAGGATCGAGCCTCGAGGTGGCAATCGAGGCGAAGATTGAGCCTTGAGGGGGGGATCGATGCAAGAATGGATGCGGGGATCGAGCCGCGAGGCGAGGATGGAGGCAAGAATCGAGGCAAGGATCGAGCCTCAAGGCGAGGATCAAGGCGAGGATTGAGGATCGAGGCGAGCCTCAAGGCGAGGATCGAGGTGAGGATCAAGGATCAAGGCAAGGATCGAGGCATAAATCGAGCTGCGAGGATCAAGGCAAGGATCGAGCCTCGAGGAGAGGATTGAGGCAAAAATCGAGCCGCGAGTAAGGATTGAGCCTCGAGGCGAGGATCAAGGCGAGGATCAAGCCTCAAGGTGAGGATAGAGGTGAAAATCGAGGCGAGGATGGAGCCTTGAAGATCGAGGATCAATGCGAGGATTGAGGCAAGGACTGAGGATCGAGGCGAGCCTTGAGTCAAGGATCGAGGATCGAGGCAAGGATCGCAAATTGAGGCGAGCCTCGAGGCGATGATTGAGGATCGAGGCAAGGATCGCAGATAGAGGCAAGGATCAAGGATCAAGGGGAGGATCGAGCCTCAAGGCGAGGATCGTGGTGAGGATCGAGGCGAGCCTTGAGGCGAGGATCGAGGATCGAGGATCGAGGCAAGGATCGCGAATTGAGGCGAGCCTTGAGGCGAGGATCGAGGATCGAGGCAAGGATTGCGGATACAGGCGAGAATTGAGGTGAGGATCAAGGCAAGGTTCGAGGATCGAGGGGAGGATCGAGCCTCAAGGCGAGGATCGTGGTGAGGATAGAGGCGAGCCTCGAGGCGAGGAGCGAGGAGCGAGACAAGGATCGAGGCAAGGATCGAGGATCGAGGTGAAGATCGAGGATCGAGGCAACGATCGAGTTTCGAGGGAAGGATCGAGGTGAGGATCAAGCATTGATGTGAGGATCAAGGATCGAGATGAGGATCGAGGATTGAGGATCGAGGCGAGGATAGAGCATCAAGGCGAGGATCAAGTTTCGAGGCAAGGATCCAGGCAAGCATCAAGCTTCAAGGCAAGGATCAAGCATCGAGGTGATGATCAAGGTGATGATGGAACCTCGAGGTGAGGATCGAGGTGAAGATCGAGCACTGAGGCGTGGATCAAGGCGAGGATTGAGCTTTGAGGCGAGGATCGTCGTGAGCATCAAGGTGAGGATTGGGGCAAGGATCGAGCACCGAGGTGAGGATCGAGGTGAGGTTTGAGGATCGAGGCGAGGATTGAGGTGAGTATCGAGAATTGAGCCGAGCATTGAGGCGAGGCTCAAGCATCGAGGTGAAGTTTGAGGTGAGGGTTGAGGGTCGAGGTGAGGATAGAGGATCGAAGATCCAGGCGAGGATCCATCATCAAGGCAAGGATCGAGGCGAGGGTCGAGATGAGGATGGAGTATCGAGACGAGGATCGAGGATCGAGGCAAGAATCGAGTACTGAGGCGATTGTACATCGAGGCGAAGATTGAGGTGATGCACAGATCAAACTCTACAACTTGGAGAGAGTTATAAAGCAGACATGTTTATTCAGTGCTGTGTGTGTGGGGGATCGCTCCTCCAAAAGCACGCGCACCCCAACTGCACATTTTGCCAAAAATTTGTATGGTGCAGGTATAGATATTCATAGGATTGCACAATACAGACATACATATGCATAAGTGAGGCGGGGTTATTAAAAAACAACTTGCGTAAGCATTTCAGATCTGTCTCTGGTGGTTGCTTACTTCTTCAGGGGTCTTATCTTCCTCTAGATGAACTTTAGTCATTCACCCATGCTCTCCTTTCACTTGGTGATTTCAGCTGTTTTTTAACGACTTCTGACCGAATTTGTGGTGGAACTGACATTGCAGCTCCTGTTATCACATGCTTTTCTTGACATATTAGTCCTTGACAAATACCAGTTTCTTGTCAAATGCCAGTCCCTGATAAGCTTAACTGAGTTTCAAGGCAAACAGGATTGTTAGGCATTCTCTAGCAGACAGTTAGTCCCCTATCCAGTATCTGAGGGAATTAGCTGTTCGGGAGCTGATTTATCGTAACCTGGATGACGCACGGACATCCGTAGATCCAGATGAAATTGAATGTACCTGAACAATGTGACGGAAGTCTGTACAGAGTGCACCATCATTATGCCAACTCATTGGCAGCAATGAGCTGGAAAGACAACGAGGCACCACTAGTACGTGCAGTGGCTAACCAACTCCGACAATATGAAGACAATCTCTCTTCCTCGATACAGGCCTGTGTCTCAGTTGCAGAAAGACTGACCGAAACATCCAAAAACCTGTTTGAAAAATTATTTCAGAACCTTGAAGAGGATAGGTCTTATTCCCCACTTGCACAGAGCAGTATCTCAGCTATTAGAAGAAGACCTCCCCTTGCTCAAGAGAGACGATACACACGACAAGGTACCCTGTAATTTACCTTGCATGACTGTCCTGGTTTTGGCAGGGATGGAGTTAATTTTCCTCTCAGCAGTCAAGGTATTTTGGATTTTCTATGTGAAGAATGTTGAGAAAAACACCCTGATGATATGAGTTGTTGTTAATGAGACCAAGGACACTGTCTGGCTTTCCAAGTCTCACTAATGTGCAGATGCAGGAAGGTGGGAGAAAGACAGACAGAATAATTGACCCAAACTGGCCAAAGAGAGTATTCCATGCCATAAACGTCATGCTCAGTATATAAGTGGGGGTTGCCCATGGGAGGGAGCATCCTTGGTGTCCATCTTTCCATCTCTCTCGTTTGCTGGCATCCTACCTTCTACCTTGCTGGCTCCCTCTTGCTCCTTCGATTGCTGCTTGGTTTCGTTTCTGTGATCTCTGCTTGGGACGGGCTGTATCAGTCATTGGGACATCGGGTGGTGAGAAAATGTACATTGTTTATTTTGTATATATTAATATCCTTATATTTTGTTATTATTGTATTTTTCCTTTGCTATTTTAGTCAACTGTCTTTATCTCAACCCATGAGTTTTCCTTTCTTCCCAATTTCTCTCCCCTATCCCGCTAGGGAGGGGGAGGGTGAGCGAGACACTGTGTGGTGACGAGGGCTAAACCACCACAGTGACCAAGGAGAGGACATGAGGAAGTGGGATGGAAAGCCTACCTCAGCCCTAGAGACACGGGTACGTGAGTCGTGAGGCAAAACAATTGCAAATTGAGGTTGTCCCAGGAATATTGCTGCTCTAGTCTCCAGTGGGCAGTTCAACAGACAGCGTAGAAGGGCTGATCTCACCTCTGATCCTATGGAAGGGAATTCTGATCCATATTCACAGTAAGTGAATAGAAAATATTATAAATAGGACTAGAGGGGCCCTGCCTCCAGCCAGGTGGAGGAGAGGGACAACTGCGTTTACTGGACTGTTTGGATTCAATGGCCTGGCACATCAGACTCACGAGAGTATAAGGCTCTAGTAGACATCGATGCACAGTGTACCTTAATGCCATCAAGCTATAAAGGGGCAGAACCCATTTGTTTTTCTGGAGGGACAGGAGGATCACAATGTTATATGACATTAAATGACTAAGCAATTTATTTTTAGAACAATATGATTTTTGAAAATTGTAGAAATATTACGCAGTTTTTGCTATCTATGTAACTGCAGTCACATAGGCTAGACTTCATATGTAATCTATTAATCCTTAGAGAGAACTGGTAGTTTTAAAATTGTCAGGAAAATTTATTATTCTGTTTGTTGAAAATTAGCCTAGCATATCTGGGGTAATTAAGAGGGATGGTAAAACAAAGGTAGGCCTTGCGGATGGAGTGTAAAACAGGCCCTGAGCTAGTACTTTGGAGGTAGAGAAGATCAAGGAACACCGTGACCTGTTCTCAAGACCATAGATGGAGATTTTAAGGAAGGTTCAACCAGCGGATTCGAGGAGGGGGCACTCTGACAACCCCCGGGACCACCAGACAAATCTCGACTCAAAAGACTGAGCATGCGCAAGTGGGTGGAGAATACTATAATTATTTCTAGGAAAACTGATGATTATTTATCAATGTTCCAGGAATTGTTGATGATTATGTATGAAGTTACTGAATATATTCCGTTTTATAAGAAAAACAGCTCGAGGTTTGAGATAAGGACAGGGAGAAAATCCTTAAAGTTACCATTACGGGCAAAACAGACTTGACTTGGGGAAAAGTATTCATTTATTTCTAAAACTAGCAGGAGAATGAGACAGAGAACAAGATAAACCTCCCCCCCACCCCTCCCTCTTCCCAGGCTTAACATTATCTCTACCACCTTCCCCCCCCTGAGCGGCACAGAGGGGAAGAGGGAATGGGGGTCGTGGTCAGTTCATCACGCGTTGTTTTACACGGCTACTTCGTTGTCGGGGGAAGAACTCCTCGCATTCTTCCCCTGCTTCTTTGTGGGGTCCCTCCCATGGGCTACAGTCCTTTGTGAAACTGCTCCAGTGTGAGTCATCTCTTCCATGGGGTGCAGTCCCTCCAGAACAGCTGCCCCAGCAGGCCCTCCACAGGCCACAGCCTCCTTCAGGCCTCCACCTGCCCCAGCATGGGGTCCTCCATGGGCTGCAGGTGGATCTCTGCTCCTTCATGGACCTCCATGGGCTGCAGGGGGACAGCCTGCTTCACCATGGTTATCACCACAGGCTGCAGGGGAATCTTGGCCAGGAGCCACATTACTCCTCCCCCTCCTTCTTCATTGACCTTGGTGTCTGCAGCCATTCCTCTTATAAGAAAAATTCTTCACAACAGGCAGGCAGACACATCTCAAGATATTTTTCCATCTCATTCACATCTCATCTCCTCTCCACTTCTTGCAGCCAGGCCAGGTCGAGTCGGGCCCAGTTGGCTGCCTGGCAAGAGGCCAGAGGGTGAGGCCTGCAAGGCCCACAAGGCTTGCACCTCCCCCTCTCTGCCCCTGCTCAGCTGCTTCACATCATCTCTTCTCTTTTTTTTGCTGTTTTCCCCTTCTCAAATACGTTATCGCAGAGGCGTTATCAGGGAACATTCTGCTACCAATCGGCTCGGTCTTGGCCAGCAGTGAGTCTGCCCTAGGCCCAGCTGAGTCCACTGAACAAAGGGGAGCAACTTCTAGCAGTTTCCTACAGAAGCTACCACCTTAGCCCCCCCCGCCCCCCGCGCCCAAAACTAGAACATTGTGTTAAATGAAAGAGACCCACTTTATGCCTGGTAGAATACATAAGATGTCTGTGGTAGATTTGGACAATTAATTTTACTTTTTCTTAGGTTCAGCATAAGAAAAAAGAAATGCCCATTTTGCCTTAGTTTGAAAGAAACTTAGAAGGGACTTTTGTAGGTGCAGAAACTCTGAGGGAAAAGCAATTTGTCTATTGTCTGTGTTTGTCTTTTGCTTCCCTTCACCCATATCTCCCAAATTCCAAAACCTTTTCTGACACTGGATGTATTTCTCGTATTTGTTATGTGAAACTAATTGCTCTCTCCTCAGTCTAGTTCAGCTATATCAGGGAGCTTCAACAACATAATAACTTAAGATAGTCACCCTGTCCCCAGTACTGAGGCCAGTTCTGTTTAATATCTTTATCAACAATCTGGATGAGAGGATTGAGTGCTCCCTCAGTAAATTTGCAGATGACACCAGACGGGGTGGGAATGTTGATCTGCTCGAGGGTAGGAAGGCTCTGCAGAGGGATCTGGACAGGCTGGATCGATGGGCCAAGGTGAACTGTATGAGGTTCAACAGGGCCAAGTGCTGGGTCCTGCACTTGGGTCACAACAACCCCATGCAATTCTACAGGCTTGAGAAAGAGTGGCTGGAAAGCTGCCTGGCAGAAAGGGACCTGGGAGCATTGGTGGACAGTTGGCTGAACATGAGCCAGCAGTGTGCCCAGGTGGCCAAGAAGGCCAACAGCATCCTGGCTTGTATCAGGAACAGTGTGGCCAGCAGGAGTAGGGAAGTGATTGTGCCCCTGTACTCAGCCCTGGTGTGACCACACCTCGAATACTGTGTTCAGCTTTGGGCCCCTCAGTACAAGAAGGACATTGAGTTTCTGGAGCGTGTCCAGAGAAGGGCAACGAAGCTGGTGAGGAGTCTGAAGCACAAGTCTTATGAGGAGTGGCTGAGGGAACTGGGATTGTTTAGTCTAGAGAAGAGGAAGCTGAGGGGAGACCTTATTGCTCTCTACAACTACCTGAAAGGAGGCTGTAGGGAGGCAGGTTTTGGTCTCTTCTCCCAAGTAACTTAAAGAGGAAATGGCCTCAAGTTGTTCCAGGGGAGGCTTAGATTGGATATTAGGAAACACTTCTTGCTGAAGGAGTGATCAAGCACTGGAACAGGCTGCCCAAGGAAGTGGTGGAGTCACCATCCCTGGAGGTGTTCAAAGAATGTGTAGACATGGCACTTCGGGACATGATTTAGTGGACATGGTGGTGTTAGGCTGATGGTTGGACTTGATGACCATGGAGGTCTTTTCCAACCTTAAAGATTCTATGATTCTATGATCTGCACTGCCACATTACATCTAGTTGTTATGCTAGCTGAGGGGGAATATCTGTCCTAGAACTAAGATATCTACAGCCATTTTAGTTCCCTACTTCTTCAGCAGCTCAAGCCTTCCAGATGCAGACTATAAGCAAGTCTGGCATCTTTTAAAGTTAAACCAGTGTTATGTCTTGTTCTGCTTTTGAAATAGTTTGTATAAAGGGTCTAGAGACAATGAGGAAGTGTTACCGAAATCCGGAATAAAACTCCTTAACAGCAATGAGAAGTTAAGAAGCAGGCACTTCTTTATTGCAGCACTGGACGCACGGGGGATCGCTCCACCTAGCGTGCGCACCCATTTGATCAACAGCACGGGTTAAATACACATTAATTATACATATTCATTAAATTCCAAGGAATAATATGCATAAACATAAATTTTCTGAGAAACCATTACATCATTTCCCCACCCACTCGCGCATGCCCAGTCTTTTGAGTCGAGGGTCTTTTGGTGGTCGTCAAAACGCCCCCTCCTCGAATTCGCCGGTCAAACTCCTCCTTGAAATCTCCATATATGGTCTTGAGAACAGGTCGCGATGCTCCTTGATTTTCCTGGCTCCAAAGTGATGGCTCAGGGCCTATTTCTGCAGGTGGTGTTTGGGGGTGTTTGGGACTTGCCATTGTATTAAAGATATGCTAGGCTAGCTTCTAACAAATGCGTATTATAATATCTCTAGGGTCCCACTCCCTTTAGGAACAAACGAATTTTATGAAGATTTAACCTATGTGACTACAGTTCTACAGTTAGCAAGAATCACCTCATATTGATATTTAATTTTCAACATTTATGTCATGTAACATTTCCCCCCTTTGAGACTTATTTAATTTTTTTTTCAATAAGTCTCATTTACTTATAACTAATCTTCATAATCAGTAAAACAAAAAGTATTATTAACATTACTAATAAAATTCCTTTGATAGATTTCATTATTTTTGATATGATTTTGTCTAATTCATTAAAAATGAGAGACTGTTAACTTTAAATGACATGTTTCTTTAGAAATCCATTGTTTCTGTTTTGGAGGCTGTGCTTCTTGACTCTCACATAATGAATCCAAGAATCAATATCTTCAAATTTAGGGGCTGTATATATTGTTAGAAGCACCTGATATGGTTCTTTCCATATTTATTTAAGAGATTCTGATTCCCAAATTTTCAGGTACACATGATCTCCTGGTTAAAAATGATGAACTGGGGAATCTAAAGAAAGAGGCTCTGTGGCAGTTCCATATCCTTTTAAAGCATTCAGAGTTCTTCCAAGGGATATCGAATACAATTCCATTTCATTATCCCCAGTAGCAGTCACATTTTGAACAAGGGTTAGAGTCTGATAAGATTTTCCATACATTAACATATGGACTAATTTTAGTCCTAGATCTGGATTGAATCTTGATTCTCGGAAGTGCTTAAGGAAGAGCTTGAGGCCATTTTAAAGATATTTTCTGACAAATTTTACTTGTCTATTAGATTGTGGCCTTCAAGGAGTGTGTAAATTCAATTTGATTCCCAGAATTTTGCTCAATATTTGAATAATTTCAGACACAAAATGAGGACCTCTATTTGATGATATTCTTTTGGGGATTCCAAACCATGATATTATTTCTTTTAACAGATTTTTAGCCACTTCTCTTGCCTATTGGTGCGACAGGAAAAAAATCTTTTGGCCATATCTACTAATACCAATAGATATCTATATCCATTTTGTTGTGGCAATTCTGAAAAATCAATCTGCCAATAATTTTCAGGCAAGTTTCCCTTATATGTGGTTCCTGGGGGTGGTTATTTAATATTTCTCGGGTTATTCTTTAAACAAGTTTCACGCTTTTTGTTACTGATTTTATTAGCTTTATCATCCTAACACTAATCACCTGTCTTCTTACATCACTGATCATTGCCTCTGTTTCCCAATGAATTTTTCTATGCTTTTAGCTTTGATTGTGGTGAGACCACAACTTGATTTTTAGGACTAATGATCATTTTTCATATTTATTTGAATTGATTTAGCTAATTCCAAATCAACCTTACTGTAATTTGGGGTTTGTTGTTCAAATTTCACTTCTTTAACTGGTATTATTGTCATGATGCCTTTTTCTGCTCTCTCCTTTGCCTTTTGATTGACTAATTTATTTCCAATATTCACTGGGGAATTCCCAAATTGGTGGGCTTTGCAGTGCATTATTGCAACTTCTTTGTGTTTCTGCACCACTTGGAGCAATTGCAGAATTTCTTCTTGGTGTTTAATGGATGTTCCTTGTGCTGTCAGCATTCCTCTTTCTTTCCATGTGGCTCCATGGGCATGTACTACTCCAAAAGCATACTTTAAATCAGTCCATATATTCACTTTTTATGTTCTGTCCATTTTAGGGCTTTTATGAGGGCTAGTTATCAATTCAGCCTTTTGTGCTGAGGTGTTCACTGGGAGCGGCTTTGCATCAATAACAGAGTTTGTTATTGTTATTGCATATCCAGCCAATCTTCTTCCACTTCTCACGAAGCTGCTTCTATCAGTACATATCTCGAATTCCGGGTCAGGTATGTTCACTCTTCTGTTACTTCTGCTGGAATAAACTTGTTTGATGGTCTGTAGACAGTCATGACTTAGAACTTCTTCTTCTATTGAACTTAAAAAGATGGCAGGATTTATTGTTGTAGTTGTTTTCGATTTGACATCATCCTGTTCCAACAGGACAATTTGATGTTTGAGCATCCTGCTTGGGGATAACCAGTGTCCTCCTTTCTGTTCCAGAACAGAAAGTACCATATGCGGTACATAAGCTGTTCTTGGGTGTCCCGTTGTCAGCTTACAAGCTTCTTAAGTCAGGAGGACAGTTGCTGCTACAGCCCATAGACAACCTGGTCATCCTTAGCTAACATTGTCCAATTGTTTGGAGAAATAACCAACCGGTCTTCTTCATTCTCCATTTTTCTGAGAAAGGATTCTTCTGAGGGCCAAATGTTGTCTTTCATGAACAAACAGTTCAAAGGGTTTGGTTAAATCAGGCAACCCTAGAGCAGGAGTGAACATCAGAGCTACCTTTACATTCTGGAATGCCTTTCGAGCTTCAGGTTCTCACACAAGGGGTCCCTCCTTCAATTCCTTTAATCCACAGGTGACACCAGCCAGCCATTCCCAGAAATGTTCGCAGCTCCTTAGCTCCTTTTGGCTCCGGCATTTGGCAAATTGCCTCTTTTCTCTCATTTCCAAGTTGTCTTTGTCCCTGTGTGATTTCAAATCCCAAATACATGACAGTCTCTTTTCCAATCTGTGTTTTCTTCTTGGAAAATCTGTTATCACTTTGGCCCAAGAAATTTAGCAGGTTAGTAGTCAAGTTGAAATATTCTTCTCTGGTTTCTGTGGCTATTAAAATGTCATCTACATATTGCAACACCAGTCTTTCAGGATAAATTATTTTGCATGTTTCTAATTCCTTAGCCAATTATTTCCAAAGATCGATGGGCTATTTTTAAATCCTTGAGGTAGCACTGCCCAGGTGAGCTGAGTCTTCTGCCCAGTTGTGGGATTTTCCAGTTCAAAGGCAAAATATGCCTGACTATTTTTGTCAAGGAGAATACAGAAAAAGGCATCCTATAAGTTCAATACAATGAACGACTTGTGATTTTCGTTTAAAGCTGTCAACAAGATATACGGGTTTGGCACTAAGGGGTGAATATCTTGAACTATTAAATTTATTGCTATTAAAATCTTGTACTAACCTATATTCCTCACTTTCTGGCTTTTTCACAGGTAAAATGGGAGTATTGAATACTGATTAGTCGATTAAAAAAAAAAAAATCACAGGCCCTGGTTCTCATGGGGGACTTCAACCACCCTGACATCTGTTGGAGAGACAACACGGCAGGGCACAGGCAGTCCAGGAGGTTCCTGGAATGCGTGGATGACAACTTCCTCCTGCAGGCGATAGAGGAGCCGACAAGGAGGGGTGCCATGCTCGACCTTGTGCTCACCAACAGGGAGGGGCTGGTGGGGGATGTGAAACTAAAGGACAGCCTTGGCTGCAGCGACCATGACATGGTGGAGTTCAAGATCCACGGGGCAGCAAGGAAACTACATGGCAAGCTCTCTGCCCTAGACTTCAGGAAGGTGGACTTCAGCCTCTTCAGGGACCTGATGGGCCAAGTGCCATGGGAGGCGGCCCTGGAGGGAAGAGGGGCCCAGGAAAGTTGGTCTATATTCAAGGAGCACCTCCTCCAAGCTCAGCAGAGGTGCATCCCGATGAAAAACAAGTCGGGCAAAAAGGCCAGGAGGCCGGCGTGGATGAGCAAGGAGCTCCTGGACCAACTGAAAGTGAAAAAGGAAGCCTATAGAGGGTGGAAGTGGGGACAGGTACCCTGGGAGGACTACAAAGAGGCTGCGCAAGTGGCCAGGGATCAGGTGAGGAAGGCCAAAGCCCTGGCAGAACTGAATCTGGCCAGGGATATAAAATGCAACAAGAAGAGCTTTTATAGGTACGTAGGGGACAAAAGAAAGTCCAGGGAAAATGTAGGCCCCCTCCAGAAGGGAACTGGTGTCCTGGTTAGCCAGGACATGGAGAAGGCTGAGGTTCTCAATGACTTTTTTGCCTCAGTCTTCACCGACAAGAGTTCCTGTCCCACCACCCAAGCTGTAGAAGGTGCAAGCAGGGACTGCGAGAATGAAGAACTGCCCACTGTACTCGAAGAGCAGGTTCGGGATCATCTGAGGAACCTGAAGGTGCACAAGTCCATGGGACCTGATGAGATCCATCCGCGGGTCCTGAGGGAACTGGCAGAGGAAGTTGCCAAGCCACTGGCTATCGTATTTGAGAAGTCATGGTGGTCTGGTGAGGTCCCCGATGACTGGAAGAGAGGGAACATAACCCCAATTTTTAAAAAGGGGAATAAGGAAGACCCAGGTAACTACAGGCTGGTCAGCCTCACCTCTGTGCCTGGCAAGGTCATGGAGCAGATTCTCCTGGAAACCATGCTAAGGCACATGGAGAGCAAGGAGGTGGTTGGTGACAGCCAACATGGCTTCACCAAGGGCAGATCGTGCCTGACCAATTTGGTGGCCTTCTATGACGGGGTGACGGCATCGGTGGACAAGGGACGAGCAACTGACATCATCTACCTGGACTTGTGCAAAGCTTTTGACACTGTCCCGCACGACATCCTTCTCTCTAAACTAGAGAGGCATGGGTTTGATGGACGGACCACTCGGTGGATAAGGAGTTGGCTGGATGGCTGCACTCAGAGAGTGGTGGTCAACGGCTCAATGTTCATGTGGAGACCGGTCTGAAGTGGCGTCCCTCAGGGGTCCGTGCTGGGCCCGGCCCTGTTCAACATCTTTGTCAGTGACATGGACAGTGGGATAGAGTGCACCCTCAGCAAGTTCGCCGACGACACCAAGTTGTCTGGTGCCGTCGACACGCTGGAAGGGAGGGATGCCATCCAGAGGGACCTTGACAGGCTGGAGAGGTGGGCCCGTGCCAACCTCATGAAGTTCAACCAGGCCAAGTGCAAGGTCCTGCACCTGGGCCAGGGCAATCCCAAGCACAAATACAGGCTGGGCAGAGAATGGATTGAGACCAGCCCTGAGGAGAGGGACTTGGGAGTGCTGGTGGACGAGAAGCACAACATGAGCAGGCAATGCGCCCTTGCGGCCCAGAAGGCCAACCGCATCCTGGGCTGCATCAAGAGGAGCGTGGCCAGCAGGTCGAGGGAGGTGATTCTCCCCCTCTACTCTGCCCTGGTGAGACCCCACCTGGAGTACTGTGTCCAGTTCTGGAGCCCCCAACAGAAGAAGGACATGGACCAGTTGGAGAAGGTCCAGAGGAGGGCCACGAAGATGATAAAAGGGCTGGAGCACCTCTCTTATGAGGACAGGCTGAGAGAGTTGGGGCTGTTCAGCCTGCAGAAGAGGAGGCTCCGGGGAGACCTGATAGTGGTCTTCCAGTACCTCAAGGGGGCCTACAAGAAAGATGGGGAAAGGCTGTTTAGTAGGGCCTGTTGCAATAGGACGAGAGGTAATGGTTTTAAAATAGAGGGGGGTAGATTTAGATTAGAAAATAGGAAAAACATTTTTACGGTGCGAGTTATAGAACACTGGAACAGGTTGCCCAGAAAGGTGGTGGATGCCCCATCCCTGGAAACATTCAAGGCCAGGTTGGATGAGGCTCTGAGCAACCTGATCTAGTGGGGGATGTCCCTGCTCCTTGCAGGGGGGTTGGACTAGATGACCTTTGAAGGTCCCTTCCAACCCTAACCATTCTGATTCTATGATTCTATAATTATTTTCTCAAGGCCTCTTCTAGCTTCTAATTTTAAAGGTACTGTTTTTGTCTTACCGGTTTGGTGCTTTCCTTTAGAAAAATCTTTACCGGTTCTGCTGCTTTTGAATGTCCGGGAACTTCGCCAGCCCACACCAAAGGGTTACTGCATTGTCCACTTCTTGAGGGATTTCATATGGCTCTGAAGTTGTCTGTAACATAAAAATTCTTGCCTCTCTGGCTTTTGATTAGGGTATATTTAATTGAATTTCACAGTTTTAAAAATTAATTTGTGCTTTCAATTTGCTCAATAAATCTCTCCCCAATAAGGCAACAGGACACTCTGGTATATATAAAAATTGGCCAATTCCCCATTGTTTACCCACCTTAAAGTTAAGGATTGAAAGAAAAAATTCTTTTCAGCTTTCCCTGTGGCACCAATTTTGTCTACATGCTTTTTACTCAATTTTCTTCTACAAGTACTTAAAACTGAATAGCTCCAGTATCAAAATAGAAAATCCATGGTTTGGGTCCCCAGCTGGATTGTAACCAGGGGTTCTGCTGCAGAATTCTTCCCCAGTCCTCTTTGCACCTCTGACAAAGGCATCTGCTCTGCTGCCAGTTTTTTGTTTCTTTTTCAGAATAAGGACATTCATTTTTCCAATGCCACCATTCTTCACACTTTGCACACTGATTTTCCCAATCTCTCTCCTATTGCAGTTATTTTATCCATTCCTCTACCACACCCCGATTTCATCCCCGGTTTGTTCCCCTACTGCTTGTCAAAGTGGCGGGGGGGGGCAAGGCTCAAGCTGCTCCTTGTTCTGTCTGGTCTTGTCGGCTTCCAGTTCTCCCTGTGGTAGGACTGAATCCCTCATAATTCAACTGCCCCACTCTACAGCTCCCACCAGGGGTTCGGTGTTCTGGCCCCTTTTTCTACTGTTTCATTTGTTAAACCTGCATCAACACTTCCAGACAACACATAAAGATAATACAGAAATTTAACACAGAAATTTAACACATGAATGCTATGTTTTCCTCTTCAGTTCCACATTTTAAACATCACTTTCTATACTACAAGCCAGGATCTTTTCAACCTTTTTCCTTTTTTTTTTTTTTTTTTTTTTTTTTTTAATGCCAAAACCATCGGATCCTCGGGGATGTATCTGCAATCTTTCTGCCACTCGGGATGATTTCCCAAAGTAAAGAACAAATCAACATCGGGGACCACATCTCACTTTCCTTCCCTTCTACAAGATAACATCAACTGTAAAATATTGTATCAATTTTTTTTTCTAGTCATTGGGTCTCCCCTTATATCCTCCCAATGTTTAAGAACACATCCCAGTGGAGACTTCATTAATATTTCCCCTACTATTGAGGTAGACATAGAAGATATGTGTTTTCCCATATTTTACAAAGGAGTTTTTGGTACCAAAAACACAATAACACTGTTCTACAGACAAAGTCAATCCCGTCACCAAGAAAAGTTTAAAACCCCAAATGCAATACTGTATATCATTCAAGTCCCGTACACTGCAACACATGCATACAGACTTAAAAAAAAAAAAAAAAAACAAAACGCACTGAAGCAACAATTACCAGCTTGTAAATCACTTCTAAAACACCCTGGGGCCCCTTTCCAAGCTATGTACAAATCTTACCAATACTCCCCATACTCTTACTCTTAAACAATTTAGACTAAATGCCAAATACCAGATAAATGCAAATTACAATTGTCCCAAATACAAAAACCAAACAAATGCAAATAACAATTGTCCCAAATACACAAATGTCCAACCCAGCAATAGCTTTTGCTTATGACTTACGGGCAGGCGCCTAGGCTTCCAAACCAAACGGGTACCCTCTAAGCCCCAACCCTGCGAAGCTTTCGCCGCTCCTTAAGGGCAGGCTATCCAGACCAGACAGATTTCAAAGAAGAAGTGCCTTACCCTTTTCTCCAGGGAACGTTGCGAGGAGCTTTGTGAGTCGAGAGCGATGGGTCTCCCCGAGAATACCTCGGTGCCGGCTGGAGTTCGATCAACACTCGATCTCGTTCAGTCTCACTCGCAAGGTCCCACCTGGGTCGCCAAAACTGTTACCGAAATCCAGAATAAAACTCCTTAACAGCAATGAGAAGTTAAGAAGCAGGCACTTCTTTATTGCAGCGCTGGGCACACGGGGGATCGCTCCACCTAGCGTGCGCACCCATTTGATCAACAGCACGGGTTAAATACACATTAATTATACATATTCATTAAATTCCAAGAAATAATATGCATAAACATAAATTTTCTGAGAAACCATTACATCATTTCCCCACCCACTCGCGCATGCCCAGTCTTTTGAGTCGAGGGTCTTTTGGTGGTCTTGGTGGTCATCAAAACGCCCCCTCCTCAAATTCACTGGTCAAACTCCTCCTTGAAATCTCCATATACGGTCTTGAGAACAGGTCGCGATGCTCCTTGATTTTCCTGGCTCCAAAGTGATGGCTCAGGGCCTATTTCTGCAGGTGGTGTTTGGGGGTGTTTGGGACTTGCCATTGTATTAAAGATATGCTAGGCTAGCTTCTAACAAATGCATATTATAATATCTCTAGGGTCCCACTCCCTTTAGGAACAAACGAATTTTATGAAGATTTAACCTATGTGACTACAGTTCTACAGTTAGCAAGAATCACCTCATATTGATATTTAATTTTCAACATTTATGTCATGTGACAGAAGGATGCACATATTTTGCACTGAGTGTAAAGCACTGTATACTTATACCATGCTTTGAGGGTCAGAAAGTAAGAACTACACAGAAAAACTATAAAGTTGTTGTCCCTCCTCCCCTTCTTTCTCATTTATAACTTTTCAGTAAACCCTGATGTACCTTTATTTGTTTTCCAGACAATTTTCAGCCATATAAGTTGTACAAAATAATAGTACATACATCTGATGTGTGTCAGCATGAAAGTTTTACACGACATGAAAAGACTTTTGGAGTGACCCACTTTTACTCAGTTGAAGTAGATATTCCTACCTCATCCCTTATATTTCTTCTCATTTACTACCTGCAACAATAAAATAATTCCTACACAAAGTTTCTTTTCCAGGTTACTTAACAGCATTATCCAGTTAGCATTACCTTTGGTCCTAGCAGTTATGCACTGGCAGTGAATGACCTGAATGTTGTTCCTTATTGACAGGTCCACAGAAATGTTTCTACATCTAACATTACCAAAATAACAGGAAAAGGATCCCAGAGTTACTAGTCCCTGTAGCTCAAATTTAACTGTGGCCAAATTCAGATTTTCCATTTCCAATTCAGTAGTGTCTTGTATTCCAAGTTGAAATGAGTACAGCTGCGAGTATTGGAGTAGAAGTGCTCGCAATTAGTTAGTCACAGTTTATACCTACTTTAGTATTGCTTAAGAGGAGGTTGTTTTACTCTTTGGAATTTCTCCTTTGTCTTCCACCCTTTATGCTATATTTATGATATGGAGCTCTCTAGGAAGCAGCTAGGTCTCAGTCTTGTATGTCTATTGCATAAGTACTGATGCAGAACTTATTATCTGAATATTAAGTTCTTAAGACAGGTCTCACTAACATGACAATTCTGAATATCACAAAGTATTCTGCACTTGTGAAGTGGACTGAAATAGCTGCCAAAGACTAGGCTTCTCCAGGGATACAGGATCAGCTACATAGATTAATCGAGGAAAAGGTCTCTGGGTAAGTCATCAAAGCAACACAGCATCTCAGAGTCATGACAGAAAACCTTCAGATCATTAAGCCCTTTTGCAGTACACTAATGAATTACTTAGATTTCCATTGGAATTGAGTGCTCTCAAAGGTCAGCTCCTGGTTAGAGTTTTAATGCTCTAGATGGTCCTATGAATACCTAGGATTTTCTAGACATCATCTCAAACTAAATATTGATAAGAAAAATTTTCCTTAAAGCTTACAGTTCTAAGACTACCGTGGATTTCTCTAGTAACACTGAAAGGAAGATGTATGCTCTCAGTATTTCTGAGGTATTAAGATTTCAGTCACAATACTTTTATATTTCATTGCAACTCAGCCAAGCTTGACTGAGCATTACTGCAGGACTTAAGAAATAATAGTTGGGTTTTTTTTAACTAAATTAGCAGGGAATATAGGTTTTATTTCACATCCATTTTCAAAGATACTTTTAAATTTCATTTTTAGAAACTTTTTCTTAAATTGATAGCTTTTGTGTATAACTACAAGAGATTAAACTTCTACACATTGAAATAAATGAATAGCTATGAGCTCAAACCACTTAAGCTTACAAAAAAAAAATCCCCATATCTCTTTTGATAAACATTTTCCTTCTGGTCTGCAGCAGAAAGTCTTTGTGCTATAAGTAACAATGCACACATACTGAATTTCAAATAAAATTAAAGACATGTTGTGGAATACAAATAGCACCTAAAACCTGACAAAGGAAAATAATGAGTTCTATAATTCATGTTGTCATACACCTTTACAGGACCGTAAAAAGTAACAAAAGCTTCAAGTATGCAACATTAGCAGGAGTTTTGGCACTGTCTTCAGAGGGGCTCTAATCCACCCCACATACCTATCAGAGAGCACAAGAGGACACCAGAAGGGGAGTGTCCAGGACTGAACTCCTCCTCTCCCCCAATCAGTCAATACAACAGTGACACAACACCCAAGTGCCATATTTTCCAGGCAGGAATTTTATTGGAGAATTTGGCGAAGAGAAGCCTATAGGCTACACTTCCAGGAAAATCTTAAATTCTCAGTGCAAAACTTGAAAAATAATTTCTGCCACATCGAAGGCATACTACAGCATTGATGATTATGTTATTCTAACCAGGGGAAAATTCACTGCACCATCAAAAAAGAAAGGTTGAACTGAAAGCCCTAAAAGTATATGAAACAGAAGACACATCTCTTTTTCTATACTGAACACTAAGTAATAGCACCGATATCAATCAAGGCAAATAACTATCAACTACTGTCATTAAACAAACACAGGACTTAACATGGACATTCATTGCTGTGAAAACCAGTTCTTATTTCAACTGTAACAGCAGAGGGTATTCACCATTCAGGACATTAGGTATATTTCCCGATCACACATTATATACAGCCTACTGCACTTAACACCTAAACATCCTTGATGTTTTAGAAGCTCATGCTTTTTACCTCCAGATTCAAAATGTACATACATATTTGATGGTCAACAGTTCAATGTCCAGGTGGAGACCAGTGACGAGTGGCATTCCTCAGGGGTCAGTATTGGGACTGGCCCTGTTTAACATCTTTGTTAGCAACATGGACAATGGGATAGAGTGCACCCTCAGCAAGATTTCTGATGACATCAAGCTGTGTGGTGCGGTCGACACGCTGGAGGGAAGGGATGCCATTCAGAGGGACCTTGACAAGCTGGAGAGGTGGACCCGTGTGTACCTCATGAAGTTCAACCAGGCCAAGTGCAAGGTCCTGCACCTGGGCCAGGGCAATCCCAAGCACAAATACAGGCTGGGCAGAGAATGGATTGAGACCAGCCCTGAGGAGAGGGACTTGGGAGTGCTGGTGGACGAGAAGCACAACATGAGCAGGCAATGCTGCTAACCGCATCCTGGGCTGCATCAAGAGGAGTGTGGCCAGCAGGTCGAGGGAGGTGATTCTCCCCCTCTACTCTGCCCTGGTGAGACCCCACCTGGAGTACTGCATCCAATTCTGGAGCCCTGTTGTGGTTTTGTTTAGGGGGGGGGGCTAAGGTGGTAGCTTCTGTAGGAAACTGCTAGAAGTCACTCCCCTTTGTTCACTGGACTCGGCCGGGCCTAGGGCAGACCTGCTGCTGGCCAAGGCTGAGCCGATTGGTAGCAGAATGTTCCGTGATAACGCCTCTGCGATAAAGTATTTAAGAATGGGAAAACAGAAAAAAAAAAGAGAGAAGAGAAGATGTGAAGAAGCTGAGTGGGGGCAGAGGTGCAGAGGGGGAGGCGCAGGCCTCATGGGCCTTGCAGGCCTCACCCTCTGGCCTCTTGCCAGGCAGCTGACTGGGCCCGACTCGGTCCAGCCCGGCTGCAAGAAGTGGAGAGGAGATGAGAAGTGAATAAGATGTAAAAAAGATCCTGAGAGACATCTACTAGCCTGTTGTGAGGAACGGCTGCAGATGCCAAGGTCAGTTCAGAAGGAGGGGGAGGAGTAATGCGGCTCCTGGCCAAGATTCCCCTGCAGCCTGTGGTGACGACCATGGTGGAGCAGGTTGTCCCCCTGCAGCCCATGGAGGTCCACGGAGGAGCAGAGATCCTCTTGGCGCCCGTGAAGGACCCCACATCAGGGGAGGTGGATGCCTGAAGGTGGCTGTGGCCCGTGGAGGGCCTGCTGGGACAGCCATTCTGGAGAGACTGCACTCCATGGAAGAGATGACCCACGCCGGAGCAGTTTCAGGAAGGACTGTGGTGTATGGTTGGGACCCCACAACGGAGCAGGGGAGGAATGTGAGGAGTTCTTCCCCCAACCATGAAGCAGCGGCGTAAAACAACGTATGATGAACTGACTGCAACCCCCATTCCCTCTTCCCCCCCTGTGCTGTTCAGCGGGGGGAAGGTAGTAGAGATAATGTTAAGCTTGGGAAGAGGGAGGGGTGGAGGAAGGTTATCTTGTTCTCTGTCTCATTATCCTGCTGTTTGTAGTAATAAATGAATAATTTTCCCCAAGTCGAGTCTGTTTTGCCTGTAACAGTAACTTTAAGGATTTTCTCCCTGTCCTTATCTCAAACCTCGAGCCATTTTCCTTATATCATCTCCCCCTGTTCTCTTGGAGGGTGAGGGGAGTGAGAGAGAGACTGCGTAGTCTGGTCCCGACTGGGCCTGAACTACGACAAGCCCCCGACATAAGAAGGATATGGACCAGTTGGAGAGGGTCCAGAGGAGGGCCACGAAGATGATCAGAGGGCTGGAGCACCTCTCCTATGAGGACAAGCTGAGAGAGTTGGGGCTGTTCAGCCTGGAGAAGAGGAGGCTCCGGGGAGACCTGATAGCAGTCTTCCAGTACCTCAAGCTGGCCTACAGGAAAGATGGGGAGAAACTTTTTAGCAGAGCCTGTTGTGACAGGATGAGGGGTAATGGTTTTAAAATAGAGGGAGATAGATTCAGACTGGACATCAGGAAAATTTTTTTACCCTGAGGGTGTTGCAACACTGGAACAGGTTGCCCAGAGAGGTGGTGGATGCCCCATCCCTGGAAACGTTCAAGGCCAGGCTGGATGAGGCTCTGAGCAACCTGATCTAGTTGGGGATGTCCCTGCTCCTTGCACGGGAGTTGGACTAGATGACCTTTAAAGGTTCCTTCCAACCCTAACTATTATATGATTCTATGATTCTATGATTTTGGAGAAATCTTGTACCCACCAAAAAAATCTGCACAGTGCAGCTTCCTCCAGGTGAGAATTAGGGCACAGAAATTTTGCCTTTTGCCCAGTCAGCTACACTGATACAGACTCAACCATCAGAGTTCATCTAATAATCTTGTTCCCCAAACTCTCTTGTGTTTCAGCTATTACTTTCAATTCTTCTACTACAAGTTACCATCTTACTGGTGTTCTGATTTCAGCAAGGATGGTAGGCCTCTCAGTAGCCAAGGTGTTTTGGATTTTGCATGTGAAGAATGTTGATAAACACACTGATGTTATGAGTTGTTGCTAATGAGACCATGGACACTGTCCAGCTTTCCAGGTCTCGCTAATGTGCAAGTTCAGGAAGCTGGGAGGGACATAGCCAGAATAATTGACCCAAACTGGCCAAAGAGAGTATTCCATGCCATAAACGTCATGCTCAGTATATAAGTGGGGGTTGGTCAGGGAGAGGCATTGCTGGATCTCTCTCTCCCTGTGTCGTAGTTCAGCCCCAATCGGGACCAGACTACGCAGTCTCTCTCTCACTCCCCCCACCCTCCGACAGAATAGGAGGAGATGATATAAGAAAAACAGCTCGAGGTTTGAGATAAGGACAGGGAGAAATCCTTAAAGTTACCGTTACGGGCAAAACAGACTCGACTTGGGGAAAAACACTCATTTATTTCTAAAACTAGCAGGAGAATGAGACAGGGAACAAGATAACCTCCCCCCACCCCTCCCTCTTCCCGAGCTAAACATTATCTCTACTACCTTCCCCTCCCGAGCGGCACGGGGGGTGGAAAAAGGGAATGGGGGTCGTGGTCAGTTCATCACGTGTTGTTTTATGCCGCTGTATCATCGTCGGGGGAAGAACTCCTCACATTCCTCCCCTGCTCCAGCATGGGGTCCCTCCCACGGGCCACAGCCCTTCATGAAACTGCTCCGGCGTGGGTCATCTCTTCCACGGGGTGCAGTCCCTCTAGAACAGCTGCCCCAGCGGGCCCTCCATAGGACACAGCCTCCTTTAGGCCTCCACCTGCTCTGGCGTGGGGTCCTCCATGGGCTGCAGGTGGATCTCTGCCCCTCCGTGGACCTCCATGGACTGCAGGGGGACAACCTTCTCCACCATGGTCTTCACCACGAGCTGCAGAAGAATCTTGACCAGGAGCCGTGTTACTCCTCCCCCTCCTTCTTCACTGACCTTGGCGTCTGCAGCCGTTCCTCACAACAGGCAGGCAGACACCTCTCAGGATCTTTTTCCATCTCATTCACATCTCATCTCCTCTCCACTTCTTGCAGCCAGGCTGGGCCGAGTTGGGCCCATTCGGCTGCCTGGCGGGAGGCCAGAGGGTGAGGCCTGCAAGGCCCACAAGGCTTGCGCCTCCCCCTCTCTGCCCCCGCTCAGCTGTTTCACATCTTCTACCCTTTTTTTTCTGTTTTCCCCTTCTCAAATACGTTATCGCAGAGGCGTTCAGGGAACATTGTGCTACCAATTTTCTCAGCCTTGGCCAGCAGTGGGTCCGCCCTAGGCCCGGCTGAGTCCACTGAACAAAGGGGAGCGACTTCTAGCAGTTTCCTACAGAAGCTACCACCTTAGGCGCCCCCCTCACTAGGCAAAACCAGAACACATCTGTATTTGTAATACAGAAAAAATTGGGCAAATGGTGACTCTTACAGGATTTAAGGGCAGTAAATTTGGTAATTGAGGATATGGGACCTTTGCAACAAGGGTTACCATCTCCTTCAATGATACCTTGTTGCTGGAGTATTGCTGTAATTGATTTCAAAAGATTGTTTTTTCACTATAACTTTACATCCTGAGGATGCTCCACAATTCGCATTTTCTGTGCCTTCAATCAATATGGGAGAACCAAATCAGCGGTATCATTGGATGGTACTTCCGCAGGGTATGAAAAATAGTCCAACCATCTGCCAATGGTACGTCACACAAGCCATAGAACCAGTAAGGCGCTTGCATAAGAATAGCCTCATTTATCATTATATGGATGAAATCCTAATTGCAGCACCCGATGATTCTCTGGTAGACAGAGTTCTTAATGATATCACCAGTGCATTATCCGGATTTAAAGTGGTTATTGCTCAAGAAAAAATTCAAAAAGTATGTTCCTAGCAGTATCTCGGCTGACAAATTATGGAAAGAACAATTGCGCTGCAAAAGTTAAAAATCCCTCAAACAGTGTTTACCTTAAACGATTTGCAGAAATTGCTGGGAGCTATCAACTGGGTACGCCTGGTATTAGGCCTCTCTACAGAAATGCTCTTCCCTCTATTTCAAGTGCTTAAGGGAGATCCGGTTTTAACCTCTCCTCTAGGCAATTAACTCCAGAAGCCCAACAGGTATGACAAACAGTTCTATTACAAATCCAAGTTACACAGGCTGACAGATGTGACCCCAGTTTACCCTTTAATATATATGTTTTTGCTGGAAGAGCACAACCTAAAGCATTGATAGGCTAATAGGTGGAGCAGCAGCTTCTGCGAATAGAATGGATTTTTTTATCCCATGAAGGTAAAAAGACGCTAACTACTTGGGCTGAGCAATTAGCACAGTTAGTGGCCAAAAGTAGGACTCGGCTTCGCCAACTAACAGGGCAAGATGTGCAAGAGCTGTACTTGCCAATCACTATGGAAAAGTTAAATTGGCTATGGTAGTTTAGCGACCAATTTAACTACACCATGGCAGGATTCACAGGACAGATATGTATTCATTGGCCTAAGCAAACTATGCTGCAATTTTTAGGAGAATTAATGTTGTATCCAGCAACTCATCTAAGTTACACGCCCATAAAAAATGCCTTGACAATACTTACAGATGGATCAGGAAAAACACACAAATCTGTAACTGTGTGGAAGCAAAATGATAAGTGGCATCATGACGTACAATTGGTAGAAGGTTCAACCCAAATTGTAGAACTTGCGGCGGTGGTACGAGCTTTGTATAAGTGGAAAGATGAATCCCTCAGTATTGTCTCCGATTCTGCCTATGTGGTCAATGTAATACAACGCGCTGAATGGACAATATTAAAGGAAATTAATAATCCTTTGTTGTATGATCAGTTTCAACAGCTATTATCGGTATTACATATGTGGGATCATCCTTACTTTATTGTACATCTGAGAGCTCACACCCCGCTTCCATGTGCCGGCTCTCTTGCCAGCTAACCTACCCCGCATGCACCGGAGCCCCGCCCCGGGGAAAGCAGGGCATCATACGGGTACCGTCAAGCCAAGCCTTCAGTTTAATGCTGTGCAACACAAGGCTAAATACCCGTACACCCGCTACACACGCGAACGCACCCGCCCCCTGCACCTGTGGATCTATCCGTGCCCGCCACGCACCTGCCCCTGCGCCCATGTACTTATCCGTGCCCACCACGTACGTGGACACACCTGCCCCCTGCGCCCATGGACCTATCCACACCTAGCACGCGAATCACCGCGGACTGCCCCTCCTGCATACATGCAGCCCTGCTAACGTTACCCCACAATTCCTCCCCTCTATGCTAAATCATCCTGGTCTAAAGGCTGGCACTCTGGGGTGGATGCTGCCATAACATAGTTGATCATGGATAGTCACCTAGTGACCCCTTAATCATAGCATGCAAGAAATGTAACAATAACAGAAACAAACAAAGCATTATCAAATCAATTGCTAGGATTGTCAAACCTATAGACACAATATTTCTTAGCCATCTAGGTAAATCAAACAGGTCTGAAAACTACCCCCAGTCCTTTTAGGGCTTTGACGTTGAATACTGACTGGGCAGCATGCGCATGCGCCTTCTCGATGGCCGACGTGGCGTTCTTGCTGAAGTCCAAACAGCAGTAACCCTGGAGACCTAGGACTCCCTCTAGGTCGCTGCAACCGATGCCAGGCCTCGCAAGGGCATAATCTAATGCCAACTTCATTTGTGTCAGTCCTTCGTCGTGTGCTGCTAAGGCAGTCGCCAGTTCAGATATGGTGAGGGCTGTGCGGTTGGCATTCACAAGAGCCCAACAGGCCACGCGCTATGCAAACCTGAGTAGAGTCAGTGCAGTTCGTGAACTGCTCCCAGAAATTAGTCGTTATCACTGGCATTGGAAGACTCACAATCAGGATCAATCCCACTAGGGTGAGCTGGAGAGCGCCGCGCTGCTCGGTTACCCTGCCGATCCTCCAGCCACGGCTGTACCAACCGGGCCGGGATCCATCAGGTCCCCACACCTGTGGAGATATAAGCATACCCTCATCCCCATGTTAGCAGATCAGCGGGACCTTCCCAACGTGGGTCTTCTGGCAGGTGGTACCAGACCTTTGGGAGTGCCTTGCCCCCAAACAGCGGCTGACACAAGGAAAAATGGTTTTGGATAGGGGAAACGGATTGGGGGTTAGCGAAGGACATATGATTCAGTACCACAAGCGCTTTATCGACCAAGACCCCCAGCGAACCCCTCTCTCCCCCTTCTCTTAAGCGCGTTAGCTGTGCTTTCAGGGTTTTGTGTGTGCGTTCTACAATCGCTTGCCCGGTGCTGTTCAGAGGAATGCCAAACATATGGCGGACTCCCCACGTCTGCAGGAAGTGGCGAAATACCCATGATCGATAATTCGGCCCATTGTCAGTCTTTATCTCCCGAGGTACCCCTAGGCAGGCAAAAGCCCAGTTCTGGTGTAGGATGGATTTCTGCGTCATGGACGTCGTGAATGGACACACAAAGAGAGCTCAGGAGCAAGTGTCGACCGCAACATGAATGTATTTGAGACAGCCAAATGGCACATACTCTGTGATATCCATTTGTCATGCCTGGTTCGGAGCATACCCCCGGGGTTAATGCCTGGGTAGTATAAGGCCTGGTTTGGCTTTGCTGCTTGACATGCTGGACAGGCTGCCACTACAGGCCGAGCCTGTGAGATGGGCACTCAGAACTGATGTCATATGGCACGCGCGCCCTGATGTAGTATTCTCTGTATCACTTTTCTAGGCAGGCGACCAAGCATGGAATGTTCATGATTATACCTAGTATGATGCCTAGTATCACAATTCCGATTTTAGCCAAGGATAGCAACCACCCAGTTATGCCACACAGAAGCTTAGCCAATAAAATTACTGATCACACGTTATACATATTCATGACTGCTAAGCAAAACTAAGTTTCACTACCTTCTAGTAATTTTCTACTATGGCATTCTTCTCCTATTACAGACATAACAACTCCAGTAACTTTCTCATCTACAAGGCCAGTGACTAGTTTTTTGCAAGCCTCTGTTGAAACAAGCCATAAATTCTGCTAACAATGTTTTGTATCTTAAAGCTTCCCTTCTCATTCCATGGCTTTCTTCCTGCGAGCATGATTGTATCCCTCTCCCAAGGTCAGTTTGCTTTCACTGACACCGTACTGGCTCAAGAAATACCCACATCTCTCTCTTCTTTGTTTATGAGAAGAGGCTTGTTTCAACGCTTTATCTATTAAAGTCTGCACACATTGCAACACACACACGGAATACCGATCAAAACACATATATAAAAAGCATGAATAAGCATCCTACAGCTATTTGTAATAAGCTTTTTATCAATCCACCAAAAAGATTTCTGAATATATCAAAATCATCACTTTGTTGCTGTTTTTGTACTCCTTTTTACAAGTTTTGAATACTTTTGTGAATAGATTCCGAATGATCAGACAGATTCATACAGCAAAGCCCATCAAAATCCTGACAATCATGATTTTGTGCTAATAATAAAAAAATCTATTGCTAATCTATTCTGTTACTAACCCAATTATGCCAAAGACACTGCCGAGCAAGAGGATGATTATCAGCTGGGTCAGAGCAGAGAAAGGAGGCAGGCGCAGCACCTTCAGGGCGTCCCCTGTTGTAAATAAAGTGTGCTCCGGGTCCGTCCTCTCTCCTCTGCTCTGAGCCACCTCTGTTTACACCCTCAGCAGATTCAGTGAAAGAGTACTGACCAGGTGTTGCTGCATGTGTGGCCAGCACATGCAACAAGGCCTGTCAAATATGTGCTCTGCAGGCTAACAGCGGTTCTGTTTTGTAAAGTAGTGTAGCGCATAGAAACTATATCAGTTAGCAGCGTTGATAGTGCCAATGCAGTTGTATGCGTTTGCTTAGCAAGCCAACAGCCCAATTCATTTAGCGTAGTTAATGCCTGGGCACTTGCCACACCAGGTGAAAAGATTGCAGCAGCAATAATTTTACTTAGTTTCCAAAACTCTATATTATCTTGGCAATCAGATTCAAAGCTGTGTGTACTTCGTTTAGGTCTTTTATGCTGTCTGGATTTTGATATGTACTCGTGTGATTACACCATGCTGTGTCATTGCAATGCATAGGTCTTAAAGCATTTACAGTCATTACCCCTCTAGTAACATTAGCTCCTGAACAGTTAAAGAAAATAGGCAGAAGTCCATCTTTACTGATCCCATCTTCTGTAATTTAGCACTCAGCACTCGCGGCTGCTGTTGTTTTACACAGAGTTGCCATCCTACCGCTATCTGATCTGGCAGATTGACCAAGCATGTTCTGAAAGGCTTATTTGAAGATGATACAGACAGACAAATGGCGCCCCACCCTGTGGCACCAGCCATAGTTACCCACACGTTTGTTCTTTCCGTGACTGATGTCCATGGAGCTGCCACACAGCTTGTTAACAATCCGACGAACGCAAGGCAGCTTGGAGCGCTGGTCGTACCCATCGTGCAGGGATCCACTTGTTCACTGCGCCTGTAGAGACACAAGCATATCCTTTCCCCCACATCATAAGAGGGAACGGTCCTTCCCAATTACCTGTTTCCAGATTCTTAACCATCACCGGAGCTTGCCCTCGGATGGCCTCGTGTACAGTAGTGTGATGGTTTAGCCCAAATCACCACACAGTTTCTCGCTCACTCTCCCCCTCCCCAGGGGGATGGGGGAGAGAATTGGGAAGGAAGGAGAACTCGTGGGTTGAGATGAAGACAATTTACTAAAATAAAAGGGAAAACTACAATAATAACAGAATATAAGGATATTAAAAATATACAAAGTGAACAATATGTGTTTTCTCACCACCCGATGTCCCAATGACCGATACAGCCCGTCCCGAGCAGCGATCACGGAAACAAAACCGAGCAGCAAGCAAAGGAGCAAAAGGGAGCCAGCAAGGTAGGGGGAACGATGCCAGCAAAAACAAGCAGGAAGGATGGATGCCAGGAAGGCAGATACCCACCCTCGCCTGCCCCCACTTATATACTGAGCATGACGTTTATGGCATGGAATACTCTCTTTGGCCAGTTTGGATCAATTATGCTGTCTGTCTTTCTCCCAGCTTCCTGCATCTGCAAATTAGCGAGACTTGGAAAGCAGGACGGTGTCCTTGGTCTCATTCACAACAACTGGTATCATCAGGGTGTTTACGAACATTCTTCACACACAAAATCCAAAACATACCAGCTACTGAGAGGAAAAATTAACTCCATCCCTGCCAAAACCAGGACAGTACCCCACCGCGTGTACCATCTCTCTTGAGCAGGGAAACGTTTACTCCTAATAGCTGAAATATTGGCCCATACTGGTGGGGAATAGGATATATGCTCTTTGAATTGCTGGATCTCCTCGGGCAGTTTCTCCACAGCCAAAACACACAGGCCTGTAGGGAGGAAGACAGACTTTCTTCTTACTGCCAGAGTTGCCCAGCCAGTTCATCCACTGTTTGTTCTTCTCCATCTGTCAGGTCCTAACTGCAGTCAGTTGGCATATGATGACGATGCACTTCGAACAAACTTCTGCCACATTGGTCACGTGCACCTGACTTCATCTGGATCCTGAGATAACTGCTCATTGTCCAGGTCATCATAAATGACCTCCAGCACAGCTAATTCCCTCAGGTACTGGATGCCCCGCTCCATGGTGGCCCACTTGCCTGGGTGACATATTACAGCCTCCTTGAAAGGATACCTCTCCTTCACACCTGACAGGAGTCACCTCCAGAGGCTGAGGGCTTGTGTCCCTTTTCCAACTGCTTTGTCAATGCTTGCTTCTCTAGAAATGGATCCCATCTGCCAGGAAGGCAGATACCCACCCTCGCCTGCCCCCATGAGCAAGACATTTATGGCATGGAATACTCTCTTTGGCCAGTTTGGATCAATTATGCTGTCTGTCTTTCTCCCAGCTTCCTGCATCTGCAAATTAGTGAGACTTGGAAAGCAGGACGGTGTCCTTGGTCTCATTCACAACAACTGGTATCATCAGGGTGTTTATGAACATTCTTCACACACAAAATCCAAAACATACCAGCTACTGAGAGGAAAAATTAACTCCATCCCTGCCAAAACCAGGACAGGTTCCCTGTGGTTTACCTTGCATGGCTAAGGAGAGGACATGAGGGAGTGGGATGGAAAGCCTACCTCTGCCCTAGAGGCACGGGTACGTGAGTTGCATGGAAAAAAACATTGCAAATAGAAGTTCTCCCCGGAAAATTGTTGCACCAGTCTCCAATAGGCAGAGTAGAAGGAATAGCTTTAGTTCTGATCCTCTTGAAGGGACCTCTCATGCATATTTAAAAGAAATGAACAATGAATACTGTGGCCAGGATTAGAGAGGCCCTGCCTCCAGCCAGGTGGAGGAGAGGGATAACAGAGTTTATTGGACTGTGTGGATGCGATGGCCTGGCACGTCAGACCCACAAGAGTATAAGGCTCTAGTGGGCACTGGTGCACAATGTACCTTGATGCCATCAAGCTATAATGGGGCAGAACCCATTTGTATTTCTGGAGTGACAGGAGGATCCCAACAGCTGACTGTATTGGAGGCCAAAGTGAGTCTGACTGGGAATGAGTGGCAAAAGCACCCCATAGTGACTGGCCCAGATGCTCCATGCATTCTTGGTATAGATTACCTCAGGAGTGGGTATTTCTAAGATCCAAAAGGGTATCAGTGGGCTTTTGGTGTAGGTGCTTTGGAGATGGAGGAAATTAAAGAGCTGATGATGTTACCCAGTCTCTCGGAGGACCCTTCTGTTGTGGTGTTGTTGAGGATTGAAGAACAACAGGTGTCAATTGCTACCACTGCAGTGCACTGATGACAATATCAAACCAACAGATGCTCCCTGATCACCATCCATAAGCTGCTTTGTCAAATGGAGAGACAGGGAGTGATCAGTAAGTCCAGGTTGCCCTTTAACCAGTCCCATATGGCCAGTGAGAAAATCAAGTGGAGAGTGGATGTTAACAGTGGACTATCGTGGCCTGAGTGAGGTAACACCACCAATTGAGTTTTGCTGTGCCAGATATGCTAGAACTTCAGTATGAACTGGAGTCAAAGGCAGCCAAGTGGTATGCCACCACTTATATTGCTAATGCGTTCTTCTCCATCCCTATGGCACCAGAATGCAGGCCACAGTTTTCTTTCACCTGGAGGGGGGTCCAGTACACCTGGAATCGACTGCCCCAGGGGTGGAAACACAGCCCCACCATTTGCCATGACTGATCTAGACTGCACTGGAAAAGGGAGAAGCTCCGGAACAGTTGCAGTACATTGATGGTATAATTGTATGGGGCAATACAGCATCAGAAGCTTTTGAGAAAGGGGAGAAAATAATCTAACTCCTTCTGAAAGCTGGTTTGGTCATAAAACAAAGCAGAGTCAAGGGACCTGCACAAGAGATCCAGT
The DNA here is from genome assembly GCF_036417535.1 of Chlamydotis macqueenii. NCBI lineage: Eukaryota > Metazoa > Chordata > Aves > Otidiformes > Otididae > Chlamydotis > Chlamydotis macqueenii. Next base: position 49,427,764 of record NC_141592.1, read on the forward strand.
TTTTAGGAGTAAAATGGCAAGATGGACATGGTCACATTCCAATGGATGTGGTCAACAAAATAACAGCTCCACCAACTAACAAAAAAAAAAAACACCCCACAAGCTTTATTGGACTTTCTTGGGCGTTGTGGGTTTCTGGAGAATGCATATTCCAAATTACAGTATGATTGTAAGCCCTCTCTATGAAGTGACCCGAAAGAAGAATGGTTTTAAATGGGGCCCTGAGCAATGACAAGCCTTTAACAAATTAAAAAGGAGATTGGTCATGCAGTAGCCCTTGGACCAGTCCGAACAGGACAAGATGTGGAAAACGTGCTCTACACCGTAGCTTGGGAGAATGGCCCTACCTGGAGTCTTTGTCAGAGAACATCTGCGGACACTCAAGGTCGACCTCTAGGGTTTTGGAGCTGAGGATATAGAGGATCTAAGGCCTGCTATACTCCAACTGAAAAAGAAATACTGGCAGCATATGAAGGAGTTTGAGCTGCTTCAGAAGTGATTGGTACAGAAGCACAGCTCATCCTGGCACCCCAACTGCCAGTGCTGGGCTGGATGTTCAAAGGAGGGGTCCCCTCTACACATCGTGTAACTGATGCTACATGGAGCAAGTGGGTTGCACTGAGCTTGAATAGGAAGCCGAAATCACCCAGGGATCTTGGAAGTGATCACAGACTGGCCAGAAAGCAAAGATTTTGGAAAGCCACCAGAGGAAGAGGTGATGCGTGCTGAAGAAGCCCCACCATATAATAAGCTACCAGAAAATGAGAAGCAGTATGCCCTGTTCACTGATGGGTCCTGTCTTATTGTAGGAAAACACTGAGGGTGGAAAGCTGCTGTGTGGAGTTCTACACAATGAGTCGCAGAAGCCACTGAAGGCCAAGGTGAATTGAGTCAGTTTGCGAAGGTGAAAGCTATCCAACTGGCTTTAGATATTGCTGGAAGGGAAAAATGGCCTGCACTTTATCTTTAAACTCCCTGCTGGGAAGTGAGAGGGAGAGGAAGCATCTGTGTGGTGACTAGGTCTAAACCACAAAATTTGCATAGGCTATCCTTCTAGCAGTCCTAATATGTCTTGGACCTGGAACTAGCTGTGCTGCTTAGGAGGCCCAGTGTTGTGTGCTGGCACCATGATACTCTGCTTAGTGCTGTATCAGCAGAATCCAACCTTACAGTTTCCATCTCTTTTTGTAGCTCCCCTATCTTTGAGAGTTCCCACCTCATTACAGTCAAAGACGGAGTAAAGACTACGTAGTTGCCGCACTTCAGTTGAACAAATCAAGTATTTTAAGTCCTGTTATAAAATTAGAAGAGTGAAGAACAGAATATTTCAGTGACTTACTGTGTGTTCCACATGATCCGAGAAATAGCACTATAAAGCAGTCTCCAGCTCTCCCAGGCCCATAACATAAATGTACAGCTGTTATCTTTCCATCTTCGTTGGAGATTAAGCAACAGAACAAACATATAGCTCTAAGGATCGTGAATGGATCAAAGGATCTCCTTGCTGATACAAATGAAATTTGGACAGATAAAATAACATCGTATAATTAACATCCTAAATATCCAGTTGATATATCTTGTAGAGGCTGATCCCTCTTCTCTGCATCCCAATTAATGCTTTAGCAACATATCTTCCCAAAATCTCCTGTCATGCGGGACAGTGTCAAATGCCTTGCACAAGTCCAGGTAGTTGACATCAGTTGCTTGTCCCTTGTCCACCAATGCTGTCACCCCATCATAGAAGGCCACCAAATTGGTCAGGCATGATCTGCCCTTCATGAAGCCATGTTGGCTATCACCAACCACATCTGATGAAAGCAGATGATTATACATTTGTTCAATGTTCACATTTCATCTGGACCAATGCATTTGCTTTGAACTTCTAAATCCAGTAATCTGAATCAACCCTTTAAAATATTACTTTAAAATTAAAGGTTTTCTTTAGGCTCTATCTTTAAAAAGAAATCTAAGATCTATAGAGAGAAAAACAGAAGAGGAGAAGCATGGAGTCTTCCATGGGTCTGAAACTGAAGCAGCACACTTAAGGAAAGAATAATACTAACACTCATTCTATTGAGTTTGCCTGGCAAGGTTTTGGTAGTAGTGGGGCTACAGGGGTGTGTCCTGGTTTTGCCTCAGACAGAGTTAATTCTCTTCTTAGTAGCTGGTATAGTGCTGTGTTTTAGATTTAGGATGAGAATAATGTTGATAACACACTGATGTGTTAGTTGTTGCTAAGCAGTGCTTAAACTAACTGAAGGACTTCTCAGCTTCTCATGTCCTTCCAGGGAGAAGGCTGGAGGTGCGCAATAAGCTGGGAGGGAGCTGTTACGATCCAATTTCAGATCAGAGGAAGGTCCCCTTGCATTCTAGACGACCTCAGATGAGTCTGGGAGACTAGAGGCGGCTAGACCAACCTCTCACTGCAGGTTCAATCACCTCAGGCAAGATTAAGACACAAACAAGGTCAAATGCCATGCAACCAGGCTTAATTTTATTATAAAAAGGTGAATGATAGTAGTGATAGGACAGAGTGGAAAGAAAGGGTGGAAATTAAGCAAGCATTCAGGACAGAGTTGCAAGAATAGTCACCACCATGGATCCGTGGCATCCCAAGGGTCCAAATCTCTCAGTGCTTTGGCGGTGGGCAATTGCATCGGTGTTTGTTTTTGATGGTGGATAATCGCAGCAGGGCTTCGGTGGCAGGCGATTGCATCGGTGTTTGGCAATCGCAGTGAGGGCTTGTCTCAACAGTCCTTTTATCCCCACTGAAGGGCTGCGGCTTCTGACCAGCTGCATGTCTTCACATTTCTGTACCTGTGCACACACTTCACGACCCTGGCCGCGCTCTTCACACAGTTGTTACGTAAATCACAAACCAGGCATCTCTGCGGCCTTGCAGTCGTCCTTATCTTGTTTAGTGGTCAGAGGAGTCTCCTGCTTAGAAAAACAATTCCAAACCGGGGTCTCTGTGGTCCTTATCTTATCTGGTAGTTGGAGGAATTTCTTGCTCGGCCAAGCAATCCTTTGAGACAAAGACTCTACAGTTCAATCTCTCACAGGAGCATAGCCAGAACAGGTGACCCAAACTGGCCAAAGGGATGTTCCATACCATATCACATCATGCTCAGCATGTAAACTGAGGGGAGTTGGCCAGGCGAGGGCAATTACTGCACAGGGATGGGCTGAGCATCGGTCAGTGGGTGATGAGCAGTTGCATCACATTTTTTTTTTCTGGGGTTTTGTTTCTCTCTCTTTTTGTTGTTTTTGTTTTCATTGCAATTTATTGTTGCAGTAAAAGCACGGACTCCGTGGATGGTGTACCGGAGACCTTTATTGTCAGTCAGCCTAAGTCTTTTATATCTTTTCTCAGTTACACGCGAAATGCACGCGATTAATCATCTCATTCAATTGGTAGCAATATACTGTTCACGCGCCTTAAACTTCATTTGGATTGGTTATAGATTTTTAGTTGTCTTTACTATTTTTGCCTTTGGTATTTACTTATCTTGTTCTAATTGCTGGTTTTTGTTATTGAGCAAGTGGTGTTCAAGGACTGTCGTGGTTTTGTTTAGTGAGGGGGGGCCCTGAGGTGGTAGCTTCTGTAGGAAACTGCTAGAAGTCGCTCCCCTTTGTTCAGTGGACTCGGCCGGGCCTAGGGCAGACCTGCTGCTGGCCAAGGCCAAGCCAATTGGTAGCAGAATGTTCCGTGATAATGCCTCTGCGATAACGTATTTCAGAAGGGGAAAACAGGAAAAAAAAAGAGAGAAGAGAAGATGTGAAGAAGCTGAGCAGGGGCAGAGGTGCAGAGGGGGAGGCGCAGGCCTCATGGGCCTTGCAGGCCTCACCCTCTGGCCTCTCGCTAGGCGGCCGACTGGGCCCAACTCGGTCCGGCCCAGCTGCAAGAAGTGGAGAGGAGATGAGAAGTGAATAAGCTGTAAAAAGATCCTGAGAGACATCTGCCAGCCTGTTGTGAGGAACAGCTGCAGATGCCAAGGTCAGTTCAGAAGGAGGGGGAGGAGTAATGCGGCTCCTGGCCAAGATTCCCCTGCAGCCTGTGGTGATGACCATGGTGGAGCAGGTTGTCCCCCTGCAGCCCATGGAGGTCCACGGAGGAGCAGAGATCCACTTGGAGCCCGTGAAGGACCCCGTACGGGGGGAGGTGGATGCCTGAGGGCGGCTGTGGTCCGTGAAGGGCCCGCTGGGACAGCCATTCTGGAGGGACTGCACCCCATGGAAGACATGACCCACGCCGGAGCAGTTTCACAGAGGACTGTGGTGTATGGTTGGGACCCCATGCTGGAGCAGGGGAGGAATGTGAGGAGTTCTTCCCCCGATGATGATACAGCGGCATAAAACAACGTGTGATGAACTGACCACAACCCCCATTCCCTCTTCCCCCCTGTGCTGCTCAGGAGGGGAAGGTAGTAGAGATAATGTTAAGCTTGGGAAGAGGGAGGGGTGGGGGGAGGTTATCTTGTTCTCTGTCTCATTCTCCTGCTGTTTGTAGTAATAAATGAATAGTTTTCCCCAAGTCAAGTCTGTTTTGCCCGTGACGGTAACTTTAAGGATTTCTCCCTGTCCTTATCTCAAACCTCGAGCCGTTTTTCCTTATATTATCTCTCCGTGTTCTCTCGGAGGGTGGGGGGACTGAGAGAGAGACTGCGTAGTCTGGTCCTGATCGGGGCTGAACTACGACAAGGACATAGATCAAATTCTTCAATATCAGACAGCGGTGCTGCCCTCTCTGTTCCCACATTTCCCCCTTTTTGTTTTTTTTACTATCAATATCCGATGTAGTATTTTCTGTAACATTTTTGTAGGCAGGTGAATCAAACACAAAATGTTAATGATTATGCTTACTAAGATACCAAATATCTCAATTCCGATTTTAGCCAAGCATAGCAACCACCCTGTTATGCCACACAGAAGCTTAGTCAAGATAATTACTGACCACACGTTATACATATTAATGATTACTTAAGCAAAACTAAATTTCACTACCTTCTAATAATTTTCTACTATAGCATTCTTCTACCATTATAGATATAACAACTCCAATGACTTTCTTATCTACAAGGCCAGTGACTAGTTTTTTGCAGGCCTCTGTTGAAACAAGCCATAAATTCTACTAACAGTGTCTTGTAACTTAAAGCTTCCCTTCTCATTCCATGGCTTTCTTCCTGAGAGCATGATTGCATTCCTCCCCCAAGGTCAGTGTGCTTTCACTGATACCGTACTGGCTCAAGAAATACCCACATCTCCCCCTTCTTTGTTTATGAGAAGAGGCTTGTTTCAACGCTTTATCTATTAAAGTCTGCACACATTTCAACACACACGGAACACAGATCAAAATACATATATAAAGAGGGGGGCCTAAGGTGGTAGCTTTTGTAGGAAACTGCTAGAAGTTGCTCCCCTTTGTTCAGTGGACTCGGCCGGGCCTAGGGCGGACCTGCTGCTGGCCAAGGCCGAGCCTATTGGTAGCAGAATGTTCCGTGATAACGCCTCTGCGATAATGTATTTAAGTAGGGGAAAACAGGAAAAAGAGGAGGAGAAGATGTGAAGCAGCTGAGCGGGGGGCAGAGAGGGGGAGGCGCGAGCCTCATGGACCTTGCAGGTCTCACCCTCTGGCCTCCCGTCGGGCAGCAGGCTGGGCCCAACTCAGCCTGGCCTGGCTGCAAGAAGTGGAGAGGAGATGAGCAGTTGAAGTGAATAAGATGTAAAAAGGTTCCTGAGAGGCATCTGCCAGCCTGTTGTGAGGAACGGCTGCAGACGCCAAGGTCAGTTCAGAAGGAGGGGGAGGAGTAACGCGGCTCCTGGCCAAGATTCCTCTGCAGCTCGTGGTGAAGACCATGGTGGAGCAGGTTGTCCCCCTGCAGTCCATGGAGGTCCATGGAGGAGCAGAGATCCACCTGCAGCCTGTGGAGGACCCCATGCCAGAGCAGGTGGAGGCCTGAAGGAGGCTGTGGCCCATGGAGGGCCCACACTGGGGCAGCCATTCTGGAGGGACTGCACCCCGTGGAAGAGATGACCCACGCCGGAGCAGTTTCACGAAGGACTGTGGCGTATGGGAGGGACCCCACAACGGAGCAGGGGAGGAATGTGAGGAGTTCTTCCCCCGATGATGATACAGCGGCGTAAAACAACGCGTGATGAACTGACTGCGACCCCCATTCCCTTTTTCCCCCCTGTGCCGCTCAGGAGGGGAGGTAGTAGAGATAATGTTAAGCTTGGGAAGAGGGAGGGGTGGGGGGAGGTTATCTTGTTCCCTGTCTCATTCTTCTGCTAGTTTTAGAAATAAATGAGTGTTTTTCCCCAAGTCGAGTCTGTTTTGCCCGTGACGATAACTTTAAGGATTTCTCCCTGTCCTTATCTCAAACCTCGAGCCGTTTTTCTTATATCATCTCCTCCTATTCTCTCGGAGGGTGGGGGGAGTGAGAGAGAGACTGCGTAGTCTGGTCCCGATCGGGGCTGAGCTACGACAACATCCTACAGCTATTTGTAATAGGCTTAAATCAATCCACCAAAAAGATTTCTGAATATATCAAAATCATCACTTCGTTGCAGTTTTTGTACTCCTTTTTGCTGTTTTGAATACTTTTGTGAATAGATTCCGAATGATCAGACAGATTCATGCAGCAAAGCCCATCAAAATCCTGACAACTATGATTTTGTGTTAATAATAAAAATCTATCGCTACTCTATTCTGTTACCAACCCGATTACGCCAAAGACACCGCTGAGCAGGAGGATGATTATCAGCTGGGTCAGAGCAGAGAAGGGAGGTAGGCGCAGCACCTTCAGGGCATCCCCTGTTGTTCATAGAGTGTGCTCTGAGTCCCTTCTCCCTCCTCCGCTCCGAGCCACCTCTGTTTATAACCTCAGCAGATTCAGTGAGAGTACTGACTAGACGTTGCTGTATGCGTGGCCAGCGCATACAACAAGGCCTGACCAGACATTGCTGCACGCGTGGCCAGTGCATGCAACAAGGCCTGTCAAATATGTGCTCTGCAGGCTAACAGCGGTTCTGTTTTGTAAAGTAGCAATAATTTCACTTGGTTTCCAAAACCCACAGCTGCTCGCTCACCCTTCCCCCCTCCCAGTGGGATGAGGGGAGAATCGAAAGGGTAAAAGTAAGAAAGCTCATAGGTTGAGATAAGAACAGTTTAATGATTAAAATAAAATAAAATAATAACAATAAATTGTGGGAACAGAGAGTGCAGCACAGCTTTCTGATATTGAAGAATTTGAGCTATGTCCTTGAACACCACTTGCTCAATAACAAAAAACTGCCAATGCCAGTCAGCTCCAAGATGGACCCACTGCTGACCAAAGCTGAGCCCATCAGCGACAGTGGTAGCACCTCTGTAATAACATATTTAAGAAGGGGGAAAAAACTGCTGCACAACAACAGCTAGAAGAGAGAGGAGTGAGAATATGTGAGAGGAACAACTCTGCAGACACCAAGGTCAGTGAAGGAGGGGGAGGAGGTGCTCCAGGTGCCAGAGCAGAGATTCCTCTACAGCCCACAGTGAAGCAGATTGTCCCCCTGCAGCCCATGGAGAACCCTACACCAGAGCAGGTGGATGTGCCCTGAAGGAAGCTGTGACCCTGTGGACAGCTCGCACTGAAGCAGGCTCCTGGCAGAACCTGTAGCCCTGTGGAGAGAGGAGCCCACGCTGAAGCAGGTTCCTGGCAGGACTTGTGACCCCATGGGGGAACCCATGCTGGAGCAGTCTGTTCCTGAAGGACCGCACCCCATGGAAAGGGCTCACACTGGAGAAGTTTGTGAAGAACTGCAGCCCGTGGGAAGGACCCACGTTGGAGAAGTTTGTGGAGGACTGTCTCCTGTGGGAGGAACCCCATGCTGGAGCAGGGCAAGAGTGTGAGGAGGAAGGAGCAGCAGAGACAACATGTGATATACTGACTGCAATCCCCATTCCCCATGCCCCTGTACCGCTCAGGGGGAGGAGGTAGAGAAGTCAGGAGTGAAGTTGAGCTCGGGAAGAAGGGAGGGATGAGAGGAAAGTGTTTTTAGATTTGTTTTTATTTCTCATTACCCTACTCTCATTTGATTGGCAATAAATTAAACTAATTTCCCTAAGTCAAGCCTGTTTTTTCCATGACTGTAATCGCTGAGTGGTCTCCCTGTCCTTATCTCAACCCATAAGCCTTTCATTATATTTTTTCTCCCCTGTCCAGTTGAGCAGAAGTGATAGAGCAGCTTGGTGGGCACCTGGCTTCCAGTCAAGGTCAACTCACCACACTCATATGTCTATCTGTTTTCTTAAAACAAGGAGACAAACAAGCAATGTACACAAAAAAAAAAGTTTGATTTTTAAAAGATTGTAACTTTTTTAGTCAATTTTCAATCAGCTCCTCTAAAAATAATTTCTCTTTATTTCTATTTCCTGCTTTATTGAGTAATTATTTGGCACTAGATTAACAGAAAAAAAAAATGTAACTAATAAAAAAAACCCCCGTAAGCTGAAACATTCCAGAAGAAAATATATAAACAGCTAAAAACTTGTTTTTGCTGTCAGTGTCCTCCTGTATTAAGCTCAGCAATCATAAAACTGGTATGAGAATTTTTTTATTTTTTTTTTTCCCCTCTTGGATAGTAAGAGTTCATGGTTTCAAAAAATATTGTGAAAACTGAAGTTCATAGCTTCTCAACTGTAGTATTTACTTAAAAAGTACAGAATCAAAGTTAGATCTCTGCCTCCTCAATATAGGTGGAAAGTAGCTGCCTCCACGTATTTTCAGACAAGTTTATTAAGTTGTTTTATATTGAAGAGAGTACAGAAGAAAACCCCATACTAACATGCTCAGATTCTACAATAGGACTTGCCTACAAATGAAGCATTCTTGAATTTGAAATAAAAATCAATACCACATGCAGAGACATTTTTGAGAAGTTTAAAATTAAACACAATTGAAAGTGTATTTCTCTTACATAAAAAAAATCATTTTATACAGTGCTTTTAGTTTTCAATATTATTTTAATTACACTTTTCAACATATAAAAATAAACCTAAGGTACAGGCTGAAAACATTTTTCTGTTTACATATTAGCAAACAAAATTAAGTTTTATATTCTCTTTAGGTAATAACACTAACAATATCTACAAATTTCAGCTGTACACACTCCATTCTCTGGTGAGAAAATTGCATCTCTCTGAACTGAGTGCCTACTGATTTACATTATTTTAGCCATTTACAGATCTCAGCATTTGTGTCACTAAGTCAAATTCTCACTTTTAAAATTATGACAACACCAAAGGCAATAATCCATTGCTATAAAACTGAAAGTATCACCAAGTGACAGATGGGACCCGTAATATGTCCCAATTTGCAATATTTTGCTGTTCAGAATTCACATCTTCACAATTATTTGGTTTACCATTATAACGCAATTTTCAAACTAACAAAAAAAATTAACTACAAACTAACAAAAAGATAGTGATGCAGATATGCTTCAGACTTAAAAGTAGAAGATACATCACTATGGCATTACTGCTTGCAACAGTCATACACATGAATGAAAAAAAATAACTGGTCACAGTAATAAGGATAAGTATGCAGTATACAAGACTTTGTATCATACAAATCAGTCTTTACTAATTATCTCTTCCTTAGACTAAAAGAAAAATCACAGAAATCCCTAAATCTAAAAACTATTACGAAATACCAGTTCAAGCTAAGGGCAACACAGATAAGCTACCATGTAACAAATAGATTTACAGAGTTTTAAATTAATTTCAAGTATTGCCTTAGATGTAACTGAGCTGGAGAACACTAGTAAGCAATGACAAGCATGCTTTAGACTGCAGAATTAACCTTCTTAGCAGACAGAGTAAATGCACTCCAATGGTCAGCTCATTTCAGAATCCAAGCTGTATATAGGTTGCCACTGTTAGCCAGCTAATTTAAAGCTAGTTCAGACGTATCTATCTGAAATTGCAGTCAAAGAAATTAGCAGGTGACTAATGAGTAGGCAGAACCCACGTCTCACTGATTTCTCTGGTATTGTTCATATGTTTCTAGTTTCCAACTAGAAACTTTTTCCCCCTCTTAGTTCTAATTCTGAAAACCAAGATTTTTTACACACTGTATTACTAAGTGTTTGCAAACAAAATTTCATCCCTCACATCTGGGTTTACCATGTACTTCAATAAATTTATCTAAGTCACAGCCACCTCTCTATTTTGAGCTTAGAATCCTGCTTCATCCACCAGCAGTTGTCTTCCTCTACCTTCCTCTTTTAAAATCCAAAGAAAAATAATATCTCTTTTCCAGAAACACTGTTGTGAAATAACTGGTCACTAATGGAAGCTGAAGCTTCTACTGAAGTGCTTTACATGGTCTTAGCAAAATGGCACCATATAATCACTTTTCTGAGCAATTATGAGTCACAACATTTTCAAATAAAATGAAATCACATTTTAAACAATACAGCTATCATGAACTACACTGTTCTCAAAATCTCCACTCAATTTCATCTCATTTATAAAGTGCAAAACCAAACAACCTGACATGGCAGCACAGCATGCAAACTTATTAACGATGAAGGCAATGAACTTCCAGTGGAAGATGTACACATTTAATAAATGATGCACACAAACCTGGTGGAGCAAGCAGGAACTTCATTACTGTGCTATGCTACTGGTTTAAAAATTAGCTACCCTCTGCAGAGATAGGCATTTTACAGAATAATAGATCTCTAGTGGTGGCTTTTTAGGAAGAGAGGAACCATAAAACACCTAATACGAATAGATATAACTTAACTACTTCAGAGATCTGCACAGTATTTACAAAGTAAAACCAGAAAATACATAATTTGTAAGAAAATATGACTTGGAGTGGGGAGGAAATTTATGTGTTCGGTGGACTTACTTTTTTTGTTTGTTTGCCTTTTTAAAAAAACAAACTTTTTGTAATGGAACCATTAATTTACATACAGTATAACAATGTGCTGCATGTGGACTTACACATGTGATAAGTTAGCTAGTAAGGCTGCCATCCTTAACTATTAAATTTCAAAGGCATGTTTCTTAGCTAATTGTACACAATCCTTTACATATTCTGCAACTGCTATATAATAGAGCTATGCAATTTCAGGATAACAAAACTCAGGAAATCAAACTAATCTCAACTGAAATGTGATACACTGCAAGAATTCTAATTTCTCCCAATGGGAAAACTTAGCTTTTCAAAGATATTATAATTAATACATGTATATTTTCACTTGTATCCACATTTCAAATCAAAGAAGCTGTCTGAATAAGATCAGACCGACTAAAAGTATGTATCAGCACAAACTTCCCTCTGAAATACTTAATTTTATTATTAAAATGGTACCAAAGATAACAAGTATATAAAGAATCTCTTTGCTCTGTGCTACTTACACATCATAAATAAGACAGCTGTTGTTGCAAGACACAATCCTTCACAATCTTTCTACAAGCATACAGATTTGTCATTCCTTCATCAAAATAAGCTGTTTACCAGCCAACAGCATGTGGCTTAAACATCACAAAAATGACTGTCTATACTTTACACGGTAAAGCATTTTCTATAGTCTTAAATGTACACAGTGGCAAGAACACAAAATCCTATAAAAATTAAGAGTGATTAAGCAGCTTCACAATCAAATTGAGTTTCATTACCTTAGGAACTGGGTAAATTTTTCATGTCCTGTAATATATTTTTCTTTCTTTCTTTCTTTTTTTTTGGCAAGAATTAACTAGGTAAAGGAAAAGAAAAACAAATTGAAAGCAAATAGCTAATATGCTACTAAGCTTTTTTTAACTGAAAGAAATAACCCATGAAGAGAAATAACTCTTCCATTAAGTCATTTGATTGTATTAAGCTGTATTAAAAATAATCTACTTGATTTTAGGTATAAATTTTAAAGGTATGACTCTTAAGAAATCTCAAAATTACGAAACTCATTAAATTAGTTCAGAGAGCACAAACCACCTTGACAAAAATATTTGCTTTGTCATTCTCTTCTTACATGATTTCTCTTTAAAGAATGAAAAAAGAATCTCTACCATATAAACCCTGTGTAAATTAGAACTTTTTTTTTCCCCCAAATTATTTATCTCCTCAGCTTTGCATACAATTCCTTTTATATCACCCAACAGGTATGAGAGATGATGATGAAGAGGTAACAATTAAGGCCATCCAAATGTAGATTAAATGTCTAAAGGGCTGTCTGACGCAGGTGATCAGAAAATGCTTTGTATTCAGCTACCACTTTTGTACAGTGGTGGTCCCCAAAATGCATCTTTGCTTTCACCTATAAATCTCTTCTAAAAATAAAAAATAAAAGTAAAAATGGAATCAATCATTCTGACAAATCACTTGCATTCTTGTCTACAGTATGATGGTGGCAAAATAGCAATAGAGATCATGTAAGATTTAGCTGAAAATGAGTAATAGCACATATACATTTCCAGAAAATACCACATTGTTTTAAGAAGGCACTAAAGCTTCTGCTTGTGCTCCCATATTTTTTTAAACAAATAAAAAAAAATAATTTCATAATGGCACCTGTACTATTTGCAGCTGAAGAGACACACTGCAGTATGGCTCAAAACAAAGCTGTAAGTTCTAATAATATCATAGAGATGTGCTCACTTCTGGAAGGACAAAAGAAAACAACAAAACAAAACCACCCCAAAATAACTCAGTAAGCTAACCTATTATCTATAACATGGCAATGTTCCTTTTAGGAACAGAAAAGTAGCATGCATTGTTCAAATACTTTAAAAGAAATATTCATTTTAGAGATATTAGTAAGAAATTGTTTTAAATAAAACTCAAGAATCTCAAGCAGTGAGTAAATAAAAAACAAACTAGTCAGAGGGCATTTAATATAAGAAATGTAAAACTGTGTTTATGTTTAAAAAGTTTTTCTATAGTTTTGAGTTACAACAAAAGAATGTGTGTATATTTATGCACCATTTCCAAGCACATCAAACAGTACACATAGACATTTTTGTGGATTTTTTTAACTCACAAAGTAAAACAATACAAAATTCATCAACGAGCAGTATTTTAAATAAACTTCAATGCATATCTTCAGCTTTTTTTGGATAGTATGAGTTTACATCTTTCAGTTATTTGCAACAGCTTATGGAAAAATGTAACATAAATCATTTTTACAAATAAGATTTTCAGAAATTAATAGTTCTGATGGCATCTGCCTTTTCATGGTATAACTACTGGTCCATGCTCTCTTGCTTTACAGCAAGAAATCAAAAAAGCTATCACAAGAATTGGAAAAGCTACTAGTACTATCACCATGTTCAAGTTGATTGCTTTGACATTTTCTTCCTCATTCAGGGAAACAGAAAGATTTGGATTTCATTCCTTAGTTGAGTCAGAGGTCCATTCTTTGCTTCAAACCTCTTCCATTTTAATTGAAAGGTTTTCATCATTTGGTTGACAGTTCCCGTTCTGTTGTAGCTTGACTTCATCTGTCCTTTGCGTATCTCTATTGTTTACTTCCTTGTCAGTTTCTGAATTCGGATCCTCTTTAGTGTGATCTTTGTCCTACCAAAGATAAAATTATTTTACAAAATAAAAAAAAATCATATTCTTAGCATTACAGGATATGATTTCCAAATAACTCTTGGTATTTTGATTGCCTTAATTTTTACACACCTATCTTGTCTCAGCAATTTTCAGAACAGAGGTGTCAGCTGTTTAAAACCGATATTTTCAATTGGCTGAAGTTAGGCACTCATAACAACCCATCACCCAAGAAAACATTGCCATAAAGTCTTTATCATCAATATTCAGGTAAAACAGAACAAGCGGCATCATGGGACCTATGAGAAACAGCTCCAGAAATTAAGACTTCACCATATTTTCTAAATAAAATAGGATTACATTTTTTCTATCATATTTTTTGTCAGTTAACTGATAAATTTTAAGACAGTTCTTGGGTGTTGTGGTTTTGTTTAGTAGGGGGGGCCTAAGGTGGTAGCTTCTGTAGGAAACTGCTAGAAGTCGCTCCCCTTTGTTCAGGGGACTTGGCCAGGCCTAGGGCGGACCCACTGCTGGCCAAGGCCGAGCCGATTGGTAGCAGAATGTCTCGTGATGACGCCTCTGCGATAACGTATTTAAGAATGGGAAAACAGAAAAAAAAAGAGAGAGAAGAGAAGATGTGAAGAAGCTGAGTGGGGGCAGAGGCGCAGAGGGGGAGGCGCAGGCCTCATGGGCCTTGCAGGCCTCACCCTCTGGCCTCTCGCCAGTCAGCCGACTGGGCCCGACTCGGTCCAGCCCGGCTGCAAGAAGTGGAGAGGAGATGAGAAGTGAATGAGATGTAAAAAAGATCCTGAGAGACACCTACCAGCCTGTTGTGAGGAACGGCTGCAGACACCAAGGTCAGTTCAGAAGGAGGGGGAGGAGTAATGCGGCTCCTGGCCAAGATTCCCCTGCAGCCTGTGGTGACGACCATGGTGGAGCAGGTTGTCCCCCTGCAGCCTGTGGTGACGACCATGGTGGAGCAGGTTGTCCCCCTGCAGCCCATGGAGGTCCACGGAGGAGCAGAGATCCACTTGGAGCCCGTGAAGGACCCCATACCGGGGTAGGTGGATGACTGAAGGCAGCTGTGGCCCGTGGAGGGCCCACTGGGACAGCTGTTCTGGAGGGACTGCACCCGTGGAAGAGATGACCCACGCCGGAGCAGTTCCACAAAGGACTGTGGCCCGTGGGAGGGACCCCACAATGGAGCAGGGGAGGAATGTGAGGAGTTCTTCCCCCGACCATGAAGCAGCGGCATGAAACAACGTATGATGAACTGACTGCAACCCCCATTCCCTCTTCCCCCCCCTGTGCCACTCGGGAGGGGAAGTTGGTAGAGATAATGTTAAGCTTGGGAAGACGGAGGGGTGGGGGGAGGTTATCTTGTTCTCTGTCTCATTCTCCTGCTGTTTGTAGTAATAAATGAATAGTTTTCCCCAAGTCGAGTCTGTTTTGCCCGTGACGGTAACTTTAAGGATTTCTCCCTGTCCTTATCTCAAACCTCGAGTCGTTTTTCCTTATATTTTCTCTCCCTGTTCTCTCGGAAGGTGGGGGGAGTGAGAGAGAGACTGCGTAGTCTGGTCCGATCGGGGCTGAACTACGACATTGGGTAAGACAATTACTTAAGCATGTGGACAGAGTCACTTAAATTAGCTGTTTCATAACAGTTGAATAATTCTGAGTACCACAAACTACTCTTTAAAGGCATGTTGCTTTTCAAATTCTAAGACTAAACAATTTGAAGATGTTTCCTTTCTTAATCACACCATCTTCTATTTTGCAAGGGAAAAATCCCATACTACTCTTCCCCAAATCTTCAACTTTACTCCTGCAGAGTCCAATATGCAGCCCAGGACCAAAGCAACCAGGGAGAGGCTGAAGTGCAGAGTGAAAGTTTATAAAAAATCTTTTCAGCTTGACAGTTTGTGCTGGTTTTGGCTAGGATAGAGTTAATTTTCTTCATAGTAGCTAGTATGGGGCTATGTTTTGGATTTGTGCTGGAAACAGTGTTCACAATACAGGGATGTTTTAGTTATTACTGAGCAGTGTTTACACCGAGTCAAGGCCTTTTCTGCTTCTCACACCACCCCACCAAGTAGGCTGAGGGTGCACAAGAAGTTGGGAGGGGAAACAGCTGGGACAGCTGATCCCAACTGACCAAAGGGATATTCCATACCATATGACATCATGCTCAGCAATAAAAAGTTGGGAGAAGAAGGAAGGGCGGACGTTCAGAGTTATAGCATTTGTCTTCCCAAGTAGCTGTTATGCGTGATGAAGCCCTGCTTTCCTGGAGATGACTGAACATCTGCCTGCCGATGGGAAGCAGTGAATGAATTCCTTGTTTTGCTTTGCTTGCATGCACGGCTTTTGCTTTATCTATTAAACTGTCTTTATCTCAGCCAACAAGTTTTTACACTTTTATCCTTCTGATTCTCTCCCCCATCCCACATTGGGGGAATGAGCAAGCAGCTGGGTGGTGCTTAGTTGCTGGCTGGAGTTTAACCATGACACAGCCAAACTAACTCTGAAACCTGCTGCTTAGTTACACAATCTGCTTCCTGCCTGCTCATACAGATAGGCAGCCAGCCAACTCTTAACACATAGCACAGAACAGAAAAGAGAGTAAAACCAAAACAAAGTGTTTCCGTAACCTGTTCACACAAGCTCCTATAGATCCAGTAAAATTCAAACACACAGAGTTCTCAAACTAGTCTACTAACATCAACTGAAGAATGATTTTCATGTCTCCGACTGGCAAAATCTAAACCCAAGTGGCAATAATTTGGTAAGAAAAACAGGGGAAAAAGAAGGGTGAGAAAAAGAAAGGAGGGAATTCCAATAATTGTTCCACTTGCAGCACTCCACTCTGCTTTTCGCTTGGTCACATAGCTTACCTTCAAAGTAGTGGTGCTTTTGTCAGATTTCTCCTTTCCCTCTTTTTCTTTACTGTTTTTTTTCTTGAAGGTGGAACATTCCCTTTCTCTTCTTTCATTATTTGTATCCTTTTCTCTTCTTTTTTCTTTCTTGTTTCTGTTTAAGAAATTTTTTACTCAAATTAGAATTTGATCCAACAGCAACAAATGTACTATCAATGCATACACTGAGTGTACTGTACAGTAAATTGCACAGGACAGTAACTAAGAATGTTGGTATCCTGGTTTGCTTTCCTTCAGAAAGGTTCAGTCATCTTCAAACCATTTAACTGCAAACTAAACTCTCATCTGGGGGGTTTAAAAAAAAAATCCAAAACAAAACAAAACCCCAAAACATAACAAAAACCTCTTCATAAAGACAAGGGGATTTTTTGACTGAAGAGAGCTAAAGAACGCATGTGTTCAGTATGCATGGTATTTGCAAAGAGAAAATCAAATTAATCTGTATCCGATGAAGGGCTTTTATTGATTTGAAGCAAATTTGCATCAGTAAGATTTAAAACTCTCCAGTTGAAAGCATACCTAAGATCAAATCCATGAAGGGTTTTTTTGTTTTGTTTTAAATTAGAACTGAATCGTACTGACCAACTGAAATTGGAAGGAAGTAAATCAATGAAAATACTTCCCAAAATGTTTTCAATATATGTATCTGCAGCTACCTTCTAGTGTTCTGTTTATTGAAAACCAAACCTTTTCCTTATAAAACAAAATGGTTAGTAAAGAACTTCTTGTATAACAAAAAAAATACAGAAGAAACACAAATTGAGTTAGCTCCTTTCATAATACTGATCTCTATGACACATTTCAATTTAACAAAATACTATAACTATTTCCTCATTAACTTTTATATTTACATCAAACTGACCTTCTTGGAGAAGGAGTTTGTGAAGACTTTCTGTTTGCTGTTTTAGATGTTTTAGGAGACTTGGAGGGACTTCTACTCTTCCTTTTACGCCTTTCTCTGGAGGACCAAGAAATTCAAGATCACCAAAGAAGAAAAATAATAAACTCAGGAACAGCATAAAATCAGAAAGCTCTTAAAATTATCTGACATAGCTAAGTAAATATCCCTGAATTTAACATTATAGATTACCAGTAATATATGAACTGTACAAAGTAAAAAAAGAAAAATTTCATATCTTTCAGTTTGATGGGAAAGGGGAGAATGGAAGTGGGAACTAGGAAAAAAAAAGTTGTGCCCTTTCAGATTTTAGTTTTATGTTTATCCTCACATGCTTGTAACTTATACCTCATAAAAACGGAAACAAGCCAAATTCAATAATCCTGTACTAAGTAAAAGTTTCTTCAATCAGGGAAAATAATTGAATGAAAAAACTGAATGAAAATTAGTGGATGAAGTTGCTAAGCCATTATCCATTATAATTGAGAAGTCGTGGCGGTCTGGTGAGGTTCTCACGGACTGGAAAAGGGGAAACATAACCCCCATTTTTTAAAAGGGAAAAAAGGAAGACAGGGAACTACAGGTCAGTAAGTCTCACCTCTGTGCCTGGCAAGGTCATGGAGGGGATCCTCCTGGAAACCATGCTAAGGCACATGGAAAATAAGGAGGTGATTGGTGTCGTGGTTTTGTTAGTGAGGGGGGGCCTAAGGTGGTAGCTTCTGTAGGAAACTGCTAGAAGTCGCTCCCCTTTGTTCAGTGGACTTGGCCAGGCCTAGGGCGGACCCACTGCTGGCCAAGGCTGAGCCGATTGGTAGCAGAATGTCCTGTGATAACGCCTCTGCGATAACATATTTAAGAAGGGGAAAACAGAAAAAAAGAGAGAGAAGAGAAGATGTGAAGAAGCTGAGCGGGGGCAGAGGTGCAGAGGGGGAGGCGCAGACCTCATGGGCCTTGCAGGTCTCACCCTCTGGCCTCTCGCCAGGCAGCCGACTGGGCCCGACTCGGTCCAGCCCGGCTGCAAGAAGTGGAAAGGAGATGAGAAGTGAATAAGATGTAAAAAAAGATCCTGAGAGACATCTGCCAGCCTGTTGTGAGGAACGGCTGCAGATGCCAAGGTCAGTTCAGAAGGAGGGGGAGGAGTAATGCGGCTCCTGGCCAGAATTCCCCTGCAGCCTGTGGTGACGACCATGGTGGAGCAGGTTGTCCCCCTGCAGCCCATGGAGGAGCAGAGATCCACTTGGAGCCCGTGAAGGACCCCGCACCGGGGGAGGTGGAGGCCTGAAGGTGGCTGTGGCCCGTGGAGGGCCCGCTGGGACAGCTGTTCTAGAGGGACTGCACCCTGTGGAAGAGATGACCCACGCCGGAGCAGTTCCACGAAGGACTGTGGCCCGTGGGAGGGACCCCACGCTGGAGCAGGGGAGGAATGTGAGGAGTTCTTCCCCCGACCATGAAGCAGCGGCGTGAAACAACGTGTGATGAGCTGACTGCAACCCCCATTCCCTCTTCCCCCCTGTGGGGGGGGAAGGTAGTAGAGATAATGTTAAGCTTGGGAAGAGGGAGGGGTGGATGGAGGTTATCTTGTTCTCTGTCTCATTATCCTGCTGTTTGTAGTAATAAATGAATAGTTTTCCCCAAGTCGAGTCTGTTTTGCCCGTGACGGTAACTTTAAAGATTTCTCCCTGTCCTTATCTCAAACCTCGAGCCGTTTTTCCTCATATTTTCTCTCCCTGTTCCCTCGGAAGGTGGGGGGAGTGAGAGAGAGACTGCGTAGTCTGGTCCTGATCAGGGCTGAACTACGACACTGGTGACAGCCAACATGGCTTCACCAAGGGCAGATCGTGCCTAACCAATTTGGTGGCCTTCTGTGATGGGGTTACAACATTGGTGGACAAGGGACGAGCAACTGATGTTATCTACCTGGACTTGTGCAAGGCATGTGATACTGTCCTGCATGACATCCTTCTGTCTGAACTGGAGAGACATGGGTTTGATGGACAGGCCACTCAGTGGATAAGGAATTGGCTGAATGGTCACACTGAAAGAATTCTGTTCAATGGCTTGACGATTGAGTGCATCCTCAGCAACTTCGCCAACAACACCAAGCTGTGTGGTACGGTCAAGATACTGGAGGGAAGGGATGCCATCCAGAGGGACCTTGACAGGCTGGAGAGGTGGGCCTGTGCCAACCTCATGAAGTTCAACCAGGCCAAGTGCAAGGTCCTGCACGTGGGTTAGGGCAATCACAAGCATAAATACAGGCTGGGCGGAGAATGGATCGAGACCAGCCCTGAGAATGACTTCGGGGTACTACTGGATGAAAAGCTCAACATGAGACAGCAATGCGCCCTTGCAGCCCAGAAAGCCAACCACATCCTTGGCTGCATCAAGAGGAGCATGGCCAGCAGGTCGAGGGAGGTGATTCTCCCCCTCTACTCTGCCCTGGTGAGACCCCACCTGGAGTACTGTGTCCAGTTCTGGAGCCCCCAACATAAGAAGGACATGGACCAGTTGGAGAGGGTCCAGAGGAGGGCCACGAAGATGATCAGAGGGCTGGAGCATCTCTCCTATGAAGACAGGCTGAGAGAGTTGGGGCTGTTCAGCCTGGAGAAGAGGAGGCTCCAGGGAGACCTTATAGCAGTCTTCCAGTACATAAAGTGGGCCTATAGTAAAGATGGGGAGGGACTTCTGACAAGGGCATGTAGTGATAGGATAAGGGGTAATGGCTTTAAACTGGAAGAGGGTAGATTTAAGTTAGACATAAGGAAGAAATTATTTATTGTGAGAGTGGTGAGGCACTGAAACAGGTTCCATCCCTGGAAGTGTTCAAGGTCAGGTTGGATGGGGCTTTGAGAGACCTGGTCTAGTGGAAGGTGTGCCTGTCCCTGGCAGGGGGTTTGGAACTGGATGATCTTTAAGGTCCCTTCCAACCCAAACCATTTTATGATGCTATGAAAAGCCACATTAAGACAAAAGACATAACTTGAGCAATACAAACTTCAAAATCTAACATTACAAGGTTAAGATCACTGGAATTTCAGTTCAGTGTGATGAAGTTTAATTCCTGAATACATGAGCTAGCATTCCTACTGGTTTAGAAGCAAACAGTGCAAAATGAAGCTCAAGCTGTTGTCAAAATAAAAATTAGTAAGTTAATATCTATTTTTTACCTAGCAGTGCATGGTCAGCAAACGTATGTATCATTCTATAATGCACTGAGGAGCTCTCAGTATTTTACAAAACAGCTGTTTTACACAGATGCATGGAATTTGCTGAAGTTGATATTATAGAGTCTGATCTCAAATAGAACAGAACATTATATAACTGGTTGCAAACATAATGAGGCACATGTTAATATAAAGTAAAAACTGAACAAGCTTAATTCAATGTAAATGTAGAATCTATCTCTGTTAAAGATGACTCTTTCCTATTACCGCTTCATAGAGCAGGAAAAGCAGACAGGAAGAACCATGAAAGAAAAATAGGGAAGTTAAAAGCTAATTGACAGGGCACTTTAAGATACAGCACAAAAGCTACACTTTTGCATACCAGCTTTTGCAATTCACACCTAATTTCTTTAATATTTAGAAAAGCCAAGAGAACAACAGTTATTAGATAAATTACAAAACAATATATTAAGATATACCTAGTATCACTGTCTGGATTCATACTCTGACAGTATCATCTAGTCTGACTTCCTGAAGCTGCACAGGACAAAAGTTCATAACTATTTTGTTCAGCAAGCTCTTAAGTTTTATTCAATCTTTGGTAAACAAAAATATAGTGGCCTCAAAATCATGGGAAAAAATCCCACAATCATTGATCAGCTAGCTGTTCACTGGTTAACATGCACCTCATTTGGTCTACATTAGTACATCTCCACTTTATTTTGATTTTCTGCATACATATCTGTGAGCAACCAAGTAAGTGCCTTAGCAATTGTGTTCAAACTATAAACTGTTTATTCATGAAATCTAATTTTTAGTTTCTATTTTTCATATTTAATTTGAAGAACTATAGCTGTGTCTGACAGCGTTCCTATGTTACATTCATCTATACAAAGATTTTTGTGTGCCTCTTTTTATTAACACTCTTAATCAACAATAATACAGCAGAATTTAAGAAAAAGAAGTTTGAAAACTTTGATAGTGATCTCATGTCTCTAAATGATACACAGAACTAACATTATTGTCTCAAAGGAAAAATCCCACAGGCTCATAACTGGAGACAACTTCCTGTTGATTTAAATAAAGTTAACTAGGAATGGCTCCAAGATTTGCCTTAGATCAGTGCCGGGTCTAGCACTGCTAGGATCTTTTAATTCTGAGACAGATAGCAGCTTTGGGGCAGAGTGATTTCTCAACACCTGTCTGCAACTAGCAGTACTTGGAAGAATGGTGGCAGTGTGAACTAACTTCCTGGAAAGAGGTAGCTTACAGCCTCTTCATATTCTGTTTGTCCCCAATTAAGGCACAAATTTTGGTTTTGACCCTGATGGAATCTGAGTCTTGCTAATTGCAGCAGAAGTTGCTAGTGGAATATATGTGATCCCTCTGCCTTCTTTAGGTAATAAAAAAAAAAAAAAAAGAAAAAAGAAAAAAATCTCAGAAAATATTTAATGGGTAAGACTGACTGGACTTGATATAACCACCTTCAGTTTGGGCCATTACTGGGTTATGAAGGAAGATACCACTTCAGCCATCAAGAAGTCGTCTCTTTGGACAAAGTCCCTACCTATCTCCTTTGCTAGTCTGTAGATGTTTCGGAAAAGGAGTCTGATTCTCCTCCTCCTCTGGTCTGTGTCTCTTCCTTCAGCTAGGAATCAAAAATAGCCATCTGATTTCTAGTACTTGCAAGCTGTTTGCCAGTAAAGCAAGGTGAGCTGCCACCTAGTTCTTAGAAGGTCTTGTATGTTCTATTCCAACTCTTCTCCAAAAAGACTAGAAGACTAAATGTTCAACATGAAAAAAAGATCTGTATCTTCAAAAAGAGTCCCTACTCAATGATCCGGTGTAAATCCAGACAGCTGAAATGTTGAGGTTGTTGGATAATATTCTCCTGAACAGTCTGTAACCATTTCAACCAGGCAAAGTCAATCACTAAAGTAAATGGACATTCCTAAACACAAGCTAACCGGGACATGGTAGCCTGTTGTGGTTTAGCCCTAGTCACCACACAGTTGCTCGCTCTACCTCCCCAGTGGGATGGGGGAGAGAACTGGGAAGAAAGGAAAACTCATGGGTTGAGAAGAAGACAGTTTACTAGAATAGCAAAGGAAAATGACAATAATAACAAAATATAGGGATACTAAAATATACAAAATGCACGATCTCTCACCACCTGATGTCCCAATGACTGATACTACCAATCCCGAGCAGCAAACACGGAACTGAAAACGAGCAGTCAGCAAAGGAGTGAGAAGGAGAGAGATGTCCCCGTGGTCAACCTCCACTTATATACTGAGCATGACGATTATGGCATGGAATACTCTCTTTGGCCATCTTAGGTCAACTGTTCTGGCTATAACCATCCCAGCTTCCTGCACCTGTAAATTAGCAAGAACTGGAAAGTCACACAGTATCCTTGGTCTCATTAACAACTACTCATATCATCAGGGTGTTTATCGACATTGTTCACATCTGAAATTCAAAACACGCTGGCTCCTGAGAGGAAAATTAACTCCATCCCTGCCGAAACCTGGACAGTATCCACCCCTTATTTCATACCATCTATGTCATACTGTGATACATACACAGAGATATCATTCCCTCAATCTATGGGCCATCCCTCCAAAGTCTGTTGACTAAATTTAGTCCAAGACTTTGGGTTCCTTCTGTCATAACAGTCTTTCAGGGCAGGAGAGATGGTATGTAGTGTGGGGTTGTTGCATGCTGCAGCTGGAGCTCGCAGTTGGTACATCCAGTGCAGTTGGTGTCATGTTCACGGTCTGCAGGTTGAACATGTTGATCTTGAGGAAGTTGCTGGGTGCCAGTTTTGGTTCCATCACTGCTGCACGTCACACGGTTTCATTGAAGTTCGTTCTTCACTGATCAGAGTGATTCTTGCTGCAATACCATTGATATGACATACAGTCCAAATTATTAGCTATTTTCACCTAAAATCAAGTCCCCTTGAGGTACACATTGGACTTGCCCATCCTCCTGCATCACCCACCAAGTACATCCAGGTCCTTGAGCAAAAGCAATCCCACGGGTGGGTCTGCCTTTGCCCAGGGGAGGAATAACCCAGACTGTCTTTCCCAACATTTTCCTTAGATGCACCACAGGGACCTTATCCCCTTCTACAGTATGTAAAAGTTCAGATTGGGCAGGGCCAGCTCGATTGGTGGATCCCTGAGTGTTGACTAGCCAAATGGCTTTTGCTAAATGTTTGTCCCAATTTTTGAAGGTTCCACCACCCACTGCTTTCAGTGTAGTTTTCAGCAGCCCATTGTAACTGTTCAGTTTTCCCAGAGGCTGGTGCATGATAGGGAATGTGATGTACCCACTCAATGTCATGCTCTTTGGCCCAGGTGCCTATGAAATTGTTTTGGAAATGAGTCCCGTTCACTGACTCAATTTTTTCTGGGTTGCCATGTCATCAGAGAACGTGCTTCTCAAGGCCCAGGATAGTGTTTTGGGCAGTGGCATGGGGTACAGGGTATGTTTCCAGACATGTGGTAGTTGCTTCTAAAATTGTAGAAGCTTGTACCAAGCACTTGCCTTGGTGAGTTTGTGAAGTAATTAATCTGCCAGGCCTCTCCATATTTATATTTCAACCATTGTTCTCCATACCACAGAGGCATTAACAGCTTTGCTTGCTTAATTGCAGCGCATGTTTCACATTCACAGATAACCTGTGCAATAGTGTCCATTATCAAATCCACTCCTTGATCACGAGCCCATTTGTACGTTGCATCTCTTCCCTGATGGCCTGAGGTTTCATGGGCCCACCGAGCTAAAAATAATTCACCCTTATGTTGCCAGTCTAGGTCCACTGGGGAAACTTTAATCTTAGCAGCCTGATCCACCTGCTGGTTGTTTTGACGTTCTTCCGCAGCTCAACTCTTGGGTACATGAGCATCTATCTATCTTTTACAACCAGGGGTCACTTCATAGAGAGGGCTTACAACCATACTGCAATTTGGAACATGCATTCTCCAGAAACGCACAATGCCCAGGAATGCTTGTGTTTCCTTTTTGTTAGTTGGTGGAGCCATAGCTGTTATTTTGCTGACCACATCCATTGGAATGTGACGACGTCCATCTTGCCATTTTACTCCTAAAAAATGGTTCTCTTGTGCAGGCCCCTTGACTGCTTTGTTTTATGGCAAAACTGGCTTTCAGAAGGATTTGGATTATTTTCTCCCCTTTCTCAAAAACCTCTGCTGCTGTGTCGCCCTATACGATGATGTCATCAATGTATTGCAGGTGTTCTGGAGCTCCACCCTTTTCTAATACAGTCTGGATCAGTCCATGGCAAATGGTGGGGCTGTGTTTCCACCCCTGGGGCAGTCAATTCCAGGTGTACTGGACGCCCCTCCAAGTGAAAGCAAACTGTGGCCTGCATTCTGCTGCCAAAGGGATGGAGAAAAATGCATTGACGATATCAGTGGTGGCATACCACTTGACTGCTTTTGACTCCAGTTCATATTGAAGTTCTAGCATGTCCGGCACAGCAAAACTCAATTGGTGGCATAACCTCATTCAGGCCACGATAGTCCACTGTTAACCTCCTCTCTCCACTAGAATTTGCACTGGCCCTCCAGTTGACAAATCAGCTTATGGATGGGGATTAGGGAGTCTCGGTTGGTGCGATATTGCTGCCGGTGCACTGTGGTGGTAGCAACTGCTATCTGTTTTTCTTCGACCTTCAGTATCCCCACAACAGAAGGGTCCTTTGAGAGACCAGGCAATGTAGACAGCTATTTATTTTCCTCCATCTCCACAGCAGCTATACTAAAAGCCTACCCATGCCCTTTTGGGTCTTTAAAATAACCACTCCTGAGGTAATCTATACCAAGAATGCATGGAGCATCTGGGCCAGTCACTATGGGGTGCTTTTGCCACTCATTCCCAGTCAGACTCACTTTGGCCTCCAATACAGTCAGCTGCTGGGATCCTCCTGTCACTCCAGAAATACAAATGGGTTCTGCCCCTTTATAGCTTGATGGCATTAGGGTACACTGTGCACCAGTGTCTACTAGAGCCTTATACTTTTGTGGGTCTGATGTGCCAGGCCATCAAATCCATACAGTCCAGTAAGCTCAGTTGTCTCTCTCCTCCACCTGGCTGGAGGCATGGCCTCTCTAATCCTGTTCATTGTAATCACTACTCACTTTTTGTGAATACGGATCGGAAGTCCCTTCCATAGGCTCAGAGGTGAGATCAGCCCTTTTATGCTATCTGGGGAACTGCCCACTGGAGATTGGAGCAGCTATTTTCCTGGGAGAACCTCAGTTTGCAATTGTTTTTCCTCACAACTACCACAAACGTGCCTCTAGGTCTAAGGTAGGTTTTCCATCCCACTTCCTCATGTCCTCTCCTTCATCATGCAAAGTAAACCACAGGGTACCTTTCCATGTGTACTCTCTCTTTTGAGCAAGTGAAGATTTTCTTCTAATAGCTGAGATACTCCTCACTTGCACATACCAGTAAGACCTATCCTCTTCAAGGTTCTGAAACCCTGTCCTGGTTTTAGCAAGGATGGAGTTAATTTTCCTCTCAGCAGTCAGTGTGTTTTGGATTTCGTGAGTGAAGAATGTTGATAAAACACCCTGATGATACCAGTTGTTATGAATGAGACCAAGGACACTGTCTGGCTTTCCAAGTCTCACTAATTTGCAGATGCATGAAGCTGGGAGAGAGACAGACAGAATAATTGACCCAAATTGGCCAAAGAGAGTATTCCATGTCCTAAATGTCATGCTCAGTATATAAGCGGAGGTTGACCTAGGAGGGTATCTGCCTTCCTGGCATCCATTCCTCTCTCTCCCCCTCCCCCTTGCTGGCCCCCTTTTCACGCCTTTACTTGCTGCTCAGTTTCATTTCTGTGATCACTGCTGGGGATGGGCTGCATCAGTCATTGGGACATCAGGTGGTGAAAAATTGTGCATTGTTTATTTTGTATATTTTAATATCCTTATGTTCTGTTATTAGTGTAGTTTTCCTTTGCTGTTTTAGTAAACTGTCTTCATGTCAACCCCCGCGTTTCCCTTGCTTTCCATTTCTCTCACCAAGGCCGCTGGGTAGGGGGAGGGTGAGTGAGAAACTGTGTGGTAACTCACACTAAATCATCACAAACCACTCAGATTTTTCAAATAGGCTTTCAGGCTTTTCAGTCAGTCTTTCCACTATCAAGATGCAGGCCCACAGAGGGGAAAAGAGATTGTCTCTATATTGTGAAAGTTGGTTAGCCACTGCACATACCAGTGGTGCTTTATTGTCTTTCCAACTCATTGCTGCCAATGAGTTGACATACGATGATAGTGCACTCTGTACAGACTTCCACCACATGGGCCAGGAACATTCGATTCCATCTGGATCTACAGATGTCCGTGGATCATCCAGGTTATGATAAATCAACTCCTGAGTAGCTAATTCCCTCAGAAACTGGATACCTCCATTGTGGTCCATTTGCTTGGGTGACATATTATATCTTCCTGCCTGACAAGGGTCACCTCCCAAGGTCTGGGCTTCTGTCTCTCTCCCCATTGCCCTAACTGTGGCTGCTTCCCTAGACAGGGATCTCAGCTGCCTGGCTTCCCTATCCTCTAATTCAACCCTCTAAAATCAGGTGACAGCTTGCTCACCTTGATTATGGTTGAAATGTTTTCATACACCCCACAGCCCACTCAGGGATAGGGATCAGGTGACTACCTCTCCTTCTGCTTCTCCCTCTTGTTATGTCCCTGGTTCATCATCATCTTTCACTATGCAAATTTATTTTTTTGTGTTTTTCTTATGTACAGGTGCAACTGATATCAGCATGAGTTGGTTTCTTGGTTCATCTGCGGTGCTGCTTGCTGAGGTTGGAGTAGCTGCAGTGCCCATCATGAAGGTTGAAGTAATTGCAGTGCCCATAGCGGGGACTGGGGTAGCCATGGTGCTTGTCACGGGGGCTGAAGTAACCGCAGTGTCTGTCGCCAGGGCTGGAGTATCCACAGTGCCTGCTGCCAGGGTTACGGCAGCCACAGTATTCTTAATATGTAGCACAGCAGAGCAATACCTTTAATCCCAGAATTGATAAGCCGTGCATAAACATCAACAAACAGCATATATGCTAAGTAGGGTGCTGCCCAATACAGCACTGAGAGCAAATAAAACATTGTGGCCAGCGATGACCAAACCAGCATACTGAATGCTTGTAACAAATGGTTTCAGCACACTGTGTTCAAACCTGTTCTTATCTCAACCCTTCAAGCCTGACCCGGAGGTTCAAACCTTGGATCCTCAGACTGAAGTCTAATGATCTCACAACTTATCTAGTGAGGCCCCTTTGTGCCCCACATTGGGCACCAAAAAGACTGTGGTGGTTTAGCCCTCATCACCACACAGATTCTCTCTCCTTCTCCCCAGCAAGATGGGGGAAAAAACTGGGAAGAATGGAAAACTCGTGGGTTGAGGGGAAGACAGTTTACTAGAACAGCAAAGGGAAATTACAAAATATAGGGATACTAAAATATACAAAGTGAACAATGCACGATTTCTCACCACCCAACATCACAGTGACCAATACCACCCATCCTGAGTAGCAATCACAGAAACGAAACCAAGCAGCAAGCAAAGGAGTGAGAAGGGAGCCAGCAAGGTAGAGGGAACGATGCCAGCAAATGAGAGAGAAAGATGGATGCTAGGAAGACAGATACTTGCCCTAGCCAACCCCCACTTATATACTGAGCATAACGTTGATGGCATGAAATACTCTTCGGCCAGTTTGGGTCAACTGTTCTGGCTATATCCCTCCCAGCTTCCTGCATCGGCACATTAGCAAGACTTGGAAAGCCAGGCAGTGTCCTTGGTCTCATTAGCAACAACTCATTATCAGCATGTTTATCACCATTCTTCACATCCAAAATATGTTGGCTACGGAGAGGAAAATTAATTCTATCCCAGCTGAAAGCAGGACATAGCTCAACCTACTGACAAATACTTTTCAGAATAACAGAAATGCTGAGGTCAGATGAGCCCTCTGAAGAACACCTAGTTCAGATCCCCACCCACCCAAAACAGCATCAACTAGAGCAGGTTACTCAGGTCCATGTCCAGTCAAGGTTTTTAATATTTCCAAGAATGGAGACTCCACAAACTCTCTGGGCAAGTGGTTCCAGTTTGCCCAGAAAACATACAATTTAAGCATTAGAAAAAAAATATTATTTTCCATATTTCAATATATGCCCACTGCCCCTTGCCCTATCACTAGCCATCACTGAGATGAGTCGGGCTCCATCTTCTTCACACTCTCCAATTAGGTATTCAATATGCACTGATAAGATACCCCCTCAGCCTTCTCCAGGCTAAACAATCCCAGCCCTTTCAGCCTCTCCTTGTATGACACGATTCATATAAAAGCCAGTGTATTTCTCTCATCCTCCATCTTCAAAAAGAACATTGTTCCTGTTTAATAGCATCTGTATAAAAAACTAATTTCATATCAAAGTAGGGCTTTGTACTGTGAGTCCATTAGAAGAGATGCACTAAATTTCACCAGAATTCTCTGCCTGAGTACATGACATTTGAGCTTGACATGATGCTTTCTTAAATAGTAGGATACTTAAAGGGGAGTTAACTGTTGCAAACTAGATCATGGATTTTGTGTAATATCTAGCTAACTATACTTGCTATTTGACATTAGGAACTGTCTTCCACCAAGGCTCTTATATAAGCTACACATTATTGTATTGTGTTTGTGTGGCAAGGTTTTCATAGCAGGAGGGAAGCAACAGGGGTGGATTCTGCAAGAAGCTGCTAGAAGCTTCCCCTGTGTCCAATAGAGCCAGTGCCAGTCAGCTCCAAGACGGATCTGCCGCTGACCAAGGCTGAGCCAATCAGCAATGGTAGTAGTGCCTCCATGATAACATTTAAGAAGGGGGAAAAAAAAAAAAACTGCTGCACAACAGTAGCCATAAGATAGGAGTGAAAATATGTGAGAGAAACAACCCTGCAGACACCAAGGTTGGTGAAGAAGGAGGGGGAGGAGGTGCTCCAGGCATCAGAGCAGAGATTCCCCTACAGCCCGTGGTAAAGACCATGGTGAAGCAGGTTGTCCCCCTGCAGCTCATGGAGGACCCCGTGCTGGAGCAGGTGGATGCACCCGAAGGAGGCTGCGACCCCATGGAGAGAGGAGCCCACATTGGAGCAGGTTCCTGGCAGGACTTGTGACTTTGTGGGAGTCTCACATGGGAAGTCTGTTCTTAAAGGACTGCAGTATGTGGAAAGGAACCATACTGGAGCAGTTCATGAAAAATTGCAGCCCGTGGGAAGGACCCACGTTGGAGAAGTTCGTGGAGGACTGTCTCCTGTGGGAGGGACTCCACACTGGAGCAGGGGAAGAATGTGAGGAGGAAGGAGCAGCAGAGACAACATGTGATATACTGACTGCAATCCCCATTCCCCATGCCCCTGCGCCACTCAGGGGGAGGAGGTAGAGAAATCAGGAGTGAAGTTGAGCCTGGGAAGAAGGGAGGGGTGGGGGGGAAAGGTATTTTTAGATTTGTTCTTATTGCTCATTCTCCTACTCTGGTGTTACCTGGCAATAAATTAGTTTCCTCAAGTCAAATCTGTTTTGTCTGACAGTAATTGGTGAGTGATCTCTCTCTGTTCTTATCTCAATCCATGAGCCTTTTGTCATATTTTCTCTCCCCCATCCAGCTGAGGAGGGGGAGTGATAGAACAGCCTGGTGAGCACCTGGCATCCAGCCAAGGTCAATCCACCACAATTATTTATCTAATTCAACACTCCTGAGGCACACAGGCAGAAAATATGTTTTCAAGGCTGACAGAACCATCTCTACTCTGTGCAGGTATTCAACCCATGAAATAATGTTAACAATGCATTAAAATAGGAAGTTGCATATGCTTAAAGAAGCCACAGTATTTTGCCCATAAACCTCCAAAACAACATGGACATTTCATATAACCCAAACAGAATATTCAGAAGCCATTACAGCATTTTCTGCATTATATGAACCATGAACTCTTGAATTCTGAGAGCTATGGAAGTTTTGCTTTTGTCCAGGAAAGTGATTATAATACATAGAACTTATCCCAATTCATCCAGCATTTCATTCTCTCAAGGTAACAGAAAAAAATTGGTATCTAAATTCAACATGTGATATTACTGAATTCCATAATTGCTGCAGTATTCAGACAGGACATCTTCCACCAAAGCTTCTGAACTGAAGTTAGCTGCAATGCTTTTAGAATATCCCTAAGTTAGTCCGCTTATAGAGCTTATAATCAAACTCACAGCCTCCTTTTACTGTACTGAATTTATCCAGACTTCCACCCAGTTTACCCTCCCTCAGAGGCAAAAACAACAGCTAGATTAATCCTGACTGCTTTCCTGTTTACTATCAGCATGGTTAAGGAATGTTAACTTTTACTTGTATCTGGCCATCTAACCAGCTAAACAAGGTATCCCTATCTTCCAACTGAGATACATTCACTTTCTGAATAGCTAGCCAGCCAAGTGATATGCTTGCTTCCGGCTGTTCAGCCATCCAGCCAAGAAAATTAATTGCTCGCCATCCTTAAGGTGGCCAAGTGTCAAATACTACCACCCAAGTGTTCGTAAGCCCAACAAGTTATTCTATAGACTGACACTGTGCAGTATATAAGTAACCAAGGAACTATGTAACAGTGACTCAAACTTTCATCAGGACAAAGATGATATTTGATGTCTCTCTATCATAACTTTTGGATGGCTCCAACATAGAGAAATGGCATAAGAACCATATACTTACTACTGTCCTCAAGGATTATAATATACAGTTATGTGAAAGGCAAGCATCAGCTGCTCAACAAGAAACTATTTTCTATCAAGCATCATACACAGCTCTCTGTAATAGATTTTACTTTATAGAAAAATATAAAAAATAGAAAGAATAAAATTAAATAAGTGACATGGTGATATTGATACATAAAAATTAGGATGTGCAGTTTTCATTGTGCATCACTATACTGACAGGTCAAAAAAACCATGAAAAAATTCTAAACCAACCTGCTGGAGCTACGAGATCTTCTTGAAGAGCTATAGCTTCTTGGGGGTGTTCGGGATCTCTTACCTTTCTTCTCATCATCTCTCTCTTTTTCTCTTTCTCGCTCCTTCTTCTCCTTATCCTCATCTTTTTCCTTTTCTTTGTTTCTGTCCTTCTCTTTCTCCCCATCTCCCTCCTTGTCCTTAATCTTCTCTCTGTCCTCCCCCTCTTTCTCAATATCATCTCTTTCCTTGTTCTGGTCTACCTCTTGCCTGTCTTTTTCCTTATCTTTGTCCTTATCCCTATCTCTATCCCTATCCTTGTCTCTGACTCTCTCTCGATCATTGGTTTGCTCTCTCTCCCCTCCTTGGTCCTTTTCCTTGTCCTTATCCCTGTTTCTTTGTTTATCTCGCTCTCTTTCCCTTCCTTTGCCTCTGTCCCGGTCTCTCTCCTTCTCTTTGTCTCGATCTCTCTCCTTCTCCTTGGCCTTGTCTTTTTCCTTGACCTTTTCTTTGTCTCTTTTCTTGTCCCTGTGAAAAGCCAAAAAAATCCATTAATTTATCTTTGAACTCTCCAATAAAAATTACAACTAACTCTTTAGCATACATTAATTGTTCAAGAAAAAAAAAAAAAGTGTTTCTGTTGACAAATAGTGAATAAATAACGACAGCTGACTGGACAGAAGTCTTCATTCTACAGTGTTCTCACATAAATATCCTGGAACTGCTTGGAAGTCCAACATCAATTAATGCACAGAAACAAAGAAAGAGGAATAAAATTTCAGCAAATTGCCTCAAAAAGCAAGTGTAAGGTCAAAACTCAATCAAGACAATTCAATAATCTGTAATGTCATTAGGAATTTGAGAGTTATTGAAAAAATTATTAAGACAGTAAAAACAGAAGCAATAAAACAGAACAAGTCAGCTTCTTTTGGATAGGTAGAACGATACATGTTGAATCCAGCCAGGGAAGTCAAAAGCAACAAGAAAAGCTTCTATAGGTATGTAGGGGACAAAAGGAGGTCCAAGGAGAATGTAGGCCCCCTCCGGAAGGAAACAGGTGACCTGGTTACCCAGGACATGGAGAAGGCTGAGGTACTCAATGACTTCTTTGCCTCACTCTTCACCAATAAGGGCTCTTGTCTCACCACCTAAGCTGTGGAAGGCACAAGCAGGGTCCGGTAGAATGAAGAACCGCCCACTGTAGTGGAAGAGCTGACACTGTCCCGCATGACATCCTTCTCTCTAAACTAGAGAGAAATGGGTTTGATGGAAGGACCACTCAGTGGATAAGGAGTTGGCTGGATGGCTGCACTCAGAGAGTGGTGGTCAACGGCTCAATGTCCATGTGGAGACCAGTGACGAGTGGCGTCCCTCAGGGGTCCGTGTTGGGCCCGGCCCTGTTCAACATCTTTGTTGGTGACATGGACAGTGGGATAGAGTGCACCCTCAGCAAGTTCCCCGATGACACCAAGCTGTGTGGTGCTGTCAACACGCTGGAGGGGAAGGGATGCCATCCAGAGGGACCTTGACAGGCTGGAGAGGTGGGCCTGTGCCAACCTCATGAAGTTCAACCACGCCAGGTGCAAGGTCCTGCATCTGGGTCATGGCAATCCCAGGCACAAATACAGGCTGGGTGGAGAATGGATTGAGAGCAGCCCTGAGGAGAAGGACTTGGGAGTGCTGGTGGATGAGAAGTTCAACATGAGCAGGCAATGAACCCTTGCGGCTCAGAAGGCCAACCGCATCCTGGGCTGCATCAAGAAGAGTGTGGCCAGCAGGTCGAGGGAGGTGATTCTGCCCCTCTACTCTGCTCTGTTGAGACCCCACCTGCATCCAGTTCTGGAGCCCTCAACATAAGAGGGACATGGACCACTTGGAAAGGATCCAGAGGAAGGCCACGAAGATGATCAGAGTGCTGGAGCACCTCTCCTATGAAGACAGGCTGAGAGAGTTGGGGCTGCTCAGCCTGGAGAAGAGAAGGCTCTGGGGAGACCTTATAGCGGTCTTCCAGTACCTCAAGGGGGCCTACAGGAAAGACGGGGAGAGACTGTTCAGTAGGGCCTGTTGTGACAGGCCATGGGGTAATGGTTTCAAAATAGAGGGAGATAGATGTAGATTAGATAGTAGGAAAAAAATTTTTACAGTGAGGGTTGTAGAACACTGGCACAGATTGCCCAGAGAGGTGGTGGATGCCCCATCCCTGGAAACATTCAAGACCAGGTTGGACCGGGCTCTGAGCAACCTGATCTATTTGAAGATGTCCCTGCTGCTCCTTGCAGGGGGGTTGGACTAGATGACCTTTGAAGGTCCCTTCCAACCCTAACCATTCTATGATTCTACGTTCATAGAAACAGTGAGGAAAATTCCAATGGATGTTCTAGTAGTCAAGTCAAATAAAAATTTATTAGATCACAGCTTTGGCTGGAAGATTACATTTTAGAAAAGGATTATTTGGAAGCGTGAGACTCTGAACCATCTTTCCTTTCTAGCAAAGAGAAGAGAGACACATGACTGACCTGACTCTAGCACATATGAAAATGAACAATTCTTCAGAGAGAGAAACAGGAGAAAGCACAAGAGAAGAATTTGATCAGCAGGCCTTTTCATGTGTAAATCTGGTTCTTTTGGACAAGTTGCTGTGTCTATTGCTATTGGTACGTTATCTAGGATTTTTTAAAGATTCTCAAAGAGACTACTTCAGACATGAAAGGCCCTACACACAGCCTCCACCTTTCTTCATTGGAAGATTTCATTGGATTTGCCCCTTCCAGTGAGCAGCTATCTCAACAAATTCCAGACAATGGCAACAGAGAGTCAAAAGATCCATTAACAAAGCCCAGCTACGTAGCCTACTCCTAACTGTTCCCACCAAGGTCCACAGATCTGCAGTTCTCACTCCCACAAAGTTTCTCCCCTCAGAAAACAAGAGGCAACTGCACAACATAAGTATGAAGCTTCCTTTAAATTAGTCAGGGGAATTACAGAGATGAAACAGAAAGAAAAGGACCAAGGCTTCTATTCATGAAGCTACTTTCATAAGAAGTTTTGTTTTGTGAATATTCACTATTTCACCCCTCAGAAAATTACATTATCATCCAAGAAGATAAAGGAATTATCTTCTTGAAATTTCATGGTTTAATAATTGGACAGACTTAAAAATTAATAGATAGGTAAAATATAGATGTATCAGATCCTGAAATGTAAACATGTCACATAACAGACATATGCATTTGTGCCTACAGCAGTGTATGGCCAATATGAAATAGCCAAAGGCAAAAATAAAAGCTTGTGCACAAAAACTTTCTCAGATATAGACTGAAGCAGCATCATCCACTTTTTTGTGTGTGGCACAGGCTACACGGAACATACCTAAGCCGTTGATTAAAGTCTGACACTTAAAGTTATGTATTTTCAATCAGCCTGCACATTGGTATAAATGTAGACTAGACTTTGGTATCAATGTTTAGGTACCTCAGTACTGTGGTTTAAGCTCTGTAGGCACCATATGAGTTACTATGAAGAAAATAAACTGTATCCCTGCCAAAATCAGCACAAAAATTTACTTTCTATTGTTTTGTCCCACAAACAAAGCCTAGGGACAGGCTAAAGTACTTGAGATTCCATCCTTTACCATCACCTAAAAAGGTTTGTCAGATTTTTTTTTTTCAAAACCTTTATACTGTGTACCAAGAACAGTAGTATAATTTCTTAGGAATGGAACTCACCAAGAATGAGAGCGACTTGTTGATTTCCGCCTTTCCCTAGATCTAGACCGTTTTTTCAGAGGACTTCTGGATCTGCATCCGTCCTTGTGTCTTGAGAGCGATCTGTTGCCAGATCTACTTCTATAAGAACAGCATCAGAAGAAAAATGCTTAAATATTGAAACTTCATAAAACTTAGGTCAACCAACAAGGGTAAAAAACACCACATAAATCTTGCCTCACTACATAAAATTATATAGAGTTACACCATAGTAATATATTGACTACCAATATTTTTGTAAATATGGATACTTTTAATCTTCACTAGATGCATATGTGTTGCGGTTTAGCCCTAGCCACCACACAGTTTCTCGCTCACCCTCCCCAGTGGGATGGGGTAAAGAACTGGGAAGGAAGGAGAA
The DNA here is from genome assembly GCF_036417535.1 of Chlamydotis macqueenii. NCBI lineage: Eukaryota > Metazoa > Chordata > Aves > Otidiformes > Otididae > Chlamydotis > Chlamydotis macqueenii. The sequence continues at coordinate 49,463,463 of NC_141592.1, forward strand.
CTCGTGGGTTGAGAGAAAAACAGTTTACTAGAATAACAAAGAAAAACTACAATAATAACAGAATATAAGGATATTAAAATATACAAAATGAACAATGTACAATTTCTCACCACCCAATGTCCCAATGACTGATACAGCCCATCCTGAGCAACAATCAGGGAAACAAAACAGAGCAGCAAGCAAAGGAGCAAAAGGGAGCCAGCAAGGTAGAGGGAACAATGCCAGCGAGCAAGCAAAGAGACAAGATGGATACCCCCCCCACCAGCAATCCCCACTTATATACTGAGCATGACATTTATGGCATGGAATACTCCCTTTGGCCAGTTTGGGTCAATTATTCTGTCTGTCTCTCTCCCAGCTTCCTGAATCTGCACATTAGCGAGACTTGGAAAGCAGTACAGTGTCCTTGATCTCATTCACAACAACTCATATCATCAGAGTGTTTATCAACATTCTTCACATAGGAAATCCAAAACACACCAGCTACTTAGAGGAAAATTAACTCTATCCCTGCCAAAACCAGGACAACTTACCAAAGACAGAAATTAATGTATATTACTCAATAAATCCTGAAGAACAGGGACAGAAAAAAAAAAAAATACCAGCTCCACCTGTCTTCTGCAGCTCAAGACACAACCCCAATCAGGACCAGACTATGCAGTCTCTCTCTCTCTCTCACTCCCCCCCACCCTCCAGTAGGACAGAAGGGAGAACTGGTAAACAAAAGACAGCAAAAACACCTGGGTTGAGATGGAAAAGAAATAAAAAAAAAAAAAAATTAACAGTGATAACAGAAGAAAAAAAAAAAAAGAGTGATGGAAAACAAACACAGCACAATGGCTCACAACAAATCTCCACATCCCATTCCTTCCCACATAACAAGAAACTCTCCTTACTGCCCTCCTCACTTATATACTGAGCATGATGTCACATGGGATGGAATAGCCCTTTGGCTAATTTGGGTAAACTTAGCCCAGCTGTTAGCTAATTAGTTAACTATCCCAGCTGGGTGCCCCAGCCATAGGGGCCACCAGCTCCAGTTCTCCTCCCAGCTCAGGTGAATGTTAACTCTATCCTAGCCAGAACCAGGACAGTAAGATATATCAAAAGAAGAGAGGCAATAATTTTTTACCTACAGCTTAGCTCCATGTAACAGTGTAAAAATACAAATTAATTACAGGGAAAATCAATTACAATTTAGTCCAAATAAGACCTTGAATAAATTTTATATCATAGAGATGAATGTGATTTAGGGGTTTTATAAAACAGTAAAACTGGAAAGTGGTAAGGACAGTTTATTCTTAGGGATGAAGTTGCCTCAATAGATCAGACTGGCCTTTTTTCAGTATGTTCTCAAAACTGACAGTAACAGTGGTAAAATCATTAAAAAGATATATATATATATATAACTATCAACAATTGTTTAAAGCACAGGTTTTTTGCAAGTAAAAAAAAATGCAAATTTATCTTCTAAAAATCAATTTGGTTTGTGTCAGTACAAAATAGCACTGAGATTACTGCAGTGTTACACAAAACAAAGACTGTTTTTCAGTTATGTCCTGAGTTAGAGAAACAGAAGAAAATCAAGCAATAAAGAAATGAACAAATTATTCTTCTTGCATTAAAAAGGTACCCAATGCTTTGATGTCATTAGAAAACATGTACTGTGTAACACGATTAGAAAACTGAAGCCTGCACTTAGATCATATTTGTTTGGTAGTATAACTGATGTGGTGTATCCCTCTGGCCAGCTTTTCTGTATGTAAAAGAATTCTAGTTGTCCTGTTAAAAGACAATGGATGAAAGAATGCAACAGTGCTGTCACTGCAACACTGACAACACTCAGTGTAAGCTATCAAATACATTTTGAATTCTTTTTTTTATTATACTTAATGTAGCCAAATATCTTTAGATTGATTATGTAAATAATCAGAAGACATTCCTGACATTGAACCATTTCAGGAAGCATTTATAAGTCTCACATAGCAAGATCATCTAAGTCTTGGAAAAAAATCTTAATGGGTAAACTTTAAGGGTGATCTAGTAATTTTATTTCCTCCTATATTTCAAAGCCTATTTCAGAACTGAACAAATTAGCAAAGCAAACACTGAAGAATGAAAAACTGCCCCTAAAGCCTTTTTCTTCTGGCTTTTAAAAAATATAGCTTTACATTTACAGCACAGTAAATAAAAATACTGCATTTGTTAACTAGATGTTTAGAAGTTCAGGACAGCAGGAACTTTTTACTAGCAAAACCAGCCAGTCTATCTGTTCAGTGTTAACAGTAAACTAAAGGTTCCATCCACAAAACACAGATAACTATTTCTTTTTAAAATACAGAGGTCACAAAATGAAATTATGCTACGGGGCACAAAATGTACCATGAAACCATAGAAATGGTTATGCTACATGGCACAAAAAGTACCTTCTAATGTGTTTTACCTCAAAGTAATCCTGAAAACATTTAGTATTTAGAGGGAAAGAGTATCTGTTCAGAGACAAAGTTCCCAGTTACTCTGATCTGATCAGTGTAAGTTACTAATCTTCTCTACAGGGATACTTGTCTCATAACTCAGTGAGAAATCTCAGTAACCACAACAACAAAAAAATCCCCAGCATGATCTCTTCGTCCAAAATAAAAAACATACCTACCTGTGTTTTGAGTGTGATCTTTTCCTTCTAGATCGGGATTTTGAGCTAGACCTGGATTCTGAATGAGAATGGGAACGAGATCGACCGCCTTTTCTTTCACCGCTCTTTCCAGACTCTGAGAGGAAAAAATCACTTTGCAGTGTAAGCTCAGAACATTTAAAGATCCCAGTTAACAATCTGGCACAAGTGGAATGTACCACACATATAGTGCAAGGGGCCTACGCTTTGCACATCTTTCTTCTTTGCAAATATTCTTCAGAAAAATCCAAGAAAGTCATTGCATACACTCGTTGAGTGCAGTCATCCTGCAGCAGTACACATAAACCAGGTAATTATAAACAGCTAGCTCTGTTAGGAATGGGATTGATGTTGCTGCCACAATGCACAAGATTACAACACGTTCTCCTCTGGTATATTATGTAATATAACCAAATATTTTTTAATAATCTCAGAAGAATGTAGTAAATTTAGAGGGCATAAATTCAAAAACAAGCATAAAATGTAAATAAAGTACTTTCTATACTTTTAGATATTCCAACCACTGTACAAATATTGAAGTTCTATTCCTCAAACATTATTTTGGGGGACAAAGGGATGGAGAGAAGGGAGTGAAAAGTTTGATCCAAAGCCCAGGAAGTCAACAGAAAGCTTACCAGTGACCTCAGTAGACTTTGTTTCAGGCTCTAAAAGATTATTATTCTGCTGCTTAACACTGAGGAAATGTTAGAACTATTTTTCTCCCAACCCTAAAAAACAACAAAAAATACTCCCTCCCAAAAGAAACCAAAACCCATCACCTCAAGACCCTCCACTATCTAACCTATGTAAGTCAATGTCTGGGTTTCTTAGTAAGAAGAATGACAAAATCTTGCTGATGGAAAGAAAAAGGAGGATTTCAATTGCAAGTTTAACAAGTTGGGAATTTTTTATGCTATGGTTTTGCAATTGGTTTAAGTCAGCATAAATCAGCACTGAAATGTCTGTCTAACCACTCAACCCACCAACACCTTCCTCCTTGACCTTGCACTTCAATGTTAAAAGGGATCGGGGAACCAATCTGGATGAAAATAGGTCCATTACAATACATTAAGTTTCATCACAGATTCATTCTCTGATCCCATTTGCTATGAGGATGCACATAGTCTTGAGTCAGCATGAAAAAGAGTGACAAAATTAACCTGCTGAAGGAAAGCATGCTAGCTTCCTCTGATCATGAAACTATGGCATTAATGGGTGCTAGAGAAGAAAACAAAATATAAAGCTTTTTTTTAAGTTTGTAAGAACTATGAACTTTAAAAGTACCAAAATTAAGTATTAATTGAGTATTGATTTCATATTTTTTTAAATATTCACTGAGCACATGTCATAGTTCAGCCCCGATCGGGACCAGACTACGCAGTCTCTCTCTCACTCCCCCCACCCTCCAAGAGAATAGGGGGAGATAATAAAAGAAAAAAGGCTCAAGGTTTGAGATAAGGACAGGGAGAAATCCTTAAAGTTACCGTCACGGGCAAAACAGACTCGACTTGGGGAAAAACACTCATTTATTTCTAAAATTAGCAGGAGAATGAGACAGGGAACAAGATAACCTTCCCCCACCCCTCCCTCTTCCCAGCCTTAACATTATCTCTACTACCTTCCCCTCCTGAGCGGCACAGGGGGGAAGAGGGAATGGGGGTTACAGTCAGTTCATCACACGTTGTTTTACACCGCTGCTTCATCGTCGGGGGAAGAACTCCTCACATTCCTCCCCTGCTCCAGCGTGGGGTACCTCCCACGGGCCACAGTCCTTCGTGAAACTGCTCTGGCGTGGGTCATCTCTTCCACGGGGTGCAGTCCCTCCAGAACGGCTGTCCCAGCGGGCCCTCCATGGGTCACAGCCTCCTTCAGGCATCCACCTGCCCCTGCGTGGGGTCCTCCATGGGCTGCAGGTGGATCTCTGCTCCTCCGTGGACCTCCATGGGCTGCAGGGGGACAATCTGCTCCACCATGGTCGTCACCACAGGCTGCAGGGGAATCTTGGCCAGGAGCTGCATTACTCCTCCCCCTCCCTCCTCACTGACAATCGCATCCGCAGCCATTCCTCTCACAAGAAAAATTCTTCACAACAGGCAGGCAGACACCTCTCAGGTTCTCTTCACATGCATCTCATCTCCTCTCCACTGCTTGCAGCCAGGCTGGGCCGAGTTGGGCCCAGTCGGCCACCTGGCGGGAGGCCAGAGGGTGAGGCTTGCAAGGCCCACAAGGCTCGCGCCTCCCCCTCTCTGCCCCCACTCAGCTCCTTCACATCATCTCTTCTCTTTTTTTTTCCTGTTTTCCCCTTCTTAAATATGTTATCACAGAGATGTTATCACAGGACATTCTGCTACCAATTGGCTTGGCCTTGGCCAGCAGCGGGTCCGCCCTAGGCCCGGCCGAGTCCACTGAACAAAGGGGAACAACTTCTAGCAGTTTCCTACAGAAGCTACCACCTTAGGCCCCCCTCACTAAATAAAACCAGAACATTCCACCCCTCACCCCTGCGAATTACGTACTTATGAATTATAATTAAAATGCACACACATAAACAGAAAAAAAAAAAAGAAAAATTCCCCACACAAAAATCAAAATAATATCCTCACAACGCCAACAGTGGGTAGACAATTTACACACAATTCACCACTTGTCCCTTCACCACAAGCAGAACATAAATTCCCCACAATCATTTCGGTCTTTTATCGAGTTCAGTCCCTATTTTGCCTGTTACTGCTCCCAATTAATATCCATCCTTATCTCAAATTCCTCGAGCCCCACGTTGGGCACAAAAATAACTGTCGTAGTTCAGCCCCAATCGGGACCAGACTACGCAGTCTCTCTCTCACTCCCCCCACCCTCCGAGAGAATAGGGAGAGACAGTATAAGGAAAAAGGCTCAAGGTTTGAGATAAGGACAGGGAGAGATCCTTAAAGTCACTCTTACAGGCAAAACAGACTCAACTTGGGGAAAACTATTTATTAATAAAACCAGCAGGATAATGAGACAGAGAACAAGATAACCTCCCTCCACCCCTCCCTCTTCCCAGCCTTAACATTATGTCTACTACCTTCCCCTCCTGAGCGGGACAGGGGGGAAGAGGGAATGGGGGTTGCGGTCAGTTCATCACACGTTGTTTTACGCCGCTGTGTCATCGTCGGGGGAAGAACTCCTCACATTCCTCCCCTGCTCTAGCATGGGGTCCCTCCCACGGGCTACAATCCTTCGTGAAACTGCTCCGGTGTGGGTCATTTCTTCCACGGGGTGCAGTCCCTCCAGAATGGCTGCCCCAGCGGGCCCTCCATGGGCCACAGCCTCCTTCAGGCATCCACCTGCCCCTGCGTGGGGTCCTCCATGGGCTGCAGGTGGATCTCTGCTCCTCTGTGGACCTCCATGGGCTGCAGGGGGACAATCTGCTCCACCATGGTCTTCACCACAGGTTGCAGGGGAATTCTGGCCAGGAGCCGCATTACTCCTCCCCCTCCCTCTTCACTGACCTTGGCGTCTGCAGCCATTCCTCTCACAAGAAAAATTCTTCACAACAGGCAGGCAGACACCTCTCAGGTTCTCCTCACATGCATCTCATCTCCTCTCTACTTCTTGCAGCCAGGCCGGGCCGAGTTGGGCCCAGTCGGCCGCCTGGCGAGAGGCCAGAGGGTGAGGCCTGCAAGGCCCACAAGGCTCGCGGCTCCCCCTCTATGCCCCCGCTCAGCTCCTTCACAGGCCCATGAGTCCTGTGCCTCCGCCTCTGTGCCTCTGGCCCTGCTCAGTTTCTTCACATCTTCTCTCTTTTTTTTTTCTGCTTTCCCCTTCTTAAATATGTTATCGCAGAGGCGTTATCACGGAACATTCTGCTACCAATTGGCTCAGCCTTGGCCAGCAGCGGGTCTGCCCTAGGCCTGGCCGAGACGACTGAACAAAGGGGAAACAAGTTCTAGCAGTTTCTTACAGAAGCTGCCACCATAGCCCCCTCTCATTAAATAAAACCAGAACAGCACATATCTCAAAATAAGATATGGTGAAATAACAAGTCAGTTTCATTCCACTGCTTTGTTGCATGAAGATAATTTTGATTATTTTCTTTTGTTTCCCCCCACACATGTTATTCACCTTTGAGTATCCTTTTCCTGTGTTTGAAAGTGCTCTTAAAAGCATGTGCCAAGGTACACACAGAACATGTCTGTTATGTAATGAAGATAATATACCTACCTGGCTCAATAGCAGCAGATATAAAAGACTGAGCTTCCCTTACTCTCTTCATCACTTCTTCCAGTTCCTTAGCAGCAGCTTGTGGTGTCATTTCAGGAGGCTTCACTATTGCATTATTGGAGTGATTTATTCTAAATTAAGGACAAATAAAATCTTTAACTTCCAAACACTTGAAAAGGGAAAATGAAAAACAAATAAGAAAACACCTCAACTTCCATGTATGACTAAAAACTTCAAACTTCAGCAAAACTACAGATTTTTTCTAACACTCATCTGTTCTAAGTATCTGAAATGTCCATCTTTTTTTGCTTTTAAATCTTACCACTTTTAAATAAATGCAGCACAATATTTATGTGTTACAATATTTTCTACTAGAAATCTAGAAATTTGCTTCTCTATTTCAGGTCAAATCTCTACATTAAGGCCGCCTAATTACATACTGTCGTAGTTCAGCCCCGATCGGGACCAGACTACGCAGTCTCTCTCTCACTCCCCCCACCCTCTGAGAGAATAGGGAGAGAAAATATAAGAAAAACAGCTCGAGGTTTGAGATAAGGACAGGGAGAAATGCTTAAAGTTACCGTTATGGGCAAAACAGACTCGACTTGGGGAAAACTATTCATTTATTTCTAAAACTAGCAGGAGAATGAGACAGGGAACAAGATAACCTTCCCCCACCCCTCCCTCTTCCCAGCCTTAACATTATCTCTACTACCTTCCCCTCCTGAGCGGCACAGGGGGGAAGAGGGAATGGGGGTCACGGTCAGTTCATCACACGTTGTTTCACGCCACTGCTTCATCCTTGGGGAAGAACTCCTCACATTCCTCCCCTGCTCCAGCGTGGGGTCCCTCCCACGGGCCACAGTCCTTCATGAAAACTGCTCCGGCATGGGTCATCTCTTCCACGGGGTGCAGTCTCTCTAGAACAACTGTCCCAGCGGGCCCTCCATGGGCCACAGCCTCCTTCAGGCCTCTACCTGCTCCGGCGTGGGGTCCTTCATGGGCCGCAGGTGAATCTCTGCTCCTCCATGGACCTCCATGGGCTGCAGGGGGACAACCTGCTCCACCATGGTCATCACCACAGGCTGCAGGGGAATCTTGGCCAGGAGCAGCATTACTCCTCCCCCTCCTTCTGAACTGACCTTGGCGTCTGCAGCCATTCCTCACAACAGGCTGGCAGACGCCTCTCAGGATCCTTTTTACATCTTATTCACTTCTCATCTCCTCTCCACTTCTTGCAGCCAGGCCAGGCCGAGTTGGGCCCAGTCGGCTGCCCGGCGGGAGGCCAGAGGGTGAGGCCTGCAAGGCCCACAAGGCTCATGCCTCCCCCTCTCTGCCCCCTGCTCAGCTGCTTCACATCTTCTCTTCTTTTTTTTTTTTTTTCTGTTTTCCCCTTCTTAAATACGTTATCGTGGAGGCGTTATCATGGAACATTCTGCTACCAATCGGCTCGGCCTTGGCCAGCAGCGGGTCCACCCTAGGCCCAGCCGAGTCCACTGAACAAAGGGGAGCAACTTCTAGCAGTTTCCTACAGAAGCTACCACCTTAGGCCCCTCCTCACCAAACAAAACCAGAACACATACACATCATATATAAGTCTTAATTAGTACCAAGGACTTTGCAGATTCTCTCACTGTTATAGCTTTCACTTACGCAAGATTAGATGTAGAAATATTTTACTCAATGTCATCCATATTCTTCTTGGAGAAATTTATGCCCAACCTTGAAATTGGAGTTTGTAAAAGTGTTCCAGTTTACTAACAATAGGTCCTTATATTGAAAAAATATTCATCACAGCAGCTTCCTGCACATCAGAGTCATAAATGTATAAAAACAGTAAGAAATCTCATTCAATATTCATACGGATAATTAATTTCTTACTTCAGTGGCCTGTCTCCAAACATAACTCCATTAAAGGCAAGAGCTCGAGGTACAGAATTTTGGTCTGCAAATTCCACAAAAGCAAATCGTGTTGGTTGCGTCTCATCACCCGCCATTCGCACAAATTTGACTTCTCCAACTTGCTTAAAGAATTCAAGCAGCTGATCTGCTGTTGTAGTCTAGAAAGAGTTGAAGAGCTCAGCTGAAGTAAAACACATCATGAAAACCACTTATCCAACATATCAGGTAATCTAAGAACTACAGATTTTGGAAAGGTATCTCACCATTATTACATAGGTGACATGAATTTGGTAATGTTACACTTTAAGAGAGAAAGGTATTTTTTATTCCATTAATCTAAACATATAATACAATTTAAAATAGTGCAACCACAAGCCCTGAAGTCCTACATCTAGGTTAAAAAATTACTTGCATAGGATTTTGTACTTTTCAGGCAACTCATTTGAAATAATTGATGAGGAGTTTCCTTATACACCTATGTCCAAGCTATTGATTGTGAATTTTGATCAATTAAAAAAATTAATCCAAACACTATTACAAGATTTTGCTCTTATCTGTTTTTCTACTAGCTTCCAGTTTGTTTTATTTTATTGTGACCAATAGTACTTTTACACTCTAGTAGCTACTTTGGCAGTCAAAAAAACCCTCAAATCAAATACTTATATGGCCATCAGTTAAAAGTAAATTGTTTTTCAGTTAATTCAATCAATTGTTGAAAAAACAAATTTCTGACAGACCTTTCCTGTCAGAGAAACTCAAAGGTATTCATGCTAATTTTGCAACTTCCACTGGGACAAATCATTCCTTCTTACTGTACTTAAACAAATGCACAATGTTGCGGGAGACAGCTACCATGATCTTATGACTTCTGAGACATTGTTCAGCTAAGAAAACCCAGCTGAATATTTGATCAACACACACAATCATAAGTATGTTTACTGAATTCAGCTGCAGTGTGATTTCTCTGGTATGCTGCTAGAATGAATTCAAGTCTGGTCTGATCTGATTGGCAAAGGAGCATTCAGAAATTGAAATATCACCGGTAACGAAAAAGAGGAGGTTTTTTGTTTGTTTAAATTCCTATTGGCATCAAGTAACAAAAATTTTTAACATGTAAGTTTATAATTAATAAGTTACAATTCTGCATCTTCCAGTAGTATTGCCAATAAAAAAAGAAAAGCTACCTGTGAATTCAAATTTCCAACATAAACTGTTCTTCTGATTTCATCAATTTTGGATGGGTCCACGTTCCCCATAATTGGTGGCTGTGGTATTTCTCCCAGTGCCGTAATGTTAGGGTCCAATGCTGCTGCTGGTATAGCCCCCAAAGTGCCAAGTGAAACACTGAGCTGGAAAACACAAAAATAAAATATGCTTTGCAATCAAGCACTGGTAGGAGATACTTCACTTGTTAATACTTGCCTGCCTTGTGCATTTCCATAAAAATAAATATCATTAATATAGGCAAGACTTTAAACTGTAAGGTCCCAGCTAAGTACTGTATTGGGATTATGTGGCAAGGTTTTAGTAGCAGAGGAAGGAGCTACAGGGGTGACTTCTGTGAGAAGATACCAGAAGCTGTCCCCATGCGGGATGGGGCCAGTTCCATTCGGCTCCAAGACAGACCCATCGCTGGCCAAAGCTGAGCCCATCAGCGACAGTGGTAGCACCTCTGTAATAACATATTTAAGAAGGGGGAAAAAACTGCTGCACAACAACAGCTAGAAGAGAGAGGAGTGAGAATATGTGAGAGGAACAACTCTGCAGACACCAAGGTCAGTGAAGGAGGGGGAGGAGGTGCTCCAGGTGCCAGAGCAGAGATTCCTCTACAGCCCACAGTGAAGCAGATTGTCCCCCTGCAGCCCATGGAGAACCCTACACCAGAGCAGGTGGATGTGCCCTGAAGGAAGCTGTGACCCTGTGGACAGCTCGCACTGAAGCAGGCTCCTGGCAGAACCTGTAGCCCTGTGGAGAGAGGAGCCCACGCTGAAGCAGGTTCCTGGCAGGACTTGTGACCCCATGGGGGAACCCATGCTGGAGCAGTCTGTTCCTGAAGGACCGCACCCCATGGAAAGGGCTCACACTGGAGAAGTTTGTGAAGAACTGCAGCCCGTGGGAAGGACCCACGTTGGAGAAGTTTGTGGAGGACTGTCTCCTGTGGGAGGAACCCCATGCTGGAGCAGGGCAAGAGTGTGAGGAAGAAGGAGCAGCAGAGACAACATGTGATATACTGACTGCAATCCCCATTCCCCATGCCCCTGTACCGCTCAGGGGGAGGAGGTAGAGAAGTCAGGAGTGAAGTTGAGCTCGGGAAGAAGGGAGGGATGAGAGGAAAGTGTTTTTAGATTTGTTTTTATTTCTCATTACCCTACTCTCATTTGATTGGCAATAAATTAAACTAATTTCCCTAAGTCAAGCCTGTTTTTTCCATGACTGTAATCGCTGAGTGGTCTCCCTGACCTTATCTCAACCCACGATGCTTTCATCATATTTTTCTCTCCCTTGTCCAGTTGAGAAGGGGGAATGATAAAGCAGGTTGGTGGGCACCTGGTGGCCAGCCAAGGTCAACCCACCACAAGTACTTTTCTTAAAAAATAAAGATCTACCCATAAATAACCTTCTATAGTTAAGATTTTCTGTGTGATATCAGTTACGATCTTATCAAAGAGATGTGGCCAGGGATGCAGTATATCAATCAGAAAATATACAGGCTTGAACTTCTAATACTTATAGTCAATCAAATTGAGTAAGATGCCTTCAAACACTACTAATGTTCCTATTTTTTTGCCACAAGTATTATAAATGGATGAGGAATTGCTGAGGCCTTGCCAGTAAGGGAAGAAAGGAATTTGCAGTACCCAGGGCCAATTTGTTCCATAACAGACATCAGTCCATCAAAGGGAAGGATAAGGTACCTTTTGGACAAATATATAATGTAAGGCAAGATTAATTACAGTTGAAATGCAAAGGATATTAAGTTTAAGATCTTTCTCTACAAACAGTCACTTACTAGAGAACGAGGGCAATACAACTCTCATTTTTAGAACTGAGAAATGAAATCTCTCCTGGGGAATGTTATAAAAAAGTCACTTAAAAATCACTACTAAATTGGTCTGCTGAGTTCCTGGTTTTAATTTTATTTTCTCCACCCAAAAAAAGCAACTGCCTTTCCAGCAAACAAAGTTTCTAATAAGTGTTAGAAATTCTCAACAAGCCACTAATATTTTTATTTTTTTTAAGTGTTGTAGTTCAGTCCCGATCGGGACCAGACTACGCAGTCTCTCTCTCACTCCCCTCACCCTCCAAGAGAACAGGGGGAGATGATATAAGAAAAATGGCTCGAGGTTTGAGATAAGGACAGGGAGAAAATCCTTAAAGTTACCATTACGGGCAAAACAGACTCGACTTGGGGAAAACTATTCATTTATTACTACAAACAGCAGGATAATGAGACAGAGAACAAGATAACCTTCCCCCACCCCTCCCTCTTCCCAGCCTTAACATTATCTCTACCACCTTCCCCGCCTCCCTGAGCGGGACAGGGGGGAAGAGGGAATGGGGGTTGCGGTCAGCTCATCACACGTTGTTTTACGCCGCTGCTTCATGGTCGGGGAAGAACTCCTCACATTCCTCCCCTGCTCCATTGTGGGGTCCCACCCATACACCACAGTCCTTCGTGGAACTGCTCCGGCGTGGGTCATCTCTTCCACGGGGTGCAGTCCCTCCAGAACAGCTGCCCCAGCGTGCCCTCCATGGGCCACAGCCTCCTTCAGGCCTCCACCTGCTCCGGCGTGGGGTCCTCCACAGGCTTCAGGTGGATCTCTGCTCCTCCGTGGACCTCCATGGGCTGCAGGGGGACAACCCGCTCCACCATGGTCTTCACCACGAGTTGCAGAGGAATCTTGGCCAGGAGCCGCGTTACTCCTCCCCCTCCTTCTTCACTGACCTTGGCGTCTGCAGCCGTTCCTCACAACAGGCAGGCAGACGCCTCTCAGGATCCTTTTTACATCTTATTCACTTCTCATCTCCTCTCCACTTCTTGTGGCTGGACTGGGCCGAGTTGGACCCAGTCGACTGCCCGGCGGGAGGCCAGAGGGTGAGGCCTGCAAGGCCCACAAGGCTCGCGCCTCCCCCTCTCTGCCCCCACTCAGCTCCTTCACATCTTCTCCTCCATTTTTTTTTTCTGTTTTTCCCTTCTTAAATACGTTATCATAGAGGCGTTATCACGGGACATTCTGCTACCAATCGGCTCGGCCTTGGCCAGCAGCAGGTCTGCCCTAGGCCCAGCAGAGTCCACTGAACAAAGGGGAGCAACTTCTAGCAGTTTCCTACAGAAGCTACCACCTTAGGCCCCTCCCTTACTAAACAAAACCAGAACATAAAGTAACAAGAGAAAACTACTCTGTCTTTACCTGAAATCAGTCTGTTATTATTGAACAGTGTTATATAGTTTGACTACTTCTTTGATATACTAAAATTAACAGATAATTTATTAAATATGTATATAAAACCAAAGTTAATTTACCTTAGAAGGTCAGTTTAGCAACAAATGTCTCTAAACATCACTATTATATCAGTTCTGTTTAAGATCTTTATCAATGATCTGGATGAGGGGATTGAGTGCTCCCTCAGTAAGTTTGCAGACGACACCAAACTGGGCAGGAGTGTTGATCTGCTCGAGGGTAGGAAGGCTCTGCAGAGGGATCTGGACAGGCTGGATCGATGGGCCGAGGTGAACTGTATGAGGTTCAACAAGGCCAAGTCCCAGGTCCTGCACCTGGGTCACAACAACCCCATGCAATGCTACAAACTTGGGGAAGAGTGGCTGGAAAGCTGCCCGACAGAAAGGGACCTGGGGGCATTGGTGGACAGTCGGCTGAACATGAGCCAGCAGTGTGCCCACGTGGCCAGGGAGGCCAACAGCATCCCGGCTTGTATCAGGAACAGTGTGAGGTAGCAGGAGTAGGGAAGTGATTGTCCCCCCGTACTCAGCACTGGTGTGACCACACCTCGAATACTGTGTTCAGCTTTGGGCCCCTCAGTACAAGAAGGATGCTGAGGTGCTGGATTGTGTCCAAAGAAGAGCAACGAAGCTGGTGAGGGGTCTAGAGCACAAGTTCTATGAGCAGTGGCTGAAGGAACTGGGGTTGTTTATTCTGGAGGCTGATGGAAGACTTATGGCTCACTACAACTACTTGAAAGGAGGTTGTAGCAAGGTGGGTGTCGGTCTCTTTTCCGAATGTCGGAGTTTAGCTCCACTCAGGACTAAACTATGCAGTCTCTCGCTCACTCCTCCCACTCTCAGAGAGAATAGGGAGAGATAATATAAGAAAAAAAAAAAAAGGCTCGAGGTTTGAGACAAGGACAGGGAGAGGTCCTTAAAGTTACCGTTACAGGCAAAACAGACTCGACTTGGGGAAAACTACTAGTTTGTTACTAAAATCAAAGCAGGATAATGAGACAGAGAACAAGATAACTTCCCCCCACCCCTCCCTCTTCCCAGGCTTAACATTATATCTACCTCTTTCCCCCTGACAAGCAGCACAGGAGGGAAGAAGGAATGGGGGTTATGGTCAGTTCATCACTTGTCGCTTTACGCCGCTCCTTCCTCCTCAGGGGAAGAACTCACATTCCTCCCCTGCTCCAGCGTGGGGTCCCACCCATGGGCTACAGTCCTTTGTGAAACTGTTCCTGTTGGATACCTGGAGTACCAGGGGCACTTAGTGAACAATCCAGACCGAATGGAATTGTTATGTTTGTGAGCAGCAGGCCTCAAGGACATCACTGAAGCTGCTTGTGAGAAAGTAATGAAGCTGCCTGTAAGAAAAATACTGAAGCCACCTGTGAGAAAATAATGAGGCCGTCTGTGAGAAAGTAATGAAGCTCCCTGTGAGAAAGTAAACGAAGCAACCTTGAGAAGAAGGAAAACAGCTGGCATACGTGACTGGGGGCTGAACGTGATACAGGGTGCAGGTGGAGAGAGCCGTGCGCGTGAACATAGAGACTTAACGAATCATATTTTAGCTAGGAGCGCGTGCATGATATAGTTAACCAATTAGTAGAGAGCTTGCGCATGATACGGAATTAGAAGGGCTATATTAACCGGGATGTATCAACAATAAATTGGCATTTGCTTGATCATATTGGTCGTCAGCAGTGTCCGTTACTTCCGCGTCAACAGGTGGCGCCCGAACAGGGACCCTCAGATCGGCGTTGGACATCCCGATGGAACCGAAATAGGAAAAGAAGAGGGGGCAGAAGCCGGTCGAAGGCGAGTGCTGCCCCGGCACTCGGGAAGTCGCTATAGCGCAAAAAGGTACAAAAGGTACGGAGGGAATCTTGTCTTGGCCAGGCGAGCGGCCGGGGAGGAGATGGGGTCCACACTGACCAAAGAGGAGTCAGCAGTGGTTAAGCTCCTCCAACATATGCTCTCTATGAGAGGACTGAGTTATGACTCGGCCGTCCTAGAAGCTTTGCTGCAGTGGGCAAAGAAAAGGGAATTAATTCCCACAGTTGATGATGCTTTTGAACTCCCGACATGGGAAAAGATAGGAAAAGAGCTGTGGGATGAAATAAGTAAAGGATCAAAGGAGGCGAGCAAACTCTCCACCGTGTGGAGGCTAATTAATGAAACATTGATAAGCATGAAAGCCGAACGTTCAGTTGCCGCATCTGCTTTTGCGGCCTTAACTGCAGCCGGAGGGTCCACCTCCGCTACTAGCATGCTGTTCTCGGGTTTAACGAGCCCTGCCGCCGCCCCGGCTCTTGCTGAGGGTGGGGGGGTTCGAGCCCCAGCAAGGACTCCAGGAAATGCTGCCACAGCCCCTATAACTATAGATATGTGGGCACCAGAGGAAAAAACTGCCAAAGGCTTTTCACCACCATCAGCTGTACCACCGCCAGGCACCCCGCCATGCTGCGCCAGTGCAGGCTCAGAGTCACGAGCCTTTTCGCCGGCACCAACAGCTCCGGTTTATCCCCCGTTACCACCTTCTTCCCTGCCACCACGGCATGAGGAAGAGGGGGATGAACATTCATCCGGCTTGAAGGATGCACAGCTGCAAGAGACGCTAAAAAGGCTGGAAGCCCTAGAGGTTCGCCTAGAAGCATCGCTGGGAAACTTGTCAACTCCTTCACCTGTGCCACATCGAGACCTGTCAGCATCCAACCTATTCGTTCCGAACGGAGCATCGGGTGAGATCAGTCTTTTTGCACCTTTGCAAGGGACGCCGGCGGGAGGGGCCGGGGTTTTGAATCCGATAGTGCAGTGGAAAGAGGTGATTCGAGGTGCTTTGATAGAAGGAGAGCCTTTGCCCATGGCATTTCCAGTTGTGACCAATAATACCGGGAAAAGTGTGTGGCAAGCATTAGACTGGAAAATATTGAAGGAAGCTAAAAGTGCAGTTACTCAGTATGGGCTAAAATCATCATATACTCAATCTGTGTTGCAGCATATTTTTTTGTCACAGTTGTTAACTCCTTATGATATTAGAATGATTGTCCCGATGCTTTTGCTACCGTCGCAGCAGCTGCAGTTCTTTCAGTACTGGCAGGCTGCTTGTGATAGGGCAGCTGCATCGCCTCGACAACAGGGTGATCCATTATTTGGGGTGCAAACTCAAATGCTGATGGGAGCGGGACCCTACACACGATCTGATTGGCAAGTGCAATTTGCTACCGAAGTGTTACAACTGGGCCAAGATTTGGCTTATAGAGCGCTTGCTAGGGTGCACGATGAAAAGTCCGGACCTGCCTTTACGTCAGTAAGGCAAGGTCCCACAGAACCATATGGGAAATTTATTGATCGGTTGCACACCGCAATTATGGCTCACCCTGATTTGGATGATGACATGAAAGCAAAGTTCTTAGATATGCTTGCCTTTAATAATGCTAATGATAAAAAAAAAAAAAAAAAAACCCAAAAAACTAAAAGAGCCCTTAGTGTGCTGCCAAAAGGATCTAGTACAGGGCAACTGCTGGAAGCTGCCGAGTGAATGTTAGAACAAGAAAAGGCTACAGTCATGGCTGCTGCTGTAGGTGCAGCAGTTAAACCGTTGATATCAATAAAGCAGTGCGTGATTAACTGTCTGTAACCCCCATTCCCTCTTCCCGCCCCCCATCCCTGTCCCGCTCAGGGGGCAGGGGAGGGAGGTGGAGATGGTGTTAAGCCCGGGAAGAGGGAGGGGTGGGGGGAGGTTGTCTTGTTCCTTTTTTCATTATCCTACTTTGGTTTTAGTGATGGTCTGTTTTGCTTGTAGCAGTGGCTTTAAGGATCCCTCCCTATTCTTGTCTTAAACCTCGGGTTTTAGT
The DNA here is from genome assembly GCF_036417535.1 of Chlamydotis macqueenii. NCBI lineage: Eukaryota > Metazoa > Chordata > Aves > Otidiformes > Otididae > Chlamydotis > Chlamydotis macqueenii. The sequence continues at coordinate 49,480,549 of NC_141592.1, forward strand.
TTTCTTTCCTCCTATATGCCCGGGGCCACAGCCGCCGCCAGGCGCTCCCACCCCCGCGCCCCTGACATGGTTAACAGACACTCCTGTTTGAGTTGAGCTTTGTATAAGCGGAAGGACCGTTCCCTCTTATAACATGGGGGAAGGGATACGCTCATGTCTTTACAGGAGCAGTAAACAAGTGGATCCCTGTCTGTATCATCTGCGGGTATTTCAGAACATGTTTGGTTGACCTGCCAGATACCGGTAGGACGGCAACTCTGTGTAAAACAGCAGCAACCACGAGTGCTGAGTGCTAAAACTACAAAAGATGGAACTTTTTGGGATCAGAAAAGATGGAGTTCTGTCTATTTTCTTTTTTTTTTAACTATTCAAGAGCTAATGTTTCTAGAGGGGTAATGATTGTAAATGCTTTAAGATCTATACATTGCAATGACACAGCATGACGTAATCATGCGAGCACATATCAAAATCCAGACAGCATGAAAGACCTAAACGAAGCATACATAGCATTGAATCTGGTTGCCAAGATAATACAGAGTTTTGGAAACTAAGTAAAATTACTGCTGCTTCAGTCTTTACACCTGGGGTGGCAAGTGCCTAGGTGTTAACTACGCTAAATAAATTGGACTGTTGGCTTGCTAAGCAAATAAATACAACTGCATCAGCACTATTAACGCTGTTAACTGATGTAGGTTCTATATACTATGCTACTTTACAAAACAGAACCGCTGTTAGCCCGCAGAGCACATATTTTGACAGGCCTTGTTGCATGCACTGGCCACGCATGCAGCAACACCTAGTCAGTACTCTTTCACTGAATCTGCTGAGGGTATAAACAGAGGTGGCTCGGAGCGAAGGGGAGAGGACGGACCCAGAGCACACTTTATTTACAACAGGGGACGCCCTGAAGGTGCTGCGCCTGCCTCCCTTCTCTGCTCTGACCCGGCTGATAAACATCCTCTTGCTCAGCGGTGTCTTTCGCATAGTTGGGTTAGTAACAGAATAGATCAGCAATAGCTTTTTTTTTATTATTAGCACAAAATCATGATTGTCAGGATTTTGATGGGCTTTGCTGCATGAATCCGTCTGATCATTCGGAATCTATTCACAAAGTATTCAAAACTTGCAAAAAGGAGTACAAAAACAGCAACAAAGTGATGGTTTTGATATATTCACAAATCTTTTGGTGACTTGATATAAGCTTGTTACTAATAGCTGTAGGATGCTTATTCATTCCTTTTATATATGTATTTTGATCTATATTCTGTGTCTTAAAATGTGTGCAGACTTTAATAGATAAAGCGTTGAAACAAGCCTCTTCTCATAAACAAACAAGGGGGAGATGTGGTATTTCGCTGAGCCAGTATGGTATCAGTGAAAGCACACCGACCTTGGGGGAGGAATGCAATCATGCTCTCAGGAAGAAAGCCATGGAATGAGAAGGGAAGCTTTAAGATCCAAAACACTGTTAGCAGAATTTATGGCTTGTTTCAACAGAGGCCTGCAGAAAACTAGTCATTGCTCTTATAGATAAGAAAGTTACTGGAGTTGTTATATCTATAATAGTAGAAAAATGTTATAGTAGAAAATTACTAGAAGGTAGTGAAACTTAGCTTTGCTTCATAATAATGAATATGTATAACGTGTGATCAGTAATTTTATTAACTAAGCTTGTGTGTGGCATAATTGGGTGGTTGCTGTCCTTGGTTAAAATCGGAATTGTGATACTAGGCATCATACTAGGCATAATCATTAACATACCATGCTTGCAAAAAATGATTAACAACTTAATACATCTGGCTCAAAAAAAAAAACCCAAAAAAACCAAAAAAAAACAAAAAAAAACCCAAAAAACAAAACAAAAACAAACAAACAAAAAAAAAAAAAAAAACAAAAAACCAAAACCCAAACAACCATGAACCTAGTTGATATTGTAGTAAAATAAGGTCAGGAGTACCAAAAAGGGCCATAGGAGGACCATGTTATTTTGGAAAATTGATAGTGTTTGCTCCACCTATGAGAACATTACGGTATCATACTCGAGCAAGAAGATCGCTAAAAGTATTGACTCCCCATTGTGACGGCAATTTAACCCTGTTGGGGACAGCTGAGCGGATAGCATTATCTTTATTTGTTCCTTGGGCAGCAACTGCAAAAACTTTAGCTAACTTAAATAAATTAGCTTGTTGGGCACAAAAGCAAATGAATTTAACCTCTAGCATGTTATCAGGATTATTAGAAGACATGGATAGCATGCGTCATGATATTTTTGCAGAATCTAGCAGCCATTGATTTTTTGTTATTAGCGCATGGACATGGATGTGAAGATTTTGAAGGTATGTGCTGCATGAATGTTTCTGATCACTCTAAGTCGATACGCTATCAGTTGGCAGAGTTATGATGCAACATGCATGCAATCCAAGTGGAAAGCAGGTTAACAGACTGGTTGAAATCCTTGTGGGTCACAGGCTGGCTAAAAGATTTGATATTTTATGGGTTGGTATTATTGAGGGGTTTGCTGTTGACACTGATGATTTTGGGGTGTATTTTAAAATGCTTTGTGAAAGCTATGGAATGTATGATGAAAGTGGGTCTGGATTGTTCAAAACAAAAAGGGGGATTTGTTGGATACCTGGAGTACCAGGGGCACTTAGTGAACAATCCAGACCGAATGGAATTGTTATGTTTGTGAGCAGCAGGCCTCAAGGACATCACTGAAGCCTCTTCTGAGAAAGTACTGAAGCTGCCTGTAAGAAAAATACTGAAGCCACCTGTGAGAAAATAATGAGGCTGCCTGTGAGAAAGTAATGAAGCTTCCTGTGAGAAAGTAAATGAAGCAACCTTGAGAAGAAGGAAAACAGCTGGCATACATTACTGGGGGCTGAACGTGAAGCAGGGTGCAGGTGGAGAGAGCCGTGCGCGTGAACATAGAGACTTAACGAATCATATTTTAGCTAGGAGCGCGTGCATGATATAGTTAACCAATTAGTAGAGAGCTTGCGCATGATACGGAATTAGAAGGGCTATATTAACCGGGATGTATCAACAATAAATTGGCATTTGCTTGATCATATTGGTCGTCAGCAGTGTCCGTTACTTCCGCGTCAACATGTTCCAGCATGGGTCGTTTTCCCACGGGGTGCAGTCCCTCAGGAATGGCTGCCCCAGCGCAGGCCCTCCACAGGCCGCAGCCTCCTTCAGGCATCCACCTACCCCAGCATGGGGTCCTCCACAGGCTGCAGGTGGATCTCTGCTCCTCTGTGGACCTCCATGGGCTGCAGGGGGACAACCTGCTTCACCATGGTCATCACCACAGGCTGCAGGGGAATCTTGGCCAGGGGCAGCATTACTCCTCCCCCTCCTTCTTCACTGACCTTGGCATCTGCAGCCGTTACTCTCACAAGAAAAATTCTTCACAACAGGCAGGCAGACACCTCTCAGGTTCTCTTCACATCTCCTCTCTACTTCTTGCAGCTGGGCCGGGCCGAGTTGGGCCCAGGCGGCCTCCTGGCGGGAGGCCAGAGGGTGAGGCTTGCAAGGCCCACAAGGCTCGCGCCTCCCCCTCTCTGCCCCCACTTCAGCTTCTTCACATCACGTTTGGTTTTTTTTTTTGTTTTTTTTGTTTGTTTGTTTTTAATTTTTTCCCCTTCTTATATGTTATCGCAGAGGCATTATCAGGGAACATTCTGCTACCAATTGGCTCGGCCCTGGCCAGCAGCGGGTCCGCCCTAGGCCCGGCCAAGTCCACTGGACAAGGGGGAAACAACTTCTAGTAGCTTATTATAGAAGCTGCCACCGTAGCCCCCTCTCACTAAACAAAACCTACACACCCAAGTACCAAGTGATAGGACAAGAGGAAACTATCTCAAGTTGTGCCAGGGTAGGTTTAGATTGGATATTAGGAAAAATTTCTTCACTGAAAAGGTTATTAAGCATTGGAACTGGCTGCCCAGGGAAGTGGTTGAGTTACGATCCCTGGAGGTATTTAAAAGATGTGTAGTTGTGGTGCTTAGGGACATGGTTTAGTGGTGGTCTTGGCAGTGTTAGGTTAACAGTTGGTGACTGGTGACTTTGGTCCCACTGTTTCATTATATACGTTGTACACTCTAAAACAGCTGTTGGAGCACAAGCTGCAAAAAGGATGCTGACCTCTGTGCAGGATTTTTAAATAGTGCAGAAAAAATCAAACTTGGTTAAAGTAATGTTTTTATGGAAGGAAGGAAAGAAGGAAGATGCTAAATACATTCATTTATTTTAGGATGCTGATCAGCATCAGCTAAGAATATGAGAGTAGGAATAATATTTCTGGTAATAGAGACAGATGAGGAATCATTTAAGGACAGATAGGTTTGGGAATCTGCAGGACACCCTTAACATGAGTCAAAAATCCAGGATGGTACCAGTAACAACATCAATACACACACTGCTGCAATATGTTTGGAAGACTGAGGACTTTCATCTTCAAATAACATGGGGTTAGTGACATTAAGCCAAATTTTTTTTGAAGTAGGATTTACTATTTCCAGAATTCTCCCTGAATAGGGCACAGCAGCCTGCTGATATCAAGAAAGGCTTACAGAGGCAAAAGGGAACTGAGCAGAAGCAGCAGCAGCCAGCTCCGATACTTTTTGCAGTGAAAGCATTGTTAAGCTAACAGTAAAAAAACCCCTGTAATAGAGATATCAAGTAAAAGCGCCCTAATGCAGCATTTTCACATTCCCAAGAATTGTGTCAATTTAACTATTAAGTTTTTAGGAGGTGGATAGCATTGCTGGATCAAATTAATTTGTCTAGGGAAAGGACAACAATTAAAATGGACACAACCAAACCCAGTATTTACCCACTATTTTGCAAAACAAGAATCTGAAAGAAACACCCAGGAAAGGTAGTGTATGGACATCTTGTGATCTACCCTCAAAAGAAGCACCCACAGCTAAATCCTCACTAATTTAGCATATAAGAGGACAACATCCACAGATCAGATAGTTCTTGTTCTCAGAACATAGAAAGGCTACTGAGTATAGAGGAAAACCAGAAATCAAACAGGGACTGAATTTTACTTACTGTAGTCAAAGGGGTTGGTGTAGGTATAGGAAGCAACCCTGCACCAGGCATCAGGCTTGTCATAGTAGGAGCAGGCGCCAATAGAGAAATGGCTTTGGCTTCATCTGGGATTTTACCTGAAGAAGCAAATGAAAGCATTACACAGAGTTGGAACACTACACAGATGTTACTCTTTCTATGATTTTACAATTACCCTTGCATTTTAAAAAAGTAATAAATAAGAATGAATCTATCTACCAAATCCTTACAAAGAAACAAATACAAACTTAAGTATTTCCTTTTACCCTGCTGTACTAGGAAAAACAAAAGTGAGCAAAACTTCAAAGACTAGTAATCTCATTAATGGATTATTATTTTAAAAACTGAATAATGTACACAATTATTTAACACTTTGAGCTATGGGTCACCTGTACTGGAAACTTAATGTTCATGAACCAAACGATATCAAGCATGGACGCTTTCCCAGGGCGGTGTTTTCACGGTGATCGAAAGTTGTTTAACACATGACAACCGTTCGTGTTGGCTGCATCACTAATAGCACACAGAACATCAGATACAGAAAAGAAGAACATTTTTTAAAGTTTAATCCCCAGAAATGGTAAATAACCAAATCAGTAAAAAAAAGGAAAAAAAAAAAAACCAACCCCTGAAGTATATGCTAACTGAAATTAGTGTGTTTTTCCCCCTCTGGTGTTACCTATTTTTGATATAAAAATAAATAAAAATAAAATAAAAACTACTGTGACTCCACACAAGACATACTACAAATGAAGTTGGGAGTGGAGGAGGGGAGGGCAGAAAAATTCAGATTTGTACTGTCTTACATTCTAGGTCACCTCAGTTTATCTGAAACTTTGACAAAATAGCTTTAAATTTACTGAGATTGAAGAAAATCATAACTGATCAGCTAAGCAAGCTATTTTTTCCTAAAATATGTATTTCCTACTATTTCAACCATATTATATTCCCCATCATGCTAAAAGTTTAAGTAATATCTAATCTGAACTAAACACAGATTACATTCTAAGTTAGTTACAATTAGACCGCTAAATGAACCACAAAATAATATTTAAAAAAAACAAAAGATGCAATAGCTAATTACATATACAATTAAATGTATGTATTAAATCTGAAATATAAAGAGATTTAAACTGGTACAAACTTAAACACTGAACTGAAAAACTACAGAAAGGAAGTTCTAATTATACTAGATATCTATGATCTATTCAAAATTACTGGTGCAACTGTATATATGCTATTCAACTAAGCCCTCTGGTATTACCCCATGCACTTTATTTATATAAATGCTTTTATTTAAACATTGTTTTAAAAGTCAAGGTATATAAAAATACTGTGCCAGTGGCTTTTACTGCTTTGGTTCAAACTGTATATGTTTATTTAAAAAGTAATATATAAATAATGTTATCAAAAAGCAAAATATGATATAAGTTTCAAAACACTGTGCCATTTTAGCTATACGAGTTCCAATAAACCCCACAGGAATCATACTACTTTAAAAAAATAAAAAGACAAGGGTTGAAAATCTGTTCTACAGATCTGCAGCAAGGACTGGGTTACAGTTGGATATGACCAAAGGACAAAACAAATCTAAATGAAAATTAATTTATATGTAGCATGGGTGCAATAGAAAAGATAAAATAACAGTATTCTTTTTTTTTCTCATGTCTCCTATTTAGATTTATTTTATTTAAGTTTTAAGGCACCTTCCTCCTTAACATGTAACAAACCACTTGATTTTACTATCTAAAGTAGAAAAATAGGAAATTAGCACTTAAGAATTAACTGTGCAATTATGTCTTCTAGAGCTTTTTTAAAAACATGCATGAATCTGAGTCATTGTCACAATGTTCAGCACTCTTTACAGGTCTCATTTTGAAGTTAGGCATGCAATGAAAGGTGTACCTAATTTGTCTGACTGCTCATGAGAATCAGGTACTTTGCTGTACAATCTGCCTACTATGTAGCTAACTAACAGGCTTCCAAATATACAGTTCCAGCAACTGTGCGTGCAAATACAATTATATACCAGTTCTTCTGAAAAAAACAAAATACTTTAGTGTTTTTAAATGATTGATTAACTAGACCTTATCCTGAACAGGCAGAACCTTGCAATTAACTGGATACTCATACAGGTTTCTACAGGATCAACAGACATCGCTCAAGTAAATCCATCAGCAGAAATGGCTCCTAAAGTGGTACATCTGCATTGTAATTTAGATCTTGCTCAGTAATGTACACAAGCATATGCCTAATTTAAGTATGCACTTACACAGAGTCAATATACACTTAACCAGATAAACCTAAGAGAAGCTTAAGGCATTTAGCCCTTTTAAATTGGAACTGAGTTATGCACATATCTAAACTGACAGGGAGTTTGTTCAGAAAGGTACTTAAATACAATTCTAAACTTTAAGCATATGGGTCATCTTACCAAAATAATTGAAAGTATTCATTTGCTCAAATGTTGCTTAAGGAATCCACTGAACACTTTCAGTTAAGTAAACTAGTATAAGTAGTTAAAAAAAGTAATAACATGCATATATAAATTATAAAGTTCGCATTATTTCCAGAATACTCTGGTCTCTCAATAACATAATGCTTTATTTTAAATACAAAATCTAGTTGGTCAGTTCCATGCCACAAACTAAGATCTGATCACTTATTTTATTCAAGAATGAGGAATCTGTATCTCTACAGACAGAATCCAGAAAATTTGCCTGTACTTTCAGAGATACTATTTTCAAAAGATCCCCCTCTAGTTTTTAAGATCAGGTCAAACTTTTTAACAATTCTATAGAAAATAAACTCTTGTGGGTGGAAAAAATAAAAAAAAAACAAAACACAAAACCCTGAAATATCTTGCAAATTTACTTCCCTGTTCTTTAGACAGTTTTGAAAAACAAATTAATATGTGAGGCCAAATAACCTCACAAGTTACAGCCTTTAAGTTTTGGAATGTTATCTCCATGAATTTATTATAAAAGGAATACAAGGCCACAAAAATACAACAAAACATGTGGGTAATGACATAACAAATTAGACAGTTTAAGAATAACTGTTTTGGTTGTTAAACTCATAGTATTTAAAAGCTGAATGGAAATGAGGTAAAGATTTATTTTCTAATAAGTGAAACAGACAAAATAAATATGACACATCTATACTACATCCTTAGAAATATTTCTTAGAAGCTTATGAGTGATGAGTAAATTACAGATTCTATGATCATTTATTTATTTATTCTTCACTTTGCAAAGGAATCTGGAAGCAAGTGTAGATTAGCTCTGCATTGCCTAGAGATACCTTATACTTCTTCAGAAATGTAGTTGTCCTAAATATCAGTTATGATTGTTACTTTTTCGTATCAAAGTGCTTAAGAGCACTAGTCAACAAAGTTTATACCAGAATCCATTTTGCTAAATGCTGAACAGAAGTATCTGTGTTAAGCAGGTACTAATAACAGTATTTTTATCTTCCTCCATGTGCTCAGAAGAAATTAATTTCCTACTCTTTGTAGGAAACTACATGGTTAATCCTCCTCTCCCCCCCAAAACTACTTCAGCAATAAGTAAGTACGTTTGTTTGAAAAATACTTTCTGTTCACTTGAAACATAATTAAAGGAATTGCTATTTTCCTACTATTTTAAATCAATGGAAAATGCACTTACAAATAAAATAATTTCTGTGTGATTCAATTAATGATTCTTATTGGATTTAGCAATAGAGATTAAAGAGATTACAACTACTGGTAATTACCTCAACTGGCACACCTAAATCCAAGAGAGATCACGAAGCAAAGCTCTTCCCAGCTGCAGTTCACAGCCTGGTGCATTACTAGTGAAACCAATCGGTTCCAATGCAGCTGGCTGGGAAGAGCAATGCCTGAGGACTAGACAAGACACCTGGACCAGCACTTCTGTTTCAGGGCTTCCGTTTCACAAGAAAGAACATAATTTAGGGATGAGAACTTTCTCAATCACTCCAGCATGAACTGCCAGGGCTTCTGAGATTGTGAAATGACACTTTTTTTTTTTTTTAACCTCTTCTTGAAATAATCACCACTGGAGCATATAAAAATGCAATACACATACATACATACACACACATACACACAGAACATTTAAATCTTCCCACAAATAATAGTGTTAAAAGACAACGTGCCTCACATAACACATTCCAACCAAAACCTCAGGCTGCATTTGTACTTATGAGTGGTAAACAGTTTTTTTTCTAAAAATTACAAAAACAAAAGGATGAAATCTTACTGCCACTGACCTCACTGGAGCAAGGTTTCATCAGAAGCAAACAAATATTTAATGACATTCAATATTAATGAAAGTTCAATATCAGAAATAGTTATTTTAAACTCTTCATATTAGACATAAATAGAAAGCTTTCTTTTAAACAGATCATGCAACCTAAAATAAAAAAAAAAAAATAGCGGAGAAAGATCATGATTTTCCTTTGTAAAGTTAATTTCTCCAGAAAGTAAGTTTCAACTGTCCTCTTCCAAGATAAGCTCATAAAGTATAACATATGAAAGAATGCATCTTAAAACTGTTATATTTTTCACTATTCCAGTCTGACACAATGTGCTCATCTGTTGAATTTAGATGCTTAAATGTATTCCAAACCAAATTTATCCATAATTCACAGCATAAAACTTAGTTAATTATATTCTAAATTCTGTGTATACCATCCACAAGCGGCCTCAGGTCAACTTCAAAATGAAACATTGTGTATGTACCCTTTAAAAAATAACATTTTTTCAGAACTGAATTGCCTGTTCACAAGTACAAGGGAAAGAGATTTAATAGAACAAAACAAAAAGGGAAAGAAATAAAATCAAAGAAACAAAAGAAAGAAAGCAAAATAAAGTAAAAACAGAGACAGGGCGTCCATCTTCAGCAGGCCAGACTTCGATCTCATTTCCCCCATGAAGGTTTCACTTGGCGGCAGGTTTAGTGGCATGACAAACAATGCCTAACTCAGGCAAGTGTAACAGGTCTGCCTTGGCCAGTCTAGTCATCTAATAATGCACAAATATCACACAGAGAAAACATACAAAACCAAATTAATAGTCAAAATCCATCTACCAGACAATGTGGACATAAAATTTAGAATGATTAGGGTGGCATCTTGGTTTATCTTTCAACCCTTGCATTCTCAAAGTATAACGTTTAAATCTACTAATACACACAAAAGAAAGTCATATTTTGATAACTCAATAATATTACTTCATTTGCAATTACATTTTTGTTAAATTGTTTATTAAATATCACAAAACTAACATTGTTTTCATTGTGTAGTGATTCCCTCCTCATACTCCCTTCATTTATCACTGTTTAAATACACTCCAAATTTTGGATTTTATTCTGTTATTCAAAACCAATTTTTCAGAGTTTTGCTTTACCTCTCCTCTGTGTTCAATTCGGCGCATGAAACATTTTATTACTGGCACTGTTGGCCATGGATATAATTTAACCTTCCAGTAGAATATAGCCATTGCTACTTTTAAAGCCTGTGATACACTCCACTGACTCTGTTAACAATGATACATAGTGAATCAAAAATGTTGCACTGTGGTCTCCAAAGCCATGCTTATTCCACAGAATAATTCCTCAGAAAGTTAAACCTATATGAATTCACATCTTTATAAATTAAAATTAGTGATTCTGTTAGAAAGTTACATGGAAACAGTATTCTGACTTTAAAAAAATTGGCCTCATGACTCAATCACTTGTTCACCTAATTATGCATAAATCTGTGGGGTCCAGAATAATCTGGAACAGTGACAATTTTTCTGTAATACATTTTCTCAGAAATGCCTAATAAGTCAGCTACAAACGGTTGGAACAAGATTTCTCAGAACTGTGATTTTATTCTCCTTCCACTTATTGTCTACCATCAAGAGACACAGGAAAATGTAGCTTTACCTGCCTGTTGCCATATCACGTCAGGCAGTGATCTCATCACAAGAAAAACACCAGAAATTGTTGTTCATTCATTAGGCGGCAATCTTTCCTTTCTGGCAGTACTGAACCAGTGTTAACGTCTTTTCAACAAAACGTAAAACTAATATCCTGAAGAATTTGTAGTCAACTATTTAAGGGCAATTTTTCAATAATGACGACTCTGGTCTGATAACAATTTGCCTACCCAAAACGTCTACAAAGCTTCAAGTGGACACAGCAATATCTCTTTGTGGTTTAAAAACAAGTTCCAAAAATAAAACCAAAAAGCCCCCAAAATAAAGCATAAAAGCAACTAAAAATCTAGGCTTCACAAAGACTTGTTAATATGCCCATATTAACAAGGCTACAAGAACAGACAGTATACTGTAGGTCATTTTAGAGTCTATGAAATTTTGGAGACTTGTCAGAGTTTGCTAGGAACACCCCAGACCACTATTACAGCAGCACTAATCTCATACTATCCAGATCATGATGTGGCAAATATGCCAAAAAATGGTACTCTGGGACCACTGTTATCAAACTCCAAGAAGTCAACAGTACTTTTTGAACCAAAATCTGACTCTTGCAGTTAGAAAAGTCCTATTAATAGGAGATATTTCTGGACTTGTTGCAGTTTATGGATCAATAAATATCATTGTTCATGGCAAAACAGCTACCATGTTGAAAGTGAAGTTAGCTTCACTCCACCAGCTGGAATGTTTCCACTCCAAAGAGGCAAAATGTCCAGATCCAAATGGGCGGATGCTCAATTCCTACAATGATCCCACTGAAGTCAATAGGACTCTGCCTAACTCCAGTGATCTGCCTACAGTAGAAACATGCTTCATAGAACTGTATTTAGATCTGGGATAGCATACTAACAATAAGAACTAACTTGTATTCAACACATCCGTGAAAGCATGATCTCAAAGCTAGTTAAAGGAACACCTGTATATTTAGTATTCACGAAGTATTTTATTTTATTAAGAGTTATAAAAATATTTTACACTAGAAGCATTCTGTACAGCTGACTGCATTTTTAAAGAGATATCTAAAATAAAAAAAGAGTAACAGTATGCATAAGAAAACCTTTTTACTGCACACAAAGTAATATTTTCCATAGTAACAAGAAAGGAAAAATATTTTTTTTTAATTTAACTAAACTAGCAGGTAAACATTTACATTCAAACAGTAATTATCACCACAAATGCAAAATATTTTAGATTAGATGCATCTAAGATGGTCAAATGCATATATCACATCTACCAGACAAAATTTGGATTCAGTCTAAAAAAAATGGAAAAATAGTTAGTATCTAAAAAAAAACCACCAAAAAATCCCAAACAAAAAAAACCACCACACCAAGGGCGATACATTAAGATCCAAACTGCAATGTTATCAGTGCCAGGAAAATGTCTACTTTTCAGTGCTCCATTGACTTCAGTGAGAACTCTGTGTGGGAATAAGCTTGCCAATACAAACCATATTGAAGGGAATTATTTTACCTTCTTTTCCCCCAAAATATGTAATAACTATGGAAAACTGAATTATTCTAATTTAAATCAACTAATTTTTTCTAATGTTGAATTTCAATTAAATCTATATCATTGTGTTTCTTCGTTCAATTTTCAATTTTGTTTCAAGATTTTTTTAAAAAAGCAAGAAAATAACAACAGAGCACCACCTTTTTACATAGAAAGCTTAAAACAATTAGCAGACAGGACAAAGACAAATATTACAGAAGAATGTCTAAAATACCAACCTTCTGCACAAGGCACAACTATCAAAGCTCTGTCAATAAAAACTGTGTTAGTTAGATGCTGGGCCACACCAACACTTGATGCTTCACGAAACTTAATATAACATACTTTGGAGGAAAAAGCAAGAGGTGCGTTGCTGCAAGATAAAAGGAAAAAAATCAATTAGCCATATTAAATAACTGTATGCATGTATTTTCAACTATTATTTCTTAATTAAAAAAACAAAACAAAACAAGAAAACTCCCCCCAAAAAAACATTTTAGACTTCCTGGAAAATTACCCAAAATACAAGAGTATTGAAATGTACTAATTTGCCTACTTACTAAAAAAACCATAGCATAGCCCCTCCTCTTTTTTTAACAGAAACTTACAGAAGCCAAAATCCCAAATTAACAAGGCTGATTTTCTTTACAAATCTTGCTAAACAACATTCACCAGTACATTCCAAATTACTACTATAAGTAGCACATTTACTCAACACATTTGTCGAGTAAATAATTTATAGTTTATCTTTTATCCTCCAAATAATCCTTGTTTAAGAAAGTCAGACAATAACAATAAGACCAGTCATTTTTAGTGGGTCCTTCAGATATTACCCCATATTAACTGATACCCTTTCTTAGGCTTTCACAAAAGAACTTTTGTTAATTCATATTAAGATAAAAGCAGTTCTTGAGAGTTATTTCAAATGTCAAGTCTTAGTTCCCTAATGTAACAAAAATTCTTTCTATCATCTGCCTTAGTTTGGCATGGTATAGTACAGGATAACACTAGAGGAGGTAAGAAGAATTCACTATTAGGCTAGAATAAGGAAGAAAATTTAAAAGATATATGTTGGGTAATTTGCTTTTCCATTAGAAAGTACACCAACAGAGCACAATACGTAAACTTTGTAATCTTGATCAAAAACAAATAAGTTTGCTTTAAAAAATATATTCCCTAGTCAAGGTTTATACTCTTTATACAAGCAGTTTATTTCTTCATATGAAGTAAAAACAGGTGAAGCCTTCAAAGACAGAATACAATAGGATATTGCTGGAATATCAGCAAGTTCAACTTGAAAAAAAAAACATCTGTCTTCTAGCAAAGTAGTAAACCATGGAAAATGCACTGCATGAATTGTTTAATCCTAACCCTCCCTCAACTGAAATAGAAACACTTGTCAGCTTTCTGGAAGTATCAGAAGCAGTTCAAATTCAGTCCAATCCATCTTGTATTCCCCCGAATTCCAAGCAGGTACTCCTAAAGTTGCTGTATGGAATTAATTAGGCTTTAGTATTTAAATACAAACTCAGAAGTTTTAGATACAGTTTCATCATATTAATTGTATAAATTAACCAAGAACTTAGTCTGAGGCAGGCAGATTGATTCTATGATTTATGGTTACCACAAAGGTAACATCTAGTTAAAATATCTAGAGAGCTGTCCAACTTTAGAATGGCAATCAGAAACATTTAAGATGGAAAATTCTGTGAAAACAGAAATATTGAGGAAGCAAAAATAAACAGGGAGTGGAAGAAATATAAATATGAAAGTCAACCTTATACAATTTAGAAAAACATTGCAAGATGACTACATTTCTTCTGTCCGTTTAGTTTGTCTGCAGTGGACGATGCTTTCACAGTTTCAAGTTTTCACGTTCAGGAAGGAAATAAATGTATAAAATGGCTTTTGAGCTATCTGTAAGGTCTTGGTTCAGAACACTTTCCATCAGAGCTGACAAACAGCTATGACTTTCTCAGTACTCAGTAGAAATGTTTGCATACAAATTGTAATCTTACATATTCTGAAGAGACAGACTTTGCTCATTGCAAAGATTTTATTTTTTTTTTTAATGGCCACAGAGGTTTTTGTTTGTTTTGGTTTGGGGGGTGGAGGAGTGGAAGGGGCATCTGTGTCTGGGTTTGGGGGGGAGGGTGTTTTGGGTTTTTTGTTGTTGTTTGGGGTTTGTTTGTTTTTAAATACACCTGCCAGTATTACAACCCAAATGGCTGAAGCCTCCACTGAAGAATCTGAGGTCCACACTTCCAACATCTCTTGGCTTTTTCCTTTTCTGTTTTCACTGCTAAGTCAAAAACACAATTCTGTTCCAGGCAGCTCCAGGCTCCATAAATGATCCTTACAAATTTCAACATCTAGAGCCAGCTGTAACAAGTGTATTTTTTTATATTTCCCCTCCTGTATTTCCTGGATTTCAATCACAAAAGCTATCTGGAAAATATGTTAAAAAATATTAACATCAGAACGCTGCTGCAACAAGGCTCTAAAAACAAGTCTTGGTACAAAATGTTTTCTGAAGGTTAAGCTAATCATGCAATTCACTGGAGAAGTGATGAAGAGGAGAAATTCTCTCATAAGGAGACCACCTCTGCTGAAAATACATCAATGTTGCATCTACATCGAGGGAGATGATTAAGATCCAAAAGATCTAAAATTCTAAAAGGTTTCACAGTGACTGAGTCCTCTCCTTTTACAAAGTGGGCCTCCTAAACTTCCCCAGTAGGCTTCGTAAAAAGACTTCCTTAAAACATAAAAGTCCTATTCTGTTTTAATTCCTTTTGTTCCTTTTTTTCTGCCAACCTTTTCTGAGGTTGAATTGAGGTAGAGTCATAGTCTTCTTCCTAGGTTTACAAAGCACTGATGCAAAAAAGCAAGTCCTACATCTCTGACTTAAGGTTACTATAATCCAGTGTCTTTAGGAAAGCAAGAAAACTCAAAAAGGAAACAAAGATCTGAATAGTATTCAGATGTTTCTGCCATTTTTGTTTTCCTTTGTAGGGAGACAGTAACATCCATCTCCCAACAGAACAACCATCGACCAAAAACATAAGAATGACCTATTCAGAAAGCTACAGTAAAAAAATCAAATAAAAGGCTACAAAACATCCCTTTAAGGGTCCAAATTTTCTCAGGGGGGTGGTGGTGGTGGTGGAGACAACAACAGAAATTAATAATCTAACAAAATAAGATGTTCTGGAATAATTGTGCAGTACATTTAAATAAAGCTCTGTGTTTTATCTCAAAGGCTTTATCTATACTGCGGTCACTGCAGGATATAAGGATGTTTAAGAAACACTTGTGTGTACTAGCCTCCAAGATCACTCTAGAACATTTGGAAGCAAACAGTATTGTAGCAGAGCTTTCAACACCTAATGCAGACAGTTTGTGCCTCCCTGCTTTTCAAACAATTAATTCTGAAAAAATTCAATTGTTGCTCAATAAAGCTTTTCAATATTTAACTGTTCAAAAATCCTCTTACAGCCACATTTGAGGGCTTATTGCTAAAAACATAATTTTGAAGGCTTCTCTGAAACACAGACTTCAACGGGGTGACAAGCGTAACACAAATGTATGACTGGGACGAAGAATCTGACTACAGACATCACTGGTCTCCTAGTGTGCCAAAAATCAATTCTAGGCTGTATGAGTAGTTGGCATACTGGAGTACATACCTATGGTGGTTTAGCCCGAGTCCACCACACAGTTGCTCGCTCACCCTCCCCCTCCCCAGTGGGAATGAGGGAGAGAAAATGGGAAGAAAGGAAAACTCATGGGTTGAGATGAAGACAGTTTACTAAAATAGCTAAAAAGGAAAACTACAATAATAACAAAATATAAGGATATTAATATATACAAAATGAACAATGTACGTTTTCTCACCCCCCCATGTCCCAATGACTGATGCAGCCCATCCTGAGCAGCGATCACGGAAATGACACCGAGCAGCAAGCAAAGGGGGAAAAAGCAAGCCAGCAAGGCAGAGAGAATGATGCCAGTAGACGAGAGAGACAAGATGGGGAAAATGGATGCATGAATGGATGCTCCCTCCCATGGGCAACCCCCACTTATATACTGAGCATGACATTTATGGCATGGAATACTCTCTTTGGCCAGTTTGGGTCAATTCTGTCTGTCTTTCTCCCAGCTTCCTGCATCTGCACATTAGCAAGACTTGGAAAGCAGGACAGTGTCCTTGGTCTCATTCACAACAACTCATATCATCAGGGTGTTTTATCAACATTCTTCACACACCAAATCCAAAATACACCAGCTACTGAGAGAAAAATTAACTCCATCCCTACCGAAACCAGGACAATAGCCAAGGCAAAAGATCTGTCACACCCTGCAAACCAGCTTCAGATTTCAACTGTACTGCAAACTGAAAGTGATAAAGACTGATATCTGTCTTGTTCAGAACTGTGAGAAAAAGAAGCCATACTTCATCTTTGCACAAAAGTCTATTTAAACAGCCAACAGAAAGGTACCAAATTAATATTTTCTTGGACAACGCATTTTGTAAGTTTGAGTGTAAATAACTTTAGGCTGATTAAAAAAAAACACAAAACAAACAAACAAAACATGTAGCAAAGACACAAAAGTTTCGAAGAACATTCTGCAAAGCAGGGAACACAACATACCCTCTCATGCTCCTTGCATCACCACACAAGTGTGATCTTAGAGATCTTTTACACACACAGGCTTGCAGGATGCCTCTGTTCTACCTCCTAAAAGGCCTCTATGTATTCTCACTTGAGAAAACTCAATAAGCACTGAAAGTTTTGCAAATGGCAAACTGAGGAGCACTTGTTAAACAATGACAGCAATTCTCCATTCTCAACATAGGAATTCAGATCTAGCCAAATCAGGACCATACATAGATATTCAAAACTTCAGGAGTTTTTCCTCAGACTTTGATGACAAAATATCATGGAAGCTGGCAGCGAAGCCCCACTAAAGCCACCCTCTTCTACACAGAAGTGGCAAATCCACACCGAGGCCCTGACATAGTAACAACTTTTAGTACATAAACTAATTCCCTAACACAGGCTGTGACTGTAATACTATTTTCTGGTCTTGTTGACTGTTTCACCCTATCTAATCATAGTTTTCCAAGTCATTTTCATATACATCTTTAACTTTTCTTTATGATATTTAAGTCTTTGGCTTCAGGAAGAAACCAGATCTCATGTGGGAAAATACTATACGTACAAGTAAATTTAAAAACCCAACAACATCGAAATTCTATTTTCTCAAAGGATTTTACAATCATCCCTTACTTTCATTTCTAAGCAGTTGGAAAAAAAAAAAAAGCGCAACTTCTCTGAATATCCTTCTTCTCAAGGCTAAAGCTCTGTTTATGGAACAGAGAAGAAATGACCAAAATGCTTGCCAATAGTAATGAAATAGAATAAAAGGAGTTTTTGAGCACTGAAAGTCACCTACAGCAGTCTTTAAGAAACAAGTCTTACAAGGAAAGGGTTAAAAAACCTCATTAAGTCAAAGTTTCTTGGGTAAGTTTTTGATATCAATTTTAAACCAATACAGCAGACAGTTGTAACATGATAAAACATCAATTCAGATATTCTCTTTAAGATATGATAATAAAATACAAGTTACTTAAGAGTAAAATGAGTGGATTAAAAAATACCACCTCTTTTCCCACCTCCACATAACTTATACTTGTTAATTTATGTTATTCATCAAATAGGTGCTTTCAATTTTTATATTAAAGTTTCAATGGAAAGCCTTCCAGAGAGCAGAACAGTATATAGTTGTACAATCAAGTAAAAATTAAAACTTTCTTGTAAGAAAATAGCTAAACACAAACAGCCACCAGTAACAAGCATCTCTGACCCACTGAAAGATGATTCATGTTAATGTCTTTTCAATAAAATGTTGGATACCTGGAGTACCAGGGGCACTTAGTGAACAATCCAGACCGAATGGAATTGTTATGTTTGTGAGCAGCAGGCCTCAAGGACATCACTGAAGCTGCTTGTGAGAAAGTACTGAAGCTGCCTGTAAGAAAGTACTGAAGCCACCTGTGAGAAAATAATGAGGCCGTCTGTGAGAAAGTAATGAAGCTTCCTGTGAGAAAGTAAATGAAGCAACCTTGAGAAGAAGGAAAACAGCTGGCATACGTGACTGGGGGCTGAACATGAAGCAGGGTGCAGGTGGAGAGAGCCGTGCGCGTGAACATAGAGACTTAACGAATCATATTTTAGCTAGGAGCGCGTGCATGATATAGTTAACCAATTAGTAGAGAGCTTGCGCATGATACGGAATTAGAAGGGCTATATTAACCGGGATGTATCAACAATAAATCGGCATTTGCTTGATCATATTGGTCGTCAGCAGTGTCCGTTACTTCCGCGTCAACATGTTCCAGCATGGGTCGTTTTCCCACGGGGTGCAGTCCCTCAGGAATGGCTGCCCCAGCGCAGGCCCTCCACAGGCCGCAGCCTCCTTCAGGCATCCACCTACCCCAGCATGGGGTCCTCCACAGGCTGCAGGTGGATCTCTGCTCCTCCGTGGACCTCCATGGCCTGCAGGGGGACAACCTGCTCCACCATGGTCATCACCACAGGCTGCAGGGGAATCTTGGCCAGGAGCAGCATTACTCCTCCCCCTCTTTCTGAACTGACCTTGGCATCTGCAGCTGTTCCTCACAACAGGCTGGCAGATGTCTCTCAGGATCTTTTTACAGCTTATTCACTTCTCATCTCCTTTCCACTTCTTGCAGCCGGGCCGGACCGAGTTGGGCCCAGTCGGCTGCCTGGCGAGAGGCCAGAGGGTGAGGCCTGCAAGGCCCATGAGGCCTGCGCCTCCCCCTCTGCGCCTCTGCCCCTGCTCAGTTGCTTCACATCTTCTCCTTTTTTTTTTTCTGTTTTCCCCTTCTTAAATACGTTATCGCAGAGGCGTTATCACGGAACATTCTGCTACCAATTAGGGTCCACCCTAGGCCCAGCCGAGTCCACTGAACAAAGGGGAGCAACTTCTAGCAGTTTCCTACAGAAGCTACCACCTTAGGCCCCCCCACTAAACAAAACCACAACAATAGGTATGTAGGGGACAAAAGAAAGTCCAAGGAGAATGTAGGCCCCCTCCGGAAGGAAACCGATGTCCTGGTTACCCAGGACATGGAGAAGGCTGAGGTGCTCAATGACTATTTTGCCTCACTCTTCACCGATAAGGGCTCTTGTCTCGCCACCCAAGCTGTGGAAGGCAGAAGCAAGGACTGGGAGGATGAAGAACTGCCCATTGTACTCGAAGAGCAGGTTCGGGAACATCTGAGGAACCTGAAGATACACATGTCCGTGGGACCTGATGGGATCCATCTGTGGGTCCTGAGGGAACTGGCAGAGGAAGTTGCCTAGCCACTGTCCATCGTATTTGAGAAGTCGTGGCGGTCTGGTGAGGTCCCCGATGACTGGAAGAGGGGGAACATAACCCCCATTTTTAAAAAGGGGAACAAGGAGGACCCGAGCAACTACAGGCAACTACAGCCTCACCTCTGTTCCTGGCAAGGTCATGGAGCAGATTCTCCTGGAAACCATGCTAAGGCACATGGAGAGCAAGGAGGTGGTTGGTGACAGCCAACATGGCTTCACCAAGGGCAGATCGTGCCTGACCAATTTGGTGGCCTTCTATGACGGGGTGACAGCATCAGTGGACAAGGGACAAGTAACTGATGTCATCTACCTGGACTTGTGCAAGGCATTTGACACTGTCCCACACGACATCCTTCTCTCTAAACTAGAGAGACACGGGTTTGATGGACGGACCACTCGGTGGATAAGGAATTGGCTGGATGGCCGCACTCAGAGAGTGGTGGTCAATGGCTCAATGTCCATGTGGAGACCGGTCACAAGTGGCATCCCTCAGAGGTCCGTGTTGGGCCTGGCCCTGTTCAACATCTTTGTCGACGACACAGACAGTGGGATAGAGTGCACTCTCAGCAAGTTCCCCGATGACACCAAGCTGTGTGGTGCCGTCGACACGCTGGAGGGGAGGGATGCCATCCAGAGGGACCTTGACAGGCTGGAGAGGTGGGCCCGTGCCAACCTCATGAAGTTCAACCAGGCCAAGTGCAAGGTCCTGCACCTGGGTCATGGCAATCCCAGGCACAAATACAGGCTGGGCGGGGAATGGATTGAGAGCAGCCCTGAGGAGAAGGACTTGGGAGTGCTGGTGGACAAGAAGCTCAACATGAGCCAGCAATGTGCCCTTGTGACCCAGAAGGCCAACCGCATCCTGGGCTGCATCAAGAGAAGCGTGGCCAGCAGGTCGAGGGAGGTGATTCTCCCCCTCTACTCTGCCCTGGTGAGACCCCACCTGGAGTACTGTGTCCAGTTCTGGAGCCCCCAACATAAGAGGGACATGGACCAGTTGGAAAGGATCCAGAGGAGGGCCACGAATATGATCAGAGGGCTGGAGCATCTCTCCTATGAGGCCAGGCTGAGAGAGTTGGGGCTGTTCAGCCTGAAGAGGAGGCTCCAGGGAGACCTTAGAGCAGTCTTCCAGTACCTCAAGGGGGCCTACAAGAAAGATGAGGAGAGACTGTTCAGTAGGGCCTGTTGTGATAGGACGAGGGGTAACAGTTTTAAAATAGAGCGAGGTAGATTTAGATTAGGTATTAGGAAAAAAATTTTTACAATGAGAGTTGTAGTGCACTTGAACAGGTTGCCCAGAGAGGTGGTGGATGCCCCATCCCTGGAAACATTCAAGACCAGGTTGGACAGGGCTCCTGGCCAAGATTCCCCTGCAGCCTATGGTGAAGACCATGGTGGAGCAGGTTGTCCCCCTGCAGCCCATGGAGGTCCACGGAGGGGCAGAGATGCACTTGGAGCCCGTGGAGGACCTCACATCAGGGGAGGTGGATGCCTGAAGGCGGCTGTGGCCCGTGGAGGGCCCGCTGGGACAGCCGTTCTAGAGGGACTGCACCCCGTGGAAGAGATGACCCACGCTGGAGCAGTTCCACGAAGGACTGTGGCCCGTGGGAGGGACCCCACGCTGGAGCAGGGGAGGAATGCGAGGAGTTCTTCCCCCGACCATGAAGGAGCAGTGTAAAACAACGCGTGATGAACTGACCGCAACCCCCATTCCCTCTTCCCCCCTGTGCCGCTCAGGAGGGGAAGGTAGTATAGATAATGTTAAGCTTGGGAAGAGGGAGGGGTGGGGGGAGGTTATCTTGTTCTCTGTCTCATTATCCTGCTGTTTGTAGTAATAAATGAATAGTTTTCCCCAAGTCAAGTCTGTTTTGCCCGTAACGGTAACTTTAAGGATTTCTCCCTGTCCTTATCTCAAACCTCAAGCCGTTTTCCTTATATTATCCCTCCCTATTCTCTTGGAGGGTGGGGGGAGTGAGAGAGAGACTGCGTAGTCTGGTCCCAATTGGGGCTGAACTACAACAATGACCTTTGAAGGTCCCTTCCAACCCTAACCATTCTATGATTCTATGATTCTATGATTATCAGTGACTGAAGAAACTGAAGGGCTTTGATGAATTAAGATAAAACACGAAGTGACAAACTACCAAAGAGCATAGTGTGATTTAACATTCATAAACGTCCTCCCAATCGATTCAGCATGCAAAATAAAGGATTCTATCAGAAACTGCTACTTAAAACCACAGTCGTCTTATATTAATTGCTGGAAAAAATTCATGGTGTTCAGGAAGCTCGCTAGGAATACTGAAGAGTCATTTTAAAGAATTTGCATTTTATTTAATGCATTTAAAAATGAGGTGGCTTCTCTCTCTTCCCCTACACATTTTGCATGCTTACAAGAACTTTAAGTGAACTAATCTAACATTAATATACTTTCTATTTAACGTAATCTGTAAGTAATTATATTCAACAATTGAGACTTCCTGTTAGTTTTTACACCCTATAAAACCAAAGGACATGTTAATGCCAGGAAACTGCAGAAATGTAGAAAATAGATAAAAAGGAATTCTTCTCTCTTATAATGCTAGTTCAGACAATTATAGCATAGCCCTATACTTTGTTCTACAATCACTGAAGAGCCTATAGGTGCCAGATACATAATTCTCACTCCCCAATAAGTCATAAACCTTATCTTTTTTTTCACGATGGGAAGCACGGCTCCAAAGGAACATAAATCAATTTTTACGATTCTAACAAAGGTGCTAGAGAAACAGAACTGTGCTATTAACAGCACTGACCTGAAGAGCTCGTTGGTCTGGGTGTCTGCTCACGTATCAGATGCTAACACCTCTAATATATATACGGTGGGCACCTGGGACACCATAGGTATTAGACTATGGGACTGTGCAACGCATGGTGACCCTGCTGCTCAAAGGTTATTACCGGTGTGGCGTGTCATGTTTGAAGCCTTAAAGAATCACACGCAGAAAGGGGACCCAACAGCACCCGTTACCCCGTCCGCTTCTCCGTCCATGGAAGCAAAGACTAACAATGAGCCGGAAAATCCTTTTTATCCAGGTCCCATAGATCCGGAAAAGGAGCCAGATCTTTTCCCATCTTGCCCCGATAATTCGCAGAAACACATCCCGCCAATTAATTTAGCGGCTCCGGTGATGACCACGGAACTGGTCGATCGGTGGAAGGATGTTCTGCAGCAAGCAGCCGCGGAAGGGGACATGGACCTATTGAAGGCTGCGGCTACGCCTGTGCTACTCCAGCCCAATGGTCCCGCTCAGTGGGAAGTGTTTCAGTTTGGGTTGGTAAAAGAAATACCGCGTAGCGTAAAGGAGGAGGGAGTTAATTCGCCATATACAAAGGGGTTAATTCAATCAGTTTTCACTACAACATTGATGTTACCTAGTGGTTGCTGCATATATTGGCGCAGATAATTCTAACCCCTACCCAGAATATGTTATGGCAGCAATCATGGAGAGATCAATGCGAGCAAGCGTCAGTTGAGAACCTGAATTGGCAGCCAGGCGACCCTCTGTATGGTGTCGGGATTGATGTATTAATGGGGGAGGGTGCATTTGCACCACATGATGCGCAATTGCAAATTATCCGTGACGCTTTATTACAGAGTCAAAATGCTGCTTTACGGGCCCTTCTGACTCTCCCTGATGGGAGTGGTAGTGGGACAAAATCCTTTGCGACTGTAAAGCAGGAGGCTACTGAGCCCTATATGAAATTTATAAATCGTTTGAAGGAAGCCCTAGAACGCCAGATAGATCATCCAGAAGCCCGGTCTATATTGTTGAAACAGTTAGCAGTTGCTAATGCAAACCAAGATTGCAGGAAGCTGCTAGAGTCTTTATTGGCAACAAATCCTGGTGCTTCAATAACTCAGATGGTAGAAGCGTGTAACGTGGTGGGTACGCATGGATGACAAATGCAAGCAATGGCACAAGCGTTTGCCACTTGCCAGTTGGGTACCGGACATGCTATATTTGTAGGCAGCCAGGGCATTGGCAAAAGGATTGCCCTAGAGGTCCCAAAATATGCCTTCATTGTGGGAAGGGGAGGCGTTATGCGAGCCAATGTCGATCAAAATTTGATAAAGATGGCAATGAATTATCAGAACCCCGCAATCAGGGAAACAGCAAGCTGAGCACCAGGGGGAGGCGCGCACAGACAACAAATGCTCCCCGGAACACCCCCCAAAATCCACACCTGTGGATGGGCCTAAGCGAGTCGCCACCCTCCATTCCGGCACCCAAGGGAGCACCGGGTTGGACCTGACCTCCTCCCAACCCACATACTTAGAAAACACTAAACCTGCGGCTGTGGCGACAGGTGTATATGGCCCTATAGGGAATGGGTGTCACACCCTTTTATTGGGCAGATCATCAACAACAATGCAAGGACTTTTTGTTCTACCAGGAGTTATTGATTCTGATTATACAGGAGAAATAAAAATTATGCTATGGATGCCACAGCTGCCGTGTTTTATACCATCTGGGGTTAAATTAGCACAATTGATGCCTTTCAAGGCCAGCCCCATAACCTTAGAGACTCCTGTCTCTAAGGAAGAGTGTGGAGAGCAAGGGTTTGGATCAACAGGTAACCCAGAGATATACTGGACTAAACAGATAACAGGTGGCCGCCCTATGCTACGATGTACAGTTACAAAAGGGGAAGACCAAGTGGTAATTAATAGATTAATCGATACAGGAGCAGATATAACAATAATGGCCAAACATGACTGGCCATCCACTTGGGAGGCTGGTACAGCAGTTACTACAGTGACAGGGGTAGGGGGAGGAATCACCGCTCTGCGGCAGAGTGAAGCGGTAGTACAAATCAATGGTCCAGACAATTGTGTGGGTACAGTACAACCCTTAATATTACCCATTCCTGTCACCTTATGGGGTAGAGACCTCCTTGCTCAGTGGTGAATGTCGTTACGAAATTTATTGTAATGGCCACTGGTAAAGGGCAGCTTACTCAAAAACTGACATGGTTAACTGATACCCCTGTTTGGGTCGACCAGTGGCCTTTAGCAAGAGAAAAGCTGCAACATTTGAATGAGTTAGTTGACCAGCAATTACAACTTGGACACATACAGCCAACAGACAGTCTCTGGAATACACCTGTGTTTGTAATACAGAAAAAAATCAGGTAAATGGCGACTCTTACAGGATTTAAGGGCAGTAAATAGGGTAATTGAGGATATGGGACCTTTGCAACAAGGGTTACCATCTCCTTCAATGATACCTCGAGGTTGGAATATTATCATTATTGATTTAAAAGTCTGTTTTTTCACTATACCTTTACATTCTGAGGATGCTCATTTTTGGATTCACATTTTCTGTGCCTTCAATCAATATGGGAGAACCCAATCAGCGGTATCATTGGACTGTACTTCCACAAGGTATGAAAAATAGTCCAACCATCTGCCAATGGTACGTCACACAAGCCATAGCACCAGTAAGGCGCTTGCATAAGAATAGCCTCATTTATCATTATATGGATGATATCTTGATTGCAGCACCCAATGATTCTCTGGTAGACAGAGTTCTTAATGATATCACCAGTGCATTATCCCAATTTTAATTGGTTATTGCTCAAGAAAAAATTCAAAAGGTATGTCCCTAGCAGTATCTCAGCTGACAAATTATGGAAAGAACAATTAGGCCGCAAAAGTTAAAAATCCCTCAAACAGTGTTTACCTTAAACGATTTGCAGAAATTGCTGGGAGCTATCAACTGGGTACACCCGGTATTAGGCCTCTCTACAGAAATGCTCTCGCCTCTATTTCAAGTGCTTAAGGGAGATCCGGATTTAACCTCTCCTAGGAGACTAACTCCAGAAGCACAAATGGCATTACAAACAGTTTTGCTACAGATCCAGGTTAACCAAGCCGATCAATGTGACCCCAATTTACCCTTTAATGTATATGTATTTGCAGGAAGGAAGCAGCCTAAAGCACTGATAGGCCAACAATTGGAACAACAGATTTTACGGATAGAATGGATCTTTTTATCCCATACAGGCAAAAAGACACTGACTACTTGGGTGGAGCAATTAGCAGTTAGTGGCCAAAAGTAGGACTCGGCTTCGCCAACTAACAGGGCAAGATGTACAAGAGCTGTACTTGCCAATCACTATGGAACAATTAGATTGGCTATGGCAGTTTAGTGAATATTTCAACTACGCCATGGTGGGATTCGCGGGACAGATCTCCATTCATTGGCCCAAGCAACCAATGCTGAAATTTTTAGGAGAACTAATGTTGTATCCAGCAACTCATCTAAGTTACACGCCCATAAAAAATGCCTTGACAATATTTACAGATGGATCAGGAAAAACACACAAACCTGTAATTGTTTGGAAGCAAGATGGTGAGTGGCATCATGACGTACAATTGGTAGAAGGTTCAACCCAAATTGTAGAACTTGCGGCAGTGGTACGAGCTTTGTATAAGTGGAAAGATGAATCCCTCAATATTGTCTCCGATTCTGCCTATGTGGTCAATGTAGTACAACACGCTGAATGGGCAATGCTAAGGGAAATTAAAAACTCTTTGCTGTATGATCAGTTTCAACAGCTATTATCGGTATTCCGTATACGGGACCATCCTTACTTCATTGTACATCTGAGAGATCACATCCCGCTTCCAGGACCTGTCACAGAAGGTAACACAAGAGCAGCCGCTCTCACTAATGTGGCCCTCGTTCCAAATACACTCATGCAAGCTAAGCTATCCCATGAATTTTATCACCAAAACTCTACAGCTCTTCAATGACAATTTAAGCTGACATGGGAACAAGCTCGGGCAATTGTGCGTTCCTGTAGCAGTTGCCAAAACACAATTATGCCACCTTTATATGGGGTTAATCCACGCGGTGTGTGCTCTCAAGCATTATGGCAACCTGATATAACTCACGTCCCATCATTTGGCCGACACAAATATGTACATGTAACTATTGACACCCATTCCAGCTTATTGTTTGCCTCTGCTCATACAGGAGAACATGCTAAAGATGTTTGCCAACATTGGACGTCAGCGTCCAATGGAGGTTCCCATGCATATTAAAACAGATAACGGGCCAGCATATGCTTCTCATGCAGTCCAAACCTTCCTTGCTCTTTGGGGCATTGAGCATGTTACTGGTATCCCACATAACCCCACTGGACGGGCAGTCACTGAATGTGCCCATGGCACACTTAAAAATATGCTGTTAAAACAAGAAGGGGGAATGGAAGGGAAGTCTGCAAACGAAAAGTCAGCGAAAGCAATGTATGTACTCAATTTTCTAAACTGATGGAGTGACAATTCTTCCCCAATACAGAAACATTTTGGATCATCTACTGTACATGAGGCCATCCGAGGGCAAGCTCCGGTGATGGTTAAGAATCTGGAAACAGGTAATTGGGAAGGACCATTCCCTCTTATGACGTAGGGGAAAGGATATGCTTGTGTCTCTCTACAGGAGCAGTAAACAAGTGGATCCCTGCACGATGGGTACGACCAGCGCTTCAAGCTGCCTTGCATTCATTGGACTGTTAACAAGCTGTATGGCAGCTCCATGGACATCAGTCACGGAAAGAAGAAATGTGTGGGTAACTAGACACCATTTGTCTGTCTGTATCATCTTCAAATAAGCCTTTCAGAACATGCTTGGTCGACCTGCCAGATAACGGTAGGGCGGCAACTGTGTAAAACAACAGCAGCTAAGAGAAAGAACTTTTGGGATCAGTAAAGATGGACTTCTGTCTATTTTTTAACTACTCAGGAGCTAATGTTACTAGAGGGATAGTGACTGTAAATGCTTCAGAATCTATATATCGCAATGACACAGTATGGTGTAATTATGTGAGCACTATTATATCAAACAGAACCATTGTTAGCCTGCAGAGCACATATTTGACAGGCCTTGTTGTATGCGCTGGCCACGCGTGCATCAACACCTAGTCAGTACTCTTCCACTGAATCTGCTGAGGGTATAAACAGAGGCGGCTCAGAGCGGAGGGAGAGAGAAAGGACCCAGAGCACACTCTACAAACAGGGGAAGCCCTGAAGGTGCTGCACCTACCTCCCTTCTCTGCTCTGACCCCGCTGATAATCACCCTCCTGCTCGGCGGTGTCTCCGGCGTAATCGGGTTGGTAACAGAATAGAGCAGCAATAGATTTTTTTTTTATTATGAGCACAAGGTCATGGTTTTCAGGATTTTGATGGGCTTTGCTGCATGAACCTGTCTGATTATTTGGAATCTATTCACAAAAGTATTCAAAACTTGCAAAAAAGAGTACAGAAACTGCAATGAAGTGGTGGTTTCGATATATTCAGAAATCTTTTTGGTGGACTGATAAAAAGCTTATTACAAATAGGTGTAGGATGCTTATTCATTCTTATATATATATATGTATTTTGATCTGTATTCCATGTGTGTTGAAATGTGTGCAAACTTTAATAGATAAAGATTTGAAACAAGCCTCTTCTCATAAACAAAGAAGGGGGAGATGTGGGTATTTCGCTGAACCAGTTCGAAGTCAGTGAAAGCACATCGACCTTGGGAGAGGGATACAATCATGCTCTCTGGAAGAAAGCCATGGAATGAGAAGGGAAGCTTTAAGATACAAAGCATTGTTAGCAAAATTTGTGGCTTGTTTATGGCTTGTTTCAATAGAGGCTTGCAAAAAACTAGTCACTGGCCTTGTAGATAAGAAGGTTGCTGGAGTTGTTATGTCTGTAATAGTAGAAGAATGCTGTAGTAGAAAATTACTAGAAGGTAGTGAAACTTAGTTTTGCTTAGCAGTCATGAATATGTATAACGTGTGATCAGAAATTTTATTGGCTAAGCTTTTGTGTGGCATAACTGTTGATTGGACAAGAATGAAATAAGGATGGATTATGTTACTCTTGAAAGGAGCCATTATTATAATTATAGTATTGTTGACCATGGCATGTGTTCTCCCTTGTATTTTACGATGTCTACAGGAAGCCCTCACAAGAGCTTTTTGATAGAAGCGCATATGCTGTGCTGTTAAAACAAGAAGGGGGAATTGTTGGGGACGACTATCAGAAGCCATGGGAACGAGAAACAAGGGACTTTCCGAAAGAAGAAAAATAAGACAAGGGACTTTCCGAGAGAAGATAAACAAGATAAAGGACATCTGGTGGTGGTTGGATGATATAAATACAGAAGCTGTAACAATAAACGATTTTGCTGAGCATGCAGTGGAGTCCGTGTTTGTATTCCCACAATGAGATGATTCATACAGAAGAGAACACAACTTCACTATGCTCTGCAAACTCATGCTTGACTAAGTAAAAATATCTTGTGTATGCCTGAATATTTGCAATACAGAATTAGAGAGAAAACAGGTTACAATTCTACACAATACAACATGTAACTTCATTTCACCACATTGCTTTACCTATTAAAAAGTTAGGATAATATTATTTTAATATTATTCTTGAAACAAGAACTGAATTATATTTTTCAGCTAGAAACCAGACTGAAAAATTAGTTTCCCGCTGTTCCAGGAAGGTAACAAAATTCATGCTCTAGAATACATCAGAAGTTTGGATTGCTTACAGAAATGTTTTTAAAGCTAAGATTGGGATGACATTAGTTTTTGTCTGATGTTAACTCTAACGTAAAAAGCAAACTTCCTTTTTAATTGAATTAATAAAAATAATTTATTTTTTAAAAATCTAAGCCTTAAATCATTAAAAACCTAAGGAAAAAATAGAAGCAGAAAATAATTTTAACAAATTGCAGACATCTACTGTAGCATCTTTTTGCTTGGGATACCTTTGCTACCCATGCACTTGTCAATGAAACATTATTTTCTGAACTTATTAAAATATATTTTCAGAGAGTCAATAGGAAGCATGCTTTTACTGTTTCACAAGAAGGGCATTAGATTAAATACTTAATTTTCTTCCGAGGTAATAATTTGAAAGTCAGGTCAAATGTCCAGAACTACTTGGCAAAGAAATGTATATTTTTAAGAGTTGCACATAAAAATTGTAAATAAAACCAAGAGTAAAATAAGTAATCACAATCCCACATACTATCTCTGAAAACTAAATTAATCATTTAGAACTGATGTTTACTGCATTATAACCTTGACATTTCCAAGTCAAATCCTGTTATGGTACTGGATTTTAATATTTTACATGTATACCAAGACTGGCAAAATTGTATACATAGGCACAAACATTATTTGCATACAAATGTCAAGAAAATATCTATTTGCCTTAAAATCTGCTATATAACTAGTGAAAAATGAGAGCAACAGCTAAAACAAAAAAATATATTAAATCAGGAGAAAACAAGTGTATTAAGTGTACTGTGAAACAAGTCCAAAGTAAAAACCTAGAAAATTGTACAAAAATCATCATAAGTCTATTAAAGAGTGTTTAAAATTTGGTAAGGCTGTTTTATCTTTACATGAATGGATGCCTATTACGTATACTTTATATAAATATTTAATCACATTTAATTTTTCTGAATGGCCTTGAGTCAAACCTAGCCAAGTATAATCTAGTAACAGATAAAAATAGACAAATACCATCTTTTTCGCAATTTAGTTTAAAAAAAATAATAATAAATTTTATTCCTCTGTCTTCTTTGTATTAAAATTTAAGTATGGATGGGAATGACTCCCCCTGCCCCTTTCTGCTATTCCTACTTAATTTTCATAAGGAAAAATAAAAGATAAATTGTTTGAAAGGGCACATTTGTCATTCACTTCTTAATACAACGGATGCCAGCCGGGTGGAGGTCGGCCCTGGGGCGCTCCCGCCCGATCCCTCTCCGCTTGGGATAAGTCCGAGCGAAGAGAAAGGTGGGCCACAGAAAAGAGGTTTCCAGGAAAAGGGGAGAAACGAAACCTGCGCCGGGGAAGCACTTCGGGGTAGCCTGCAAGCACGCTTCTTGCCAGGCTGTGACTCAGTGCCGGCAGCCGCCACCACAAGAACACAAAACCCGCCATGTTTCTGCGGACCGTTCCAGAGATGGCGCGGCTGCTCCCCTCCTCCGGACCAGGGCCGCCATTTTAGGGCCGGGCAAAGCCCCTTTCCCCTAAGGCTCCTGCCCCATACAAAGGGGTGGGACCACGGACGGGAGACTCTGGTGCCCACACTCAAGATGGCACATACGGCCTTCTGCGTCTTCCCTTCCCTCCATCCTCCCGACCTCTCTAGGCCTCTTCCTTATCCCAAGTTTCTATCGCTCCGGAGGCTGGCGCAGGCCCTACTTACTCCGGGGGATAGAGGCGCAACTCCTCGATATCTCCCAGGAAGCCGAAGAGAGTCCGCATCTGCTCACTGGTCACTGCCGAGGACAGATTCGTGACCTGGATGACAGACGTGGGGCCCAAGGGGAAGCCGAGAGGCACCCCGATCCCACCGCTGTTCATCATGGCGGAGCCTGCACAACCACTCCGCTCGCGGCAGTGCCACACACAGCCGAAGAGGCGGGCCTGACGACAGAGAGGAGCGCACGGCACCTGCCAGAGCGTCCTAGCATGTGGGCGCTCTAGCGGTGAACTCGACTGCTCCCTGGAGGTGTTTCTGAGCAGGCAGCCGTTCTTCCCGTGCCGGCTGGAGCTCACGGGGAAACGGGCGCCCTCGACTCTGCGCAGACGAGACTCCGAGCTCAGCCGCGAGAGCTTCCCCTGCAAGAGAGGAGAGGGAAAAAAAAAACCAACACTTTCTTTCCTCCTATTTCCTAAGGACCCAGCCAGGCCAGCCATTGCCACCAGCGTGGGACCGCGTCCCCGTTCCCCCCCCCCCCCCGGTCTCTCTTTACGCACACGCTACCCGCCCTGGGCTGCCAGGGAACTAGACTGCGAACCCTGAGCGGGAGTGGGGGGGCGTGCGGCGCGAGCAGTCCCAGCGCCGGCATAGCAGAGGAAGTGAGCGTGATGGTCCGAACGCCGCACGCAGCGCCCTACTGGGGTGACTGAGGCGGTTAGATAGCTCCATCACACGTGGGGAAGGTGCAGCTGTGAGCGTGTCTAATCCCCGATTTTAAAACTGAAATACCAAAGAGTCTGGGTACAAAACCTCACCTTTAATAAGTCAGGTTTAGCTCTATTAATCGATTTGGCATGAAATCCACTGAATGTTCTGCCAGCAAATTAAAATATGCCCACAAGAAATAAAAGGAAAACTAGATTTCCTGTTTAAATGCTCTTTTAGTAGTCGATGTTCAATAAGAGGTAGTTTAATTACCCTAGGGAATAAACCCTTGAAAACTTACCTTAACTATGTTTAAACAGGAAGAGTTGTAATGGAAAAAGTTGTTAATGGTTTTGTTATAACTTGACTGGGAATCTATACCAATTAAATTTATTTTACCTGGAATTACAGTTCAAATTGACTGGAGAAAATGAAACTGAGCACTATGCGTGGGGGTGATCAGTATTAAGGATCTAACTGCAGTCTTTCTTAGGTGGTAAAGAACTGCGTATTTCGGCACTGAAAGACTTAATTTTTCAGACATTAATATTTTAGCTTATAAGACCTTCCATACTCCAAACCTGAACTGAGAAGGGACTGTCATAGTTCAGCCCCGATCGGGACCAGCCTACGCAGTCTCTCTCTCACTCCCCCCACCCTCCAAGAGAATATGAGGAGATGATATAAGAAAAATGGCTCGAGGTTTGAGATAAGGACAGGGAGAAAATCCTTAAAGTTACCGTTACAGGCAAAACAGACTCGACTTGGGGAAAAACACTCATTTATTTCTAAAATTAGCAGGATAATGAGACAGGGAACAAGATGACCTTCCCCCACCCCTCCCTCTTCCCAGGCTTAACATTATTTCTACTACCTCCCCTCCCGAGCGGCACGGGGGTAAAAAGGGAATGGGGGTCACGGTCAATTCATCACACGTTGGTTTATGCCGCTGTATCATCGTTGGGGAAAGAACTCCTCACATTCCTCCTCTGCTCCAGCATGGGGTCCCTCCCACAGGCCACAGTCCTTCGTGAAACTGCTCCGGCGTGGGTCATCTCTTCCATGGGGTGCAGTCCCTCCAGAACTGCTGTCCCAGTGGGCCCTCCATGGGCCACATCCTCCTTCAGGCCTCCACCTCCCCCGGTGTGGGGTCCTCCATGGGCTCCAAGTGGATCTCTGCCCCTCCATGGACCTCCATGGGCTGCAGGGGGACAACCTGCTCCACCATGGTCGTCACCACAGGCTGCAGGGGAATCTTGGCCAGGAGCCACATTACTCCTCCCCCTCCTTCTTCACTGACCTTGGCATCTACAGCCGTTCCTCACAACAGGCTGGCAGACGCCTCTCAGGATCCTTTTTACATCTTATTCACTTCAACTGCTCATCTCCTCTCCACTTCTTGCAGCCAGGCCGGGCCGAGTTGGGCCCAGTCGGCTGCCCGGCGGGAGGCCAGAGGGTGAGGCCTGCAAGGCCCATGAGGCTCACGGCTCACACCTCACCCTGTCTGCTCCCTGCTCAGCTGCTTCACATCTCTCCTTCCCTTTTCTTGTTTTCCCCTACTTAAATATGTTATCGCAGAGGCATTATCACGGAACATTCTGCTACCAATCAGCTCGGTCTTGGCCAGCAGCAGGTCCGCCCTAGGCCCGGCCAAGTCCACTGAACAAAGGGGAGCAACTTCTAGCAGTTTCCTACAGAAGCTACCACCTTAGGCCCCCCCTCACTAACAAAACCAGAACAGGTACTGAAGTATTTTATAAGCTATCTGGGCTGAAAAAGCTTGCAAATTTGTGATACTTCCCTGAGCAAGTAGATCAGTTTTTATGGAATCTCCATAGATA
Organism: Chlamydotis macqueenii; assembly: GCF_036417535.1. Classification (NCBI taxonomy): domain Eukaryota; kingdom Metazoa; phylum Chordata; class Aves; order Otidiformes; family Otididae; genus Chlamydotis; species Chlamydotis macqueenii. The sequence goes on from NC_141592.1 coordinate 49,514,333, forward strand.
AGCCTGGGTAGTGCTTCCTTTATTGATGCTTAATATGTTACAGGATTTTAAGTAATTCCAATCAATTGTCAGATATTTATTTAATTTAAAAATGCCTATGCATATGTTTCAGGTAGTACTTATTTTAAAATGCTAATCAGTGCACTCATATTCTTTTTCTAAATGGAATCTAGATTCCAAAAATATAAGATTTAAGAGCCAAGTTAAATCCTTTATTTCAGTCATCCTGATAGCTTCTTAATTAGCTTAAGCTTTGTTGTGGTTTTGTTTGGTGAGGGGGGGGGGGTGGGCTAAGGTGGTATCTTCTGTAGGAAACTGCTAGAAGTTGCTCCCCTTTGTTCAGTGGACTTGGCCGGGCCTAGGGTGGACCTGCTGCTGGCCAAGGCCGAGCCGATTGGTAGCAGAATGTTCTGTGATAACGCCTCTGCGATAACGTATTTAAGAAGGGGAAAGCAGAAAAAAAAAGAGAGAGGAGAGAAGATGTGAAGAAGCTGAGCAGGGGCAGAGGCGCAGGCACAGGCCTCATGGGCCTTGCAGGCCTCACCCTCTGGCCTCTTGCCAGGCAGCCGACTGGGCCCAGCCCGGCTGCAAGAAGTGGAGAGGAGATGAGCTGGATGATGTGAAGAGATCCTAAGAGGTGTCTGCCAGCCTGTTGTGAAGAACTTTTCTTGTGAAAGGAAAAGCTGCAGATGCCAAGGTCAGTTCAGAAGGAGGGGGAGGAGTAATGTGACTCCTGGCCAAGATTCCCCTGCAGCCTGTGGTGACGACCATGGTGGAGCAGGTTGACCCCCTGCAGCCCATGGAGGTCCACGGAGGAGCAGAGATCCACTTGGAGCCCGTGAAGGATCCCACATCAGGGGAGGTGGATGCCTGAAGGCAGCTGTGGCCCGTGGAGGGCCCGCTGGGACAGCCGTTCTGGAGAGACTGCACCCTGTGGAAGAGATGACCCACACTGGAGCAGTTCCACGAAGGACTGTGGCCCGTGGGAGGGACCCCACGATGGAGCAGGGGAGGAATGTGAGGAGTTCTTCCCCCGACCATGAAGCAGCGGCATGAAACAATGTATGATGAACTGACCGCGACCCCCATTCCCTCTTCCCTACTGTGCCGCTCGGGGGGGGAAGGTAGTAGAGATAATGTTAAGCTTGGGAAGAGGGAGGGGTGGAGGGAGGTTATCTTGTTCTCTGTCTCATTATCCTGCTGTTTGTAGTAATAAATGAATAGTTTTCCCCAAGTCGAGTCTGTTTTGCCTGTAACGGTAACTTTAAGGATTTCTCCCTGTCCTTATCTCAAACCTCGAGCCGTTTTTTCTTTTATTATATCCCCCTATTCTCTTGGAGGGTGGGGGGACTGAGAGAGAGACTGCGTAGTCTGGTCCGATCGGGGCTGAACTACGACAAGCTTAGAGAAGTTTAACTGGAGAATTCAAGATCTTTTGTTATATAGTATGCAAAATTAAACTGTAGTATGATTATTCTATCTATAGGAACATTACATAACGATTTCCTGTGTTTTCACTAGTACATTTCATCCAAAGATGGTTAGCAGAGGTGTAGAAGCTATTATTGCTTTGAACATTCGTGTCCTTTCTCCTTGCATCTCTCAGTGGTGGATACCAGAAAAATGAGCTCTAAAATTAACAAATAGAAAAATTCCGTGCTGTCAGAACTGACTGGGATACCCCTCCTCAGGTAAAGCTTTTAATAGTAAATATGAAATTCTGAGATACTGGTCTCCTTCCCAAAAACAAAACAGAAGCAAAACACTGCTTAAATTTTATATTTGTCAGTCCCTACCACACGACAAAATTAGCTTGGAAAGTAATATCAAAAGAATTAATTTTTTTTAGCAAGAAAAAAAAGAAACAATGCCGAAAGCCTTGGTTCACACAGTCTGCCATTAAAATGCCAGAAGTAAACAATGAATCTGTTTTAGCCAAACTGTTCAAGATTTAAAAATATTTAAAAGCCATTCCCTCTCCTTTAATAAAAAACAGATATTGAAGAAAAAAAGTTAAATAAAATGGGTAGACATGCATGAGGGGAATCAATGTACAAGCAGTGCCCTAACATCATCATCTCTCTAATCAATGGTTAACAAACTTGCCTTAACATCTTCTTACAGGATGCTGTAGGTCAAGAGAAAGCTTTAGCTGTGATTTAAGTGCTGGATTAATACATGTAGGGGCTTCTTTTCAGTTTTGCTCACCTGTTTTTATGCTTTTAGTAACTGGATTGTTGAACTTAGATTCAGTAAATAAATTATTTCATTTTACCTTCACCTTACTCGTATGAGCAATAACGTCAGGATAACTAGCAAGGAGGTGGTTGGTGACAGCCAACATGGCTTCACCAAGGGCAGATCGTGCCTGACCAATTTGGCGGCCTTCTATGACGAGGTGACAGCGTCGATGGATGAGTAATGGATATCATCTACCTGGACTTGTGCAAGGCATTTGACACTGTCCCACACGACATCTCTAAACTAGAGAGACATGGGTTTGATGGACGGACCACTCGGTGGAAAAGGAGTTGGCTGGATGGCCACACTCAGAGAGTGGTAGTCAACGGCTCAATGTCCATGTGGAGACTGGTCATGAGTGGTGTCCCTCAGGGGTCTGTGTTGGGCCCGGCCCTGTTCAACATCTTTGTCGGCAACATGGACAGTAGGATAGAATGCACCCTCAGCAAGTTCGCCAACAACACCAAGCTGTGTGGTGCCGTTGACACGCTGGAGGGGAGGGATGCCATCCAGAGGGACCTTGACAGGCTGGAGAGGTGGGCCTGCACCAACCTCATGAAGTTCAACCAGGCCAAGTGCAAGGTCCTGCACCTGGGCTGTGGCAATCCCAGGCACAAATATAGGCTGGGCAGAGAATGGATCAAGACCAGCCCTGAGGAGAGGGACTTGGGAGTGCTGGTGGACAAGAAGCTCAACATGAGCTGGCAATGTGCCCTTGTGGCCCAGAAGGCCAACCACATCCTGGGTTGCATCAAGAGGAGTGTGGCCAGCAGGTCGAGGGAGGTGATTCTGCCCCTCTACTCTGCCCTGGTGAGACTCCACCTGGAGTACTGTGTCCAGTTCTGAAGCCCCTAACATAAGAAGGACATGAACCAGTTGGAGAAGGTCCAGAGGAGGGCCACAAAGATGATAAAAGGGCTGGAGCACCTCTCTTATGAGGCCAGGCTGAGAGAGTTGGGGCTGTTCAGCCTGGAGAAGAGGAGGCTCCGGGGAGACCTTATAGCGGTCTTCCAGTACCTCAAGGGGGCCTACAAGAAAGATGGGGAGAGGCTGTTCAGTAGGGCCTGTTGTTATAGGATGAGGAATAATGGTTTTAAAATAGAGGGAAGTAGATTTAGATTAGATATTCGGAAAAAATTTTTTACAATGAGGGTTGTAGAACACTGGAACAGGTTGCCCAGAGAGGTGGTGGATGCCCCATCCCTAGAAACATTCAAGGCCAGGCTGGATGAGGCTCTGAGCAACCTGATCTAGTGGGGGATGTCCCTGCTCCTTGCAGGGGGGTTGGACTAGATGGCCATTGAAGGTCCCTTCCAACCCTAACCATTCTATGATTCTATGAACTAGCAAAGACCAAGGTATTCCATGCCTGCAGTGCAGAAATCCTTAACCTTCTCCCAGCTGGGGATTCGAACATCAATCTCCTGACAATCCAAACAACAGATTTTGATTGAGCTCCAATCCCGGAATTCTTTCATTTCAGAAATCCCTTTGCAATTGCAGTTATCCAGAGTTGATGGGGTGCTCAAGAGAACAGCTTTACAGTCATTGCATTCAATTACCAAAAATATGAATTAACACCTTAATGAAGAGGAAAGTTATTACTTAATAATTTCTATTCTTAACATTTTAAAATAGGTGCAAACTGTGCTTCCAAGAGAACTGATTTATCAGCAACCATTGCATAGTCAAAATACGTACATTCCCTTTCTTCTTGCCCTTTCCTTCTGTTGTGGTTTAGCCTGAGTCACCACACATTTGCTCGCTCATCCTCCCCCTCCCCTGCGGGATGGAGGAGAGAAATTGGGAAGAAAGGGAAACTCATGGGTTGAGATGAAGACAGTTTACTAAAATAGCAAAGGAAAACTACAATAATAACAGAATGTAAGTATACTAAAATATACAAAAGGAACAATGTACGTTTTCTCACCACTCGATGTCCCAATGAAAGATACAGCCTGTCCCGAGCGGCAGTCATGGAAATGAAACTGAGCGGCAAGCAAAGGAGTGAAAGGGAGCCAGCAAGGTAGAGGGAACAATGCCAGCGAATGAGAGAGAGAGAGATGGATGCCAGGAAGGCAGATACCTGCCCTGGCCAACCCCCACTTATATACTGAGCATGACGTTTATGGCATAGAATACTCTCTTTGGCCAGTTTGGGTCAATTCTGTCTGTCTTTCTCCCAGCTTCCTGCATCTGCACATTAGCGAGACTTGGAAAGCCAGACAGTGTCCTTGGTCTCATTCACAACAACTCATATCATCAGGGTGTTTTATCAACATTCTTCACACACCAAATCCAAAACACACCAGCTACTGAGAGAAAAATGAACTCCATCCCTGCTGAAACTAGGACAGCAGCCTGATCCACTTGCTAGTTGTTTTGATGTTCTTCAGTGGCTTAACTCTTGGGTACGTGGGCATCTATGTGACGTACTTTTACAACCAGATTCTCTAACTGGGAAGCAATATCTTGCCACAATGCCCAGATGGGCCTGCCTCTACACTGCCAGTTGCTCTGTTTCTATTGCTTTAACCACACCCACAGAGCATTTGCCACCATCCATGAGTCAGTGCAGAGATAGAGCACAGGCCATTTTTCCCTTTCACCAATGTCTAAAGCCAGCTGGATGGCTTTCACCTCTGCAAACTGACTTGATTCACCTTGGCCTCCAGAGGCTTCTGCAATTCGTCATGTAGGACTCCATACAGCAGCTTTCCACCCTCAATGTTTTCCTACAATACAACAGGACCTATCAGTGAACAAGGCATATCTCTTCTCATTTTCTGGTAGATTATTATATGGTGGGGCCTCCTCAGCATGTGTCACCTGTTCCTCTGGTGGCATTCCAAAATCTTTCCCTTCTGCCCCATTCATGATCACTTCTAAGATTTCTGGACGACTGGGGTTTCCCATTCGAGCCCACTGTGTGATCATTGCGACCCACTTATTCCACGTAGCATCACTTGCATGATGTGTAGAGGGGACCATCCCTTTGAACATGCAGCCCAGCACTGGCAGTCTGGGTGTCAGGAGGAGCTGTGTTTCTGTACCAACCACTTCTGAAGCAGCTCAAACACCTTCATATGCTGCCAGTATTTCTTTTCCGGTTGGAGTGTAGCAGGCCTTGGATACTCTATATTCTCGGCTCCAAAACCCTAGAGGTCGACCTCGAGTCTCCCCTGGTGTTCTCTGCCGGAAACTCCAGGTAGGGCCATTCTCCCCAGCTGCGGTATAGAGGATGTTTTTCACATCTTGTCCTGTTTGGACTGGCCCAAGGGCTACTGCATGAACAATCTCCTGTTTAATTTGTTCAAAGGCTTGTCATTGCTCAGGGCCCCACTTAAAATCGTTCCTCTCTCAGGTCACTTCATAGAGAGGGCTTACAATCATACTGTAATTTGGAGTATGCATTCTCCAGAAACCCACAATGCCCCAGAAAGGTGACGCGTGGATCAAACTCTACAACTCGTAAAGAGTTATAAAGCAGGCATGTTTATTTGGCGCCAGGTGCGTGGGGGATCGCTCCTCAAAAAGCACACACACTGACAGCACATTTTACCAAAAGTTTATACGGTGCAGGTATACATATTCATAGGATTGCACAATACAGACATACATATGCATAAGTGAGGCGGGGTTATTAAAAAAACCACTTGCGTTAGCATTTCAGATCTGTCTCTGGTGGTCATTTACTTCTTCAGGGGTCTTATCTTCCTCTAGATGAACTTTAGTCATTCACCCATGCTCTCTTTTCGCTTGGTGATTTCAGCAGTTTCTTAATGACTTCTGACCAACATTGCAGCTCCTGTTATCACGTCCTTTGCTTGACATATTAGTCCTTGACAAATACCAGTTTCTTGACAAATACCAGTCCCTGATAAGCTTAAGTGAGTTTCAAGGCAAACAGGATTGTTAGGCATTCTCTAGCAGACAGTTAGTCTCCTAAATCAAGCAATATTTAGCAGACAGTTAATTCCCTTTATCAATTCCCCCCTTTTCTTTCTCCTAAGCAAATTCTTTTGCTGTTAAAAGTGGTTCATTATATTTCATTACCATTTTTAAGGCCCATATTTGTTCAGCAAGCTTCTTCAATTTATACCAAAATATAAGATTTACTACCGTTAACATTGCCATGACTATCAGTAATATCAATATCGGGTGGGTCAGTATGTTTAAGATCTTGGTAGCAGAAGAGGAATAACCCATGAACTCATCCCACCAATAGTGCTCTCCGTCTGACTTCACTCATTCCATTATTTGGTGTATTCTTTTTGCATCATGTTGGATAGCAATTAAAGTCTTTCGGCCACTTTCCTGGACTTGCTTTATCAATCTCTCTAAGTTTTCATGATGCAGTAGTTCCCTTACCAGAGCAAGATTCATTCCAATAGGGGTGGGCTGCAAATCTTGAATCAATTCATTACTAGATCATATCAATTGATAGGTAATGACAGGAGCAGTATAAGTAAAATCACATCCTGTGAGACTAACAAAATTACAGATGCAAATATTTGAATGGTTACTCGTGTCCACTATTAGGTCATCAACTTGTACAGAATCACATGGAGTCCTCAAATAAACACATCCCATACCCTTGTAAATTACAATGGTTTCTAGGGTCTCATTGGGGTGTATCTCAAAGTGACAAACATTTTGTTCCATATCCAGACAAATATCCTGCCCTTTTATGGTATTACCTTCACAAATAAATCCCTGCTGGTCTCACACAGCACAGGCCTCGACATCAATAATTTGCCATTTCTTCCCATTTTTCGTAGCCCATACCCTATGTTCTAAGGGATAAAGTACACTTCCATGGTGATTTAATCCTAAGGCAACAATCGAATATATATTGTACACCAAGGCTTTAGATATAGTTAGTACAAAAGCTGTGGCTGTGTTGCTAGTAGGGTCAAAGGTAAAATTAACTAAGTGCCACCACGACTGCAATTTCCTTTCAAATTCAGTTGCATTATCCCAAATTACCTTTTGGATTTCTCTTGGCAGGATTCCGTCCTCTCCTTCCCTGATGATTGCAGCTGCTATTGATTGTATCCATAATTGGGCTTGGATACAACTGAGTGCTTTAGAAACATTAGTTTGAACTACGTCTAATGCATCTACAATTCATTATAACAATATTTGCAATAAAATGTGGTCCTCTGTCTGAGGAGATTGTTGCAGGAATCCCAAATCTCGATACAATTTATTCTATTAATGCTTTAGTTACCTCCCTAGCTTTATTGGTTCGGCAAGGTGTTGCAATAAGGACACAGACTCCGTGGATGGTGTACCAGAGACCTTTATTGTCCGTCAGCCTAAGTCTTTTATATCTTTTCTCAGTTACATGCGGAATGTACGCGCTTAATCATCTAATTCAATTGGTAGCAATATACTGTTCACGTGCCTTAAACTTCATTTGGATTGGTTATAGATTTTTAGTTGTCTTTACTATTTTTGCCTTTGGTATTTACTTATCTTGTTCTAATTGCTGTTTTTTGTTATTGAGCAAGTGGTGTTCAAGGACATAGCTCAAATTCTTCAATATCAGACAGCTGTGCTGCACTCTCTGTTCCCACATTTCCCCCTTTTTGTTTTTCTACTATCAATATCCGATGTAGTATTTTCTGTATCATTTTTGTAGGCAGGTGAATCAAACACAAAATGTTAATGATTATGCTTACTAAAATGCCCCATCCCTGGAATCGTTCAAGGCCAGGCTGGATGAGGCTCTGAGCAACCTGATCTAGTCAGGGATGTCCCTGCTTCTTGCAGGGGGGTTGGACTAGATGACCGTTGAAGGTCCCTTCCAACTCTAACTATTCTATGATTCTATGATTCTATACCTAATTTCTCAATTCCGATTTCAGCCAAAGATAGCAACCACCCTGTTATGCCACACAGAAACTTAGTCAAGATAATTACTGACCACACGTTATACATATTAATGATTACGTAAGAAAAACTAAATTTCACTACCTTCTAATAGTTTTCTACTACAGCATTCTTCTACCATTATAGATATAACAACTCCAGTAACTTTCTTATCTACAAGGCCAGTGACTAGCTTTTTGCAGGCCTCTGTTGAAACAAGCCTTAAATTCTGCTAACAGTGTCTTGTATCTAAAAGCTTCCCTTCTCATTCCATGGTTTTCTTCCAACAAGCATGATTGTATCCCTCTCCCAAGGTCAGTTTGCTTTCACTGATACCATACTGGCTCAAGAAATACCCACATCTCTCTCTCTTTTGTTCATGAGAAGAGGCTTGTTTCAACGCTTTATCTATTTAAGTCTGCACACATTTTAAGACACAGAATATAGATCAAAATACATATATAAAAAGAATGAATAAGCATCCTACAGCTATTTGTAATAAGCTTTTTATCAATCCACCAAAAAGATTTCTGAATATATGAAAATCATCCCTTTGTTGCAGTTTACAGATTCATGCAGCAAAGCCCATCAAAATCCTGACCACCATGATTTTGTGGTAATAATAAAAAATCTATTGCTGATCTGTTCTGTTACCAACCCAACTACGCCAAAGACACCGCTGAGCAAGAGGATGATGATCAGCTGGTGTTCTGGTTTTGTTAGTGAGGGGGGGCCTAAGGTGGTAGCTTCTGTAGGAAACTGCTAGAAGTTGCTCCCCTTTGTTCAGTGGACTCGGCCGGGCCTAGGGTGGACGCACTGCTGGCCAAGGCCGAGCCAATTGGTAGCAGAATGTTCCCTGATAACGCCTCTGCGATAACGTATTTAAGTAGGGGAAAACAAAAAAAAAAAAGGAGAAGATGTGAAGCAACTGAGCGGGGGGCAGAGAGGGGGAGGCGCGAGCCTCATGGGCCTTGCAGGCCTCACCCTCTGGCCTCCCGCCGGGCAGCCGACTGGGCCCAATTCGGCCCGGCCTGGCTGCAAGAAGTGGAGAGGAGATGAGAAGTGAATAAGATGTAAAAAGGATCCTGAGAGGCGTCTGCCAGCCTGTTGTGAGGAACGGTTGCAGACGCCAAGGTCAGTTCAGAAGGAGGGGGAGGAGTAACGCGGCTCCTGGCCAAGATTCCTCTGCAACTCGTGGTGAAGATCATGGTGGAGCGGGTTGTCCCCCTGCAGCCCATGGAGGTCCACAGAGGGGCAGAGATCCACCTGCAGCCTGTGGAGAACCCCACGCCAGAGCAGGTAGAGGCCTGAAGGAGGCTGTGGCCCGTGGAGGGCCCGCTGGGGCAGCTGTTCTGGAGGGACTGCACCCCATGGAAGAGATGACCCACGCCGGAGCAGTTTCACGAAGGACTGTGGCCCGTGGGAGGGACCCCACGCTGGAGCAGAGGAGGAATGTGAGGAGTTCTTCCCCCAACGATGATACAGCGGCGTAAAACAATGCGTGATGAACTGACCGCGACCCCCATTCCCTTTTCCCCTCCTGTGCCGCTCGGGAGGGGAAGGTAGTAGAGATAATGTTAAGCCCGGGAAGAGGGAGGGGTGGGGGGAGGTTATCTTGTTCCCTGTCTCATTATCCTGCTAATTTTAGCAATAAATGAATAGTTTTCCCCAAGTCGAGTCTGTTTTGCCCGTGACGGTAACTTTAAGGATTTCTCCCTGTCCTTATCTCAAACCTTGAGCCGTTTTTCTTATATCATCTTCCCCTATTCTCTTGGAGGGTGGGGGGAGCGAGAGAGAGACTGCGTAGTCTGGTCCCGATCGGGGCTGAACTACGACAGCTGGGTCAGAGCAGAGAAAGGAGGCAAGCACAGCACCCTCAGGGCATCCTCTGTTGTTCGCAGAGTGCGCTTCGGTTCCCCCCTCTCCCCTCCACCCTGAGCTACCTCAGTTTATCCCCTCAGCAGATTCAGTGAAAGAGTACTGACTAGACGTTGCTGCATGCGTGGCCAACGCATACAACAAGGCCTGACTAGACGTTGCTGCACGCGTGGCCAGCGCATACAACAAGGCCTGTCAAATATGTGCTCTGCAGGCTAACAGCGGTTCTGTTTTGTGAACTAGCTTAGTGTATAGAATCTACATCAGTTAACAGCGTTGATAGTACCAATGCAGTTGTATGTGTTTTCTTAGCAAGCCAACAGCCCAATTTATTTAGCATAGCTAATGCCTGGGAATTTGCCACACCAGGTGCTAAGATTGAAGCAGCAATAATTTCACTTGGTTTCCAAAACTCTATATTATTTTGGTAATCAGATTCAAGGCTATGTGAATTTCTTTTAGGTCCTTTATGCTGTCTGGATTTTGATGTGTTAGTGCTTGCATGATTATACCATGCTGTATCGTTGCAATGTATAGATCTTAAAGCATTTACAATCATTACCCCTCTAGTAACATTAGCTCTTGAATAGTTAAAAAAATAAATAGACAGAAGTCCATCTTTACTGATCCCAAAAGTTCCATCTCTTGTAGTTCAGCACTCAGCACTCGCAGCTGCTGTTGTTTTACACAAAGTTGCCGTCCTACCGTTGTCTGGCAGGACATTTGGATGAGGCTCTGGGCAACCCGATCTAGTTGGGGATGTCCCTGCTGCTTGCAGGGGGGTTGGACTACATGACCTTTGAAGGTCCCTTCCAACCCTAACCATTCTATGATTCTATGATTTGTTCTTTCTGTGACTGATGTCCATAGGGCTGCCATACAGCTTGTTAACAGTCCGATGAATGCAAGGTAGCTTGGAGTGCTGGTCATACCCATCGTGCAGGGATCCACTTTTTTTTTACTTCTCCTGCAGAGACACAAGCATATCCTTTTCCCCATGTTATAAGAGGAAATAGTCCTTCCCAATTACCTGTTTCCAGATTCTTTACCATCACCGGAGCTTGCCCTCGGATGGCATCATGTACAGTAGATGATCCAAAATGTTTCTGTATTGGGGAAGAATTGTCACTCCATCGATTTAGAAAATTGAGCACATACATTGGTTTTTTGGTTTTTTTGAAACTGTTCATAACAACAAAGGATTATTAATTTCCTTTAACCTTGTCCATTCAGCGCATTGTATTACATTGACCACATAGGCAGATTCAGAGACAATACTGAGGGATTAATCTTTCCACTTATACAAAGCTTGTACCACCACTGCAAGTTCCACAATTTGGGTTGAACCTTCTACCAATTGTACGTCATGATGCCACTTATCATTTTTCTTCCACACAATTACAGATTTGTGCGTTTTTCCTGATCCATCTGTAAATATTGTCAAAGCAATTTTTTATGGGAGTGCAACATAAATGAGTTGCTGAATACAACACTAATTTTCTTAAAAATTGCAGCATTGGTTGCTTAGGCAAATGAATGGAAATCTGTAACAAAACTGTTTGTAATGCCTTCTGGAGTTAGTCTCCTAGGAGAGGTTAAATCTGAGTCTCCCTTACGTATCTGGAATAGTGGAGAAAGCAATTCTGTAGAGGTCTAATACCAGGCATACCCAGTTGATAGCCCCCAGCAATTTCTGCAAATCGTTTAAGGTAAACACTGTTTGAGGGATTTTTAACCTTTGCGGCCTAATTATTTTTTCCATAATTTGTCAGCCGAGATACTGCTAGGAACATACCTTTTGAATTTTTTCTTGAGCAATAACCAATTTAAATTGGGATAATGCACTGGTGATATTATTAAGAACTCTGTCCACCAGAGACTCATCGGGTGCTGCAATCAAGATATCATTCATATAATGATAAATGAGGCTGTTCCTATGCAAGCGCCTTACTGGTGCTATGGCCTGTGCGACATACCAGTGGTAGATGGTTGGACTATTTTTCATACCCTGCAGAAGTACCGTCCAGTGATATCGCTGATTAGGTTCTCCCATATTGATTGAAGGCACAGAAAATGCGAATCGTGGAGCATCCTCAGGATGTAAAGGCATAGTGAAAAAAAACAAACCCAATCTTTTAAATCAATAATGATAATATAATGCCCTGGTTCTGGCCAGGATAGAGTTAATATTTACCTGAGCTGGGTGGAGAACTGAAGCTGGTAGCCCCTATGGCTGGGATAGTTAACTAATTAGCTAACAGCTGGGGTTAATTTACCCAAATTAGCCAAAGGGCTATTCCATCCCATCTGACATCATGCTCAGTATATAAGTGAGGAGGGTGGGGAAGGGAATCTTTTTGCTATTTGGAAGAAATTAGGTGTGGGAATTTGTTATAAGCCATTATACTGTATTTGTATTCCATTGCTGTTTTGTTTTTTTCTGTCACTGCTGTTAACTTTACTTTTTGTTCAATCTCAACCCACGTGTTTGTTTTTTTTTCCTGGTTTTCTTTTGTTTACCAAATCTCCCCCTGTTCTCTTGGAGGGTGGGGGGGGGGTTGAGAGAGAGACTGTGTAGTCTGGTCCCGATCAGGGCTGAACTATGACATATTCCAATCTCGAGATATCATTGAAGGAGATGGTAACCCCTGTTGCAAAGGTCCCATATTCTCAATTACTGAATTTACTGTCCTTAAATCCTGTAAGAGTCATCATTTACCTGATTTGTCTGTATTACAAACACAGGTGTATTCTAGGAACTGTCTCTTGGCTTTATGTCCAAGTTGTAATCGCTTGTCAACTAACTCATTCAAATGGTGCAGCTTTTTTTCTTGCTAAAGGCCACTGGTAAACTGGTATCTGTAACCATGGCAGGTTTTTTGTGGGGTTTTTTTTTGTTTTTTTTTTTTTCGGGTAAGTTTCCCCCACCCCGCCGGATGGCTGGGGGGAGGGGGGGGTGGCGCCTGGCGGTGGCCACAAAAACAGGGAAATATCCTTAAAGCTACTGCCGTAGGCAAAACAGACTCGACCTGGGGAAAACCACTCATTGTCGTAGTTCAGCCCCAATCGGACCAGACTACGCAGTCTCTCTCTCACTCCCCCCACACTCCGAGAGAACAGGGAGAGAAAATATAAGGAAAAACGGCTCGAGGTTTGAGATAAGGACAGAGAGAAATCCTTAAAGTTACCGTCACGGGCAAAACAGACTCAACTTGGGGAAAACTATTCATTTATTACTACAAACAGCAGGATAATGAGACAGAGAACAAGATAACCTCCATCCACCCCTCCCTCTTCCCAAGCTTAACATTATCTCTACTACCTTCCCCCCCCAAGCGGCACAGAGGGGAAGAGGGAATGGGGGTTGCGGTCAGTTCATCACATGTTGTTTCACGCCGCTGCTTCATGGTTGGGGGGAAGAACTCCTCGCATTCCTCCCCTGCTCCGTTGTGGGGTCCCACCCCTACGCCACAGTCCTTCGTGGAACTGCTCCAGCGTGGGTCATCTCTTCCACGGGTGCAGTCCCTTCAGAACAGCTGTCCCAGTGGGCCCTCCACAGGCCACAGCCACCTTCAGGCATCCACCTCCCCCGGTACGGGGTCCTTCACGGGCTCCAAGTGGATCTCTGCTCCTCCGTGGACCTCCATGGGCTGCAGGGGGACAACCTGCTCCACCATGGTCGTCACCACAGGCTGCAGGGGAATCTTGGCCAGGAGCCGCATTACTCCTCCCCCTCCTTCTGAACTGACCTTGGCGTCTGCAGCCGTTCCTCACAACAGGCTGGTAGATGTCTCTCAGGGTCTTTTTTTTTTACATCTTATTCACTTCTCATCTCCTTTCCACTTCTTGCAGCCGGGCTGGACCGAGTCGGGCCCAGTCGGCTGCCTGGCGAGAGGCCAGAGGGTGAGGCCTGCAAGGCCCATGAGGCCTGCGCCTCCCCCTCTGCGCCTCTGCCCCCACTCAGCTTCTTCACATCTTCTCTTCTCTCTTTTTTTTTTTTTCTGTTTTCCCATTCTTAAATACGTTATCGCAGAGGCGTTATCACAAGACATTCTGCTACCAATCGGCTCGGCCTTGGCCAGCAGTGGGTCCGCCCTAGGCCTGGCCAAGTCCCCTGAACAAAGGGGAGCGACTTCTAGCAGTTTCCTACAGAAGCTACCACCTTAGGCCCCCCCTCACTAAACAAAACCACGACACTCATCTATTACTGAAACCAAAGCAGGACAATGAGAAAGGGAACAAGACAACCTCTCCCCACCCCTCCCTCTGCCTGGTCTCAACACTATCTTCCTGCCTCCTTCTCTCGCCCCCTGAGCAGGATGGGGAGGGAGGGAATGGGGGCCACGGTCATCCAATCACACGTTACCTTATGCTGCAGTTTACTAAGAGGAAATCTACAATAATAACAAAATATAAGAACATTAATATATACAAAATGAACAATGTACTATTTCTCACCACTTGGTGTCCAAATGACCAATACTCTGTCTGTTTTTTGGCCCAGCTTCCTGCACCTGCTTGTTAAGGAGACTTCAAAAGCCAGACAGTGTCCTTGGTCTCATTAACAACAATCCTTATCATCAGAGTGTTATCAACATTCTTCACATACAAAATCCAAAGCTTCTAAGAGGAAAATTAACTCCATCCCTGCTGAAACCAGACAGTATTCACCCTTTATTTCATACCATTTACTTCATGCTTATACCTGCCTAGGAAATTTTTTACTTTCCTCCGGCCTATAATCTCTTAATTTCTCTGTTTGCACTGCCTATCCGTTTCCACTTAAAGAGCTTATAACTTAACACTGCGCCTTGTATGCAATAGTATCAATCTAGATGTATCACTTGTTCTAACGGGATCGACCTGCGACACCGCACACACCAGAACACTCAGCTGTAGCACAAATATAAATCAGCTGGAATAAGCTTACGTCCACACCAACAACACTGAACAGTAACAAAAATATGACACCGTTGACACAAAAGACACACAAACACACACAAAAAAAACCCACGACACCTTTGACATAAAGAACACACACACAAACACACCACCTCTATAACGAGGAAGCTCCAAAGACTGAAGGCTCCTTTTCCGGATCTATGGGACCTGGATCAAAGGGATTTTCCTGGCTCGCTGTTAGTCTTTGTTTCCATGGACGAAGGAACGGATGGGGTAACGGGTGCTGTCGGATCCCCTTTCTGCGTGTGATTCTTTAAGGCTTCACACATTACATGCCATGCCGGTAATAACCTTTGAGCAGCAGGGTAACCCCGCGTTGCACAGTCCCACAGTTCAACACTTACACTGTCCCCGGTGCCCACCGTGCAGATATTAGAGATGTTAGAGTCTGCTACGTGGGCGGACACCCAAGTCAACAAGCTCTTCAGGTCAGTGTTATTAATAGCACAGTTCTGTTCCTCTAACATTTTTGTTAAAATCGTTAAAACTGATTTATGTTCCTTTGAAGCAGTGCTTCTCGTCGTTCTGGTCTCGGGGACCGCGGCTCTATCACCCGCCGCTCTCTCCCTGGTCTCGTGGACCGCGGCTCTTTTCCCACCGTTTTTTCCCTGGTCTCTTGGACCGCGGCTCTTTACCCGCCGCTCTCTCCTGGTCTCCTGGACCGCGGCTCTTTTCCCACCGTTTTTTCCCTGGTCTCGTGGACCGCGGCTCTTTACCCGCCGCTCTCTCCTGGTCTCGTGGACCGTGGCTCTTTACCTGCCGCTCTCTCCTTGGTCTCGGGGACCGCGGCTCTTTACCCACCGTTTTTTCCCTGGTCATGTGGACTGCGGCTCTTTAACCACCACTTTATCCTTGGTCTCGGGGACCGCGGCTCTTACCTCCACTGCTTTATCCTTGGTCTCGGGGACCGTGTCTCTTACCTCCGCCGCTTGCAACTCTTTTCTCCGTTACTTTTTTGTTCAGCCCGGGCTGCCACCAGTTGCTCTCTTTCCGCGAGTCAAGGTCCCTGTTCGGGCGCCATATGTTGCAATAAGGACACAGACTCCGTGGATGGTGTACCGGAGACCTTTATTGTCCATCAGCCTAAGTCTTTTATATCTTTTCTCAGTTACACGCGGAATGCACACGCTTAATCATCTCATTCAATTGGTAGCAATATACTGTTCACACGCCTTAAACTTCATTTGGATTGGTTATAGATTTTTAGTTGTCTTTACTATTTTTGCCTTAGGTATATTTACTTATCTTGTTCTAATTGCTATTTTTTGTTATTGAGCAAGTGGTGTTCAAGGACATAGCTCAAATTCTTCAATATCAGACAGCTGTGCTGCACTCTCTGTTCCCACAGCAAGGGAATGCTTCTGGCCAGCCTGAAAAGGTGTCCATTAGCATTGCCCAATTCCTGAGCGGTATTTCCTTTCTGATGAGCCTTGCAATGCATGATAGCCACCTTTTTGTGTAGCTGCACTGCTTCCAGGAGCCTAAGAATTTCTTCAGCATGTTTTATATGTTTCCCTTGGGTGGATAGGAGTTCCCTTTCTTTCCATATCGCCCCATGGGCATGGACTACCCCAAAAGTGTATTTGGAGTCCGTCCAGACACTAATCTTCTTGCCTTTAGCTAGTTCCAATGCTCGGGTTAAAGCTATTCTTTCTGCCTTTTGTGCTGAGGTATTTGGGGCAAGGGCTGCAGATTCTATTACCTGATCCATAGTGGTTACCACATACCCTGCTTTGGGGATACCTTGTCGAACAAAGCTGCTTCCATCTGTGTACCAGGAGTCTTCAGCATCTTCCAGTGGCTCCTCTTTCAGGGCCGGTCGGCTGGAATAGACTGCTTCAATCGTTTCCAGGCAGTCATGCGATACCGGTTCTCCTGTGGTTCTGCTGAGGAAAGATGCTGGGTTGACAACGTTAGCAACCACTATTTCCACATCATCCTGTTCCACCAGAACGGCCTGGTATTTAAGGAACCTTTGTGGTGAGAGCCAGTGCCCTCCTTTTATCTCTAATACTGTGGATACAGTATGAGATATCAACACCATCATCTTTTGGCCTAATGCCAATCTACGTGCTTCTTGGATATTTAGCACCAGTGCTGCTATCGCCCTTAGGCAGCTAGGCCAACCTTTACTTACTTCACCAAGTTGTTTGGAGAAGTATGCCACTGCCCTTCTATATGGTCCCAAGTTTTGGGCTAGGATTCCCAGGGCTATTCCCTGCTTCTCATGAGAGAACAGCCAGAATGGCTTAGTAGTATCTGGTAACCCCAAGGCAGGGGCATCCATTAGCTTCCTTTTCAGTTGCTGGAATGCTTTTTCTGCCTCTCCATTCCAGGTGAGGTCTTTTGGATTAGATTTCAACAGTTCATAGAGTGGCCTTACCAAGAGTCCATAGTTATATATCCATAGGTGACACCATCCCGTCATTCCTAAAAACGTGTGGAGTTCTTTAGCTGTCTGTGGTCGAGGTGTCTGACAGATGGCCTCCTTTCTTGCTGTTCCTAGGGTCCTTTGGCCAGCAGTTATCTCGTATCCGAGGTAAGTCACCTGCCGCTGAGCCACTTGTGCTTTCTGTGGAGAGACTCGATAGCCATTAAGTCCAAGGAAATTTAGCAGACAGACTGTCCATATTATACATAGTTCTTTCATTTCAGTGGCTATCAATAGATCATCTACATATTGTAATATTATTCCATTTCCATGTGGTCGCTCCCATTGTTCCAAGTCTTTAGCTAATTGGTTTCTGAAAAGAGTGGGGCTATTCTTAAACCCCTGTGGTAACACAGTCCATGTCAGTTGTGTCTTTCTTCCAGAATCAGGGTTTTCCCATTCAAATGCAAACAGCAGCTGGCTTTCTGGGCTCAAGGGCAGGCAAAAGAAGGCGTCTTTCAGGTCCAATACGGTAAACCAGGCCAATTCAAGTGCCAATTTAGTTAATAATGTGTATGGGTTTGCTACAACAGGATGCAGATCTTCAACGATTCTATTAATAGCTCTGAGATCTTGTACTATTCTGTAACTACCATCCGACTTTTTGACCGGTAGAATGGGAGTGTTACACTCTGACTCACACTCTGTTACCAGCCCACGTTTGATAAACCGGCTGATTATCGGTCGGATTCCTTCCCTATCCTCTGTCCTGAGGGGATATTGCCTGATTCTTACAGGCAGCGCCCCTGGTTTGAGTCTGACTACTACTGGGGAGGCATTTTTCACTTTTCCTGGTATTTCTGAGGCCCACACCCCCAGATATACTTAGTTCTGGACTTCCTCAGGTATTCCTGAGCTAATAGGAGTATATATATCTATGAGGGCCTGTCGTAGTTCAGCCCCGATCGGGACCAGACTACGCAGTCTGTCTCTCGCTCCCCCCACCCTCCAAGAGAATAGGGGGAGATGATATAAGAAAAAACAGCTCAAGGTTTGAGATAAGGACAGGGAGAAATCCTTAAAGTTACCGTCACGGGCAAAACAGACTCGACTTGGGGAAAACTATTCATTTATTTCTAAAATTAGCAGGAGAATGAGACAGGGAACAAGATAACCTCCCCCCACCCCTCCCTCTTCCCAAGCTTAACATTATCTCTACTACCTTCCCCTCCCGAGCGGCACAGGAGGGGAAAAGGGAATGGGGGTCGCGGTCAGTTCATCACGCGTTGTTTTACGCCGCTGTATCATCGTCAGGGGAAGAACTCCTCGCATTCCTCCTCTGCTCCAGCGTGGGGTCCCTCCCACGGGCCACAGTCCTCCGTGAAACTGCTCCGGCGTGGGTCATCTCTTCCACGGGGTGCAGTCTCTTCAGAACAGCTGCCCCAGCGGGCCCTCCACGGGCCACAGCCTCCTTCAGGCCTCCACCTGCTCTGGCGTGGGGTCCTCCACGGGCTGCAGGTGGATCTCTGCCCCTCCGTGGACCTCCATGGGCTGCAGGGGGACAACCCGCTCCACCATGGTCTTCACCACGAGTTGCAGAGGAATCTTGGCCAGGAGCCACATTACTCCTCCCCCTCCTTCTGAACTGACCTTGGCGTCTGCAGCCGTTCCTCACAACAGGCTGGCAGACGCCTCTCAGGATCCTTTTTACATCTTATTCACTTCTCATCTCCTCTCCACTTCTTGCAGCCGGGCCGGGCCGAGTTGGGCCCAGTCGGCTGCCCGGCGGGAGGCCAGAGGGTGAGGCCTGCAAGGCCCATGAGGCTCGCGCCTCCCCCTCTCTGCCCCCCGCTCAGCTGCTTCACATCTTCTCCTCCTCTTTTTCCTGTTTTCCCCTACTTAAATACGTTATCGCAGAGACGTTATCACGGGACATTCTGCTACCAATTGGCTCGGCCTTGGCCAGCAGCGGGTCCGCCCTAGGCCCGGCCAAGTCCACTGAACAAAGGGGAGCAACTTCTAGCAGTTTCCTACAGAAGATACCACCTTAGGCCCCCCCTCACTAACAAAACCAGAACAGGGCCAGACTCAAAAGTTCAATTAGCTGGTCATGTCCCACTTGGAGTTCCACTTTTCCTTTTTTCAAATTTTATTTCCACCTTTAGTTGTTCCAATAGGTCTCGCCCTAATAGGAGTTTTGGTGAGTTAGGCATATATAAGAATTTGTGTATTCCCAATTGTTTTCCCAATTTAAATTTAAGAGGTTTCAAAAAGTACGCCTTCTCACTTTGGCCAGTAGCTCCCCTTACCATTACAAAGTCATCATCCATAGGTGTTAAAGCTTGGTTTAAAACCTAAAATGTTGCCCCGGTATCAACTAGAAATTCTATATTCTGTTGTTGTTTCCCTAGCTGCAATATAACCAGTGGATCTGCTAGGGTAGATTCCCCAGGTCCCCGTCAATCTTCTTTGACGTGGGCCTGTATCCTTCCTTTCCCTTTTATCTTTGGACATTCACTTTTTCAGTGTCCCTTTTGTTTACACCACACACACTGGTCCTTTTCCAAAGGTCTCCCGGGTCCCACACCTCTAGATCCCTTACTCTCCTGTAGCGCCGCTACCAGCATCCGTTTATCCTTCCTCCAATCCTCCTCTTCTCTATTGCTAAACACTCTCCAAGCTTCATCTAACAGTCTCCAAGTTTCTGCTCTCTGTCGGTCGTAATTTCTGCAACTTCCTCCAAATATCACTTGCTGATTGTCCTATAAATAGAGACACTAACTGCTGTACTCCTATTTCCGACCCTGGGTCCAGAGGAGTGTGTCGCCTCATGGTGTATTAAAACAGGGCCTCCCTCTGGCCCCACCGCCTCCCTGAGGGGTGCCTGCACCACTATCTGTTCTTTCTTACTTTGAGTGTGAGAGGATACTGGACTATCTGGAGGGGCTTCCAAAATGGAACCTTCATTTTCTCCTTGTTGTGCTCCTACCGGTGGTTTATAATGCTCTGGCAGGTCTCCCATCCCGGGACCCCTTATTTTCCCCAACTTTGTATATCTCTGCCCTATGCTGCACATGGAGCAACACCTCTTCATCTTTCCTTTTCCCTCTTTCTTATTTTCCTTCTCCAAAGCCATCACCATTGGGTCCTGTGGGGGTGCTAATCCACAGTCCGTTTGATAGTCGGGATGATTCCGGAGGATAAAAAACATGTCCGCATACGAGACCTCATCCCATTTCCCTTCTTTCCTCAAAAACTACATCAATTGCAACAAGGTATTATAATTCAATGTTCCATTAAAGGGCCATTTCTCCTCATCATCTAATTTATACAAAGGCCACCATTAATTGCAATACTTTATTAAAGTCTTTTTGTTTACACTTCCCCCCCCAGCGGCTCTCCTATCTCCTTCCAGTGAGCTAAAATGCAGCCCAGAGGGCTCCTTTTCACTATTCTGCCACTTTGTTTGCCTCCCATAATAGACACTCTGCAGGAGCTTATTCTTCAGCCAAAGAATACAACCTCATTAAATTGACAACAACAATACCTTATCCAAGGCCAAAGATGCAAGGGCGTACTCGCCCCACAGCAAATGCACCTCAATTCAAGACAATTACCGAGACGAAATTCCTGTCTCCCGTTAAAAGAAATAACGTACTTATGACACTCCAAACACTTAGCGCGAACAAACAAGCAACACCGATGGCACAGCGGGCAGGCACTCATCCGTGCTCCACGCCAAATAAACCCGGCACTACTCTGCTTTCCTCCCATATACCAGTGGCATTCTTACTGATTCCTTACACCCTTTTAAGTTCCCACCAAATACCTGCTTAAGCTGGCCTGAACACTCAATCCTATCCCTGTCAGACCAGTTCCCTTGACATTCACCACACCAAAAATTGTCCCCAAACCGTACCTCAACGTTCTGTTTAAAACCAAAGCATTCAAAAATGTACATTGGGTTGCATGAAAAATCCTTATGCACATGTACAGGACAATAAAGGGTTAACAATTGGTTCGACTAACACAGTCTCCAAGTCTGTCATACCCTTCATCCTCTCCAGCCGCTCTCCTTGTGGAGAACATGGAACCGCGGATCAGGACTCCACACTCGCTCCGCAGTCAGACTGCGTCTCACTCACTCAAACACTCACCCAGCTTACTTCAGACAGCAACATAAAACATTAACAATACAATAAAACACTTATCCCACAACATGCGGTACCGGACACAAAAACTTCTTAAGTAGACAGCTTGTAACGACTATCATAAATATCCCAATTATAGCTGCAATGATATAAATTCCAATTCCCATGGGTTACAACAGATGGACGATAGCTATCCCACACAGTGCTCCCACTATTCCAGCGAGAAGCACTCAATTCACCACAGTGACTTGCGTACTGCCCTCAGGGATTCCCGCAAAGTCACCACAGGGACTCGCGTACTGCTCTCAGGGATTCCCGCAAAGTCCCCCCGGTCCGGACTACCCAGGGGTGAGCAACAGCACTCTTCTACCTCATATAGGACGTCTCCTCACGGCTTACAGGCATCCCCTCTCCGACATACCTGGTCCGCTGATGGTCCTTGTCTACTCCCGCAGTGATCGGGCAAGGGAGGGAGTTCTTCCAAGAAAGGCTCGGGGCGCACCAAAGAAGTCCCCCTCTCAGCCGGTCCTGCGATCGAGCAGAGAGGGTCCCATCTGGGTCACCAAATTGACACTCTGTCATAGTTCAGCCTAGTTCAGCGGGGTTATTAAAAAAACCACTTGCGTTAGCATTTCAGATCTGTCTCTGGTGGTCATTTATTTCTTCAGGGGTCTTATCTTCCTCTAGATGAACTTTAGTCATTCACCCATGCTCTCTTTTCGCTTGGTGATTTCAGCAGTTTCTTAATGACTTCTGACCAACATTGCAGCTCCTGTTATCACGTCCTTTGCTTGACATATTAGTCCTTGACAAATACCAGTTTCTTGACACATACCAGTCCCTGATAAGCTTAAGTGAGTTTCAAGGCAAACAGGATTGTTAGGCATTCTCTAGCAGACAGTTAGTCTCCTAAATCAAGTAACATCAAGCAATATTTAGCAGACAGTTAATTCCCTGTATCAAAGCTTGTGCTTCCTTTTTGTTAGTTGGTGGAGCCATAGCTGTTATTTTGTTGACCACATCCATTGGAATGTGACGACATCCATCTTGCCATTTTATTCCTTAAAACTGGATCTCTAGTGCAGGCCCTTTGACTTTGCTTCATCTTATGGCAAAACCGGCTTTCAGAAGGATTTGGATTATTTTCTCCCCTTTTTGAAAAGCTTCTGCTGCTGTGTTGCCCCATACAATGATGTCATCAATGTATTGTAGGTGTTGTGGAGCTTCACCCTTTTCCAGTGCTGTCTACATCAGTCCATGGCAAATGGTGGGGCTGTGTTTCCACCCCTGGGGCAATCGATTCAAGGTGCACTGGATGCCCCTCCAAGTGAAAGCAAACTGTGGCCTGCATTCTGCTGCCAAAGGGATTGAGAAGAATGCATTGGCAATATCAAAGGTGGTATACCACTTGGCTGCCTTGGACTCCAGTTCATACTGAAGTTCTAGCATGTCTGGCAAGGCAACACTCAGTGGTGGTGTTACCTCATTCAGGCCACGATAGTCCACTGCTAGTCTCCACTCTCCACTAGGTTTTCCCACTGGCCATATGGGACTGTTAAAGGGTGAGCAAGGCTTGCTGATCACTCCCTTTCTCTCCAGTTGATGAATCAGCTTGTGGATGGGTATCAGGGAGTCTCAGTTGGTGTAATTACTGCCGGTGCACTGTGGTTGTAGTGATTGGTATCTATTTTTCTTTGACCCTCAGCAACTCCACAATGGAAGGGTCCTCCAAGAGACCAGGCAAGTAAGACAGCTTTTTAATTTTCTCCATCTCCACGGTGGCTATATCAAAAGCCCACTGGTGCCCTTTTGGGTCCTTGAAATACCCCTCCTGAGGTAGTTGTGAGAGACTGAATTGTGGGACTTTTGTCTTAAAGCTTGCTTGCATAGGAAAGACTGAACTGCAGCGCATTTGTCTCAAAGGATTGCTTGGCCAAGTGAGAAACTTTCGATAAGGTGTTGGATAAGATGAGGACAATTGCATGTAACAATTGTGTGAAGAGTGGGGCCATGAATCATGAAGTATGTGTGAATGTACAGAAATGTGGAGACCTGCAGGTGGTCAGAAACTGCAGCCCTTGAGCAGGAATAAAAGGACTGTTGGGACAAACCCTCACTGGGATCGCCCACTGAGAGGTTTGGACCTCCTGGGATGCTGGTGTGACCACCAAACCACCAAAAGATTTGGACCCGACGCGATCGTCCACCGCCAAAGACAAACATTGACACGATCACCCACTGCTGAAGCACCGAGAGATGTGGACCCCCGGGATGCCACAGATCCATAGTGGTGACTATTCTTCCAACATCATGACATCATGACATTTTAATTGGCGTCACGGACAGGATCCCTCTAAGTGAGAGTGCTGTATTGTTCACCTGTTACTTCTCGTTTACGTGAGACCTCTCAGGAAAGTATAGGAGGTGGGATAATGTGTGTTTGAAACATACGTGCTGCCTTCCTGAGATGACCACCCCCTCTCCTAGATCTCCACACCTGTTGTTACTTGTTTAAGTGAGACCTCTCAGGGACCAACAGGATTCCTTGAGAAGAAAGTGCCATATTTGATATTGAGATAAGTGAGACCTCTCAGGGACGTAGGGTAGGGGCGCAGTTGATATATATTGTGAGTTTATGTGAAAATTGTATGTGTTACCCCCCGAGACATCTGTCCCTACCCCTCCATTTGTGAGAATCTTGTTTACGTGAGACCTCTCAAGAAAGTATAGGGAGTGGGATAGTGAGATGTATGTGCCATCTTCCTGAGATGACCACCTCCTCTCTAGATCCTCAAGGTATGGGTGCCAAGAATAATGTCCCCATGCTCTGGTTCTGGCTAGGATAGAGTTAGCATTCACCTGAACTGGGAGGAGAACTGGAGCTGGTGACTCCTATGGGTGGGGCACCCAGCTGGGATAGGTTACTAATTAGCCAACAGCTGAGGTAAGTTCACCCAAATTAGCCAAAGGGCTATTCCATCCCATGTGACATCACGCTCAGTATACAAGTGAGGAGGGTAGGGAGAAGAGTCTCTTGGTATGTGGGAAGAGATGAGGTGTTGAGATTTCTTGTGAGCTATTGTTTTCCATCACTGTTTTGTTTTCTTCTGTTATCTTTCTTAAATTTGTTTTTTATTTTAATCTCAACCCATGTGTTTTTGCTGCCTTTTGTTCACCAATTCTCCCTTCTGTCCCACTGCAGGGTGGGGGGAGCGAGAGAGAGACTGCGTAGTCCGATCCTAATCAGGGCTAAACTATGACAGCTATTTTAGTGCCCAAGGTGGGGCTTGAAGGGTTGAGATAGCAACAGATCTGACTCCAGTGGCTTGAAACAAATCTGTTTATGCACACTTATTGTATTGGTTGTTAGTTATTGGTCACGATGTTGCAGTGGTTGGTTGTGTTGTTGTGTTGTCTACGCTCTTATACGTACTATGTGTTCCCAGTGGTGCTGTATATCATTTCAGGGAAAATGATGAGAATTATCCTTTTGTTATGTTGTGCAATATCAATCTATGCCATGGTAACATCAATGGACTTAAACATAAATAGGTATCTGTATGCGGATGACTTCCCTAATTCTTTCACTTCCAGGGTAATTAAACCACTTTTTGAGAACTCTGAAGATCTGGGGGATATTCAAGCCACTGTGATGTTGTCGTTATGTGTCTTGAATGTGTGCCAAGTCTTGTTTAGGGCTGCAAAACCACTTTTTGGGAATCTCCTCCCAAGATTTACCCTAAGGCAAGATAGTAATATGTGGCATGGTGTGAGGGAGAGCAAACTGACCTGCAATGTAGGTACTCAAACTCCAGCAACAGGCATTGCAGCTGAATCAGAGGGTGAACCTGTGCTGGTATCAGTTGCCCCTGTATACAAGAAGACTTGGAAGAGGAAGTCAGCTCGTTTAGTGAGGGATGAAGAAGCCTCTTCTAGGAGGGAGCAAGAGGAAGAAGAAGAAGAAGAACTACTTGTTTCATGCCAAGGAATAACTCAGCAGGCAGGCTCTTCCTCAGAGGAAGAACTCCTAAATGAGACAGTGAGCATCTGATCTCTATCCCTGAGTGAGCTGTGAGACATGTGAAAAGATTTTAGCTGTCATCCTAGGGAGCACATTGTCAGCTGGCTGCTGTGGTGCTGGGATAATGGGGCCAGTAGCCTGGAATTAGAGGGCAGAGAAGCTAGGCAACTGGGATCCATTTCTAGAGAAGGGAGCATTGACAAAGCAGTTGGAAAAGAGACACAAGCCCTCAGCCTCTGGAGGCGACTCCTGTCAGGTGTGAAGGAGAGGCATCCTTTTAAGGAGGATGTAATGCGTCACCCAGGCAAGTGGGCCACCATGGAGAGGGGTATCCAGTACCTGAGGGAATTAGCTGTACTGGAGGTCGTTTATGATGACCTGAACAATGAGCAGTTATCTAAGGATCCAGATGAAGTCAGGTGCACACAACAAATGTGGCAGAAGTTTGTTCGAAGTGCACTGTCATCATATGCCAACTCATTGGCAGTTATGACCTGGAAAGATGGAGAGGAAGAAACAGTGGATGAACTGGCTGTCTGACTCAAGCAGCAGGAGGAAAGTCTGTCTTCCTCCCTATGGACCTGTGTCTCGGCTGTGGAGAAACTGTCCCAGGAGTTCCAGCAATTCAAAACAGATATGTCCCGTTCCCCACTGGTACGGGCCAATATTTCAGCTATTAGGAGTAAATGTTTCCTTGTTCAAGAGAGATGGTACATGTGGCGGGGTACCCTGTGGTTTACCTTGCGTGACCAAGGAGAGGACATGAGGGAGTGGGATGGAAAGCCTACCTCTGCCCTAGAGGCACGGGTACGTGAGTTGCATGGAAAAAACATTGCAAATAGAAGTTCTCCCCGGAAAATTGTTGCACCAGTCTCCAATAGGGAGCGTAGAAGGAATAGCTTTAGTTCTGACCCTCTTGAAGGGACCTCTCATACATATTTAGAAGAAATGAACAATGAATACTGTGGCCAGGATTAGAGAGGCCCTGCCTCCAGCCAGGTGGAGGAGAGGGATAACAGAGTTTATTGGACTGTGTGGATGTGATGGCCTGGCACATCAGACCCACAAGATTATAAAGCTCTAGTGGATACTGGTGCACAATGTACCTTGATGCCATCAAGCTATAAAGGGGCAGAACCCATTTGTATTTCTGGAGTGACTGGGGGATCCCAGCAGCTGTCTGTATTGGAGGCTGAAGTGAGTCTGACTGGGAATGAGTGGCAAAAGCACCCCATAGTGACTGGCCCAGATGCTCCATGCGTTCTTGGTATATATTAGCTCAGAAGGGGGTATTTCAAGGACCCAAAAGGGTATCGGTGGGCTTTTGGTGTAGGTGCTTTGGAGATGGAGGAAATTATACAGTTGTCCACCTTGCCTGGTCTCTCAGAGGATCTTTCTGCTGTGGGGCTGTTGAGGGTTGAAGAACAACAGGTGCCAATTGCTACCACCACAGTGCACCGGCGGCAATATTGCACCAACCGAGACTCCCTGATCCCCATCCATAAGCTGATTCGTTGGCTGGAGAGCCAGGGAGTGATCAGCAAGTCCCGCTCACCTTTTAACAGTCCTATATGGCCAGTGAGAAAATCTAATGGAGAATGGAGACTAATAGTGGACTATGGTGGCCTGAGTGAGGCTACACCACTGAGTGCTGCCATGCCGGACATGTTAGAACTTCAGTATGAACTGGAGTCCAAGGCAGCCAAGTGGTATGCTACCATTGATGTTGCCAGCGTGTTCTTCTCCATCCCTTCAGCAGCAGAATGCAGGCCAGTTTGCTTTCACTTGGAGGGGCGTCCAGTACACCTGGAATCAACTGCCCCAGGGGTGGAAACACAGCCCCACCATTTGCCATGGGCTGATCCAGGCTGCACTGGAAAAGGGTGGAGCTCCAGAGCACCTGCAGTACATTGATGACATCATTGTATGGGGCAACACAGCAGCAGAAGCTTTTGAAAAAGGGGAGAAAATAATTGAAAACCTCCTGCAAGCTGGGTTTGCCACAAAACGATGTAAGGTCAAAGGACCTGCATGACAGAGAGTTTTTGGGAATAAAATAGCAAGATAGGCGTCGTCAGATTCCAATAGATGTAGTCAACAAAATAACAGCTATGGCTGCGCCAACTGACAAAAAGGAAATGCAAGCTTTCCTGGGCATTGTGGGTTCCTGGAGGATGCATGTCCCAAATTATAGTATGATTGTAAGCCCTCTCTATAAAGTCACCCAAAAGAAGAATGATTTTAAATGAGGCCCTGAACAACAGCAAGCTTTTGAACAAATTAAACAGGAGATTGTTCATGCGGTAGCTCTTGGGCTGGTCTGGACAGGACAAGAGGTAAGAAATGTGCTCTACACCGCAGCCGGGGAGAGTGGCCCTACCTGGAGTCTCTGGCAGAAAGCACCAGGGGAAACTCGTGCTCAACCCCTTGGGTTTTGGAGCCAGGGATATAAAGGATCTGAGGCCTGCTATACTCCAACTGAAAAATAGATACTGGCAGCATACGAAGGAGTTTGAGCTGCTTCAGAAGTGATTGGTACAGAAGCACAGCTCCTCCTGGCACCCTGACTGCCAGTGCTGGGCTGGATGTTCAAAGGAAGGGTCCCCTCTGCGCATGATGCAACAGATACTACATGGAGCAAGTGGGTTGCACTGCTCACACAGCGGGCTCGAATAGGAAACCCCATTCACTGATGGGTCCTGTCGTATTGTAGGAAAACATCGGAAGTGGAAAGCTGCTGTGTGGAGTCCTACAAGACAAGTTGCAGAAGCTACTGAAGGCCTAGGTGAATCGAGTCAGTTTGCAGAGGTGAAGGCCATCCAGTTGGCTTTGGACATCGCTGAACGGGAAAAATGGCCAAAACTCTATCTCTACACTGACTCATGGATGGTGGCAAATGCCCTATGGGGATGGTTAAAGCAATGGAAACAGAGCAACTGGCAGCACAGAGGCAAGTCCATCAGGGCTGTTGCGTTGTGGCAAGATATTGCTTCCCGGTTAGAGAATCTGGTTTTAAAGTACGTCACATAGATGCCCATGTACCCAAGAGTCGGGCCACTGAAGAACATCAAAACTGCAGGCTTCTCTTGCCAGCTTACCTACCCCGCACGCACCGAAGCCCTGCTCCGGGGAAAGCAGGGCATCACACGGATACCGTCAAGCCAAGCCTTCAATTTAATGCTGCGCAACACAGGGTTAAATACCCGTACACCCGCTACGCATGCGAACGCACCCGCCCCCCTGCACCCATGGACCCATCCATGCCCGCCACGCACCTACCCCTACACTCATGGACTTATCCGTGCCCACCACGTACATGGACACACCTAACCCCTGCACTGATGGATTCATCCGCGTCCAGTGCGTGAGTTGCCACGGACCGCCCCTCCAGTGTATGTGCATCCCTTCTAACGTTACCCCACAATTCCCCCCCTCTATGCTAAATCACTCTAGTCTAATGGCTGGTACCCTGAGGCGGATGCCGCTATAACATAGTTGATTACGAATAGTTGCCTAGTAACCCCTCAATCATAGCATGCAAGAAAGGTAACAATAACAGAAACAAACAAAGCCTTATCGAAACAACTACTAGGATCATCAAACCTATGGACACAATATTTCTTAGCCATCTAGGTAAACTGAGGAAGTCCGAAATCTACCCCCAGTCTTTTAGAGCCCTGACGTTGAATACTAACTGGGCAGCATGCGCACGTGTCTTCTCCAAGGCCAAGGAAGCGTTTTTGCTGAAGTTCAAACAGCAGTAGCTTAGGAGACCTAGGACTCCCTCCAAGTCACTGCAACCGATGCCAGGCCTCGCAAGGGCATAATCTAATGCCAACTTCATTTGTGTCAGTCCTTCGTCGCGTGCTGAGTAAAGTTGATGTAGTTCGTGAACCGCTCCCAGAAATTAGTCGTTATCACTTGCATTGGAAGACTCATAATCAGGATCAATCCCACTAAGATGAGCTGGAGAGTGCCATGCCGCTCGGTTACCCTGCCGATCCTCCAGCCACAGCTGTACCAACCAGGCTGGGATCCATCAGGTCCCCGTACCTGTGGAGATACAAGCATACCCTCGTCCCCATGTTAGCAAATCAGCAGGACCTTCCCAACGTGGGTCTTCTGGCAGGCGGTCCCGGACCCCCGGGAGTGCCTTGCCCCCAAACAGCAGCTAACATGAGGAGAAATTATTTTGGATAGGGGAAACGGGCTAAGGGTCAGCAAAGGACATATGATTCAGTACCACAAGTACTTCACTGACCAAGACTCCTGGCGAACCCCTCTTTCCCCCCTCTCTGAAGCAGATTAGCTGTGCTTTCAGGGTCCTGTGTGCGTGTTCTCAATCACTTGCTTGGTGCTGTTCAGAGGAATGCCAAATGTATGGCGGACTCCCCACATCTGCAGGAAGTGGTGAGATATCTGTGACGGCCCACGGTCAGTCTTTATTTTCCGAGGTATCCTAGGCAAATAAAAGCCCAGCTCTGGTGCAGGATGGATTTTGTGTTATGGACGTCGTGAATGGACACACGAAGAGAGCTCGGGAGCAAGTGTCGATCGCAACATGAATGTATTTGAAACAGCCAAACAGCACATAGTCTGTGATATCTAGTTGTCATACCTGGTTCGGAGCATACCTCCGGGGTTAACGCCTGGGTAATATAAGGCCTGGTTCGGGTTAGGTGCTTGACATACTGGACAGGTTGGCACTACAGCCCAACCGTGTGAGATGGGCAGTCGGAACTGACGTCATATGGCGTGTGCGTTCTGATGTATTATTCTCTGTATCACTTTTATAGACAGGTGACCAAGCACGGAATGTTAATGATTATACCTAGTATGATGCCTAGTATCACAATTTTGTAGCTAAGGATAGCAACCACCTAGCTATGCCCTACACAAGCTAATAAGATTACTAATGACACCTTATATATATATATAAAAAAAAAACACCCTAAATTTCACTATTTTCTACTAATTTTCTATTATGATATTCTCTATTACTACAAACATAATAACTTCAGTAACTTTCTTATCTACAAAGCCAGTGACTAATTTTTGCAGGCCTCTGTTGAAACAAGCCATAAATTCCATTAACAATGTCTTGTATTTAAAGTTCCCTTCTCATTCCATGGCTTTCTTCCAACGACTATGATTGTATCCCCCTCCCAAGGTCAGTGTGTTTTCACTGACCTACATCTCCCCTTGTTTGTTTACGAGAAGAGGCTTGTTTCAATGCTTTATCTATTACAATCTGCACACATTTCATTACACATAAAATACAAATTAAAATACATATATAAAAGCATGAATGAGTAAAACATCTCACGTCTATTTGTAATAAGCTTCTATCAATGTAATTTTTTTTTTTCATATTCATGCAGCAAAACTCATCAAAATCTTGACAATCATGACTTTGTTATCTACTGTTACCAACCCTACTATGCCAATAACACCACCACCGAGCAAGAGGATAATTATCAGCTGGGTCAGAGCAGAGAAAGGAGACAGATACAGCACCTTCAGGGCGTCCCCTGCTATTAATAAAGTGTGCTCCGGATCCTCTCCCCCTCCCTGCCCCGAGTCACCCCTGTTTTATCCTCAGCGGATTCAGTAAAAGAGTAGTCAGTAGACGTTGCTGCACGCGTGGCCAACGCACACAACAAGGCCTAACCAGACGTTGCTGCATGTGCGGCCAGCGCATGCAACAAGGCCTGTCAAATATGTGCTCTGCAGGCTAACAGCGGTTCTGTTTTGTAAAATAGTATAGCATATAGAACCTATATCAATTAACAGTGTTAATAGTACTAATATAATTGCATGTGTTTACTTAGCAAGCCAAAAACCCAATTTATTTAGCGTAGCTAATGCCTAGCCACTTGCCACATCAAGTGCAGAGATTGAAGCAGCAATAATTTCACCTGGTTTCCAAAACTCTATATTATCTTGGCAATCAGATTTAAAGCTATGTGTACTTCGTTTAGGTTTTTATGCTGTCAGGATTTTGATATGCGGTCGCATGATTACACCATGCTGTATCGTTGCAATGTATAGGTCTTAAAGCATTTACAATCATTACCCCTCTAGTAACATTAGCTCCTAAACAGTTAAAGCAAATAGGCAGAAGTCCATCTTTAGTGATCCCAAAAGTTCCATCTTCTGTTATTTAGCACTCAGTACTCACAGCTGCTGTTGTTTTACACAGAATTGTCGTCCTACCGCTATCTGATCTGGCAGATTGACCAAGCATGTTCTGAAAGGCTTATTTAAAGATGATATAGACAAACAAATCATGTCCTGTTCTGTGGCATTAACCATAATTACCCACACATTTGTTCTTTCTGTAACTGATGTCCATGGAGCTGCCACACAGGTTGTTAACAATCTGACGGACGCAAGGCAGCTTGGAGCACTGGTTGTAGCCATCGTGCAGGGATCCATTTGTTTACTGTCCCTGTGTTAGTGATTTGAAAGAGAAACTTAACACATATTTAATAGGATATTATCACGTGGGGAAGATTCACTCAGGCATCAAAACATGCATCTGAACCCTTTACTGCTGGACAAATCCATTTAGCAGGCACCCATCGAGGGCCACTCGCAGTTTGCACACATGCATAACCTCGGCCCACTTGCAGTAGTGGTACTGGCCCGTGCCATTCTAAAGTGACCGGGTCACGGAAGCACACTGGAGCTTCCGCTAAGCGGGAAGACAACGTAGTCGAAAAATGCTGGGAAATTGGGGATATCTCTGTTCCAGTCATTTGATTGATTACTACCAGAGCTCTTGTTAGGAACTCATAATGCCCCCCAGGGGACACTCTCTCCCCACCACTAACCCGATCAAGCTGACGCTTGATTGTTTGACGTGCCCGTTCCTCTATAGCTTGGCCACCACTATTGCCTGGGATGCCAGTACGGTGTTCCACTCCCCAGTTCTGTAAGAAATTGTTATACAAGCTGCTTTTATAGCAAGGCCCATTGTCTGTTTTTATCTGTTGAGGTACCCCCAATGTAGCAAATGCAGCGCAACAATGTCGGATAGCAGCACGTGCATTAGTTTTGATTTCTGCGGTAGCATGGATGCAACCGCTACAAGTATCCACACTTACATGAAGATATTTAAACCGTCCGAAGGGGGGATATTCTGTAATATCTTGCTGCCAGATCTGGTTTGCTTGAAGGCCCCGCGGATTAACACCTATTGCTATGGAAGAGGTAGATTTGCAGCTAGGGCAAGCAGCGATAATTGCTCGCGCGTCCGCTAAGGACACTTTGAAAGTTTTGGCCAGAGCTCGAGCCCCTTGATGAAAGAACTGATGAGATAACTGAGCTTGTTTTAGAGCAGGAACCCCCACCGCTGCTATCTGTACCAGAGTACTTGCGGCCTCGTCTGCCTGATGATTACCCTCTGTAATAGCCCCTGGTAACGTGGTATGGCTATTAACACGCGCAAAAAAAAATAGGTGCAGTACGCTGTTCTAGTGCATTTTGAAGCAGTCGTGCTGGGGCTGTAGTTCCGGGCAAACTAAGTGTACAGCAGAGAGCTAATCGGTAGCAATACTCACTGTCAGTCACAATATTTATCGGGATATTGATCCATTTGTGTATGGCATGCGTTATTGCTTGTAATTCCGAGCCCTGAATAGAGCCCTCTGCCTTCCAAACTTGTGTGTGCCAAGTTCCTTGGTTATACCAAGCAACAGCCGCTTGCTGAGTCCGTCCGGAGGCATCTGTGAATACAGTAAGTCCCTGCACTGGGGTCATTACAATTGGGCTAACTGGCAGTACTGTGACTGACTCCAATGCCTTTAGCGCCATGCATGGCCGGGCTGGACGGATGTCACCAGAAAAGTGTGCTAGCGCCCCCTGAATGTTGGTATCCATCATCATTAAATTTTCTAATGTTGCCGCATTGTTGATTGTTGGAATCATCATGGCAAATCGCTTACTGTCATCAGGGTGCAATGGTATGGAGAAAAAGCAGTCTTTAATGTCTATGACCACTACCGGCCAGCTGTCCGGTAACATGGACGGCCAAGGCATACCTGGCTGCAGTGGTCCCATGTCTTCCAGTACTGCATTCACTGCTCGCAAATCATGCAAAAATCGCCAAGTTCCAGACTTCTTTTTTATCAGAAACACTGGACAGTTCCAGGGGCTTATTGAGTGTATCAAATGTCCTGCTGCTACTTCCCTATCTACTAGCAAATTTAATTGATTCAATTTTTCTTCAGTTAGCGGCCACTGATCCACCCATACCGGGTTGTCGGTTAACCATGTCATTCTAATGTAGGGTTTTTCTGGATCAGTGGCCTCCACTAAAAAGGCTTTTCTATGCTGAGCTGAACTTTAAGAGATTGCAAAACGTCCCGACCTAAAAGGGAAACAGGTAGATTATTCAATACGTACGGTCGTATAGTTGTCTCACCTTTTTCTCCTCTTATTGAGAGACGTGCTGGGTATTGGCTCCGTAATGCTCTCTGACTGCCGCCAACGCCTTTCAATGGGGTGGCCACTGGGGCTAAAGGAAGCTCCTTTGGCCAATCTGTCAGAGAAATTACCGTAACGTCTGCTCCAGTGTCTAACATGGCTTCAAAGCAGTTTGGTGGCTGTTGGTCTGCTTCCGTGGAAGGGTACCTGTGTGGACGTAGCTCGCACACGACTACCGGGCGTGTTGAAAGATCAAGTAATAAACGGACAAAAGTTGACCCTTTGGGCAAATATACGGGCATCTCGGACACCGGAGTAACACACACTGTGTTTTCCCCGTTTTGTGTCTTCATTTCTGGCACCACCTCCACCCCCAACTGTTGTGCCCCTGCCCCTACTATTATTCCAGGTGGTATTTTTTCATCAATGCGTACATAAGTAGGGGCTGTAATCCACAAACCTTCCGCACAAGTTAGTTGTACTCCTGAGTGGGACCCGACAGCAGGGCCCGCCCCTCTCTGTTTAGAAAGGTTAGTGGGGGCGTTTCTTTGCCTGGCATATCCCTCCGCCCCCGTAAGAGACCGCGCCTCCCGTTTCCCTGCCCCTCTGCCAGGCGTGGCTGCAGACACTGTTTGGCAAGATGTCCGCCCCGCCCACATCGAAAACATCTCCTTTTTTGGCCATTTGTGGGTTCTGTCTCTTGATTGGTCCCTGAGGGACACTGTCGCTTAAAGTGTCCTACACCCCCACAACCAAAACAGGTGGGGCCCACGGTCGGTGATTGCATAGCAGATACTGCTGCGATGAGCGGTTTTGCTTGTTGCAGCGCTTCTGCCTCCATGACTCGTTTAATCATCTGTGCCACACCTGCATTCCTGGGCAATTGAAGCAAAAGTTGTTGAGTTACCTCGTTTGCATTCTGTTTAGCTAGTTCTTTCGCCAGTATAGGTTTCACATCCTCTGGCAAATCAGAATTCTCAATCGCTTTTTGCAGCCTTTCCAAGAAAGAGGTATACGACTCCCCTACGCCCTGCTTCACCTGAGTGTATGACCACTTCTTGCCCTCATACTTACCCATTTTTGCAAACGCCACTTGTGCCGCCCGTACAGCGGCGTTGATGTCTCTGCCTCGCATGTTAGCCTGTGCAGCCGGATCAGTGAAGTTACCTGAACCCATAATCCTCTCCACAGTAATCCCGTGCAAGGGGTGATTCGGATCTAAAGCTTCTAAAACCATCCTATCTGCTTCCTCCTTTAACGTGGCCTCCCACAGCACCATTTGGGGGGCTGTAAAAACCGCTCTAGCCAGCTGCCTGCAATCAAAGGGAAGCGGATTCGCTGCCCAGATGACATCTAAAATCGCTCAAGTCGCCACCCCATTAACACCTTCCTCCTTCACCACCTTCTGCCACTCTCTAAGCAACTTGTAATCTAACGGGCTCCACTGCCTCCCGTCCTGCCCCTGTGTCACTGGGCACACCATTATACCCCCGTCTCCGTCTGGTGGCCCTAGAGAAACTCCTTCCAATACGCAATTTCTAGCAATCAGTGTCCAATCTGTAAATCCACGAGTCATCCCCTTTTCAGCTGCTGCCTCCGCCTTCCGCGCCGACCCCTCTACTTGATGTAATGTTTTTTCTACATCTGACGCCAACCGCGTGAACCTTCGGATTAAAGCGTGCACTACTCCCACTTCAGTGGCCCCCTCCCTTCCTTTTTCAGTCCATGAATCATTAGGGAGAGATGGTAAATTGGTCTCATCCTTCTGCAAATTTTCTAACGGTGGAGCTGATGGGACAGAAGTAGAGACAGAGGGCATTTCTGTATCCTCGCATTTGGGGGGTTGTTTTTTCAATTCTGGCTCTTCCGGCAAGGAAGGTATGATACACGGGGGAGTACATCCAAATTCTACCATCCCTTTGCTATCTTTGAAGGCTGCCGGCCGAACCGGGCAGACCACGGGAGCGCCACCCCCCTTCCCCTCTGTGCCGTCTCGAGCCCCTTCGTCCCCCTCCCCCTCTGCCTCCGGGGGCCGCTGTTCTCCCTTGATTGCAGCTAAAGTTGTAAGCCACAATTCACGCTCCTCACGAGCCTTAGTCAGCAATCCTTTTACTGAACCTAACGTCTGCAGCCGCGTCACCACACCCCTCGCTCCGACCTCCCCTTCTTTCTGTAACTCTTTCCCCGCCGCCTGTAACCGCGCCACGTCCATCACCTCTCCTGGCTTGTTAATCAAGCCCCTTTTCTGCATCCATAGGATGAACTCCGTCAACGGTGCCCTATGCACCGGACAATTCAGATCTTTACCCAACGCCTTTAATACCTTCACTGTATCAGAGATGGATGCCATCTTAACAGCAGGCAGGCACGACCGCCGCGCGGCCCCAGCTCAAAACCGTCCGGACCTGTCACACGTCGGGGTCACCACTTGCAGGCTGCTCTTGCCAGCTTACCTACCCCGCACGCACCGAAGCCCCGCTCCGGGGAAAGCAGGACATCACACGGATACCGTCAAGCCAAGCCTTCAATTTAATGCTGCGCAATACAGGGTTAAATACCCGTACACCCGCTACGCATGCGAACGCACCCGCCCCCCTGCACCCATGGACCCATCCATGTCCGCCACGCACCTACCCCTACACTCATGGACTTATCCGTGCCTACCACGTACGTGGACGCACCTGCCCCCTGCACTCCTGGACTTATCCGTGCCCACCACGTACACGGACACACCTGACCCCTGCACTGATGGATTCATCCGCGTCCAGTGCGTGAGTTGCCACGGACCGCCCCTCCAGCGTACGTGCGTTCTAATGTTACCCCACAAAAACAACCAGCCAGTGGATCAGGCTGCTAAAATTTAAGTGGCTCAGGTGGATCTGGACTGGCAGCATAAGGGTGAATTATTTTTAGCTTGGTGGAGCCATGATGCTTCAGGCCATCAAGGAAGAGATGCAACATACAAATGGGCGGGGTGGACTTGACCATGGACACTATTGCACAGGTTATTCACGAATGTGAAACATGCGCTGCAATTAAGCAAGCCAAGCGGTTAAAGCCTCTGTGGTATGGAGGACAATGGCTGAAGTATAAATATGGAGAGGCCTGGCAAATTGATTACATTACACTCCCACAAACCTGCCAAGGCAAGCGCCACCTGCTTACAATGGTGGAAGCAACCACTGGATGGCTGGAAACATATCCTGTGCCCCATGCCACTGCCCGAAACACTATCCTGGGCCTTGAGAAGCAAGTCTTATGGTGCCATGGCCCTCCAGAAATAATTGAATCAGACAGTGGTATCTACTTCTGAAACAACCTCATAGACACCTGGGCCAAAGAGCATGGCATCAAGTGGGTACATCATATCCCCTATCATGCACCAGCCTCTGGAAAAATTGAAAGGTACAATGGGCTGCTGAAAACGACACTGAGAGCAGTGGGTGGTGGAACCATCAAAAATTGGGATAACCATTTCGCAAAAGCCACTTGGTTAGTCAACACTCAGGGATCCAGCAGTTGAGCTGGCCCTGCCCAATCTGAACTTCTGCGTACTGTAGAAGGGGTGCATGTAAGGAATATACTGGGAAAGACCGTTTGGGTTATTCCTCCCCTGGGCAAAGGAAAACCCATGCATGGGATTGCTTTTGCTCAAGGACCTGGGTGTATTTAGTGGGTGATGTGGGAGTATAGGGAAGTCCGATGTGTACCTCAAAGAGATCTGATTTTAGGTGAAAATAGCCAATAATTTGAACTGCTTGTTGTTGATTACTGTATAGTACTGTAGGTCATTACCTATCTAGCTGTTTTATGTCCCTCTTTGTTTCCTCCTGCTCCCCGCCCTGAGAGACTTATGTTGTATCAAAAGTATTATAGTAAAAATCACCTGGATCAACAAAGAATGAACTTCGATAAGACAGAAAAAAATGCAGCAGTGATGGAAACAGAACTGGCTCTAGCAACTAACACCTAGCAACAGATCTTCAGTCTGCAGACCATGAACATGCTAAATCACTTGCAGCACCAGATACACTACCTGAGCAAACATTGTGTTGTCTGTCCTATGCTGAGAGACTGTTAGGACAGATGGAGCCCAAAGTTATGGACCGGATAAACTCAACAGACATTTTGGAGGGATGGCCCATAGACTAAGGGAGTGATATCTGTGTGTATGTATATAAGTAGATCAAAGAAGGGAAAAAAAAGGTGATGATTAATTGGAAAGTGTAGGATCTGGGCATGATGTAGATGGTATGGAATAATGGGGGGATAATGTCCTGGTTCTGGCTAGGATAGAGTTAACATTCACCTGAGCTGGCAGGAGAACTGGAGCTGGTGGCCCCTGTGGCTGGGGCATCCAGCTGGGATAGTTTACTAATTAGCTAACAGCTGGGCTAAGTTTACCCAAATTAGGCAAAGGGCTATTCCATCCCATGGGACATCATGCTCAGTATATAAGTGAGGAGGGTGGTAAGGGGAGTTTCCTGCTTTGTGGGAAGAAACTGGGTTTTGACATTTGTTGTAAACTGTATTTGTTTTCCATCACTGTTTTGTTTTCTTCTGTTATTGCTGTTAAATTTATTTGTTTCATCTCAACCCATGTGTTTTTGCTGCCTTTTGTTTACCAATTCTCTCTTCTGTCCCACTGGAGGGTGGGGGGAGTGAGAGAGAGACTGTGTAGTTTGGTCCTGATCAGGGCTAAACTACAGCAGGGGGTAAGGCTAAATTTCTCAGAATCGGCTCTGCATTCAGCTTCGCAAGAAAACCGGAAGCCTGTAGTCCTGTGGTTTGACTGGTGCTCTGTTGTTATGGCGGTGATGGTATATGGTGGTTTGATGTTCTGACAAGGTTGAGACAGACATCTGACACAGTCTCTTACACCTTGAACAGTTGGGAATGCTTGGAAACAAAAGGGAACTTCAGCATACCCTGGGCCTGTTGGTATTTTGGAGAAAACACATCTCAGGTTTCTCCATCATAGCCTGACTCTTATACGACCTGACATGCAAAAGATCTGTCTGGGACTGGACCCCTGTACATGAGGAAGCCTTAAAACTGCTAATCTTTGTGGCTGGGGTATACCAGACTTTAGGGCCAGTATACCTGACAGATCCACTCCATATTGAACAGGGCTTTGAAATTCACAGATTGTTCATGCATATGTGGCACCGTGGCCCCCTGAGGGTCTGACATGTCCTATTGGGTTTTGTAGCTTTGAGGATGTGGAGAAGCGATATTCAGTTTGGGAGAGGGGCCTCTTTGTGGTTAGCCTAGCTTTGCAGGAGGCAGAGAGAATTGTGTGTCAGCAGCCCATCATTCTGCAGGGACCATTTGAGATCCTGAAACTGGTACTGGCTGGGACCCCACTCCCTGTAGGGGTTGCACAGTGAGAAACAGTGAGGAAGTGGTATGCACAGCTAGACCACTACTTCCATCCACCATCTGGTCACCCAGACCTAGAACCTCTTCCTTCTATAAAATCTGCCCCTCCATTTGAACCTCACCTAAAGAATATGTGGTTCATTGAGGCATCCTCTAAAAGAGGTGGGAGGGGAGGTGTGGAAATACCAAGCAGTACCAGAAGGTGTGGGGGGGTGCTCAGGTGGGAGAGTTGATAGCAGTTTGGAG
This sequence comes from Chlamydotis macqueenii, assembly GCF_036417535.1. Classification (NCBI taxonomy): domain Eukaryota; kingdom Metazoa; phylum Chordata; class Aves; order Otidiformes; family Otididae; genus Chlamydotis; species Chlamydotis macqueenii. Next base: position 49,553,892 of record NC_141592.1, read on the forward strand.
GGTGATGGGGAGAGGAGTTGAGAACAGGGAACCAGTGTTTGTTTATACAGACTCATATGCTGTATTTAAGAGATGCATTGAGTGGCTGCCTTTCTGGGAACAAAATCAGTGGGAGGTTAATCAAGTGCTTGTGTGGAAAAGGGAAAAATGGGAGGAAATCCTAAATATTGCTAAACAGGGGACTCTTGATGGGATGGGTGGCTGCACATCAAAAGGGAGATCACCCAGTATGATGGTTTAGCCTGAATTACCACACAGTTTCTCACTCCCCCTCCCCAGTGGGAATGGGGGAGAGAATTGGGAAGGAAGGTGTTTCGGTTTTATTTAGTGGGGAGGGGCTACGGTGGTAGCTTCTGTAAGAAGCTGCTAGAAGTTGCTCCCCTTTGTTCAGTGGACTCGGCCAGGCCTAGGGCGGACCTGCTGCTGGTCAAGGCCAGGCCAATTGGTAGTAGAATGTTCCCTGATAACGCCTCTGTGATAATGTATTTAAGAAGGGGAAAAATAGAAAAAAAAAAAAAAAAAAAGGAGAAAAGATGTGAAGACACTGAGTGGGGGCAGAGAGGGGGAGGGGTGAGCCTGGTGGGCCTTGCAGGCCTTACCCTCTGGCCTCCCGCCGGGCGGCCGTCTGGGTCCAACTTGGCCCAGCCCAGCTGCAAGAAGTGGAGAGGAGATGAGATGTGAAGAGAACCTGAGAGGCGTCTGCTGTGTTTCACGTGTAATTTCCCACAGTGGCCCTACACGGACCATCATCTGAAATCCCTCACACACCACCCAATGTCCCAAGGACCGATACAGCCCATCCCGAGCAGCGATCACGGAAATGAAACCAAGCAGCAAGCAAAGGAGTGGAAGCAAGCCAGCAAGGTAGAGGGAATGATGTCAGCGAATGAGATAGAGAGATGGATGCCAGGAAGATACTTGCCCTGGCTAACCCCCACTTATCTACTGAGCATGACATTTATGGCGTGGAATACTCTCTTTGGCCAGTTTGGGTCAATTATTCTATCTGTTTTTCTCCCAGCTTCCTGCACCTGCACTTTAGTGAGACTTGGAAAGCCAGACAGTGTCATTGGTCTCATTAGCAAAAACTCGTATCATCAGAGTGTTTTTATCAACATTCTTCACACACGAAATCCAAAACACACTGGCTACTGAGAGGAAAATTAACTCCATCTCTGCTGAAACCAGGACAGTATCCACCCTTTATTCCATACCATCTATGTCATGCTTATATATATATATACACACATAGATATAATTCGCTCAGTCTATGGGCTATCCCTCCAAAGTCTGTTGAGTTCATTTAGTCCATGATTTTGTGCTCCATCTGTCATAACAGTCTTTCAGGGCAGGAGAGATGGTATGTAGAGTGGGGTTGTTGCATGCTGCACCTGGAGCTCACAGTTGGTACATCTGGCGTGGCTGGTGTATCATGTCCATGGTCTGCGAGTTGAAGATATTGATCTCGAAGAAGTTGTTGGGTGCCAGTTCTGGTTCCGTCACTGCTGCACGTCACTCAGTTTTATCGAAGCTCGTTCTTCACTGATGAGAGTGGTTTTTGTTGCAATACCTTTGGTATGACATATAACAACTATGGAAATTATTATCTACAGTTCAAATTATTGGCTGTTTTCACCTAGAATCAAATCTCCTTGAGGTGCACATCGGACTTCCCCATCCTTCCGCATCACCCACCAAGTACATCCAGGTCCTTGAGTGAAAGCAATCCCATGGGTGGGTTGGCCTTTTCTCAGGGAAGGAGTAACCCAGACCGTCTTTCCCAACATATTCCTTAGATGCACCACAGGGACTTTATCACCTTCTACAGTATGTAACAGTTCTGATTGGGCAGGGCCAGCTTGATTGGTGGATCCCCGAGTGTTGACTAACCAAGTGGCTTTTGCTAAATGTTTGTCCCAGTTTTTGAAGGTCCCACCACCCATTGCTTTCAGTGTAGTTTTCAGCAGTCCATTGTACCGTTCAATCTTTCCAGAGGCTGGTGCATGATAGGGGATGTGATATACCCACTCAATGCTGTGCTCTTTGGCCCAGATGTCTATGAGGTTGTTTCGGAAATGAGTCCCATTGTCTGACTCAATTGGGACATTTGTGCCATGTGGCCACATAAGAATGCTTCTCAAGGCCCAGGATAGTGTTCCGGGCAGGGACATGGGGTCCGGGATATGTCTCTAGCCACCTAGTTGTTGCTACCGCCATTGTAAGGATGTGGCGCTTGCCTTGGCGAGTTTGTGGGAGTGTGTTGTAATCAATCTGCCAGGCCTCCCCATATTTATATTTCAGCCATCATTCTCCATATCAAAGAGGCTTTAATCGCTTGGCCTGTTTAATTGCAGTGCATGTTTCACATTCATGGATAACCTGTGCACTAGTGTCCATGGTTAAATCCACCCCTCGATCATGAGCCTGTTTGTATGTTGCATCTTCCCTGATGGCCCGAGGTGTCATGGGCCCACTGAGCTACAAATAATTCACCTTTGTTTTGCCAGTAAGTCCACTTCGGAAACTTTAATCTTAGCAGTCTGATTCACTTACTGGTTGTTTTGATGTTCTGTCCAGACTGGCCCAAGGGCTACTGCATGAACAATCTCCTGTTTAATTTGTTCAAAGGCTTGCTATTGCTCAGGGCCCCATTTAAAATCATTTTTCTTTCAGGTCACTTCATAGAGAGGGCTTACAAACATACTGTAATTTGGACTATGCATTCTCCAGAAACCCAAAACGCCCAAGAAAGCTTGTGTTTCCTTTTTGTTAGTTGGTGGAGCCATAGCTGTTATTTTGTTGACCACATCCATTGGAATGTGACAACGTCCATCTTGCCTGCAAGGGCAAGGCGCAGGAGGAAGAAGAAGCAGCTTCCCCAGAACCCCGAGGTGCCCCTGCAGAACCGCTTTGCTGCTCTGCAGACTGAAGAAGTAAGACCCAGCACCTCGGGGGAGGCACGGGAGCCGTGCGAGGTAGCGCGCCCGGCTCGTGTAATAACTAGCGCTACCAAGAAAAAGAGACGAGTGGTATTAGTGGGTGACTCCCTCCTGAGAGGTACGGAGGCACCCATCTGCCGCCCCGATGCGCTCTCTCGGGAGGTATGCTGTCTCCCGGGGGCTCGTATCAGGGATGTCACAGAGAGACTACCTAGCCTCATAAGGCCCACTGACTATTATCCACTGCTGGTGTTTCATGTGGGGGCCAGCGACACAGCTGGCAGCAGTCTGAAAAACATCAAAAGGGATTTCAGGGCTCTGGGGTGCAGGTGGTATTCTCGTCAATCCTCCTGGTCAAAGGGCAGGGACCTGAAAGGGCCAGACGTATCTGGCAGGTTAACTCGTGGCTCAGGGAGTGGTGCTACAGCCAGGGCTTTGGGTATCTAGATCACGGGACGTGCTTTGAGAAGCCCGGGCTGCGAGGGGCGGATGGCGTGCACCTAACCAAGAGGGGGAAGAGTGTGCTTGGACAAAGACTTGCCAGGCTTGTCTGGAGGGCTTTAAACTAGTGTTGCTGGGGGAGGGGGAGCACAGTTCAGCCCACTGCTGTCAGCATGGTGCCAGTGCCAGCACCGAGGGTCCAGAAGCTGAGGAAGGATCACAGATAAGTGCAAATAAACCTAAACTGCGGTCCAATAGCACCCCAGTCGCTCCAGCCAGCAAGTCGGCTTTGTTGGGGGCCCAGCTGAAGTGTCTCTATACCAATGCACGCAGCATGGGGAATAAACAGGAAGAGCTGGAGATGCTTGCACACGAGCAGGGCTACGACCTTGTTGGCATCACGGAGACGTGGTGGGATGACACATACGACTGGAGCGTCAACATGGAGGGGTATAGGCTTTTTAGAAAAGACAGGAAGGGGAGACGAGGAGGGGGTGTCGCTCTCTACGTCATCAACCAGCTGGAGTGTGTGGAGCTCCGCCTGGGGATGGAGGAGGAGCTGACAGAGAGCTTATGGGTCAAGATTAGAGGATGGGGACGGACAGGGGACGTTACAGTGGGGGTCTGTTACAGGCCGCTTGGCCAGGAAGACAGAGCAGATGAAGTGCTCTATAGGCAGATAGGAGCAGCCTCACGGTCACAGGCCCTGGTCCTCATGGGGGACTTCAACCACCCTGACATCTGTTGGAGAGACAACACGGCAGGGCACAGGCAGTCCAGGAGGTTCCTGGAATGTGTGGACGATAACTTCCTCCTGCAGGCGATAGAGGAGCCGACAAGGAGGGGTGCCATGCTCGACCTTGTCCTCACCAACAGGGAGGGGCTGGTGGGGGATGTGAAACTAAAGGACAGCCTTGGCTGCAGCGACCATGACATGGTGGAGTTCAAGATCCACGGGGCAGCAAGGAAACTACATGGCAAGCTCTCTGCCCTAGACTTCAGGAAGGCGGACTTCGGCCTCTTCAGGGACCTGATGGGCCAAGTGCCATGGGAGGCGGCCCTGGAGGGAAGAGGGGCCCAGGAAAGTTGGTCTATATTCAAGGAGCACCTCCTCCAAGCTCAGCAGAGGTGCATCCCAATGAAAAACAAGTCGGGCAAAAAGGCCAGGAGGCCGGCGTGGATGAGCAAGGAGCTCCTGGACCAACTGAAAGTGAAAAAGGAAGCCTATAGAGGGTGGAAGTGGGGACAGGTACCCTGGGAGGACTACAAAGAGGCTGCGTGAGTGGTAGGGTAAGGAAGGCTAAAGCCCTGGCAGAACTGAATCTGGCCAGGGATATAAAATGTAACAGGAAGAGCTTTTATAGCTACGTAGGGGACAAAAGAAAGTCCAGGGAAAATGTAGGCCCCCTCCAGAAGGGAACTGGTGTCCTGGTTACCCAGGACATGGAGAAGGTTGAGGTTCTCAATGACTTTTTTGCCTCAGTCTTCACTGACAAGAGTTCCTGTCCCACCACCCAAGCTGTAGAAGGTGCAAGCAGGGACTGCGAGAATGAAGAACTGCCCATTGTACTCGAAGAGCAGGTTCGGGATCATCTGAGGAACCTGAAGGTGCACAAGTCCATGGGACCTGATGAGATCCATCGGTGGGTCCTGAGGGAACTGGCGGATGAAGTTGCCAAGCCACTGGCTATCGTATTTGAGAAGTCGTGGTGGTCTGGTGAGGTCCCCGATGACTGGAAGAGAGGGAACATAACCCCAATTTTTAAAAAGGGGAATAAGGAAGACCCAGGTAACTACAGGCCGGTCAGCCTCACCTCTGTTCCTGGCAAGGTCATGGAGCAGATTCTCCTGGAAACCATGCTAAGGCACATGGAGAGCAAGGAGGTGGTTGGTGACAGCCAACATGGCTTCACCAAGGGCAGATCGTGCCTGACCAATTTGGTGGCCTTCTATGAAGGGGTGACGGCATCGGTGGACAAGGGACGAGCAACTGACATCATCTACCTGGACTTGTGCAAAGCTTTTGACACTGTCCCGCACGACATCCTTCTCTCTAAGCTAGAGAGACATGGGTTTGATGGACGGACCACTCGGTGGATAAGGACTTGGCTGGATGGCCGCACTCAGAGAGTGGTGGTCAACGGCTCAATGTCCATGTGCAGACTGGTGACGAGTGGCGTCCCTCAGGGGTCCGTGCTGGGCCCGGCCCTGTTCAACATCTTTGTCGGCGACATGGGCAGTGGGATAGAGTGCACCCTCAGCAAGTTCGCCGACGACACCAAGTTGTGTGGTGCCGTTGACACGCTGGAAGGGAGGGATGCCATCCAGAGGGACCTTGACAAGCTGGAGAGGTGGGCCCGTGCCAACCTCATGAAGTTCAACCAGGCCAAGTGCAAGGTCCTGCACCTGGGTCATGGCAATCCCAAGCACAAATACAGGCTGGGCAGAGAATGTATTGAGAGCAGCCCTGAGGAGAAGGACTTGGGAGTGCTGGTGGATGAGAAGCTTAACATGAGCCGGCAATGCGCCCTTGCGGCCCAGAAGGCCAACCGCATCCTGGGCTGCATCAAGAGAAGCGTGGCCAGCAGGTCGAGGGAGGTGATTCTCCCCTTCTGCTCTGCCCTGGTGAGACCCCACCTGGAGTACTGTGTCCAGTTCTGGAGCCCCCAACACAAGAAGGACATGGACCAGTTGAAGAAGGTCCAGAGGAGGGCCACAAAGATGATAAAAGGGCTGGAGCACCTCTCTTATGAGGACAGGCTGAGAGAGTTGGGGCTGTTCAGCCTGGAGAAGAGGAGGCTCCGGGGAGACCTGATAGCGGTCTTCCAGTACCTCAAGGGGGCCTACAAGAAAGATGGGGATAGGCTGTTTAGTAGGGCCTGTTGCAATAGGACGAGGGGTAAGGGTTTTAAAATAGAGGGGGGTAGATTTAGATTAGATATTAGGAAAAAATTTTTTACGATGCGAGTTACAGAACACTGGAACAGGTTGCCCAGAAAGGTGGTGGAGGCCCCATCCCTGGAAACGTTCAAGGCCAGGCTGAACGAGGCTCCGAGCAACCTGATCTAGTCAGGGATGTCCCTGCTCCTTGCAGAGGAGTTGGACTAGATGACCTTTGAAGGTCCCTTCCAACCCTAATCATTCTATGATTCTATGATTCTATGATTTTACTCCTAGAAACTGAATCTCGTGTGCAGGCCCCTTGACTTTGCTTCGTTTTATGACAAAACCAGCTTGCAGGAGGATTTGGATTGTTTTCTCTCCTTTTTCAAAAATCTCTGCTGCTGTGTTGCCCTATACGATGATGTCATCAACATATTGCAGGTGTTCTGGATCTGCACCCTTTTCCACTGCAGTCTGGATCAGCCCATGGCAAATGGTGGGGCTGTGTTTCCACCCCTGGGGCAATCGATTTCATGTGTATTGGACGCCCCTCCAAGTGAAAGCAAACTGTGGCCTGCATTCTGCTGCCAAAGGGATTGAGAAAAATGCATTGGCAATATCAGCACTCAGTGGTGGCGTAACCTCATTCAGACCACGATAGTCCACTGTTAACCTCCACTCTCCACTGGATTTTCATTGTGTCTTGCTGATCACTCCCTGTCTCTCCATTTGACGAATCAGCTTATGGATGGGGATCAGGGAGTCTCGGTTGGTGCGATATTACCGCCAGTGTACCTGTTGTTCTTCAACACTCAACAGCCCCACAACAGAAGGATCCTCTGAGAGACCAGGCAAGGTGGACAACTGTATCATTTCCTCCATAGAATCATAGAATCATAGAATGGTTAGGGTTGGAAGGGACCTTCAAAGGTCATCTAGTCCAACTCCCCTGCAAGGAGCAGGGACATCCCTGACTAGGTCAGGTTGCTCGGAGCCTGTAAACTCTGTTGTCCCTCTTCTCTGCTTAGCTGGAGATGGGGCCCCTCTAGTCCCGTTAGTAAAAATTTTTTACCCACTTTTTGTAAATATGAATCAGAAGTCCCTTCCATAGGATCAGAGGTGAGGTCAACCCTTCTACGCTGTCTGGGGAACTGTCCATTGGAGAGCAGCAATTTTACTGGGAGAACCTCTATTTTCAATTGTTTTTCCTCGTAACTCATGTACCCATGCCTCTAGGGCCAAAGTAGGTTTCCCATCCCACTTACTCATGTCCTCTCCTTGGTTACGCAAAATAAATCAGAGGGTACCTCGTCATGTGTGCCATCTCCCTTGAGCAGGCGGAGCTCTTCTAATATGAGATACTGTTCCATTAAGGGAGGGAGTAAGAGCTATTGTCATGGAGCTTCTGAAATTTCTGGGATAGTTTTTCGAACAGGCTTTTGAATCTTTTGGTCAGTCTTTCCACAGGCAAGACACAGGCCCATATCGGGGAAGACAGATTGTATTATCAGAGTTGTTTAGCCACTGCATGTACCAGTGGTGCTCCTTTGTCTTTCCACCTCATTGCTGACAATGATTTGGCATACGAGGATGGCGCACTCTGTACAAATTTCCACCGCATGGGTTGGGAACATTCCATTTCATCTGGATCTATGGATGTCTGTGGGTCATCCAGGTTATGATAAATCAGCTCTCGAACAACTAGTTCTCTCAGATACTGAATACCACTCTCCATGGTGGTCCACTTGCTTGGGTGGCATGTAAAATCTTCCTTAAAGATATACCTGTCCCTCATGCCTGACAGGAGTCGCCTCTAGAGGCTGCGACCTTCTGACTCTCTTCCAATCACCCTGTCAATGCCTGCTTCCCTAGACAGAGATCCCAGCCCCCTGGCTTCCCTATCCTCTAATTCCAGGCTACTGGCCCCACTGTCCCAGCATCGGAGCAACCAGGTGACAAGTTGCTCACCTTGATTACAGCTGAAATCTTTTTGCGTACCTTGCAGCTCAGTCAGGGGTAGGAATCAGGTGACTACCTCTGCTTTCTGCCTCTCTCTGTTCTTGTGATGTCCCTGGTTCCTCATTGTCTTTCACTGTGTGAACTGCTTTTTTGGTGTGTGTATTACGTAGAAGGGCAATAAATACTGGTGCAGCTTGGTTTTTTGGATCATCTGCAGTGCTTCTTGTTGGGGTTGGATTAGCTGCAGTGCCTGTTGTGGGGGTTGAAGCAATTGCAGTGCCCGTAGCAGGGACTGGGTTAGCCACGGTGCTTGCCATAACAGCTGAAGTATCCACAGCATCTGTAGCAGGCATTAGAGTAGCTGCAGTGTCTGTTCTGGGGATTGGAGTATCCGCAGTGTCTGTCACCAGGGTTGGAGTAACTGCAGTGCCTGTTGCCAGGACAGAATAATTGACCCAAACTGGCCAAAGAGAGTATTCCATGCCATAAATGTCATGCTCTGTACTTAAATGGGAGGGTGAGCCGGTAAGCTGCCTCTTTTTCTCTTGCTGTTCAGAATCGTTCTGAGATAGTTTACTTTTTTTTTTTGTTCCGTGATTGCTGCTCGGGATGGGCTGTATCAGTCATCAGGTCGTTGGATGGTGAAAAATTGTGCACATCCCTAGTCACCACACAGTTGCTCGCTCACCCTCCCCCTCCCCAGCGAGATGGGAGAGAGAATTGGGAAGAAAGGAAAACTCGAGGGTTGAGAGTAAGACAGTTTACTAGAATAGCAAAGGAAAATCACAATAATAACAACATATAAAGATATTTAAATATACAAAATGAACAATGCATGATTTCTCACCACCCGACGTCTCAATGACTGATCCAGCCTGTCCTGAGCAGCAATCATGGAAACAAAACTGAACAGCAAGCAAAGGAGCGAGAGAGAGATGCCCCCCAGTCAACCCTGAGTTTCCCCAGTTCGGGAAACTCCCCTATGCACTGCGCTGGGACACACCGCTGCGGATCGTGCCAGCACCAAAGCTGTTGCCTCAGCAACTGAGTAGCATTAATATGCTACTTGCTGCATATCTACTCCCAATGCGTCTTATACAGAGCCCAAATGGGACAAAAATGTCCCCAAATGCTTGCTACTCCCCAGAATAATTTTCCCTTTTCCCTTACTTATCTAGCAGAAAATACCTCTTCTACAATAGCATTGCACCGTTGTGTCTCTTACTGCCCGACTGTAGGAGAGGAACTGATGGAGTCCCCAGTCAACAGGTCAGTGTGCATCAGAGTCCAGTTGGGCCACTTCTCCCTGTGGGGTACGGCAAGACAATCTGGGCAAGGCTGTTAGCGCGGTCTCTTCGTGGTCACCAGAAAACTGAGTTTGTCTACCTGGTGTACAGTATGCCGATCTTACACACAGAGCAGAGGTATTTATTTATTTCATTTCTGTGCAGAGATGGGTGCTGGATAGTAAATCCACAAAGGTAGCACACTTGGTTACAATTGCGTTACATATTGTCGTAGTTCAGCCCTGATCAGGACCAGACTACGCAGTCTCTCTCTCACTCCCCCCACCCTCCGAGAGAATAGGGAGAGAAAATATAAGGAAAAACGGCTCGAGGTTTGAGATAAGGACAGGGAGAAATCCTTAAAGTTACCGTCACGGGCAAAACAGACTCGACTTGGGGAAAACTATTCATTTATTACTACAAACAGCAGGATAATGAGACAGAGAACAAGATAACCTCCCTCCACCCCTCCCTCTTCCCAAGCTCAACATTATCTCTACTACCTTCCCCCCCACGAGCGGCACGGGGGGGGAAGAGGGAATGGGGGTGGCAGTCAGTTCATCATACGTTGTTTTACGCCGCTGCTTCATGGTCGGGGGAAGAACTCCTCACATTCCTCCCCTGCTCCATTGTGGGGTCCCTCCCACGGGCCACAGTCCTTCGTGGAACTGCTCCAGCGTGGGTCATCTCTTCCACGGGTGCAGTCCCTCTAGAACAGCTGTCCCAGCGGGCCCTCCACGGGCCACAGCTGCCTTCAGGCATCCACCTCCCCCGGTACGGGGTCCTTCATGGGCTCCAAGTGGATCTCCGCTCCTCCGTGGACCTCCATGGGCTGCAGGGGGACAACCTGCTCCACCATGGTCGTCACCACTGGCTGCAGGGGAATCTTGGCCAGGAGCCGCATTACTCCTCCCCCTCCTTCTGAACTGACCTTGATGTCTGCAGCCGTTCCTCACAACAGGCTGGTAGATGTCTCTCAGGATCTTTTTTACATCTTATTCACTTCTCATCTCCTCTCCACTTCTTACAGCTAGGCCGGACCGAGTCGGGCCCAGTTGGCTGCCTGGCGAGAGGCCAGAGGGTGAGGCCTGCAAGGCCCATGCGGCCTGCGCCTCCCCCTCTGCACCTCTGCCCCCACTCAGCTTCTTCACATCTTCTCTTCTCTTTTTTTTTTTTCTGTTTTCCCATTCTTAAATACGTTATCGCAGAGGCGTTATCACGGGACATTCTGCTACCAATCGGCTCAGCCTTGGCCAGCAGTGGGTCCGCCCTAGGCCTGGCCAAGTCCACTGAACAAAGGGGAGCGACTTCTAGCAGTTTCCTACAGAAGCTACCACCTTAGCCCCCCCCCCTACTAAACAAAACCACGACAATTGCATTACATATTTATACAATTCAGAATAAAAGTTCTGCCTTTTGGTCACACCTACTTAACTACAATTGATTAGTTCTTTTCTTACGTTATTTTAAAGATACAATACTTCTTAAATTTACTACCCGTGCTCAGTGAGTAGGGGTCTTTATCTGAGGAGTGGGTGATTTTGGCACTAGAGGTGTGGTTTTCATGTTATAATGAGAGAGTTCACTTTTAGGACACTAATTAGTGGAATTTTTTTGACCATTCACAACCTTTATCAATGTTATGCACCTGCAAGGATATACGTTCCCCTTAGTTTCATAAATGTTTTCATGCTCCAGATCCCTCCTTATCTGCTTGAGCTTCTCTAGCAGGACTGCTCTCCTTGAGCCTATCTTGGTGTTTCTTTGTGCTGGCAGATTTATGGCATCATCCTGCTCTTTCAGGGCCATGTCTGCCATGTTACTCTTTGCTTATCTTGGTTCTCACTTTCCCATGCAAATCCTTGCTGACTTCATGCTCCTTTGACAATCATCCAGCTTTTATAGAATCATAGAATGGTTAGGGTTGGAAGGGACCTTCAAAGGTCATCTAGTCCAACCCCCCTGCAAGGAGCAGGGACATCCCTGACTAGATCAGGTTGCTCAGAGCCTCATCCAGCCTGGCCTTGAACGTTTCCAGGGATGGGGCATCCACCACCTCTCTGGGCAACCTGTGCCAGTGTTCTGTAACTCGCATCGTAAAAAATTTTTTCCTAATTTCTAATCTAAATCTACCCCCCTCTATTTTAAAACCCTTACCCCTCGTCCTATCACAACAGGCCCTACTGAACAGTCTCTCCCCATCTTTCCTGTAGGCCCCCTTGAGGTACTGGAAGACCGCTATCAAGTCTCCCCAGAGCCTCCTCTTGTCCAGGCTGAACAGCCCCAACTCTCTCAGCCTGTCCTCATAAGAGAGGTGCTCCAGCCCTTTTATCATCTTTGTGGCCCTCCTCTGGACCTTCTCCAACTGGTCCATGTCCTTCTTATGTTGGGGGCTCCAGAACTGGACACAGTACTCCAGGTGGGGTCTTACCAGAGCAGAGCACAGGGGCAGAATAATTTCTCTTGACCTGCTGGCCATGCTCCTCTTGATGCAGCCCAGGATGCGGTTGGCCTTCTGGGCCACAAGGGTGCATTGCCTGCTCGTGTTGAGCTTCTCATCCACCAGCACTCCCAAGTCCTTCTCCTCAGGGCTGCTCTCAATCCATTTCTCTGCCCAGCCTGTATTTGTGCCTGGGATTGCCATGACCCAGGTGCAGGACCTTGCACTTGGCCTGGTTGAACTTCATGAGGTTGGCACGGGCCCACCTCTCCAGCCTGTCAAGGTCCTTCTGGATGGCATCCCTCCCCTCCAGTGTGTCGAAGGCACCACACAGCTTGGTGTCGTCGGCAAACTTGCTGAGGGTGCACTCTCTCCCACTGTCCATGTTGCCGAAAAAGAACAGGGCCGGGCCCAACACAGACCCCTGAGGGATGCCACTCGTAACCGGTCTCTACCTGGACACTGAGCCCTTGACCACCACTCTCTGAGTGCAGCCATCCAGCCATCTCCCTATCCACTGAGTGGTCCATCCATCAAACCCATGCCTCTCCAGTTTAGAGACAAGGATGTCATGCGGGACAGTGTCAAAAGCTTTGCACAGTCCAGGTAAATGATGTCCGTTGCTTGTCCCTTGTCCACTGATGCTGTCACTCTGTCATAGAAGGCCACCAAATTGGTCAGGCACGATCTGCCCTTGGTGAAGCCATGTTGGCTGTCACCAACCACCTCCTTGCTCTCCATGTGCCTTAGCATGGTTTCCAGGAGAATCTGCTCCATGACCTTGCCAGGCACAGAGGTGAGGCTGACCGGCCTGTAGTTGCCTGGGTCTTCCCTGTTCCTCTTTTTAAAAATGGGGGTTATGTTACCCCTCTTCCAGTCATTGGGAACCTCACCAGACCGCCACGACTTCTCAAATACAACGGCCAGTGGCTAGGCAACTGCGGATGCATCGCCTCGGGTCCCATGGACTTGTGCACCTTCAGGTTCCTCAGATGTTCCTGAACCTGCTCTTCTGCTACAGTGGGCAGTTCTTCATTCTCCCAGTCCCTGCTTGTGCCTTCTGCAACTTGGGTGGTGTGAAGACTGATTATCATTGAAGACTGATTGACCAATTTAGAGTTTCCCATTGACAAAGCCATTGTGTAGCACTTGCCTAAACAGCATAAGAATATACATATATGTTTTTTGCTTCATTCAGTGCTGCTAAAACAACTGCCTTTAGTTCTCCTACTTGTTTACTGCTTTCACCTTCTTCTCTTCTGTCACTTGTTTGTTGGTGGTAATTTCTAAATGACAGCTTTATATTGCCATTTGCCATTTACTCTCTTTGCTGAGGCGCTGGTAAACCAAATGCCCTCAGTCACTGAATCTTCAGTGAAAGGGTGTGCATCTAGAATTGGTGAAGGTTTAAATGGTTGTTGTAATGCTAGTGGGTCAGTATTAACAGACATTTGTAATTTAGAAAGTTTTTTATGTGTGGTGGTTTAGCCCTTGTCACCACACAGTTTCTCACTCACCCTCCCCCTACCCAGCAGGACGGGGGAGAGAAATTGGGAAGAAAGGAAAACTCGTGGGTTGAGATAAAAACAGTTTACTAAAATACTAAAAACTAGAAAAATAACAGAATATAAGGATATTAATATATACAAAATATATAAAATGAACAATGTACGATTTCTCACCACCTGATGTCCGAATGACCGACGCAGCCCGTCCCGAGCAGCGATCACGGAAATGACACCGAGCAGCAAGCAAAAAGGGGAAGAGCAAGCCAGCAAGGTAGAGGGAATGATGCCAGCAAGCAAGAAAGAAGAAAAGGATGCCAAGGGTGCCCGAATGGGTGCCTGAATGGAATGCCTCCTCCCATGGGCAACCCCCACTTATATACTGAGCATGACATTTATGGCATGGAATACTCTCTTTGGCCAGTTTGGATCAATTATTCTGTCTGTCTTTCGCCCAGCTTTCCGCATCTGCACATTAACGAGACTTTAACAAGACTTGGAAAGCCAGACAGTGTCCTTGGTCTCATTAACAACAACTCGTATCATCAGAGTGTTTTTATCAACATTCTTCACATACGAAATCCAAATCACACTGGCTACTGAGAGGAAAATTAACTCCATCCCTGCTGAAACCAGGACAGTATGTCCTTCAGTTAGTTGCATTTCATCTGCTACTTCCACTAGATAGCCATACCATTTCCTGATTGTAGATTTTTGTACAGTTCCTTCTGGAGGAGCAGTTCCTTTTAAAAATGTGTCTAATAAATTAAATGGACCTCTAGTCTGAACAGGTTGTTCTTGGCGTATTTTCTCAACCTGTTTAATTGCATGCGCTAAAGACAAAAGACCTTTTTCCCACTCAGAATATCTCTCTTCTGTTTTTTTAAATGCAGTTGAGCTAAATAGTAGAGGTCTTTTTGATCTATTGGGACCATTTTGAAATAGACTGCAGTAAGTATCATGTTCTGCGAAACCCCATTCCGCTATAATAGTGTCGTGAGGATGGACAAGTCCTAAAGATTGATATGTTTTTAATTCCTGTATTAGGGTTTTGACTGCTTCTTCATGTTCTGAATTCCATTCCCATGGTATTCCTTTTCATAAAAGTGAGTAGAGTGGGCGAGCAATGATTGAGAATCCAGGTATGTGTTTTCTCCAGTATCCTAAAGTGTCCATTAATTGTTGTAATTCTTTTCTAGATTGGAGCATTTTTAATTGTTCGATTTTGTTTAGAATGTCTGGTGGGATTGCTGTGCTTCTGGCAATCCACCAGGTGCCCAGAAATTTCACTTATTTGCTTGATCCCTGAGGTTTTTTAGGTGGAGTCTCAACTCCTGCTTTATGTAGTGTCTGTCACACCACTGCTGCTGCTTCTCCAACCCTTTCAGTGGAATTTCCTGCAACTAGAGTATCATCTATGTATTAATATAGTTTTAGCCCTTCAGGGAGTGAAACTGTAGAAGTTCAGCAAGTGCAACATGAGCAATTGTGGGTGAATGTTTATATCCCTTTGGGAGTCTGTTAAATGTTTATTGTATACCTTCCCAAGTAAAAGCAAATTTTTCTTTATCCTTCTCCTGTAAGGG
Organism: Chlamydotis macqueenii; assembly: GCF_036417535.1. Lineage (NCBI taxonomy): Eukaryota > Metazoa > Chordata > Aves > Otidiformes > Otididae > Chlamydotis > Chlamydotis macqueenii. The sequence goes on from NC_141592.1 coordinate 49,568,931, forward strand.
GACCATAAAGAACATATCTTTCACATCTAGTGTTGCCATCCATGGGTGTGCAGCTGCTTGTAATGTAGCTGTTAAAATTGCAATGTTGGAGACTGCAGCTCTTGGCAGAGCTGTGTTGGCATTTAGGTGCTGGTAATCAATTGTCAATCACCATCTCCCGTCCATTTTACAGACTGGCCAAACTGGAGAATTATATGGAGAGTGAGTTCTGGAAATAATTTGTTGTTTTTCTAAATCTGTAATTACTTCAGAAATTCCAGTTCGTGCTGCAGCAGAAATTGGGTATTGTGGGACATCAGTGATTTTTGATTCTGGAAGTATTAGGGCTGCATGGAGTACACATACTGTGGCAGTAGGTTGATTTTTGTTAGGGTTAGGATTGGCATTTGAACTAAAAGACCACAAACTACCGTCCAGCAGTCGTCAGGTTCAGCCATTCAAAGCATCAAAACCCAAGATATTTTCATGGTGATATTTAATGGCAAAGCAAAGAGATGTCATATGCTTTTCACCAGGGAGCCATAAATTAACCTTAGTGGTTTAGCACACAGTACAAGTTCCCGTAACTCCAGTAATTTTACCTCTTTGCTGTCCAGATTCTATGCTCGGCTTGTCGGCATCATGTTGTGTAATTATTGAAATTTGTGCTCCAGTATCAATTAAAAATACTGTTATTTGTTGCTGAGGGCCATCTGGAATTGAAATGTAAGAGCCATTCTCATTTAGCCATTTATAAGCTTCTACTCACTGGACAGGCAGGCCCAATTGCCATCTGGGAACTATTCGTTTTTTGGATTCGTATCTTGTAATTGATCTCTATGAGGAAGAAAAGGGTTATTTTTCTCTTTAGGAGTTGACGTCAGAGGAATTGGAGTATTTGGACTGTCGCATTTTTGAAACACTTGAATCAGACTCAGAATAATGCCGGTAGGCTGTCTCTGAATCGCAGCTCTAGGAATTCCTAGTGCTAGTGCTTGTTTCCATAGTTCAGTTCTCCACTCCTGGCCCTTTAATTGTTGGTCAGAGGGTTTTTGTTCTTGGGGGTTATTTTGATGTGATTGCTTAATTTACCTAACAGTGCAACTTGTATTTTTTGTTTCGTTGGGAATTACGTTCCATCCCATTTCTCGCACATGGTTGATAGTTTCATGCATTAACGCTGCTCAGGTGAGTATCTCCTGTTGCTCCAATTCTTCTTCCTCATGATTTTTAATAGCCTGTGTCAAGTTTATTAATCCATTATGATTTAAGCACCTTTGGATTTCATCTCATTTTGCAATGAAAAATAGTTTGAGTCTGGCAGGGGCTCCTTTTATTAGTTGCTTGAGTGGAGTCGAATCTACAGGTGCTGAGATAGAAACATCAATAGGGCCACATTGATGTATAGCTTGAATATAGGCAGCCTTTGTAAAAGCTGTGGAGAGCTCATTTAGAGATTTAATAGGTATTAATAGAGGTTCTCCTCTCTCTGAGACATCAATGTCACCAGCCCAATATGCCACTCTGCTGGATCCCCACTTAATAGTGGGGATCATTTGGGGATTTGGGGACAACATTTAAAAAGACACCACACGTGCACCACCACACAGAGAAGGAAGTCAAAGGCCATCTTGGAATTGAATGAGACAGCAGTAGGTGACTTGTATCAGTAGATGACTCATCTGTATCAATAGCTGGTCAAAGTAATGAGAAAATTACTACCATTGTGGCAACGGTCTGTCATTAGATGAAGATTACCCTGGACGCTGGCACTGTTTCTGTGTTGTATATGGGCCAAAATGCCAGATTAAGATGGAAGGAATGAGGTGGAGTTGAGGTGAAGTCTTCCTCTCTGTCCTCCACAAGTCAGTTCACTCAAAAAGGAAAGTAGCTGCTTGGAGCATTAAACCTGAAGGTAGAAATGAATGCAACATGAAAAACAGTAGTGCATTTCAGCTTAAGTTTTATGTGTAATACTGACCTGACAACTGGTTAAGGGATCAGGAGCACAAGTAGTGTTCTTCTCTATCCTTCCAGTTGCAGTGAATAATAAGGAAAGAAACAGGAAGAGCCAGCAGATCAATACCTGTCTCCAAGCTTGGCGTCACCAGCAGAATTTTGGGTTTTTTTGATCATAGGTCAATCTACACGACACTAGGCCTGCTGGCAACAGACGAGGTACATCTGTCTCAAAGAGGGAAAAGGATCTTTGCACAGGGCTCATTGAAAGAGCTTTAAACTGGACTTGAAGGGGTAAAGGGATAAAAACAGGCTTTCTAGAGATAAGCCTGAGGGTGGTGTGCCAATGTTGGAGAGATGGTGTGCTAGCAAGGTCCTTTGGTCTGCCATCTCAGTGGAGCTAGGGGATGGAGATCCATGTGGCAGCAAAGGCACAAGGGTTATTGATGTGTTAGAAACCGCAGAAGCACCTGAGAACAGTCACATAGGAATTAGGACTTCTCCCCCAAAAAAGGTGACGGGATCAGTGGCCCGACTGAATTGCATCTACACCAATGAACACAGCATGGGCAACAAACAGGAGGAGCTGTAAACCATTGTGCAGTGGGAAAACTATGATATAGTTGCAATCATGGAAACACGGTGGAATAACTCACACAACTGGAGTGCTGCAATGGATGGCTATAATCTCTTCAGAAAGGATAGGCAAGTGTCCTGGTTCTGGCTAGGATAGAGTTAATATTCACCTGAGCTGGGAGGAGAACTGGAGCTGGTGGCCCCTATGGCTGGGGCACCCAGCTGGGATAGTTAACTAATTTGCTAACAGCTGGAGTAAGTTTACCCAAATTAGGCAAAGGGCTATTCCATCCCATCTGACATCATGCTCAGTATATAAGTGAGGAGGGTGATAAGGGGAGCCTCCTGCTATGTGGGAAGAAACCTGGGTGTGGAGATGTGTTATAACCCATTGTACTGTATTTGTTTTCCATCACTGTTTTGTTTTCTTCTGTTATTGCTGTTAAATTTATTTATTTGTTCCATCTCAACTCAGGTGTTTTTGCTGTCTTTTGTTTACCAATTCTCTCTTCTGTCCCACTGGAGGGTGGGGGGAGTGAGAGAGAGACTGTGTAGTCTGGTCCCGATCAGGGCTGAACTACAACAGCAAGAAAGGAGAGGTGGTGGGAGGTAGGCTTCTATGTTAGGGGGAGTTTTGACTGTCTAGAGCTTGATAATGGTGATGAAAGGGTTGAGTGTTTATGGCTGAGAATCAGGGAGAAGGCCAACAAGGCAGATATCATGGTGGGAGTCTGTTATAGACCACCCAACCAGGATGAAGAGACAGACTAAATATTCTATAAGCAGCTAAAGAAGTCTCACGATTGCTAGCCCTTGTCCTGACACAGTTGGTGAGTGAGCCAGCTAGGGAAGGCACCCTGCTGAACTTGTTGGCAAACAGAGAAGGACTTATGGGTGATGTGGTGGCTGGAGGCTATCTTGGGCACAGCAATCATGAAATGATAAGAGTTTTCGATTCTCGTAGAAGTAAGGAGGAGGGTTAGCAGAACTGCTACCTTGGACTTTCAGAGGGCAGACTTTGGCCTGTTTAGAGGCCTGGTTAACAGAATCCCTTGGGAGACAGTCCTGAAGGGCAAAGGAGTCCAGGAAGGCTGGACATCCTTCAAGGAAGAAATCTTAAAGGCACAGAACAGGTCATCCGCATGTGCCAAAAGACAAGCCAGCAGGGAAGAATACTGGCCTAGCTGAACAGAGAGCTTTGGCTGGAATTCAGGAAAAAAAAAAAAAAGGAGAGTTTGACCTTTGGAAGAAGGGGTAGGCAACTCAAAAGGACTACAAAGATATTGTGAGACTATGCAGAGAGAAAATTAGAAGGGCCAAAGCCCAAGTAAAATTTAATCTGGCTACTGCAGTAAAAGACAAAAAATAATTCTGTAAATACATTAGCAGCAAAAGGACAGCTATGGAAAATCTCCATCCTTTACTGGATGTGAGAGGAAACATAGTAACAAAGGATAAGGAAAGGCTGAGGTACTTAATGCCTTCTTTGCCTTAGTCTTTGTCCTGGTTTTGGCAGGGATGGAGTTAACTCTTCCTCTCAGTAGCTGGTATGTTTTGGATTTCATGTGTGAAGAATGTTGATAAACACCCTGATGATACCAGTTGTTGTGAATGAGACCAAGGACACTGTCCTGCTTTCCAAGTCTCGCTAATTTGCAGATGCAGGAAGCTGGGAGAAAGACAGACAGAATAATTGACCCAAACTGGCCAAAGAGAGTATTCCATGCCATAAATGTCTTGCTCATGGGGGCAGGTGAGGGTGGGTATCTGCCTTCCTGGCATCCATCTTTCCTGCTCGTTTTGCTGGCATCGTTCCCCCTACCTTGCTGGCTCCCTTTTGCTCCTTTGCTTGCTGCTCGGTTTTGTTTCCGTGATCGCTGCTCGGGATGGGCTGTATCGGTCATTGGGACATCGGGTGGTGAGAAAACACATATTGTTCACTTTGTATATTTTTAATATCCTTATATTCTGTTATTATTGTAGTTTTCCCTTTTTATTTTAGTAAATTGTCTTCATCTCAACCCACGAGTTCTCCTTCCTTCCCAATTCTCTCCCCCATCCCCCTGGGGAGGGTGAGCGAGAAACTGTGTGGTGATTCGGGCTAAACCATCACAGTCTCTTTGGCGCCCAACGTGGGGCTCGAAGGGTTGAGGTAAGGAGAGATCTGACTAGAGTGTGTTAAAGTTGTTACAAGTGCTCATTATTTTATTTGAGTCCCTGGTAACAATGTTGCATGTCTGTCCTAAGTTGCATCACATATTTCCTTTGGTGCTGTTTATCACTTCTCAGAAATGGATGAGAATTCTCATTTTGATTTACTGGGCACTACTGGCTTATGATATGGTAACATCACTGGTCATGAAATTAGTCTGGTCCTTGTTTTCAGCATTGCTGGCAACTCCGTACTTTGGATGCCATTTGGTAAGAATTATTAATAATTGCACATTTTTCTTTTTCTCCCCGGAGAACCAATCTATGGGGAAGTCAGAGGAGGGTACCTTCCCCTACTCCTTTACCTTCCCTTTTTCTTTTGAGCTAGTTACATCAGCTCTCGAGAATTTTGAATATCCTTGGGATGTGCAAGCCAGCATACTCCTATTGCTCTGTCTCCTGAATGGGTTTCAGATGTTGTTTAAGACTAAACAACTATTTAAAAAATTCACCCGGAGATCTGCCTTGAGGTTGGAGGGGCAGGGGTGGCATGGTATGTGGGAGAAGATGGGCAGGTACCTAGAGAACTTCTCACTTCCAGTGGTCTGGAACTTCACTCCCGAACAACTACAGAATCCTGATGAAGTGATCGAATATTTGAAAGAAAAATGCCATGGCTGTTCCAAAGAGGCAAAGCTTACCACTTTGTGCTGGGCACTGGCTAGTATCTACCAAAAACTGCTTAACGTGCAGCACCTTCAGGAAGAAGGGAGAAAAAATCAACCGACCGATACCATGGCTACTCCAGCACCAGCTACCGGCCCTGCGGCTACTCCAACTCTAGCTACTGGCACTGCAGCCGAATCAGAGAACCAACCTGTGTCAGTATCAGTCGCCCCTGTACAGAAGAAGAAATCTTGGAAGTGAAAGTCAGCTCGTTTAGTAAGGGATGAGGAAAAACCAGGACCATCACGAACAGAGGAGGAAGAAGAGGAACTCATAAGAGAGGAACTCATAAATGAGACTGAAACCACCCGATCCCTATCCCTGAATGAGTTGCGAGACATACGAAAAGATTTTGGCTGCCGTCCAGGCAAGCACTTTCTCACCTGGCTGCTTTGATGCTGGGATAATGGGGCCAGTAGCCTGGAATTAGAAGGTAAGGAAGCTAAACAGCTGGGATCCCTTTCTAGGGAAGCAGGCATTGACAAAGTGATTGGAAGAGGTGCACAAGCTCTCAGCCTCTGGAGGCGGCTCCTGTCAAGTATGAAGGAAAGATATCCCTTCAAGGAAGATATTACTTATCATCCAGGCAAGTGGACCACCATAGAGAGAGGTATCCAGTACCTAAGGGAATTAGCTGTGCTGGAAGCCATTTATAGTGACCTAGACAGCGAGGAGTCACCCCAAGATCCAGATGAAGTCCGGTGCACACGGCTCATGTGGCGGAAGTTTATATGGAGCGTACCATCATTATATGCCAATCCATTGGCAGTACTGAGTTGGAAAGATGGAGAGGGACCAACAATGGATGAATTGGGGAGGGGGAGAGTGAGCGAGAAACTGTGTGGTGATTTGGGCTAAACCATCACATCATTCTTCACTGATCAGGGTGTTCCTTGCTGCAATACCTTTGATATGACATATAAGAACTGTGGAAATGATTATATACAGTTCAAATTATTGGCTGTTCTCACCTAAAATCAGTTCTCCTTGAGGTATACATCAAACTTCCCCATCCTCCCGCATCACCCACCAAGTACATCCAGGTCCTTGAGCAAAAGCAATCCCACGGGTGGGTTTGCCTTTGCCCAGGGGAGGAATAACCCAGACCGTCTTTCCTAACATATTCCTTAGATGCAGCACAGGAACTTTATCATCCTCTACAATATGTAACAGTTCAGATTGGGCAGGGCCAGCTTGATTGGTGGATCCCCGAGTGTTAACTAACCAGGTAGCTTTTGCTAAATGGTTATCCCAATTTTTGAAGGTCCCACCACCCATTGCTTTCAGTGTAGTTTTCAGCAGTCCATTGTACCGTTCAATCTTTCCAGAGGCTGGTGCGTGATAGGGGATGTGATATACCCACTCAATGCCATGCTCTTTGGCCCAGGTGTCCATGAGGTTGTTCCGGAAATGAGTCCCGTTGGCTGACTCAGTTCTTTCTGGAGTGCCATGTCACCAGAGAACTTACTTCTCAAGGCCCAAGATGGTGTCTCGGGCAGTGGCATGGGGTATGGGATAAGTCTATAGCCACCCAGTGGTGGCTTCCACCATTGTAAGCAGGTGGCGCTTGCCTTGGTGAGTTTGTGGGAGTGTGATGTAATCAATTTGCCAGGCCTCTCCATACTTGTACTTCAGCCATCATCCTCCATACCAAAGAGGCTTTAACCGCTTGGCCTGCTTAATTGCAGCACATGTTTCACATTCATGGATAACCTGTGCAATGGTATCCATGGTCAAGTACACCCCTCGATCATGAGCCCATTTGTATGTTGCATCTCTTCCTTGATGGCCTGAGGTGTCATGAGCCCAGCGAGCTAAAAATAGTTCACTTCTGTGTTGCCAGTCTAGGTCCACTTGGGAAACTTTAATCTTAGCAGCCTGATCCACCCTTTGGTTATTTTGGTGTTCTTCTGTGGCTCGACTCTTGGGTATGTGGGCATCTATGTGACGTACTTTTACAATGAGATTCTCTAACCGGGCAGCAATATCTTGCCACAGTGCGGCAGCCCAGATGGGCTTGCCTCTGCGCTGCCAGTTGCTCTGCTTCCATTGCTTTAACCACCCCCACAGAGCATTTGCCACCATCCATGAGTCAGTGTAGAGATAGAGCTTTGGCCATTTTTCCCGTTCAGCAATGTCTAAAGCCAGCTGGATGGCTTTCACCTCTGCAAACTGACTCGATTCACCTTGGCCGTCAGTAGCTTCTGCAACCCGTCGTGTAGGACTCCACACAGCAGCTTTCCACTTCCGATGTTTTCCTACAATACGACAGGATCCATCAGTGAACAGGGCGTATCTCTTCTCATCTTCTGGTAAATTATTATATGGTGGGGCTTCTTCAGCACGTGTCACCTCTTCCTCCGGTGGCATTCCAAAATCTTTGCCTTCTGGCCAATCTGTGATTACTTCTATGATTCCTGGGCGATTGGGGTTTCCTATTCGGGCTCGCTGTGTGATCAGTGTGACCCATTTACTCCATGTGGCATCAGTTGCATGATGTGTAGAGGGGACCTTCCCTTTGAACATCCAGCCCAGCACTGGCAGTCGGGGTGCCAGGAGGAGCTGTGCTTCAGTACCAATCACTTCTGAAGCAGCTCGAACTCCTTCGTATGCTGCCAGTATCTCTTTTTCAGTTGGAGTATAGCAGGCCTCAGATCCCCTATATCCCCGGCTCCAAAAGCCTAGGGGTTGACCTCGAGTCTCCCCTGGTGTTCTCTGCCAAAGACTCCAGGTAGGACCATTCTCCCCGGCTGCGGTGTAGAGGATGTTTTTAACATCTTGCCCTGTCCGGACTGGCCCAAGGGCTACTGCATGAACAATCTCCTGTTTAATTTGTTCAAAGGCTTGTCGTTGTTCAGGGCCCCATTTAAAATCATTCCTCTTTCGAGTCACTTCATAGAGAGGGCTTACAATCATACTGTAATTTGGAATATGCATTCTCCAGAAACCCACAACGCTCAAGAAAGCCTGTGTTTCCTTTTTGTTAGCTGGTGGAGCCATAGCTGTTATTTTGTTGACCACATCCATTGGAATGTGACGACGTCCATCTTGCCATTTTACTCCTAAAAACTGGATCTCTTGTGCAGGCCCCTTGACTTTGCTTTGTTTTATGGCAAAACCGGCTTTCAGAAGGATTTGGATTATTTTCTCTCCTTTTTGAAAAACTTCTGCTGCTGTGTTGCCCCATACGATGATGTCATCAATGTATTGCAGGTGCTCTGGAGCTCCACCCTTTTCTAATACAGTCTGGATCAGTCCATGGCAAATGGTGGGGCTGTGTTTCCACCCCTGGGGCAATCGATTCCAGGTATACTGGACACCCCTCCAAGTGAAAGCAAACTGTGGCCTGCATTCTGGTGCCAAAGGAATGGAGAAGAACGAATTGGCAATATCGATGGTGGCATACCACTTGGCTGCTTTTGACTCCAGTTCATACTGAAGTTCTAGCATGTCCGGCACGGCAGCACTCAGTGGTGGTGTTACCTCATTCAGGCCACGATAGTCCACTGTTAGTCTCCATTCTCCGTTAGATTTTCTCACTGGCCATATGGGACTGTTAAAGGGTGACCGGGACTTGCTGATCACTCCCTGGCTCTCCAGTCGACGAATCAGCTTGAGGATGGGGATTGTGGAGTCTCGGTTGGTGCGGTATTGCCGCCGGTGCACTGTGGTGGTAGCAATTGGTACCTGTTGTTCCTCAACCTTCAGTAATCCCACAACAGAAGGGTCCTTTGAGAGCTTGGGCAAGGTGGCCAGCTGTTTATTTTCCTCCGTCTCCACAGTGGCTATACCAAAAGCCCACCGGTACCCTCTTGGGTCTTTGAAATACCCACTCCTGAGGTAATCTATACCAAGAATGCAGGGAGCATCTGGGCCAGTCACTATGGGGTGCTTTTGCCACTCATTCCCAGTCAAACTTACTTCAGCCTCCAATACAGTCAGTTCTTGGGATCCTCCTGTCACTCCAGAAATACAAATGGGTTCTGCCCCTTTATAGCTTGATGGCATTAGGGTACACTGTGCACCAGTGTCTACTAGAGCCTTATACTCTCGTGGGTCTGATGTGCCAGGCCATTTAATCCATACAGTCCAATAAACTCTGTTGTCCCTCTCCTCCGCCTGGCTGGAGGCAGGGCCCCTCTAATCCTGTTCATAATATTCATCGCTCACTTCCTGTGAATATGAATTAGAATTCCCTTCCATAGGATCATAGGTAAGATCAGCCCTTCTATTCCGCCTGGGGAACTGTCTACTGGAGACCGGAGCAGCAGTTTTCCGGGGAGAACCTCTATTTGCAAATGTTTTTCCCCGCAGCTCACGTACCCGTGCCTCTAGGTCTGAGGTAGGTTTCCCATCCCACTTTCTCATGTCCTCTCCTTGGTCACGCAAGGTAAACCACAGGATACCTCGCCGTGTGTACCGTCTCTCTTGAGCAGGGAAACGTTTACTCCTAATAGCCGAAATACTGCTCTGTATGGGCGGGGAGTAGGACCTATCCTCTTTTAACTGCTGGACCTCCCGAGACAGTTTCTCCACAGCTGAGACAAGGGAGGAAGAGAGAGTGTCTTCATATTGCCGGAGCTGACTAGCCAATTCATCCATTGTTGGTCCCTCTCCATCTTTCCAACTCAGTACTGCCAATGGATTGGCATATAATGATGGTACGCTCCATATAAACTTCCGCCACATGAGCCGTGTGCACCGGACTTCATCTGGATCTTGGGGTGACTCCTCGCTGTCTAGGTCACTATAAATGGCTTCCAGCACAGCTAATTCCCTTAGGTACTGGATACCTCTCTCTATAGTGGTCCACTTGCCTGGATGATAAGTAATATCTTCCTTGAAGGGATATCTTTCCTTCATACTTGACTGGAGCCGCCTCCAGAGGCTGAGAGCTTGTGCACCTCTTCCAATTACTTTGTCAATGCCTGCTTCCCTAGAAAGGGATCCCAGCTGTTTAGCTTCCTTACCTTCTAATTCCAGGCTACTGGCCCCATTATCCCAGCATCGAAGCAGCCAGGTGAGAAAGTGCTCGCCTGGACGGCGGCCAAAATCTTTTCGTATGTCTCGCAACTCATTCAGGGATAAGGATCGGGTGGTTTCAGTCTCATTTATGAGTTCCTCTCTCATGAGTTCCTCTCTCATGAGTTCCTCTTCTTCTTCCTCTGTTCATGATGGTCCTGGTTTTCCCTCATCCCTTACTAAACGAGCTGACTTTCGCTTCCAAGATTTCTTCTTCTGTACAGGGGCGACTGATACTGACACAGGTTGGTTCTCTGATTCGGCTGCAGTGCCAGTAGCTAGAGTTGGAGTAGCCGCAGTGCCTGTCATTGGGGCTGGAGTAGCCACAGGGCCGGTAGCCAGGGCTGGAGCAGCTGCAGTGCCGGTAGCCGGGGCTGGAGTAGCCACAGTGCCGGTAGCCGGGGCTGGAGCAGCTGCAGTGCCGGTAGCCGGGGCTGGAGTAGCCGCAGGGCCGGTAGCTGGGGCTGGAGCAGCTGCAGTGCCGGTAGCCGGGGCTGGAGTAGCCGCAGGGCCGGTAGCCGGGGCTGGAGTAGCCAGGGTATCGGTCGGTTGATTTTTTCTCCCTTCTTCCTGAGGGTGCTGCACGTTAAGCAGTGTTTGGTAGATTCTAGCCAGTGCCCAGCACAAAGCGGTAAGCTTTGCCTCTTTAGAATAGCTATGGCATTTTTCTTTCAAATATTCGATCACTTCATCTGGATTCTGTAGTTGTTTGGGAGTGAAGTTCCAGACCATTGGAGGTGAGAAGTTTTCTAGGTACCTGCCTGTCTTCTCCCACATACCATGCCACCCCTGCCCCTCCAACCTCAAGGTAGATCTCCGGGTGAATTTTGTAAATAATTGTTTAATCCTAAACAACATCTGAAACCCATTTAGGACACAGAGCAATAGGAGTATGCTGGCTTGCACATCCCAAGGATATTCAAAATTCTCGAGAGCTGATGTGACTCGCTCAAAAGAAAAAGGGAAGGTAAAGGAGTATGGGAAGGTACCCTCCTCTGACTTCCCCATAGATTGGTTCTCCGGGGAGAAAAAGAAAAATGTGTGATTATTAATAATTCTTACCAAATGGCATCCAAAGTACGGAGTTGCCAGCAATGCTGAAAACAAGGACCAGATTAATTTAATGACCAGTGATGATACCATATCATAAGCCAGTAGTGCCCAGTAAATCAAAATGAGAATTCTCATCCATTTCCGAGAAATGATAAACAGCACCAAAGGAAATATGTGATGCAACTTAGGAAAGACATAACACAACCATGTGAACACGTAGTACAACATTGTGACCAGGGATTCAAATAAAATAATGAGCACTTGTAACAACTTTACCACACTCTAGTCAGATCTGTCCTTACCTCAACCCTTCGAGCCCCACGTTGGGCGCCAAAATGACTGTGATGGTTTAGCCCAAATCACCACACAGTTTCTCGCTCACTCTCCCCCTCCCCAGGGGGATGGGGGAGAGAATTGGGAAGGAAGGAGAACTCGTGGGTTGAGATGAAGACAATTTACTAAAATAAAAGGGAAAACTACAATAATAACAGAATATAAGGATATCAAAAATATACAAAGTGAACAATATGTGTTTTCTCACCACCCGATGTCCCAATGACCGATACAGCCCGTCCCGAGCAGCGATCACGGAAACAAAACCGAGCAGCAAGCAAAGGAGCAAAAGGGAGCCAGCAAGGTAGGGGGAACGATGCCAGCAAAAACAAACAGGAAGGATGGATGCCAGGAAGGCAGATACCCACCCTCGCCTGCCCCCACTTATATACTGAGCATGACGTTTATGGCATGGAATACTCTCTTTGGCCAGTTTGGATCAATTATGCTGTCTGTCTTTCTCCCAGCTTCCTGCATCTGCAAATTAGCGAGACTTGGAAAGCAGGACGGTGTTCTTGGTCTCATTCACAACAACTGGTATCATCAGGGTGTTTATGAACATTCTTCACACACAAAATCCAAAACATACCAGCTACTGAGAGGAAAAATTAACTCCATCCCTGCCAAAACCAGGACAAATGAACTTCAATAAAACCAAGAGAGATGCAACGATGATGGAACAGGAACTGGCACCCAACAATTTCCTCAAGATCAACATCTTCAACTCACAGACCATGGACATGATACACCAGCCATGCCAAATGCACCAACTGAGAGTTCCAGATGCAGAATGCAACAGTCCCATACTACATACCATCTTTCTTGTCCTGAAAGACTGTTATGACAGATGCAACCCAAAGTCATGGACTAAATGAACTCAACAGATTTTGGAGGGATAGCCCATAGATTGAAGGAGTTACATGTGTGTGTGTGTATATATATGTATATGCATACGCATGACATAGATGGTATGGAATAAGGGGTGGATACTGTCCTGGTTTTGGCAGGGATGGAGTTAACTTTTCCTCTCAGTAGCTGGTATGTTTTGGATTTCGTGTGTGAAGAACGTTGATAAACACCCTGATGATACCAGTTGTTGTGAATGAGACCAAGGACACACCCTCCTGCTTTCCAAGTCTCGCAGGAAGCTGGGAGAAAGACAGACAGCATAATTGACCCAAACTGGCCAAAGAGAGTATTCCATGCCATTCCTGCTCATGGGGGCAGGCGAGGGTGGGTATCTGCCTTCCTGGCATCCATCTTTCCTGCTTGTTTTCCTGGCATCGTTCCCCCTACCTTGCTGGCTCCCTTTTGCTCCTTTGCTTGCTGCTCGGTTTTGTTTCCGTGATCGCTGCTCGGGACGGGCTGTATCGGTCATTGGGACATTGGGTGGTGAGAAAACACATATTGTTCACTTTGTATATTTTTAATATCCTTATATTCTGTTATTATTGTAGTTTTCCCTTTTTATTTTAGTAAATTATCTTTATCTCAACCCACGAGTTCTCCTTCCTTCCCAATTCTCTCCCCCATCCCCCTGGGGAGAAGGAGCGAGAAACTATGTGGTGATTCAGGCTAAACCATCACAGTCTTCAACATGTTGTTTCACGCTGCTGCTTCATAGTCGGGGGAAGAACTTGTCGCATTCCTCCCCTGCTCCAGTGTGGGGTCCCTCCCACGGGCCACAGTCCTTCATGAAGCAGGGAGCCCAGTTCAGCCCACTGCTGTCAGCATGGCGCCAGTGCCAGCACCGAGGGTCCAGAAGCTGAGGAGGGATCACAGATAAGTGCAAATAAACCTAAACTGCGATCCAGTAGCACCCCTGTAGCTCCAGCCAGCAAGTCGGCTTTGTCGGGGGCCCAGCTGAAGTGTCTCTATACCAATGCACGCAGCATGGGGAATAAACAGGAAGAGCGGGAGATGCTTGCACACGAGCAGGTCTACGACCTCGTTGGCATCACGGAGACGTGGTGGGATGACACATACGACTGGAGCATCAACATGGAGGAGTATAGGCTTTTTAGAAAATACAGGAAGGGGAGACGAGGAGGGGGTGTCGCTCTCTACGTCAGCAACCGGCTGGAGTGTGTGGAGCTCCGCCTGGGGATGGAGGAGGAGCTGACAGAGAGCTTATGGGTCAAGATTAGAGGATGGGGACGGACAGGGGACGTTACAGTGGGGGTCTGTTACAGGCCGCCTGGCCAGGAGGACAGAGCAGATGAAGTGCTCTATAGGCAGATAGGAGCAGCCTCACGGTCACAGGCCCTGGTTCTCATGGGGGACTTCAACCACCCTGACATCTGTTGGAGAGACAACACGGCAGGGCACAGGCAGTCCAGGAGGTTCCTGGAATGCGTGGATGACAACTTCCTCCTGCAGGCGATAGAGGAGCCGACAAGGAGGGGTGCCATGCTCGACCTTGTCCTCACCAACAGGGAGGGGCTGGTGGGGGATGTGAAACTAAAGGACAGCCTTGGCTGCAGCGACCATGACATGGTGGAGTTCAAGATCCACGGGGCAGCAAGGAAACTACATGGCAAGCTCTCTGCCCTAGACTTCAGGAAGGCGGACTTCGGCCTCTTCAGGGACCTGATGGGCCAAGTGCCATGGGAGGCGGCCCTGGAGGGAAGAGGGGCCCAGGAAAGTTGGTCCATATTCAAGGAGCACCTCCTCCAAGCTCAGCAGAGGTGCATCCCAATGAAAAACAAGTCGGGCAAAAAGGCCAGGAGGCCGGCGTGGATGAGCAAGGAGCTCCTGGACCAACTGAAAGTGAAAAAGGAAGCCTATAGAGGGTGGAAGTGGGGACAGGTAGCTGGGGAGGACTACAAAGAGGCTGCGCGAGTGGCCAGGGATAAGGTAAGGAAGGCTAAAGCCCTGGCAGAACTGAATCTGGCCAGGGATATAAAATGTAACAGGAAGAGCTTTTATAGGTACGTAGGGGACAAAAGCAAGTCCAGGGAAAATGTAGGCCCCCTCCAGAAGGGAACTGGTGTCCTGGTTACCCAGGACATGGAGAAGGCTGAGGTTCTCAATGACTTTTTTGCCTCAGTCTTCACCGACAAGAGTTCCTGTCCCACCGCCCAAGCTGTAGAAGGTGCAAGCAGGGACTGCGAGAATGAAGAACTGCCCATTGTACTCGAAGAGCAGGTTCGGGATCATCTGAGGAACCTGAAGGTGCACAAGTCCATGGGACCTGATGAGATCCATCCGCGGGTCCTGAGGGAACTGGCGGATGAAGTTGCCAAGCCACTGGCTATCGTATTTGAGAAGTCGTGGCGGTCTGGTGAGGTCCCCGATGACTGGAAGAGAGGGAACATAACCCCAATTTTTAAAAAGGGGAATAAGGAAGACCCAGGTAACTACAGGCCGGTCAGCCTCACCTCTGTGCCTAGCAAGGTCATGGAGCAGATTCTCCTGGAAACCATGCTAAGGCACATGGAGAGCAAGGAGGTGGTTGGTGACAGCCAACATGGCTTCACCAAGGGCAGATCGTGCCTGACCAATTTGGTGGCCTTCTATGACGGGGTGACGGCATCGGTGGACAAGGGACGAGCAACTGACATCATCTACCTGGACTTGTGCAAAGCTTTTGACACTGTCCCACACAACATCCTTCTCTCTAAACTAGAGAGACATGGGTTTGATGGACGGACCACTCGGTGGATAAGGAGTTGGCTGGATGGCCGCACTCAGAGAGTGGTGGTCAACGGCTCAATGTCCATGTGGAGACCGGTGACGAGTGGTGTCCCTCAGGGGTCCGTGCTGGGCCCGGCCCTGTTCAACATCTTTGTTGGCGACATGGACAGTGGGATAGAGTGCACCCTCAGCAAGTTCACCGACGACACCAAGTTGTGTGGTGCCGTCGACACGCTGGAAGGGAGGGATGCCATCCAGACGGACCTTGACAGGCTGGAGAGGTGGGCCTGTGCCAACCTCATGAAGTTCAACCAGGCCAAGTGCAAGGTCCTGCACCTGGGTCATGGCAATCCCAGGCACAAATACAGGCTGGGCGGGGAATGGATTGAGAGCAGCCCTGAGGAGAAGGACTTGGGAGTGCTGGTGGATGAGAAGCTTAACATGAGCCGGCAATGCGCCCTTGCGGCCCAGAAGGCCAACCGCATCCTGGGCTGCATCAAGAGAAGCGTGGCCAGCAGGTCGAGGGAGGTGATTCTCCCCCTCTACTCTGCCCTGGTGAGACCCCACCTGGAGTACTGTGTCCAGTTCTGGAGCCCCCAACACAAGAAGGACATGGACCAGTTGGAGAAGGTCCAGAGGAGGGCCACGAAGATGATAAAAGGGCTGGAGCACCTCTCTTATGAGGACAGGCTGAGAGAGTTGGGGCTGTTCAGCCTGCAGAAGAGGAGGCTCCGGGGAGACCTGATAGCGGTCTTCCAGTACCTCAAGGGGGCCTACAAGAAAGATGGGGAAAGGCTGTTTAGTAGGGCCTGTTGCAATAGGACGAGAGGTAATGGTTTTAAAATAGAGGGGGTAGATTTAGATTAGAAATTAGGAAGAAATTTTTTACGATGCGAGTTATAGAACACTGGAACAGGTTGCCCAGAAAGGTGGTGGATGCCCCATCTCTGGAAACGTTCAAGGCCAGGCTGGATGAGACTCTGAGCAACCTGATCTAGTTGGGGATGTCCCTACTCCTTGCAGGGGGGTTGGAGTAGACGACCTTTGAAGGTCCCTTCCAACCCTAACCATTCTATGATTCTATGATTCTATGAAAGTAATGAAGCAACCTTGAGAAGAAGGAAAACAGCTGGCATACATTACTGGGGGCTGACCGTGAAGCAGGGTGCAGGTGGAGAGAACTGTGCGCGTGAACAAAGAGACTTTAACGAATCATATTTTAGCTAAGAGTGCGTGCATGATATAGTTAGCCAATTAGTAGAGAGCTTGCGCATGATACGGAATTAGAAGGGCTATATTAATCAGGATGTATCAACAATAAATCGGCATTTGCTTGATCATATTGGTCATGAGCAGTGTCCGTGACTTCCGTGTCAGCAGGTGGCGCCCTGTCATGGTTTTGTTAGTGAGGGGGGGCCTAAGGTGGTAGCTTCTGTAGGAAACTACTAGAAGTCGCTCCCCTTTGTTCAGTGGACTAGCCTGGGCCTAGGGCGGACCTGCTGCTGGCCAAGGCCGAGCCGATTGGTAGCAGAATGTTCCGTGATAACGCCTCTGCGATAACGTATTTAAGAAGGGGAAAACAGAAAAAAAAAGAGAGAAGAGAAGATGTGAAGGAGCTGAGCGGGGGCAGAGGTGCAGAGGGGGAGGCGCAGGCCTCATGGGCCTTGCAGGCCTCACCCTCTGGCCTCTTGCCAGGCAGCCGACTGGGCCCGACTCGGTCCAGCCCGGCTGCAAGAAGTGGAAAGGAGATGAGAAGTGAATAAGATGTAAAAAAAGATCCTGAGAGACATCTACCAGCCTGTTGTGAGGAACGGCTGCAGACGCCAAGGTCAGTGAAGAAGGAGGGGGAGGAGTAATGTGGCTCCTGGCCAAGATTCCCCTGCAGCCAGTGGTGACGACCATGGTGGAGCAGGTTGTCCCCCTGCAGCCCATGGAGGTCCACGGAGGAGCGGAGATCCACTTGGAGCCCATGAAGGACCCCGTACCGGGGTAGGTGGATGCCTGAAGGCAGCTGTGGCCCGTGGAGGGCCCGCTGGGACAGCTGTTCTAGAGGGACTGCACCCTGTGGAAGAGATGACCCACGCCGGAGCAGTTCCACGAAGGACTGTGGCCTGTGGGAGGGACCCCATGCTGGAGCAGGGGAGGAATGTGAGGAGTTCTTCCCCCGAGGAGGAAGCAGTGGCGTGAAACAACGTATGATGAACTGACTGCAACCCCCATTCCCTCTTCCCCCCTGTGCCGCTCGTGGGGGGGAAGGTAGTAGAGATAATGTTAAGCTTGGGAAGAGGGAGGGGTGGATGGAGGTTATCTTGTTGTCTGTCTCATTATCCTGCTGTTTGTAGTAATAAATGCGTAGTTTTCCCCAGGTCGAGTCTGTTTTGCCCGTGATGGTAACTTTAAGGATTTCTCTCTGTCCTTATCTCAAACCTCGAGCCGTTTTTCCTTATATTTTCTCTCCCTGTTCTCTCGGAAGGTGGGGGGAGTGAGAGAGAGACTGCGTAGTCTGGTCCTGATCAGGGCTGAACTATGACACGCCCGAACAGGGACCCTCAGATCCGGTGTTGGACATCCCGACAAAGCCGAAGAAGGAAAGAAGAAATGAGGGGGCGGAAGCCGGTCGAAGTCGAGTGCTGCCCCGGCACTCGGGAAGTCGCTATAGCGCAAAAAGGTACAAAAGGTACGGAGGGAATCTCGTCTTGGCCAGGCGAGCGGCCGGGGAGGAGATGGGGTCCACACTGACCAAAGAGGAGTCAGCAGTGGTTAAGCTCCTCCAACATGCTCTCTATTAGAGGACTGAGTTATGACTCGGCCGTCCTAGAAGCTTTGCTGCAGTGGGCAAAGAAAAGGGAATTAATCCCCACAGTTGATGATGCTTTTGAACTCCCGACATGGGAAAAGATAGGAAAAGAGCTGTGGGATGAAATAAGTAAAGGATCAAAGGAGGCGAGCAAACTCTCCACCGTGTGGAGGCTAATTAATGAAACATTGATAAGCATTAAAGCCAAGCGTTCAGTTGCCGCATCTGCTTTTGCGGCCTTAACTCCAGCCGACGGGTCCACCTCCGCTACTAGCATGCTGTTCTCAGGTTTAACGAGCCCTGCCGCCACCCCGGCTCATGCTGAGGGTGGGGGGATTCGAGCCCCAGCAAGGACTCCAGGAAATGCAGCCACAGCCCCTATAACCATAGATATACGGGCACCAGAGGGAAAAACTGCCGGAAGCCTTTCACCACCATCAGATGTACCACCGCCAGGCACCCCGCCACGCTGCGCCAGTGCAGGCTCAGAGTCACGAGCCTTTTCGCTGGCGCCAACAGCTCCGGTTTATCCCCTGTTACCACCTTCTTCCCCGCCACCATGGCATGAGGAAGATGGGGATGAACATTCATCCGGCTTGAAGGACGCACAGCTGCAAGAGACGCTAAAAAGGCTGGAAGCCCTAGAGGTTCGCCTAGAAGCGTCGCTGGGAAACTTGTCAACTCCTCCGCCTGTGCCACATCGAGACCTGCCAGCGTCCAACCTATTCGTTCCGAATGGAGCATTGGGTGAGATCAGTCTTTTTGCACCTTTGCAAGGGACGCTGGCGGGAGGGGCTGGGGATTTGAATCTGATAGCGCGGTGGAAAGAGGTGATTCGAGATGCTATGATAGAAGAAGAGCCTTTGCCCATGGCATTTCCAGTTGTGACTGATAATACTGAGAGAAATGTGTGGCAAGCATTAGACTGGAAAATATTGAAGGAAGCTAAAAGTGCAGTTACTCAGTATGGGCTAAAATCATCATATACTCAGTCTGTGTTGCAGCATATTTTTTTTGTCAGAGTTGTTAACTCCTTATGATATTAGAATGCTTGTCCAGATGCTTTTGCTACCGTCACAGCAGCTGCAGTTCTTTCAGCACTGGCAGACTGCTTGTGATAGGGCAGCTGCATCGCCTCGACAACAGGGTGATCCATTATTCGGGGTGCAAACTCAAATGCTGACGGGAGTGGGACCCTACACACGATCTGATTGGCAAGCGCAATTTGCTACCGAAGTGTTACAACTGGGCCAAGATTTGGCTTATAGAGCACTTGCTAGGGTGCACGATGAAAAGTCCAGACCTGCCTTTACATCAGTAAGGCAAGGTCCCACAGAACCATAGGGGAAATTTATTGATCGGTTGCACACTGCAATTATGGCTCACCCTGATCTGGATGATGACATGAAAGCAAAGTTCTTAGATATGCTTGCCTTTAATAATGCTAATGAAAAAACTAAGAGAGCCCTTAGTGTGTTGCCAAAAGGATCTAGTACAGGGCAACTGCTGGAAGCTGCTGAGTGAATGTTAGAAGAAGAAAAGGCTACAGTCATGGCTGCTGTTGTAGGTGCAGCGGTTAAACCATTGGTACCAAAAAAGCAGGCAAAGAGAAAGGACAAAAGGTGTTTTAGTTGTGGCAAATCGGGTCATTTCACTAAGGACTGTTTGTGATCGGGAAACAGGGCATGGAGCGCGTCACACCCACGCGCAATGACACAAGTACAGGGTGCTTGGACTGCTGTGCGGCCACCACAATCGGCAGTGCCGGAGTGGACTTGGCAACAGCAGTAGATGTGACATTAACAACTTCAGAGGTTCAACTAATTGATTCTGATCAGCAAGGACCGTTAGGGCATGGGTTAAGTGCATTACTTATAGGCCGTTCATCAGTGTCTTGAAAAGGCATATTTATAGTGCCTGGAATTATTGATGCAGATTATTGCAGGACAATAAAGATTATGGTGTATACACTAACACCACCCCTTACCATACCAGCACAATCAAAGATAGCACAATTGGTACAGTTTCGCGCATGTGTTCCTCGGGCACACTCGGTCGTCCGCGGCCGGGGAGGCTTTGGGTCCACCGGCGCGCCAAACGTCTTATTGGCAATCGATATCGCCAGGGGAAAGCCAGAAGAAAAGGTCACAATTAAACATCCAAATGGACAATCCTTGGCACTGTCGATGCTAATTGACACAGGTGCAGATGTTACCATTATTCCTGCAACAAAGTGGCCCTGTAATTGGCCACTGGTACCAGCAGTTACCACCGTGGTAGGGGTGGGAGGTGCACAGCGCACGATGATCAGTAAATCAACAGTGTCGTTTAATTTTCAAGATGGTACAGTAGTTACCACAAGGCTGTATGTAATGCACATGCCTATAGCTCTTTTAGGTCGAGACGTGCTGTCCCAAATGAGAGCCCAGCTTGTAACCCAACCTTCTTAGGGGCGGCCATGGTCAAGCAGCCTATTTTAAAACTCACCTGGACTACAGTGACCCCAGTGTGGGTAGACCAGTGGCCGCTAAAGCAGGATAGGCTGCAAATATTACAGAGCCTAGTACATGAGCAATTGGAAGCAGGTCATATTGTGCCCTCTATAAGCCCTTGGAATACCCCCGTTTTTACTATTCCCAAAAAATCAGGTAGATGGCGACTGCTGCATGATTTACGTGCAGTAAACGCTGTCATGCAGGATATGGGAACTTTACAGTCGGGATTACCTTCCCCTGTAATGATCCCTGAAAAATAGGATTTACTTATTATTGATTTAAAAGATTGTTTTTTCACCATTCCTTTACATCCAGAAGACGCAGAAAAATTTGCTTTCACAGTACCAGCAGTTAACAAGCAGGAACCTGCTAAAAGGTATCAATGGGTGGTGCTACCCCAAGGCATGAAAAATTCCCCCACAATGTGTCAGAATTTTGTCGCATGGGCTCTGCAGCCATTTCGGCAAGAGCATCAGTCTTTGTTAATCTATCATTATATGGATGACATCTTAATAGCAGGCGAAAAAATGAATGCAGAAAAAATATTACAAGAGCTAATAAAAACTTTAGAGCCAAAAGGACTAAAAATAGCCCCTGAAAAAGTACAGCGTAAAGGCCCATGGCAATATTTAGGCTGGGTCATTACTGGAAGCACAGTGCGACCGCAAAAAAATACAAATTCATACAGACATTAAGAACCTCTCAGATGTTCAGAAATTGATGGGAGACATACAGTGGGTAAGATCCATCACTGGAATCACTAATGATGATTTAGCTCCTTTAATGCCCCTGCTGGGAACTACGACCAAACCCAATGAACGGCGAACTTTATCAGTAGAACAGAAACAGGTGTTAGACCAGATTGTAGAAAAAATTCTAACAGCTACTACACAAAGAAAAATTAATGATTTATCTTTACAGTTTTTGATTGTTAATTCGTCACCCAAGCGACAACATTTAATAGGGTTCATAGTGCAAGCTGACGAACAGCACATTAGAATTTTGGAATGGGTATTTCTATCTTATCAACCCAAAAACACAGTTTGTACAAGGGTCGAGCTGTTAGCTAACATGATTATAAAAGGCAGAAGAAGGATTTTGGAACTGTCAGCTCAAGAACCTACAAGGCTGTTTGTACCAATAGCTCAAAATTATTTGGACTGGCTGTTAGCAACTTCAGAGATGCTTCAAGTCGCTTTAGCTGACTACCCAGGTGCTGTAACTAATCATTATCCATCAGCCAAACTTTTGTCACTGTTGCAAAACCAAGACTTTGAGGAAGCCCCTCGCAGGTCAGAAGTACCAGTAGAAGGACTCACGGTATTTACAGATGCTGGGAGGAAATCTAAACGAGCTGCCATCGCTTGGTACAGTAACAACCAATGGAATCATCAAATTCTTACAGGTTACATCACAGACTCACTGCAGATGCTCGAACTGAGAGCAGTGGTGTGGGCCTTTCAACAGTGGCATGATGAGCCTCTAAATGTTGTTTCAGATTCATTATATGTGGTGGGCACGACACAGCGTTTAGAACGTGCCATGATAAAAACAGTAAAAAATAATACTTTGTATATGTTATTGATGCAGCTGTTGTTTTTGCTAAATCAACGCAGAGAACCTTATTTTGTAACATACATTCGCAGTCATCAGTTGTCGTGGTTTTGTTAGTGAGGGGGGGCCTAAGGTGGTAGCTTCTGTAGGAAACTGCTAGAAGTCGCTCCCCTTTGCTCAGTGGACTCGGCCGGGCCTAGGGCGGACCCACTGCTGGCCAAGGCCGAGCCAATTGGTAACAGAATGTCCCGTGATAATGCCTCTGCGATAACAGAATCACAGAATCACAGAATTATTATCAAGATTGGAAAAGACCTAAAAGATCATCCAGTCCAACCATCAACAATACGTCTCAGCTAAATCATATCCCTCAACACAGCATCCAAATGTTTCTTGAACACCCCCATGGTCGGTGACTCCACCACCTCCCTGGGCAGTGCATTCCAGTGCCTGACTACCCTTTCCGAGAAGTAATATTTCCTAATGTCCAGCCTGAATCTCCCCTGGCGCAGCTTGAAACCATTGCCTCTAGTTCTATCACTGTCTACACGAGAGAAAAGGCCGACCCCTAGCTCACTACAACCTCCCTTCAGGAAGTTATAGAGAGCTATAAGGTCTCCCCTGAGCCTCCTCTTCTCCAGACTGAACAATCCCAGCTCCCTCAGCCGCTCCTCATAAGGCCTGTGCTCCAGACCCCTCACCAGCTTCGTAGCCCTCCTCTGAACGCGTTCCAGGGCCTCAATGTCTTTCTTGCAGTGAGGGGCCCAAAACTGAACACAGTACTCGAGGTGCGGCCTCACCAGTGCCGAGTACAGGGGGACAATTACCTCCCTGTTCCTGCTAGTAACACTGTTTTTGATGCAAGCCAGGATGCCGTTGGCCTTCTTGGCCACCCGGGCACATTTAAGAAGGGGAAAACAGAAAAAAAAAGAGAGAAGAGAAGATGTGAAGGAGCTGAGCGGGGGCAGAGGCGCAGAGGGGGAGGCGCAGGCCTCATGGGCCTTGCAGGCCTCACCCTCTGGCCTCTCGCCAGGCAGCTGACTGGGCCCGACTCGGTCCAGCCCGGCTGCAAGAAGTGGAAAGGAGATGAGAAGTGAATAAGATGTAAAAAAGATCCTGAGAGACATCTACCAGCCTGTTGTGAGGAACGGCTGCAGACGCCAAGGTCAGTGAAGAAGGAGGGGGAGGAGTAATGTGACTCCTGGCCAAGATTCCCCTGCAGCCAGTGGTGATGACCATGGTGGAGCAGGTTGTCCCCCTGCAGCCCATGGAGGTCCACGGAGGAGCAGAGATCCACTTGGAGCCCATGAAGGACCCCGTACCGGGGGAGGTGGATGCCTAAAGGCGGCTGTGGCCCGTGGAGGGCCCGCTGGGACAGCTGTTCTAGAGGGACTGCACCCCGTGGAAGAGATGACCCACGCCGGAGCAGTTCCATGAAGGACTGTGGCCCGTGGGAGGGACCCCACGATGGAGCAAGGGAGGAATGTGAGGAGTTCTTCCCCCGAGGAGGAAGCAGTGGCGTGAAACAACGTATGATGAACTGACTGCAACCCCCGTTCCCTCTTCCCCCCTGTGCCGCTCGGGGAGGGGGAAGGTAGTAGAGATAATGTTAAGCTTGGGAAGAGAGAGGGGTGGATGGAGGTTATCTTGTTGTCTGTCTCATTATCCTGCTGTTTGTAGTAATAAATGAATAGTTTTCCCCAGGTCGAGTCTGTTTTGCCCGTGACGGTAACTTTAAGGATTTCTCCCTGTCCTTATCTCAAACCTCGAGCCGTTTTTCCTTATATTTTCTCTCCCTGTTCTCTTGGAAGGTGGGGGGAGTGAGAGAGAGACTGCGTAGTCTGGTCCTGATCAGGGCTGAACTACGACATCAGTTCAAACAAGGCTTGTCTATAGGAAACAACATAGTAGACAAGCTAGTTGCTGCTGCATGGAAAAATCAAACAGTTAACCTGTTTGAGCAGGCTCGCTTATCTCATAATTTCTTACATCAATCTGCTAAAGTGCTAGCGAAACAATTTGATTTAAAATTCCCAGATGCTCGAGGAATAGTGCAGTCCTGCCCTTCTTGTCAAAAATCGGGAGTTGGTCTAGGCCTTGGGGTCAACCGTCAAGGTTTAGGCACCTTGCAATTATGGCAAATGGATGTTACTCATATTGCAGAATTCGGATGTCAGAAGTATGTGCATGTCAGTATTGACACTTACTCACATACGATATGGGCCACTGCTCAAACAGGGGAAACAGCCAAACATGTTCTGAAGCATATGCGTGCTGCCACTGCCGCACTAGGAGCTCCTCAAGAAATCAAAACTGACAATGGCCCTGCATATGTTTCGCAAACGTTTGTACACTTTTGCCAACTGTGAGGTATTCACAGAGTAACAGGTATTCCTCACTCCCCTACAGGCCAAGCCACTGTAGAGCGTGCACATGCCACCTTAAAATCGCTTTTGCAAAAACAAAAAGGGGGAGAGCCGGCACCCTCTGAAAGGCTTGCAAAAGCGCTTTATGTGCTAAATTATTTGAGATTAACAGGAGACCATGAATCTCCTCCAATTGTAATTCATCATACGTCATTGCAATCTGGACTGCAGAAAAGTGATTCGGTGAAGGTGCAGTACCGGGATTTAAAAACTGGGGAATGGAGAGGTCCGGCAGAAGTGAAAATGACCGGTCGAGGTTATGTTTGTGTTTTGACAGATGAAGGACCACGATGAGTTCCAAGTCGATGGGTGAAACCATGGAAGGAAGACCTGGGACAGCAGGATGCATCATCATCGTCCTCCTGATGCTGGTAACTGGGTGTGTCGGTGAGACTGTGGATTTACATTGTATTGACCCCAGACCAAACATGTGGCTGACATTTGCCAACATTACAAACCAATCATTGTTTTGTGTGTCAATGGCTACTCCTGCTGATCCTTTTCGTACGTGTCTGATTGGTACTCCCTATTGGAATCCGGATGACTGGAAAAGATGGGTCAATAATTACACTGTTTTGAATGAGACGGTGGTGAATCAAACATGCCACGCAAAGATGGAGTGCTCCAGCTCCCGCCCCGGACAGAAACCGGTGTGTTGTTCTGGGAATAGCAATCAAATTGGAATAGCTGCAGCATTGGTGATTAGGCATTTAAATCGTAGTTTGCCTTGGGATCCACAAGAGTTAGATCTAATGGGATCCTTAAATGGTTCAGGGTCTTGTTTTATGCTGGGAGGTCCCCTTTTTACAGGAAAGGGGGTGAATACAGTATGGAACAGGAACCAATGGACTGATGTGACCAGTAAAACGACTGACACCCAAGGAAAACCTGTGTGTACTTATCAAAGCAGCTCAGGAGATTATTGTAACGGAGCAGTGGGAGCAGAAATCAAAGGGTCAAAGATGCCCCTATGGGTGAATGACACGGCCCAGGCCATACCCCCGGGATACTTAATTTGTGGGGATCGGGCCTGGTCGGGAGTGCCAAAAGGGGCTATAGGAGGACCATGTTATTTTGGAAAATTGATAATGTTTGCTCCATCTATGAAAGTATTGCGAAATCGTACTCGAGCAAGGAGATCACTAAAAGTATTAGCTCCCAACTGTGATGGCAATTTAACCCTGTTGGGTACAGCTGAGCATATAGCATTATCTATATTTGTTCCTTGGGCGGCATCCGCAAAAGCTTTAGCTAGCTTAAATAAATTAGCTTGTTGGGCACAAAAGCAAATGAATTTAACCTCTAGCATGTTATCGGGATTATTAGAAGACATGGATAGTATGCGTCATGATATTTTGCAGAATCGGGCAGCCATTGATTTTTTGTTATTAGTGCATGGACATGAATGTGAAGATTCTGAAGGTATGTGTTGCATGAACATTTCTGATCACTCTAAATCAATACACTATCAGTTGGCAGAGTTACGCCGGAACATGCATGCAATACAAGTGGAAAATGGACTAACGGACTGGCTGAAATCATTGGGGGTCACAGGCTGGCTAAAAGATTTGATAGTACATGGGCTGGTATTATTAATGGCTTTGCTGTTGACACTAATGATATTGGGGTGTATTTTAAAATGCTTTGTGAAAGCTATGAAACATATGATGACTGGGGTCTGGATTGTTCAAAAACAAAAAGAGGGATTTGTTGGATACCTGGAGAGCCAGGGGCACTTAGTGAACAATCCAGACCGAATGGAATTGTTATGGTTTTGAGTAGCAGGCCTCAAGGACATCACTGAAGCCACTTGTGAGAAAGTACTGAAGCCACCTGTGAGAAAATAATGAGGCTGCCTGTGAGAAAGTAATGAAGCTTCCTGTGAGAAAGTAAACGAAGTAACCTTGAGAAGAAGGAAAACAGCTGGCATACGTGACTGGGGGCTGAACGTGATACAGGGTGCAGGTGGAGAGAGCCATGCGCGTGAACAAAGAGACTTAACGAATCATATTTTAGCTAGGAGCGCATGCATGATATAGTTGGTTAGCTATATTAGTAGAGAGCTTGCGCATGATACGGAATTAGAAGGGCTATATTAACCAGGATGTATCAACAATAAAGCGGCATTTGCTTGATCATATTGGTCGTGAGCAGTGTCCGTGACTTCCGCGTCAGCACATATGTACACATCTTCCAGCTCCCAATATCATACATGGCTTTGGCTTTCATGCTTCTATAACTTTACTTGATGAAGATATGGTATCCATTATGATTTCTAATGAAATCCCTTTGTTCCACAGCAGTGTGGAGTGACAGTACTGAAGGTTTGGTGTGGATATATGTGTACAAGAAGGTTGAAAATTTGGGCGATATAGTTGTGTTTATAGATATTTTTGTGTGTGTGTGGAATAGACAAAAATGTAGTGTGTCTGTATAGAGTGTCTTTTTCAGGTCTGAAATTCAATGTAAAACATGGTGAGTAAATTCCTTTAGGAACTAAAACTATTTTCAGAATGCTACAGAACAGAAATTTGATCTCTCTGTTATGATTTCTTACACATATGCAGAGTAGGAGAATTATTTTGTTGTGGGACTTAAAGGTGGCTCAATTTCTCTTATGACCATTTGGAAAGATAACCTTTGGCTTCTTTCTGGAACTGTAATGTCGTCTTGGCGCTGTGTGAGGGATTTCAGATGATGGTCTGTGTAGGGCCACTGTGGGAAATTACAAGCTGCACACAGCTGTGAGAAAGCGACCTTGGAGAGGGGAGCTAGGAGGGTTGTTATTGAGCAGTATGTTGCTGCTATCCGGGAACTGCTGTTAGCCAGCAGGGCACATACTTGGCAGGCCTTGCTGCATGCGCTGGCCACGCGTGCATCAACACCTGGTCAGTACTCTTCCACTGAATCTGCTGAGGGTATAAACAGAGGCGGTTCAGAGCAGAGGGAGAGAGAAAAGACCCAGAGCACACTCTACGAACAACAGGGGACGCCCTGAAGGTGCTGCACCTACCTCCCTTCTCTGCTCTGACCCCGCTGATCATCATCCTCCTACTTGGCAGTGTCTCTGGCATAGTCGGGTTGGTAAGACTCTCATAAAGGGAAAACAATATGCTAGTAACTGCTTATGCAAGGCTATAACAGAGCAATAAATACTGTTGTGCTTTTAAAATATCATATGTTGGGTGAATTTTGTGCATAGGAATCCTATGAACCGGTTACAGGCGCTTGCAGTTGGCAACCATGTGGTTGAGAGCCTCTAGGTAAGGATTAAGGGGAAAGCAAATAAAATAGACGTTGTTGTGGGAGTCTACTATCGACCACCCAGCCAGGGACGATGACACTGATGAATTATTCTGCAAGGAATTAAGGGATATCTCTAGGTCAGCTGCCCTTCTCCTTATGGGTGATTTTTAACTTCCCGGATGTCAGCTGGGAATATCATACAGAGGACACAAACAGGTCCAGGAAATTCCCGAAGCACGTTGATGATAACTTCTTGGTGCAGGTACTAAGGGAGCCGACTAGGAAAGGTGCCCTCCTAGATATGTTTTTTGTAAACAGAGAGGGACTTGTGAGTGAAGCTGGTGATTGGTGGCTGTCTTGGTCACAATAACCATGAAGTAGTTGAGTTTCAAATTGTTGGTGATAGGAGAAAAACTGCCAGCAAAACTTTGACCCTGGATATGGGGAAAGCAGACTTTGGGCTGCTGAAGGAACTAGTTAGTAAGGCCAACCGCATCCTGGGCTGCATCAAGAGGAGTGTGGCCAGCAGGTCGAGGGAGGTGATTCTCCCCCTCTACTCTGCCCTGGTGAGACCCCACAGTAAATGTTTAAGAAGCATTTCTGAGATAGAAAAATCCTCTTATTTAAGCATTTTCATTTATTTTCATTTCATTATAGAGTGCACCCTCAGCAAGTTCACCGACGACACCAAGTTGTGTGGTGCCGTCGACACGCTGGAAGGGAAGGGATGCCATCCAGAGGGACCTTGACAGGCTGGAGAGGTGGGCCCGTGCCAACCTCATGAAGTTCAACCAGGCCAAGTGCAAGGTCCTGCACCTGGGTCATGGCAATCCCAGGCACAAATATAGGCTGGGCGGGGAATGGATTGAGAGCAGCCCTGAGGAGAAGGACTTGGGAGTGCTGGTGGATGAGAAGCTTAACATGAGCAGGCAATGCGCCTTTGCGGCCCAGAAGGCCAACCGCATCCTGGGCTGCATCAAGAGAAGCGTGGCCAGCAGGTTGAGGGAGGTGATTCTCCCCCTCTACTGTGCCCTGGTGAGACCCCACCTGGAGTATTGTGTCCAGTTCTGGAGCCCCCAACACAAGAAGGACATGGACCAGTTGGAGAAGGTCCAGAGGAGGGCCACGAAGATGATAAAAGGGCTGGAGCACCTCTCTTATGAGGACGGGCTGAGAGAGTTGGGGCTGTTCAGCCTGGAGAAGAGGAGGCTCCGGGGAGACCTGATAGCGGTCTTCCAGTACCTCAAGAGGGCCTACAAGAAAGATGGGGAAAGGCTGTTTAGTAGGGCCTGTTGCGATAGGACGAGGGATAATGGTTTTAAAATAGAGGGGGGTAGATTTAGATTAGAAATTAGGAAAAAAATTTTTACGATGCAAGTTACAGAACACTGGAACAGGTTGCCCAGAAAGGTGGTGGAGGCCCCATCCCTGGAAACGTTCAAGGCCAGGTTGGATGAGGCTCTGAGCAACCTGATCTAGTTGGGGATGTCCCTGCTCCTTGCAGGGGGGTTGGACTAGATGACCTTTGAAGGTCCCTTCCAACCCTAACCATTCTATGATTCTATGATTCCATAATCTAAAGTCTTCTTAAAATGTATGATACAAAGAAAAACCTTAAAATTTGAAACAAGAATAAACTAGGACCATGCAGTGTTGCAGAGAGAAACAGTAGTTTGTTATGTAAACTGCAATTTAACCTTCTAGGGCAGTAATGCTTAACACTCAGTAAAGCACCTCAGCTGGTAGCTGTTGTTTGTAAAAAATAAACTAGCAAAAATGTATGTGTGGGCAATTGTTTGGCTGTTTTGGTAAGATAGTTGCTGCCTGGGAGTTGGTGGGATACCAGTTACAAGGATATTAATTTTTTTCACCCCTCTAATTTTGTCTCCTTTTCAATGCTGTCAGGAGTGTTTTGTGGGGGCTTTTGGTTTGTTCGGGGTTTTTTTTGAAGGGAGGGGGAGTGAAGAGAGTAAATTACATTTCTCTCCCACCCTTCATTATTCAGCAATAATGTTTTTTGAAGTTATTTTCTATTTAATCTTTTTGTTTTAGTTGTGTATTAGCCTTATTCAGCATCATGTACTACCACAGTTCCACTGGCAGTAGACCTATAGAAATTGGTATCTGGTTCTTAAAGCTTGAACTTGAATGGTTAGAATGATAAAATAGTAATTGTAGATTGACTTATGATGCTAAGACACTGTAGGGAAAAAATGTGAATCAAGATCTTCAACTCTGCTACATATTTTAGATCGGATTTGATGCATGGGTTTTTGCATATGCGTATGGGCACTGTATATACGTACATGGGGTTGGCAAGTTAACTTGCACCACTTCTGTTTGCCCTTTTCACACATGCAAAAACACTGTTTGTATGAGTTCGGTTCTGTCCTGGTTTAGCCCTACTCAGCAACTAAAATACCACACAGTTGCTCGCCCCACCACCCCGCAGTGGGACACAGGAAGGAGAACTGAGAAAGAAAAGAATGCAAAGCTTGTGGGTTGAAATTAAAAAAAAAAAAGTTTAAGAGAACAACAGAGAAAAAAAGAAAACAGAAATGAAAAAAACCCAACAATAACAGGAAAAACTTAAGCACATAATTTACACTACAATAACTCATCAAAAGGATCCTGATACCCAGCTTCCCCAAAGTAACACAAACCTTGCCTCAGCCCTTTCCCCACTTTATATACTGAGGATGATGTCACATGGTAATGGAATAGCCCTTTGGCTAATTTGGGTAAACTATATCAGCTGGGTGCCCCAGCCACAGGAGCCACCAGCTCCAGTTCTCCTGCCAGCTCAGGTGAATGTTAACTCTATCCTAGCCAGAACCAGGACATTATCCACCCCTTATTCCATACCAACTACATCATGCCCAGATCCTATGCCTTCCAATTAATCATCACTATTTATTTTTTCTGTCTTTGATATACATATATATACACAAACAAAGATATCACTCCCTTAGTCTATGGGCTATCCCTCCAAAATGTCTGCTGAGTTCATTTAGTCCATGACTTTGGGCGCCATCTGTCATAACAATCTCTCAGGGCAGGACAGATGATGCAGTGTTTGCTCAATTGGTGTATATGGTGCGACTGGTTTATCATGTTCATGGTCTGCAGGTTGAAGTTGTGGACCTCGAGTTGCTGGGTGCTAGTTGCTAAAGCCAGATCTGGCTCCATCACTGCTGCATTTTGCTCGGTTTTGTCAAAGATCAATCTTTGTTAATATAGGTGATTTTTACTATAATAGCTTTGATACGCCATTGTCATAGTTCAGCCCCGATCGGGACCAGGCTATGTTACTAAGTTACCATTACAGGCAAAACAGATTCGACTTGGGGAAAACTATTGCATATGACAATAGTGTGCTTCATACAAGCTTCTGCCACATTTGTCGTGTGCACCTGACTTCATCTGGATCCGTAGATAACTGCTCATTGTCCAGGTCATCATAAACGACCTCCAGTACAGCTAATTCCCTCAGGTACTGGGTACTCCTCTCCATGGTGGCCCACTTGCCTGGGTGACATATTACAGCCTCCTTGAAAGGATACCTCTCCTTCACACCTGACAGGAGTTGCCTCCAAAGGCTGAGGGCTCTTGTCGCTTTTCCAATTGCTTTGTCAATGCCCCCTTCTCTAGAAATGAACCCCAGCTCTCTGCCCTCTAATTCCAGGCTACTGGCCCAATTATCCCAGCACCAGAGCAGCCAGCTGACAATGTGCTCACCTGGATGACAGCTGAAATTTCTTTGCATGTCTCTCAACTCACTCAGGGATAGAGATCAGGTGGTTACTGTCTCATTTGTGAGTTCTTCCTCTGAGGAAGAGGAGGAGTCCTCCTGCCAAGTTCTTCCTTGGCGTGAAGCAGGCAATTCTTCCTCTTCCTCCTCCTGTCTTCGTGACAGCCCTGGTTCAGGGTAGTCTGTCTACTCACTGACAGGGCAGTATGCTGCTTCCTCCCACTCCCTCTTAGGAGGCGCTTCTTTGTCCCTGTTCTGCTTTTATTTAGTGGGGGGGGCTACGGTGGCAACTTCTGTAAGAAGTTGCTAGAAGTTGTTCCCCTTTGTCTAGTGGACTTGGCTGGGCCTAGGGTGGACCTGCTGCTGGCCAAAGCCAAGCCAATTGGTAGCAAAATGTTCCCTGATAACGCCTCTGTGATAATGTATTTAAGAAGGGGAAAAATAGAAAAAAAAAAAAAAAAAAAAGAACATGTGAAGATGCTGAGTGGGGGCAGAGAGGGGGGAGGTGTGAGCCTTGTGGGCCTTGCAGGCCTCACCCTCTGGCCTCCCACTGGGGGGGCTGTCTGGGCCCAACTTAGCCCGGCCCAGCTGCAAGAAGTGGAGATGAGATGTGAAGAGAACCTGAGAAGCAACTGCCTGAGCAGATTGTAAAGAATTTCTTGGGAAAGGAATGGCTGCAGATGCCAAGGTCAGTGAAGAAGAAGGGGGAGGAGTAATGCTACCCCTGGCCGAGATTCCCCTGCAGCCTGTGGTGGAGACCATGGTGAAGCAGGTTGTCCCCCTGCAGCCCATGGAGGTCCACAGAGGAGCAGAGATCCACCTGCAGCCCATGGAGGACCCCATGCCGGGGCAGGTGGAGGCCTGAAGGAGGCTGTGGCCCGTGGAGGGCCCGCTGGGGCAGCTGTTCTAGAGGGACTGCACCCTGTGGAAGAGATGACCCACGCCGGAGCAGTTTCACAAAGGACTGTGGCCTGTGGGAGGGACCCCATGATGGAGCAGGGGAGGAATGTGAGGAGTTCTTCCCCTGAAGAGGAAGCAGTGGTGTAAAGCAACGTGTGATTAACTGACCATAACTCCCATTCCCTCTTCCCCCCTGTGCTGCTCAGGGAGGGAAGGTGGTAGAGATAATGTTAAGCCTGGGAAGAGGGAGGGGTGGGGGGAGGTTATCTTATTCTCTTTCTCATTATCTTGCTTTGGTTTTAGTAATAAATGAATAGCTTTCCCCAGGTCGAGTCTGTTTTGCCCGTAACGGTAATTTATAAGGATTTCTCCTTGTCCTTATCTCAAACCTCAAGCCTTTTTCCTTATACTGTCTCTCCCTAGTCCCTTGGAGGGTGGGGGGAGTGAGAGAGAAACTGTGTAGTCTGGTCCCAATCGGGGCTAAACTACGACAGTCCCTTAATAATTGAGCAGACCTCTACTTCCAAGTTTTCTTCTTGCATGCAGGGGCAGCTGATACCAGCATGAGTTCATTCTCTTGTTCTTCTGCAGTGCCTGTTGCTGGACTTTGAGTAGCCACAGTGCAGGTCAGTTTGATTTCCCTCTTTTTCCCTTGAGGGTGCTGCATGGCATTGAGCAGTGTTTGGGTGATACTAGCCAGGGCCCAGCACAGCGCAGTAAGTTGTGCCTCAAAGAGGGAAGGGTATACAACCAGGCTCACTAGAGATGAGCCTTGTGGTGATGTGCCAAGGTTGGGGGTGAAATCAATAGCCCAGCTCAAGTGCATTTACACCAATGCACACAGCATTGGCAACAAGCAGGAGGAGCTGGAAGCCATTGTGCAGTGGGATAGCTATGACTTGGTCACCATCACAGACACGTGGTGGGACGGATCTCATGACTGGAGTGCTGCAATGGATGGCTACAAGCTCTTCAGAAGGGATAGGCAAGGAAGGAGTGGTGGTGGGGTGGCTCTGTATGTCAGGGAGTGTTTTGATTGCATGGAGCTCAAAAATGGTGATAATAAGGTCAAGTGCTTATGGGTAAGGAAGAAGGGGAAGGCCAACGAGGCAGATATCCTGTTGTGAGTCTGTTATAGATCACCCAACCACGATGAAGAGGCCGATGAGGCATTCTACAAGCAGCTGGCAGAAGTCTCATGATCGCCAGTCCTTGTTCTCATGGGGGAATTCAACTTACTGGAAATCTGTTGAAAATACAACACAGCAGAGAGGAAAGAGTCTAGGAGGTTCCTGGAGTGTGTTGAAGATAACTTCCTGACACAGCTAGTGAGTGAACCTACCAGGGCAGGTGCCTCGCCTGACCTGCTGTTTACTAACAGAGAAGGGCTGGTGGGAGATGTGGTGGTCGGAGACCGTCTTGGGCTTAGCGACCATGAAATGATAGAGTTTTCAGTTATTGGAGAGGTAAGGAGAGGGGTCAGCAAAACCGCTACCATGGACTTGCAGAGGGCAGACTTTGGCCTGTTCAGGACACTGGTTGACAGAGTCCCTTGGGAGGCAGTCCTGAAGGGCAAAGGGGTCCAGGAAGGCTGGACCTTCTTCAAGAAGGAAGCCTTAAAGGTGCAGGAGCAGGCTGTCCCCATGTGCCCTAAAACAAACCAGCAGGAGAGATGACCAGCCTGCCTAGGACTCAGGGAAAAAAGGAGAGTCTACTGCTCTTGGAAGAAGGGGCAGGCAACTCAAGAAGAGTACAGGGAGCTCGTAAGGTCATGCAGGGAGAAAATTAGAAAGTCAAAAGCCCAGCTAGAACTCAATCTGGCCATTGTTGTTAAGGATAACAAGAAATGTTTCTACAAATACATCAACAACAACAAGAGAGCCAAGGAGAATCTCCACCTTTTATTGGATGGGGGCGGGGGGGGGGGGTGGAGAACATTGTCACCAAGGATGAGGAAAAGGCTTGGGGAAGAGTGGCTGGAAAGCTGCCCGGCAGAAAGGGAGCTGGGGGTGCTGGTAGACAGCTGTAAGGGTCGGTCAGAAAATCAGTATTGTCTCAACCTTGTCATCGAGGACTTCCAGGTGGACTATGGACTTGATCTGGCCTAAAAGTTAGGCTCACAACTTGACATGAGTTGCTGCGAGCAGCCTGCCTGAGATGCAGTTTTGTTTTGTTTTTTTTTTCTCCCGGGAACAGAACGGAACTGTTATGGACAAGGCCGACTCCGGCCTAACAACAAAATGTACAACATCCTTGAAATGGCAGACAGAGTGGCGCGGAGGTGCCATGGCTCATCCCTGTTGTCAAAACTGGCAGAGATAACCATGCAGCTGCTATCGAGGAGGATGAATCACAACTGCTGTCTCAAAAACAACGGTGAGAAAGTGCCCTTTAACAGAACTTTGCTAATTAGAATGTACAAAAAACACACTTCTATCCTAAGGGCTGAGAGCAGGCGGAGATCCCCGGAGTAAGGAGGAGCAAGGTTCGCCACTTGGCATAAAAGGTCGACCCCTAACAACGAGACCCCCGAAGAGCTCTCCCCACCAAGGATCGACATCGATCGTGAGGACCGGCGGGATGCTGCCTGGACCTGGGACCATAGGGACACCTTGGACCCGTGGTGGTAGCTATTATCTTCTTTTTTCCCTTCCCTATCTTTACTTTTCCTTTTCACTCCCTTTCACCTATTGCACGCCGCTTTACGGGCAAAATAATAAAGTTTGTGCTGTTTGATTGAAACCAACCCCTTTGGCATGTTCGCCGTAATTTTGCACTTCAAGATCGCATTAAAAGAACCGTCACGAGTCCCAAGTGGGCCGTGACATTTTTCAAATTGGTGTAGTCGGCAGGATCCTGAAAGACAGGGAGGTGCAGGTTGTGTGTGGCCTGTAACAGGGGAAGGATGGTTCGGTCCAGCCGCACCTAGCCCTACATCCATTTGGATGAGAGGTGTCTAGAAAGCAAGGGGGCTGATCCGAATTTCCCGCACACCTCACACACCTAATGGACTTGAAGTGAGACTCTGTCTGACGGGAGTTAATAATCAGATCTCTTAGTGCAAAAGGGGGATCTGTCCTCATATGTATGAGGCTGACTACTCAGGGAAGTGAAGGGCGACTGCAGAGAGTCTGCATTTGTGGAAACTTAAGTTTGGCCTCCCTGTAGTAGATTTTGGTCCCTTCAACCACTCGGGGAAGAAAAGGGCGACGCAGGGGAACTGCGTGTGTGGAAACTAAGTTTAGCCTCTCCGAAGTGGGTTTGGTCCCTTCGTAATAAGAATGGCAAGAAAAGTTGATGATCGGTACTCCTTGTTAGTGAGAAATTGAGACTCGCTTTATGAGTTCTTGGCACAGCACGGTGCCCGGCCGTCCACACCTGGGCAAGATTGGGCTCGGGATAATTGGACAAATTTGCAGAGCGTAGTAGATCGAATGACTTCCTTGCAGAAGGAGGCGAGGGTAAAATCTGGCAGAGGCAAAGCCATAGTTTGTGCTGTTCTGGGTGCCAGTCTGGCAGCAGCAGTAGAGGATCGCCTTAAGCGGCGAGAGCAGGAGCAACAGATTATTGAGTTGCTCCAGCGTTTGGTGGAGGCCCTTCAGGGGACAGTATCCACCCTCGAAAAGCAGCTGGAGGGAGAAAAGGAGCAAAACCTTTTGCTGAAATCTATCTTGAGGGAGGAATATCCAAAGAATTCAGAATTGGACAGTGAGACAGATCTGAAGCTTGAGGAGAGAGGTATTCGACAGATAAGTCCAATATACCCTCAGAAGAAACTGGAGGAAGTGAGAGATCGCTCTGGCGACCACCCTCGGGTGAGACCTTTGGTTAAAACAGAATTCTTTTATTTGAATGATGAGGATAGCGACCCACAGATAACAACTAAGGAGTCGCCATATACTGCTACTGAGCTTGCCAAACTGAAGCGGGAGTATGGGCGCCTTGCCAAAGAATCTGAGACGGAGTATGTGTGGCGTGTATCTCTAACCGGGGGAGATCAAATTCAGCTGAGTGAAAAGGAGGCTGAGGGATATTGGGGTCCTGGAGTCTTTTTGACCACAGGAGATAATCGTGCCCCATGGTCCTTAACTCAGCGAGCTGCCTATTGGGCTGGGGGGTTAAACCCTTTGGAGAGAGGGGATCCTCTTGCAATCACTGGCACAGTTGATCAGCTGGTGGAAAGCGTCCAAAAAGCTGCTTGTTTGCAAATGATGAAAGAAAGAAAGTTAACTCCTAGATGTGAATCTCCAATGATGTTGCCGGTGGACCCTGAGAGCATGACTCCCTTGATAAGGGGACTTCCAGAGTCACTTAAACCTTTGGGGATTCAACTTCGAAAGACCATTGAGGCACTCGGTCCCTTAGAAAGATTGGAGGGCTTTATGAGAGGCCATGTAAATACAACCAATAGCCCCGTGAATGTGTCTCCCTCTGATCTCAGCCCATCTCGACCCTCATCAGGTGATAAAGCAAAGGTGTGGACTTGGGGGGAGGTAGCACAGGAGCTGATAAATTATGGGAGAAAATATGGTCCAGTAAAACTCCCAGAGGACAGACCAAAAGGAATCCGTCAGATAGAAATCAGGGACTCACCCCCCACGTCAGTCAACCTAGCCCTCGTTTTAAAACAGCGGGGGGAGCACAGCCCATGACCCGACAACAGTGGTGGCTTTTGGGAATTAAAAAGGGTGTTCCAAGAGATGTAATGGATGGTTTACCCATTGAAAAGCTGAGCAAGGTGGTATCAAAATGGCGTAACCCGAAACAATACCCACCCAAAGGAAAAGAAATCTCACCCATCACACCCACAGCCCCACCTTTGGAAGACACAGGCAACAGAAACAGTGAGGTTTTTCCCCAGACGCAGGGGAACTCGAACCTCCATTCCCCATCGGTGAGCGAGGGAATGGAGGATGGATTTATATCCGACAGCTCACCAAGACTAGCAGGGGAGATTTGCTAATTACGGCTATTGTGGGTCCAAAACGTGGACTGGTGACCTTTTTGATTGATACCGGTGCCCAAGTCTCCGCTGTGACTAAAGAAGATGCACAAAGGTGTGGTGTCTCTCCCTCGAGAAGACGTTTTTGTGTCCTGAATGCTTTAGGGTCAACAGAAGCCATGAGTGTTGCTCAGGTAAAGCTAACGTTGCCGGGAGAGGAAAACACGGTCACTGTTACAATGGTGATCGGGAATATTCCTACTAATTTATTAGGAATGGATGTCCTTAAAGGGAAAGGTTGGAAAGACCCAGAAGGGTTGTGGTGGACTTTTGGGACCCCGCAATTAAATATTAGGTTACTCCAAACTGCACCCTCTCTGCCGTTTAGCAAAGTAACTAATGTCAAACAATATCCCCTTCCCCTGGGAGCAAAAGAAGGTATCAGACCTGTTTTGCAGGAACTTCGGGAGCAAGGGGTTGTGATAAATACACATTCTCCTTTTAACTCTCCGGTGTGGCCAGTGCGAAAACCTAATGGAAAGTGGCGACTCACAGTGGATTTTAGGAGATTGAACGCCAACACCGAACCTTTGACTGCCGCAGTGCCCAATTTGGCGGAATTGGTAACAATAATTCAGGAGAAAGCTCACCCAATTATGGCAACTATAGATGTTAAAGACATGTTTTTTATGGTACCTTTGCAACCAGAGGACAGAGACCGTTTTGCCTTTACGTGGGAAGGGCAACAACATACTTTCACCCGGCTACCCCAGGGGTATAAGCACTCTCCTACATTGGCTCATCATGCTTTAGCCCAAGAATTGGAAAAAATGCCAAAACCTGAAGCTGTAGATGTTTACCAATATATTGATGACATCCTTGTGGGGGGGGAAGAAATAAAGGAGGTGGAAACAACCCACCAGAATATAATTTCTCACTTGGAGAATTTGGGTTTGCAAATTCCTCCCGAAAAGGTCCAAAAGCCATCACAAGAAGTAAAGTTTTTGGGAATTTGGTGGAAAGGGGGAATGACGTGTATCCCACCGGACACCCTCACTTCTTTAGATCAGATTAAAATGCCTGAGTCAAAAAAGGATTTACAACATGCTTTAGGACTATTGGTGTTCTGGAGAAAACATATTCCGGACTTCTCCATTATTGCTAGACGTCTTTATGATATGCTGAGGAAAGGGGTCAAATGGGAATGGACCCCATCTCAGGAAGAAGCTATGCAATTGTTAATTTTTGAAGCAATGGCTCACCAGGCTCTCGGTCCTATCCACCCTACAGACCCTTTTCAGGTGGAATGGGGATTTGCCATATCAGGATTATCAGTACACATATGGCAACGGGGCCCTGAGGGTCCAACTCGGCCTGTGGGATTTTATTCTCGCAGCTTTAAAGATGCCGAGAGGAGATAGGTTTGTTTGTGGTTAGCGTGGCTCTCATAGAAGTAGAGAAAATTGCACGCCAACAACCAATCGTACTGAGAGGCCCGTTTAAAGTGATAAAGGCAGTTACTAGTGGGACCCCTCTCCCTGACGGGGTGGCACAGAAAGCCTCAGTACGAAAATGGTATGCCCAGATTGAACACTACCGTAACATTTTCTTAGTCACCGAAGGAGCTTTAAAACACTTGGCTATACAAGAAACAGAAAGCTTGGATGGCAGCCAAGATAAACCTTCCTCTGTCATGCAAGCGGCTCCTCCTTTCTCCCCCGACCAAGCAGTGAGTGCCTGGTTTACCGATGCTTCTGCAAAGAGAGAAGGGAAAGTATGGAAATATCGAGCAGTAGCACTCCATACCTCCTCTGATGAACAAATTATTACAGAGGGAGTGGGCAGCGCCCAAGTAGGAGAGTTAATTGCAGTGTGGAGTGTTTTCCAGCGTGAAGCTCAAGCCACTTCTCCTGTCCACATTTATACTGATTCCTACGCTGTGTTTAAGGGTTGTACTGAATGGCTGCCTTTTTGGGAGCAAAATGAATGGGAGGTTAACAGAATCCCAGTGTGGCAAAAGGAAAAAGGGCAAGATATCTTAAACATTGCTAAACAGGGGAACTTTGCCGTGGGATGAGTAGCTTCTCATCAGGCAGATGGGGACTCAGCGGGTGAATGGAATAACAGAGCGGATGAGTTAGCAAGGCTAGCCCCTGTACAAAAGGACCAAGTCACAGAAGATTGGGAACGCCTGCTAGAATGGTTGCATGTAAAGCGTAAACACACAGGAGCTAAGGATCTGTATCGTGAAGCCCTTGCTCGAGGCTGGCCTGTCACCAGAGCAACATGCGAAACTTGCATATCTGCCTGTGAGCAATGTCATAGGCGACTGGAAAGACACCCTTTAGAAGATGATCCCCTGCATCTAAGAGAGGGTAAAGGTTTGTGGGATGCGTGGCAGGTAGATTATATTGGACCCTTTAAGAAATCAGGAGGGAAACATTTTGTGTTGGTGGGAGTGGAAATAACATCAGGACTAGTCCAAGCAGAAGCCTTTCACAGGGCTATGGGAGAAAGCACTGTGAAAGCATTGCGACAATGGTTTGGAACTTTTCCAAAACCACAAGAAATACAGTCTGATAACGGTTCCCACTTCACTGCCAGAATAGTGCAGGATTGGGCACGAAGTGAAGGGATTAAATGGATTTTTCACACTCCTTATTACCCACAAGCTAATGGTATTGTAGAGAGAACCAATGGTTTGTTGAAACGACTTTTGAAACCACAGGAAGGCAATTGGGATGCTCGCCTGTGGGAAGCTGTCAAAGGTGTAAATGACAGATGGGGGGTAAATGGATGCCCTAAAATCACTGCCTTCTGTCCAAAAGCCCCTACTTTAATCCCTTCTTTAAAAGGACCGAATGACTCTAAAAATCCAGCTCACTTCCCAGGACAACCTGTTTTAGTGGAGCTTCCCACTGTGGGAACAGTACCATTGGTCCTAAAAACCCCACTAAATGCATATGCGTGGGTAGCCTCTGATGCCCTGGGAAAGGAACATCGGATAAATACCCGTTGGATAGTACCATCATTTTAACTGTGCCTCAAGGAGGCAAGCTCTGTTATTTTATTTTGCAGAAGAACTCCGAGGGACAACAGAGAGTGGGAAAAGCTGCACATGGATGATAATTTGGAAGCATAAATTCTAAAAATGACCAATTTTTTAATTGGACTTGTGATTGGGCTTACAATATTTTCCTGCATCTTACCACTAACCTGTAATCAAAAGAACACCGAATGGCCATGGTCTCACGCCCACCTTAGGTTTACAGGAAGCATGGGACCACCTTTTAAAATGGTTGGACTTAAACTTGGCCACTGTGGTTAAGCATGAAATGGAAATGTACTCAGAGCATGAGTGGGGCTGGGACAGAGACAGCAGGGCTCCCCTCTTGATGGGAACAATTGGAGAAAAAATTCAAATAGGTTGCCGAATGGTCAATGGATCTATCCGTGAAAAAGCAACCCAAATTACTGTAAGAAGAACTAATGATTCTGTACTCACAAAGAGTCTCTGTGTCCTTGAAAAGGAAAAATTGGAATGCTGGAGTAATTTTACACTAACCCAACCTGTCTTTGTAATCTGTCTCTGGAATACCCAGAAAGGTGACGTGGCACTCACATTTAAATTTAAAATGGCCATTATTGAGCCAACAACAACTACTACTCCCAGCCCCAACATGACAACAAACACAGCACCACCTACCACTGAACCAATTATTGTACTGAACCCGAAAATTTTTGGGATTGGACCATATGTAATCAGAAATATGGGCCAGCAACAGATGTTATTCAATCCGTCATGGTCCCTCAAACAAGTTGAATTGTCAATGCAAAATAATGCTTCAGAAATTCAGCCAGCTTGCTCACCTTTCCTAAAAACCTCTTATGAGGGATGGACAACCTGGCTGCAAAAACGGACCCCTTCCGAGAAACGAATAAAGAGAGACCTAACTGGTGTTCTGGGGACAGGATTGGGAGTTCTAAATAGTATCGATTCA
Source organism: Chlamydotis macqueenii (assembly GCF_036417535.1). NCBI lineage: Eukaryota > Metazoa > Chordata > Aves > Otidiformes > Otididae > Chlamydotis > Chlamydotis macqueenii. The sequence goes on from NC_141592.1 coordinate 49,610,478, forward strand.
GAGGTATTGATGAACAAATTGGCTACCACAACTAGTGACCTGACTAAATTGCAACGTCCTTTACGATCTTCCCTATTGGCTTTGGGAACTAATCAATGGATGTTATCGAATATATTACCAAAATGGGAGAAGGTGAATGAAAAGGACCGTGAATTGGTCATAGATGCACTCAGTGTGGTCCAAAACAACCTCTCCCTGGCTCTCAGTTGTATCCAAGCTCAACTGTGGATGCAATCAGTAGCCGCATCAATTAGAAGAGAAGGTGAAGAAGGCACTTTCCCCACTGAAATTCAGAAAATAGCTTGGGACAGTGCCACTGACTTTGAAAGGAAATTCCAGTCCTGGTGGTATCTGGTTAATTTTACCTATAACCCCATCGACAGCGTGGCCACAGCTTTTGTGTTAACAATACACAATGCTTCGGTAGATACAATATACCCAATCATTGCGCTAGGACTGAACCACAACGGAACTGTACTCTGTCCTCTAGACCATAGAGTATGGGCCCGGAAAAACGGGGATAAATGGCAAAGTATTGATTTTGATGCATGTATTGTGCAGGAACAACAAGGATTCATTTGTGAAAGCAATACCATCAGAGCCCAAGACATTTGTCTTGACACTGAACAAAACATTTGCCATTTTGAGATTTGTCCTGATGAAAACCCTGAGACAATACTTGTATATATTGGCAAAGGTTGTGCATGCTTACGGACTGTTTGCGATTCCATATCTGTAGGTGATGTAGTTGTAGATACTAGGAACCACTCAAATTTTTGTGTTTGTAATGTTACTAAAATCACTGGATGTGACTTTGCTTACTTAGCACCGGTGACCTCTCACAAACTCTTGCAATCTAATTGCACACTGATTCATGAACTGCTACCTGCACCAATTGGAATGAATCTCACTTTGGTAAAAAAATTATTACAACACCAGGATTTGATCAAGATCCTGGGAAAGATCAGGGAAAATGGACAAAAAACCTTAGTAACGGTCCATCATGACGTGGATGAAATCCACCGTGTTTTGGAAAGGGTAGAAAAAGATGCAGAACAAAGATGGTGGGACACAGTTTTTGGGTGGTCACCTACTGCAACAGGCATCTTGAACAAATTGTGTCACCCCATTATTGTTCTCTTAATGCTGGTCTTAATAAGTTTTGTTTTATCAGCAATACTGTATGTCAAAATTTGGAAAATGATGAATCAGTTGACACATTTGACTTCTGTACTTAATGCACACAGTCTGCTAAATGTTCCAACCTACATAGATATTCCAAAATCTGCTAGTGCAAGGCAGATTGCCTAGAGAAAAATGATGTAGAATTAGAAGATTTTTAGTGTATGTTAGAGAAACAGCTTAACTTTTTGCAAATTGTATGGTAATTATGCTGCTGTTACTTTTCTCCTTCTCTTTCTCTCTTCTTTCCTGTCTCCCTTTGAGGGTTATGCTACCACCATGCGGTCCTGACGACAATGTTGAGCCACGGGGTGGTGTAAGGGTCGGTCAGAAAATCAGTATTGTCTCAACCTTGTCATCGAGGACTTCCAGGTGGACTATGGACTTGATCTGGCCTAAAAGTTAGGCTCACAACTTGACATGAGTTGCTGCGAGCAGCCTGCCTGAGATGCAGTTGTTTTTTTTTCTCCCGGGAACAGAACGGAACTGTTATGGACAAGGCCGACTCCGGCCTAACAACAAAATGTACAACATCCTTGAAGCGGCGGACAGAGTGGCGCTGAGGTGCCACGGCTCATCCCTGTTGTCAAAACTGGCAGAGATAACCCTGCAGCTGCTATCGAGGAGGATGAATCACAACTGCTGTCTCAAAAACAACGGTGAGAAAGTGCCCTTTAACGGAACTTTGCTAATTAGAATGTACAAAAAACACACTTCTATCCTAAGGGCTGAGAGCAGGCGGAGATCCCCGGAGTAAGGAGGAGCAAGGTTCGCCACTTGGCATAAAAGGTCGACCCCTAACAACGAGACCCCCGAAGAGCTCTCCCCACCAAGGATCGACATCGACATCGATTGTGAGGACCAGCAGGACGCTGCCTGGACCTGGGACCATAGGGACGCCTTGGACCCGTGGTGGTAGCTATTATCTTCTTTTTTCCCTTCCCTATCTTTACTTTTCCTTTTCACTCCCTTTCACCTATCGCACGCCGCTTTACGGGCAAAATAATAAAGTTTGTGCTGTTTGATTGAAACCAACCCCTTTGGCATGTTCGCTGTAATTTTTGCACTTCGAGACTGCATTAAAAGAACCGTCACGAGTCCCAAGTGGGCCGTGACAGAGGTCTACAAAGAGGCTGTGCGAGTGGCCAGGGATCAGGTGAGGAAGGCTAAAGCCCTGACAGAACTGAATCTGGCCAGGGATATAAAAAGCAACAAGAAGAGTTTCTGTAGGTATGTAGGGGACAAAAGAAAGTCCAAGGAAAATGTAGGCCCCCTCCAGAAGGAAACCGGTGTCCTGGTTACTTGGGACATGGAGAAGGCTGAGGTACTCAATGACTTTTTTGCCTCAGTCTTCATCGATAAGGTGAAGCTGTAGAAGTCGCAAGCAGGGACTGCGAGGATGAAGAACCACCCACTGTACTCGAAGAGCAGGTTCAGGAACATCTGAGGAACTTGAAGGTGCACAAGTCCATGGGACCTGATGAGATCCATCCGTGAGTCCTCAGGGAACTGGCGGATGAAGTTGCCAAGCCACTAGCCATTGTATTTGAGAAATTGTGGTGGTCTGGTGAGGTCCCTGATGACTGGAAGAGAGGGAACATAACCCCAATTTTTAAAAAGGGGAACAAGGAAGACCCGGGCAACTACAGGCAACTACAGCCTCACCTCTGTGCCTGGCAAGGTCATGGAGCAGATTCTCCTGGAAACCATGCTAAGGCACATGGAGAGCAAGGAGGTGGTTGGTGACAGCCAACATGGCTTCACCAAGGGCAGATCGTGCTTGACCAATTTGGTGGACTTCTATGACTGGGTAATAGCGTCGGTGGACAAGGGACGAGCAATGGATGTCATCTACCTGGACTTGTGCAAAGCTTTTGACACTGTCCCGCATGACATCCTTCTCTCTAAACTAGAGAGACATGGGTTTGATGGACGGACCACTCGGTGGAAAAGGAGTTGGCTGGATGGCCGCACTCAGAGAGTGGTGGTCAACGGCTTGATGTCCATGTGGAGACCGGTGATGAGTGGCGTCCCTCAGGGGTCCGTGCTGGGCCTGGCCCTGTTCAACATCTTTGTCGGCGACATGGACAGTGGGATAGAGTGCACCCTCAGCAAGTTCACCGACGACACCAAGTTGTGTGGTGCCGTCGACACGCTGGAAGGGAGGGATGCCATCCAAAGGGACCTTGACAGGCTGGAGAGGTGGGCGCGTGCCAACCTCATGAAGTTCAACCAGGCCAAGTGCAAGGTCCTGCACCTGGGTCATGGCAATCCCAGGCACAAATACAGCCTGGGCAGAGCATGGATCAAGACCAGCCCTGAGGAGAAGGACTTGGGAGTGCTGGTGGATGAGAAGCTCAACACGAGCAGGCAATGTGCCCTTGTGACCCAGAAGGCTAACCGCATCCTGGCTTGCATCAAGAGGAGCGTGGCCAGCAGGTCGAGGGAGGTGATTCTGCCCCTCTACTCTGCCCTGGTGAGACCCCACCTGGAGTACTGTGTCCAGTTCTGGAGCCCCCAACACAAGAAGGACATGGACCAGTTGGAGAAGGTCCAGAGGAGGGCCACGAAGATGATAAGAGGGCTGGAGCACCTTTCCTATGAGGACAGGCTGAGAGAGTTGGGGCTGTTCAGCCTGCAGAAGAGGAGGCTCCGGGGAGACCTGATAGCGGTCTTCCAGTACCTCAAGGGGGCCTACAGGAAAGATGGGGAGAGGCTGTTCAGTAGGGCCTGTTGTGATAGGATAAGGAGTCATGGTTTTAAAATAGAGGGGGGTAGATCTAGATTGGATATTAGGAAAAAGTTTTTTACACTGAGGGTGGTAGAACACTGGAACAGGTTGCCCAGAGAGGTGGTGGATGCCCCATCCCTGGAATCGTTCAAGGCCAGGCTGGATGGGGCTCTGAGCAACCTGATCTAGTTGGGGATGTCCCTACTCCTTGCAGGGGGGTTGGACTAGATGACCTTTGAAGGTCCCTTCCAACTCTAACCATTCTATGATTCTATGATATGCTGCCAGTATCTCTTTTTCAGTTGTATTGTAGTGGGCCTCATATCCTCTATATCCTCGGCTCCAAGAGCCTAAGGGTCGACCTCGAGTCTCCCCTGGTGCTTTCTGTGAAAGACTCCAGGTAGGGCCATTCTCCCCGGCTGCGGCGTAGAGGATGTTTTTCACATCTTGTCCTGTTTGGACTGGCCCAAGGGCTGTTGCATGAACAATTTCTTGTTTAATTTGTTCAAAGGCTTGTCGTTGCTCAGGGTCTCATTTAAAATTATTCTTCTTTCGAGTCACTTGATAGAGAGGGCTTACAATCAGACTGTAATTTGGAATATGCATTCTCCAGAAACGCACAACGCCCAAGAAAGCTTGTGTTTCCTTTTTGTTAGTTTGTGGAGCCATAGCTGTTATTTTGTTGACCACATCCATTGGAATGAGACAATGTCCATCTTGCCATTTTACTCCTAAAAACTGGATCTCTTGTGCAGGCCTCTTGACCTTCCTTTGTTTCATGGTAAAACCGGCTTTCAGAAGGATTTGGATTATTTCCTCCCCTTTTTCTAAAACTGCTGCTTCTGTGTTGCTCCATACAATGATGTCATCAACATATTGCAGGTGTTCTGGAGCTTCACCCTTTTCCAGTGCAGTCTGGATCAGCCCATGGCAAATGGTGGGGCTGTGTTTCCACCCCTGGGGCAATCGATTCAAGGTGCACTGGATGCCCCTCCAAGTGAAAGCAAACTGTGGCCTGCATTCTGCTGCCAAAGGGATGGAGAAAAATGCATTGGCGATATCAGTGGTGGCATACCGCTTGGCTGCTTTTGACTCCAGTTCATATTGAAGTTCTAGCATGTCTGGCACGGCAGCACTCAGTGGTGGTGTAACTTCATTCAGGCCACGATAGTCCACTGCTAGTCTCCACTCTCCACTAGATTTTTGCTCTGGCCATATTGGACTGTTAAAGGGTGAGCAAGTCTTGCTGATAGCTCTCTGGCTCTCTGGTTGATGAATCAGCTTATGGATGGGGATCAGGGCGTCTTGGTTGGTGCGATATTGCTACCGGTGCACCGTGGTGGTAGCGATCCTTACCTGTTGTTCTTTGATTGTGTCATAGTTTAGTCCCACTCAGGACCTAACTATGCAGTCTCTCACTCACTCCCTCCACCCTCTGAGGGAACAGGGGAGAGATAATACAAGAAAAAAGGCTCGAGGTTTGAGATAAGGACAGGGAGTGATCCTTAAAGTTACTGTTATGGGCAAAACAGACTCAACTTGGGGAATACTATTTGTTTATTATTAAAACCATAGAAGGATAATGAGAAAGAGGACAAAGTGACTCCCCACTACCCCTCCCTCTTCCTGGGCTTAACTTCATATTCAGTTATCTCTACCTCCTTCCCCTCCCCGAGCAGCACAGGGGGAAGAGGGAATGGGGGTTATGGTCAGTCGATCACGTGTTGTTTTATGCTGCTGCTTCCTCGTCGGGGGAAGAACTCCTCACATTCCTCCCCTGCTCCAGCATGGGGTCCCTCCCATGGGCCACAGTCCTTTGTGAAACTGCTCTGGCGTGGGTCATCTTTTCCATGGGGTGCAGTCCCTCCAGAACAGCTGCCCCAGCAGGCCCTCCACAGGCCACAGCCTCCTTCAGGCATCCACCTGCCCCAGTGCGGGGTCCTCCATGGGCTGCAGGTGGATCTCTGCTCCTCCCTGGACTTCCGTCGGCTGCAGGGGGACAACCTGCTCCACCATGGTCATCACCACAGGCTGCAGGGGAATCTTGGTCAGGAGCCGCATTATGCAAGCAACGGAGGAACGTACGACAAAGACTCAATATGAGTAATAAGCGTAGTTCGATTTATTAGTCCCGGATGCGCATATTTATATTGCTAAGATAAAATATGCCTACTAGTCATTGCGTGATTGGCTTAAGCTCTAATGGTTACATTTGCATATCCCTCCTACTTGCAGTTAGTTAACCTGGAAAGTCCGTTAACCTGGAAAGTCCCGTACTTTTCATGTTTTCACTTTCTCAAAGTTATTTACAATCTTCTTCAAGGTTGCTTCGTTTACTTTCTCACAGGCGGCCTCATTACTTTCTCACAGGCGGCCTCATTATTTTCTCACAGGTGGCTTCAGTACATTCTCACAGGTGGCTTCAGTACTTTCTTACAGGCAGCTTCAGTGATGTCCTTGAGGCCTGCTGCTCACAAACATAACAATTCCATTTGGTCTGGATTGTTCACTAAGTGTCCGTGATACTCCAGGTACCCAACAAGTCCCCCTTTTTGTTTTGAACAATCCAGACCCACTTATGCGCTAATAACAAAAAATCAATGGCTGCTAGATTGTGCAAAAATATCATGACGCATACTATCCATGTCTTCTAATAATCCTGATAACATGCTAGAGGTTAAATTCATTTGCTTTTGTGCCCAACAAGCTAATTTATTTAAGTTAGCTAAAGCTTTTTGCAGTTGCTGCCCAAGGAAAAAATAAAGATAATGCTATCCGCTCAGCTGTACCCAACAGGGTTAAATTGCCATCACAATGGGGAGTCAATACTTTTAGAGATCTTCTTGCTCGAGTATGATTCCGTAATGTTCTCATAGGTGGAGCAAACATTATCAATTTTCCAAAATAACATGGTCCTCCTATGGCCCTTTTTGGTACTCCTGACCTTATTTTACTACAATATCAACTAGGTTCATGGTTGTTTGGGGGGTTTTTTTGGGTTTTTTTTTTTGTTTTTTTTTTGTTTTTGTTTTTTGTTTGGTGTGTTTTTTTTTTTTATGAGCCAGATTGTCTGTATTGAGTTGTTAATCATTTTTTGCAAGCATGGTATGTTATGCCTAGTATGATGCCTAGTATCACAATTCCGATTTTAACCAAGGACAGCAACCACCCAATTATGCCACACACAAGCTTAGTTAATAAAATTACTGATCACACGTTATACATATTCATGATTAAGAAGCAAAGCTAAGTTTCACTACCTTCTAGTAATTTTCTACTATAACATTTTTCTACTATTATAGATATAACAACTCCAGTAACTTTCTTATCTATAAGAGCAATGACTAGTTTTCTGCAGGCCTCTGTTGAAACAAGCCATAAATTCTGCTAACAATGTTTTGTATCTTAAAGCTTCCCTTCTCATTCCATGGCTTTCTTCCTGAGAGCATGATTGCATTCCGCCCCCAAGGTCAGTTTGCTTTCACTGATACCATACTGACTCAGCGAAATACCACATCTCCCCCTTCTTTGTTTATGAGAAGAGGCTTGTTTCAACGCTTTATCTATTAAAGTTTGCACACATTTTAAGACACAGAATTATAGATCAAAATACATATATAAAAGGAATGAATAAGCATCCTACAGCTATTAGTAACAAGCTTATATCAATTCACCAAAAGATTTCTGAATATATCAAAACCATCACTTTGTTGCTGTTTTTGTACTCCTTTTTGCAAGTTTTGAATACTTTTGTGAATAGATTCCGAATGATCAGACAGATTCATGCAGCAAAGCCCATCAAAATCCTGACAATCATGATTTTGTGCTAATAATAAAAAATCTATTGCTGATCTATTCTGTTACTAACCCAACTACGCCAAAGACACCGCTGAGCAAGAGGATGGTTATCAGCCGGGTCAGAGCAGAGAAAGGAGGCAGGCGCAGCACCTTCAGGGCGTCCCCTGTTGTAAATAAAGTGTGCTCTGGGTCTGTCCTCTCCCCTCCGCTCCGAGCCACCTCTGTTTATCCCCTCAGCAGATTCAGTGAAAGAGTAGTGACTAGATGGTGCTGCACGCATGGCCAGCGCACACAACAAGGCCTGACTAGACGTTGCTGCATGTGTGGCCAGCACATGCAACAAGGCCTGTCAAATATGTGCTCTGCAGGCTAACAGCGGTTCTGTTTTGTAAAGTAGCATAGTATATAGAACCTACATCAGTTAACAGCGTTGATAGTGCCGATGCAGTTGTATTTATTTGCTTAGCAAGCCAACAGTCCAATTTATTTAGCATAGTTAATGCCTAGGCACTTGCCACACCAGGTGTAAAGACTGAAGCAGCAATAATTTTACTTAGTTTCCAAAACTCTGTATTATCTTGGCAACCAGATTCAATGCTATGTATGCTTCGTTTAGGTCTTTTATGCTGTCTGGATTTTGATATGTGCTCGCATGATTACGTCATGCTGTGTCATTGCAATGTATAGATTTTTTTTTGCATATCCCTCCTACTTGCAGTTAGTTAACCTGGAAAGTCCGTTAACCTGGAAAGTCCCATACTTTTCATGTTTTCACTTTCTCAAAGTTATTTACAATCTTCTTCAAGGTTGCTTCGTTTACTTTCTCACAGGCGGCCTCATTACTTTCTCACAGGTGGCTTCAGTGATGTCCTTGAGGCCTGCTGCTCACAAATATAACAATTCCATTCGGTCTGGATTGTTCACTAAGTGTCCCTGATACTCCAGGTACCCAACAGCGTTACTTCTCCCCCTCCTTCTTCACTGACCTTGGTGTCTGCAGCCGTTCCTCTCACAAGGAAAATTCTTCACAACAGGCAGGCGGATGCCTCTCAGGATCTCTTTACATCTCATTCATATCTCATCTCCTCTCCACTTCTTGCAGCTGCGCTGGGCCAAGTTGGGCCCAGCGGGAGGCCAGAGGGTGAGGCCTGCAAGGCCCACAAGGCTCGCGCCTCCCCTTCTCTGCCCCTGCTTCAGCTTCTTCACATCTTCACTTCTTTTTTTTTTTTTTCCTGTTTTCCCCTTCTGAAATACGTTATCGCAGAGGCATTATCAGGGAACATTCTGCTACCAATTGGCTTGGTCTTGGCCAGCAGCGGGTCTGCCCTAGGCCCGGCCAAGTCCACTGAACAAAGGGGAGCAACTTGTAGCAGTTTCCTACAGAAGCCACCACCTTAGCACCCCCCTGCCCCGCCCCCCCCCCCCCCCCCCAAACAAAACCATGCATAGCAAATTTACATCTTTCATGTTTTGTCTAACAAAGTCCTCTTTTGGTTATATTCTATATACATACTTGTCTGGTTTCAAATCCCTGTGTACAATTGCATGATTATGAAGGTATTCCAAGGTCAGAACAGTTTCTGCAAAGTACAGCCATGACATGTCTACAGGTAAGGGACCCATATCCTTCATCAAAGTAGCACAGTCTCCACCTGTGAAAACATGACAAATTTTACAGATGACGCTATAAATTCTGAGGTGTATCAGTATAATCTATACAAATTGCAGAAGTAGACACAAATTGTAGTCATAAATGTTTATTTTCCAGTGAGATGATCCAATTGAACATGTAATCACATCAACTACTATATTCCCAGTGTAAAGCTGGGAGTGAGCAGTACAATGGTCCAGTCGGAAATCAATAAAGCCTGTGTTGGTACTTAAAAAAAAAAAAAAATTTAAAAAAGCAAATACTCCCCCACACACAACCATAGCCTGGATATCTCATCTCGCACTGCCTCTGTCCACTGTCTTCTTTCAGCATTAGCACCTTTTCAAATTGCTTACTCTTCTCTCTTTCTTTGTAAAAATAACTATTACAAATACTTGAATATATGCTAATGAAAATTTGAACTCCAGAAAAGCAAACAGCATTTCCACATGAACTTTGAATGCTGGGACACTTAACAATTACATTGTATGAGAAATTTATGCAAAGAGCAGTCATTTCCCATTATAGCTGGAGCACAAATGTTTTACAAGCTCTCGCCAGTAGATGACAATTGGGAAAAAAGTCACCTTGTTGGATTTAGGTCCTAAATCTGTATTGCCAGAGGAGGGCCTTTCTAATGCAAGTACCATACCACTTATTTTTCTTTCTTGGTGTAAGAAAACCCTCTTTTTCCTCTGTAAAATAGAACAAACACTTTACCGTCTTCATATTCCATGACCATGCATAAATGACATCTTGTTTCAAAGGAGCAATACACGCTGACATCAAACAGATTTTCTGCAAACGTCAGGATATCATGCTTGACAAAGGCCTGTTGAATCTGGTTTCAGAGGATGAGATTCTGCTTATTAATTTTCTTCATGGCAAATCTTTTTCTAGTTTCCTTATATCTCTCAAAATAAACTGCACTGAAGAAGTTCAAATGGGAGAGAAAAAGGATTAAATAACTGTATTAAAAATGTATTTTAAAATACTTTTTTTACAAATAAATAAATATATATACAAAACCCACTGTATAAATATTATATAAAAGACTTGATTTTAATTTAATGTAGTTGACCAGCCTTTTACATTAGAGAATGGCTACAGACCTCATTTTGTTTCATAACCAGGATGAGTCTCAGTCAACACAAATAGGTACACACATATGAAAAAAAACATCTCCTCCCTCCGAAAACCAAAACAAACAACCTGGGTCATGGCAATCCCAGGCACAAATACAGGCTGGGCAGAGCATGGATCAAGACCAGCCCTGAGGAGAAGGACTTGGGAGTGCTGGTGGACGAGAAGCTCAACGTGAGCCGGCAATGCGCCCTTGCAGCCCAGAAGGCCAACCGCATCCTGGGCTGCATCAAGAGGAGTGTGGCCAGAAGGTTGAGGGAGGTGATTCTGCCCCTGTACTCTGCCCTGGTGAGACCCCACCTGGAGTACTGTGTCCAGTTCTGGAGCCCCCAACACAAGAAGGACATGGACCAGTTGGAGAGGGTTCAGAGGAGGGCCACGAATATGATCAGAGGGCTGGAGTACCTCTCCTATGAGGACAGGCTGAGAGAGTTGGAGCTGTTCAGCCTGGAGAAGAGGAGGCTCCAGGGAGACCTTATAGCGGTCTTCCAGTACCTCAAGGGGGCCTACAAGAAAGATGGGGAGAGACTGTTCAGTAGGGCCTGTTGTGATGGGCCATGGGGTAACGGTTTCAAAATAGAGGGAGGTAGATTCAGATTAGATATTAGGAAAAATTTTTTTACACTGAGGGTTGAAGAGCACTGGAACAAGTTGCCCAGAGAGGTGGTGGATGCCCCATCCCCGGAAACATTCAAGGCCAGGTTAGATGGGGCTCTGAGCAACCTGATCTATTTGAAGATGTCCCTGCTGCTCCTTGCAGGGGGGTTGGACTAGATGACCTTTGAAGGTCCCTTCCAACCCTAACCATTCTATGATTCTACGATTCTATGATATAGCAAATGCTCCCTCCAACAGATATAGCAAACTCTCTCAGCTCAGACAGATTTTGAGTGTGTCCATCAGCATAGGATTATATACAAATCCTAGCTATGGCATAGTGTTATAAAACATTCTGACAAATGCTTGTTCTGTGAGTGTGCTGTCAGATAATTATGACTCAGAGTCTGGTCCAGGGGATTTTAAAACATGTCACAGATTTCTCACAAAGGTTGTTCAGAAATTGCTTGATGGAGTGGCTCTCTCATTGCCAGGTACAAAATCTTGTACTTGTGCAGTCCCTGACATCAGCACTGATCCATATCAGTGGTAGGTAACCAGTAGTTTACCCGAAACAAAGATCACTGCATTAACTGCATGGTAATGTGGGATTATGATGTATCTTGACATTCAGAATTTCCACTCATGTACTGTATTTTTATGAAGAACTTCACACAGCTGCCAAAGTTATAGACACTGAAAAACATCAACACTATTTCTGCATTCTTTTGTGGAGGAAAAGTTTTCTAGACAAGAAAGTTTCTCTTACTTATCCCAAAAGCTTTCATTAATCCTTTGCTCTTGTCTGAGTGTAGGGCAGGTAAGAGACATTACACCATTATGAAAGTGGGGGAAAACCATCTTGGGCAAAACCCAAGACAAATCCCATCCTTAGTGCCTTCTACTAAGTCTCACTTCCTCTTGCCCCTCCCAAGCAGGAATAAAGACCAAGCTATTCAGCTCCATTACTTCTTCCTGCTGGTTTCAAACCTTTTGTCCTGCCCCTTTTCATTTGCTTTTCTTTCCTTTATGTTATGATTTTCCCCTCTCTTTTGTTGCTATCTCCTGTCAGTCAGTCAGTCAGTCATAGTTTCTTAATCTCATCTTTTCTTTTCCCTATTTCAGTCCCCTTGTACACTCCTGAACTCTTGAAAAGCAGATATTAACCAGAGCATATTATTACAGCATCTTAATAAATCCCCTTTGCAGATCATTTGGTTCTGTAAGGTCATTAATACCTTATTTAAGGATGAAGAACTAGTAAGTTCTAAGAACTATACAAAACAGTAAATATGTGGGACATGCTGGTTATGTTTCCCCTGCTCTTTAAGTTGTATTCTCCAGGCAGGTAATTGTATAAATTTCCACTAGGATTCAGTTATCCACAATTCCTCAGAAGAAAATTGTTTAGTTCAAGTGTACCAGACTCATGAGACAACTGCAATACAATTGTCTGTCCTGGTTTTGGCGGGGATAGAGTTAATTTTCCTCTCAGTAGCTGGTGTGTTTTGGATTTTGTGTGTGAAGAATGTTCATAAACACCCTGATGATATTGAGTTGTTGTGAATGAGACCAAGGACACCGTCCTGCTTTCCAAGTCTCACTAATGTGCGGATGCAGGAAGCTGGGAGAAAGACAGACAGAATAATTGACCCAAACTGGCCAAAGAGAGTATTCCATGCCATAAATATCATGCTCAGTATATAAGTGGGGGCTGGCCAGAGTGGGTGTCTGCCTTCCTGGCATCCATCTTTCTCCCTTGTTTTGCTGGCATCATTCCCTCTACCTTGCTGGCTCCCTTTTGCTCCTTTGCTTGCTGCTCGGTTTTGTTTCCCTGATCGCTGCTCAGGACGGGCTCTATTGGTTATTGGGACATTGAGTAGTGAGAAAACACATATTGTTCACTTTGTATATTTTAATATCCTTATATTTTGTTATTATTGTAGTTTTCCCTTGTTATTTTAGTAAATTATCTTTATCTCAACCCACGAGTTCTCCTTCCTTCCCAATTCTCTCCCCCATCCCCTGGGGAGGGGGAGCGAGAAACTGTGTGGTAATTTGGGCTAAACCATTACATTCTCTCTCTCTCACATTGTCACGTTCCGATTTCGGACGAGAGGAAGGCCCCCTTGCGTTCTAGCCGACCTCAGATGAGTCTGGGAGGCTAGGGGCGGCTAGACCAACCTCTCACACACTGGAGTGTGGTTTTTTTCGTATTCTCAGGAACAGAATTAAGACTCAAAACGGAGTCAAGTGCCACGTAACTTTATTAACCTGACAAGAAGTTTGTAAATGGAAGAGAAAGGAGAGAAAGGAAGGAAAGAGGGAAAAGAGTTTCGGTTGAATAGCTACCACCACGGAGCTGCGGTGTCCCGACAGTTCAGTTCGCTCGATGGGGGGGACGATCCGTCCGCTGTTGGTCCTCTTGATGTCGGTTCCATGGATGTGTAGAAGTCTAGAAGTGTAGAAGTGTCTTCCGTTGAAAAATGTTCCCCTTTTTATGTTGGTTGTTTTCATTGTATTTCTGGGCGCATGCTTGGGGGGGGGGGGGGATAGGGCTAGATTTCTCCGAACCAGCTCTGCATTCAGGTTTGCAAGAAAACAGGAGTTGCCTTGCAAGGTAACGGGAAGCCATTGTTCGGGTAGTGTTTTGATGTTTCGACAATGTTGAGACAAATATTCGACACAGTCTCTCACACCACCCCGTGGCTCAACATTGTTGCCTCAGGGATGGAGTTCCGTGGTGGCATAAATGATAGAGGGAATGAGAAAGAAAATTAAAAAAAGAGAAGAGAAGAAGAATAAAAGAAAAAAAAAAGATATATACAATTCTGAACATTATTGTTTATCAGTTAGTGTACAAAGAGATATAAATGCTAAATACTTTGATTTAATTAACAATATCTTATCTAAGTAAATGACAAAACCAGAACATTAACATATCAACATTTATCTTACACAACTAAAAATTTGTCCCAGGCCAAGTTTGAGGCTTATGGCTCTGGGGGATCAGAAGAAGCAAGTAATTGTTTACAAGGACAATCACAAGGTAAACAAAGATAAACCAACAAAACTATAGCAATGCACCACATCATAAATGCCTCAAGATAAAGCACCATGAAAATATTAAGCATTTTGTTCATTTCTGCAACCATTTTTTTCTTTGGCAAAACAGTTCAGTTTTTGCTTTTTGGTGAGGCTGGCGACCAAGTCCTCGTGGAGCTTGTGGCTATGGAATCCTGGTCCACCGGAACTCGACAATGTTGAGACAAATATTTGACACAGTCTCTCACACACGTTTATAGATGCATACACTGTTTGTACTATATAAAGTTATTTTAAATGATCTTCAATGTATAAAAATGTCTATCATTAGTTATTCACATCCTCCGCTGGAACAGTAACCTGAGCAAACAGCATTTATGCTTTACAAAGAAAAGTCTGCCCTAGACAGCAGCACGTTATTCCTGCAGAAGACCTCCTTTCTTCCGCCAGGACATTCCCAGTTTGCAGCAGTGATGCCATTTCCACAGACTACTAGTATACTAAACTAAGCACACTGCAACAACTGTGCTCGGGACTGACTATGACACCAGTATTCTCAGCTCCCACAGTTTGAAAGATCATATTAGAATTTTCTGAAATGTCACTAAAATAATACATAGAAAATGAAATCTTCCCAAAGAGAAACAGGTAAATAAAGATATATAAATTGCCTGGACAATTAAAAAAAAAAAAAAGAAGAGAGAAACAGGAAATCTTCCATATTTCTGCACAGAAGTGGGGCTTCAACTTAATCTAAAAGGAAAGTCTAGAGCAAAGCACACATCTCAGAGGAACAGGAAAACTCAACTGATTAATGTGTGGCTCGGGGGCTGGTGTCATCATTGGAATTTTGAGTTTTTTGATCATAGGGAGGTTTACGTGGCACCGGGCCTGCTGGCAGCAGATGAAGTTCGGTTGTTTCCAAGGGGGAGAAGGATTCTCACCCATGAGCTGGCAGGGATAACTGAGAGGGCTTTAAACTAAGCTCTAAGGGGAAAGAGGATACAACCAGGCTCACTAGAGATGAGCCTTGGGGTGACGTGCCAAGGTTGGGGGTGAAATCGATAGCCCAGCTCAAGTGCATTTACACCAATGCACACAGCATGGGCAGCAAGCAGGAGGAGCTGGAAGCCATTGTGCAGTGGGATAGCTATGACTTAGTCACCATCACAGACGTGGTGGGATGGATCTCATGACTGGAGTGCTCCAATGGACGGCTTCAAGCTCTTCAGAAGGGATAGGCAAGGAAGGAGAGGTGGTGCGGTGGCTCTGTATGTCAGGGAGTGTTTTAATTGCATAGAGCTCAACGATGGTGATGATAGAGTTTTCAGTTATTGGAGCGGTAAGGAGAGGGGTCAGCAAAACCACTACCATGGACTTGCAGAGGGCAGACTTTGGCCTGTTCAGGACACTGGTTGAGAGAGTCCCTTGGGAGGCAGTCCTGAAGGGCAAAGGGGTCCAGAAACTCTGGGACGTTCTTCAAGAAGGAAATCTTAAAGGTGCAGGAGCAGGCTATCCCCATGTGCCGTAAGACGAACTGGCGGGGGGGACGACTGGCTTGGCTGCACAGGGAGCTTTTGCTAGGACTCAGGGGAAAAAGGAGAGTCTACTGCTCTTGGAAGAAGGGGCAGGCAACTCAAGAAGAGTGCAGGGAGCTCGTAAGGTCATGTAGAGAGAAAATTAGAAAGGCAAAAGCCCAGCTAGAACTCAATCTGGCCATTGTTGTTAAGGATAACAAGAAATGTTTCTACAAATACATCAACAACAAGAGAGCCAAGGAGAATCTCCACCCTTTATTGGATGCAGAGGGGAACATTGTCACCAAAGATGAAGAAAAGGCTGAAGTACTTAATGCCTTCTTTGCCTCAGTCTTTAACAGTCAGACCAGCCAAGCCACTCTCCATCATTTATCAGCAGTCCTGGTTAACTGGGGAGGTCCCAGATGACTGGAGGCTTGCCAGTGTGATGCCCATCTACAAGAAGGGCCAGAAGGAGGATCTGGGGAACTACAGGCCTGTCAACCTGACCTCGGTGCTGGGGAAGATTATGGAGCAGTTCATCTTGAGTGCACTCACCAGGCATGTGCAGGACAACCAGGGGATCAGGCCCAGCCAGCATGGGTTCATGAAAGGCAGGTTCTGCTTGACCAATCTCATCTCCTTCTATGACCAGGTGATCCACCTAGTGGATGAGGGAAAGGCTGTGGAGGTTATCTACTGTATAAGCAAAGCCCTGAATAAACGAAGATCATGCTTACCTCTATGAGGAGTTTGTGATTATTCCGTTCAGGTCCTCCAGGATAGAGTTCAATAGCAGATTCAAAAGCAATCCAAAGTAATACTGAAAATAAGGGAAAAAAAAACCTAAGACAACAAAATAAACAAACAAAAAACCAAAATCAAAGGCAGAGGAAATGTTGAATATGAAAGCAGTAGAGAAGATATCTGCAATATGCAAAAAAGGTCAAACACTAAGACCAGTCTCCCCTTGAAAAACATTTTGCAAAGCAGCAATAGTGCCATTCCCAACTGTTTAGTGAGTTAATGCAAAGTTCATTTGTATTAATTGCACAACAAATTGCATATCACTTAATTATTATAATCAGTTAAACAATGAGTTAACTCCTGAGTATATATTTATAATTACCACCGATCTATGTAAGAAAATAAAGCACAAATTGATTGCAAGATTCACATTTAGAGCACAGGAAAAGTCGAACAAAACTTTAGGAGATATACTGCAATTTATAATCTGAACAAACAGGGAAAACTTTGTAAATATGAAATTATATACATATGTTTTAGGATTCTGTCTAGATTAAGATCCATTTACTACAAGTATTTTTAATGTGCTCAGCATTTAACCTATGCAACTGGAGCAAATATTCCATATTCCTCAGGAGGAACATGCTGTCCCTAGCAAGACTTGAGATGTGGCCACTTTGTTTATACAGGAAAGTTTAATTAAAGTTATATTTCAGTTATATTTGACTTGTTATGAATCTAGCTAACCAATGACTTCATAGTTAGTTATTATCTTCATGAACAGCAACACTGTCTGCGAGGCTATAACACAGGCACTGTCACAGATAGTGCTTGCCACTGGCTCTGTGCCCAGTTTGGGAGCTAGGCTAGTGCATCCTGGCAGTTGCTGCTGTTCTCAACATGAAAAAATCATACTCAGGCAAGGAGGTAGCTGGGGGATCTCCTCCTTGCTCTTCTCCCACTAGCTGAAGTTAAGGTATAGAGCAAGAGCCTTTTCCACGCTTATACTGAACAGAACAGCTCATCTGCCCATCTACTGGTAATTTTTACCACATTTGGCCCTTAAAAAAAAACCCCAAACAAAAAAAAAAAACACCCCAAAAATCCAAACAAACAAGATCAACAAACAAACAGGTCCTATTACAGCCATATTTTCTTTAAACAACATCCATCCAGACTAGAGGACTAACCACAGCCAATTCCCCAGACTGTTTCAGTACTGCAAGGGAGCTAAGCTCATACCCTGAGCTTTCTGTAACTCCAGTTGAAACTGAAGCCAGCATAGTCCAGAATTAAGATAAAACATGGTGTCATGGTTTAACCCCAGTTAGCAATCAAGTACCACACAGCTGCTCACTCCCCCCTCCCCTCCCCAGGGGATGGGGGAGAGAATTGGGAAGAAAAGAAAACTCGTGGGTTGAGATAAAGGCAGTTTACTAGGATAGCAAAGGAAAAGATAATAATATATATTAAAATAATGATGATAATAATAATAGGAATAACGATAGGCATAATAACATTTTTAAAAATACAAAATAAGTTATGCACAATTTCTCACCACTCGATGACCTGATGACTGATATAGCCCATCCAGAGCAGCAATTACGGAATGAAAAAAAAACCCTGAAAAATAATCCCGGAACAGTTCCGAACAGCAAGAGAAAAGTGAGACAGCTCACCGGCTCACCCTCACTTAAATACTGAGCATGACGTTTATGGCATGGAATACTCTCTTTGGCCAATTTGGGTCAACTGTTCTGGCTGTATTCCTCCCAGCTTCCTGTACTTGCACATCAGCTAGACCTGGAAAGCCAAACAGTGTCCTTGGTCTCATTAGCAACAACTCATATCATCAGTGTGTTTATCAACATTCTTCACATAGGAAATCCAAAACACATCTGCTACTGAGAGGAAAATTAACTCCATCCCTGCCAAAACCAGGTCACAGGGGAGTGCCTCCAAACTACAGATGAAAGGCCTGCTTATCCAGATACCTACCACAGTGAAACCCTGTCCACCTTCTCCCCAGCTTTCTTATTCTGTTTTCCACTTAGACCTACCACCTCTTGGCTTTCTTTGCTTTTTCCTTGCTGGTGGCTGTTCCCAACAATCGCAGCTCTGAGCACCACTGTTCATAACTCACCATATTTCATGGAATTGGTGGGCCAGGATGATGAGCCAGACAGATCTCCTCATAGCATTGAAAGCATTTCCCAAATAGCACAGAGAGTAGCTTTAGGGAGTGCTTCTCTTGGCTGAAAGAATATGCATGGTATCAATGCTTGATAAAGTCTCAAAGGGCTAAAGTTTGCCATGGTCTGAAATTTTTACATGGTTATACATACAGCCAACTTAGAAATTCTGATGCCTCAGTAGATGTCTAGGACATATCTCAGAAATGACTGGTCCATTTCCATCTGGGATGAAGGAAAGAGAAGGGGGGGATGAAACGATTTAGTCTGCTCTGCTTCTTGCTACAAGGCCAAGTGCTGCACTTGGGTCACAACAACCCCATGCAATGCTACAGGCTTGGGGAAGAGTGGCTGGAAAGCTGCCCGACAGAAAGGGACCTTGGAGGTGCTGGTAGACAGCCAGATTAACATGAGCCACCGGTGTGCCCAGGTGGCCAAGGCCAACAGCATCCTGGCTTGCATCAGGAACAGTGTGGCCAGCAGGAGTAGGGAAGTGATTGTGCCCCTGTACTCAGCACTGGTGAGGCCCCACCTCGAATACTGTGTTCGGTTTTGGGCCCTTCAGTACAAGAAGGATGTTGAGTTGCTGGAGCGTGTCCAGAGAAGGGCAACGAAGCTGGTGAGGAGTCTGAAGCACAAGTCTTATGAGGAGTGGCTGAGGGAACTGGGATTGTTTAGTCTGGAGAAGAGGAAGCTGAGGGGAGACCTCATTGCTCTCTACAACTACCTGAAAGGAGGCTGTAGGGAGGCGGGTGTTGGTCTCTTCTCCCAAGTAACTAGTGATAGGATGAGAGGAAATGGCCTCAAGTTGTGCCAGGGGAGGTTTAGGCTGGATATTAGGAAACATTTCTTTACTGAAGGAGTGTTCAGGCACTAGAACAGGCTGCCCAGAGAAGTGGTGGAGTCACCATCCCTGGAAGTGTTCAAAGAACGTGTAGACATGGCACTCCAGGACATAGTTTAGTTGGCATGGTGGTGTTAGGTTGACAGTTGGACTTGATAATCTTAGAGGTCTTTTCCAACCTTAAAGATTCTATGATTCTGTTCTATGATCTGCTGAGACACTGAAGATGCTGAACTTTGAAGTAAAATGATGAAAACAACCACAGTTAGTTCTGGCACATAACAACTTTGTCTTGGGTAATTTTGAACCCTGATTTGCCACCTTTGAAGTATGCTTCTGGTATTGTATAATAAGTTATCATGTACATTGTGATGTCCTTCCAGTTTCTATTCACTCTCCTCGAAGCTGTCATCTTGCTACAGGCTCACTTTCCCATATCTCTCTCTGTTCTTCACTTTACAGAATGTTATAGCTAGAGCATTAGCTGGAAGTTTATCTTTGTTTTATACATGCTTTTAAGAGATTGCACAATACCTCACTCCCAGTTTCTTGGCCTTGATCATTAAATGCAGCTCATGATTTTCAGTATATTATAAAGACAATCATAAATTTGAGGATTCATTTAACACAAAAGCAATGTATTAAGAATATCCAGAGCATCCTATTGCCCTGTCGATCCATTCAATGACAGTAGTATTGCCCTGGTTTGCAAAGTTTACTTTTCAAGAGAAATAAAAAGATTCATAAATTGTGGCATTGTCCAAACATCACCTTCTTCCACTTCCAACACAAATCTCAAATTGAAAAAGTATCTCTAAAATACCTTTAGCTAGGCACAAATATAAAACATTGTGCACATGTGTTAAGATGACCAAAAAAATTATAAAACATTTAACTGGGTTCCTGAATTGCTCCAACTTAACTGTTATGCAGTATGTCCCTCAAATCTTATAACCAAGATTCCTGTTTTTTCTCTAAATTACTTAGAGACTTCAGGCCTAGTTTACAGCTCTTCGATAACTTCAACTTATAGAATCATTTTACAATCTAGTCTATATTCAGGCTAATCTAGCTGTGTTCCTTGCTTTGACCCAATTCTCTAATTTGTCAAAGAACCTTGAACTCCTTGTGGAAACACAGGTACTCTACTTGCTGTTTAAAAGTTACAGCTGCTAACCAGGAACGATGCTTCATTTTCACAAGCAATTTCCTGAGAAGAGACTGCTGAATTCTGTACTACTCTGGAATTACGTCTGATGTTGTCTCCAGTGTAGGGGAGCCATTTGTAAGGCTGTAATTCATGTTATGGCAATAGGGTAAAGTTTACAGAAAGTTATTTAAGATCAGAATTTTCAAGCAAAACTGCACCATCTCCTAGCTAGACGATGCCCGTGACCAGATCAGACACCAAGCTGTGTGGTGCCGTCGACTCGCTGGAAGGGAGGGATGCCATCCAGAGGGACCTGGACAGGCTGGAGAGGTGGGCCCGTGCCAACCTCATGAAGTTCAACCAGGCCAAGTGCAAGGTCCTGCACCTGGGTCGTGGCAATCCCAAGCACAAATACAGGCTGGGTGGAGAATGGATCGAGAGCAGCCCTGAGGAGAAAGACCTGGGAGTGCTGGTAGACGAGAGGTTCAACATGAGTGGGCAATGCGCCCTTGCGGCCCAGAAGGCCAACCGCATCCTGGGCTGCATCAAGAGGAGTGTGGCCAGCAGGTCGAGGGAGGTGATTCTGCCCCTCTACTCTGCCCTGGTGAGACCCCACCTGGAGTACTGCGTCCAGTTCTGGAGTCCCCAACACAAGAAAGACATGGACCAGTTGGAGAGGGTCCAGAGGAGGGCCACAAAGATGATCAGAGGGCTGGAGCACCTCTCCTATGAGGACAGGCTGAGAGAGTTGGGGCTGTTCAGCCTGGAGAAGAGGAGGCTCCGGGGAGACCTGATAGCGGTCTTCCAGTACCTCAAGGGGGCCTACAGGAAAGATGGGGCGAAGCTGTTCAGTAGGGCCTGTTGTGATAGAACAAGGGGTAATGGGTTTAAATTAGAAGGAGGTAGGTTTAGATTAGATATGAGAAAAAAATTTTTTACAATGAGAGTTGTAGAGCACTGGAACAGGTTGCCCAGAGAGGTGGTGGATGCCCCATCCCTGGAATCGTTCAAGGCCAGGCTGGATGGGGCTCTGAGCAACCTGATCTAGTCAGGGATGTCCCTGCTTCTTGCAGGGGGGTTGGACTAGATGACCGTTGAAGGTCCCTTCCAACTCTATTCTATGATTCTATGATTTGTGGGCAAGTGGAAATGCTGCCTAAAGCACTGCAGCATTCCTAACACGAGCATCCATTGCAGTGTGGGTCTTCTGAGCCCTGGGACAATGTGCACAGCCTCCTCTCAGCCTGTGCTGTACTGGAAAGGGAGGCTCACTCAAGGGCAATAAAGTCCATGAGTTCAAACCTCATCATTTTGAGTAAGTCCACAATGAATGATGAATATATGATCCCTATCACAGATATTGCCAGACTCTACTTTTTAAGTTGCTCTTTAAAGCCATGGGCTTCTAGGAATCAAAGCCTCTTACTCTGTATAGACCAGACTGCCACAGGGGTGAACAGAAAAGAAGGAATGCAGTTTATTTGACCAGAAGTGGTGCTACTTAAGTGAACCTACAAAGTTGCACTACCCCATCCCCTTCCACTTCTGAGCTGGTGGTTTCCAAGCTGATGAAGAATTAACCTGATTGATGAGGAGTTATTCTGCAGCTGGGTAACTTTCTTAGGCTCATTCCCAATGCAATTACACATGAGCAAGTACTATCAACCAGATGGAGAGGGGACAGGAATAAGTACTCACAGATTAGGGACAGCATGTGCTCAAGCCAACACTGCCTCTGAGAGTTATTAAATTTATCAAGCGACACCATTAGTCAGTATGTCATGTACACATTGATATTACCATCTTTGTAGAAGTAAAAGCATTCCAGGCATGGAATTCCACTAAATAACACTCAGGTCTAATATGGTATTTTAAATGCAGAATAAGAAACACCCTTCATGTCACAACTCTGGAAGTCATAGAATCATAGAATCATAGAATGGTTAGGGTTGGAAGGGACCTTCAAAGGTCATCTAGTCCAACCCCCCTGCAAGGAGCAGGGACATCCCTGACTAGGTCAGGTTGCTCAGAGCCTCATCCAGCCTGGCCTTGAACGTTTCCAGAGATAGGGCCTCCACCACCTTTCTGGGCAACCTGTTCCAGTGTTCTATAACTCGCATCGTAAAAAATTTTTTCCTAATTTCTAATCTAAATCTACCCCCCTCTATTTTAAAACCATTACCTCTCGTCCTATTGCAACAGGCCCTACTAAACAGCCTTTCCCCATCTTTCTTGTAGGCCCCCTTGAGGTACTGGAAGACCGCTATCAGGTCTCCCCGGAGCCTCCTCTTCTGCAGGCTGAACAGCCCCAACTCTCTCAGCCTGTCCTCATAAGAGAGGTGCTCCAGCCCTTTTATCATCTTTGTGGCCCTCCTCTGGACCTTCTCCAACTGGTCCATGTCCTTCTTATGTTGGGGGCTCCAGAACTGGACACAGTACTCCAGGTGGGGTCTCACCAGGGCAGAGTAGAGGGGGAGAATCACCTCCCTCGACCTGCTGGCCACGCTTCTCTTGATGCAGCCCAGGATGCGGTTGGCCTTCTGGGCCGCAAGGGCGCATTGCCTGCTCATGTTAAGCTTCTCATCCACCAGCACTCCCAAGTCCTTCTCCTCAGGGCTGCTCTCAATCCATTCCCCGCCCAGCCTGTATTTGTGCCTGGGATTGCCATGACCCAGGTGCAGGACCTTGCACTTGGCCTGGTTGAACTTCATGAGGTTGGCACGGGCCCACCTCTCCAGCCTGTCCAGGTCCCTCTGGATGGCATCCCTCCCTTCCAGCGTGTCGACGGCACCACACAACTTGGTGTCGTCGGCGAACTTGCTGAGGGTGCACTCTATCCCACTGTCCATGTCGCCGACAAAGATGTTGAACAGGGCCGGGCCCAGCACGGACCCCTGAGGGACGCCACTCGTCACCGGTCTCCACATGGACATTGAGCCGTTGACCACCACTCTCTGAGTGCGGCCATCCAGCCAACTCCTTATCCACCGAGTGGTCCGTCCATCAAACCCATGTCTCTCTAGTTTAGAGAGAAGGATGTCGTGCGGGACAGTGTCAAAAGCTTTGCACAAGTCCAGGTAGATGATGTCAGTTGCTCGTCCCTTGTCCACTGATGCTGTCACCCCGTCATAGAAGGCCACCAAATTGGTCAGGCACGATCTGCCCTTGGTGAAGCCATGTTGGCTGTCACCAACCACCTCCTTGCTCTCCATGTGCCTTAGCATGGTTTCCAGGAGAATCTGCTCCATGACCTTGCCAGGCACAGAGGTGAGGTTGACCGGCCTGTAGTTACCTGGGTCTTCCTTATTCCCCTTTTTAAAAATTGGGGTTATGTTCCCTCTCTTCCAGTCATCGGGGACCTCACCAGACCGCCACGACTTCTCAAATACGATAGCCAGTGGCTTGGCAACTTCATCCGCCAGTTCCCTCAGGCCCCGCGGATGGATCTCATCAGGACCCATGGACTTGTGCACCTTCAGGTTCCTCAGATGATCCCGAACCTGCTCTTCGAGTACAATGGGCAGTTCTTCATTCTCGCAGTCCCTGCTTGCACCTTCTACAGCTTGGGCGGTGGGACAGGAACTCTTGTCGGTGAAGACTGAGGCAAAAAAGTCATTGAGAACCTCAGCTTTCTCCATGTCCTGGGTAACCAGGACACCAGTTCCCTTCTGGAGGGGGCCTACATTTACCCTGGTCTTTATATGTGGCATTTTTCCAGAAAATCTGAACTTATCTCAAGATAATATATTTACCAGAGGATGATGTCTTTTTTTGTAGCATATCAGAACTAGTTTAACAGACACTCCATGCCTGTATTTTAAACTCTACTAACAGCTGTAAATGCCTGTAAAGCACCACTGAATTACCTATGCATCCCCCAAAATTGCATTTGCTTTTTTCTATCCACTTGCACTGAAAATCAACACTAAATTGTTAGAACTGCATTTACTCTGCTGATTGAAATTCAAGGTATAAGAACTAACTTTTAAAAATAAGAATTTAAATTGAGAGCATTTAAGCCCACAATATTCAGCCCAATCAACTCCTCCAACTAATTTTTCTTTTGTCTTTATTCAACCTGAATAAGCATCTGACAAAATATTACTGTATGATACTCATTACTGAAGTCAAATATTTTCAAACACAAATTAAGAAGAAAAATGCACAATCTTACAGATTGTAAACTAAATTTCTGAATCCAGGCTATTTGCTAACTTGCTCATTTCTTCCCCGTCTCTTCACTAGATCTGTTCAGACACTTAAATTGATCATTAGCTGCCTCTGTAAATGGATCATCTTAAAATCTGTTTAAAATACCTTATTTTTTATGAAAGGTTTTAAATGTCCTTCTAAAAGGAAAATAAATACATTAATTAAACAGAAATAAAGGAAGCAGTAGTGGAATTTCTGGTAGAACATCCTCTACATGTTGAACACTGTAACTTCATGGAAGCTAAAGATACTGCAACATGTAGGAAAATAGAAAGTTTTGTTCTAATATTTTTTACAGGCCTGTCTGCTGAGCACCATGGCGTTAGTCTGACGATTAACCACTGTTCTATCCAATCTGTTTATACATATCAGGAGAAAATACAAGGTGAGGGGGAGGGATGGAGAGATGACAACTGACGGGAGACACCCAACATTTATTTTTCCTTGCTCAGATTCAGCAAAAGCAGCTACATAACTGGAAAACTTACACTTATTGATTCATCCATTTCCAGAGTTTCTGCTGTCCCATTGTCACAGTTAGCTAGCAGAGCTATTTCTTGAAACGAAGATTAGAAAAATTCATTTTAAACAATAGTAAGTACAAAACTAAATAAAGTACAGAAAACCTGAGAGGTGACAATTTTCTGGAATAGTTAATAAACATACTGTCCCACCTGTAGTACTTGTCTACTAACTTTTAAGGCATCTCCAAGCATATATAAAAAATCCCACCTGGAAAATGAAGACCTGCTATTCAATGGCTATATAATCTTCCACTGAATTCAGTCATGAAGCAATGAAGAGCAATATCTTGAAAAGTAAAATACTTACAGACTAACTGCTAAATAACTTATTCTCCCTTGCTAGAAAGACTCTAAGATGTTGAAAAAGTTGCTAAAAACTTCTACAAGCCCTCTATGTCTTAATATTCCTATTTTAAAATTAGAATTGTGCAAATTATACCTTGTATTGGATCTTACAATATTTTTATTATTATTAGCTCATTGTTGATGATATTCCTGGGAGATGTCTGCTTTTTCTGGAGTCATGATTCTTCTGAAACTGGTAGACCTAACTTTTTAGTTAATTCACACCAAAAAGATGAAGATTACAGCTCATCTGTAAATAATCACACCCAAAAGACAAGCCATGTATGTGTGTGTGTGTGTGTGTGTATATATATATTTTAACCTTCTGGCAGAAGATGGTCCACAACAAGAGAATGCAAGAGCAGAAAAAGTAAAAGATCACTGAATTAAGTTTTTGAAAAATATGTTGCATGAGCCTCATTTCATTATTCGGTACTTTGAAGCAACTTTTTCGCAGTACTATAAAACCAGGATGAAAAAGAAGAGCAAAATACAGTTTAATAGGACAAAAAACTGAAAGAAATGACATGCCATTAAAATAAAAGTCTGTATACTCACTCATAGGAAAAAATAATAATAATTTAAAAATTTAAAACCCTTTCCTTTGTCTTCTCTCATAAATATCCTGACCTCACCTTCTTGTCTTAAAAATGAGCTTCTGTGAATTACTAAACTATTGTTTGTTTCAAATTGTGATACTCAGAGAAGGATCCTTGCCTTAGACGTAAAAGATGTGTATGTGATTTTTAACGCAAACATTTTGGGAAGGTAAGACACTAGCTCTCAAATTACATTATTCTGTTTGGAGACACTTAGTTGTTGACACCCCCACCATGACTGGCAGAGATTGCAGCTAGCATGTTAGAAAAAGCCTTTCGTCTCTCCTGTAAAAGGTGCTGTAAGCGTACTGGGCACACTATATTTCCAGTTTCTTGAAGGAAGCAGATGTACTTGTCCACAATTCTAGCCAAGTTACCCTAGACCTTGCAGGACTTCTCGCAAGGCAGCACTGACCAGGAGCTCCACGCAGGAGAACTGTCTGCCAGGGTATTGCCGCTACTCCTCTTCACTGTGGGGGAACTGCCTGGCTCCACTTCATAGCCAGGTTTGGGACACTCCAGAGTTGCAATGCAAGAACTCAGCCTCCATAACCTGAAAAACTGCTGAGAGGAGATGAGATGTGGGGAGAACCTGAGAGGCGTCTGCTTGTCTGTTGTGAAGAATTTCTTGAGAGGAACGGCTGCAGATGACAAGGTCAGTGAAGAAGAAGGGGGAGGAGTAATGTTGCTCCTGGCTGAGATTCCCTGCAGCCTATGATGAAAACCATGGTGGAGCAGGTTGTCCCCCTGCAGCCCATGGAGGTCCACGGAGGAGCAGAGATCCACCTGCAGCCCGTGGAGGACCCCACATCAGGGCAGGCGGGTGCCTGAAGGAGGCTGCGGCCCGTGGAGGGCCCGCTGGGGCAGCTGTTCTGGAGGGACTGGACCCTGTGCAAGAAATGACCCACGCCGGAGCAGTTTCATGAAGGACTGTAGCCTGTGGGTGGGACCCCATGATGGAGCAGGGGAGGAATGTGAGGAGTTCTTCCCCCGAGGAGGAAGGAGCTATATAAAGTGACATGTGATGAACTGACCATAACCCCCACTCCCTATTCCCCACTGTGCCGCTTGAGGGAGGAAGCAGGTAGAGATAATTGGAATGAAGTTAAGCCCGGGAAGAGAGAAGAGTGGGGGGAAGTTCTTTTGTTCTCTTCCACATTATCTTGCTTTGGTTTTATTAATAATAATAAATAAATAGTTTTCCCCAGGTCGAGTCTGTTTTGCCCGTAATGGTAACTTTAATGATCTCTCCCTGTCCTTATCTCAAACCTTGAGCCTTTTACTTATATCTATCCCCCATTCCCTTGGAGGGTGAGAGGAGTGAGTGAGAGACTGCATAGCTTGATCCCAAGCAGGGCTAAACTACGACAGTTGTTTTGGTTATAAAGCTGTAGCTTTACTTCCGTTATTTTGGGGCGTTCATTAAAGTTGCACACATAAGCTTTCAAAAGTAAATGCAAGGAAATGACTTAACTCTTTCTAAGAGCTGCAAAGGGGAAAAACTTTACTTGTGTATTCCTTTTTTTCTTATGTGAATCAAATTGATCTGCAACAGTAGATCTTGTCAATCTTTCTAATAGCATATGATATCACTTTTTAATCAACACCTTAAAGTTGAGTATTTCTTTTGAATCTACTTCCTCTTGACAATATCTTTAAAAAAAGGAAAGATATCTCTCTGTAGATTACATTTGTTTGTGAACATATTTTTAGCAAGATTGATTAAATCCTGAAATTGCTTATAATGGAAAAAGCAGATGAAAAAGATGGAGCATTATGTAGAAATATAGCAGGCAAGAAGTTGTTTTCCTTTCCCACCGGTAACCAACAGAAAGTTGAAATCATTATGATTTTACAGACCTTAAAATTCAGGAGGAAAAATGAATTGGTCTATCAGTGATTCATTTAGATTTTTACCATTTTGACCGGGAGAACGAAGAACCACCCACTGTAGCAGAAGAGCAGGTTCAGGAGCATCTGAGGAACCTGAAAGGAACACAAGTCCATGGGACCCAATGAGATGCATCCACGGGTCCTGAGGGAACTGGCGGATGAAGTTGCCAAGCCACTGGCCATTGTATTTGAGAAGTCGTGGCGGTCTGGTGAGGTCCCCGATGACTGGAAGAGGGGGAACGTAACCCCCATTTTTAAAAAGGGAAACAAGGAGGACCCGGGGAACTACAGGCCGGTCAGCCTCACCTCTGTGCCTGGCAAGGTCATGGAGCAGATTCTCCTGGAAACCATGCTAAGGCACATGGAGAGCAAGGAGGTGGTTGGTGACAGCCAACATGGTGTCGTAGTTTAGCCTCAGTCAGGGCCAGACTACGCAGTCTTTCTCTCTCACTCCCCCCACCCTCCGAGAGAATAGGGGGAGATAATATAAGAAAAAAGGCTCGAGGTTTGAGATAACGACAGGGAGAAATCCTTAAAGTTACCGTTATGGGCAAAACAGACTCGACTTGGGGAAAACTATTCATTTATTACTAAAAAAAAAGAAGTATAATGAGACAGAGAACAAGATAACTTCCCCCCACCTCTCCCTCTTCCCAGGCTTAACATAATCTCTACTACCTTCCCCCCCACGAGCGGCACAAGGGGGGAAGAGGGAATGGGGGTCGCGGTCAGTTCATAACACGTTGTTTTACACCGCTGCTTCGTCATCGGGGGAAGAACTCCTCACATTCCTCCCCTGCTCCATCGTGGGTGTCCTTCCCACGGGTTACAGTCCTTTGTTAAATGCTCCGACATGGGTCATTTTTCCACAGGGTGTTCCTCCAGAACAGCTGCCCAGGCGCTTCTCTACTGCTTTCATATTCAACATTTCCTCTGCCTTTCGTTTTGTTTTTTTGTTTGTTTATTTTGTTGTCTTAGGTTTTTTTTCCCTTACTTTCAGTATTACTTTGGATTGCTTTTGAATCTGCTATTAAACTCCATCCTTTTGTGTTTTATTCAACTTATACTGTATCAACACTAACTAGTCTTGCTTTCTGGCTTTTATATAGAGACGATAATTTTGGGAACGTAGTCACGGACCCTCACTGCATGCTAAGCGAAAATCATTTATTGTTACAGCTTATGTGCCTATATACCCTCCGAT
Source organism: Chlamydotis macqueenii (assembly GCF_036417535.1). Classification (NCBI taxonomy): domain Eukaryota; kingdom Metazoa; phylum Chordata; class Aves; order Otidiformes; family Otididae; genus Chlamydotis; species Chlamydotis macqueenii. The sequence goes on from NC_141592.1 coordinate 49,639,852, forward strand.
CGCCCAACCACCACCAGATGTCCTTTATCTTGTTTTCCTTCTCTCGGAAAGTCCCTTGTTTCTCATTCCCATGGCTTCTTGTTTCTCATGCCCATGTGTCCTGGTTTCGGCAGCGATGGAGTTAATTTTCCTCTCAGTAGCCGGTATGTTTAGGGAACTGTCAGGATGGCCGCACTCAGAGAGTGGTGGTCAACGGCTCAATGTCCATGTGGAGACCGGTAACGAGTGGCGTTCCTCAGGGGTCCGTGTTGGGCCCGGCCCTGTTCAACATCTTTGTCGGTGACATGGACAGTGGGATAGAGTGCACCCTCAGCAAGTTCACCGACGACACCAAGTTGTGTGGTGCCGTCGACACGCTGGAAGGGAGGGATGCCATCCAGAGGGACCTTGACAAGCTGGAGAGGTGGGCCCGTGCCAACCTCATGAAGTTCAACCAGGCCAAGTGCAAGGTCCTGCACCTGGGTCAAGGCAATCCCAAGCACAAATACAGGCTGGGCGGGGAATGGATCAAGACCAGCCCTGAGGAGAAGGACTTGGGAGTGCTGGTGGATGAGAAGTTCAACATGAGCAGGCAATGCGCCCTTGCGGCCCAGAAGGCCAACCGCATCCTGGGCTGCATCAAGAGGAGCATGGCCAGCAGGTCAAGAGAAATGATTCTGCCCCTGTACTCTGCCCTGGTGAGACCCCACCTGGAGTACTGTGTCCAGTTCTGGAGCCCCCAACATAAGAAGGACATGGACCAGTTGGAGAAGGTCCAGAGGAGGGCCACGAAGATGATCAGAGGGCTGGAGTACCTCTCCTATGAGGACAGGCTGAGAGAGTTGGGGCTGTTCAGCCTGGAGAAGAGGAGGCTCCAGGGAGACCTTATAGCGGTCTTCCAGTACATAAAGGGGGCCTACGGGAAAGAAGGGGAGAAACTCTTCAGTAGGGCCTGTTATGATAGACCGAGGGATAATGGTTTCAAAATAGAGGGAAGTAGATTTAGATTAGATATTAGGAAAAAAGTTTTTACAATGAGAGTTGTAGAGCACTGGAACAGGTTGCCCAGAGAGGTGGTGGATGCCCCATCCCCGGAAACATTCAAGGCCAGGTTAGATGGGGCTCTGAGCAACCTGATCTATTTGAAGATGTCCCTGCTGCTCCTTGCAGGGGGGTTGGACTAGATGACCTTTGAAGGTCCCTTCCAACCCTAACCATTCTATGATTCTATGAAAATAGCAAGACCTGACCAATAACTCTGTTAGTTGCAAGTGAAAATGTTGAGAAGGATGAATCTTTTTTTTTAATAGATCATAAAAGAAAAATCAAAACAATCTATTTCCAATCTGACTGGCAAATAAAAGCAACAATGTTCTATAAATAACGTCGTACATATGCATGGGTTCCATCAATGCTGGTGCAGTGTACTGCTAAAAAAAGCATGAGACTTGCAGGAAAACAATCTGTAAAAGGTACCCATGATCTTGGCTAACCTATGAAACTGCTTTTTTCTATCATGAGCATCATTGTCAGTTATTACTTCTTTTAAAAATCTCCATCTCATTTTCCTGCATTGGTGACAATGGCCCATCTAGTCTGGTCTAAACATTGTGGAGAAGGAAAAAGATCCCACAAAGGGATTGCCATCCATCAACACTGGGTTTTGTTCATATGAACAAAAGAACTAGCTTTTGGCTTTCTAAATAGGTAGAAGTGAACAGTAAACTCTATAATAATATATCTGTTGTGGTTTAGCCCACAAAAGGAAAACTCATGGGTTGAGATAAAGACAATTTACTAGAATAGCAAAGGAAAACTAGAATATAAGGATACTAAAATATACAAAATGAACAATGCACCCGATTGTTGGATACCTGGAATATCAGGGACACCTAGTGAACAATCCAGACCAAATTGAATTGTTATGTTTGTGAGCAGCAGGCCTCAAGGACATCACTGAAGCTGCTTGTGAGAAAGTACTGAAGCCACCTGTGAGAAAATAATGAGGCCGCCTGTGAGAAAGTAATGAAGCTTCCTGTGAGAAAGTAAATGAAGCAACCTTGAAAAAGATCGCAAACAACTTTGAGAAAGTGAAAACATGAAAAGTATGGGACTTTCCAGGTTAACGGACTTTCCAGGTTAGCTAACTGCAAGTAGGAGGGATATGCAAATGTAACCATTAGAGCTTAAGCCAATCACGCAATGACTAGTAGGCATATTTTATCTTAGCAATATAAATATGCGCATCCGGGACTAATAAATCGAACTATGCTTATTACTCATATTGAGTCTTTTGTCGTACGTTCCTCTGTCGCTCGCAAATGGCGCCCGAACAGGGACATACTAGAAGACACTGCTATCGGAGCAGCGGAGGCAGAGAAGCACCGGGAGCAGCGACCGGGGGGGCAAGATCGACTACGCATTTGTCCTTCAGATGCGACGATCTGGAGCCTGAACCGTTGAAACAGGGGTTCGCCGTCTGCCAGGGCTACAGGACAAGCTGCAAAAAAGGGGTGCCTTAATCAGGGAGCACCAATCGTGAGCATGTAATAAGGGAAAAAGGAGTGCCTTAATCAGGGAGCACCAATTGTGAGCACGTAATCAGGGAAAAAGGGGTGCCTTAATCAGGGAGTGCCAATTGTGAGCACGTAATCAGGGAAAAAGGGGTGCCTTAATCAGGGAGCACCAATTGTGAGCACGTAATCAGGGAAAAAGGGGTGCCTTAATCAGGGAGCGCCAATTGTGAATACTTAATCAGGGAATAAAAGGGGTGCCTTAATCAGGGAGCGCCAATTGTGAAACTGTCAGCAATAATGGAAAAGGAGGTAGCCCTAGAATTATTATGCTCTCTATGAGAGGACTGAGTTATGACTTGGCCATCCTAGAAGCTTTGCTGCAGTGGGCAAAGAAAAGGGAATTAATCCCCACAGTTGATGATCCTTTTGAACTCCCGACATAGGAAAAGATAAGAAAAAGGCTGTGGGATGAAATAAGTAATAAGGGGTGCCTTAATCAGGGAGCGCCAATTGTGAATACTTAATCAGTTGTGAAACTAAAGGACAGCCTTGGCTGCAGAAACCATGACATGGTGGAGTTCAAGATCCATGGGGCAGCAAGGAAAATACATGGCAAGCTCTCTGCCCTAGACTTCAGGAAGGCGGACTTCGGCCTCTTCAGGGACCTGATGGGCCAAGTGCCATGGGAGGCGGCCCTGGAGGGAAGAGGGGCCCAGGAAAGTTGGTCTATATTCAAGGAGCACCTCCTCCAAGCTCAGCAGAGGTGCATCCCGATGAAAAACAAGTCGGGCAAAAAGGCCAGGAGGCCGGCGTGGATGAGCAAGGAGCTCCTGGACCAACTGAAAGTGAAAAAGGAAGCCTATAGAGGGTGGAAGTGGGGACAGATAGCCTGGGAGGACTACAAAGAGGCTGCGCGAGTGGCCAGGGATAAGGTATGGAAGGCCAAAGCCCTGGCAGAACTGAATCTGGCCAGGGATATAAAATGCAACAAGAAGAGCTTTTATAGGTACATAGGGGACAAAAGAAAGTCCAGGGTAAATGTAGGCCCCCTCCAGAAGGGAACTGGTGTCCTGGTTACCCAGGACATGGAGAAGGCTGAGGTTCTCAATGACTTTTTTGCCTCAGTCTTCACCAATAAGGGCTCTTCTCTCACCACCCAAGCTGTAGAAGGTGCAAGCAGGGACTGCGAGGATGAAGAACTGCCCATTGTACTCGAAGAGCAGGTTCGGGATTATCTGAGGAACCTGAAGGTGCACAAGTCCATGGGACCTGATGAGATCCATCCGCGGTTCCTGAGGGAACTGGCAGATGAAGTTGCCAAGCCACTGGCTATCGTATTTGAGAAGTCGTGGTGGTCTGGTGAGGTCCCCGATGACTGGAAGAGAGGGAACATAACCCCAGTTTTTAAAAAGGGGAATAAGGAAGACCCAGGTAACTACAGGCCGGTCAACCTCACCTCTGTGCCTGGCAAGGTCATGGAGCAGATTCTCCTGGAAACCATGCTAAGGCACATGGAGAGCAAGGAGGTGGTTGGTGACAGCCAACATGGCTTCACCAAGGGCTGATCGTGCCTGACCAATCTGTTGGCCTTCTATGACGGGGTGACGGCATTGGTGGACAAGGGACTAGCAACGGATATCATCTACCTGGACTTGTGCAAAGCTTTTGACACTGTCCCGCACGACATCCTTCTCTCTAAGCTAGAGAGACATGGGTTTGATGGATGAACCACTCGGTGGATAAGGAGTTGGCTGGATGGCTGCACTCAGAGAGTGGTGGTCAACGGCTCAATGTCCATGTGGAGACCGGTGACGAGTGGCGTCCCTCAGGGGTCCATGCTGGGCCCGGCCCTGTTCAACATCTTTGTCGGCGACATGGACAGTGGGATAGAGTGCACCCTCAGCAAGTTCGCCGACGACACCAAGTTGTGTGGTGCCGTCGACACGCTGGAAGGGAGAGATGCCATCCAGAGGGACCTTGACAGGCTGGAGAGGTGGGCCCGTGCCAACCTCATGAAGTTCAAACAGGCCAAGTGCAAGGTCCTGCACCTGGGTCATGGCAATCCCAGGCACAAATACAGGCTGGGCGGGGAATGGATTGAGAGCAGCCCTGAGGAGAAGGACTTGGGAGTGCTGGTGGATGAGAAGCTTAACATGAGCAGGCAATGCGCCCTTGCGGCCCAGAAGGCCAACCGCATCCTGGGCTGCATCAAGAGAAGCGTGGCCAGCAGGCCGAGGGAGGTGATTCTCCCCCTCTGCTCTGCCCTGGTGAGACCCCACCTGGAGTACTGTGTCCAGTTCTGGAGCCCCCAACACAAGAAGGACATGGACCAGTTGGAGAAGGTCCAGAGGAGGGCCACGAAGATGATAAAAGGGCTGGAGCACCTCTCTTATGAGAACAGGCTGAGAGAGTTGGGGCTGTTCAGCCTGGAGAAGAGGAGGCTCCGGGGAGACCTGATAGCGGTCTTCCAGTACCTCAAGGGGGCCTACAAGAAAGATGGGGAAAGGCTGTTTAGTAGGGCCTGTTGTGATAGGATGAGAGGTAATGGTTTTAAAATAGAGGGGGGTAGATTTAGATTAGAAATTAGGAAAAATTTTTTTACGATGCGAGTTATAGAACACTGGAACAGGTTGCCCAGAAAGGTGGTGGAGGCCCCATCTCTGGAAACGTTCAAGGCCAGGCTGGATGAGGCTCTGAGCAACCTGATCTAGTTGGGGATGTCCCTGCTCCTTGCAATGGGGTTGGACTAGATGACCTTTGAAGGTCCCTTCCAACCCTAACCATTCTATGATTCTATGATTCTATAGCATACCATGCTTGCAAAAAATGATTGACAACTCAATACAGACAATCTGGCTCATAAAAAAAAAAAAAAAAAAAGGGAGATTCAGTAGAGGCCTACATGAACCTAGTTGATATTGTAGTAAAATAAGGTCAGGAGTACCAAAAAGGGCCATAGGAGGACCATGTTATTTTGGAAAATTGATAGTGTTTGCTCCATTACGGAATCATACTCGAGCAACAAGATCGCTAAAAGTATTGACTCCCCATTGTGATGGCAATTTAACCCTGTTGGGTACAGCTGAGCGGATAGCATTATCTTTATTTGTTCCTTGGGCAGCAACTGCAAAAACTTTAGCTAACTTAAATAAATTAGCTTGTTGGGCACAAAAGCAAATGAATTTAACCTCTAGCATGTTATCAGGATTATTAGAAGACATGGATAGTATGCGTCATGATATTTTTGCACAATCTAGCAGCCATTGATTTTTTGTTATTAGCGCATAAGTGGGTCTGGATTGTTCAAAACAAAAAGGGGGACTTGTTGGGTACCTGGAGTATCACGGACACTTAGTGAACAATCCAGACCAAATGGAATTGTTATATTTGTGAGCAGCAGGCCTCAAGGACATCACTGAAGCTGCCTGTAAGAAAGTACTGAAGCTGCCTGTAAGAAAGTACTGAAGCCACCTGTGAGAAAATAATGAGGCCGCCTGTGAGAAAGTAATGAGGCCGCCTGTGAGAAAGTAAACGAAGCAACCTTGAAGAAGATTGTAAATAACTTTGAGAAAGTGAAAACATGAAAAGTATGGGACTTTCCAGGTTAACGGACTTTCCAGGTTAACTAACTGCAAGTAGGAGGGATATGCAAATATAACCATTAGAGCTTAAGCCAATCACGCAATGACTAGTAGGCATATTTTATCTTAGCAATATAAACATGCGCATCCGGGACTAATAAATCGAACTACGCTTATTACTCATATTGAGTCTTTTGTCGTACGTTCCTCCGTCGCTCACAGCCATGGGCTGATCCAGACTGCACTGGAAAAGGGTGGAGCTTCAGAACACCTGCAATACGTTGATGACATCATCGTATGGGGCAACATAGCAGAAGAAGTTTTTGAGAAAGGGGAGAACATAAGTGAAATCTTTCTGAAAGCTGGGTTTGCCATAAAATGAAGCAAAGACAAGGGATCTGCATAAGCGATACAGTTTTTGGTGATAAAATGGCAAGATGGCCATCGTCAGATTCCAATAGATGTGGTCAACAAAATAACAGCTATGGCTCACCAACTAACAAAAAGGAAGCACAAGCTTTCTTGGGCGTTGTGGGTTTCTGGAGAATGCATATTCCAAATTACAGTATGACTGTAAGCCCTCTCTATGAAGTGACCTGAAAGAGGAATGATTTTAAATGGGGCCCTGAGTAGCGACAAGCCTTTGAACAAATTAAACAGGAGATTGTTCATGCAGTAGCCCTTGGGCCAGTCCGAAAAGGACAAGATGTTAAAAATATCCTCTACACCGCAGCCAGGGAAAATGGCTCTACCTGGAGTCTTTGGCAGAAAGCACCAGGGAAGACTCTAGATCACCCCTAGTGTTTAGGAGCCAGGGATATAGAGGCTCTGAGGCCCACTATACTCCAACTGAAAAAGAGATATTGGCAGCACATGAAGGAGTTTGAGCTGCTTCAGAAGTGATTGGTACTGAAGCACAGCTCCTCTTAGCACCCCGACTGCTAGTGCTGGGCTGGATGTTCAAAGGGAGGGTCCTCTCTACACATCATGCAACTGATGCTACGTGCAGTAAATGAGTCGCACTGACCACACAGTGAGCTCAAATAGGAAACCCAAATCGCCCAGGGATGTTGGAAGTGATCGCAGACCGGCCAGAAGACAAAGATTTTAAAATGTCACCAGAGGAATAGGTAATGTGTGCTGAGGTGACTCTTGCTGAAGAGGCCCCACCGTATAGTAACCTACCAGAAAACGAGAGGCGATATGCCCTGTTCACTGATGGATCCTGTTGTATTGTAGGAAAATACCGAAAGTGGAAAGTTGTTGTGTGGAGTCTAACATAAGTCCCAGAAGCCACTGAAGATCAAGGTGCATCAAGTCAGTTTGCAGAGGTGAAAGCCATCCAGCCAGCTTTTGATATTGCTGAAAGGGAAAAATGGCCTGTGCTCTATCTCTACACTTGTTCTGGTTTTATTTAGTGAGGGGGGGCTATGGTGGTAGCTTCTGTAAGAAGCTGCTAGAAGTTGCTCCCCCTTGTTCAATGGACTCGGCCGGGCCTAGGGCGGACCCGCTGCTGGCCAAGACCAAGCCAATTGGTAGCAGAATGTTCCCTGATAACGCCTCTGCGAAAACATATTTCAGAAGAGGAAAACAGAAAAAAAAAAAGAGAAATGAAGATGCGAAGAATCTGTAGTGGGGGCAGACAGGGGGAGGCACGAGCCTTGTGGGCCTTGCAGGCCTCACCCTCTGGCCTCCCGCCGGGCAGCCGACTGGGCCCAACTCAGCCCAGCCCGGCTGCAAGAAGTGGAGAGGAGATGAGATGTGATGTGAAGAGATCCTGAGAGGCGTCTGCCTGCCTGTTGTGAAATATTTCTTGTGAGAGGAATGGCTGCAGACACCAAGGTCAGTGAAGGAGGAGGGGGAGGAGTAATGCAACTCCCAGCCAGAATTCCCCTGCAGCCTGTGGTGAAGACCATGGTGGAGCAGGTTGTCCCCCTGCAGCCCATGGAGGTCCACGGAGGAGCAGAGATCCACCTGCAGCCCATGGAGGACCCCATGCCGGGGCAGGTGGAGGCCTAAAGGAGGCTGTGGCCCGTGGAGGGCCCGCTGGGTCAGCCGTTCTGGAGGGACTGCACCCCGTGGAAAAATGACCCACACCGGAGCAATTTGAAGGACTGCTGCCCATGGGAGGGACCCCACGAAGGAGCAGGGCAGGAATGTGAGGAGTTCTTCCCTCGACAAGGAAGCCGTGGCGTAAAACGTGTGATGGACTGACCGTAGCCTCCATTCCCTCTTCCCGCCTGTGCTACTCATGGGGGGAAGGTAGTAGAGATTATGTTAAGCCTGGGAAGAGGGAGAGGTGGGGGGAAGTTATCTTGTTCTCTGTCTCATTATCCTGCTGTTTTTTAGCAATAAATGAATAGTTTTCCCCAAGTCGAGTCTGTTTTGCCCATAACGGTAACTTTAAGGATTTCTCCCTGTCGTTATCTCAAACCTCGAGCCTTTTTTCTTATATTATCTCCCCCTATTCTCTCGGAGGGTGGGGGGAGTGAGAGAGAAAGACTGCGTAGTCTGGCCCTGACTGAGGCTAAACTACGACACCATGTTGGCTGTCACCAACCACCTCCTTGCTCTCCATGTGCCTTAGCATGGTTTCCAGGAGAATCTGCTCCATGACCTTGCCAGGCACAGAGGTGAGGCTGACCGGCCTGTAGTTCCCCGGGTCCTCCTTGTTTCCCTTTTTAAAAATGGGGGTTACGTTCCCCCTCTTCCAGTCATCGGGGACCTCACCAGACCGCCACGACTTCTCAAATACAATGGCCAGTGGCTTGGCAACTTCATCCGCCAGTTCCCTCAGGACCCGTGGATGCATCTCATTGGGTCCCATGGACTTGTGTTCCTTTCAGGTTCCTCAGATGCTCCTGAACCTGCTCTTCTGCTACAGTGGGTGGTTCTTCGTTCTCCCGGTCAAAATGGTAAAAATCTAAATGAATCACTGATAGACCAATTCATTTTTCCTCCTGAATTTTAAGGTCTGTAAAATCATAATGATTTCAACTTTCTGTTGGTTACCGGTGGGAAAGGAAAACAACTTCTTGCCTGCTATATTTCTACATAATGCTCCATCTTTTTCATCTGCTTTTTCCATTATAAGCAATTTCAGGATTTAATCAATCTTGCTAAAAATATGTTCACAAACAAATGTAATCTACAGAGAGATATCTTTCCTTTTTTTAAAGATATTGTCAAGAGGAAGTAGATTCAAAAGAAATACTCAACTTTAAGGTGTTGATTAAAAAGTGATATCATATGCTATTAGAAAGATTGACAAGATCTACTGTTGCAGATCAATTTGATTCACATAAGAAAAAAAGGAATACACAAGTAAAGTTTTTCCCCTTTGCAGCTCTTAGAAAGAGTTAAGTCATTTCCTTGCATTTACTTTTGAAAGCTTATGTGTGCAACTTTAATGAACGCCCCAAAATAACGGAAGTAAAGCTACAGCTTTATAACCAAAACAACTGTCGTAGTTTAGCCCTGCTTGGGATCAAGCTATGCAGTCTCTCACTCACTCCTCTCACCCTCCAAGGGAATGGGGGATAGATATAAGTAAAAGGCTCAAGGTTTGAGATAAGGACAGGGAGAGATCATTAAAGTTACCATTACGGGCAAAACAGACTCGACCTGGGGAAAACTATTTATTTATTATTATTAATAAAACCAAAGCAAGATAATGTGGAAGAGAACAAAAGAACTTCCCCCCACTCTTCTCTCTTCCCGGGCTTAACTTCATTCCAATTATCTCTACCTGCTTCCTCCCTCAAGCGGCACAGTGGGGAATAGGGAGTGGGGGTTATGGTCAGTTCATCACATGTCACTTTATATAGCTCCTTCCTCCTCGGGGGAAGAACTCCTCACATTCCTCCCCTGCTCCATCATGGGGTCCCACCCACAGGCTACAGTCCTTCATGAAACTGCTCCGGCGTGGGTCATTTCTTGCACAGGGTCCAGTCCCTCCAGAACAGCTGCCCCAGCGGGCCCTCCACGGGCCGCAGCCTCCTTCAGGCACCCGCCTGCCCTGATGTGGGGTCCTCCATGGGCTGCAGGTGGATCTCTGCTCCTCCGTGGACCTCCATGGGCTGCAGGGGGACAACCTGCTCCACCATGGTTTTCATCATAGGCTGCAGGGAATCTCAGCCAGGAGCAACATTACTCCTCCCCCTTCTTCTTCACTGACCTTGTCATCTGCAGCCGTTCCTCTCAAGAAATTCTTCACAACAGACAAGCAGACGCCTCTCAGGTTCTCCCCACATCTCATCTCCTCTCAGCAGTTTTTCAGGTTATGGAGGCTGAGTTCTTGCATTGCAACTCTGGAGTGTCCCAAACCTGGCTATGAAGTGGAGCCAGGCAGTTCCCCCACAGTGAAGAGGAGTAGCGGCAATACCCTGGCAGACAGTTCTCCTGCGTGGAGCTCCTGGTCAGTGCTGCCTTGCGAGAAGTCCTGCAAGGTCTAGGGTAACTTGGCTAGAATTGTGGACAAGTACATCTGCTTCCTTCAAGAAACTGGAAATATAGTGTGCCCAGTACGCTTACAGCACCTTTTACAGGAGAGACGAAAGGCTTTTTCTAACATGCTAGCTGCAATCTCTGCCAGTCATGGTGGGGGTGTCAACAACTAAGTGTCTCCAAACAGAATAATGTAATTTGAGAGCTAGTGTCTTACCTTCCCAAAATGTTTGCGTTAAAAATCACATACACATCTTTTACGTCTAAGGCAAGGATCCTTCTCTGAGTATCACAATTTGAAACAAACAATAGTTTAGTAATTCACAGAAGCTCATTTTTAAGACAAGAAGGTGAGGTCAGGATATTTATGAGAGAAGACAAAGGAAAGGGTTTTAAATTTTTAAATTATTATTATTTTTTCCTATGAGTGAGTATACAGACTTTTATTTTAATGGCATGTCATTTCTTTCAGTTTTTTGTCCTATTAAACTGTATTTTGCTCTTCTTTTTCATCCTGGTTTTATAGTACTGCGAAAAAGTTGCTTCAAAGTACCGAATAATGAAATGAGGCTCATGCAACATATTTTTCAAAAACTTAATTCAGTGATCTTTTACTTTTTCTGCTCTTGCATTCTCTTGTTGTGGACCATCTTCTGCCAGAAGGTTAAAATATATATATACACACACACACACACACACATACATGGCTTGTCTTTTGGGTGTGATTATTTACAGATGAGCTGTAATCTTCATCTTTTTGGTGTGAATTAACTAAAAAGTTAGGTCTACCAGTTTCAGAAGAATCATGACTCCAGAAAAAGCAGACATCTCCCAGGAATATCATCAACAATGAGCTAATAATAATAAAAATATTGTAAGATCCAATACAAGGTATAATTTGCACAATTCTAATTTTAAAATAGGAATATTAAGACATAGAGGGCTTGTAGAAGTTTTTAGCAACTTTTTCAACATCTTAGAGTCTTTCTAGCAAGGGAGAATAAGTTATTTAGCAGTTAGTCTGTAAGTATTTTACTTTTCAAGATATTGCTCTTCATTGCTTCATGACTGAATTCAGTGGAAGATTATATAGCCATTGAATAGCAGGTCTTCATTTTCCAGGTGGGATTTTTTATATATGCTTGGAGATGCCTTAAAAGTTAGTAGACAAGTACTACAGGTGGGACAGTATGTTTATTAACTATTCCAGAAAATTGTCACCTCTCAGGTTTTCTGTACTTTATTTAGTTTTGTACTTACTATTGTTTAAAATGAATTTTTCTAATCTTCGTTTCAAGAAATAGCTCTGCTAGCTAACTGTGACAATGGGACAGCAGAAACTCTGGAAATGGATGAATCAATAAGTGTAAGTTTTCCAGTTATGTAGCTGCTTTTGCTGAATCTGAGCAAGGAAAAATAAATGTTGGGTGTCTCCCGTCAGTTGTCATCTCTCCATCCCTCCCCCTCACCTTGTATTTTCTCCTGATATGTATAAACAGATTGGATAGAACAGTGGTTAATCGTCAGACTAACGCCATGGTGCTCAGCAGACAGGCCTGTAAAAAATATTAGAACAAAACTTTCTATTTTCCTACATGTTGCAGTATCTTTAGCTTCCATGAAGTTACAGTGTTCAACATGTAGAGGATGTTCTACCAGAAATTCCACTACTGCTTCCTTTATTTCTGTTTAATTAATGTATTTATTTTCCTTTTAGAAGGACATTTAAAACCTTTCATAAAAAATAAGGTATTTTAAACAGATTTTAAGATGATCCATTTACAGAGGCAGCTAATGATCAATTTAAGTGTCTGAACAGATCTAGTGAAGAGACGGGGAAGAAATGAGCAAGTTAGCAAATAGCCTGGATTCAGAAATTTAGTTTACAATCTGTAAGATTGTGCATTTTTCTTCTTAATTTGTGTTTGAAAATATTTGACTTCAGTAATGAGTATCATACAGTAATATTTTGTCAGATGCTTATTCAGGTTGAATAAAGACAAAAGAAAAATTAGTTGGAGGAGTTGATTGGGCTGAATATTGTGGGCTTAAATGCTCTCAATTTAAATTCTTATTTTTAAAAGTTAGTTCTTATACCTTGAATTTCAATCAGCAGAGTAAATGCAGTTTGTTCTGGTTTTGTTAGTGAGGGGGGGCCTAAGGTGGTATCTTCTGTAGGAAACTGCTAGAAGTCGCTCCCCTTTGTTCAGTGGACTCGGCCGGGCCTAGGGCGGACCCGCTGCTGGCCAAGGCCGAGCCAATTGGTAGCAGAATGTCCCGTGATAACGCCTCTGCGATAACGTATTTAAGAAGGGGAAAACAGGAAAAAGAGAGAGGAGAAGATGTGAAGCAGCTGAGCGGGGGGCAGAGAGGGGGAGGCGCAGGCCTCATGGGCCTTGCAGGCCTCACCCTCTGGCCTCCTGCCGGGCAGCCGACTGGGCCCAACTCGGCCCGGCCCGGCTGCAAGAAGTGGAGAGGAGATGAGAAGTGAATAAGATGTAAAAAGGATCCTGAGAGGCGTCTGCCAGCCTGTTGTGAGGAACGGCTGCAGACGCCAAGGTCAGTTCAGAAGGAGAGGGAGGAGTAATATGGCTCCTGGCCAAGATTCCTCTGCAACTCGTGGTGAAGACCATGGTGGAGCGGGTTGTCCCCCTGCAGCCCATGGAGGTCCACGGAGGGGCAGAGATCCACCTGCAGCCCGTGGAGGACCCCACGCCAGAGCAGGTGGAGGCCTGAAGGAGGCTGTGGCCCGTGGAGGGCCCGCTGGGACCGCTGTTCTAGAGGGAATGCACCCCGTGGAAGAGATGACCCACGCCGGAGCAGTTTCACGGAGGACTGTGGCCCGTGGGAGGGACCCCACGCTGGAGCAGAGGAGGAATGCGAGGAGTTCTTCCCCTGACGATGATACAGCAGCGTAAAACAACGCGTGATGAACTGACCGCGACCCCCATTCCCTTTCCCCCCCCCCCCGTGCCGCTCGGGAGGGGAAGGTAGTAGAGATAATGTTAAGCCCGGGAAGAGGGAGGGGTGGGGGGAGGTTATCTTGTTCCCTGTCTCATTCTCCTGCTAGTTTTAGAAAATAAATGAATAGTTTTCCCCAAGTCGAGTCTGTTTTGCCCGTGACGGTAACTTTAAGGATTTCTCCCCGTCCTTATCTCAAACCTTGAGCCGTTTTTCTTATATCATCTCCCCCTGTTCTCTCGGAGGGTGGGGGGAGCGGGAGAGAGACTGCGTAGTCTGGTCCTGATCAGGGCTGAACTACGACAGTTATTTTGGCGCCCAACGTGGGGCTCGAGGAATTTGAGATAAGGATTGAGATTAATTGGGAGCAGTAACGGGCAAAACAGGGATTGAACTTGACAAAAGAGCAAAATGATTATGGGGAATTTATGTTCTGATTGTGGTGAAGGGATAAGTGGTGAATTGTTTGTTAATTGTCTACCCACTGTTGGTGTTGTGAGGATATTATTTTGATTTTGGTGCGGGGAATTCTATTTTCTTCTGTTGATGTGTGTGTATTTTACTTATAATACTTAAATACGTAATTCGCAGAGGCGAGGGGTGGAATGTTCTGGTTTTGTTAGTGAGGGGGGGCCTAAGGTGGTATCTTCTGTAGGAAACTGCTAGAAGTCGCTCCCCTTTGTTCAGTGGACTCGGCCGGGCCTAGGGCGGACCCGCTGCTGGCCAAGGCCGAGCCAATTGGTAGCAGAATGTCCCGTGATAACGCCTCTGCGATAACGTATTTAAGAAGGGGAAAACAGGAAAAAGAGAGAGGAGAAGATGTGAAGCAGCTGAGCGGGGGGCAGAGAGGGGGAGGCGCAGGCCTCATGGGCCTTGCAGGCCTCACCCTCTGGCCTCCCGCCGGGCAGCCAACTGGGCCCAACTCGGCCCGGCCCGGCTGCAAGAAGTGGAGAGGAGATGAGAAGTGAATAAGATGTAAAAAGGATCCTGAGAGGCGTCTGCCAGCCTGTTGTGAGGAACGGCTGCAGACGCCAAGGTCAGTTCAGAAGGAGAGGGAGGAGTAATATGGCTCCTGGCCAAGATTCCTCTGCAACTCGTGGTGAAGACCATGGTGGAGCGGGTTGTCCCCCTGCAGCCCATGGAGGTCCACGGAGGGGCAGAGATCCACCTGCAGCCCGTGGAGGACCCCACGCCAGAGCAGGTGGAGGCCTGAAGGAGGCTGTGGCCCGTGGAGGGCCCGCTGGGACCGCTGTTCTAGAGGGAATGCACCCCGTGGAAGAGATGACCCACGCCGGAGCAGTTTCACGGAGGACTGTGGCCCGTGGGAGGGACCCCACGCTGGAGCAGAGGAGGAATGCGAGGAGTTCTTCCCCTGACGATGATACAGCAGCGTAAAACAACGCGTGATGAACTGACCGCGACCCCCATTCCCTTTCCCCCCCCCCGTGCCGCTCGGGAGGGGAAGGTAGTAGAGATAATGTTAAGCCCGGGAAGAGGGAGGGGTGGGGGGAGGTTATCTTGTTCCCTGTCTCATTCTCCTGCTAGTTTTAGAAAATAAATGAATAGTTTTCCCCAAGTCGAGTCTGTTTTGCCCGTGACGGTAACTTTAAGGATTTCTCCCCGTCCTTATCTCAAACCTTGAGCCGTTTTTCTTATATCATCTCCCCCTGTTCTCTCGGAGGGTGGGGGGAGCGGGAGAGAGACTGCGTAGTCTGGTCCTGATCAGGGCTGAACTACGACACAGTTCTAACAATTTAGTGTTGATTTTCAGTGCAAGTGGATAGAAAAAAGCAAATGCAATTTTGGGGGATGCATAGGTAATTCAGTGGTGCTTTACAGGCATTTACAGCTGTTAGTAGAGTTTAAAATACAGGCATGGAGTGTCTGTTAAACTAGTTCTGATATGCTACAAAAAAAGACATCATCCTCTGGTAAATATATTATCTTGAGATAAGTTCAGATTTTCTGGAAAAATGCCACATATAAAGACCAGGGTAAATGTAGGCCCCCTCCAGAAGGGAACTGGTGTCCTGGTTACCCAGGACATGGAGAAAGCTGAGGTTCTCAATGACTTTTTTGCCTCAGTCTTCACCGACAAGAGTTCCTGTCCCACCGCCCAAGCTGTAGAAGGTGCAAGCAGGGACTGCGAGAATGAAGAACTGCCCATTGTACTCGAAGAGCAGGTTCGGGATCATCTGAGGAACCTGAAGGTGCACAAGTCCATGGGTCCTGATGAGATCCATCCGCGGGGCCTGAGGGAACTGGCGGATGAAGTTGCCAAGCCACTGGCTATCGTATTTGAGAAGTCGTGGCGGTCTGGTGAGGTCCCCGATGACTGGAAGAGAGGGAACATAACCCCAATTTTTAAAAAGGGGAATAAGGAAGACCCAGGTAACTACAGGCCGGTCAGCCTCACCTCTGTGCCTGGCAAGGTCATGGAGCAGATTCTCCTGGAAACCATGCTAAGGCACATGGAGAGCAAGGAGGTGGTTGGTGACAGCCAACATGGCTTCACCAAGGGCAGATCGTGCCTGACCAATTTGGTGGCCTTCTATGACGGGGTGACGGCATCGGTGGACAAGGGACGAGCAACTGACATCATCTACCTGGACTTGTGCAAAGCTTTTGACACTGTCCCGCACGACATCCTTCTCTCTAAACTAGAGAGACATGGGTTTGATGGACGGACCACTCGGTGGATAAGGAGTTGGCTGGATGGCCGCACTCAGAGAGTGGTGGTCAACGGCTCAATGTCCATGTGGAGACCGGTGACGAGTGGCGTCCCTCAGGGGTCCGTGCTGGGCCCGGCCCTGTTCAACATCTTTGTCGGCGACATGGACAGTGGGATAGAGTGCACCCTCAGCAAGTTCGCCGACGACACCAAGTTGTGTGGTGCCGTCGACACGCTGGAAGGGAGGGATGCCATCCAGAGGGACCTTGACAGGCTGGAGAGGTGGGCCCGTGCCAACCTCATGAAGTTCAACCAGGCCAAGTGCAAGGTCCTGCACCTGGGTCATGGCAATCCCAGGCACAAATACAGGCTGGGCGGGGAATGGATTGAGAGCAGCCCTGAGGAGAAGGACTTGGGAGTGCTGGTGGATGAGAAGCTTAACATGAGCAGGCAATGCGCCCTTGCGGCCCAGAAGGCCAACCGCATCTCGGGCTGCATCAAGAGAAGCGTGGCCAGCAGGCCGAGGGAGGTGATTCTCCCCCTCTACTCTGCCCTGGTGAGACCCCACCTGGAGTACTGTGTCCAGTTCTGGAGCCCCCAACATAAGAAGGACATGGACCAGTTGGAGAAGGTCCAGAGGAGGGCCACAAAGATGATAAAAGGGCTGGAGCACCTCTCTTATGAGGACAGGCTGAGAGAGTTGGGGCTGTTCAGCCTGCAGAAGAGGAGGCTCCGGGGAGACCTGATAGCGGTCTTCCAGTACCTCAAGGGGGCCTACAAGAAAGATGGGGAAAGGCTGTTTAGTAGGGCCTGTTGCAATAGGACGAGAGGTAATGGTTTTAAAATAGAGGGGGGTAGATTTAGATTAGAAATTAGGAAAAAATTTTTTACGATGCGAGTTATAGAACACTGGAACAGGTTGCCCAGAAAGGTGGTGGAGGCCCTATCTCTGGAAACGTTCAAGGCCAGGCTGGATGAGGCTCTGAGCAACCTGACCTAGTCAGGGATGTCCCTGCTCCTTGCAGGGGGGTTGGACTAGATGACCTTTGAAGGTCCCTTCCAACCCTAACCATTCTATGATTCTATGATTCTATGACTTCCAGAGTTGTGACATGAAGGGTGTTTCTTATTCTGCATTTAAAATACCATATTAGACCTGAGTGTTATTTAGTGGAATTCCATGCCTGGAATGCTTTTACTTCTACAAAGATGGTAATATCAATGTGTACATGACATACTGACTAATGGTGTCGCTTGATAAATTTAATAACTCTCAGAGGCAGTGTTGGCTTGAGCACATGCTGTCCCTAATCTGTGAGTACTTATTCCTGTCCCCTCTCCATCTGGTTGATAGTACTTGCTCATGTGTAATTGCATTGGGAATGAGCCTAAGAAAGTTACCCAGCTGCAGAATAACTCCTCATCAATCAGGTTAATTCTTCATCAGCTTGGAAACCACCAGCTCAGAAGTGGAAGGGGATGGGGTAGTGCAACTTTGTAGGTTCACTTAAGTAGCACCACTTCTGGTCAAATAAACTGCATTCCTTCTTTTCTGTTCACCCCTGTGGCAGTCTGGTCTATACAGAGTAAGAGGCTTTGATTCCTAGAAGCCCATGGCTTTAAAGAGCAACTTAAAAAGTAGAGTCTGGCAATATCTGTGATAGGGATCATATATTCATCATTCATTGTGGACTTACTCAAAATGATGAGGTTTGAACTCATGGACTTTATTGCCCTTGAGTGAGCCTCCCTTTCCAGTACAGCACAGGCTGAGAGGAGGCTGTGCACATCGTCCCAGGGCTCAGAAGACCCACACTGCAATGGATGCTCGTGTTAGGAATGCTGCAGTGCTTTAGGCAGCATTTCCACTTGCCCACAAATCATAGAATCATAGAATAGTTAGAGTTGGAAGGGACCTTCAACGGTCATCTAGTCCAACCCCCCTGCAAGAAGCAGGGACATCCCTGACTAGATCAGGTTGCTCAGAGCCCCATCCAGCCTGGCCTTGAACGATTCCAGGGATGGGGCATCCACCACCTCTCTGGGCAACCTGTTCCAGTGCTCTACAACTCTCATTGTAAAAAATTTTTTTCTCATATCTAATCTAAACCTACCTCCTTCTAATTTAAACCCATTACCCCTTGTTCTATCACAACAGGCCCTACTGAACAGCTTCGCCCCATCTTTCCTGTAGGCCCCCTTGAGGTACTGGAAGACCGCTATCAGGTCTCCCCGGAGCCTCCTCTTCTCCAGGCTGAACAGCCCCAACTCTCTCAGCCTGGCCTCATAGGAGAGGTGCTCCAGCCCTCTTATCATCTTTGTGGCCCTCCTCTGGACCCTCTCCAACTGGTCCATGTCTTTCTTGTGTTGGGGACTCCAGAACTGGACGCAGTACTCCAGGTGGGGTCTCACCAGGGCAGAGTAGAGGGGCAGAATCACCTCCCTCGACCTGCTGGCCACACTCCTCTTGATGCAGCCCAGGATGCGGTTGGCCTTCTGGGCCGCAAGGGCGCATTGCCCACTCATGTTGAACCTCTCGTCTACCAGCACTCCCAGGTCTTTCTCCTCAGGGCTGCTCTCGATCCATTCTCCACCCAGCCTGTATTTGTGCTTGGGATTGCCACGACCCAGGTGCAGGACCTTGCACTTGGCCTGGTTGAACTTCATGAGGTTGGCACGGGCCCACCTCTCCAGCCTGTCCAGGTCCCTCTGGATGGCATCCCTCCCTTCCAGCGAGTCGACGGCACCACACAGCTTGGTGTCTGATCTGGTCACGGGCATCGTCTAGCTAGGAGATGGTGCAGTTTTGCTTGAAAATTCTGATCTTAAATAACTTTCTGTAAACTTTACCCTATTGCCATAACATGAATTACAGCCTTACAAATGGCTCCCCTACACTGGAGACAACATCAGACGTAATTCCAGAGTAGTACAGAATTCAGCAGTCTCTTCTCAGGAAATTGCTTGTGAAAATGAAGCATCGTTCCTGGTTAGCAGCTGTAACTTGTATTAGAAAGCTGTACTTGCATTAGAAAGGCCCTCCTCTGGCAATACAGATTTAGGACCTAAATCCAACAAGGTGACTTTTTTTCCCAATTGTCATCTACTGGCGAGAGCTTGTAAAACATTTGTGCTCCAGCTATAATGGGAAATGACTGCTCTTTGCATAAATTTCTCATACAATGTAATTGTTAAGTGTCCCAGCATTCAAAGTTCATGTGGAAATGCTGTTTGCTTTTCTGGAGTTCAAATTTTCATTAGCATATATTCAAGTATTTGTAATAGTTATTTTTACAAAGAAAGAGAGAAGAGTAAGCAATTTGAAAAGGTGCTAATGCTGAAAGAAGACAGTGGACAGAGGCAGTGCGAGATGAGATATCCAGGCTATGGTTGTGTGTGGGGGAGTATTTGCTTTTTAAAATTTTTTTTTTTTTTTAAGTACCAACACAGGCTTTATTGATTTCCGACTGGACCATTGTACTGCTCACTCCCAGCTTTACACTGGGAATATAGTAGTTGATGTGATTACATGTTCAATTGGATCATCTCACTGGAAAATAAACATTTATGACTACAATTTGTGTCTACTTCTGCAATTTGTATAGATTATACTGATACACCTCAGAATTTATAGCGTCATCTGTAAAATTTGTCATGTTTTCACAGGTGGAGACTGTGCTACTTTGATGAAGGATATGGGTCCCTTACCTGTAGACATGTCATGGCTGTACTTTGCAGAAACTGTTCTGACCTTGGAATACCTTCATAATCATGCAATTGTACACAGGGATTTGAAACCAGACAAGTATGTATATAGAATATAACCAAAAGAGGACTTTGTTAGACAAAACATGAAAGATGTAAATTTGCTATGCATGGTTTTGTTTGGGGGGGGGGGGGGGGGGGGGCGGGGCAGGGGGGTGCTAAGGTGGTGGCTTCTGTAGGAAACTGCTACAAGTTGCTCCCCTTTGTTCAGTGGACTTGGCCGGGCCTAGGGCAGACCCGCTGCTGGCCAAGACCAAGCCAATTGGTAGCAGAATGTTCCCTGATAATGCCTCTGCGATAACGTATTTCAGAAGGGGAAAACAGGAAAAAAAAAAAAAAAAAGAAGTGAAGATGTGAAGAAGCTGAAGCAGGGGCAGAGAAGGGGAGGCGCGAGCCTTGTGGGCCTTGCAGGCCTCACCCTCTGGCCTCCCGCTGGGCCCAACTTGGCCCAGCGCAGCTGCAAGAAGTGGAGAGGAGATGAGATATGAATGAGATGTAAAGAGATCCTGAGAGGCATCCGCCTGCCTGTTGTGAAGAATTTTCCTTGTGAGAGGAACGGCTGCAGACACCAAGGTCAGTGAAGAAGGAGGGGGAGAAGTAACGCTGTTGGGTACCTGGAGTATCAGGGACACTTAGTGAACAATCCAGACCGAATGGAATTGTTATATTTGTGAGCAGCAGGCCTCAAGGACATCACTGAAGCCGCCTGTGAGAAAGTAATGAGGCCGCCTGTGAGAAAGTAAACGAAGCAACCTTGAAGAAGATTGTAAATAACTTTGAGAAAGTGAAAACATGAAAAGTATGGGACTTTCCAGGTTAACGGACTTTCCAGGTTAACTAACTGCAAGTAGGAGGGATATGCAAATATAACCATTAGAGCTTAAGCCAATCACGCAATGACTAATAGGCATATTTTATCTTAGCAATATAAATATGCGCATCCGGGACTAATAAATCGAACTACACTTATTACTCATATTGAGTCTTTTGTCATACATTCCTCCGTCGCTCGCAGGTGGCGCCCGAACAGGGACCCTCAGATCGGTGTTGGACATCCCGACGGAACCGAAGAAGGAAAGAAGAAATGAGGGGGCGGAAGCCGGTCGAAGTCGAGTGCTGCCCCGGCACTCGGGAAGTCGCTATAGCGCAAAAAGGTACAAAAGGTACGGAGGGAATCTTGTCTTGGCCAGGCGAGCGGCCGGGGAGGAGATGGGGTCCACACTGACCAAAGAGGAGTCAGCAGTGGTTAAGCTCCTCCAACATATGCTCTCTATGAGAGGACTGAGTTATGACTCGGCCGTCCTAGAAGCTTTGCTGCAGTGGGCAAAGAAAAGGGAATTAATCTCCACAGTTGATGATGCTTTTGAACTCCCGACATGGGAAAAGATAGGAAAAGAGCTGTGGGATGAAATAAGTAAAGGATCAAAGGAGGCGAGCAAACTCTCCACCGTGTGGAGGCTAATTAATGAAACATTGATAAGCATGAAAGCCAAGCGTTCAGTTGCCGCATCTGCTTTTGCAGCCTTAACTCCAGCCGACGGGTCCACCTCCGCTACTAGCATGCTGTTCTCAGGTTTAACGAGCCCTGCTGCCGCCCCGGCTCGTGCTGAGGGTGGGGGGGTTCGAGCCCCAGCAAGGACTCCAGGAAATGCAGCCACAGCCCCTATAACTATAGATATGTGGGCACCAGAGGGAAAAAACTGCCAAAGGCTTTTCACCACCATCAGATGTACCACCACCAGGCACCCCGCCATGCTGCGCCAGTGCAGGCTCAGAGTCAAGAGCCTTTTCGCCGACACAGACAGCTCCGGTTTATCCCCTGTTACCACCTTCTTCCCTGCCACCATGGCGTGAGGAAGAGGGGGATGAACATTCATCCAGCTTGAAGGACGCACAGCTGCAAGAGATGCTAAAAAGGCTGGAAGCCCTAGAGGTTTGCCTAGAAGCATCGCTGGGAAACTTGTCAACTCCTTCACCTGTGCCACATCGAGACCTGCCAGTGTCCAACCTATTCGTTCCGAATGGAGCATTGGGTGAGATCAGTCTTTTTGCACCTTTGCAAGGGACGCCGGCGGGAGAGGCCGGGGATTTGAATCCTATAGTGCAGAGGAAAGAGGTGATTCAAGGTGCTTTGACGGAAGGAGAGCCTTTTCCCATGGCATTTCCAGTTGTGACTGATAATACTGGGAGAAGTGTGTGACAAGCATTAGACTGGAAAATATTGAAGGAAGCTAGAAGTGCAGTGCAGTGCAGTGCTAAAATCATCATATACTCTGTCATAGTTCAGCCCCAACGGGGACCAGACTACGCAGTCTCTCTCTCACTCCCCCCACTCTCCAAGAGAATAGGAGGAGATTTGACAAACAAAAGAAAACCAGAAAAAAAACCCAAACACATGGGTTGTGATTGAACAAAAAATAAATTTAACAGTAATGACAGAAGAAAATAAGACAGTGATGGAACACAAATACAGTACAATAGCTCACAACAGATCTCCACATCCAGTCTCTTCCAACTAGCAGGGGGCCTCCCTTCAGCACCCTCCTCACTTATATACTGAGCATGATGTCAGATGGGATGGAATAGCCCTTTGGCTAATTTGGGTAAATTAACCCCAGCTGTTAGCTAATTAGTTAACTATCCCAGCCATAGGGGCTACCAGCTTCAGTTCTCCACCCAGCTCAGGTAAATATTAAGTCTATCCTGGCCAGAACCAGGACATTATCCACCCCTTATTCCATACCATCTACATCATGCCCAGATCCTACACTTTCTGATTACTCATCAACTTTTTCTTCCTTTTATCTACTTGTATGCAGACACACAGATGTAACTCTCTTAGTCCATGGTCCATCCTTTCAAAAGGTCTGTTGAGTTTATCCAGTCCATAACTTTGGGCTCCATCTGTCATAACAGGCTCTCAGCATAGGACAGATGACACAGTGTTTCCTCAGGTAGTCTGTCTGGTGCAAGTGACTTAGCAAGTTCATAGTCTGCAGACTGAAGATCTGTTAGTAGGTGCTAGTAGCAATAGCCAGTTCTGGTTGCATCACTGCTGCAATTTTTCCTATTTTATTAAAGTTCATTCTTTGTTGGTATAAACGATTTTACTATAATACTTTTGACACAACATAAGTATCTCAGGGCGTGGAGCAGGAAGAAGCAAGGAGGGACACATAATAGCTAGATAATGACATACAGTACTGTATAGTAACCGACATCAAGCACTTCAAATTATCAGCTCTTTTCACCTAAAATTAGATCTCCTTGAGGTACACATCGGACTTTCCCATCCTCCTGCATTACCCACCAAGTACACCCAGGTCCTTGAGCAAAAGCAATCCCATGCATGGGTTTGCCTTTGCCCAAGGGAGAAATGACCCAGACTGTCTTCCCCAGTATATTCCTTACGTGCACCACAGGGACTTTATCCCCTTCTACAGTATGTAGAAGTTCAGATTGGGCAGGGCCAGCTCGGTTGGTGGACCCCCGAGTGTTGACTAGCCAAGTGGCTTTTGCTAAACGTTTATCCCAATTTTTGAAGGTTCCACCACCCATTGCTTTCAGAGTTGTTTTCAGCAACCCATTATACCTTTCAATCTTTCCAGAGGCTGGTGCATGATAGGGGATGTGATAGACCCACTCAATGCCATGCTCTTTGGCCCAGGTATCTATGAGATTGTTTCGGAAGTGGGTACCATTGTCTGATTCAATTCTTTCTGGAGTGCCATGTCGCCATAAGACTTGTTTCTCAAGGCCCAGGATGGTGTTTCGGGCAGTGGCATGGGGTACAGGATATGTTTCCAGCCATCCAGTGGTTGCTTCCACCATTGTAAATACATAGCGCTTGCCTTGGCGAGTTTGTGGGAGTGTAATGTAATCAATTTGCCAGGCCTCTCCATATTTATACTTCAGCCATCATCCTCCAGACCACAGAGGCTTTAACCGCTTGGCTTGTTTGATTGCAGCACATATTTCACATTTAAGGATAACCTGTGCAATAGTGTCCATGGTTAAATCCACCCCTCGATCACGAGCCCATTTGTATGTTGCATCTCTCCCCTGATGGCCTGAGGTATCATGGGCCCACCGAGCTAAAAATAGTTCACCCTTATGCTGCCAGTCCAGATCCACCTGAGCCACTTCAATTTCAGCAGCTTGATCCACTTGCTGGTTGTTTTGATGTTCTTCAGTGGCCCGACTCTTGGGTACATGGGCATCTACGTGACATACTTTTACAACCAGATGCTCTAACCGGGAAGCAATATCTTGCCACAGAGTGGCAGCCCAGATAGGTTTGCCCCTACGCTGCCAGTTGCTCTGCTTCCATTGCTTTAACCATCCCCACAGAGCATTTGCCACCATCCATGAGTCAGTGTAGAGATAGAGCACAGGCCATTTTTCCCGTTCAGCAATGTCTAAAGCCAGCTGGATGGCCTTCACCTCCGCAAACTGACTCGAGTCACCTTGGCCTTCAGCAGCTTCTGCAACTTGTCATGTAGGACTCCACACAGCAGCTTTCCACTTCCGATGTTTTCCTACAGTACGACAGGACCCATCAGTAAATAGGGTATACTGCTTCTCATTTTCTGGGAGGTTGTTATATGGTGGGGCCTCTTCAGCACGCATTACCTCTTCCTCTGGTGGCTTTCCAAAATCTTTGCATTCTGGCCAGTCTGTAATTACTTGTAATATGCCTGGGCGATTGGGGTTTCCTATTCGGGCCCGCTGTGTAAGTAGTGCAACCCACTTGCTCCATGTAGCATCCGTTGCATGATGCGCAGAGGGGACCCTTCCTTTGAACATCCAGCCCAGCACTGGCAGTCGGGGTGCCAGGATGAGCTGTGCTTCAGTACCAATCACTTCTGAAGCAGCTTGAACTCCTTCATATGCCGACAGGATTTCTTTTTCGGTTGGAGTATAGCAGGCCTCAGATCCTTTATATCCCCGGCTCCAAAACCCAAGGGGTCGACCACGGGTTTCCCCTGGTGCTTTCTGCCAGAGACTCCAGGTAGGGCCATTCTCCCCAGCTGCGGTGTAGAGCACATTTCTTACCTCTTGCCCTGTCCGGACTGGCCCGAGAGCCACCGCGTGAACAATTTCTTGTTTAATCTGTTCAGAAGCCTGCTGCTGTTCAGGGCCCCATTTAAAATCATTCTTCTTTCGGGTGACTTTATACAGAGGGCTTACAATCATACTATAATCTGGAATATGCATCCTCCAGAAACCCACAACGCCCAGGAAAGCTTGCGTTTCCTTTTTGTCAGTCGGTGCAGCCATAGCTGTTATTTCATTGACTATATCTATTGGAATCTGACAACGCCCATCTTGCCATTTTATCCCCAAAAACTGTATCTCTCTTGCAGGTCCTTTCACCTTACATCGTTTTATGGCAAGCCCAGCTTTCAGGAGGATTTTAATTATTTTCTCCCCTTTTTGAAAAGCTTCTGCTGCTGTGTTGCCCCATACAATGATGTCATCAATGTACTGCAGGTGCTCTGGAGCTCCACCCTTTTCCAGTGCAGTCTGGATCAGCCCATGGCAGATGGTGGGGCTGTGTTTCCACCCCTGGTGCAGTCAATTCCAGGTATACTGGACACTCCTCCAAGTGAAAGCAAATTGTGGCCTGCATTCTGGTGCCAAAGGGATGGAGAAGAACGCGTTGGCAATATCAATGGTGGCATACCACTTGGCTGCCTTGGATTCCAGTTCATACTGAAGTTCTAACATGTCTGGCACAGCAGCACTCAGTGGTGGTGTTACCTAATTCAGGCCACGATAGTCCACTGTTAACCTCCACTCTCCACTTGATTCTCTCACTGGCCATATGGGACTGTTAAAAGGTGAGTGGGACTTGCTGATCACTCCCTGGCTCTCCAGCTGATGAATCAGCTTATGGATGGGGATCAGGGAGTCTCGGTTGGTGCAATACTGCCACCGGTGCACAGTTGTGGTAGCAATTGGCACCTGTTGTTCTTCAACCTTCAGCAACCCCACAACAGAAGGATCCTCTGACAGACCAGGCAAGGTGGACCACTGTACATTTTCCTCCATCTTCAAAGCACCTACACCAAAAGCCCACCGATACCCTTTTGGGTCCTTGAAATACCCCCCTTCTGAAGTAATCTATACCAAGAATGCATGGAGCATCTGGGCCAGTCACTATGGGGTGCTTCTGCCACTCATTCCCTGTCAGGCTCACTTCAGCCTCCAATACAGACAGCTGTTGGGATCCTCCTGTCACTCCAGAAATACAAATGGGTTATGCCCCATTATATCTTGATGACATCAAGGTACATTGTGCACCAGTATCCACTAGAGCTTTGTACTCTTGTGCGTCTGACGTGCCAGGCCATCGGATCCACACAGTCCAATAAACTCTGTTATCCCTCTCCTCCACCTGGCTGGAGGCAGGGCCTCTCTAATCCTGGCCACAGTATTCATCATTCATTTCTTTTAAATATGCACGAGAGGTCCCTTCAAGAGGGTCAGAACTAAAGCTATTCCTTCTACGCTCCCTATTGGAGACTGGTGCAACAATTTTCCGGGGAGAACTTCTATTTGCAATGGTTTTTCCACGCAACTCACGTACCCGCGCCTCTAGGGCAGAGGTAGGCTTCCCATCCCACTCCCTCATGTCCTCTCCTTGGTCACGCAAGGTAAACCACAGGGTACCTCGCCGCGTAAACCATCTCTCTTGAGCAGGGAAACGTTTACTCCTAATAGCTGAAATATTGGCCCGTACCAGTGGGGAATGGGACATATCTGCTTTGAATTGCTGGAATTCCTGGGATAGTTTCTCCACAGCCGAGACACAGGCCCTTAGGGAGGAAGACAGGCTTTCCTCGTACTGCCGGAGTCGGCCAGCCAGTTCATCCACTGTTTCTTCCTCTCCATCTTTCCAGGTCATAACTGCCAATGAGTTGGCATATGATGATGGTGCACTTCGAACAAACTTCCACCACATTTGTCGTGTGCACCTGACTTCATCTGGATCCTTAGGTAACTGATCATTGTCCAGGTCATCATAAATAATCTCCAGCACAGCTAATTCCCTCAGGTACTGGATACCCTTCTCCATGGTGGCCCACTTGCCTGGATGACACATTATATCCTCCTTGAAAGGATACCTCTCCTTCACACCTGACAGGAGTCGCCTCCAGAGGCTGAGGGCTTGTGTCCCTTTTCCAACTGCTTTGTCAATGCTTGCTTCTCTAGAAATGGATCCCAGTTGCCTAGCTTCTCTGCCTTCTAATTCCAAGCTATTGGCCCCATTATCCCAGCACCGCAGCAGCCAGCTGATAATGTGCTCCCCAGGATGACGGCTAAAATCTTTTCACATGTCTCACAGCTCGCTCAGGGATAGAAATCTGGTGCTCACTGTCTCCTTTAGGAGTTCTTCCTCTGAGGAAGAGCCTGCCTGCTGAGTTATTCCTGGGAATGTAGCAAATAAACCTTCCTCTTCTTCCTCCTGCTCCGTCCTAAAAGGGGCTTCTTCATCCCTCACTAAACGAGCTGACTTCCACTTCCAAGTCTTCTTGGATACAGGGGCAACTGATACTAGCACAGATTCACCCTCTGATTCAGCTGCAATGCCTGTTGCTGGGGTTTGAGTCCCTGCATTGCAGGTCAGTTTGTTCTCCCTCACACCATGCCATGTATTAGTATCTTGCCTTAGGGTAAATCTCGGGAGGAGATTCCCAAAAAGTGGGTTTGCAGCTCTAGACAAGACTTGGCCCACATTCAAGATACATAACAACAACATCATAGTGGCTTGAATATCCCCCAGATCTTCAGAGTTCTCAAGAAGTGGTTTAACTACCCTGGAAGTGAAAGAATTCGGGAAGCTGTCCACATAGGAATACCAATTTATCTCTAAGGCCATTGATATCACCATGTCATAGATGGATATGGCATAGTAGAACAGCAGAATAATTCTCATCATTTTCCCTGAAGTGATAAACACCACCACTGGGAACACATAGTACATATAAGAGCATAAACAATACAACAACATAACCAACCACTGCAACATCATGACCAATAACTGACAACCAATACAACAAGCACGTATGAACAAATTTGTTTCAAGCAAAAAAAAAAAAAGCCAGATCTGTTATTATCTCAACCCTTCGAGCCCCACATTGGGCACCAAAATAACTGTCGTAGTTCAGCCCCAACGGGGACCAGACTACGCAGTCTCTCTCTCACTCCCCCCACTCTCTGAGAGAATAGGAGAAGATTTGACAAACAAAAGAAAACCAGAAAAAAAACCCAAACACATGGGTTGTGATTGAACAAAAAAATAAATTTAACAGTAATGACAAAAGAAAACAAGACAGTGATGGAACACAAATACAGTACAATAGCTCACATCAGATCTCCACATCCAGTCTCTTCCAACTAGCAGGGGGCCTCCCTTCAGCACCCTCCTCACTTATATACTGAGCATGATGTCAGATGGGATGGAATAGCCCTTTGGCTAATTTGGGTAAATTAACCCCAGCTGTTAGCTAATTAGTTAACTATCCCAGCCATAGGGGCTACCAGCTTCAGTTCTCCACCCAGCTCAGGTAAATATTAAGTCTATCCTGGGCAGAACCAGGACAACTCAATCTGTGTTGCAGCATATTTTTTTGTCACAGTTGTTAACTCCTTATGATATTAGAATGATTGTCCAGATGCTTTTGCTACTGTCACAGCAGCTGCAGTTCTTTCAGCACTGGCAGACTGCTTGTGATAGGGCACCTGCATCGCCTCGACAACAGGGTGATCCATTATTCAGGGTGAAAACTCAAATGCTGATGGGAGCAGGACCCTACACACGATCTGATTGGCAATCGCAATTTGCTACTGAAGCGTTACAACTGGGCCAAGATTTGGCTTATAGAGCGCTTGCTAGGGTGTACGATGAAAAGTCCAGACCTGCCTTTACATCAGTAAGGCAAGGTCCCACAGAACCATATGGGAAATTTATTGATCGGTTGCACACTGCAATTATGGCTCACCCTGATCTGGATGATGACATGAAAGCAAAGTTCTTAGATATGCTTGCCTTTAATAATGCTAATGAAAAAACTAAGAGAGCCCTTAGTGTGTTGCCAAAAGGATCTAGTACAGGGCAACTGCTGGAAGCTGCTGAGCGAATGGTAGAAGAAGAAAAGGCTACAGTCATGGCTGCTGCTGTAGGTGCAGCAGTTAAACCGTTGATATCAATAAAGCGGCGCGTGATTAACTGACTGTACCCCCCATTCCCTCTTCCCGCCCCCCCACCCCCCATCCCTGTCCCGCTCAGGGGGCAGGGGAGTGAGGTGGAGATGGTGTTAAGC
The DNA here is from genome assembly GCF_036417535.1 of Chlamydotis macqueenii. NCBI lineage: Eukaryota > Metazoa > Chordata > Aves > Otidiformes > Otididae > Chlamydotis > Chlamydotis macqueenii. The sequence goes on from NC_141592.1 coordinate 49,669,100, forward strand.
CCGGGAAGAGGGAGGGGTGGGGGGAGGTTGTCTTGTTCCCTTTGGCTTTAAGGATCCCTCCCCGTTCTTGTCTTAAACCTCGGGTTTTAGTTTTCTTTCCTCTTATATGTCTGGGGTCATGGCTGCCGCCAGGCGCCCCCACCCCCCCGCCCCTGACATGGTTAACAGATACTCCTGTCTGAGTCCAGCTTTGTATAAGTAGAAGGACCATTCCCTCTTATAACATGGGGGAAGGGATATGCTTATGTCTTTACAGGAGCAGTAAATAAGTGGATCCCTGTCTGTATCATCTGCGGGTAAGCCTTTCAGAACATGTTTGGTTGACCTGCCAGATACCGGTAGGACGGCAACTCTGTGTAAAACAGCAGCAACCACGAGTGCTGAGTGCTAAAACTACAAAAGATGGAACTTTTTGGGATCAGTAAAGATGGACTTCTGTCTATTTTCTTTTTTTAACTATTCAAGAGCTAATGTTTCTAGAGGGGTAATGATTGTAAATGCTTTAAGATCTATACATTGCAATGACACAGCATGACGTAATCATGCGAGCACATATCAAAATCCAGACAGCATAAAAGACCTAAACGAAGCATACATAGCATTGAATCTGGTTGCCAAGATAATACAGAGTTTTGGAAACTAAGTAAAATTATTGCTGCTTCAGTCTTTACACCTGGTGTGGCAAGTGCCTAGGCATTAACTATGCTAAATAAATCGGACTGTTGGCTTGCTAAGCAAATAAATACAACTGCATCGGCACTATCAACGCTGTTAACTGATGTAGGTTCTATATACTATGCTACTTTACAAAACAGAACCACTGTTAGCCTGCAGAGCACATATTTGACAGGCCTTGTTGCATGTGCTGGCCACACATGCAGCAACGTCTAGTCAGGCCTTGTTGTGTGCGCTGGCCACGCATGCAGCAACGTCTAGTCAGTACTCTTTCACTGAATCTGCTGAGGGGATAAACAGGGGTGGCTCGGAGCGGAGGGGAGAGGACGGACCCAGAGCACACTTTATTTACAACAGGGGATGCCCTGAAGGTGCTGCGCCTGCCTCCTTTCTCTGCTCTGACCCGGCTCAGCGGTGTCTTTGGCATAGTTGGGTTAGTAACAGAATAGATCAGCAATAGATTTTTTATTATTAGCACAAAATCATGATTGTCAGGATTTTCATGGGCTTTGCTGCATGAATCTGTCTGATCATTCGGAATCTATTCACAAAAGTATTCAAAACTTGCAAAAAGGAGTACAAAAACAGCAACAAAGTGATGGTTTTGATATATTCAGAAATCTTTTGGTGAATTGATATAAGCTTGTTACTAATAGCTGTAGGATGCTTATTCATTCCTTTTATATATGTATTTTGATCTATAATTCTGTGTCTTAAAATGTGTGCAAACTTTAATAGATAAAGCGTTGAAACAAGCCTCTTCTCATAAACAAAGAAGGGGGAGATGTGGTATTTCGCTGAGCCAGTATGGTATCAGTGAAAGCAAACTGACCTTGGGGGCGGAATGCAATCATGCTCTCAGGAAGAAAGCCATGGAATGAGAAGGGAAGCTTTAAGATACAAAACATTGTTAGCAGAATTTATGGCTTGTTTCAACAGAGGCCTGCAGAAAACTAGTCATTGCTCTTATTGATAAGAAAGTTACTGGAGTTGTTATATCTATAATAGTAGAAAAATGCCGTAGTAGAAAATTACTAGAAGGTAGTGAAACTTAGCTTTGCTTCTTAATCATGAATATGTATAACGTGTGATCAGTAATTTTATTAACTAAGCTTGTGTGTGGCATAATTGGGTGGTTGCTGTCCTTGGTTAAAATCGGAATTGTGATACTAGGCATCATACTAGGCATAACATACCATGCTTGCAAAAAATGATTAACAACTCAATACAGACAATCTGGCTCATAAAAAAAAAAAACACACCAAACAAAAAACAAACAAAAAAAAACCAAAAAAAAAAACCCAAAAAAACCCCCCAAACAACCATGAACCTAGTTGATATTGTAGTAAAATAAGGTCAGGAGTACCAAAAAGGGCCATAGGAGGACCATGTTATTTTGGAAAATTGATAATGTTTGCTCCACCTATGAGAACATTACGGAATCATACTCGAGCAAGAAGATCTCTAAAAGTATTGACTCCCCATTGTGACAGCAATTTAACCCTGTTGGGGACAGCTGAGCGGATAGCATTATCTTTATTTTTTCCTTGGGCAGCAACTGCAAAAAGCTTTAGCTAACTTAAATAAATTAGCTTGTTGGGCACAAAAGCAAATGAATTTAACCTCTAGCATGTTATCAGGATTATTAGAAGACATGGATAGTATGCGTCATGATATTTTTGCACAATCTAGCAGCCATTGATTTTTTGTTATTAGCGCATAAGTGGGTCTGGATTGTTCAAAACAAAAAGGGGGACTTGTTGGGTACCTGGAGTATCACGGACACTTAGTGAACAATCCAGACCAAATGGAATTGTTATGTTTGTGAGCAGCAGGCCTCAAGGACATCACTGAAGCCGCCTGTAAGAAAGTACTGAAGCCACCTGTGAGAAAGTACTGAAGCCACCTGTGAGAAAATAATGAGGCCGCCTGTGAGAAAGTAATGAGGCCACCTGTGAGAAAGTAATGAGGCCGCCTGTGAGAAAGTAAACGAAGCAACCTTGAAGAAGATTGTAAATAACTTTGAGAAAGTGAAAACATGAAAAGTACGGGACTTTCCAGGTTAACGGACTTTCCAGGTTAACTAACTGCAAGTAGGAGGGATATGCAAATGTAATCATTAGAGCTTAAGCCAATCACGCAATGACTAGTAGGCATATTTTATCTTAGCAATATAAATATGCGCATCCGGGACTAATAAATCGAACTACGCTTATTACTCATATTGAGTCTTTGTCGTACGTTCCTCCGTTGCTTGCATAATGCGGCTCCTGACCAAGATTCCCCTGCAGCCTGTGGTGATGACCATGGTGGAGCAGGTTGTCCCCCTGCAGCCGACGGAAGTCCAGGGAGGAGCAGAGATCCACCTGCAGCCCATGGAGGACCCCGCACTGGGGCAGGTGGATGCCTGAAGGAGGCTGTGGCCTGTGGAGGGCCTGCTGGGGCAGCTGTTCTGGAGGGACTGCACCCCATGGAAAAGATGACCCATGCCAGAGCAGTTCCACAAAGGACTGTGGCCCATGGGAGGGACCCCATGCTGGAGCAGGGGAGGAATGTGAGGAGTTCTTCCCCCAACGAGGAAGCAGCAGCATAAAACAACACGTGATCGACTGACCATAACCCCCATTCCCTCTTCCCCCTGTGCTGCTCGGGGAGGGGAAGGAGGTAGAGATAACTGAATATGAAGTTAAGCCCAGGAAGAGGGAGGGGTAGTGGGGAGTCACTTTGTCCTCTTTCTCATTATCCTTCTATGGTTTTAATAATAAACAAATAGTATTCCCCAAGTTGAGTCTGTTTTGCCCATAACAGTAACTTTAAGGATCACTCCCTGTCCTTATCTCAAACCTCGAGCCTTTTTTCTTGTATTATCTCTCCCCTGTTCCCTCAGAGGGTGGAGGGAGTGAGTGAGAGACTGCATAGTTAGGTCCTGAGTGGGACTAAACTATGACACAATCAAAGAACAACAGGTAAGGATCGCTACCACCACGGTGCACCGGTAGCAATATCGCACCAACCAAGACGCCCTGATCCCCATCCATAAGCTGATTCATCAACCAGAGAGCCAGAGAGCTATCAGCAAGACTTGCTCACCCTTTAACAGTCCAATATGGCCAGAGCAAAAATCTAGTGGAGAGTGGAGACTAGCAGTGGACTATCGTGGCCTGAATGAAGTTACACCACCACTGAGTGCTGCCGTGCCAGACATGCTAGAACTTCAATATGAACTGGAGTCAAAAGCAGCCAAGCGGTATGCCACCACTGATATCGCCAATGCATTTTTCTCCATCCCTTTGGCAGCAGGATGCAGGCCACAGTTTGCTTTCACTTGGAGAGAGGGTTCAGTACACCTGGAATTGACTGCTCCAGGGGTGGAAACACAGCCCCACCATTTGCCATGGGCTGATCCAGACTGCACTGGAAAAGGGTGAAGCTCCAGAACACCTGCAATATGTTGATGACATCATTGTATGGAGCAACACAGAAGCAGCAGTTTTAGAAAAAGGGGAGGAAATAATCCAAATCCTTCTGAAAGCCGGTTTTACCATGAAACAAAGGAAGGTCAAGAGGCCTGCACAAGAGATCCAGTTTTTAGGAGTAAAATGGCAAGATGGACATTGTCTCATTCCAATGGATGTGGTCAACAAAATAACAGCTATGGCTCCACAAACTAACAAAAAGGAAACACAAGCTTTCTTGGGCGTTGTGCGTTTCTGGAGAATGCATATTCCAAATTACAGTCTGATTGTAAGCCCTCTCTATCAAGTGACTCGAAAGAAGAATAATTTTAAATGAGACCCTGAGCAACGACAAGCCTTTGAACAAATTAAACAAGAAATTGTTCATGCAACAGCCCTTGGGCCAGTCCAAACAGGACAAGATGTGAAAAACATCCTCTACGCCGCAGCCGGGGAGAATGGCCCTACCTGGAGTCTTTCACAGAAAGCACCAGGGGAGACTCGAGGTCGACCCCTAGGCTCTTGGAGCCGAGGATATAGAGGATATGAGGCCCACTACAATACAACTGAAAAAGAGATACTGGCAGCATATCATAGAATCATAGAATGGTTAGAGTTGGAAGGGACCTTCAAAGGTCATCTAGTCCAACCCCCCTGCAAGGAGTAGGGACATCCCCAACTAGATCAGGTTGCTCAGAGCCTCATCCAGCCTGGCCTTGAACATTTCCAGGGATGGGGCTTCCACCACCTCTCTGGGCAACCTGTTCCAGTGCTCTACCACCCTCAGTGTAAAAAACTTTTTCCTAATATCCAATCTAGATCTACCCCCCTCTATTTTAAAACCATGACTCCTTATCCTATCACAACAGGCCCTACTGAACAGCCTCTCCCCATCTTTCTTGTAGGCCCCCTTGAGGTACTGGAAGACCGCTATCAGGTCTCCCCGGAGCCTCCTCTTCTCCAGGCTGAACAGCCCCAACTCTCTCAGCCTGTCCTCATAGGAAAGGTGCTCCAGCCCTCTTATCATCTTCGTGGCCCTCCTCTGGACCTTCTCCAACTGGTCCATGTCCTTCTTATGTTAGGGGCTCCAGAACTGGACACAATACTCCAGGTGGGGTCTCACCAGGGCAGAGTAGAGGGGCAGAATCACCTCCCTCGACCTGCTGGCCACGCTCCTCTTGATGCAAGCCAGGATGCGGTTAGCCTTCTGGGTCACAAGGGCACATTGCCGGCTCATGTTGAGCTTCTCATCCACCAGCACTCCCAAGTCCTTCTCCTCAGGGCTGGTCTTGATCCATGCTCTGCCCAGGCTGTATTTGTGCCTGGGATTGCCATGACCCAGGTGCAGGACCTTGCACTTGGCCTGGTTGAACTTCATGAGGTTGGCACGGGCCCACCTCTCCAGCCTGTCAAGGTCCCTTTGGATGGCATCCCTCCCTTCCAGCGTGTCGACGGCACCACACAACTCGGTGTCATCGGTGAACTTGCTGAGGGTGCACTCTATCCCACTGTCCATGTCACCGACAAAGATGTTGAACAGGGCCAGGCCCAACACGGACCCCTGAGGGACGCCACTCGTGACCGGTCTCCACATGGACATCAAGCCGTTGACCACCACTCTCTGAGTGCAGCCATCCAGCCAACTCCTTTTCCACCGAGTGGTCCGTCCATCAAACCCATGTCTCTCCAGTTTAGAGAGAAGGATGTCGTGCGGGACAGCGTCAAAAGCTTTGCACAAGTCCAGGTAGATGACATCCATTGCTCGTCCCTTGTCCACCGACGCTATTACCCAGTCATAGAAGTCCACCAAATTGGTCAGGCACGATCAGCCCTTGGTGAAGCCATGTTGGCTGTCACCAACCACCTCCTTGCTCTCCATGTGCCTTAGCATGGTTTCCAGGAGAATCTGCTCCATGACCTTGCCAGGCACAGAGGTGAGGCTGTAGTTGCCTGTAGTTGCCCGGGTCTTCCTTGTTCCCCTTTTTAAAAATTGGGGTTATGTTCCCTCTCTTCCAGTCATCAGGGACCTCACCAGACCACCACAATTTCTCAAATACAATGGCTAGTGGCTTGGCAACTTCATCCGCCAGTTCCCTGAGGACTCACGGATGGATCTCATCAGGTCCCATGGACTTGTGCACCTTCAAGTTCCTCAGATGTTCCTGAACCTGCTCTTCGAGTACAGTGGGTGGTTCTTCATCCTCGCAGTCCCTGCTTGCGACTTCTACAGCTTCACCTTATCGATGAAGACTGAGGCAAAAAAGTCATTGAGTACCTCAGCCTTCTCCATGTCCCAAGTAACCAGGACACCGGTTTCCTTCTGGAGGGGGCCTACATTTTCCTTGGACTTTCTTTTGTCCCCTACATACCTACAGAAACTCTTCTTGTTGCTTTTTATATCCCTGGCCAGATTCAGTTCTGTCAGGGCTTTAGCCTTCCTCACCTGATCCCTGGCCACTCGCACAGCCTCTTTGTAGACCTCTGTCACGGCCCACTTGGGACTCGTGACGGTTCTTTTAATGCAGTCTCGAAGTGCAAAAATTACAGCGAACATGCCAAAGGGGTTGGTTTCAATCAAACAGCACAAACTTTATTATTTTGCCCGTAAAGCGGCGTGCGATAGGTGAAAGGGAGTGAAAAGGAAAAGTAAAGATAGGGAAGGGAAAAAAGAAGATAATAGCTACCACCACGGGTCCAAGGCGTCCCTATGGTCCCAGGTCCAGGCAGCGTCCTGCTGGTCCTCACAATCGATGTCGATGTCGATCCTTGGTGGGGAGAGCTCTTCGGGGGTCTCGTTATTAGGGGTCGACCTTTTATGCCAAGTGGCGAACCTTGCTCCTCCTTACTCCGGGGATCTCCGCCTGCTCTCAGCCCTTAGGATAGAAGTGTGTTTTTTGTACATTCTAATTAGCAAAGTTCCGTTAAAGGGCACTTTCTCACCGTTGTTTTTGAGACAGCAGTTGTGATTCATCCTCCTCGATAGCAGCTGCAGGGTTATCTCTGCCAGTTTTGACAACAGGGATGAGCCGTGGCACCTCAGCGCCACTCTGTCCGCCGCTTCAAGGATGTTGTACATTTTGTTGTTAGGCCGGAGTCGGCCTTGTCCATAACAGTTCCGTTCTGTTCCCGGGAGAAAAAAAAACAACTGCATCTCAGGCAGGCTGCTCGCAGCAACTCATGTCAAGTTGTGAGCCTAACTTTTAGGCCAGATCAAGTCCATAGTCCACCTGGAAGTCCTCGATGACAAGGTTGAGACAATACTGATTTTCTGACCGACCCTTACACCACCCCGTGGCTCAACATTGTCGTCAGGACCGCATGGTGGTAGCATAACCCTCAAAGGGAGACAGGAAAGAAGAGAGAAAGAGAAGGAGAAAAGTAACAGCAGCATAATTACCATACAATTTGCAAAAAGTTAAGCTGTTTCTCTAACATACACTAAAAATCTTCTAATTCTACATCATTTTTCTCTAGGCAATCTGCCTTGCACTAGCAGATTTTGGAATATCTATGTAGGTTGGAACATTTAGCAGACTGTGTGCATTAAGTACAGAAGTCAAATGTGTCAACTGATTCATCATTTTCCAAATTTTGACATACAGTATTGCTGATAAAACAAAACTTATTAAGACCAGCATTAAGAGAACAATAATGGGGTGACACAATTTGTTCAAGATGCCTGTTGCAGTAGGTGACCACCCAAAAACTGTGTCCCACCATCTTTGTTCTGCATCTTTTTCTACCCTTTCCAAAACACGGTGGATTTCATCCACGTCATGATGGACCGTTACTAAGGTTTTTTGTCCATTTTCCCTGATCTTTCCCAGGATCTTGATCAAATCCTGGTGTTGTAATAATTTTTTTTACCAAAGTGAGATTCATTCCAATTGGTGCAGGTAGCAGTTCATGAATCAGTGTGCAATTAGATTGCAAGAGTTTGTGAGAGGTCACCGGTGCTAAGTAAGCAAAGTCACATCCAGTGATTTTAGTAACATTACAAACACAAAAATTTGAGTGGTTCCTAGTATCTACAACTACATCACCTACAGATATGGAATCGCAAACAGTCCGTAAGCATGCACAACCTTTGCCAATATATACAAGTATTGTCTCAGGGTTTTCATCAGGACAAATCTCAAAATGGCAAATGTTTTGTTCAGTGTCAAGACAAATGTCTTGGGCTCTGATGGTATTGCTTTCACAAATGAATCCTTGTTGTTCCCGCACAATACATGCATCAAAATCAATACTTTGCCATTTATCCCCGTTTTTCCGGGCCCATACTCTATGGTCTAGAGGACAGAGTACAGTTCCGTTGTGGTTCAGTCCTAGCGCAATGATTGGGTATATTGTATCTACCGAAGCATTGTGTATTGTTAACACAAAAGCTGTGGCCACGCTGTCGATGGGGTTATAGGTAAAATTAACCAGATACCACCAGGACTGGAATTTCCTTTCAAAGTCAGTGGCACTGTCCCAAGCTATTTTCTGAATTTCAGTGGGGAAAGTGCCTTCTTCACCTTCTCTTCTAATTGATGCGGCTACTGATTGCATCCACAGTTGAGCTTGGATACAACTGAGAGCCAGGGAGAGGTTGTTTTGGACCACACTGAGTGCATCTATGACCAATTCACGGTCCTTTTCATTCACCTTCTCCCATTTTGGTAATATATTCGATAACATCCATTGATTAGTTCCCAAAGCCAATAGGGAAGATCGTAAAGGACGTTGCAATTTAGTCAGGTCACTAGTTGTGGTAGCCAATTTGTTCATCAATACCTCTGAATCGATACTATTTAGAACTCCCAATCCTGTCCCCAGAACACCAGTTAGGTCTCTCTTTATTCGTTTCTCGGAAGGGGTCCGTTTTTGCAGCCAGGTTGTCCATCCCTCATAAGAGGTTTTTAGGAAAGGTGAGCAAGCTGGCTGAATTTCTGAAGCATTATTTTGCATTGACAATTCAACTTGTTTGAGGGACCATGACGGATTGAATAACATCTGTTGCTGGCCCATATTTCTGATTACATATGGTCCAATCCCAAAAATTTTCGGGTTCAGTACAATAATTGGTTCAGTGGTAGGTGGTGCTGTGTTTGTTGTCATGTTGGGGCTGGGAGTAGTAGTTGTTGTTGGCTCAATAATGGCCATTTTAAATTTAAATGTGAGTGCCACGTCACCTTTCTGGGTATTCCAGAGACAGATTACAAAGACAGGTTGGGTTAGTGTAAAATTACTCCAGCATTCCAATTTTTCCTTTTCAAGGACACAGAGACTCTTTGTGAGTACAGAATCATTAGTTCTTCTTACAGTAATTTGGGTTGCTTTTTCACGGATAGATCCATTGACCATTCGGCAACCTATTTGAATTTTTTCTCCAATTGTTCCCATCAAGAGGGGAGCCCTGCTGTCTCTGTCCCAGCCCCACTCATGCTCTGAGTACATTTCCATTTCATGCTTAACCACAGTGGCCAAGTTTAAGTCCAACCATTTTAAAAGGTGGTCCCATGCTTCCTGTAAACCTAAGGTGGGCGTGAGACCATGGCCATTCGGTGTTCTTTTGATTACAGGTTAGTGGTAAGATGCAGGAAAATATTGTAAGCCCAATCACAAGTCCAATTAAAAAATTGGTCATTTTTAGAATTTATGCTTCCAAATTATCATCCATGTGCAGCTTTTCCCACTCTCTGTTGTCCCTCGGAGTTCTTCTGCAAAATAAAATAACAGAGCTTGCCTCCTTGAGGCACAGTTAAAATGATGGTACTATCCAACGGGTATTTATCCGATGTTCCTTTCCCAGGGCATCAGAGGCTACCCACGCATATGCATTTAGTGGGGTTTTTAGGACCAATGGTACTGTTCCCACAGTGGGAAGCTCCACTAAAACAGGTTGTCCTGGGAAGTGAGCTGGATTTTTAGAGTCATTCGGTCCTTTTAAAGAAGGGATTAAAGTAGGGGCTTTTGGACAGAAGGCAGTGATTTTAGGGCATCCATTTACCCCCCATCTGTCATTTACACCTTTGACAGCTTCCCACAGGCGAGCATCCCAATTGCCTTCCTGTGGTTTCAAAAGTCGTTTCAACAAACCATTGGTTCTCTCTACAATACCATTAGCTTGTGGGTAATAAGGAGTGTGAAAAATCCATTTAATCCCTTCACTTCGTGCCCAATCCTGCACTATTCTGGCAGTGAAGTGGGAACCGTTATCAGACTGTATTTCTTGTGGTTTTGGAAAAGTTCCAAACCATTGTCGCAATGCTTTCACAGTGCTTTCTCCCATAGCCCTGTGAAAGGCTTCTGCTTGGACTAGTCCTGATGTTATTTCCACTCCCACCAACACAAAATGTTTCCCTCCTGATTTCTTAAAGGGTCCAATATAATCTACCTGCCACGCATCCCACAAACCTTTACCCTCTCTTAGATGCAGGGGATCATCTTCTAAAGGGTGTCTTTCCAGTCGCCTATGACATTGCTCACAGGCAGATATGCAAGTTTCGCATGTTGCTCTGGTGACAGGCCAGCCTCGAGCAAGGGCTTCACGATACAGATCCTTAGCTCCTGTGTGTTTACGCTTTACATGCAACCATTCTAGCAGGCGTTCCCAATCTTCTGTGACTTGGTCCTTTTGTACAGGGGCTAGCCTTGCTAACTCATCCGCTCTGTTATTCCATTCACCCGCTGAGTCCCCATCTGCCTGATGAGAAGCTACTCATCCCACGGCAAAGTTCCCCTGTTTAGCAATGTTTAAGATATCTTGCCCTTTTTCCTTTTGCCACACTGGGATTCTGTTAACCTCCCATTCATTTTGCTCCCAAAAAGGCAGCCATTCAGTACAACCCTTAAACACAGCGTAGGAATCAGTATAAATGTGGACAGGAGAAGTGGCTTGAGCTTCACGCTGGAAAACACTCCACACTGCAATTAACTCTCCTACTTGGGCGCTGCCCACTCCCTCTGTAATAATTTGTTCATCAGAGGAGGTATGGAGTGCTACTGCTCGATATTTCCATACTTTCCCTTCTCTCTTTGCAGAAGCATCGGTAAACCAGGCACTCACTGCTTGGTCGGGGGAGAAAGGAGGAGCCGCTTGCATGACAGAGGAAGGTTTATCTTGGCTGCCATCCAAGCTTTCTGTTTCTTGTATAGCCAAGTGTTTTAAAGCTCCTTCGGTGACTAAGAAAATGTTACGGTAGTGTTCAATCTGGGCATACCATTTTCGTACTGAGGCTTTCTGTGCCACCCCGTCAGGGAGAGGGGTCCCACTAGTAACTGCCTTTATCACTTTAAACGGGCCTCTCAGTACGATTGGTTGTTGGCGTGCAATTTTCTCTACTTCTATGAGAGCCACGCTAACCACAAACAAACCTATCTCCTCTCGGCATCTTTAAAGCTGCGAGAATAAAATCCCACAGGCCGAGTTGGACCCTCAGGGCCCCGTTGCCATATGTGTACTGATAATCCTGATATGGCAAATCCCCATTCCACCTGAAAAGGGTCTGTAGGGTGGATAGGACCGAGAGCCTGGTGAGCCATTGCTTCAAAAATTAACAATTGCATAGCTTCTTCCTGAGATGGGGTCCATTCCCATTTGACCCCTTTCCTCAGCATATCATAAAGACGTCTAGCAATAATGGAGAAGTCCGGAATATGTTTTCTCCAGAACACCAATAGTCCTAAAGCATGTTGTAAATCCTTTTTTGACTCAGGCATTTTAATCTGATCTAAAGAAGTGAGGGTGTCCGGTGGGATACACGTCATTCCCCCTTTCCACCAAATTCCCAAAAACTTTACTTCTTGTGATGGCTTTTGGACCTTTTCGGGAGGAATTTGCAAACCCAAATTCTCCAAGTGAGAAATTATATTCTGGTGGGTTGCTTCCACCTCCTTTATTTCTTCCCCCCCCACAAGGATGTCATCAATATATTGGTAAACATCTACAGCTTCAGGTTTTGGTATTTTTTCCAATTCTTGGGCTAAAGCATGATGAGCCAATGTAGGAGAGTGCTTATACCCCTGGGGTAGCTGGGTGAAAGTATATTGTTGCCCTTCCCACGTAAAGGCAAAACGGTCTCTGTCCTCTGGTTGCAAAGGTACCATAAAAAACATGTCTTTAACATCTATAGTTGCCATAATTGGGTGAGCTTTCTCCTGAATTATTGTTACCAATTCCGCCAAATTGGGCACTGCGGCAGTCAAAGGTTCGGTGTTGGCGTTCAATCTCCTAAAATCCACTGTGAGTCGCCACTTTCCATTAGGTTTTCGCACTGGCCACACCGGAGAGTTAAAAGGAGAATGTGTATTTATCACAACCCCTTGCTCCCGAAGTTCCTGCAAAACAGGTCTGATACCTTCTTTTGCTCCCAGGGGAAGGGGATATTGTTTGACATTAGTTACTTTGCTAAACGGCAGAGAGGGTGCAGTTTGGAGTAACCTAATATTTAATTGCGGGGTCCCAAAAGTCCACCACAACCCTTCTGGGTCTTTCCAACCTTTCCCTTTAAGGACATCCATTCCTAATAAATTAGTAGGAATATTCCCGATCACCATTGTAACAGTGACCGTGTTTTCCTCTCCCGGCAACGTTAGCTTTACCTGAGCAACACTCATGGCTTCTGTTGACCCTAAAGCATTCAGGACACAAAAACGTCTTCTCGAGGGAGAGACACCACACCTTTGTGCATCTTCTTTAGTCACAGCGGAGACTTGGGCACCGGTATCAATCAAAAAGGTCACCAGTCCACGTTTTGGACCCACAATAGCCGTAATTAGCAAATCTCCCCTGCTAGTCTTGGTGAGCTGTCGGATATAAATCCATCCTCCATTCCCTCGCTCACCGATGGGGAATGGAGGTTCGAGTTCCCCTGCGTCTGGGGAAAAACCTCACTGTTTCTGTTGCCTGTGTCTTCCAAAGGTGGGGCTGTGGGTGTGATGGGTGAGATTTCTTTTCCTTTGGGTGGGTATTGTTTCGGGTTACGCCATTTTGATACCACCTTGCTCAGCTTTTCAATGGGTAAACCATCCATTACATCTCTTGGAACACCCTTTTTAATTCCCAAAAGCCACCACTGTTGTCGGGTCATGGGCTGTGCTCCCCCCGCTGTTTTAAAACGAGGGCTAGGTTGACTGACGTGGGGGGTGAGTCCCTGATTTCTATCTGACGGATTCCTTTTGGTCTGTCCTCTGGGAGTTTTACTGGACCATATTTTCTCCCATAATTTATCAGCTCCTGTGCTACCTCCCCCCAAGTCCACACCTTTGCTTTATCACCTGATGAGGGTCGAGATGGGCTGAGATCAGAGGGAGACACATTCACGGGGCTATTGGTTGTATTTACATGGCCTCTCATAAAGCCCTCCAATCTTTCTAAGGGACCGAGTGCCTCAATGGTCTTTTGAAGTTGAATCCCCAAAGGTTTAAGTGACTCTGGAAGTCCCCTTATCAAGGGAGTCATGCTCTCAGGGTCCACCGGCAACATCATTGGAGATTCACATCTAGGAGTTAACTTTCTTTCTTTCATCATTTGCAAACAAGCAGCTTTTTGGACGCTTTCCACCAGCTGATCAACTGTGCCAGTGATTGCAAGAGGATCCCCTCTCTCCAAAGGGTTTAACCCCCCAGCCCAATAGGCAGCTCGCTGAGTTAAGGACCATGGGGCACAATTATCTCCTGTGGTCAAAAAGACTCCAGGACCCCAATATCCCTCAGCCTCCTTTTCACTCAGCTGAATTTGATCTCCCCCGGTTAGAGATACACGCCACACATACTCCGTCTCAGATTCTTTGGCAAGGCGCCCATACTCCCGCTTCAGTTTGGCAAGCTCAGTAGCGGTATACGGCGACTCCTTAGTTGTTATCTGTGGGTTGCTATCCTCATCATTCAAATAAAAGAATTCTGTTTTAACCAAAGGTCTCACCCGAGGGTGGTCGCCAGAGCGATCCCTCACTTCCTCCAGTTTCTTCTGAGTGTATATTGGACTTATCTGTCGAATACCTCTCTCCTCAAGCTTCAGATCTGTCTCACTGTCCAATTCTGAATTCTTTGGATATTCCTCCCTCAAGATAGATTTCAGCAAAAGGTTTTGCTCCTTTTCTCCCTCCAGCTGCTTTTCAAGGGTGGATACTGTCCCCTGAAGGGCCTCCACCAAACGCTGGAGCAACTCAATAATCTGTTGCTCCTGCTCTCGCCGCTTAAGGCGGTCCTCTACTGCTGTTGCCAGACTGGCACCCAGAACAGCACAAACTATGGCTTTGCCTCTGCCAGATTTTACCCTCGCCTCCTTCTGCAAGGAAGTCATTCGATCTACTACGCTCTGCAAATTTGTCCAATTATCCCGAGCCCAATCTTGCCCAGGTGTGGACGGCCGGGCACCGTGCTGTGCCAAGAACTCATAAAGCGAGTCTCGATTTCTCACTAACAAGGAGTACCGATCATCAACTTTTCCTGCCATTCTTATTACGAAGGGACCAAACCCACTTCGGAGAGGCTAAACTTAGTTTCCACACACGCAGTTCCCCTGCGTCGCCCTTCTCTTCCCCGAGTGGTTGAAGGGACCAAAATCTACTACAGGGAGGCCAAACTTAAGTTTCCACAAATGCAGACTCTCTGCAGTCGCCCTTCACTTCCCTGAGTAGTCAGCCTCATACATATGAGGACGGATCCCCCTTTTGCACTAAGAGATCTGATTATTAACTCCTGTCAGACAGAGTCTCAGTTCAAGTCCATTAGGTGTGTGAGGTGTGCGGGAAATTCCGATCAGCCCCCTTGCTTTCTAGACACCTCTCATCCAAATGGATGTAGGGCTAGGTGCGGCTGGACCGAACCATCCTTCCCCTGTTACAGGCCACACACAACCTGCACCTCTCTGTCTTTCAGGATCCTGCTGACTACACCAATTTGAAAAATGTCACGGCCCACTCGGGACTCGTGATGGTTCTTTTAATGCGATCTCGAAGTGCAAAACTACGGCGAACACGCCAAAGGGGTTGGTTTCAATCAAACAGCACAAACTTTATTATTTTGCTCGTAAAACGGCATGCAATAGGTGAAAGGGAGTGAAAAGGAAAAGTAAAGATAGGGAAGGGAAAAAAGAAGATAATAGCTACCACCACGGGTCCAAGGCATCCCTATGGTCCCAGGTCCAGGCAGCGTCGCGCCGGTCCTCACGATCGATGTCGATCCTTGGTGGGGAGAGTTCTTCAGGGGTCTCATTAGGGGTCGACCTTTTATGCCAAGTGGCAAACCTTGCTCCTCCTTACTTCGGGGATCTCCGCCTGCTCTCGGCCCTTAGGATAGAAGTGTGTTTTTTGTACATTCTAATTAGCAAAGTTCTGTTAAAGGGCACTTTCTCACCGTTGTTTTTCAGACAGCAGTTGTGATTCATCCTCCTCGATAGCAGCTGCAGGGTTATCTCTGCCAGTTTTGACAACAGGGATGAGCCGTGGCACCTCCGCGCCACTCTGTCTGCCATTTCAAGGATGTTGTACATTTTGTTGTTAGGCCGGAGTCGGCCTTGTCCATAACAGTTCCGTTCTGTTCCCGGGAGAAAAAAAAACAACTGCATCTCAGGCAGGCTGCTCGCAGCAACTCATGTCAAGTTGTGAGCCTAACTTTTAGGCCAGATCAAGTCCATAGTCCACCTGGAAGTCCTCGATGACAAGGTTGAGACAATACTGATTTTCTGACCGACCCTTACAGGTGGGAAGGTCCACATCCACTGCTAACCTGGGGACGAGAGTATGCTTGTGTCTCCACAGGACAGGGAGCGCGATGGGTGCCGGCTCGAGCGGTGCGACCATGGTTACGGTCCTCATCCTCGCCAACCTCTGCGGCCTCGGCACCTCCTGGGTCTCCATCCAGCCAAGACGTAACATCTGGATCACCCTTGCCAACATGACGGGACAGAACCACCTGTGCCTGTCTATGGCCAGTGCTGACAACCCTTTTGTGACCTGCCTCGTGGGACTTCCACTGGACGAGAGTGACTGGTTGACGCTGGTCAACTGCACCACCACGGGTCCCTTTCTCACCTTGGGCTGGAACGTGACAGACGGGGGAAATGTATCCAAAGGGGCAGTGGAGCAGTGGGATGGCTGGGTGCCACACTTGCCACTCGCTCCTCTAGAACCCCAGGAGTTAGACATCTTGGGAAGTGTAAACACGCTTGCCTGCTTGCGTTTTAATTATACAGGAAGCAACACCTCTGCTGTGACTAATGTCACGGGTGGCCTCACAGTGTACAAAAATGAGTCAGCGTGGTGCAATTATACCATTTCCAATATTTCTAGATCTTCCAATGTACCACTAACCTTGCCAAATGGCATGTTCTTGATTTGTGGTGATCAAGCATGGCAAGGTATTCCTTCACATATTGTAGACGGTCCCTGTACTCTAGGGTGCCTAACTTTATTAACGCCTAATACAACCATGGTACTAAATGTCACGAGACATAGACAGGCACGACGATCTGTCCACCATTACCAGGATGATTGTAATGCCAATGTTGATTTTTGGCAGGCATACAAAATCATCGCTGCCTCATTTTTGGCACCTGGTGTCACCGCCGCCCAAGCCCTAGCAACGCTTAACAAGTTAGGGTGCTGGCTTGCCAAACAAACTAATGCTACTTCCGCTGCAGTAGGTGCTCTTTTGACTGACGTCGATTCTTTAAGACATGCGTCCTTGCAAAATAGAGCCGCTATTGACTTTTTGCTTTTGATTAAGGGCCATGGCTGTGATGAGGTGGAGGGCATGTGCTGCATGAACCTTAGTGATCACTCCCAAAACATACACCAACAAATAAGAAAACTTCAGGGTTTGACGGATCACTTAACTACCAGCTCTTTAGGTCTTGACTCTTGGCTTCAGGGACTAGGTATAACAGGATGGCTTAAAGAATTGGTCAGGCTTGGATTGATCTTGCTTCTTGCATTTGTAGCCATTATAATTATAATACCGTGCTTGCTACAATGCCTGCAAAGAATGATTAACAACTCACTACGGACAACCTGGCTTATAGAAACAAAACAAGGGGGAATTGTGGGAGATTCAACAGAGGCCTACATGGAGCTAATTAATACAGTAGTAAGATAAGGTCAGGAGAAGGACAGACTCAAGGACAAAAGGCTGTAAACAAGTTAGTTTCAACATAGTTTCAACATGCTCATTCTAAGTTGAAACTAACAAGAGGAACTGGATGGAAATATCACAACCAATCAAACGCAAGAATGATCAGGGCATAACAACCAATTAAAAACATATAAACATGCATGCTCGGCGCGTGAACAAGGCAGCAACTATATATTGAGATGCACAAGAACAATAAAGGGTCTCCATTCCCCAACAGCTTTGGAGTCCCTGTCTCATTCCCTTCACTCTTCGTCACCACTAGTAACCTTTTGTTCTTGCGCAAACTCAGTTATCCCTTGGCTTTTATTCAAGCTGCAGGGTCGGTTTTAGCTGGTTCTTGAAGCGACCCCCTAGTCCTTACCAGGAACTATCTTTCATGAGGAATCGCAAGACTTTCTGCTTCAGACAGTTTGCACAATGGTTAGCAAATCGTTAAGCAAGTGGTTACCAAAACATTAAGCACTATTTATCAACTTGGTTCCTTAGCATGCACAGCAATAATTAATCAATGCCATATCTACTAAAATTTCTTTAACTCCTTCTCTCAGTCCCCCCTTTTCTAGAGAATTAGTAAATTCTTTTACTGTATTTAATTCTAGTATAGTGCTTCCCTATCTAGCATTTTCTCAAAATATTGGTTAGACTCAAGCCTTTGTCATTTCCATTCACTGTAGGAATCTCCTGTATTTTAAAAACACCACAAGCCACATCGAATTGCTATACAAAAGATTATGGACACAAACCTTAATCCACATTCTACCTTCTCAGTTTAAGCTTTAGGGGTCCCTGAACTTCAGAAGTCCAGAGTCTTCGTGGTGCTCTTTTTACCCTAGTGTGGTGTATCCAGGCATTCCGCTCTCTGATCTTGACTGCTGTAAAGGAGGTGAGGAGTACCTGGTGTGGTCCTTCCCACTGTGGTTCCAAGGTTTTTTCTGCAAGAGACTTTACATATACATAATCTCCAGGTTGGATATCACGTACAGGTTCATCTAGACCTCTTCCCCGGGTCCCAATTACATGCTTTCCAATTCTATTGAGCTGTTTGCTCAATGCCACCATGTAGGAAGTCATAATTTCATCCCCAGCTTACATAGATGTCCCCCTCTGTATTCCATAGGGTCATCCATACAAAATTTCAAAGGGGCTCAGTCCTTCCTTCGCCCTTGGTATGCAAAAGGGCTAAAGGGAGAGACTGAGGCCATGTCAGGTTTGCTTCTTGTCCCAATTTCACAATTTGCTGTTTGATTAAGTGGTTCATTTTTTCCACTTGGCCACTCGACTGAGGGCGATATGGGGTATGAAGTTGCCAATCTATACCTAAATGGTGGCTGATTTGTTGTACTACTTTTGAGACAAAGTGTGGTCCTCTGTCAGAGGATATGGTTGCTGGAACCCCAAAATGTGGTATTATCTCTTGTACCAATACTTTAGTTACCTCCCGAGCCTCAGCTGTTCTGGTTGGGAATGCTTCTGGCCAACCTGAAAAGGTATCAGTTAATACCAGTAAATACCGATACCCCCCTTTTCTTGGAAGTTCTGTAAAATCAACCTGCCATTGTTGTCCAGGCCCATTGCCCTTCCCAATCTGGCCCACTTCTGGTTTGGGGGTATTTTTAGGATTAGTCTGGAGGCAAAGATCACACTGTTGAGTTACCTGTCTCACCGTGGTATATAAATTTCTAGCCACAATTTCTCTTATTAAATGTTTATACAGAGCCTCCGTTCCCCAATTCCTTTTTCTATGTTCCTCCCATATCAAGTGCCACAGTAAACAGGAGGGAATAATTAGTTTTCCCTGTGGGGTATAAGCCCACCCCTCTTCGTTATATGACCCTTCCAAGTCTGTAATAAGTTTCTGATCTTCCTTGGTATATTCTGGCTTACCTTCTAGGGAGATTTGTCTATCAGGAATTAGGGCCCCTTCTATTTTTACCTCTGTTTTGGCCACTTGTTTTGCCTCTCTGTCCGCCAGCTCATTCCCTTTTTCCAAATCTGAGCTCACTTTCTGGTGTGCCTTAATATGCATAATTGCCACTTTCTCAGGGAGCTGGACAGCTTCTAGTAGCTTCAGAATTTCTTCTCCATGTTTGATATTTTTCCCTTGGGAGTTCAATAGTCCTCTTTCTTTCCAAATTGCTCCATGTGCGTGCACAACTCCGAAGGCATATTTTGAGTCCGTGTAAATGTTCACAAGTTTGCCCTGGGCCAATCCCAGGGCTCGGGTTAGGGCAATTATTTCTGCCTTCTGTGCGGAGGTGTTCATGGGCAAAGGCCATGATTCTATTACCTCTTGACTGGTGGTAATAGCGTATCCCGCATGTCGATTGCCATTTGAGACATAGCTGCTCCCGTCTGTGAACCAGTTTTCCCCGTTTTTTATGGGGCTATCCTTCAGGTCTGGGTGGCTTACGTATGTTGCTTCGATGGTTTCCAAACAGTCATGGTGCACTGGTTCTCCTGTGTTCCCACTGAGAAAAGAAGCTGGGTTGACAATGTTAGTGACCACGATTTCCACATCATCCTGTTCTACTAACACAGCTTGATATCTCAGGAATCTTTGTGGAGAGAGCCAGTGCCCACCCTTTGCTTCCAATACTGCTGATACTGCATGAGACACCAAAACAGTAATTTTCTGGCCCAGGGTAAACTTTCGGGCTTCCTGTATGTTCAGTATCACAGCTGCAACCGCCCGTAGGCATCCAGGCCAACCCTTTGCAGTGGCATCTAACTGCTTAGAGAGATAGGCAACTGCCTGTCGATATGGACCCAGATCTTGTGCTAATATTCCCAGGGCAATACCCTGCTTCTCATGAGAGAAAAGAAGAAACGGCTTACTCACATCTGGGAGTCCTAAGGCCGGGGCCGACATCAAAGCCTTTTTCAGTAGCTCAAAGGCTCGTTCAGTCTCCTTGTTCCACTCAAGGTGCTTCTGCTCAGTGGCTGTCAGCGCATACAGTGGTTTAACAAGCAGTCCATAATTATAAATCCACAATCGACACCACCCCGTCATTCCCAGAAAAGTCCATAACTCCTTTACTGTCTGGGGTTTCTGAGTTTGGCATATCGCCTCTTTGCGGGCCTGTCCCAAAGTTCTCTGCCCTGCACTAATTTCATAGCCCAAATAATTCACTTTATGCTGCATTACCTGGGCCTTCTTCTTGGACACCCGGTATCCTTGGAGTCCCAAGAAATTCAACAGACTCACCGTCCATGCCATACAGTCTTCCTCTGTCCTGGTGGCGATCAGGATATCATCCACATACTGCAACAATTTTCCTTCCTCAGATGGGGCTTCCCAGGATTCTAGGTCTTTTGCAAGCTGATTGCCGAAAATGGTAGGACTATTCTTAAATCCTTGTGGCAACACTGTGCAAGTGAGCTGGGTCTTCCGACCACTTTTAGGATTTTCAAACAATTTTTGACTGGCTTCCTGGAGAGGGAGGCAAAAGAAAGCATCCTTCAAATCTAAAACAGTAAACCAAATTAGTTCAGGTGCTAACACAGTCAGCAGGGTATATGAGTTCGCCACTACTGGGTAGAGGTCTTCAGTTATCTTATTCACTGCCCGTAAGTCTTGGACCACCCGATATGACCCATCGGGTTTCCGAACAGGTAATATAGGGGTATTGAATTCTGACTCACACTCCTTTAATAATCCTAACTGCAGAAATTTTTCTATCACCGGCCGGATTCCTTCCCTATCTTCCTTCTTTAGGGGATATTGTTTAAATCTTACCAGTCATTGGCCTTCCTTAATCTTAACTTCGACAGGTGGAGCACTTTTCGCTCTTCCAGGTATGTCGGTCGCCCATACCCCCGGGTACACTTGGTTTAGGATTTCCTCATTAATTCTTCCTTCTGAGGGGAGACTGGTTAAGGTTAGACTCAATATCTGAACATATTGCTGATCTTTTACCTCCAGAGTAATTTCTCCTTTTTCAAATATAATTTTTGCTCCCAAATGTTTCAACAAATCTCTTCCCAAAAGTGCTTTTGGGGAGTTGGGCATATATAAAAACTTGTGGATGCCCCATTGTTTTCCCAATTTGTATTCTAGAGGCTTACAAAAATATGCCTTTTCACTTTGGCCAGTCGCTCCTTTTACCATGACATAATCATTTCCCAGGGGCATCAAAGCTTGATTCAAAACCGAGTATGTTGCCCCTGTATCTACTAAAAATTCTACTTCTTTGATAGTTACATCATCATATGGAAAATCGTCTGGAGCCCTTCTCTGCCAGTTGCAGCACCTCATCATGGCTGAGACGGGCTCCGCAGAAGCGGGGCAGTTTTTTCCTGTTTAGTTTGGGTGGGTTGTTTTTTTGTTTTGTTTTGTTTTTTTTCTTTTAGGGGATGGGAGGGAAGGCGGCGCAGCTCGTAGACGTCCTCCCCCTTCCCCGTGGGGCAGCCGGCGCCCGGGGCGGCGCGGCGCCGTGGGGCAGTTGCGCATCCAGGCGCGGCAGACGGGGTATGGGGGGGGTGCCCTCGAGGCGAGCAGCCCCTCCTCCGCCTCCCGGCGCTTTTTGCGGCGCTGCTGAGCCAAGCGGCTCCGGGCTCTTTCCCTGTCTCCTTCTCCAGCGGCTCCCGCTGTATTTACAGAATCATTACTGACGGGTACACAAAAGGAAGCGCCCGTATCAACCAGAAATTTCACTCCCTTTTCCTGCCCCCCCAGCTTAATTTTAACCAGTGGATCCGCTCGGGTAGATGCCCCAGGTTCTGGTCAGTCTGATGTCTCCATTTCTGTCGGGGTATTTCTGCGCTTGAGGCACTCATTTTTCCAATGCCCTTGCTCCCAACAACATGCACATTGGTTCCTTCCCAGTATCCTTCCGCCTCGTCCCCCTCAAACACCAAATCCGCCTCTATTGCTGGAATACATTCCCCTTCCACATCCTCTAAGCCTTCCTCTATTTATCATTCCTTACTTTCGGACATCTTTTGCCAATACTACATGCTGAACAACACCTCTTCAACTTTCCTTGTGGGGCCAAATTTATACCACATTCCTTTTGCCACTCAGAATGATTTCTTAAAGTGAAAAACATATCAGCATATACCACCTCATCCCATTTATTATTCCTTCTGAGAAACAGCATCAATGGCAATAAAGTATCATAATTCAAAGTTCCATTGTTCAGCCACTTTTCTTCATCATCCAGTTTATATAACGGCCACCACTGATTACAATATTTAATCAGAGTCTTCTCATTCACATTACTCCCTGGAGGACCCCCAACTTCTTTCCAATGGTGTAGGATACACCCTAAAAGACTCTTCTTTAATATACCTCCACTCTGACCTCCTTCCATATTTATTGATTTGTTATTTGATCCTCTTTTCCACTGTACAAAAACACAGCCCTTTCTTCCCTATCCCAGTCTAAATTTTACACTTAGGACACTTGAAATTCCAGCCAAACCCCACCCACAACTTTTCACTACAGCACTTACACTCTAGAACAAATATAGGTTTACAAGAGTTATCGTGGTGTAAAGGACACCATTCAGGACTATCGGGGTCCCTCCACAAGGAAAAAAAGGAATCTATAATGACAAAACACAATAAACTACTACCCCGGTTATAAACACACACACACACACACACACACACACACACACTTTAGATCCAATTCAATCTTTGCACACAAACAATACAATTCCACAGAAAATCGTCTCTTACACTTCTATATAAGCTCTCTTCGTGCCGACATACAAAGGTACTCACAGTGCTCACACTCTCATGGATGTCCACACACTCATAGTGGCCACACAATCATACAAGAAACTTTGGAAAGAGGAAAGTCCCCTCGCTTTCTAGCCCACCTCAGAAGAATCTGGGTGGCTAGGGGCGGCTGGACAGACCTCACGCCACACACATGTAATAAACTGTGAGCTGTTTGTTCATCAAACCTTGTCAGAACAATGGAGAGTTATATGAAATACACAAAGTCGGCCACAAGAAAGTTACATTAAATACACAAGGTCAGCCACAGGCACCTGGCTATGTAAAAACGGCATGCAGGACTGCAAAAGGAGGGAGCGGGGGGGGGGGCTCATAAAGATGAAGGGTATAAAACCAGTAACTTTCTAACCATATAGTTTGAAGAAGCAATTAGTGGGAGGGGGAAGTCTGGTTTGGAGCAAGAAACAGTCTCACATTATCTCGAGGGAGTGAGGGAGTGATTAAAAGGAGCAAGGATTCGAAAACAGGATGGCACCCATCACATAAATCTCCTTGTTCAAGAAGGACACGAATCGGCTCAGACTGATAAGGACACTGCCAACTTGTGGGAACAGCACATTCCAGGCAAAGGTGAAAAGTACACCGTGAAGAAGACCTACGGCCTTCCTCCCAAAAGACCCCCGAAGACCCTCGCCCACAATTCCTGGGAGAATTTGCGCAAGGACTGATAAGCTAATTAACATACGAAGCGAGAGTAGGTGGGTTTAGGTAATGAATATGTATAAGCATCAACGAAATATTTATTGATTTTACTGTATAAGAATGGGGCGGTTTGCTATCTCGGCGCGCGCCGTTGGCGGAGCAGGAGACTCCCCGGCCGCCCAGCGCTGTTTTGCTTACTGGTTGCTTGCTTTAATAAACCAAATTTTTAATTGGCCAATCTCTGTCAGTTAATTGGACAAAGAGGGCAGATAAACTATAACAATTTTGGTGCCGTGACTCGGATAAAGGCAATCTGGCCTGAGGTCCTTGGCAGGGGAGGCGCCCCGCTGAATAAGCGGCCCTTGTCAGGGTGCTTCTATGCTAAATCCTTTACCGATGAACCTTAAATTAGACAGTAAGCAAATAAAACCGGTTAACCCCATAATCTTTGTGCACGAAGCCCCGGACGAAGACGCAGGACGCGTGAGTATAGGCCGGTTATCCGTTTGGTTGGGGTTGGGTATCCTGAAGCGTGCTTGTGTGAGACGTCCATTGGGCTCAGTAGTCCACCGGGCGAAGTGAGTGCGGACCCTCAGTAGTGCGGTTCCCAAACCCCGCGAGGGGCTGGGCCACGAACCAGGGGAAGTGAGTGTGTGAGTGAAAGAAGGCGCTTCGGAAGATGGGACAGAGGAAAAGCGAGCCCTCTGATCCCATGGGTGGGTCTGGGGTCCAGGCGAGGCTCCCGCAGATACCACCGGATAGTCCATTAGGCTTAATGATTAAACATTGGGATGATTACCCCTCTAGGCGGGGTAAGGATAAAGTAAAAATGATTCACTATTGCATGGAAGTTTGGGGTGGTAAACAAATTAGAGGGGACCATCTATATTGGCCTGTATTTGGGTCCTTTGAAGATTGGATTTGCCAGGCCCTAAACATCTACATACATTCAAAGGAACCTTTTAATTTAGAAGAAAGTGAATATGCACATTTGTGGATTGGGTCAGAGACCAGAGTGAATCTATATCCCTTAAAGGAAAAGGAAGGGGCTAGGAGAAAGAAACAGAAGGACGAGGAAGGGGTTCCTACCTCACCTCCCCCTTATATTCCACCACCCCCTCCTCCACAGCCTTTGGCGCCCCCCCCACTAGTGGCACCAAGGTATGAGAATGACTCTGCTCCTAGTTCCCCTGAGGAAAATAGGGTAGTAACCCGTAGCCAAACCAGACGGAGGGAGGAGCGGGCAGAGTTATATCCCCTTAGAGAAATTGCGATGGGGGGACCTCAACCTGGCATGGGGTATGTATCCATCCCACTTAACTCAGAGGATGTGAGAGAATGTTTAAAGAAGATTAGAGGGGTCAGGGGCTCTATCTGCTGGGGACCCGGGAGAAAACTGAGCCCTTGATAAAATTAAAAGTGGGTCCCCAGCGACAAGAAATAGAGTTCCTAGTGGACTCTGGAGCAGAAAGATCTACTGTTCAAAAATTGCCCCGGGGGTGTGAGACATCCTCGGAGAAAGTAGAAGTTATTGGAGCAAAAGGAGAGCCTTTTGGGGTTCCCGTAATAAAAAATGTGGTTTTGGAAAGTGATTCTAAATTTGGGGTGGGGTCCTTGCTGTTAGTGCCTGAGGCGGACTATAACTTATTGGGCAGAGATTTAATGATAGAATTAGGGATTGGCTTAGAAGTCATAAAAAATGAACTAAGAATTAAGTTGTGTCCTTTACGGACAGTTGATGAGGGGAAAATAAACCCTGAGGTATGGTACACTCCGGAGACCATTGGAAAATTGGATATTGAACCTTTTTCAGTGACAATAAGAAACCCAGAAATACCAGTGAGAATAAAACAATACCCCCTACCGATGGAGGGGAGACAGGGATTGAAACCTGAGATTCAAAGGTTAATTGAAAAAGGAATATTAGAACCTTGCATGTCCCCTTTTAACACCCCCATCTTACCTGTAAAGAAACCTGATGGGACATACAGATTAGTGCATGATTTACGAGAAATTAACAAACGAACGGTTACCAGATTCCCTGTAGTGGCAAACCCTCATACACTTTTAAGCCAGCTGGGCCCCAATGATCAGTGGTATAGTATAATTGATTTAAAGGATGCCTTCTGGGCATGCCCCTTAAAGAAAGATTGCAGGGATTATTTTGCTTTTGAATGGGAAGACCCGGACACTTACAGAAAACAACAATTACGGTGGACCGTTTTACCTCAAGGGTTCACCGAGTCTCCAAATTTGTTTGGACAGGCATTAGAACAAATATTGAGGGGGTACGAATTAGGTGGGGGGGTGACCCTTGTCCAGTATGTGGACGATTTACTGTTGGCCGGCAGCGATGAGGAGGCAGTTAGGGAGGAGAGTATTAGGTTGTTAAATTTTTTAAGTTTACAGGGATTAAAGGTGTCGAAATCAAAACTGCAATTTGTCGAAAAGGAAGTGAAATATTTAGGGCACAGATTGAGTAAAGGAACTAAGAAGTTAGACCCAGAAAGAGTTCAGGGCATATTATCATTGCCGGCTCCAAAAACTAAGAGACAGATCAGACAATTGCTGGGCCTTTTGGGATATTGTAGACAATGGATTGAAGGCTATAGTAGGAAAGTAAAATTTTTATATGCTAAGATATCTAAGGATGGCCTATTAAAATGGTCTAAGGATGATGATGAACAATTGGAAGTTTTAAAAATGGATTTGGTAAACACTCCTGTTTTGAGTTTACCGGATGTCAAGAAACCATTTTATTTATTTATTAATGTTGATGAAGGAACAGCATATGGGGTGTTAGCGCAAGAATGGGCAGGGAAGAAAAAGCCTGTAGGATACCTTTCTAAATTGTTAGACCCTGTAAGCAGAGGATGGCCTATCTGCCTACAAGCTATAGTGGCTGCGGCTCTGCTAGTGGAAGAGGCTCACAAAGTTACCTTTGGGGGAGAACTGAAAGTATTATCACCCCATAATATTAGAGGAATTTTACAACAGAAAGCTGAAAAGTGGATTACTGATGCCAGGCTCCTGAAGTACGAGGGTATCCTGATATCTTCACCTAAACTAGAACTTGAAGTTACTGGTTTACAGAATCCAGCACAATTTCTGTACGGGGAACCGTCAGAGGAAATAACTCATGATTGCCTGCACACTATTGAAGAACAAGCCAAAATTAGACCAGATTTGGAGGAAGAAGAGCTAGAGGATGGGGAAAAACTTTTTGTAGATGGATCTTCCCGGGTAATAGAGGGGAAAAGAAAATCAGGATATGCGATAATTAATGGAAAAACATTTAAGGTAATGGAATCAGGGCCCCTGAGTCCCAGTTGGTCGGCTCAAGCGTGCGAGTTATACGCAGTTTTAAGAGCTTTACAATTATTAGAAGGAGAATTTGGCACCATCTATACGGATTCCAAATATGCCTTTGGAATAGTGCATACATTTGGGAAAATTTGGGAAGAAAGAGGCTTAATAAATTCCCAGGGAAAGGGATTGGTTCATCAGGAGTTAATAATTGAAATTTTGCAGGCTTTACGGAGGCCGGTAGGAATAGCAGTGGTCCATCTAAAAGGGCATCAGCGGGGATTAACTCCACTGACAAGGGGAAACAATCTAGCAGATCAAGAAGCAAAACGAGCGGCTTTAATGATCTTCAAGGAAAAGAAAGATAGAAAGTTTCCTTGCAAGGATTGTTGGAAGAGCACACTTCATTGTAGCTGTGCGAATCCTAATTATCAGTTTTGTTGTGTGCAT
Organism: Chlamydotis macqueenii; assembly: GCF_036417535.1. Lineage (NCBI taxonomy): Eukaryota > Metazoa > Chordata > Aves > Otidiformes > Otididae > Chlamydotis > Chlamydotis macqueenii. Next base: position 49,696,495 of record NC_141592.1, read on the forward strand.
GGGGAAGAGTACCACCTGTACAGCTTCACTGTGCAGGAGACTCCCCGGCCACCCAGCGCTGTTTTGCTTACTGGTCGCTTGCTTTAATAAACCAAATTTTTAATTGGCCAATCTCTGTCAGTTAATTGGACAAAGAGGGCAGATAAACTATAACACACACAGTCATAGCTTTGCTCAGATTCCCGGGACTCACTCACGCTTTCACAACACAGGCATTTACACCATAAAAGGTCCTACACACACAAAATCCTTCACACAAACACTATGGTTCAACAAGTCCAAATCAGTAGCCAACACCCAATATCTTATTACAATAACCAAAAATCAATACCTAAAGAGATTTAACATAGCATCTCTCCAGTTGTCAACCTTCTGGCAGCTGCAAGTATCTTTTAAAATTGCAAGAGGCCCGCTTACCCTTCTCCTGCTTCTCATATACCGGTCATCAGCAGGTCCGTCCTGGCTCCCAAAAATGGGATGCAGCGGTTACCTTGGACTCACTCGATCTACTCTCAAGATCGCTAGCGGCCACCCTTTGGTCAGCAAACCCCCCCTTCCTAAGGTACCTTTCCTCCTAGGGACTAAGCTGTGCGCCGGACGTCTCCGTGCATCTCATCAGCAGCCCTGTTCCCTGTTTGAAAACATACCGTTTTTATCCGTAGATCCAGGGGTTTCTCTTCTGTTCCCGGGTGAACAGCTGAGAAGGGGAGGCTCCTCCGAGGAAATCTCCCGGGGCGCGCCTAGGAGCGTCCGCTCCGCAGCTGGTCTCCCAGCCGAGCAGAAATCCTCCTGGCTGGCTCGCCAAACTGACGTACGGAAAACAGACTCCACAATCTGTAAGATTGTAAAGTAGGTATGTTTATTCGGCGCCGGGCAGCACGGGGGGGGGGGTAATCCCACCAAAACCGTGCGCACCTGACACGGCAACTCACTTTGAATTTATACAACCAAGTGTTACATATACATGAAGTTTCAAAAACACGCCTATACATATGCATGAGCTATCCCCGCTTTGTATTAAAATTAGTTCCAAGGAGTCATTGGGTATTAAAATTAGTTCCAAGGAGTCATTTGGTTGGTTTTAGCTGGTTCTTCAAGGAGGCCCCTTAGTTCTTATCAGGAACTGTCCGTGTGAGGAGGTGCAGGACTTCTCGGTTCAGATAAAGAGTTCAAAGCACAAAGCAAGGCTCCTTGGTTCTTATCAGGAACTGTCCTTGTGAGGAATGCGAGACTCCCCCCCACCCCCCCCCGGATAGTTTTTACAATAGCTAGTTAGTAAAGCATAAAGCATCATATGTATTAGCATGCACAGCAATAATCAATAAATGCCATATCTATTAAAGTTTCTTTAACCCCTTCTCTCACTGTGACGCGTGGATCAAACTCTACAACTCGGAAAGAGTTATAAAGCAGGCATGTTTATTCGGCGCCGGGTGCATGGGGGATCGCTCTGTTGCAGATATTAGGAGTAAAAATGAATCACAGAATATAGAAGTGTTAAGAATCAACAGTAATTACAGATTATAACTTTAAAATAAGGAAACTGCCACTGACACCAATTTGCTGCTAGAAATCATAGAATCATAGAATAGTTAGAGTTGGAAGGGACCTTCAACGGTCATCTAGTCCAACCCCCCTGCAAGAAGCAGGGACATCCCTGACTAGATCAGGTTGCTCAGAGCCCCATCCAGCCTGGCCTTGAACGATTCCAGGGATGGGGCTTCCACCACCTCTCTGGGCAACCTGTTCCAGTGCTCTACAACTCTCATTGTAAAAAAATTTTTTCTAATATCTAATCTAAACCTACCTCCTTCTAATTTAAACCCATTACCCCTCGTCCTATTGCAACAAGCCCTACTGAACAGCCTTTCCCCATCTTTCTTGTAGGCCCCCTTGAGGTACTGGAAGACCGCTATCAGGTCTCCCCGGAGCCTCCTCTTCTCCAGGCTGAACAGCCCCAACTCTCTCAGCCTGTCCTCATAGGAGAGGTGCTCCAGCCCTCTGATCATCTTTGTGGCCCTCCTCTGGACCCTCTCCAACTGGTCCATGTCCTTCTTGTGTTGGGGACTCCAGAACTGGACGCAGTACTCCAGGTGGGGTCTCACCAGGGCAGAGTAGAGGGGCAGAATCACCTCCCTCGACCTGCTGGCCACGCTCCTCTTGATGCAGCCCAGGATGCGGTTGGCCTTCTGGGCCACAAGGGCGCATTGCCCACTCATGTTGAACCTCTCGTCTACCAACACTCCCAGGTCTTTCTCCTCAGGGCTGCTCTCGATCCAATCCCCGCCCAGCCTGTATTTGTGCTTGGGATTGCCATGACCCAGGTGCAGGACCTTGCACTTGGCCTGGTTGAACTTCATGAGGTTGGCACGGGCCCACCTCTCCAGCCTGTCCAGGTCCCTACCCTTTCCATCTATCCCCTACCCTTTCCATCTCAATCTGGGAATCGAGGTAATAGAGATAAGGGAGATTAATGAGATAATTTTTATTAATCGCAGAACTGTAGCCGCATAGGGAGTGGGACCCTAGAGATCTTATAATACACATTTGTTAGAAGCTAGCCTAGCATATCTTTAATACAATGGTAAGTCCCAAACACCCCCAAACACCCCCAAATCCCACCTGCAGAAATAGGCCCTGAGCCATCACTTTGGAGCCAGGAAAACCAAGGAGCATCGCGACCTGTTCTCAAGACCGTATATGGAGATTTCAAGGAGGAGTTTGACCAGCGAATTTGAGGAGGGGGTATTTTGACGACCACCGAGACCACCAAAAGACCCTCAACTCAAAAGACTGGGCATGCGCGAGTGGGTGGGGAAATGATGTAATGGTTTCTCAGAAAAATTATGTTTATGCATATTATTTCTTGGAATTTAATGAATATGTATAATTAATGTGTATTTAACCCGTGCTGTTGATCAAATGGGTGCGCACGCTAGGTGGAGCGATCCCCCGTGCGCCCAGCGCTGCAATAAAGAAGTGCCTGCTTCTTAACTTCTCATTGCTGTTAAGGAGTTTTGTTCCGGATTTCAGTAACAGTTTTGGCGACCCAGATGGGACACCGCTTCTGAACCTCGACGGATCCGAGGGATCGCGGGACCTCCAGTGCGCACCAAGGGATTCTCGGGGAGAACCCCCGATCCCCGGACCGAAGGGCTCGAAGCAAGACCCCTGGGATTAGGGTAAGGCACTTCTTTTATTTGGAATTTGGATAGCCTGCCCATAAGACGCAGCGAAAGCTTCGCAGGGTTGGGGCTCAGAGGGTACCCGTTTGGTTTGGGAGCCTAGGCGTCTGCCCGTAAGTCATAAGCGAAAGCTATTGCTGGGTTGGACATTTGTGTATTTGGGGACAATTGTCATTTGCATTATTTGGTATCTGGCATTTGATATATATTTGGACTCGGAACACGGTAACTGATATATGGAATATGGCATTTGGTTTTTGGAAACACCTGGTACTCTGGTATATATACACGTGTATACTTGCTATACTCGCTGTACTTGCTATACTTGCTATCTTTGCTATCCTCGCTATATTTGCTATATTCACTATATTCGTTATACTTATTACTTGTTATAATGTCCTTGTTTAAGTTGTTTAAGAGTAAGAGTAACAGTACGGGAAGTCTTAATGAAAAGATACTGAAAACATCACCGTTAGGATGTTTGTTGGCACATTGGAGTGAGCTGCATGATGATTTACGCAGGAGTAAAATGATTGAATATTGTAATCATTGGTGGCCTTTATATGTCCTAGAAGATCAGGAGAAGTGGCCAGTTAATGGGACTTTGAGCTATAATACTATTTTACAGTTAATGCTGTTCTGTAGAAGAGAAGGTAAATGGAGTGAGGTGCCGTATGTGGATTTGTTCTTTTACTTGAGACAAAGGACAGATTGGCAGAACGAGTGTAAGTTGATAAGTCGAGATAATTTGGTGATGGCATTAACTTCAAAAAATCAGAAAACTAAGAGAACTAAGAGTTGTTGCTCAGCTTGTGATATGGGGAAGAGGTGCATTAGGTGTACGGTGCCAAAAGAGGATGAAATGGAATTAGACTTAGATGTAGCCCCACCGGGAAGGGGGAGAGCGGAGTCTCTCTCCTCACAAGGAAGGAGTGAGTCAGGGCGAATAGAACCGGACAGTACAAGGGAGGAAACTGATGAAATATCAGAGGTAGTAGTTCATACTCCGGTGTCTAGACGAACTCGTCAGCAAACCCAGATGCTGGCTCCCTTAAGGCAAGGAGTGGGAGTAAATGGACCGGTATACGTTAAAACACCATTTTCTATCACAGATCTCATGGCATGGAAACAGGCAGCAGGGGTTTATAGAGAGGACCCAGAAAAGGTAGGGAGAGTGGTTGAAACAATTATTAGAACTCAGGATCCTGATTGGAATGATTTACAAGTGATATTAGATAATTTGTTGGATAGCACGGAGAAGCAGATGGTTTTAAACATTGGAAAAGCACAAGCAGAGGCGACAGGTGTGGGTGGAGCGTTCTCAGGAACACTGGAACAGAATTTTCCTTCGGCAGACCCCCAGTGGGATCCGAATGACCCAGTACATCGGGAAAGGCTAACTCATTACCAAAAATGGGTACTGTATGGAGTAAAACATGCAATGCCAAAAGCCCTGAATTGGTCTAAATTATATGAAATAAAACAAGACAAAACTGAGCCGCCTTCTGCATTCATGGAAAGATTGAAAGAAGCCTCTAGAAAATATACTGATTTAAAATTGGAAACAGAGGCAGAAGAACAACAATTAGCTTTAATTTTTATGGCACAATCACAACCTGACATAAGACGAAAGCTTCAAAAATTGGAGGGAGAGGACTCGAGAAGTTTGGTTAAAATGTTAGAAACAGCGTGGAAAGTTTATAATAATAGGGAGAGAGAGGAAGAACAGAGGAAAAGGGTGAGAGACAATAGGCTTATTGCTGTTTTAACAGGGAACGCAGCAGCAGGGAGGGGACGAGTTCGGGGAAAAGGAAATTTTAGAAACTCTGGTACACGAGAATCTAATGCACCTCTAGGAATAAATCAGTGTGCATACTGTAAAGAGAAGGGACACTGGAAAAGGGAATGTCCAAAGCTGCAAGCAAATCAGCAAGGGGTTATGAACATGATGGTTTTAGATGACTGAAGGGGACCGGAGGGGAACCCAGCTGAACCTCTGGTTGTAATTAAGCTGGGAAATGATAAAGTTGAATTCTTAGTGGATACTGGAGCTGTGTATTCTGTTTTGAATACTTGTAAAGGGAAACTAGGGAATAAAACCGCAACCATAGTTGGAGCGACAGGGAAAGAAGAAAATAGACCATTCCTTCAACCCCTTAATTTGAAGTTTGGAAATAAGGCAATTACACATGAATTTTTGTATGTGCCAGAATGCCCAATACCCTTGCTGGGTCGGGATTTGCTATCTAAATTAAATGTACAAATAGTTTTCAAAGGGGGAGAATTTTTTTTAAAGATACCAGAGTCAAAGGCAGGAGAAATATTAATGATTCAAGAAAAGGTTCAAATTCAGGAAATTCCGAAAGAAGTTGATGATGCTGTAATGCCTGTAGTTTGGAACACAGAGGTACCTGGAAAGTCTAAAGCAGCACAACCTGTAAAAGTGGACTTAAAAGAGAATGTGAAGCCAGTAAGATTGAAGCAGTACCCAATTAAAACTGAGGCTAAACTGGGGATAAAGAAATTAATTGATAAATTCTTGAAATATGGGATTTTGGAGGAATGTGAATCTGAATATAATACCCCAATTTTACCTGTGAAAAAGCCATCTGGGGAATACAGATTAGTGCAGGACTTGAGGGCAATAAATCAGATAGTGAAAGATATACACCCTGTGGTAGCCAACCCATACACACTCCTAACAGCTTTAGGAGAGAATTATCAATGGTTTACAGTGCTTGATTTAAAAGATGCTTTCTTTGCATACCTTTGGAAGAAGAAAGTCGAAAGTTGTTTGCTTTCAAGTGGGAGAATCCCCACACAGGACGAAGAACACAATTGACATGGACCAGATTACCACAAGGATTCAAGAATAGTCCAACAATTTTTGGAAGCCAATTGGCGAAAGAACTGGAGATGTGGAAACAGGATGGCCCTAAACCTGCTCATCTACTTCTACAGTATGTAGATGACATACTGATAGCGACGGAAGGAAGACCAGCATGCATAAAGGTAACAATTGACCTTTTAAACTTTCTGGGGCTAAGCGGATACAAAGTTTCCAGGACTAAAGCTCAGATAGCAAAACAAACTGTAATATATCTGGGTTTTGAAATTTCACAAGGGCAAAGACAATTGGGGACAGATCGCAAAGAAGCAATTTGCAGTATTCCGGAGCCAAAGAATACCCACGAGTTGAGAACATTTTTGGGAATGGCTGGGTGGTGTCGGCTGTGGATAATGAACTATGGTTTGTTGGTTAAGCCATTATATGAAGCTCTTAAAGGTCCACCATTCGAATGGGGTCCAGACCAGCGAAGAGCCTTTCAAAGCTTAAAACAAGCTTTGATGACAGCACCAGCCTTGGGACTTCCGGATTTGACCAAAGACTTCCAGCTGTTTGTATACGAAATAAAACATATCGCCTTGGGAGTGCTGACTCAGAAGGTGGGAAGTTGGAAACGACCAGTGGGATATTTTTCCAAACAACTGGACTTAGTAAGTAAAGGCTGGCCTGCTTGTCTGAGAGCAGTTGCAGCTACTGTGATGCTAATACAGGAGGCTCGAAAATTGACTTTGGGAAGAACGATGGTGGTATATGTACCACACATGGTGATATCAGTGTTGGAGCAAAAGGGGGGTCATTGGTTATCCCCGAGCAGAATGATGAAATATCAAGTGGTTTTGATGGAACAGGATGATGTAATATTGAAAACCACTAACCTGATTAATCCTGCAGTCTTTTTGAGTTCAGTACAGGAAGAAGGACAACTGGAACACGACTGTCTGGCTACCATTGAATATGTGTATTCCAGTAGGGAGGATCTGAAGGATGTACCTTTGGACGATCCGGACTGGGAATTGTACACTGACAGTAGCAGTTTTGTCGAAAACGGAACTCGCTACGCAGGATATGCGGTAACAACTGAGAAATCTGTTATAGAAGCAAATGCTTTACCCAACACCACCTCAGCTCAGAAAGCAGAACTGGTAGCTTTAACCAAAGCCTTGGAATTAAGCAAAGGGAAGAGAGTGAACATCTGGACTGATTCGAAGTATGCATTTGGTGTGGTACACGTCCATGGAATTTTGTGGAAAGAGAGAGGATTATTATCCTCGCAAGGATCAGATATAAAATATAAAGAGGAAATCTTGCATCTGCTGCAAGCAGTCCAAAAACCGACTGCAGTAGCAATCATGCACTGTAAAGCACATCAATCAGGAAGTGCGAAAGAAGCTGTAGGGAACAGGCTAGCAGACAAGACAGCTAAAAATATAGCCAAAAGAAATGCCTGGCAATTGGTGGTGATTCCTACCAAAACCATTACACTACCAAAAGAAAGGCCTAAATATTCAGAAGAAGATGAGAAATTAGGAAAATTATTAAATGCTAAGAAAAATCTAGCAGGATGGTGGGTTACTGCAACAGGCCAAGTAATAATTCCGCCATTGTTGATGAGGGAGATAATACAGACAAAACATAAGGAATGTCACTGGGGGGCAGAGGCATTAGTGGCTTTATTAAGGAGACAAGTACTGTCACTAAAGATGCTAGAGATGGCTAAGATGACAACTGCAAAATGTGAGATATGCTTGCAAAACAATCCAGTAGTAAAGAAAAAGGTTCAAACGGGAAAATTAAAATCAGGAACAGAGCCAGGAGACTATTGGCAAATAGATTTTTCAGAATTGCCTCGACAAAATGGGTATCGGTACATTCTGGTAGGGGTTGATACTTTTACAGGATGGCCAGAAGCCTTTCCTTGTCGCACCAATCAGGCAAAAGAAGTCATTAAATGGTTGCTGCAAGAGATTATTCCGAGATTTGGAGTAACAATTGGAATCTCCTCTGACAGAGGTCCCCATTTTGTTGCAGAGGTGGTCCAAGGTGTTAGCAAAATTCTGGGAATTACCTGGGATTTGCATACACCATGGAGACCACAGTCTAGTGGAAAAGTGGAGCAGATGAATCAAACAATGAAAAGGCAAATTAGTAAAATATGTCAAGAAACCAACTTGAAATGGCCCCAAGCGCTCCCATTGGCTCTTTTACGAATTCGGGTTCAACCGAAAAGTGGAACATCAATTAGTCCCTATGAGCTATTATATGGGAAACCTTACGAATCTCCAGAGCCAAATTTGAATATGCATTTGAAAGGGAAACAAGATGTCTATAATTATCTGCTTTCTTTAGGGAAAACTTTAACCGCACTTCAGAGTGCAGTTCTCTGGAACAGACCTCTGTCTTTGGAGAATCCAGTGCATGATTTCCAGCCAGGCGATTATGTCTATGTGAAGACGTGGACTTCTGAACCTCTCCAGGAACGTTGGAAAGGACCCTTTCAAGTACTGTTGACTACTTTCACTGCAGTTAAGATCGCCGAATCTGATGCATGGATTCATTATACCCGAGTAAAGAGGGCTCCAACACCTTGGCAAGTTGTAAATAGGGATCCTAAAACTTTGAAACTAACTCTGAGACATGTCTAATCATAAGTATTATCCTGAAACTCTTGGAAAGTGGATTCTAATCTGGGGAGTAATGTTGGTGGGAGTTTGGTCAAAAGTTGTAACTGAGTCACAAACTGAATTGATAAAAGGGACAGGTGACGAACAGGTGATATACCTTCCAAAGAAATCCCAAGAGGAAAATTTGATGGTAGGATTGATCAAGGGATTTGCCAATTTACAGAATCTAACACAAATTAACGCATGTTTACCCATACCTAAAGCAGTTGGTGAGTCCATCCCATGGGGAATTCTAACAATGAATCTGACTAATTCAGAACATGGGGCAGATTGTGAGAAATTAATGAATCCTCCTCCTATTAATGACAGTTTGATGGCAAGAAATATAACTCGATTGATTAAGGAATGGAAATGTGATGCAAAAGAAACAATTAGTTGGGACTCAATATGGACAATGTCCATACTATCTCGATTCCAATATATGGCCAAAACTTCTTGGTGTTTTATAGAATCATAGAATCATAGAATGGTTAGGGTTGGAAGGGACCTTCAAAGGTCATCTAGTCCAACCCCCCTGCAAGGAGCAGGGACATCCCTGACTAGGTCAGGTTGCTCAGAGCCTCATCCAGCCTGGCCTTGAACGTTTCCAGAGATGGGGCCTCCACCACCTTTCTGGGCAACCTGTTCCAGTGTTCTATAACTCGCATCGTAAAAAATTTTTTCCTAATTTCTAATCTAAATCTACCCCCCTCTATTTTAAAACCATTACCTCTCGTCCTATCGCAACAGGCCCTACTAAACAGCCTTTCCCCATCTTTCTTGTAGGCCCCCTTGAGGTACTGGAAGACCGCTATCAGGTCTCCCCGGAGCCTCCTCTTCTCCAGGCTGAACAGCCCCAACTCTCTCAGCCTGTCCTCATAAGAGAGGTGCTCCAGCCCTCTTATCATCTTCGTGGCCCGCCTCTGGACCTTCTCCAACTGGTCCATGTCCTTCTTGTGTTGGGGGCTCCAGAACTGGACACAGTACTCCAGGTGGGGTCTCACCAGGGCAGAGTAGAGGGGCAGAATCACCTCCCTCGACCTGCTGGCCACGCTTCTCTTGATGCAGCCCAGGATGCGGTTGGCCTTCTGGGCCGCAAGGGCGCATTGCCGGCTCATGTTAAGCTTCTCATCCACCAGCACTCCCAAGTCCTTCTCCTCAGGGCTGCTCTCAATCCATTCCCCGCCCAGCCTGTATTTGTGCCTGGGATTGCCATGACCCAGGTGCAGGACCTTGCACTTGGCCTGGTTGAACTTCATGAGGTTGGCACGGGCCCACCTCTCCAGCCTGTCAAGGTCCCTCTGGATGGCATCCCTCCCCTCCAGCGTGTCGACGGCACCACACAACTTGGTGTCGTCGGCGAACTTGCTGAGGGTGCACTCTATCCCACTGCCCATGTCGCCGACAAAGATGTTGAACAGGGCCGGGCCCAGCATGGACCCCTGAGGGATGCCAATCGTGACCGGTCTCCACATGGACATCGAGCCGTTGACCACCACTCTCTGAGTGCGGCCATCCAGCCAACTCCTTATCCACCGAGTGGTCCGTCCATCAAACCCATTTCTCTCTAGTTTAGAGAGAAGGATGTCATGCGGGACAGTGTCAAAAGCTTTGCACAAGTCCAGGTAGATGATGTCAGTTGCTCGTCCCTTGTCCACCGATGCCGTCACCCCGTCATAGAAGGCCACCAAATTGGTCAGGCACGATCTGCCCTTGGTGAAGCCATGTTGGATGTCACCAACCACCTCCTTGCTCTCCATGTGCCTTAGCATGGTTTCCAGGAGAATCTGCTCCATGACCTTGCCAGGCACAGAGGTGAGGCTGACCGGCCTGTAGTTACCTGGGTCTTCCTTATTCCCCTTTTTAAAAATTGGGGTTATGTTCCCTCTCTTCCAGTCATCAGGGACCTCACCAGACCGCCACGACTTCTCAAATACGATAGCCAGTGGCTTGGCAACTTCATCCGCCAGTTCCCTCAGGACCCACCGATGGATCTCATCAGGACCCATGGACTTGTGCACCTTCAGGTTCCTTAGATGATCCCGAACCTGCTCCTCGAGTACAATGGGCAGTTCTTCATTCTCGCAGTCCCTGCTTGCACCTTCTACAGCTTGGGCGGTGGGACAGGAACTCTTGTCGGTGAAGACTGAGGCAAAAAAGTCATTGAGAACCTCAGCCTTCTCCATGTCCTGGCTAACCAGGACACCAGTTCCCTTCTGGAGGGATGGCTCAATCTTTACAACCTGGCCACTAGTAAATGACAAAGGGACTACATTACGAGAAAAGGAAAGTCAAGTGTCCTGGTGGAAATGTGAGAAAATATACGATTGTAGTACTAAAGACATAGCAATTCAGGAGATTCCCCCTTTAGCCGCAGCCCTGAAATATGGTTGCCTGTGTAGAGGACTTAGAAATGACCTCCAATTGACAGAAACATTTAAACCAAAAAGGGGGACGTTCTTTAGTTGCAGGAGAGCTACCATTCGAAGCCCAGGACACTTAGTTTGAGCAATGAGTGATGGAACCTGGACGACTCATTTACCTATGGATGGAAAGGTAAAGCAAATTACTTTAGGAATGCCAACGTTATGCCCGCTTTGGAAAAAGTCTCCTTTTAAAGGACCCTTAGAAAATTTGAGGATAAAACGAGTAAAAAGATCGGAAGAAGATGATGATGAATGGAATGAACCCAGTACTGGAGTCAGAATTGGTTGGGCCCTAGAATCCTTGTTAACCCCTTTGGCCATATATAGAAATCGAGAATGGTTATACCAACTAACAGGGCAGGTGGAGAAATTGGCTAATGTGACAAGAAAAGGATTTAGAGATCTAAATCTACAATTACAGGCCACTTCCAAAATGACTTTACAGAATAGGATGGCTCTGGATATGCTTTTACTCAAAGAACATGGAGTGTGCGGATACTTAAGAGACAGGATAGATCATTGCTGCATACACATCCCAAATGTGACTCAAGATGTAGAATATGATTTGGAATTACTGTGAAAGGTTGAAAAGGAGACGCAAGAATTGCGACAGGATATACAAGATACATGGTTAGATAAGATCTTTAAGAGACTAGGTTGGAGTCTGAGTTCCTGGATTAGATCTTTGATTAACACAGCCTTCATTTTATTAATAGTTTTTTTGGGGATCATACTAATCTACTGTTGCCTAAAAAGACAGATTAGTCGTAGGACCTCTTTTAATCACATGATCATCCAAGTGGTGACAAGACACCGAAGCGAACAATCAATCCCGGAAAGCACCCCTCCAGCTTATAATGATTTACAATAGATAATCAATAGAATGAAAGTTTTGAAATGATTTTCAGAACTTTCAAAGGGGGGAAATGTTGCAGATATTAGGAGTAAAAATGAATCATAGAATATAGAAGTGTTAAGAATCAACAGTAATTACAGATTATAACTTTAAAATAAGGAAACTGCCACTGACACCAATTTGCTGCTAGAAATCCCCTACCCTTTCCATCTCGATCTGGGAATCGAGGTAATAGAGATAAGGGAGATTAATGAGATAATTTTTATTAATCGCAGAACTGTAGCCGCATAGGGAGTGGGACCCTAGAGATCTTATAATACACATTTGTTAGAAGCTAGCCTAGCATATCTTTAATACAATGGTAAGTCCCAAACACCCCCAAACACCACCTGCAGAAATAGGCCCTGAGCCATCACTTTGGAGCCAGGAAAATCAAGGAGCATCGCGACCTGTTCTCAAGACCGTATATGGAGATTTCAAGGAGGAGTTTGACCAGCGAATTTGAGGAGGGGGCATTTTGACGACCACCGAGACCACCAAAAGACCCTCGACTCAAAAGACTGGGCATGCGCGAGTGGGTGGGGAAATGATGTAATGGTTTCTCAGAAAAATTATGTTTATGCATATTATTCCTTGGAATTTAATGAATATGTATAATTAATGTGTATTTAACCCGTGCTGTTGATCAAATGGGTGCGCACGCTAGGTGGAGCGATCCCCCGTGCGCCCAGCGCTGCAATAAAGAAGTGCCTGCTTCTTAACTTCTCATTGCTGTTAAGGAGTTTTGTTCCGGATTTCGGTAACAGCTCCTCCAAAAGCACGCACACCGACAGCACATTTCTCCAAAAGTTTATACGGTGCAGGTATACATATTCATAGGATTGCACAATACAGACATACATATGCATAAGTGAAGCGGGGTTATTAAAAAAACACTTGTGTTAGCATTTCAGATCTGTCTCTGGTGGTCGTTTACTTCTTCAGGGGTCTTATCTTCCTCTAGATGAACTTTAGTCATTCACCCATGCTCTCCTTTCGCTTGGGGATTTCAGCAGTTTCCCGACTTCTGACCGAATTTGTGGTGGAACTAACATTCCATCCTTTGCTAGACATATTAGTCCTTGACAAATACCAGTTTCTTGACACATACCAGTTCCTGATAAGCTTAAGTGAGTTTCAAGGCAAACAGGATTGTTAGGCATTCTCTAGCAGACAGTTAGTCTCCTAAAACAAGCAATATTTAGCAGACCGCTAATTCCCTGTATCAACTGCTCTTGCTGACTTTTGGACATTATCCCCATTTCAAACATGATGTTTATCTTCCTGGCCCATGTTAATGAACAGGAATCTTTGGAATTTAGGAAGACCAAGACTTGATTTTAAACAGTTTATTAAGAGGTGTTTGTTCTTGGAACTACAGAGGCCCCACTCACCATCCCACTACCATCTGTACCAACAACAGCTTTATTTGGAAACTAGGATTGGGACTAGGGTCCACTTCCTATTTCTGATAGTTTGTTTACACTTTTTACAAAAAGCTTGCATTGTCATGGTAGCAAAAGCACAGGTCTAGAGGAAATAACTATGAGAAAAGGACTAAACTAAACTGATAATGAGTATCTGAAGCACTTTCATCCTGCCACATTTACAGCACAACTACATGACCTATTGGTGCAGTGATAAGCAAACAATGTCAGGCTGCTTTAGGTTTGTGTTGTGTTGACTACAATAATATTTTAATGTTAATAAATCTCATCATAACTTGAAAGTACAGGCAGAAAGTACATATGTAACACGGGGAGACAGAACATTAAACCACTCAAGCTCTAACAGCATGCTTGGCCCATTACCGTTTGTAAAGGCTGCTAAAAGTCATCTCCTTTCAGAAAGACGGGGCAGGGAACCCTTTCCCCACCTCCCTGACACCCGATGAGGTGTCATTTTGATTTATCTCAGAAGCTGCCACGTACTTGTTTAGATGAACTAAACTTACTGCCCTCCTTCAAATCCTGACACAGGAAACAGCATCAGCAGGGCACTTATGATGCAGTGTTCTGGTGTAAACATGCTACAGAAATAGGCCAGATTGTCAGATTATATTTTGTCGTAGTTCAGCCCCGATCGGACCAGACTACGCAGTCTCTCTCTCACTCCCCCCACCTTCTGAGAGAACAGGGAGAGAAAATATAAGAAAAACGGCTCAAGGTTTGAGACAAGGACGGGGAGAAATCCTTAAAGTTACCGTTACGGGCAAAACAGACTCGACTTGGGGAAAACTATTCATTTATTACTACAAACAGCAGGATAATGAGACAGGGAACAAGATAACCTCCCCCCACCCCTCCCTCTTCCCAAGCTTAACATTATCTTTACTACCTTCCCCTCCTGAGCGGCACAGGGGGGAAGAGGGAATGGGGGTTGCAGTCAGTTCATCATACGTTGTTTCACGCCGCTGCTTCATGGTCGGGGGAAGAACTCCTCACATTCCTCCCCTGCTCCAGCGTGGGGTCCCTCCCACGGGCCACAGTCCTTTGTGGAACTGCTCCGGCGTGGGTGATCTCTTCCACGGAGTTCAGTCTCTCTAGAACAGCTGTCCCAGCGGGCCCTCCACGGGCCACAGCTGCCTTCAGGCATCTACCTCCCCCGGTACGGGGTCCTTCACAGGCTCCAAGTGGATCTCTGCTCCTCCGTGGGCCTCCATGGGCTGCAGGGGGACAACCTGCTCCACCACAGTCGTCACCACAGGCTGCAGGGGAATCTTGGCCAGGAGCCACATTACTCCTCCCCCTCCTTCTGAACTGACCTTGGCGTCTGCAGCCGTTCCTCACAACAGGCTGGTAGATGTCTCTCAGGATCCTTTTTACATCTCATTCACTTCTCATCTCCTCTCCGCTTCTTGCAGCCAGGCTGGACCGAGTTGGGCCCAGTCGGCTGCCCGGCGGGAGGCCAGAGGGTGAAGCCTGCAAGGCCCATGAGGCCTGCGCCTCCCCCTCTGCGCCTCTGCCCCCGCTCAGCTTCTTCACATCTTCTCTTCTCTCTTTTTTTTTCTGCTTTCCCATTCTTAAATACGTTATCGCAGAGGCGTTATCACGGGACATTCTGCTACCAATCGGCTCGGCCTTGGCCAGCAGCAGGTCCGCCCTAGGCCCGGCCGAGTCCACTGAACAAAGGGGAGCGACTTCTAGCAGTTTCCTACAGAAGCTACCACCTTAGGCCCCCCCTTACTAACAAAACCACGACATATTTTCAATTTTTTTTTTTTTTTTTGCTTGGAGGGCTTTTAAAAAGTAAATGCTTAGAACAGAAACTGAGATATTTTTTTTCCTTTAACCTTCTGTTCCCAGCACTTCAGACCTGCACTTGACCCAAGAATGACTGGCAAGATGGGAGCCACAAGGCTCACCCGCCCCCCAACTACAAAGCCTGCCAGGAAGAAAACAAAACGCAAGTCACTCGGTGAAAGAAAGGGGAACTGGCACTTTCCTGAACAGCACCTCAGGTGCCGCGGTTTCAGTATGCAAAATCAACGCAGCTACACCACCTCACAACGTTTCCTCTCCTTCCCTCAAGCACAGCTGCTGGCACGGTAGCTCTAAATGAGATCGAGGAACTGCTGCAGCGTGCAAAAGAAAACAACAATTTATAGATTTATTTTTAAGGGCTCCTTTTAGGTATTAAGGGCCGTCCTCCCGGCCCCCTCTCACAGCCCCTCAAGTAGAGGGCAGGCAGCTGGTGAAGGCCCGGCCTCGGCGGTGCTGCAGTCCCAACGGGGCCTGGCTGCGGGCAGGTCCTTGCCATCAGCCCCACAAGCCTCCCTCGGTTAGCGTGAAGCAACGGATGCGGGGACTAGCCCCCTGAGAAACAATTTTTCTGCTGCTACCCCAGCTATGACGGGAAAAATGGAAACCAGTAATAATGGGACGCATCCCCTTTAAATACCTCCCCCGCCCCTCCCACGTGGTGCAGGGCAAGGGCGGGTATTCCGCGGTGCGTCACTTCTGTTTTTCTTACAGCGTAGAGGAGTCTTGCGTGGAGTAGGATGTGAGTGTTGGGGTTTTTGCTTGTGCTTACTTAGGGCTGCCGCCATTTTTTTTTTTGTCCTCTAGCTTCGGCTGTCGGAGGCTCAGCACCTTCCGGCCGGCGCAGGAGAGGCGTACTGGCCAACCGTGTGGCGAGGCTTCCCCTTTTCCTCGAGTGTACGCTGTGGAGTGGACCTGGGGCGAGAGGAGGAGCCGCTGCCATGTTGGGGGGGGAGGCAAGTAGGATTTGAGTGAGGGAGAAAATGGCGATGGGGAACCGCCCGGTTCCGTTTACCCTACGCCGGGATCTGGCTCTGCCTGGTGACGACCCTCGACGCTTTTTTTTTTTTTTTTTTTTTTTTTTTTTTTGTTGTTGCCTTTCCTCTCCTTCGCCGCTGGTAACCTGTGTCCCTCTTGCTGCCACCCTGCCCCGAGAGGACCTGGGTGTCCTTGCCTATCGGGCCCTCGCTACTTTCCCCTGGAGGGGCAACACGAGCCATAGAAAAGAGAAAGAGAGGAGGAAAAATGGTGCCTGGAATGCGCTTACCTGGTGTTTCTAGCTCGTCTTTCTCATTTTCCTTTCCCTCGTTCTCGCTTGGCCCGTCTCATTCCACCCTCGTTCTCCCTGGTACTTCGGTGTCTTCTCATGCTCTGCCTGGCAGCTTCTCCCGAGGGGCGCCCACCATCCCCCATTTATTTTTTTCTCTCGTTTCCGCTTCCACCTTCCTATTGTTACTCCCTCATGATGCGGTCTTGAGCGTTATCCTCTGCTGGTGCTCCCGCCCCCTGCGTATCAGACTTGTTCAGTTTCCCGATTTCATGTAATTGCCGTGCTTATTTTTATTTTGTCCCATTCCAGCTCTACTTTGCCTCCATCCGGCAGAGTGGCTTATGTGTGCTTCCCATACCTTGTTTCATTTTCAGTACTACAGCTTCCATCTTCGTGCTCTAAACTATTGCAACAGAATTTGCACTACTTTAGAACCACGTTGATCCATTAGCATTATTCAGACTCCCGTTTTTTCTTTTGCACATGGTTTATTTCATATACTTTTAAAATCTTTTATTAGCCTTTCCTAGCTGTAGTTTATTTTATGCAGTTTCTCCCTGTGATGCTTATTTTTATTCTGAAAGAAAAAAAAAGTAGCTATTTATTTGTTACAAAAGGTTTCTAGTAGCAGGAAAGATGTTCAACTGCTGTATCTAACCACGTGTTTGCATATTAGAGAAATGTAGAAGCACATCTGGTAACGTGCATTCAAGGAAAGTTGAATGTCTGCTTTTCTGGCAAATGAATAGACTCTAGTAACTGATGTGGTAAAGCTGCAGTGGACATATTAATTACAATACTAACTAAGATATTTTTTCAGCCTTTTGTATTACTGATGGGAACTTTAGCTTCACATATGACAATTCTGCAGCTATTGCTTGCAAATTCAACTAGGCGAAATACACGTGTAAGAGTATAGATAATGTTGGGGCCTTAATAGTTTATATTTATGAATGTAATATTGAGAATTCAATTGGAGGACAGTATTGTATTGTATTTTTTACATTATGGTTTTTACCATACCAGGGGGTATATGAAACTGGTGAAAAAGTGTCCCTTTGTAAACAGTTCAGAATCTAAAGCACTGCATTTAAGGCAGTTGCAGCAAAAAGGGAAAGAGATATAAGAGGGAAGAGCGTTTGAGATCACACCTACAACATGTATTAAAGCTTATATAAAAAGGTAGGAAAGTCTTCAGGAGGATTTTGAATAAGATGAGCATTTACAAACAAGTTTGAAGATGGTTTTCTAGCCATAATGAGACGTATTAATTGTATAGTGTTCTCATGTTATCTTTCTCTTCCCAGAATGCCTAAGTCAAAGGAACTTGTGTCTTCGAGCTCATCTGCCAGTGATTCAGATAGTGAAGTTGACAAAAAGGTGAACATTACAATAGTTATAAACTGCATATATTAACTCTTATATTTCAGGCTGGGGTTAAGGAATTAGCTGAGCATTATGTCACAAAATGCATGTCATACAATATGATTTGTCAGACACTTAAAAAACAAAACGGAACACCCCTCTCAACCCCAAAACAACAACAAAACAAAACCCACCCCCCAAACCCCCTAAGATTAGGGTTTGGGTGGATGCTTTTTGCTTTGCAGTAAACTTTTTTTCTTAAGTTGTGTTTTGCTTTCTTCACGATTTTCTGTATGGTATATCTAGCCACAAGCTTCCTGGAATTCTTTGCTGCTTTGTGGCAAGCGATAGAATGCTTCTGTATAAGCTGCCCCTGGTGGCAAGAATTTGGACTAATTTTGAGGACACTCCACCTGCCCCCCCTTCATTTTGGTATCTGGATTACTTGCAAGTCCAAACCAAAAACCTCCACTTGCCATGTGCCACTTGTTTATCTTGTTCAAATGTTCTTTTTCTGTTTCAAATTCTTACATTTACTGTAATACCATCTGTTAGATTTTCACTTAAAAGCTGAGCCAACCTGAATGTATTTGAGTTGATAATGTTAACTGTTTTAAATGTATATATTTAGTGTTCTCATTTATTTTTAATAATTATTTAATTTATAAGTTTGTATAAATGTATAAGTCATTATGAATACAACACTGAATTTTTCTTTTTAAGAAATGCTAGGTGGTAATGCAGACATCATGTCTTCTAGTGCAGTACGCGAAGAGACTCTATCTGCTTTACTGAACTTGTTCAAATGTGACTTGGTTGCACTTAGTAACTTGAGTGTTTTATAAAATCTTAATATAAGAGAAAATGATCAGGTGATTTTTGTTGTTGTTAGACTATGTCCTTTCAGGAATACGTTTCCCTAACAGTCTGCTTCAGTGGGCGGTAGGATTTTTTTTTTTTTTTTTTTTTTTTTTTCTATGACAACCTTTCCATGTTTGTTGTAAGTGTTTGTCTTTAAAAGAGGTTATCTACAATATGATTCTAGCGGATGAGACTAATTTTTGGTATCTTTGTATTACTCTTTCCTTGGGGCAGACATGATTACTATATAATCATTAGTAGAAATAGTAACTCTGTAGCATCTGCTAGCAGAGTAATCTGATTTACAGGTGATACTATCTGAATGTTTTAAAAACACTTTGAGTTTATCATGCTATGGACAGAGGTTGAACTCCAATTTGAAAAAAAAAAATAATCTCCTCTGTTGGATTTGATTTCCAGATCCTTTCTTCATTATCTCATCTATTTTTTTATTTTTTTTTTTTTTTAGAAGAGTTGTTAACTGTCCTGCATTTTTTAAGTGGAAAGGAAGGTGAAACTTCCATCAGACTTTAAAATTTTAGTTAAAACTACTGAACGACTATTACTGTGCAAAAAGAGTAGATGTTTTGAAATGTATTTTCATCTAATTCAGTTATCTTTAAAACCAACGTATTATGGTAAACTTCACTGGGAATAGAATTAGGCTCATTTGAAGATTTTTTTAAAACTTATTTTTTAATTCCATTCTAAATGTACGGTATTGAATTCCTGCCTTCACAGAAGGAAGGTGATAATGTGTATTGCATAGTAGTAGTTTGTAAACTCTAATGTAAACTTTTTTGTAACTTATGCATGAAACACAACTCATTTTATTTCTTCTTTTTTTATTCTTGCTCCAAGGCAAAGCGGAAAAAGCAAGCAACTCCAGAAAAGCCTCTAAAGAAACAAAAGACTGGTGAAAGTTCAAAAGGTGCAGCTTCTTCTAAGCAAAGCAGTAGCAGAGATGAGAATATGTTTCAGGTAAAATTGATGACTCTTGTAGAGCCTGGTTAAGGTAACCATTCACATCATATTCAATATAAATTTTATGAGGTGATCTGAATATTTTGATAGCATAGTGCTTGGTCTCCTGAAGCCTTGGTCAAAGGGGATTATGATGCTAGCATGCAGATGAGATGCTCAGAGAAAGCATTGTCAGGTTTTATCAGAGTAAAAGAATCTGAGTTGTGGCAATTGATTCTTACCCTCATGTCTTTGCCCATGGTAACTCTATGGGTAGTAATTTTGTCTGTAAATACAGTACTTAGTATGATTATACTGTAAATATTGGATCAGGACAGTCTCTATGTGGAAATGTGGTGTTTTTTTTTTTTTTAATCAGGGCTCCTGAAAGAAAGATTCTTGGAAACCAAAGTATGGATACTTCATTCCTATTTAACTAGGTCAAGGGCAACTTGGCTTCTGTCTTATAAGGCAGTGTCTTGGAATAAGCTTGCTTGTTCTTTTATGATGCAGGTTTTTCTCACTGAACATCCAAAAAGATTGTGATTTTTGACATTGTCCTTATTTTTAAAATGGGATGAATGTAAGCTTTTCAGTAGCAAGAAGCATTTGTGAATTCAAGGTATTGCAGTTCCTGGGGTTAGCTGAGGCAGTAGCAATGTGTGCTGAAAGCTGTGCAATAATATATGTAGCTCAGAATTACCTGTTTTACAGATGTGGATCAAGACTTATTGAATGTCTATGTCTAGCTGGCTTGAAAGGGGTAGGAGATAGGAGAGGAACTAAAATTCTTGGAGAATTTGATTCTTAGGTTTGTGAAAGGGTATGGGAGAGGTGCCTAATAATGTGGTTCCAACACTGAGTAAGGCAAAAGAAATTATTTTGGACTGTAGCTGTGCAAAATAATATGGCAAAAAAAAATTATAGAGAGAAGACCTGCTCAACAGATACGGAAATACAGGATAGTTATTTTTAATGTATCAATTCCCATTTTACTCTTCATGTACAATTGGAGGGAGAGCTTCAGTTTAAGACACTGGGCATCAATGCCTGGACTTCCCCATCAAAGGAAGAATATAATATTTTTAGTTTTGTTGGGGCATACTTTGATCCATGTGGGAAAAATGAGATGGTATCTTCTATACCTAATGAGGTGAACTGCAGTTAGAACTCAAAACAACTACGTATAGGCTTTATGCTATGTTTGTAATAGGTTCAGAAATTCCAGCCTCTGGGAAAATGGTTAACATTTTTAATGCTCTCCTGATGTGCAAAAAAAAAAAAAAAAACCCCACAAAACAAACAAACAAAAAAAACCCAACAAACCAGCACCAAACAAACAAAAAAACCCTCTTCAAATAAAAGCAAAAGTGTTTGTGTGCTCTGATTTCTTTCAACTTTTTTGACCTGAGATGATAAAACCTTACTAAAAACAGACAGTAGAAGACTCATTAGTCTGGTAAGTGCGGAATTCTTCCAGTGTTGAGTAAAGTACAGAAAAAATGTTTCAATATCACCTTGACCTAAACCATCAGTGTTCCTTTGTCTGCCTTTTAGTTACTCAACAACAAAAGTTTTTTAGATTGCTTATTGTGCTATGTAAAGCATTGTGGGGTTTTTTTTTTTCATGCTATATTAACTTATGTGTGTTAACTAAGATGCAGCCATTTGTGTAGAAATAGCACTGTAGGTCTCAGGATATTTCTCTCTTCCCCCCTATTCAGGAGAGCATGCTAGAAGACCTAATTGCATGTTATTTTTTTAGGTATGGTTTTGTTTGTTCTAGGACTATTAGTAATACTAGAAACTCTCATTTCTGCTTCCTCATGGTGGTAAAATGATCTCCCTGCAGGTGACTTTGCAGTATAACTTACAAGTGTGGTTTTAATTGATGGAAATCGGGCTGTAAAGCATTCATAGGATAGTCAGAAGTTCTGTGGCATCCATATTGTGTGTGGGAGTGGCAGCAAATAATGTGAGCCTTAGCGGTTTGCTGTTCTACACCTTTGGGCTGTGTTCTTAAAGTATACAATTTCCCTTAATATTGAGCTCATTGTGACTGCTGTATTCAAAAGAATCAGCATTATCATAAAGATCTGCATTTTGTTATTTTTGTTTGAAACTTATATTGGTGTAATGGTATTCTTGAAACTAATTATGAAGAATAGAATAATTGTAAGCAGAAGGGAATTAATTCAGTATAAGAGACCAAGTGTATTTTATTTATTTACATGTCTTGGCCTTTTTAGGTTTTTTGGTAACCTAGTATACTTTGAAATTTGTTAAAGGATTTGAGCATGGTTGAGGTGTGGAAATTTGTTTTACTCTCTCTTATTTGTGATGTATTACTAGAGGTCCTAAGGACAAGCATTATTTATGTTAAAGTGGAAGGGCTTTAATGTCTTCTGATATATTTAATTCAATAGAATAGTATATCTAAGGAGATATTTAATAAAAAGCATATGAACTTGACCATGAAGGTTGAACTGCAGTAACTACCCTGCTATAAATCATTAAAGCCATTGGAACACTAATGTGGTTACAGGAATACAAAGGTGTCTTAGATCAGTGAAATTATTCTAGGAATACCAGAATTTCAGGTAACTGAACTTCAAGAAACATCAATCTACTTAAATAAATAAATTAAATTTTGATTGAGGTTTTTAAACTCTACTTTAGAAGCCTATTTAAAGCTTTTAGTAGTGGCAACTGTTTTGCTTAGAGTTCAACTAAACATTAATGTGAGCATTCAGCTGAAATCTAGACAGTGGTGTAAAACCTAACTTCATATGGAACTATTTACATTTAAGGTAGACTGAGTAAATGATGTGTACTTTGTATTATTGTCCCTTGCCTTACTGTAGTTGAATTAAGACATGTAGTCTTATCTTTAATAGTCAAATCCTAAATCCTTTTACTGTATTCGGAGCTATAATCTGCTATATAGAATCATAGAATAGTTAGGGTTGGAAGGGACCTTCAAAGGTCATCTAGTCCAACCCCCCTGCAAGGAGCAGGGACATCCCCCACTAGATCAGATTGCTCAGAGCCTCATCCAGCCTGGCCTTGAACGTTTCCAGGGATGGGGCATCCACCACCTCTCTGGGCAACCTGTTCCAGTGTTCTACAACTCGCATTGTAAAGAATTTTTTCCTAATATCTAATCTAAATCTACCTCCCTCTATTTTAAAACCATTATTCCTCGTCCTGTCACAACAGGCCCTACTGAACAGCCTCTCCCCATATTATATCAGATTTTATTTCTTAGAACAAATCTGGAATTACTTGGCAATGCCCTAATAATCTTTGGTAGACCTGGAAAAAAAAAGTTATGGAGTACTACTACTTGAAGAAGCATTATAGGGTAAAACCAAGAAATGTTGTTCATGTAGGCTGTTTAGGATATCCTTTGCCAGCGGTACTGACAGATCTGGGCATGGTGCCAAGTTCGAACTGAAAGAACTCTGCTACTGTGACATCATACCTTATTTTTGACTGTTAAATTTGTAGTACTGTGAAAGTATTTAATAAATCACAAAATGCTATCTTATGAACTTTTTAATTTATGCTTTGAAGTAGAAAAACAACTGGTTCAGGCTAATGGTATCTAAAGATGCCTCAATTGGTTTAAAAGAAACTTTAGAGTTAATTTAGCATGATCTGGATAAGAAGAAAAATTACTTTAGCAAACATAAAGCATACTTGCTTTTATTTATTTTGTGAAATAACAACTTTTATGACTTAAACATCTGTGGATGATTTTAGTTGACTGGAGAGTTGTTCATGCTTTCTGGTCAGACTTAATGCTAGTAAGATATGTTTGGCCCTCTGTTAAATTATGTCAAAGTGCAATATGCATAAATTAAGGAAGTTGAAAACTAAAACTAATGATTTATCAGGAAGGAATATTCTGTTTTTAAAATTACTTACTTTAGAATTGTGTTCTTACACTTTATGAAGAATCTAGAATGCTAAGTATTTCTTACATGAATTGTATTTGATTGTGATTCTATTACCTAATTTGTGATTCTCAAATTCACATTATACTTTGAATTTGTGTGAATGAATAGGTGTTTTTATCAAATTTTTCCAAATTTGATAAAGCCTAAATATGTAGTGTAATGCATAGTTGTAAGTTTGCATGTAGTCTCTCTTCCCTTCCTCCCTCCCTTTTTTTTTTTTTTTTTTTTTTTCCCCCCCCTTTGTCCTAAATAAAAAGAAGCCCTCATAATTCAGTTAAGCCACTGTGGTGTGAAAGTAATTTCATCCTTTGTGTCACGGTCCACTCCGGACTCATGATGGTTCTTTTACTGTGATCTCAAAGTGCAAAATTAAGGCGAACACGCCAAAGGGTGTTGGTTTCAAAGGTTGGTTTCAATCAAAACAGTACAAACTTTATTTTGCCCATAAAGCAGCACACGATAGGTAAAAGGGAGTGGAAAGGAAAGATAAGTAAAGATAGGAAAGAGGATAATAGCTCCCACCACTGGTTCAAGGTGTCCCTATGGTCCCAGATCCAGGCAGTGTCCCACTGATCTTCATGATTGATGTCGATCCTTGGTGGGGAGACTTCTCTCTCTGGGGATCATAGAATCATAGAATAGTTAGAGTTGGAAGGGACCTTCAACGGTCATCTAGTCCAACCCCCCTGCAAGAAGCAGGGACATCCCTGACTAGATCAGGTTGCTCAGAGCCCCATCCAGCCTGGCCTTGAATGATTCCAGGGATGGGGCCTCCACCACCTCTCTGGGCAACCTGTTCCAGTGCTCTACAACTCGCATTGTAAAAAATTTTTTTCTAATATCTAATCTAAACCTACCTCCTTCTAATTTAAACCCATTACCCCTTGTTCTATCACAACAGGCCCTACTGAACAGCTTCTCCCCATCTTTCCTGTAGGCCCCCTTTAGGTATTGGAAGACCGCTATCAGGTCTCCCCGGAGCCTCCTCTTCTCCAGGCTGAACAGCCCCAACTCTCTCAGCCTGTCCTCATAGGAGAGGTGCTCCAGCCCTCATTGTTAGGGGTTGACCTTTTATGCTAAGTAACAAACCTTGCTCCTCCTTTGCTTTGGGGATCTCCGCCTTCCTCGGAGCTCATTATCCTGAGCAAAGTTCGGAGCTCATTATCCTGAGCAAAGTTCTGAGATGGCTGTTGCGCTCCATCTTCCTTGATAGCAGCTATGTGGTTATCTTAGCAGCTTGGGTCCTTCCCTGATAACAGAGAATGGACAGTCCACTCAGTTGCCACTTCAGGAGTGCTGCGCCTCATTTAGTCTCTGTTCCAGGAGCATTGCACCTCTGGCTTCCACAGAAACCGCACTCCACACATGGGAGCAGCAACTGAGGCTTACAGCAACTCATCCGTGGAAACTGCATTCCACTCATGGGAGCAGCAACTGTGTCTCAGTG
The DNA here is from genome assembly GCF_036417535.1 of Chlamydotis macqueenii. Classification (NCBI taxonomy): domain Eukaryota; kingdom Metazoa; phylum Chordata; class Aves; order Otidiformes; family Otididae; genus Chlamydotis; species Chlamydotis macqueenii. Next base: position 49,721,637 of record NC_141592.1, read on the forward strand.
AGACTGCTCGCAGCAACTCATGACAAGTTGTGAGCCTAACTTTTAAGCCACATTAAATCCATAGTCCAACTGGAGGTGCCGTGTCCCCGATGACAAGGTTGAGACAATGCTGATCTTCTGACTGACTCTTACACTGTGCTACATGCTGGTAAACTTAAAGGATTTGAATGGTTTTGTTTTGGAACATCTGGTACAGTACAATAGTCAGTTTCAATGAAGTGCCATGAGGACTTGGGAGCAGGCATGGGACAGTTGGTGGCTTACTTCTGTTTCCATCTGTATTTACTGTGTTAAAAAAAAAAGAAAAAGAAAAGGGGGAAAAAAAGGGGGGAGTAACCCTTTAAAAATTGTGTTTATCTCATGTGAATATCTAATTTGATTTCTGTACATGTGAATATCTAATTTGATTTCTGTACATGTGAATATCTAATTTGATTTCTGTACATATGGATTGGATTAAAATTCAGATTTGAGAGTAGAGTTCCCTCTTCTCTGTTTGTTTACAAGTGCTACTAACAAAGATGGTTATAATAGAGGCAACATTTTATTTCAGAAAACAGTAAATTAGTGGTTTTTGTAAGAGGTAAGCTTGTTAAGAATATAGGTATTCTAGGAGAACCATGTTTGCATTGAGCATTGAATACTCAACTGATTTTTAAGTCATTCATCCACTTATATCGTCATTACTTATTTGCCTACTGACTACTCTGGATTAAGCTCTTGATCTAGTTGTTTCTCTGGTCTCTAAAATAATCTACAGTGTGCAGTGTTATGTGTCAGAGTCTGATACTGCTGGGAAAAGTGAATGCTGTAATATGTAAAATACATAAAAGATATCCTTATATGTGTTTTGGCAGATTGGCAAAATGAGATATGTCAGTGTTCGTGACTTTAAAGGGAAAGTCTTAATTGATATTAGAGAATATTGGATGGATCAAGAAGGTGAAATGAAGCCTGGCAGAAAAGGTATTGTTCTGCTTCAAGTTATTTTGTATTAAAACATTGTCTGTAGTTTGCTGGAAAACTTTGTGTATCAGATTTTTATACTTTGTTACTATATTTTAGAGTAATATTTTTACTTTTTAAAAATAATTTCTATTTTAACAGATGATTAGTTTTATCTGTAGATGATAAACAAAAGCAAAGTGGTTTCATTGGCCTGAGTCTGTTTTTCTAAATGGATCCTCCATGATTTATGGAAAACAAGGTATCAAATACAAGTAAATTTCGTATGGGAGTTATATACATAGTCATACATTTTCCCATTGATTAACTTAATCAACTCCATTTCTTGCTTTTATTACAATTGGATTTCTTATTTCAAAAGTCACTGAAAAGACTTAAGTTACTCATTTGTAATAAGATGTTAATTTCTTTAAAACAATGGTGATCTTCAATTTCTATCAAGGTTTATATTAAAATAATTAAAATATTTAATGTTACTAATTTTGTAAAAAATAGTTCAAGATTTTAGTTCAGGTGAAAAATACTTCAAGTGTTTGTGTTTTGGTACTGTGCTTCTAATATGCAACATAGCATAAGCCATTGTACCTTTAATTGCTACTCCCATACCTACTTTATATGGCATGCCTTTACTGTACCATTTTCAGAACTTTGCCACCTGCAAGATGGAGATGCGAGGACAGTTGGAGTAGTAGTGCTTTCCTTAATGTCATGTTGCTTCTGTTAGAAAAGCTTACTTTTAATCATTTTTCATATTGTGCCAAGGAAAGAGGTAAGTATGAAATATCCTGTCCTGGAGATTGAAGACGTTTATTCTCCTAGCGTGTCCAGAAGCAAATAGATGTTTGGAAAGCTTGAGAAATGTTTTCAATTGCTCTTAAATAACCACTGAGAATAGGTTTGTATGAACAGCTGTACCAGTACTGTAGAGGAAAATTTCTTAGTTCAGATGTATTGCTGCTACTTAAAGATTACTCCAACTTCTAAGGACTTTAAACTGCTTTGTTTTGAGGTGGAAATCAAAAGTATATGCAGTTTGAGTGGTAAACTACAATGAAACTTGATGGGTATGCCAACTGACAAAAATTGCATGATGTATTTAGAAACATTTATGTGGCACAAGAATCTGAATTTTATTAGGATAAAATTGATAACAATCTGATACAGTATGTGAGTCTAATGTTCCATTGATGCACTTGTGAGCCTCTTATCTAGCTATCCTAAAACCAGTATGAATAGTTGAAATTGTGTAATAAAATAGAAAAAAAAAGAAATCCAACAGTTGAGAATTGTTGTGTCAGATTGTTTCCAACAGCAGGTCTGAACTGCATACAGTTTATCTGATATGTTGTTCAGGGACATCTTGAGGATGTTGGGTAATGATTAGCACATCTGGCCTGTTTTCAAAAGAAACCTGCCCTCTAAAACTGATCAAAAACTGCTTAAATAGCTCTGTGCAGACCACTCACTGCTCTGATAAATGGTGCTCTGATAAGACAGTGGTGGAAGAAGAAGAAAAGAAAAGTGATGAGCCCCAAAAATGGAAATCAAAATGTCACCTGTTTTCAGGTCCTGCTCCACCTACAGGGAGAAAGCATTGAAGGAAGCCTGATCACTGAGGGGGCAGAGTGGGGGTAAATAGTAGAAGAGCCTTGCTGGAGAGAGTATGAGAGGTAGGCCTGTGAGTCTGTAGTTGCATAGAGTTGATATGAGATTTTAGGGGAAGAATGAGGAGACTAAAGCACAAATGAAACGTGCCTGTACTTGAACTTGAGGAACTACAAATTTAGAACTGAGGACATGGGTTGTGGGGCACTAAAGAATAGAATGTCACTAGAAGCTATAGCGAACAAAACAAAACACGATGGAAGTTATTTTTTGAGAGTGCTATGGTGTGGAATAGAGTTTCTCCAAAATGTTACTTAAGAGTCAGAATCTTAAGGTTGGAAGAGACCTACAAGATCATAAAGTCCAACTGTCAACCTAACACCACCATGCCTACTAAACCATGTCCTGGAGTGCCACGTCTACACGTTCTTTGAACACCTCCAGGGATGGTGACTTCACCACTTCCCTGGGCAGCCTGTTCCAGTGCCTGACCGCTCTTTCAGTAAAGAAGTGTTTCCTAATATTCAACCTAAACCTCTCGTGCTGCAACTGGCCATTTCCTCTCATCCTATCACTAGTTACTTGTGAGAAGAGACCAACACCTGCATCCCTACAGCCTCCTTTCAGGAAGTTGTAGAGAGCAATGAGGTCTCCCCTCAGCTTCCTCTTCTCTAGACTAAACAATTGCAGTTCCCTCAGCCACTCCTCATAAGACTTGTTCTCTAGACCTCTCACCAGCTTTGTTGCCCTTCTCTGGATGTGTTCCAGTGCCTCAATGTCCTTGTACTGAGGGGCCCAAAACTGAACGCAGTATTCAAGGTGTGGCCTCACCAGTGCTGAGTACAGGGACAAAATCACTTCCCTACTCCTGCTGGCCACACTGTTCCTGATACAAGCCAGAATGCTGTTGGCTGCCTTGGCCACCTGGGCACACTGCTGGCTCATGTTCAGCTGACTGTCTACCAGCACCCCCAGGTCCCTTTCTGCCAGGCAGCTTTCCAGCCACTCTTCCCCATACCTGTAGCATTGCATGGGGTTGTTGTGACTGAAGGGTGGGACCTGGGACTTGGCCTTGTTGAATCTCATACAATTGGCCTTGGCCCACTGATTCAGCCTGTCCCTCTGCAGAGCCTTCCTACCCTTGAGCAGATAGACACTCTTGCCCAGTTTGGTGTCGTCTGCAAACTTACTGAGGGAGCACTCAATGCCCTCATCCAGATCATTGACAAAGATATTAAACAGAACTGGCCCCAGCACTGAGCCCTGGGGAACACTGCTTGTGACTGGCTGCCAACTGGATTTAACTCCATTCACCACAACTCTCTGGGCTCGGCCATGCAGCCAGTTTTTAGCCCATCACAGGGTATACCTGTCCAAGCCATGAGTTGCCAGCTTCTCTGGGAGAATGCTGTGGGAGACAGTATCAAAGGCTTTGCTAAAGTCCAGGTAGATAACCTCCACAGCCTTTCCCTCATCCACTAGGCGGGTCACCTGGTCACAGAAGGAGGCCAGGTTGGTCAAGTAGGACCTGCCCTTCAGGAACACATGCTGGCTGGGCCTGATCCCCTGGTTGTCCTGCACATGCCAGGTGAGCACACTCAAGATGAACCACTCCATAATCTTCCCTGGCACTGAGGTCAGGCTGGCAGGCCTGTAGTTCCCTGGATCCTGCTTCCGGCCCTTCTTGTAGATGGGTATCACATTGGCAAGCCTCCAGTCATCTGGGACTTCCCCTGTTAACCAGGACTGCTTATAAATGATGGAGAGGGGCTTGGCAAGCTCCTCCACCAGCTCCCTCAGTACCCTCGGGTGGATCCCATCCGGCCCCATAGACTTGTGTGTGTCCAGGTGGCATAGCAGGTTGGTAACTGCTTCCTCCTGGATTGTGGGGTTTTCATTCCACTCTCTGTCCCCATCTTCCAGCTCAGGGGGCTGAACACCCTGGGGATAACTGGTCTGACTATTAAAGACTGAGGCAAAGAAGGCATTAAGTACCTCAGCCTTCTCTTCATCCTTGGTGATAATGTTCTCCCCCACATCCAATAAAGGGTGAAGATTCTCTTTGGCTCTCTTGTTGTTGTTGATGTATTTGTAGAGACATTTCTTGTTATCCTTAGCAACAGTGGCCAGCTTGAGTTCTAGCTGGGCTTTTGCCTTTCTAATTTTCTCTCTTCACAACCTTAGGAGCTCCCTGTACTCTTGTTGAGTTGCCTGCCCCTTCTTCCAAGAGCAGTGGACTCTCCTTTTTTCCCCTGAGTCCTAGCAAAAGCCCCATGTGCAGCCAGGCCAGTCGTCTCCCCCACCGGTTTGTCTTAGGGCACATGGGGACAGCCTGCTCCTGCGCCTTTAAGACTTCCCTCTTGAAGAAGGTCCAGCCTTCCTGGACCCCTTTGCCCTTCAGGACTGCCTCCCAAGGGACTCTGTCAACCAGTGTCCTGAACAGGCCAAATATGCCCTCTGCAAGTCCATGGTAGCGGTTTTGCTGACCCCTCTCCTTACCTCTCCAATAACTGAAAACTCTATCATTTCATGGTTGCTGAGCCCAAGACCACATCTCCCACCAGGCCTTCTCTGTTAGTAAACAGCAGGCCAATCGAGGCACCTCCCCTGGTAGGCTCACTCACCAGCTGTGTCAGGACACAGCTTCCACACACTCCAGGAACCTTCTAGACTCTTTCCTCTCTGCTGTGTTGTATTTCCAGCAGACGTCTGGTAAGTTGAAGTCCCCCACGAGAACAACGGCTAGCGATCGTGAGACTTCCGCTAGCTGCTTTTAGAACGCATCATGGAATCGTAGAATGGTTAGGGTTGGAAGGGACCTTCAAAGGTCATCTAGTCCAACCCCCCTGCAAGGAGCAGGGACATCCCTGACTAGGTCAGGTTGCTCAGAGCCTCATCCAGCCTGGCCTTGAACGTTTCCAGGGATGGGGCATCTACCACCTCTCTGGGCAACCTGTTCCAGTGTTCCACCACCCTCATTGTAAATAATTTTTTTCCTAATATCTAATCTAAATCTACCTCCCTCTATTTTAAAACCGTTACCCCATGTCCTGTCACAACAGGGCCTACTGAAGAGTTTCTTCCCGTCTTTCCTGTAGGCCCCCTTGAGGTACTGGAAGACCGCTATAAGGTCTCCCCAGAGCCTTCTCTTCTCCAGGCTGAGCAGCCCCAACTCTCTCAGCCTGTCCTCATAGGAAAGGTGCTCCAGCCCTCTTATCGTCTTTGTGGCCCTCCTCTGGACCTTTTCCAACTGGTCCATGTCCTTCTTGTGTTGGGGGCTCCAGAACTGGACACAGTACTCCAGGTGGGGTTTCACGAGAGCAGAGTAGAGGGGCAGAATCACCTCCCTCGACCTGCTGGCCATGCTCCTCTTGATGCAGCCCAGGATGCGGTTGGCCTTCTGGGCCACAAGTGCACTTTGCCAGATCATGTTAAACTACCAGCACTCCCAAGTCCTTCTCCTCAGGGCTGGTCTTGATCCATGCTCTGCCCAGGCTGTATTTGTGCCTGGGATTGCCATGACCCAGGTGCAGGACCTTGCACTTGGCCTGGATGAACTTCATGAGGTTGGCATTGGCCTACCTCTCCAGCCTGTCAAGGTCCCTCTGGATGGCATCCCTCCCTTTCAGCATGTCGACGGCACCACACAGCTTGGTGTCGTCGGCGAACTTCCTGGGGGTGCACTCTATCCCACTGTCCATGTCACCAAAAAAGATGTTGAACAGGGCTGGGCCCAACACAGACCCCTGAGGAATGCCACTCGTCACCAGTCTCCACATGGACATTGAGCCGTTGACCACCACTCTCTGAGTGCGGCCATCCAGCCAGTTCCCTATCCACCGAGTGGTCCGTCCATCAAACCCATTTCTCTCTAGTTTAGAGAGAAGGATGTCATGCGGGACAGTGTCAAATGCCTTGCACAAGTCCAGGTAGATGATATCTGTTGCTCGTCCCTTGTCCACCGATGCTGTCACCCCGTCATAGAAGGCCACCAAATTGGTCAGGCACGATCTGCCCTTGGTGAAGCCATGTTGGCTGTCACCAATCACCTCCTTGCTCTCCATGTGCCTTAGCATGGTTTCCAGGAGAATCTGCTCCATGACCTTGCCAGGCACAGAGGTGAGGCTGACCGGCCTGTAGTTGCCTGGGTCTTCCCTGTTCCCCTTTTTAAAAATGGGGGTTATGTTACCCCTCTTCCAGTCACCGGGACCTCACCAGACTGCCACAATTTCTCAAATACGATGACCAGCAGCTTGGCAACTTCATCCGCCAGTTCCCTCAGGACCTGCAGATGCATCTCATCAGGTCCCATGGACTTGTGCGCCTTCAGGTTCCTCAGATGTTCCCGAACCTGCTCTTCAAGTACAGTGGGCAGTTTTTCATTCTCCCAGTCCCTGCTTTTGCCTTCTGCAACTTGGGTGGTGGGACAAGAGCCCTTATCGGTGAAGACTGAGGCAAAAAAGTCATTGAGTACCTCAGCCATGTCCATGTCCCAGGTAACCAGGTCACCCGTTTCCTTCCGGAGGGGGCCTACATTCTCCCTGGACCTCCTTTTGTCTCTGCCATACCTATAGAAGCCTTTCTTGTTACTTTTGATGTCCCTGGCCAAATTCAATTCCATCAGGGCTCATCTACCTCTTCATTCTGGTTGGGTGGTCTATAACAGACTCCCAGCAGGATATCTGCCTTGTTGGCCTTCCTCCTTATCCTTACTCATAAGCATTCATCTTATCATCACCATTGTTGAGCTCTATGCAATCGAAACACTCCCTGACGTACAGAGCTACCCCACCGCCTCTCCTTCCTTGCCTGCTTAAAGTATATGTTATTCACAGTGCTTTAAGAAACAGGAGGAAGAAACTCCAGAATTATGGTACTTTTTAAGTGCATAGAAGTTCAGTCTACAGAGATATGGCTTTTAGCAGCCAACAGGAATACAATTGATTTCCTACATTTCTTTTGTGCTGCCTTCTGTCAAGGCCAGAGCTGTATTTTACTTCCTGTGTTTAGCCTAACACTTGTGAATTAATTTGTTACACTGCAGTTGTTTTCTTCGTAAGTTAAACTTGTCCAGAGATAAGCTAAGGTCTAAAGTTCAACTGAAATGTTCCAGATAATAGCTTAACTTTGTAACTGAGATGATCGTTACACTTGAGGTAGCTTAAGCATTAATAGTTGTGACATAGACTTTGTGTATGAAACCAGCCTTGACAGTAATTTCTGTAAGATCCTGTACTATTTTCTTTTTGTCCTAAGTATTTATTTTTAATGCATTTCAGGTATATCTTTAAATCCAGAGCAGTGGAACCAGCTGAAGGAACAGATTTCTGATATTGATGATGCAGTAAGAAAACTGTAAATACAGAGCCATACAGAAACCTTTATCATTTTAGTTGGTTTAAGTGGTCTTTTTACATTGGTTTGTTTTTTCAAATATTGTTTTCCAAGCTATTGTATATTTGGATTGCAGAACGATTTGTAAGATGATTACTTTTTTTTTTTTTGCATTAAAAGTGTATTCTGAGTGAGGCTATTTGTGTATACTTTACTAAAAGGAAATGTGTTGCTTTCACCTTGTGGTATAAAATAAACAAATCAATATGTAAAGCATAGTTGTTTATGGCCTTTTGATTTAAGGTGTTTGCTGATAAGGCCACCTAAGAGCTTTAATCTTTGTTTTAGTTTCAGTTTAGTTAACTGTTAATAGGAATTTGTTTTCTGAGGAGATTTCTTAAAATGTCTCAATTTTTTTTTCTTTTATTTCATACTCTTTGGTATTGCTCTGACAACTTTCTCCTTTAAGACTTGATACAAACAGTGAAAACCTGGTAAAACACATTTTTGTAGATAATTTTAAATACTCTATTTGCTAATTTACCGTATGTATTCAGATATAAACAGTCCTGAGTGTATATAGACTTTTTTGTATCACTTGCATGAAGTGTTATGCTAAACAACAACACTTGAACACAAGCCACACAATATTTCTTCCTGTTTTCCTATGGCTTACTTGACTTGGAAAATACAATGAGTCTTTATTCTTGGACCCTAGATTTTAGAATGTGATGCGTAAACTTTTACAGTAATAGACATACACCTTAGAGTAAGATAGTATTTAAAAGCTTCAAATGTGGTTATTAGTTAGGTACTTCTCAAGCTTTGTGTTAAATTCATTCTTGAACACATACTGGCTTGTTATTCTATAGAAAAGAACAGTTAACCTATCTTTGTAGGGCTTTTGTTCATGTGATAGTATTGTGTAAACAATGATGTTTAAACTAGGCTGTAACACAGGTTAAACAGTCAGTCAGAGTTAAAACTGCTTCAGCCAAAATGTCTGGCTATCATGCTTTTGCCCTGTCCACGCCGCTTGCCCAAACCATTTAACTTGGCTTGCCTTGCATGGCTTACATGCGCACAACTGTTTTATCTTTCATACAGAAGATATTTAGCACTTAAAATGGAGTGTGAGTACATAGTTGATCATGACTCTAGTGAACTTCACTTGTCTACCAGTGTACTATTCTGGTAAGAGAAGCTTCTGTACAGTGGAAGCTCTATTAGACTAGATGCTGCCCCGGTTGAAGGGCTTCTTGGTAGGTGTCACAAACTGTGGAATGAACACGAGAGAATATGATGTTTGAGTAGAACTTTGAGAGATAAGAAGCATGCTGGTATAGAAGTTAATGGTGAAAGATCAAAGTTAGCTGGCGCATAACAACTACAGTGAAGAATTGTATATTAGTGGAATTGGAGAAGAGTTTATTTTCTGACTTAATTCAGTTAATTGAAGGAAGATGATGAAACAACTTAATGAAAATTGACATTTCAAGACAATGTCGAACTTATTGGATTGGCTGTAATTTTCCCATTTGATATTAAATTTAACGTATTTTTAAAATTTTATATACATAAACAGGATTTACTATTTGTTTAATTTTGAAATATCTTAATATAGTTGTTTATATTGCAGACATGCATGGACGTTCTGTTCTGCAAAGCGCCATACACATACTTTTCCTGTGCTGGAGTTTATAATTCAATACAAATGGGTATTGAAGGGTGAGGAAGGGTGACTTCATCAAATTAAATATAATTTAATTTAAGTATTATGTCAGATACTTCCACCTGCTTTTTAACTTACCCATTGTTGACATATTTCAAATAAAGTTAAGATCTGTTTCTGTATAGCTCAGAAAATCTTTTTTAAGAACTGCTTGAGGGTGAATAAAAGGGTGAAGAGATGTTTTGTTGTAGCAACTGCATTTTTTGGGCACAACATTCTTTTTTGAGTTACTCTTAATGGCATGTAGGGTATTTGGACCAAATAGAATAAATATGAAATATCTGCTAAAATTTCACAGTGAATTAAATAAATTGCTTCAGATAACTATCAACAGATTCTAGGTGGTGTGTTTTATTTGCGGTATGTATATGATTTTTTTTCCTTTGAATCTGAAATTTTGCTACCAGATTTCACCCATTTTACCTCAAAACTTTCATGTGGCTACTTTAAAGTGCATGATTATCATAACAGAGGGAACATTGTCCTAACTTAAACTACTGTGGTAGTAGGTCATTGGATGGCAGTTGTGTATCAGAATACAATATAATTATGTTCAGGAAGGTGGAGAATTAAATTCATTCATTTTGAGGGAGTAAGTGAAAAAGTTTTAATATAGTGATTAGTTCTCTTGTGGAAATTGATGGTAGAGACGTTCAAAGAAAATAGTATTTGTTAACCAAGAACTATTAGTTCCTCTTACAGATAGCACCCTTGCTGAATTTGTGGTGATAACTACTGGAGATGTTTATCCCATTTTACTTGAGAAAACTTGGAGCAGTTTGATTTTACTTAACTTGTATGTTTAAAAATAGTTTTTCATCTGCCAGTTATATTTCTGCCTGTAATAATGATAAAATATAATATATTTTGCCTGAGCCAGTCTTAATGTCTGCATGACTGTCCTACAAAAAAGATAACTAATAAACTATTCCGTTTCACAAACAAACTCAAAATGGAATGTGTTTAATTGTGAGGGAATTCTTTGCACCTCAGATGACTGATGTGCTGATTACTTGATAAAAATGTGACACTTTCAATGTTATTTTGTAATGAATAGTTGGTAGTGATTTGTCATGTAATTTACTATGGCTATAGTCTTTCTAATTTTAGAAGAAAATTAAGATGTTTTTAAAAATAAAGATTATTTTCTTGCAGACAAAATGGTAGTTGGGGCATGTGAGATATGTTCACCTGATTCGTGTTAACGTGAAGCAATACTAGGGTTGCATGGTGAAATGTGACCCTCTCTGTATATGGAATCTTTGATTATCCTGTTTGTTCTTCTATAGCCACAGGCTTAGGGGAAACAGGAAGATATGTACGTAGTTCTATAAGTTTTGTTTAAAGTTATAAACGTCTTTGGGAGGTTTATTTAAGTTATTAAAAATGTGTTTGGCAGGATACACTCCTGCCTTAGTAGTTTGACATAATTAAGGATTTTTACCTGCTTAACAGCGCTGTTTGCATAAGAAGGACGCTTGACAATGGAGCGAACAAAAGGCGGGAAAGGCGGACTGGGGGCTGATGACCACGGGCATGTAAACAACCCCAAATATGGGACCAGCCGCTTCTGTACTTTTAGCCAATTAACACCTGTATAGTGGCTAGTGATACGCTCTTGGCCAATCAGTACCTGCCGCGAACAGTGGAGTGTAGATTGTGAGCTCCCCCCCCAAAAAAAAAAAGGAGACAGGCACGATGGGGGGACCGGGAGAGGTTATAAATACTGTAACTGTAAACAAAGGGGTGTGCGTCTTGGTGGAGCGAAGACTCCCGGCGCACCCAGCACTGTTTGCTTGTTTCTATTCAATAAATTGGAAACTATAATTGGAATCCTGTTTTGGGACTCAACTCATTTATAACAGGCACAAGTAGAAGTGTCCATGGAAGAAAATTGTGCATGTATGAAAAGACTGTGTAATACGAGAAAAACACTGCTCCCTTTCCCATTGAAGTGGCAAAAGAAAGATGCATTTGATTCTTGATATTTATGCTGGGCATATTAGCAATATGTTTTATAAATTAAACCTAATATGGAGCTTAGGAGGAAAAATACATCACAGAGCTGCCAAAGTTACCGTATGTGTGCTAAATCAAACTGTCATGTACAATGTTGCTCTTATGTGGAGAGGTTCATATTGAAGTTAAACAAATGCAGTACTAAGTTTGATATTTCTGTTAAAGGAAATGCCCCGGTTATGTACTTATGTGATCTGTTAGCAAAAAAATGATGATTGTTATTCTGGTAACCATATGGAATGTTTCATAATTTGTTCTGATGTTATCTACTGCAGAGGGACCACTGGAAATATGCACCCTCCAACTATAATTATCTTGATGTTCAAATAAAAAATAGTTAAATGGCATTGTGTAGTAACAGTTTGAACACTTAGAAATAAATGAAGACTTATGTTAACATAGTGTTATTTTTAATAGAAGTTTAGCTTCACTACAACTTATTTTTTCTTAAATAGCCATTTTCTAAACAACTTGTTTCTTGCAATTGTTGTAATTTGGAAATTTGAAAACTTAATCATCTTATACTTGGTCCATGTTTGTGGGTGGATGATTGCTTGTGGGATCCCTTGCTCCAGAGGGATAAAAGTTTTTCATTATGATAGAAGAACAAGTGCCATGTAAATATTGAAGCAGCAGATATAAACACAATTTCAAACACCAAACAGAAGGAAAGTGCCTGATAAGTTGCTACTGTTAAGAAAATGGCTGATTATCTTTTGAGCGGAGTTTCTTTTTGATATGTGTTGTAGTTCAGCCCCAACAGGGACCAGACTACGCAGTCTCTCTCTCACTCCCCCCACTCTCCAAGAGAATAGGAGGAGATTTGACAAACAAAAGAAAACCAGGAAAAAAACCAAACATGCAGGTTGAGATTGAACAAAAAGTAAATTTAACAGTAATGACAGAAGAAAACGATAGAGTGATGGAACACAAATACAGTATAATAGCTCACAACAGATCTCCACATCCAGTCTCTTCCAACTAGCAGGGCCTCCCTTCAGCACCCTCCTCACTTATATACTGAGCATGATGTCAGATGGGATGGAATAGCCCTTTGGCTAATTTGGGTAAATTAACCCCAGCTGTTAGCTAATTAGTTAACTATCCCAGCCATAGGGGCTACCAGCTTCAGTTCTCCACCCAGCTCAGGTAAATATTAACTCTATCCTGGCCAGAACCAGGACAATATGACAATAAATGTAACCGTAGATTAGATAGAAAAAAGCTTCTCACCCATTTATTTATCATTGGTCATAGTTATATTAGTGTAGACTTCTTTAGGAAGGATATTTTTCACATGCTTGTTGTGACTGATCTGTAGGGAGTGAACTAACTGACTGTAGCCTTGAATCAAACAGATTTTTCTTCAAGTAATTTTGATTAGTTTAGCAATTTATAGTGACAGAATCAGAAATTACCTTGGCTCAAAGGGAAGAAATTGAGTTTGATGTTGATGGAGGGTCATCGTGTACTTCCTATTTACTGCCAGGTAGGATTCACCTTTGACTGTAGCTCTTACTACATATGGAAGAGCAATCCAATAGGCAATGTTTTTCCTGTTGTTAATCAAGCTTATTGTCCCCTGCTATCAATATTGTTATGTAAAAATTTGAAGACACCTGCTGAAGAACTGAAATAAATGTTCCTTGGCTCAGTGGTGGTTTATCAGGGAAGCTTAAATTGTGCTGTCTTGTGAGCAGAGGGACATGCCATTGGTCATGGGGTTAACTTAAAGGCTGAGAACATGGTGACACAGCTGTTCCCTTGTTATGGCACATGTTATAATCTGTAAGATCTGCTTAATTTGATTTTCAATGTACTTTTTTCTTTGAATGAATCCGTATGCTTGTGTTTGATGGGATGGCGAATGAGGTAGGAACTGAGGATGGGTTGAGGAGTCAAGTTTTTAAAAACATTATTGTCCTTTGGAAGGAGGTGTGCTCTCCATAATCCTAAAGGTGAATAGAGATTGCCATAAAACTGCAAAAGTTGGTGCAATGCACAGACTATGTTCTTGGCAATCTCTAGGTGTATTTGATAAGGCTAAATAAGAAAAACATTTTATACCTCATTGACCACCATGCCCGATAGACTATTGTTATATATCAGTTCACTAATGAGGTAAAAACTGCTGAAGTAAATAAATAGTAAGATTTTTACATACTCCCGTTACTTGTGATGCATAGAGAATAGCTATCTGTATTGGGTTTGCGTGGCAAGGTTTTGATAGTGGGGGGAGCTACAGGGATGACTTCTGTGAGAAGATACTAGAAGCTTCTCTCATGTTTGATAGAGTCAATGCCAGCTGGCTCCAAGACGGACCTGCCACTGGCCAAGGCTGACCCAGTCAGAGGCAGTGGTAGTGCCTCTATGATAACATTTTGTGTTGGTTTTATTTAGTGGGGGGGGGCTACAATGGCAGCGTCTGTAAGAAGCTACTAGACGTTGTTTCCCCTTTGTCTGATGGACTCGGCCAGGCCTAGGGTGGACCTGCAGCTGGCCAAGGCTGAGTCAATTGGTAGCAGAATGTTCCCTGATAACGCCTCTGTGATAATGTATTTAAGAAGGGGAAAAACAGAAAAAAAAAAAGAAGTAGAGAAGATGTGAAGACGCTGAGCAGGGGCAGAGAGGGGCAGGCGTGAGCCTTGTGGCACCCCGTGGAAGAAATTACCCACGCCAGAGCAGTTCATGAAGGACTGCAGCCCATGGGAGGGACCCCATGCTGGAGCAGGGGAGGAATGTGAGGAGTTCTTCCCCTGAGGAGGAAGGAGCAGCGTAAAGCGACATGTGATGAACTGACCGTAACGCCCATTCCCTCTTCCCTCCTGTGCTGTTCGGGGAGGGGAAGGAGGTAGAGATAACGTTAAGCCCGGGAAGAGGGAGGGGTGGGAGGAAGTTATCTTGTTCTCTTTCTCGTTATCTTGCTTTGGTTTTAATATTAAACGAATAGTTTTCCCCAAGTTGAGTCTGTTATGCCCGTAACGGTAACTTTAAGGATCTCTCCCTGTCCTTATCTCAAACCTCAAGCCTTTTTCTTATATTATCTCTCCCTATTCTGTTGGAGGGTGGGGGGAGTGAGAGAGACAGACTACGTAGTCCTGAGTGGGGCTAAACTACAGCACATATTTAAGAAGGGGTAAAAACTGCTGCACAACACAGCAACTGCAGCTGGAGAGAGGAGTGAGTACATGTGAGAGAAACAATTCTGTAGACACTAAGGTCAGTGAAGGAGGAGAAGGAGGAGGAGGAGGAGATGCTCCAGAGCACTGGAGCAGAGGTTTCCCTGCAGCCCGTAGTGAAGACTATAGTGATGCAGGCTATCCCCCTGCAGCCCATGGAGGACCCCTCACTGGAGCAGGTGGATGTGTCCGAAGGAGGCTGTGACACTGTGCTGGAGCAGGCTTCTGGTGGGACCTGTGGAGAGAGGAGCTCACACTAGAGCAGGTTTGCTGGCAAGACTTATGACCCTGTGGGAGCCCATGTGTCATAGTTCAGCCCCAATCGGGACCAGACTACGCAGTCTCTCTCTCACTCCCCCCACCCTCCAAGAGAATAGGGGGAGCTGATATAAGAAAAACGGCTCAAGGTTTGAGATAAGGACAGGGAGAAATCCTTAAAGTCACCGTTACGGGCAAAACAGACTCGACTTGGCCAAAACTATTCATTTATTACTACAAACAGCAGGATAATGAGACAGAGAACAAGATAACCTCCCCCCACCCCTCCCTCTTCCCAAGCTCTTATCTTCTTATCTCTACTACCTTTCCCCCACGAGCGGCACAGGGGGGAAGAGGGAATGGGGACTGCAGTCAGTTCATCATACGTTGTTTTACGCCGCTGCTTCATGGTCGGGGGAAAGAACTCCTCACGTTCCTCCCCTGCTCTGTTGTGGGGTCCCACCCATACGCCACAGTACTTTGTGAAACTGCTCCGGTGTGGGTCATCTCTTCCATGGAGTGCAGTCTCTCCAGAACAGCTGTCCCAGCGGGCCCTCCATGGGCCACAGCCTCCTTCAGGCATCCACCTCCCCAGTGTGGGGTCCTTCACAGGCTCCAGGTGGATCTCTGCTCCTCCATATGATCCGGGGGATTATCATCACTTGGATGCAATATTCCTCGTATTCGTTGAACAATTTAAGAGATAAACAGGGAGTGATTCCAGTTTTGGAGCAGATCCATTTGGTGTTATGGGCTGGTATTAGCCAATCAGCAGGGGGCTTCCCTTTTAGGGAAGCTTTTCTCTTGCATAATTTATTTTTCTCTGGGGGTACATTTCCAATACATCTCCCTTGTCCCGATACATGTTGCATTGTCAGGCCTGGTTTTCAACCTTCAGAATCCCATAAACATTGTATTCGGTTTGAATCATTTACCCTTTTCTGGTAGGATCATTATTATCCAAAACAAATTCAGAATAAAGGAAAGTGCTGGCCCCATGATCCTCGTCTCCTTAATTTTAATTCCAAGTTTCTGCTGCGGGAGTGACTGAATGATTTCTCTCTCCGAATGTCAGAGTTGGGTCAAAGGAGTCCGAGCTCTCGTGATAGAGGAGGTTGTATATTAATCCCCACCGTGTTATGCCTCTGCCTCCTTTGCCTACTCTTTTGCTTAGAGCAGCGAGGTTTATTATCTTCTCGGCAGCAGTCGTAGTCTTCAGGGGCGCCTCCTTTTCTTATCACCCAATCTCTGTTTATTGCAATGCATGGTGCAAAATGCTTTTACCGGTCACTAGCATGATCCCGCTTAAATAGGCCAGATTGGGTCAGTTAAGATGACTAGGGCAAATCTGAACTATGTGACACATCACTTTCCTTAAAGGATCATATATAATTAAAATTACAATTACAACTACAATTCTGATTTCAATATAGTCCTTACATATCCATGTATTTTCCAGGTCTCCAAGTGTCGTTCTTCTGCAAAAAAAAAGGATAACAAGCAAAGCGTCTCCGCCTTACCGGTACATATTCATTGCTCAGTTCAATTTATTAATCTCTCTTTTTCTTCGCAGTTTTAATTTCAAGGTATTCAGGTCTCCAGAGCTCTCCCACTGCTCCTCGGAGATGGGTCCTTTTACCCAGCTGGCATGGGTCCACCCCCGTTCAGCAGTCTGGATGGCGGTTTCTGTAGTAAGTGAAACAAGATAAGGCCCTTCCCAGCGGGGAGTTAGTGAGGCTAAGGGAAGGCATTTCACCCAAGATAATTTGGTTTCCATCATTAATTTGGTCAGTTGTTTCTTTATTTCACCGTTTACCCACTCTATTTTTCCCGAACTCTGTGGGTGCCAGGGTGTATGATATTCCCACTTGGTCCCCAAAGCAGTAAAAACTTCTTTTACGATTTTTGAAGCAAAATGTGGTCCCCTGTCAGAGTCAATAGTTTCAACAGAGCCATACCTAGGTATCACATTTTCAAGCAATAGTTTTGTCACCGTTTGGGCAGTGGCCCTGACTGTTGGAAATGCTTCTACAAAGTGTGTTAAATGATCTATTATTACCAACAAATATCTATACCTGCTTACTTTCGGTAGTTCGGTGAAGTCTATCTGAATTTTGGCGAAGGGTCGGTGAGCCAAATCTCTTCCCCCTAATGGTCTTTCTCTTAATTGGTGCTTGTTCACTTTTTGGCAAATTAGGCAATCTCCAATTATTCTTTTTGCGATATTATATACCCCAATACATGCATATTTTATAGCAAATTGATCTCCTAGTGCTTGAACCCCCCAGTGGGTGTTTTCATGGTACTTGCGCATGATTCTTATAGCCATAGTTTTTGAAATGACCTCTCGTCCATCAGGAAGTTCCCATTCTCCAGATTTGACTTCCCTTGCCCCCATTCGGACTAACTTGTCTTTCTCCTGCACAGTGAAGCTGTACAGGTGGTACTCTTCCCCATGCACACAACAAAACTGATAATTAGGATTCGCACAGCTACAATGAAGTGTGCTCTTCCAACAATCCTTGCAAGGAAACTTTCTATCTTTCTTTTCCTTGAAGATCATTAAAGCCGCTCGTTTTGCTTCTTGATCTGCTAGATTGTTTCCCCTTGTCAGTGGAGTTAATCCCCGCTGATGCCCTTTTAAATGGACCACTGCTATTCCTACCGGCCTCCGTAAAGCCTGCAAAATTTCAATTATTAACTCCTGATGAACCAATCCCTTTCCCTGGGAATTTATTAAGCCTCTTTCTTCCCAAATTTTCCCAAATGTATGCACTATTCCAAAGGCATATTTGGAATCCGTATAGATGGTGCCAAATTCTCCTTCTAATAATTGTAAAGCTCTTAAAACTGCGTATAACTCGCACGCTTGAGCCGACCAACTGGGACTCAGGGGCCCTGATTCCATTACCTTAAATGTTTTTCCATTAATTATCGCATATCCTGATTTTCTTTTCCCCTCTATTACCCGGGAAGATCCATCTACAAAAAGTTTTTCCCCATCCTCTAGCTCTTCTTCCTCCAAATCTGGTCTAATTTTGGCTTGTTCTTCAATAGTGTGCAGGCAATCATGAGTTATTTCTTCTAATGGTTCCCCATACAGGAACTGTGCTGGGTTTTGTAATCCAGTAACCTCAAGCTCAAGCTTAGGTGAAGATATCAAAATACCTTCATATTTTAGGAGCCTAGCATCGGTAATCCATTTTTCAGCTTTTTGTTGTAAAATCCCTCTAATATTATGGGGTGATAACACCTTCAATTCTCCCCCAAAGGTAATTTTATGTGCTTCCTCTACTAGCAAAGCTGCCGCTACAATAGCCTGTAGGCAGATAGGCCACCCTCTGCTTACGGGGTCTAATAGTTTAGAAAGATATCCTACAGGCTTTCTTTTTCCTGCCCATTCCTGCGCTAACACCCCATATGCTGTGCCCTCATCCACATTAATAAATAGATAGAATGGTTTCTTTACGTCGGGTAAACTTAGAACAGGGGCATTCACCAGGTCTGTTTTTAAAGAATCTAATTGCTTTTCATCATCCTCAGACCACTTCAAAAGACCATCCTTAGTTATTTTTGCATACAGGAATTTCACCTTTTTACTATAATCTTCAATCCACTGTCTACAGTATCCCAAAAGACCCAGCAACTGTCTAATTTGTCTCTTAGTTTTTGGAGCCGGCAATGACAGTATGCCTTGCACCCTTTCTGGATCTAATCTCTTGGTTCCTTTACTTAGTCTATGACCGAGATATTTTACTTCCTTCTCAACAAACTGCAGTTTCGATTTCGAGACCTCTAGTCCCTGTAAGCTTAAGAAATTTAACAACCTAATACTCTCTTTTCTAACCGCTTCTTCGTCGCTGCCAGCCAATAATAAATCATCCACATGTTGGATGAGGGTTACCCCCTCCCCTAGTTCGAATTCCTGTAGTATTTGTTCTAATGCTTGCCCAAACAAGTTGGGAGATTCCGTGAAACCCTGGGGTAAAACCGTCCACCGTAATTGCTGTCTCCTGTGAGTGTCCGGATCTTCCCACTCAAAGCAAAATAATCCCTGCATTCCTTCTTTAAGGGGCATGCCCAAAATGCGTCCTTTAAATCAATTACACTATACCACTGATCATTGGGGCCCAACTGGCTTAAAAGTGTATGGGGGTTTGCTACTACTGGAAACCTGGTCACTGTTCGTTTATTAATTTCCCGCAAATCATGCACTAATCTGTATGTCCCATTGGGCTTCTTTACCGGCAGGATGGGAGTATTGAAAGGGGACATACAGGGTTCCAATATTCCCTTCTCGATTAGTCTCTGAATTTCGGGTTTTAATCCCTGTTTCCCTTCCATCGATAAGGGATATTGTTTTACTCTCACTGGTATCTCCGGATTTCTTATTGTTACCGAAAAAGGTTCAATATCTAATTTTCCGATGGTTTCTGGAGTATACCACGCCTCAGGGTTGATTTTCTCCTCATCAGCTGTCCGTAAAGGACACAATTTTATTCTTAGCTCATCTTTTACAACTTCTAAATTAATCCCTAATTCTGTCATTAAATCTCTACCCAACAAGTTGTAGTCTGCCTCTGGCACTAGCAGCAGAGACCCTACCCCTAATTTAGAATCACTTTCCAGGACTACTTTCTTTATGACGGGAACCCTTAAAGGGCTCCCCTTTGCTCCAATTACTTCTGCTTTCTCCGAGGATATCTTACACCCTCGGGGTAGTTTTTGAACAGTGGATCTCTCTGCTCCAGAGTCCACTAGGAACTCTATTTCTTGTTGCTGGGGACCTACTTTTAATTTTATCAAGGGCTCAGTTTTCTCACGGGTCCCCAGCAGATAGAGCCCCTGGCCCCTCTAATCTTCTTTAAACATCTCTCATCCATCACCCTGTTCCTACAATCCTTCTTAATATGTCCCGTCTTCCCACAATAGAAACAGCTCCTCGTTTCCTTCTCCCTTCCCTGGTCCCTACTTTCCTTTCCAGAGGGTCCCATGGGTTAAGGATCGTATTCCGGTTTTTTTTTTGTTTTGTTTTGGTTTTTTGTTTGTTTGTTTGTTTTGGGGTTTTTTTGTTGGTTTTTTTTTTTTTTTTTTTTTTTAGGGGATGGGGGGGAAGGCGGCGCAGCTCGTAGACGTCCTCCCCCTTCCCCGTGGGGCAGCCGGCGCCCGGGGCGGCGCGGCGCCGTTGGGCAGTTGCGCATCCAGGCGCGGCAGACGGGGTATGGGGGGGGTGCACTCGAGGCGAGCAGCCCCTCCTCCGCCTCCCGGCGCTTTTTGCGGCGCTGCTGAGCCAAGCGGCTCCGGGCTCTTTCCCTGTCTCCTTCTCCAGCGGCTCCCGCTGTATTTACAGAATCATTACTGACGGGTACACAAAAGGAAGCACCCGTATCAACCAGAAATTTCACTCCCTTTTCCTGCCCCCCGCCCCAGCTTAATTTTCTCACGTCCTCTGAGTTATGTGGGACTACCCTATCTTCCTCAGGGGAACTTGGACCTACCCTGGTGCCACCAGTGGGGGGGCGGGGGCGCCAAAGGCTGTGGAGGAGGGAGGGTGGTGCCTAGCCCCTTCCTTCTTTAAGGGATATAGATTCACTCTGGTCTCTGACCCAATCCATAAATGGGCATATTCACTTTCTTCCAAACTAAAAGGTTTACATAGATGTTTAGGGCCTGGCAAATCCAATCTTCAAAGGACCCAAATACAGGCCAATATAGATGGTCCCCTCTAATTTGTTTACCACCCCAAACTTCCATGCAATAGTGAATCATTTTTACTTTATCCTTACCCCGCCTAGAGGGGTAATCATCCCAATGTTTAATCATTAAGCCTAATGGACTATCCGGTGGTATCTGCGGGAGCCTCACCTGGACCTCAGACCCACCCATGGGATCAGAGGGCTCGCTTTTCCTCTGTCCCATCTTCCGAAGCGCCTTCTTTCACTCACACACTCACTTCCCCTGGTTCGTGGCCCAGCCCCTCGCGGGGTTTGGGAACTGCACTACTGAGGGTCCGCACTCACTTCGCCCGGTGGACTACTGAGCCCAATGGACGTCTCACACAAGCACGCTTCAGGATACCCAACCCCAACCAAACGGATAACCGGCCTATACTCACGCGTCCTGCGTCTTCGTCCGGGGCTTCGTGCACAAAGATTATGGGGTTGACCGGTTTTTATTTGCTTACTGTCTAATTTTGAGGTTCGTCGGTAAAGGATTTTGGCCTAGAAGCACCCTGACAAGGGCCACTTATTCAGCGGGGCACCTCCCCTGCCAAGGACCTCAGGCCAGATTGCCTTTATCCGAGTCACGGCACCAAAACTGTTATAGTTTATCTGTCCTCTTTGTCTAATTAAATGACAGAGATTGGCCAATTAAAAATTTGGTTTATTAAAGCAAGCGACCAGTAAGCAAAACAGCGCTGGGCGGCCGGGGAGTCTCCTGCTCCGCCAACGGCGCGCGCAGAGGTAGCAAACCGCCCCATTCTTATACAGTAAAACAATGAATATTTCGTTGACGCTTATACATAGTCATTACCTAAACCCACCTACTCTTGTTTTGTATGTTAATTAGCTTATCAGTCCTTCGCACTTGTGCAAATTCTCCCAGGAATTGTGGGCGAGGGTCTTCGGGGGTCTTTTGGGAGGAAGGCCGTAGGTCTTCTTCATGGTGTACTTTTCACCTTTGCCTGGAATGTGCTGATCCTACAAGTTGGCAGTGTCCTTATCAGTCTGGGCCGATTCATGTCCTTGTTAACCACCTGTTTTCCTTGAGCAAGGAGATTTATGTGATGGATGCCATCCTATTTTCATAGAATCATAGAATCATAGAATGGTTAGGGTTGGAAGGGACCTTCAAAGGTCATCTAGTCCAACCCCCCTGCAAGGAGCAGGGACATCCCTGACTAGGTCAGGTTGCTCAGAGCCTCATCCAGCCTGGCCTTGAACGTTTCCAGAGATGGGGCCTCCACCACCTTTCTGGGCAACCTGTTCCAGTGTTCTATAACTCGCATCGTAAAAAAATTTTTTCCTAATTTCTAATCTAAATCTACCCCCCTCTATTTTAAAACCATTACCTCTCGTCCTATTGCAATAGGCCCTACTAAACAGCCTCTCCCCATCTTTCCTGTAGGCCCCCTTGAGGTACTGGAAGACTGCTATCAGGTCTCCCCGGAGCCTCCTCTTCTCCAGGCTGAACAGCCCCAACTCTCTCAGCCTGTCCTCATAAGAGAGGTGCTCCAGCCCTTTTATCATCTTCGTGGCCCTCCTCTGGACCTTCTCCAACTGGTCCATGTCCTTCTTGTGTTGGGGGCTCCAGAACTGGACACAGTACTCCAGGTGGGGTCTCACCAGGGCAGAGCAGAGGGGGAGAATCACCTCCCTCGACCTGCTGGCCACGCTTCTCTTGATGCAGCCCGGGATGCAGTTGGCCTTCTGGGCCGCAAGGGCGCATTGCCTGCTCATGTTAAGCTTCTCATCCACCAGCACTCCCAAGTCCTTCTCCTCAGGGCTGCTCTCAATCCATTCTCCGCCCAGCCTGTATTTGTGCCTGGGATTGCCATGACCCAGGTGCAGGACCTTGCACTTGGCCTGGTTGAACTTCATGAGGTTGGCACGGGCCCACCTCTCCAGCCTGTCAAGGTCCCTCTGGATGGCATCCCTCCCTTCCAGCGTGTCGACGGCACCACACAACTTGGTGTCGTCGGTGAACTTGCTGAGGGTGCACTCTATCCCACTGTCCATGTCGCCGACAAAGATGTTGAACAGGGCCGGGCCCAGCATGGACCCCTGAGGGACGCCACTCGTCACCGGTCTCCACATGGACATTGAGCCGTTGACCACCACTCTCTGAGTGCGGCCATCCAGCCAACTCCGTATCCACCGAGTGGTCCGTCCATCAAACCCATGTCTCTCTAGTTTAGAGAGAAGGATGTCGTGCGGGACAGTGTCAAAAGCTTTGCACAAGTCCAGGTAGATGATGTCAGTTGCTCGTCCCTTGTCCACCGATGCCGTCACCCCGTCATAGAAGGCCACCAAATTGGTCAGGCACGATCTGCCCTTGGTGAAGCCATGTTGGCTGTCACCAACCACCTCCTTGCTCTCCATGTGCCTTAGCATGGTTTCCAGGAGAATCTGCTCCATGACCTTGCCAGGCACAGAGGTGAGGTTGACCGGCCTGTAGTTGCCTGGGTCTTCCTTATTCCCCTTTTTAAAAATTGGGGTTATGTTCCCTCTCTTCCAGTTATCAGGGACCTCACCAGACCGCCACGACTTCTCAAATACGATAGCCAGTGGCTTGGCAACTTCATCCGCCAGTTCCCTCAGGACCCACCGATGGATCTCATCAGGACCCATGGACTTGTGCACCTTCAGGTTCCTCAGATGATCCCGAACCTGCTCTTCGAGTACAATGGGCAGTTCTTCATTCTCGCAGTCCCTGCTTGCACCTTCTACAGCTTGGGCGATGGGACAGGAACTCTTGTCGGTGAAGACTGAGGCAAAAAAGTCATTGAGAACCTCAGCTTTCTCCATGTCCTGGGTAACCAGGACACCAGTTCCCTTCTGGAGGGGGCCTACATTTTCCCTGGACTTGCTTTTGTCCCCTATGTACCTATAAAAGCTCTTCTTGTTGTATTTTATATCCCTGGCCAGATTCAGTTCTGCCAGGGCTTTGGCCTTCCTTACCTTATCCCTGGCCACTCGCGCAGCCTCTTTGTAGTCCTCCCAGGCTACCTGTCCCCACTTCCACCCTCTATAGGCTTCCTTTTTCACTTTCAGTTGGTCCAGGAGCTCCTTGCTCATCCACGCCGGCCTCCTGGCCTTTTTGCCCGACTTGTTTTTCATTGGGATGCACCTCTGCTGAGCTTGGAGGAGGTGCTCCTTGAATATGGACCAACTTTCCTGGGCCCCTCTTCCCTCCAGGGCCGCCTCCCATGGCACTTGGCCCATCAGGTCCCTGAAGAGGCCGAAGTCCGCCTTCCTGAAGTCTAGGGCAGAGAGCTTGCCATGTATTTTCCTTGCTGCCCCGTGGATCTTGAACTCCACCATGTCATGGTCGCTGCAGCCAAGGCTGTCCTTTAGTTTCACATCCCCCA
The DNA here is from genome assembly GCF_036417535.1 of Chlamydotis macqueenii. Lineage (NCBI taxonomy): Eukaryota > Metazoa > Chordata > Aves > Otidiformes > Otididae > Chlamydotis > Chlamydotis macqueenii. Next base: position 49,745,821 of record NC_141592.1, read on the forward strand.
CCAGCCCCTCCCTGTTGGTGAGCACAAGGTCGAGCATGGCACCCCTCCTTGTCGGCTCCTCTATCGCCTGCAGGAGGAAGTTGTCATCCACGCATTCCAGGAACCTCCTGGACTGCCTGTGCCCTGCCGTGTTGTCTCTCCAACAGATGTCAGGGTGGTTGAAGTCCCCCATGAGGACCAGGGCCTGTGACCGTGAGGCTGCTCCTATCTGCCTATAGAGCACTTCATCTGCTCTGTCTTCCTGGCCAGGCGGCCTGTAACAGACCCCCACTGTAACGTCCCCTGTCCGTCCCCGTCCTCTAATCTTGACCCATAAGCTCTCTGTCAGCTCCTCCTCCATCCCCAGGCGGAGCTCCACACACTCCAGCTGGTTGCTGATGTAGAGAGCGACACCCCCTCCTCGTCTCCCCTTCCTGTCTTTTCTAAAAAGCCTATACCCCTCCATGTTGACGCGACAGGGGTGCTATTGGACCGCAGTTTAGGTTTATTTGCACTTATCTGTGATCCTTCCTCAGCTTCTGGACCCTCGGTGCTGGCACTGGCGCCATGCTGACAGCAGTGGGCTGAACTGTGCTCCCCCTCCCCCAGCAACATTAGTTTAAAATTTATTTTCGAATCCTTGCTCCTCTTAATCACTCCCTCGAGATAATGTGAGACTGTTTCTCACTCCTCATGAAAACAGACTTCCCCCTCCCACTAATTGCTTCTTCAAACTATATGGTTAGAAAGTTACTGGTTTTATACCCTTTGTCTTCATGAGCCCCTCCCTCCTTTCGCAGTCCTGCATGCTGTGTTTACATAGCCAGGTGCCTGTGGCTGACCTTGCATACTTTATGTAAATTTCTATTGTTCTGACAAGGTTTGATGAACAAACAGTTCACAGTTTATCACAGAGGGAAGCTGTTTTCAACATTTGATTTTATTTCTCATTAGTCTACTCTGAGTTGATTGGTAATAAATTCAACTAATTTCCCCAAGTCGAGTCTGTTTTGCCCATGACAGTAATTGGCAAGTGATCTCTCCCTGTCCTTATCTTGACCCACAAGCCTATCATTATATTTTCTCTCCCCTGTTGTCCTGGTTTTGACTGGGATTGAGTTAATTTTCTTCTCAGTAGATGTTATGTTTTGGATTTAGTATGGCATTTGGTATGTGAAGAACATTGATAAACACACTGATATTGTTAGTTGTTGCTAAGAAATCAAGGACTTTTTCAGCTTTCCAAGTCTCGCTAATGTGCAGATGCAGGAAGCTGGGAGAAAGACAGACAGAATAATTGACCCAAACTGGCCAAAGGGAGTATTCCCTGCCATAAATGTCATGCTCAGTATATAAGTGGGGGTTGGCTGGTGGATTCTCTCTTGCTCTTTCTCTCACTGTTCAGGATCATTCTGGGATTGTTTTCAGTTTTCATTCTGTGATTGCTGCTTGGGATGGCCTGTATTGGTCTTTGGATGGTGAGAGATTGCACATAGTTTGTTTTTTATATTTTATTATATCTCTATATTATTATTATCATCATTTATAAATATTATTATCTTTTCCTTTGCTATCCTGGTAAACTGTCTTTATCTCAACCCACAAGTTTTCCTTTCTTCCTGATTCTCTCCCCTGTCCCACCCGGCAGAAGTGTTACCGAAATCCGGAATAAAACTCCTTAACAGCAATGAGAAGTTAAGAAGCAGGCACTTCTGTATTGCAGCGCTGGGCACACGGGGGATCGCTCCACCTAGCGTGCGCACCCATTTGATCAACAGCACGGGTTAAATACACATTAATTATACATATTCATTAAATTCCAAGAAATAATATGCATAAACATAAATTTTCTGAGAAACCATTACATCATTTCCCCACCCACTCGCGCATGCCCAGTCTTTTGAGTCGAGGGTCTTTTGGTGGTCTTGGTGGTCGTCAAAACGCCCCCTCCTCAAATTCGCTGGTCAAACTCCTCCTTGAAATCTCCATATATGGTCTTGAGAACAGGTCGCGATGCTCCTTGATTTTCCTGGCTCCAAAGTGATGGCTCAGGGCCTATTTCTGCAGGTGGTGTTTGGGGGTGTTTGGGACTTACCATTGTATTAAAGATATGCTAGGCTAGCTTCTAACAAATGCGTATTATAATATCTCTAGGGTCCCACTCCCTCTAAGGACAAATAGATTTCGTATAAAATTTAACCTATGTGACTACAGTTCTACAGTTAGCAAGAATCACCTCATACTGATATTTAATTTTCAACATTTATGTCATGTAACATTTCCCCCCTTTGAGACTTATTTAATTTTTTCAATAAGTCTCATTTACTTATAACTAATCTCCATAATCAGTAAAACAAAAAGTATTATTAGCATTACTACTAAAATTCCTTTGATAGATTTCATTATTTTGATATGATTTTGTCTAATTCATTAAAATGAGAGACTGTTAACTTTAAATGACATATTTCTTTAGAAATCCATTGTTTCTGTTTTGGAGGCTGTGCTTCTTGACTCTCAAATAATGAATCCAAGAATCAATATCTTCAAATTTAGGGGCTGTATATATTGCTAGAAGCACCTGATATGGTTCTTTCCATTTTTATTGAAGAGTTTCTGATTCCCGAATTTTCAGGTACACATAATCTCCTGGTTAAAATGATGAACTGGGGAATCTAAAGAAAGGCTCTGTGGCAGTTCCATATCCATATCAGAGTTCTTCCAAGGAATATCAAATACAATTCCATTTCATTATCCCCAGTAGCAGTCACATTTTGAACAAGGGTTAGAGTCTGATAAGATTTTCCATACATTAACATATGGACTAATTTTAGTCTTAGATCTGGATTGAATCTTGATTCTCGGAAGTGCTTAAGGAAGAGCATGAGGCCATTTTAAAGATATTTTCTGACAAATTTTACTTGTCTATTAGATTGTGGCCTTCAAGGAGGGTGTAAATTCAATTTGATTCCCAGAATTTTCCTCAATATTTGAATAATTTCAGACACAAAATGAGGACCTCTATTTGATTATATTCTTTTGGGGATTCCAAACCATGATATTATTTCTTTTAACATATTTTTAGCCACTTCTCTTGCCTATTGGTGCGACAGAAAAAAAATCTTTTGGCCATATTTACTAATACCAATAGATATCTATATCCATTTTGTTGTGGCAATTCTGAAAAAATCAATCTGCCAATAATTTTCAGGCAAGTTTCCCATATATATGGTTCTTGGGGGTGGTTATTTAATATTTCTAGGGTTATTCTTTAAACAAGTTTCACACTTTTTGTTACTGATTTTATTAGCTTTATCATCCTAACACTAATCACCTGTCTTCTTAAATCACTGATCATTGCCTCTGTTTCCCAATGAATTTTTCTATGCTTTTAGCTTTGATTGTGGTGAGACCACAACTTGATTTTTAGGACTAATGATCATTTTTCATATTTATTTGAATTGATTTAGCTAATTCCAAATCAACCTTACTATAATTTGGGGTTTGTTGTTCAAATTTCACTTCTTTAACTGGTATTATTGTCATGATGCCTTTTTCTGCTCTCTCCTTTGCCTTTTTATTGACTAATTTATTTCCAATATTCACTGGGAAATTCCCAAATTGGTGGGCTTTGCAGTGCATTATTGCAACTTCTTTGGGTTTCTGCACCACTTGGAGCAATTGCAGAATTTCTTCTTGGTGTTTAATGGATGTTCCTTGTGCTGTCAGCATTCCTCTTTCTTTCCATGTGGCTCCATGGGCATGTACTACTTAGAAAGGATTCTTCTGAGGGCCGAATGTTGTCTTTCATGAACAAACAGTTCAAAGGGTTTGGTTAAATCGGGCAACCCTAGAGCAGGAGTGAACATCAGAGCTACCTTTACATTCTGGAATGCCTTTCGAGCTTCAGGTTCTCACACAAGGGGTCCCTCCTTCAATTCCTTTAATCCACAGGTGACACCAGCCAGCCATTCCCAGAAATGTTTGCAGCTCCTTAGCTCCTTTTGGCTCCAGCATTTGGCAAATTGCCTCTTTTCTCTCATTTCCAAGTTGTCTTTGTCCCTGTGTGATTTCAAATCCCAAATACATGACAGTCTCTTTTCCAATCTGTGCTTTCTTCTTGGAAAATCTGTTATCACTTTGGCCCAAGAAATTTAGCAGGTTAGTAGTCAAGTTGAAATATTCTTCTCTGGTTTCTGTGGCTATTAAAATATCATCTACATATTGCAGCACCAGTCTTTCAGGATAAATTATTTTGCATGTTTCTAATTCCTTAGCCAATTGATTTCCAAAGACCATTGGGCTATTTTTAAATCCCTGAGGTAGCACTGCCCAGGTGAGCTGAGTCTTCTGCCCAGTTGTGGGATTTTGCAGTTCAAAGGCAAAATATGCCTGACTATTTTTGTCAAGAAGAATACAGAAAAAGGCATCCTATAAGTTCAATACAGTGAACCACTTGTGATTTTCTTTTAAAGCTGTCAACAAGGATACAGGTTTGCCACTAAGGGGTGAATATCTTGAACTATTAAATTTATTGCTATTAAAATCTTGTACTAACCTATATTCCTCACTTTCTGGCTTTTTCACAGGTAAAATGGGAGTATTGAATTCTGATTCACATTCGACTAATAGTCGATATTTTTTTAAAAATTTTCAATCATTTTCTCAAGGCCTCTTCTAGCTTCTAATTTTAAAGGGTACTGTTTTTGTCTTACCGGTTTGGTGCTCTCCTTTAGAAAAATCTTTACCGGTTCTGCTGCTTTTGAATGTCCGGGAACTTCGCCAGCCCACACCAAAGGGTTACTGCATTGTCCACTTCTTGAGGGATTTCATATGGCTCTGAAGTTGTCTGCAACATAAAAATTCTTGCCTCTCTGGCTTTTGATTAGGGTATATTTAATTGAATGTCACAGTTTTAAAAATTAATTTGTGCTTTCAATTTGCTCAATAAATCTTTCCCCACTAAGGCAACAGGACACTCTGGCACGTATAAAAATTGGCCAGTTCCCCATTTTTACCCACCTTAAAGTTAAGGATTGAATGAAAAAATTATTTTCAGCTTTCCCTGTGGCACCAATTTTGTCTACATACTTTTTACTCAATTTTCTTCTACCAGTACTTAAAATGAATAGCTCCAGTATCAAAATAGAAAATCCATGGTTTGGGTCCCCAGCTGGATTGTAACCAGGGGTTCTGCTGGGGAATTCTCCCCCAGTCCTCTTTGCACCTCTGACAAAGGCATCTGCTGTGCTGCCAGTTTTTTGTTTCTTTTTCAGAATAAGGACATTCATTTTTCCAGTGCCACCATGCTTCACACTTTGTACACTGATATTCCCAATCTCTCTCCTATTGCAGTTATTTTATCCATTCCTCTACCACACCCCGACCTCATCCCCGGTTTGTTCCCCTACTGCTTGTCAAAGTGGTAGGGGGGGCAAGGCTTGAGCCGCTCCTTGTTCTATCTGGTCTTGTCGGCTCCCAGTTCTCCCTGCAATAGGACTGAAACCCTCATAATTCAACTGTCCCACTCTACAGCTCCCACCAGGGGTTCGGTGTTCTGGCCCCTTTTTCTACTGTTTCATTTGTTAAACCTGCATCAACACTTCCAGACAACACATAAAGATAATACAGAAATTTAACACAGAAATTTAACACATGAATGCTATGTTTTCCTCTTCAGTTCCACATTTTAAACATCACTTTCTATACTACAAGCCAGGATCTTTTCAACCTTTTTCCTTTTTTTTTATGCCAAAACCATTGGATCCTTGGGGACGTATCTGCAATCTTTCTGCCACTTGGGATGATTTCCCAAAGTAAAGAACAAATCAACATCGGGGACCACATCTCACTTTCCTTCCCTTCTACAAGATAACATCAACTGTAAAATATTGTATCAATTTTTTTTTTTTTTTTTTTTTCTAGTTACTGGGTCTCCCCTTATATCCTCCCAATGTTTAAGAACACATCCCAGTGGAGACTTCATTAATATTTCCCCTACCATTGAGGTAGACATAGAAGATATGTGTTTTCCCATATTTTACAAAGGAGTTTTTGGTACCAAAAAGACAATAACACTGTTCTACAAACAAAGTCAATCCCGTCACCAAGAAAAGTTTAAAACCCCAAATGCAATACTGTATATCATTCAAGTCCCGTACACTGCAACACATGCATACAGACTTAAAAACAAAACAAAACAAAACAAAACAAAACGCACTGAAGCAACAATTACCAGCTTGTAAATCACTTCTAAAACACCCTGGGGCCCCTTTCCAAGCTATGTACAAATCTTACCAATACTCCCCATACTCTTACTCTTAAACAATTTAGACTAAATGCCAAATACCAGATAAATGCAAATTACAATTGTCCCAAATACAAAAACCAAACAAATGCAAATGACAATTGTCCCAAATACACAAATGTCCAACCCAGCAGTAGCTTTCGCTTATGACTTACGGGCAGACGCCTAGGCTTCCAAACCAAACGGGTACCCTCTAAGCCCCAACCCTGCGAAGCTTTCGCCGCGCCTTACGGGCAGGCTATCCAAACCAGACAGATTTCAAAGAAGAAGTGCCTTACCCTTTTCTCCAGGGAACGTTGCGAGGAGCTTTGTGAGTCGAGAGCGATGGGTCTCCACGAGAATACCTCGGTGCCGGCTGGAGTTCGATCAACACTCGATCTCGTTCAGTCTCACTCGCAAGGTCCCATCTGGGTCGCCAAAACTGTTACCGAAATCCAGAATAAAACTCCTTAACAGCAATGAGAAGTTAAGAAGCAGGCACTTCTGTATTGCAGCGCTGGGCACACGGGGGATCGCTCCACCTAGCGTGCGCACCCATTTGATCAACAGCACGGGTTAAATACACATTAATTATACATATTCATTAAATTCCAAGAAATAATATGCATAAACATAAATTTTCTGAGAAACCATTACATCATTTCCCCACCCACTCGCGCATGCCCAGTCTTTTGAGTCGAGGGTCTTTTGGTGGTCTTGGTGGTCGTCAAAACGCCCCCTCCTCAAATTCGCTGGTCAAACTCCTCCTTGAAATCTCCATATACGGTCTTGAGAACAGGTCGCGATGCTCCTTGATTTTCCTGGCTCCAAAGTGATGGCTCAGGGCCTATTTCTGCAGGTGGTGTTTGGGGGTGTTTGGGACTTACCATTGTATTAAAGATATGCTAGGCTAGCTTCTAACAAATGCGTATTATAATATCTCTAGGGTCCCACTCCCTCTAAGGACAAATAGATTTCGTATAAAATTTAACCTATGTGACTACAGTTCTACAGTTAGCAAGAATCACCTCATACTGATATTTAATTTTCAACATTTATGTCATGTAACAGAAGGAGGGTGAGCAAACAACTACGTGGTACTAGATTGGTGACTGGTGTTAAAGCATGACACTTGTCCAGTTCAGGAGGGGGAGCGATAGAGCAGCTTTGGTGGGCACCTGGTGTCCAGCCAGAGTCAACCCACCACACTATTTAAAGAACTGTTTCACACCTTAAGAATTTAAATGTTTTCTGCTTTCACTAATAGACTAATGTGTCAGAATAATTTTCAGGCTGTTGAAAATAAAGCCCATTTCATCTTAGAAATGAAAAGACCTAAGTTGTTCTATTCACTAAAATGTCATCACACAATGTATCTGATAGATGCATATATTAAGAACAAACTTGAGATTGAAGCAACCGTAACAATTAACTACTTGAAACTGAAACTTAGCTTGTATATAGCAATAAAACTTTGCAGTCTGCTTGTGGTGTTGATTTTATGTAATCTTTGAAGCTTTTTGCTAACTGTCTCAATGTGAAATGGCCTCGCAGAGCTCTGCTTTCCATTTGCCATCCCTTACCTGAGACCTACAGCTCCCTTTGCGTTTCCTCTATTATTTGTTTTCTGATTGGAAGCATCTTTCCATCTCTTGGAACACAAGCTGTGGGGTAACGTTAGCAAACTGGTGGGTGTTGCAGGGCAGAACTTATAGCCTAGCAACAAGGCTACGAGCGGGGCTGGGCTGCACGTGCGCGGGAAGGGCTGCGACCGGGGTTGCATGTACACAGGAGGGGCGGTCCGCGGCCATTCGCGCGCTAGGCGCGGATAGGTCCATGGGCGCAGGGGGCGGGTGCGTTCGCGTGCGTAGCGGGTGTACGGGTATTTAACCCTGTGTTGCGCAGCATTAAATTGAAGGCTTGGCTTGACGGTATCCGTGTGATGCCCTGCTTTCCCCGGGGCGGGGCTCCGGTGTGTCCTGGGTTGGTTTGCTGGCAAGAGAGCCGGCAAGTGGTGACCTCGATGTGTGACAGGTCCGGACGGTTTTGAGCTGGGGCCGCGCGGCGGTCGTGCCTGCCTGCTGTTAAGATGGCATCCATCCCTGATACAGTGAAGGTATTAAAGGCGCTGGGTAAAGATCTGAATTGTCCGGTGCATAGGGCACCGTTGACGGAGTTCATCCTATGGATGCAGAAAAGGGGCTTGATTAACAAGCCAGGAGAGGTGATGGACGTGGCGCGGTTACAGGCGGCGGGGAAAGAGTTACAGGAAGAAGGGGGGGTCGGAACGAAGGGTGTGGCGACGCGGCTGGAGACGTTAGGTTCGATGAAAAGACTGCTGGCTAAGGCTCGAGAGGTGCGTGAAGTGTGGGTTGCGGCTTTAACTGCAATCAAAGAAGGGCGGCCCTCGGAAGGGGAGGGGGACGAACGGGGTCGAGACGGCGCGGAGGGGACGGGGGGTGGCGCTCCGGCGGTCTGCCCGGTTCGGCCGGGAGCCTCTGGTGGTGGTAAAGAGACGATGGAGTTTGGGTGTGCTCCCCCGTGTATCATGCCTTCCTTGCCGGAGGAGCCTGAACCGAAGGAGCAACCCCCCAAATACGAGGACACAGAAATGCCCTCTGTCTCTCCTTCTGCTATCGGCTCCACCGCTTGTAAATTCGCGGAGGGGCGATAGTGAGGCGGGAGCCAGTTTCGAGGTGGCGCCCGAGGAGTCGCGGGACGCGGAGCGGGGTCCTAGCGCTTTCCCGGTGGGGAAAAGAGCCGCGGTCCCCGAGACCAAGGATAAAGCGGCGGGTGATAGAGCCGCGGTCCCCGAGACCAGAACGACGAGAAGCACTGCTTCAAAGGAACATAAATCAATTTTAACGATTCTAACAAAAGTGTTAGAGGAACAGAACTGTGCTGTTAATAACACTGACCTGAAGAGCTTGTTGACTTGGGTGTCCTCTCACGTATCAAACGCAAACCTCTGTAGTATCTATACAGTGGGCTCCTGGAACACCATAGGTATTAGACTGTGGGACTGTGTAACGCGGGGTGACCCTGCTGTTCAAAAGTTATTACCGGTGTGGCGTGTCATGTTTGAAGCCTTGAAGAATCACACGCAGAAAGGAGATCCAACAGCACCCATTACCCCATCCGCTCCTTCGTCCATGGAAACAAAGACTAACAGGGAGCTGGAAAATCCCTTTGATCCAGGTCCCATAGATCCGGAAAAGGAGCCTTCAGTCTTTGGAGCTTCCTTGTTATAGAGGTGGTGTGTTTGTGTGTGTGTGTGTGTGTGTGTATAAGCATGAAGTAAATGGTATGAAATAAGGGGTGAACACTGTCTTGGTTTCAGCAGGGATGGAGTTAATTTTCCTCTCAGAACCTTTGGATTTTGTGTGTGAAAAATGTTGATAAAAATGCTCTGATGATAAGGGTTGTTGTTAATGAGACCAAGGACACTGTCTGGCTTTCCAAGTCTCGTTAATGAACAGGTGCAGGAAGCTGGGCCAAAAAATTCAGACAGAGTATCTGTTGGATACCTGGAGTATCAGGGGCACTTAATGAACAATCCAGACCGAATGGAATTGTTATGTTTGTGAGCAGCAGGCCTCAAGGACATCGCTGGAGCCACCTGTGAGAAAGTAAATGAAGCAACCTTGAGAAGAAGGAAAACAGCTGGCATACGTGACTGGGGGCTGAAAGTGAAGCAGGGTGCAGGTGGAGAGAGCCATGCGCGTGAACAAAGAGACTTAATGAATCATATTTTAGTTAAGAGTGCGTGCATGATATAGTTAGCCAATTAGTAGAGAGCTTGCGCATGATACGGAATTAGAAGGGCTATATTAACCGGGATGTATCAACAATAAATGATCGTGTGCAGTGTCCGTGACTTCCACGTCAGCCAGTATCGGTCATTTGGACATCGAGTGGTGAGAAATTGTACACTGTTGATTTTGTATATATTAATGTTCTTACATTTTGTTATTATTGCAGATTTCCTCTTAGTAAATTGCAGCATAAGGTAACGTGTGATTGGCTGACCTTGGCCCCCATTCCCTCTTCCCGCCTCCCTGCTCAGGGGGCGGGGGAAGGAGGTGGAGATGGTGTTAAGCCCGGGAAGAGGGAGGGGCGGGGGAGGTTGTATTGTTCCCTTTCTTATTATCCTGCTTTAGTTTTAGTAATAAATGAATAGTTTTCCCCAAGTCAAGTCTGTTTTGCCTGTGACGGTGGCTTTAAGGATCTGTTGTCGCGGCTGCCGCCAGGCACCCCCCACCCCTATCCGGCGGGGTGGGGGCAGCTTACCCAAAACCTGCCATGGTTACAGATACTCCCGTCTGAGTTGACCAGTGGCCTTTAGCAAGAGAAAAGCTGCACCATTTGAATGAGTTAGTTGACGAGCGATTACAACTTGGACATACAAAGCCAACAGACAGTTCCTGGAATACACCTGTGTTTGTAATACAGACAAATCGGATGCTCCACGAGTCGCATTTTCTGTGCCTTCAATCAATATGGGAGAACCTAATCAGTGATATCACTGAACGGTACTTATGCAGGGTATGAAAAACAGTCCAACCATCTGCCAATGGTACGTCGCATAAGCCATAGCACCAGTAAGGTGCTTGCATAGGAATAGCCTTGTTTATCATTATAGGGATGATATCTTAATTGCAGCACCTGATGATTCTCTGGTGGACAGAGTTCTTAATGATATCACCAGTGCATTATCCCAATTTTAATTGGTTATTGCTCAAGAAAAAATTCAAAAGGTATGTCCCTAGCAGTATCTCGGCTGAAAAATTATGGAAAGAACAATTAGGCCGCAAAAGTTAAAAATCCCTCAAAGAGTGTTTACCTTAAACGATTTGCAGAAATTGCTGGGGGCTATCAACTGGGTATGCCTGGTATTAGACCTCTACAGAATTGCTTTCTCCACTATTCCTAATACTTAAGGGAGACTCAGATTTAACCTCTTCTAGGAGACTGACTCCAGAAGCACAAACGGCATTACAAACAGTTTTGCTGCAGGTCTCCATTCATTTGCCTGAGCAACCAATGCTGCAATTTTTAGGAGAATTAATGTTGTATCCAGCAACTCATTTAAGTTGCACTCCCATAGAAAATGCCTTAACAATATTTACAGATGGGTCAGGAAAAACACACAAATCTGTAATTGTGTGGAAGAAAAATGATAAGTGGCATCATGACGTACAATTGGTAGAAGGTTCAACCCAAATTGTAGAACTTGCAGTGGTGGTACGAGCTTTGTATAAGTGGAAAGATGAATCCCTCAGTGTTGTCTCCGATTCTGCCTATGTGGTCAATGTAATACAATGCGCTGAATGGACAATGTTAAAGGAAATTAATAATCCTTTGTTATATGATCAGTTAAAAAAAAAAGGGAAATGAGAGGAACATCTGCAAACAAAAAGCTAGTAAAAGCAATGTATGTGCTCAATTTTCTAAATCGATGGAGTGACAATTCTTCCCCAGTACAGAAATATTTTGGATCATCTGCTGTACATTATGCCATCCGAGGGCAAGCTCCAGTGATGGTTAAGAACCTGGGAAAAGGTAACTGGGAAGGATCATTCCCTCTTATGACATGGGGGAAAGGATATGCTTGTGTCTCTACAGGGGCAGTGAACAAGTGGATCCCTGCACGATGGGTACGACCAGCGCTCCAAGCTGCCTTGCGTTCGTTGGAGTGTTAACAAGCTGTGTGGCAGCTCCATGGACATCAGTCACGGAAAGAACAAACGTGTGGGTAACTATGGCTGGTGCCACAGGGTGGGGCGCCATTTGTCTGTCTGTATCATCTTCAAATAAGCCTTTCAGAACATGCTTGGTTGACCTGCCAGATACCAGTGGGACGGCAACTCTGTGTAAAACAACAGCAGCCGCGAGTGCTGAGTGCTAAATTACAAAAGATGGAACTTTTGGGATCAGTAAAGATGGACTTCTGTCTATTTTCTTTAACTATTCAGGAGCTAATGTTTCTAGAGGGGTAATGATTGTAAATGCTTTAAGATCTATACATTGCAACGATACAGCATGGTGTAATCACGTGAGCACATATCAAAATCCAGACAGCATAAAAGACCTAAACGAAGTACACATAGCTTTGAATCTGATTGCCAAGAGGATATAGGGTTTTGGAAACCAAGTGAAATTATTGCTGCTTCAATCTTTGCACGTGGTGTGGCAAGTGCCCAGGCATTAGCTACACTAAATAAATTGGGCTGTTGGCTTGCTAAGCAAACAAATGCAACTGCATTGGTACTATCAATGCTGCTAACTGATGTAGATTCTATACACTACGCTGCTTTACAGAACAGAACTGCTGTTAGCCTGCAGAGCACATTTGACAGGCCTTGTTGCATGCACTGGCCACGCGTGTAGCAACGTCTAGTCAGTACTCTTTCACTGAATCTGCTGAGGATATAAACAAAGGTGGCTCGGAGCGGAAGAGAGAGGAGGGACCCAGAGCACACTCTACGAACAACAGGGGACGACCTGAAGGTGCTGCGCCTGCCTCCTTTCTCTGCTCTGACCCGGCTGATCATCATCCTCTTGCTCAGCGGTGTCTTTGGTGTAGTCGGGTTGGTAACAGAACAGATCAGTAGTAGATTTTTTTATTATTAGCACAAAATCATGGTTGTCAGGATTTTGATGGGCTTTGCTGCATGAATCTGTCTGATTATTCGGAATCTATTCACAAAAGCATTCAAAACTTGCAAAAAGGAGTACAAATACTCCAACGAAGTGATGATTTTGATATATTCAGAAATCTTTTTGGAGGATTGATTTAAGCCTATTAGAAATAGCTATAGGATGTTTATTCATTCTCTTTATATATGTATTTTGATCTGTGTTCCGTGTGTGTTGAAATGTGTGCAGACTTTAATAGATAAAGCATTGAAACCAGCAATCCGTTTCCCCTATCCAAAACCATTTTTCCTCACGTCAGCCGCTGTTTGGGGGCAAGGCACTCCCAAAGGTCTGGTACTGTGTCGTGGTTTTGTTTAGCGAGGGGGGGCCTAAGGTGGTAGCTTCTGTAGGAAACTGCTAGAAGTCGCTCCCCTTTGTTCAGGGGACTTGGCCGGGCCTAGGGCGGACCCACTGCTGGCCAAGGCCGAGCCGATTGGTAGCAGAATGTCTCGTGATAACGCCTCTGCGATAACGTATTTAAGAATGGGAAAACAGAAAAAAAGAGAGAGGAGAGAAGATGTGAAGAAGCTGAGCGGGGGCAGAGGTGCAGAGGGGGAGGCGCAGGCCTCATGGGCCTTGCAGGCCTCACCCTCTGGCCTCTCGCCAGGCAGCCGACTGGGCCCGACTCGGTCCAGCCCGGCTGCAAGAAGTGGAGAGGAGATGAGAAGTGAATGAGATGTAAAAAAGATCCTGAGAGACATCTACCAGCCTGTTGTGAGGAACGGCTGCAGACACCAAGGTCAGTTCAGAAGGAGGGGGAGGAGTAATGTGGCTCCTGGCCAAGATTCCCCTGCAGCCTGTGGTGACGACCATGGTGGAGCAGGTTGTCCCTCTGCAGCCCATGGAGGTCCACGGAGGAGCAGAGATCCACTTGGAGCCCGTGAAGGACCCCGCACCGGGGGAGGTGGAGGCCTGAAGGCAGCTGTGGCCCGTGGAGGGCCCGCTGGGACAGCTGTTCTGGAGAGACTGCACCCCGTGGAAGAGATGACCCACGCCGGAGCAGTTCCACAAAGGACTGTGGCCCGTGGGAGGGACCCCACGCTGGAGCAGGGGAGGAATGTGAGGAGTTCTTCCCCCGACCATGAAGCAGCGGCGTAAAACAACATATGATGAACTGACTGCAACCCCCATTCCCTCTTTCCCCCTGTGCCGCTCGGGGAGGGAAGGTAGTAGAGATAATGTTAAGCTTGGGAAGAGGGAGGGGTGGATGGAGGTTATCTTGTTCTCTGTCTCATTATCCTGCTGTTTGTAGTAATAAATGAATAGTTTTCCCCAAGTCGAGTCTGTTTTGCCCGAGACGGTAACTTTAGGGATTTCTCCCTGTCCTTATCTCAAACCTCGAGCTGTTTTTCCTTATATTTTCTCTCCCTGTTCTCTTGGAGTGTGGGGGGAGTGAGAGAGAGACTGCGTAGTCAGGTCCGATCGGGGCTGAACTACGACATACTGCCTGCCGGAAAACCCACGTTGGGAAGATCCCGCTGATTTGCTAACATGGGGATGAGGGTATGCTTGTATCTCCACAGGTGCGGGGATCTGATGGATCCTGGCCCAGTTGGTACATCCGTGGCTGGAGGATCAGCAGGGTCACCGAGCGGCGTGGCGCTCTCCAACTCACCCTAGTGGGATTGATCCTGATTGTGAGTCTTCCAATGGCAGTGGTAACGACTAATTTCTGGGAGCGGTTCACGAACTACACCAACTCTACTCAGGTTTGCATAGCGCGTGGCCTGTTGGGCTCTTGGGAATGCCAACCACACAGCCCTCGCCATATCTGAACTGGCGACTGCCTTAGCAGCACACGACGAAGGACTGACACAAATGAAGTTGGCATTAGATTATGCCCTTGCGAGGCCTGGCATCGGTTGCAGCGACCTAGAGGGAGTCCTAGGTCTCCAGGGTTACTGCTGTTTGGACTTCAGCAGTAACGCCACGTCGGCCATCGAGAAGGCACATCAACATGCCGCGGAAATAGCCCAGTCGGTATTCAACGTTAAAGTCCTAAAGGACTGGGGGTGGTTTTCAGGCCTGTTCGGTTTACCTAGATGGCTAGGAAATATTGTGTCTATAGGTTTGACAATCCTAGCAGTTGCTTTGATAATGCATTGTTTGTTTTGTTATTGTTACGGTTCTTGCATACTATGATTGAGGGGGTCACTAGACGACCATGATATGGCGGCATCTGCCCCAGGGTACCAGCCATTAGACCAGAATGATTTAGCATAGAGGGGGGGAATTGTGGGGTAACGTTAGCAAACAGGTGGGTGTTGCAAGGCACAACTTACAGCCTAGCAACAAGGCTACGAGCGGGGAAGGGCTGTGACCGGGGCTGCACCTACACAGGAGGGGCGGTCCACAGTGATTCGCGCGCTAGGCACGGATAGATCCATGGGCGCAGGGGGTGGGTGCGTTCGCGGGTGTACAGGTATTTAACCCTGTGTTGCGCAGCATTAAATTGAAGGCTTGGCTTGACGGTATCCGTGTGATGCCCTGCTTTCCCCGGGGCGGGGCTCCGGTGCGTGCGGGGTTGGTTTGCTGGCAAGAGAGCCGGCAACAAGCATCTCTGGCTATACTCACGGTATCACAAGACTGTTCTGGTTTTGTTAGTGAGGGGGGGCCTAAGGTGGTAGCTTCTGTAGGAAACTGCTAGAAGTCGCTCCCCTTTGTTCAGTGGACTCGGCCGGGCCTAGGGCGGACCTGCTGCTGGCCAAGGCCGAGCCAATTGGTAGCAGAATGTCCCGTGATAACGCCTCTGCGATAACGTATTTAAGTAGGGGAAAACAGGAAAAAGAGAGAGGAGAAGATGTGAAGCAGCTGAGCGGGGGGCAGAGAGGGGGAGGCGCGAGCCTCATGGGCCTTGCAGGCCTCACCCTCTGGCCTCCCACTGGGCAGCCGACTGGGCCCAACTCGGCCCGGCCTGGCTGCAAGAAGTGGAGAGGAGATGAGAAGTGAATAAGATGTAAAAAGGATCCTGAGAGGCGTCTGCCAGGCTGTTGTGAGGAACGGCTGCAGACGCCAAAGTCAGTGAAGAAGGAGGGGGAGGAGTAATACGGCTTCTGGCCAAGATTCCTCTGCAACTCGTGGTGAAGACCATGGTGGAGCGGGTTGTCCCCCTGCAGCCCATGGAGGTCCACGGAGGGGCAGAGATCCACCTGCAGCCCGTGGAGGACCCCACGCCGGAGCAGGTGGAGGCCTGAAGGAGGCTGTGGCCCGTGGAGGGCCCGCTGGGGCAGCTGTTCTAGAGGGACTGCACCCCGTGGAAGAGATGACCCACGCCGGAGCAGTTTCACGAAGGACTGTGGCCCGTGGGAGGGACCCCACGCTGGAGCAGAGGAGGGATGCGAGGAGTTCTTCCCCTGACGATGATACAGCGGCGTAAAACAACGCGTGATGAACTGACCGCGACCCCCATTCCCTTTTCCCCCCCCGTGCCGCTCGGGAGGGGAAGGTAGTAGAGATAATGTTAAGCCCGGGAAGAGGGAGGGGTGGGGTTATCTTGTTCCCTGTCTCATTCTCCTGCTAATTTTAGAAATAAATGAATAGTTTTCCCCAAGTCGAGTCTGTTTTGCCCGTGATGGTAACTTTAAGGATTTCTCCCTGTCCTTATCTCAAACCTTGAGCCGTTTTTCTTATATCATCTCCCCCTGTTCTCTCGGAGTGTGGGGGGAGCGAGAGAGAGACTGCGTAGTCTGGTCCCGATTGGGGCTGAACTACGACAAAGACAAAGAATACTTTATCATTAGGATCCAACTGTTAGTTGGCAGATATAGCTGCTATTGCTAACACAGGCAAATTAATGGTCATATGTCATTATTTTTTAATATTCTGATAAAGTATACTTAAAATAGTTGAATTACTTTTACCAACATGCATACTTCCCAAAGGAAATAGTTTTCTTCATACTAGCTTGGATTATTGTCTGCGGTGAAAGTACTGGACAAATGCCTTTTCCCCTGAAGTGTTTATTAACAACTCAGAATATGCTACAATGAGACAATTCCTGGGGTAAAAATGAATAGAGTTATCACCTGGACATCTACTTGCTGTAAGCAAGGGTACTTGTAATTTCAGTGGTTTGGTTAATGGAAAGAAAACTGAATTGTTTTGGTATCCTGAAAGAAGTTCCTAAAGTGTTATGTAGAACATGAGTAGCATTTATGTTGTAAAGACTGTCCTCCTGTCTTTTCAAAGAAATCTTTGATCAATGTTAATTTGCTGCATGCTTGTCCCTACATATACCTTACTATTTTAATCTATGATTTTTTATTTTTTTTTTTAAGATTTATCAGCATATGTTGTGTAGTCCTGTTTCGGTAGTAGTAGAACAGCTAATCATTCTGACTTACTTCAGGTTGCATCCTTAGTTGATGGAAGAGACCTGTTAACTTGTTGTATTAAAGTTCTTGGACAAAGAGGCTGCTGTGTGCTTTGAGTTTGATCTGCTTTAGGGTCAGTATTGCCTCAAAGCCTTGGTATTAGCAGTCTGCTATATTAATGAAGGACACAACTGACATTTTTAGGTTTTGGTGTATTTATTCTATTGAGTTCAACTTTGAATGGATATTTAGCTTTTTTAATTAAACATTTTATTTTGTGTGGGTTTTGCCTTCAAGAGGATTGAGATTAGCACATAGTCAAGAAATTTATGATTCTGCTAACTGATACACAGTTTAGATAATTTTCCAGTTCTGTTTTTGCATCTGGTTACATTTCTACTTGAGGCATTACTGATGTACTTTCATAGGCATCATTGGTACAGCATTAAGGATAGGAGTCACGGTGCAAAGTAAGGTAACATTTTTCTGTTGCTAAGATCTTTTTTCGTTATGGATCTTTAAAATGCAACATGTATGGAAGGTGTAAAAAGTGGAATAGAAGAACTCGAATCCCTACTTTTTCACATTAAAAGTATACAAGATCTGAATTTAAAATCTTTGTATAAACAGTTGGACAACCTATTGCCATATCTTCCACAGTGTACATGTTATTTCAGAGAGGTAAGATTTTTTTATGGATAAACCTCAATTACTTTTTAATAACGTATATTTTTTCTAACAAATACTCATACAAATCCCTATATAAGTGGCTACTAAATGCAAGTTCTGTGCTGACAACAGTGCTTAAATAATAATTCAGTATAGATTAGTGCAGCATATGTGTGTACTGCAACTATAAATTTGTAAGTGGTACTAAGTCTCAATCTATGCATTTGGACTTCTTGGATGTTAGAGTAGAAAGGTCATTGCAAGTATTTGTTGTAGAAGAACTGAAAATCTACATGTGTGCAGTCCATATGTGTGAGGGATTTCAGTGATGGTCCATGTAGGGCCACTGTGGGGAATTGCAGGCTGCACACAGCTGTGAGAACATGACCTTGGAGAGGGGAACTAGGAGGGTTGTTATTGAGCAGTATGTTGCTGTTATCTGGGAACCGCTGTTAGCCAGCAGGGCACGTACTTGGCAGGCCTTGCTGCATGCGCTGGCCACACGTGCATCAACACCTGGTCAGTACTCTTCTACTGAATCTGCTGAGGGTATAAACAGAGGCGGCTCAGAGCAGAGGGAGAGAGAAAGGACCCAGAGCACACTCTATGAACAATAGGGGATGCCCTGAAGGTGCTGCGCCTGCCTCCCTTCTCTGCTCTGACCCTGCTGATCATCATCCTCCTGCTTGGCGGTGTCTCTGGCTTAGTTGGGTTGGTAAGACTCTCACAAAGGGAAAACAATACGCTGGTAACTGCTTATGCTAGTAACTGCTTATGCAAGGCTATAATAGAGCAATAAATACTGTTGTGCTTTTAAATATCATATGTTGGGTGAACTTTGTGCATAGGAATCCTACGAACCGGTTACACCATAATAACACTCCATTATTGAATTGGAATCCTACATCCTGAAAGTATTTCTAAACCTCCAACATACTTTCTGTACTTTGCTTGATCTTTAGAGGTTGGCCTCCTCCATGTTTAATGGAGAACTCTGCTGTGAAAAGAGTAAAGTCTGAAGCTAGCTCAGAGGGAGAATTAGGTTATGATGGCAAATAGTTTTGAATAAAGCTTATTTGAGTGTTCTGTACTGCTGACTGTCAGTAGTGCCAAGACACTTGCAACGCTTAAAATGAAACATCTATTGGAGTAATTTCCTCCACTTCTTGACACGTGAACATTTGGTCAATACTTTGGCTTCGGTGGGACAAGGATTTGAGTCATTGTTTTCAAAGTAATATGAGAGTCGAAATTAAAAGCGTTTTCTTAAATAACACCCTCTTATTGTGTTAATGATGGGACTGGGGATATTAGAAAATAGTTGTCTTCAGCCCTCAGGAAAAACATTCCTGTGTCAATGCCATTTGATGACTCAATTGACCAATGTTTTGCAGATAAATTTTTGTCTTGGTGTGACTACATTGAACAATATGTTCAAACAAGACAATGTTCATTGTTCAAGATATTTAGAATAACATATGTGTTTACTTGTTGCTAAGAATTTTGTTTAAGCTTGTAGGAAAGTTGCCAGAGCAATGAGATGAAAACCAGCACGGATCACACTGACCACATAGTGCCTCTGTTGCCTTGAGAATTCACTTTCAGACAGCACTGAACATTTACTGCTGTAAAATATATGAAAATTTGAGGAATCCTTTGCAAAATTTGAGAAGATGGGTTACTGCATGTGAGCTTCTTGGCTTGTCCTCTGACGAGGTAGGCTCCACTCATATCTGTTTTTCTGGCACTGAAATACAGTATTTTTTTTTGTGACATGAACTGTGAATTCATCTCTCTACTGCATGCAGGTTTTCCTGAACGATCAGCAATCCTACTGTTACCTTTTGTAATTCTCACTAAAGATATCTTTCACCCTGTCAGCTTCTCAGTGCCAATGGACATACCTCCTGGGATACTGGTAGCAGCAGCAATGGCACCTATGAGATATTGCTATCTGCTTTGGTACCCGTTATTTCCAGCACTCCTTGGCACTTGGAAAAAGGAGAATAGCCTTCCTCCACTGAAGTCTGCTCTGAAACGAGGCAAGGTACTGTTGCAAAGTACAGCAACGGTCTCTTTGGACTCTTCTTAGTAGGAAAAAAAAAAGCAAGAAGAGCTGTATGAAGTGTGTCTCTAGTCCAATGACTTGTTTCTAGACAACATGTCTTGCAGAGATGAGCCATGGCCCCTGAGGTAATAGGAGCCAACAAGGAAACACCAGTGAAATACCTCAAAGGAATTAAGGTGTGTTCCTCTAAGAAGGTGACATGGCTGACAGCCCAGCTGCAGTGTCTCTACACCAATACACACAGCATGGGCAACAAACAGGAAGAATTGGAAGCTACTGTGCTGCTAGAAAGCTACGACCTAGTTGCCATTACTGAAACTTGGTGAGACGAATCCTATGACTGGAGTGTGGCTATTGATAGCTAAAAGCTGTTCAGAAGGCACAGGTGAGGAAGGAGGGGCGGAGGGGTTGCCCTCTACATCAAGAAATGGATAGATTGTGAAGAGTTGTCTCTGAAGAATAGCCATGAGCAGGTTGAAAGCTTATGGGTAAGAATTAGAGACGGAGCCAACAAAAGGAACCTTGTGGTTGATGTTTACTACAGGTTGCCTGATCAAGGGGAACCTATTGATGAAGCCTTCTTACTCCAGCTACAGGAGGCATCACGCTTACAGGCTCTTATCCTGCTGGGGGACTTCAACCACCCTGACATCTGCTGGAAAAGTAGCATGGTGAGCTGCAGGCAAACCAGGAGACTCCTGGAGTGCATAGAGGATAACTTCTTAAGCCAGGTAATAGATGACCCTACCAGAGGGGATGCATTATTGGACCTGTTGGTCACCAATGCAAGTGAGCTAATCAGTGACATAAAGATTAGAGGCAGCCTGGGCCGCAGTGATCATGCACTGGTGGAGTTTGTAGTCCTGAGAGATATGGGACTAGGCAAAGAGTAAAGTCAGGACTCTAAATTTTAGGAAAGCAAACTTCCAGCTGTTCAAGGAGTTAGTCAATAGGACCCCCTGGGAAACTTCCCTCAGGGACAAGGGAGCAGAACAGAGCTGGGAGATCTTTAAGGATGCTTTCCATAGAGCGTAAGACCTCTTGATCCTCAGGTGTAAGAAATCAGGAAAGGAAGGTGAGAGACCTGCATGGATGAGTTGAGACCTGCTGGTCAAATTAAACGCCGAGAAGGAAATGCACAGGTAGTGGAAGCAGGGACAGGTATCCTGGGAAGAATATAAGGACACTACCTGGTTCTGTAGGGATGGGGTCAGGAAGGCCAAGGTACAGCTGGAGCTGAACTTGTCAAGGGACACAAAGAATAATAAGAAGGGCTTCTATAGATATATCAACCAGAAAAGGAAGGTCAAAGAAAATGCACCCCCCTGATGAATACAACTGGTAACAACAGATGAGGAGAAGGCTGAGGTACTCAACAACTCATTTTTTCCTCAGTCTTCACTGGTAACCCCTCTTTTCCATACCTCTCGAGTCAATGGACCTCAAGGCAGGTACTAAGGGAGCAAAGTCCCTCCCACTGTAAGAGAAGATCAGGTTCGAGATCACCTGAGGAACCTGAACATACATAAGTCTATGGGACCCAACAAGATGCATCTGAGTCCTGGGGGAATTAGCTGATGTAGTTGCCAAGTCACTCTCCATGATATTTGAAAAGTCATGGCAGTCAGGTGAGGTCCCCAGTGACTGGAAAAAGGTAAACATTGCATCCATTTTTTTAAAAGGGTAGAAAGGAGGACCCTGGGAACTACCGACCTGTCAGCCTCACCTCTGTGCCTGGGAAGATCATGGAACAGATACTCCTAGAAGCTATACTGAGGCACATAGAGGACAGGGAGGTGATTCGAGACAGCCAGCATGGCTTTACTAAGGGCAAGTCTTGCCTGACCAACCTCATGGCCTTCTATGATGGAGTGATTACATCAGTGGACAAGGGAAGAGCTATGGATGTCATCTACCTGGACATCTGTAAGTAAGCCCTTTGACACAGTCCCCCACAACATGCTTCTCTCTAAATTGGAGAGATATGGATTTGATGGATGGACTATTTGGTGGATAAGGAATTGGCTGGATGGTTGCATCCAGAGGGTAGTGGTCAAGCTCAATGTCCAGATGGAGGTTGGTGACAAGTGGTGTCCCTCAAGGGTCCATACTGGGACCAGTACTGTTTAACATCTTCATCAATGACATAGTGGGATCGAGTGCACCCTCAGCGAGTTTGCAGATGACAACAAGCTGAGTGATGCAATTGGCATGCCTGAGGGACAGGATGCCATCCAGAGGGACCTGGACAAGCTTGAGAGATGGGCCCACGTGAACCTCATGAGGTTCAACAAGGCCAAGTGCAAGGTCCTGCACCTGGGTCAGGGCAACCCCTGGTACCAATACAGGTTGGGGGATGAAAGGATTGAGTGCAGCTCTGCTGAGAAGAATTTGGGGATACTGGTGGATGAAGAGCTGGACATGAGCCAACAATGTAAGCTCACAGCCCAGAAAGCCAACCACATCCTGGGCTGCATCAAAAGAAGTGTGGCAAGCAGGTCAACCTGCCCCTCTACTCCACTCTGGTGAGATCCCACCTGGAGTACTGTGTCTGGCTCTAGAGTACTCAGTACAAGAAAGACACGGACCTGTTGGAGTGAGTCCAGAGGAAGGCCACAAAAATTACCAGAAGGCTGGAGCACCTCTCCTATAAGGACAGGCTGAGAGAGTTGGGGCTGTTCAGCCTGGACAAGAGAAGGCTCCAGGGAGACCTTATTGCAACCTTTCAATACTTAAAGGGAGCTGTCGTGGTTTTGTTTAGTGAGGGGGGGCCTAAGGTGGTAGCTTCTGTAGGAAACTGCTAGAAGTCGCTCCCCTTTGTTCAGTGGACTTGGCCGGGCCTAGGGCGGACCTGCTGCTGGCCAAGGCCGAGCTGATTGGTAGCAGAATGTTCCGTGATAATGCCTCTGCGATAATGTATTTAAGAAGGGGAAAACAGGGAAAAAAAAAAAGAGAGAAGATGTAAAGAAGCTGAGCGGGGGCAGAGGTGCAGAGGGGGAGGTGCAGACCTCATGGGCCTTGTAGGCCTCACCCTCTGGCCTCTCGCCAGGCGGCCGACTGGGCCTGACTCGGTCTGGCCCAGCTGCAAGAAGTGGAGAGGAGATTAGAAGTGAATAAGATGTAAAAAGATCCTGAGAGACGTCTGCCAGCCTGTTGTGAGGAACGGCTGCAGATGCCAAGGTCAGTTCAGAAGGAGGGGGAGGAGTAATGCAGCTCCTGGCCAAGATTCCCCTGCAGCCTGTGGTGACGACTGTGGTGGAGCAGGCTGTCCCCCTGCAGTCCACGGAGGAGCAGAGATCCACTTGGAGCCTATGAAGGACCCCGTACCGGGGGAGGTGGATGCCTGAAGGAGGCTGTGGCCCATGGAGGGCCCGCTGGGACAGACGTTCTGGAGAGACTGCACTCTGTGGAAGAGATGACCCATGCCGGAGCAGTTTCACGAAGGACTGTGGCCCGTGGGAGGGACCCCACGATGGAGCAGGGGAGGAATGTGAGGAGTTTTATAACTTCCTGAAGGGAGGTTGTAGTGAGCTAGGGGTCGGCCTTTTCTCTCATGTAGACAGTGATAGAACTAGAGGCAATGGTTTCAAGCTGCGCCAGGGGAGATTCAGGCGGGACATTAGGAAATATTACTTCTCGGAAAGGGTAGTCAGGCACTGGAATGCACTGCCCAGGGAGGTGGTGGAGTCACCGACCATGGGGGTGTTCAAGAAACGTTTGGATGTTGTGTTGAGGGATATGATTTAGCTGAGAAGTATTGGTGATGGTTGGACTGGATGATCTTTTAGGTCTTTTCCAATCTTGATAATAATTCTGTGAAATTCTGAGTTCTTCCCCTGACGATGAAGCAGCAGCGTAAAACAACGCGTGATGAACTGACCGCAACCCCCATTCCCTCTTCCCCCCTGTGCCGCTCGGGGGGGGGAAGGTAGTAGAGATAACGTTAAGCTTGGGAAGAGGGGAGGGGTGGAGGGAGGTCATCTTGTTCTCTGTCTCATTATCCTGCTGTTTTTAGTAATAAATGAATAGTTTTCCCCAAGTCGAGTCTGTTTTGCCCGTAACGGTAACTTTAAGGATTTTCTCCCCGTCCTTATCTCAAACCTCAAGCCGTTTTTCCTTATATTATTGTTGGATACCTGGAGTATCAGGGACACTTAGTGAACAATCCAGACCGAATGGAATTGTTATGTTTGTGAGTAGCAGGCCTCAAGGACATCACTGAAGCCACCTGTGAGAAAATAATGAGGCTGCCTGTGAGAAAGTAATGAAGCTTCCTGTGAGAAAGTAAACGAAGCAACCTTGAAGAAGATCGTAAACAACTTTGAGGAAGTGAAAACATGAAAAGTATGGGACTTTCCAGGTTAACGGACTTCCCAGGTTAGCTAACTGTAAGTAGGAGGGATATGCAAATGTAACCATTAGAGCTTAAGCCAATCACGCAATGACTAGTAGGCATATTTTATCTTAGCAATATAAATATGCGCACCCGGGACTAATAAATCGAACTACGCTTATTACTCATATTGAGTCTTTGTCGTACGTTCCTCCGTCGCTCGCATATTATCTCTCTCTGTTCTCTCGGAGGGTGGGGGGAGTGAGAGAGGGACTGCGTAGTCTGGTCCCGATCGGGGCTGAACTACGACAGGAGCTTATAAGAAAGATGAGGATAGGCTTTTTAATAGGGCCTGTAGCAATAGGAAAAGGGGATAATGGTTTTAAATTAAAAGAGGGTAGATGTAGACTAAATATAAGGAAGAAATTTTTTACAGTGTGGGTGGTGAAACCCTGGAACAGGTTGCCCAGAGAGGTGATAGATGCCCCATCCCTGGAAACATTGAAGGCCAGGTTGGACACGGCTCTGAGCAACCTGATCTAGTTGAAGGTGTCCCTGCTCACTGCAAGGGGGTTGGACTAGATGACCTTTAAAGGTCCCTACCAATCCAAACCATTCTATGATTCTCATGTCACTAGAAAATAACACAACTCAAGTTCCAGCAAGAAGGTTGACTTGTTTGTCTCTGGATTATCTGTTTTTCTTCTGAACCAGCTAAGATGCATGCTCTGCTTTTGTTTAGTGAAGGGGGGCTGCAGTGGTAGCTTCTGGAAGAAGCTGCTAGAAGTTGCTCCCCTTTGTTCAGTGGACTTGGACGGGCCTAGGGTGGACCTGCTGCTGGCCAAGGCTGAGCCAATTGGTGACAGAAGGTTCCATGATAATGCCTCTGTGATAATGTATTTAAGTAGGGGAAAACAGAGAAAAAGAAAAAAAAAAAGAGAGACAAGATATGAAGCAGCTGAGCAGGGGAAGAGGGCAGAGAGGGGGAGGCGTGAGCCTTGTGGGCCTTGTAGCCCTCACCCTCTTGCCAGGTAGCTGACTGGGCCCAACTCGGCCCAGCCCGGCTGCAAGAAGTGGAGAGGAAATGAGATGTGAATGAGATGTAAAGAGATCCTGAGAGGCACCTGCCTGCCTGTTGTGAAGAATTTTTCTTGGGAGGAACAGCTGCAGATGCCAAGGTCAGTGAAGAAGGAGGGGGAGGAGTAATGCTGCTCCTGGCCAAGATTCCCTTGCAGCCTGTGGTGATGACCATGGTGGAGCAGGTTGTCCCCCTGCAGCCTGTGGGGGACCCCACACTGGGGCAGGTGGATGCCTGAAGGAGGCTGTGGCCCATGGAGGACTCACTGGGGCAGCTGTTCTGGAGGGACTGCACCCCGTGGAAGAGATGACCCACACCAGAGCAGTTTCATGAAGGACTGTAGTGTATGGGTGGGACCCCACAACAGAGCAGGGGAGTAATGTGAGGAGTTTTTCCCCTGATGATGAAACAGCAGCGTAAACCCACGCGTGATGAACTGACCATAACCCCCATTCCCTCTTCCCCTCTGTGCTGCTCGGGGGGGGGGAGGTGGTAGAGATAATGTTAAGCCTGGGAAGAGGGAGGGATGGGGGGAAGTTATCTTGTTCTCTTTCTCATTATACTGCTTTGTTTTTAGTAATAAATGAATAGTTTTCCCCAAGTCGAGTCTGTTTTGCCCGTAACGGTAACTTTAAGGATTTCTCCCTGTCTTTATCTCAAACCTCGAGCCTTTTTTTCTTATATTATCTCTCCCTATTCTCTTGGAGGGTGGGGGGAGTGAGAGAGACTGCGTAGTCTGGCCCCAACTGAGGCTGAACTACGAGAATGCAGGGTCAGCTTATGCTCTTCTGTTGACAAATCTTTTGACAATCAGTATTTTGAGAAAATTTCAGATTGCCTTTGCATAACTCTGAAGAGAAGGAACCATCTCACAGTTTAGTCAGCATGTGAATATATATATATAGCTTTCTGGTCTTGTTTTCAAGTGCTTCACTTTTAGGTTATGCTGGAAAATTTAAGTGCACTGCGTAAGGAAGGAGTCTATTCTTACTTTTCAACATGTATCTATTTAGATTTTTCCAGTTTTTTGTCAATTAAAGTGAGCAGAGCTGCAGTCCTGTGCCAAAATGAGATCCATGCAAATGTTTTTGCAGAACTTCATTATGAATAGAGTAATCCTTGTAAAGCTTTATTTGATTTGTACCTTTTAGGTGTCTCAACAAAAATATCACTGTCCAGATAAGGCAGAACAAGACATTGTTAATCTTTGTTTACCTGACTGCATTTCAGAATCCTCTTTGGCTATATTTGGTCTCTCAAGGTCCCATCTTCTTCAGGGTGTGCGCCCTGGTTATGACTGAGATGAAGTTAATTTTCCTCTCAGTAGCCACTGTATTTTGGATTTAGTATGGGATTTGATATGTGAAGAATGTTGTTGCAATAAGGACACGGACTCTGTGGATGGTGTACCGGAGACCTTTATTGTCCGTCAGCCTAAGTCTTTTATATCTTTTCTCAGTTACACGCGGAATGCACACGCTTAATCATCTAATTCAATTGTTAGCAATATACTGTTCACGCGCCTTAAACTTCATTTGGATTGGTTATAGATTTTTAGTTGTCTTTACTATTTTTGCCTTTGGTATTTACTTATCTTGTTCTAATTGCTGGTTTTTGTTATTGAGCAAGTGGTGTTCAAGGACATAGCTCAAATTCTTCAATATCAGACAGCTGTGCTGCACTCTCTGTTCCCACAGAATGTTAATAAAAACATTCTGATGATGTGAGTTGTTGCTAATGAGACCAAGGACACTGTCCGGCTTCCCAGGTCTCGCTAATGTGCAGGCAAAGGAAGCTGGGAGGGATATTGCCAGAACAGTTGACCCAAACTGGCCAAAGAGAGTATTCCATGCCATAAATGTCATGCTCAGTACATAAGTTGGGGTTGGTTGGGGGAGGGGAGCGCATCTCTCTCTGTCTCTGTCCTTTGCTTGCAGCTCATGTTTGTTTCCGTGATTGCTGCTCAGGATGGGCTGTATCGGTCATTGGGACATTGGGTGGTGAGAAATTGTGAATTGTTCATTTTGTATATTTTAGTATCCCTATATTCTTTTACTATTGTCATTTTCCTTTGCTATTCTAGTAAACTGTCTTCATCTCAACCCATGAGTTTTCCTTTCTTACGAATTCTCTCTCCCATCCTGCTGGAGAGGGAGAGTGAGCAACTGTGTGGTGACTGAGGATAAACCACAACAGTGTGTTCTCTTAGTATATGCATCACTTAAGATATTTCAATCCAGAAAGTCTCCTCCCCACTCAAACCAGGAGCAGCAATCTTCTAGTGCAGAGCCAGCTGGAAGCCATATGCTGCAAGGGGGCCTGTTAGTTTGCACTGAGGAGTAATTGGAGTAGAGTTAGTATTTGATGTGCCTCACTCCAGCTCATCAAATCTGACAATTTTCAAGCACCTGATATTTCTGGAAAAGTCTAGACTCTTCTTCTCTTCTTTAGTTTTCTTCAGCTCCAGTTGACTGCAGTTTTGACCCCATCAACTTTTAGTCATCTGACTTCTAATTTCTT
The DNA here is from genome assembly GCF_036417535.1 of Chlamydotis macqueenii. Classification (NCBI taxonomy): domain Eukaryota; kingdom Metazoa; phylum Chordata; class Aves; order Otidiformes; family Otididae; genus Chlamydotis; species Chlamydotis macqueenii. The sequence continues at coordinate 49,773,763 of NC_141592.1, forward strand.
TTATCCTGTGGTAATTTCCATCTACAAAAGGGGAAGAATAATATTTTATTTCTCTCTTTTTTTTTTTTTCTTTTCCCATCCTTTTAAGTTTAATTTATGATCTCTGCAGAACTAGGATGCATTTTCTTTGTTTGAATAGTGCATGACTGGGAGGGATGTGACACTTCCATCTGGAGCCTCTTGCCTCCAAAGAGCAAGAAATTATGCTGGATGCGGACAGACATGGCTAATTTGACAGAAAAATAACCCTGCAGGAACAAGCAAGTAGTTTTCTTTTGGGGAGAAGACAACTCCTCTCTGATCAGACACATCAGCACCTGGGGTGAGACTGTGCAGCTGAGGACAGAGAAAAGCAGAAGGGCAACTCTTTTTGACAAATGTGAGTCACTAGGTTTTTCCTAATTTCTGTTTACTCTCTTTGCCCAAGAGACACAATATCTACCTGTCCTATACGAGACTCAATTTCCACACCCTCTTGCTCCTTTTGCTTTTCATAGCTGTTCTTTCCCTTTTCTACCTTAGCAAAGATGTTGGGTAGAGCTCTACAAGTGTCTTCTGCAGTTCTCTACTCTGCCAGTTTTCTTGTCCTTAAGAGAGGACTAATCGATCTCTTCCATTTCAAATAACTCTTAAACATTTCCTTTTTCTGTATTTCCCGCAGTAAGTGATTTGTAAAAGTGCAATTAACTTTCTGTATTTCTAGCCTCATCATTTCTTCATTGTGTTTTTTCAGGCAGTCATTGGGTTTGTGTTGGCAACTTTCTTTATCCATCTTCACATTAGGAGTTTCAGAGGACTTAAGAGCTGACTGGAACAAATGGCAGAGGGCCTGTAACCATTAGTATAAGGGCTCTTTGGCAAAGAACTGAATGCAACATCAGTGATTAACAACTAATAAATAATAACATAATAGCTAATCTTGGGCTCTACTTCATGTCAGCATTGAAACTACCTCTACTGACTCGCAAAGGATGTATAAACTCCCATTCTCTTCCTTTTTGGTATACTGTTATGGTTCCCATGCTGCATAATTACTACACAGTTCATCATTTTAAGTAGTTGTTCTGGTTTTGTTTAGTGAGGGGGGGGCCTAAGGTGGTAGCTTCTGTAGGAAACTGCTAGAAGGCGCTCCCCTTTGTTCAGGGGACTCGGCCGGGCCTAGGGCGGACCCGCTGCTGGCCAAGGCCGAGCCAACTGGTAGCAGAATGTTCCCTGATAACGCCTCTGCGATAACGTATTTAATAAAGGGAAAACAGAAAAAAGAAGGGAGAATCATAGAATGGTTCCTTCAAAGGTCATCTAGTCCAACCCCCCTGCAAGGAGCAGGGACATCTCCAACTAGGTCAGGTTGCTCAGAGCCTCATCCAGCCTGGTCTTGAACGTTTCCAGGGATGGGGCTTCCACCACCTCTCTGGGCAACCTGTTCCAGTGTTCTACCACCCTCATTGTTGTCCTGGTTTCAGCAGGGATGGAGTTAATTTTCTTCTCAGTAGCCGGTGTGTTTTGGATTTTGTGTGTGTCGTAGTTCAGCCCCGATCGGGACCAGACTACGCAGTCTCTCTCTCGCTCCCCCCACCCTCTGAGAGAATAGGAGGAGATGATATAAGAAAAATGGCTCAAGGTTTGAGACAAGGACGGGGAGAAATCCTTAAGGTCACCGTTACGGGCAAAACAGACTCAACTTGGGGAAAAACAGTCATTTATTTCTAAAACTAGCAGGAGAATGAGACAGGGAACAAGATAACCTCCCCCCACCCCTCCCTCTTCCCAGGCTTAACATTATCTATACTACCTCCCCTCATGAGCGGCACAGGGGGGAAAAGGGAATGGGGGTCGTGGTCAGTTCATCATGCGTTGTTTTACACCGCTGTATCATCGTCAGGGGAAGAACTCTTCGCATTCCTCCCCTGCTCCAGCGTGGGGTCCCTCCCACGGGCCACAGTCTGTCGTGAAACTGCTCCGGCATGGGTCATCTCTTCCACGGGGTGCAGTCCCTCTAGAACAGCTGTCCCAGCGGGCCCTCCACGGGCCACAGCCTCCTTCAGGCCTCCACCTGCTCCGGCGTGGGATCCTCCACGGGCTGCAGGCGGGTCTCTGCTCCTCCATGGACCTCCATGGACTGCAGGGGGACAACCTGCTTCACCATGGTCTTCACCACGAGCTGCAGAGGAATCTTGGCCAGGAGCCGCATTACTCCTCCCCCTCCTTCTTCACTGACCTTGGCGTCTGCAGCTGTTCCTCACAACAGCCTGGCAGACGCCTCTCAGGATCCTTTTTACATCTTATTCACTTCTCATCTCCTCTCCACTTCTTGCAGCCAGGCTGGGCCGAGTTGGGCCCAGTCGGCTGCCTGGCGGGAGGCCAGAGGGTGAGGCCTGCAAGGCACACGAGGCTCACGCCTCCCCCTCTCTGCCCCCCGCTCAGCTGCTTCACATCTCTCCTCTTTTTTTTTTTTTTCTTTTTTCCCCTACTTAAATACGTTATCGCAGAGGCGTTATCATGGGACATTCTGCTACCAATTGGCTCGGCCTTGGCCAGCAGCAGATCGGCCCTAGGCCCGGCTGAGTCCACTGAACAAAGGGGAGCGACTTCTAGCAGTTTCCTACAGAAGCTACCACCTTAGGCCCCCCCCCACTAACAAAACCAGAACAGTGTGTGAAGCATGTTGATGAAAACATTCTGATGATACGAGTTGTTGTTAATGAGACCAAGGGCACTGTCTGGCTTTCCAAGTCTCGTTAAGGTCTTGTTAACGTGCAGACGCGGGAAGCTAGGAGAAAGACAGACAGAATAATTGATCCACACTGGCCAAAGAGAGTATTCCATGCCATAAACCTCATGCTCAGTATATAAGTGGGGATTGCCCATGATAGGGGGCATTCTTTTTTGGCATTCTTGTCGGGTATCTGTTCGGGCACCCTTGGCATCCTTTTCTTCTCTCTTGCTTGCTGGCATCGTTCCCTCTACCTTGCTAGCTTGCACCCCTCGCTTTTGCTTGCTGCTCGGTGTCGTTCCTGTGATCACTGCTCAGGATGGGCTGCGTCGGTCATTCGGACATCGGGTGGTGAGAAATTGTACATTGTTCATTTTGTATATTTTGTATATATTAATATCCTTATATCCTGTTAGCTTTGTAGTTTTTAGTATTTTTAGTAAACTGTTTTTATCTCAACCCACGAGTTTTCCTTTCTTCCCAATTTCTCTCCCCTGTCCCACTGGGTAGGGGGAGGGTGAGTAAGAAACTGTGTGGTGATCCGGGCTAAACCACCACAATTGTAAAAATTTTTTTTCCTAATATCCAATCTAAATCTACCCCCCTCTATTTTAAAACCATTACCCCTTGTCCTATCGCAACAGGCCCTACTAAACAGCCTCTCCCCATCTTTCCTGTAGGCCCCCTTGAGGTACTGGAAGACTGCTATCAGGTCTCCCCGGAGCCTCCTCTTCTCCAGGCTGAACAGCCCCAACTCTCTCAGCCTGTCCTCATAAGAGAGGTGCTCCAGCCTTTTTATCATCTTTGTGGCCCTCCTCTGGACCTTCTCCAACTGGTCCAAGGGTAATCCAACACTGGAATAGATTCTCTGGAGAGTTTGTGGAGTCTTCATCCTTGGAGATATTCAAAATCCAGGTAGGCATGACCCTAGCCAACCTGCTCTAGTAGCCACCTTTGAGGAGGGAGGGGGATTTGACTAGATTTGACTCCAGAAGTCCCTTCCAAATGCATCCTTTCTGTGAAACATTGACTCGTTAAGTAGATCACAGAGCTGGGGCCAGACAAGTCTCTTATGAAAGAAAACAAATCTAAATTTCTGCTAAATATTTAGTTTCCAGCAACAGTTTTGTGAATCATGACAACAAACCAGACTGACTCTTATCATCATAGCAACAAAGGGAGTGAAAATCAGACTCAGAAACCATGGAGAGTCAAGGAGCCTCAGTGTCAGTTGTTTTGCAAATTTGACCTTGAAATAAAATGTTCAAAGTGAAGGCTATTATGCCAGGCTGAAACGGATAGTTTTGCTAGTTACACTGCAAATAATTTTTCTTTAGAAATGCTTTTTACAGAGCTTAGTACAAACAATGTGTTTTTTTTTTTTTTTTTTTTTTCACGAGATGACTGTTCCCACTGACTGTTTTGTGATCACAGCTTTCCCAGAGAAAGCTTCCACATCTTTCAGCTGGCTGACATTGTTGCGAGGCCCCTCTCTATAATCTTTGAGAAGTTATGGAGATTGGGGGACATTCCAGAAGACTGGAAGAAGGTTAATGTCACCCCTATCTACAAGAAGGGCTTAAAGGAGGATCCAGGAAATTATAGGCCCGTCAGTCTTACTTCAGTCCATGGGAAAGTTATGAAATGAATCCTGGGGGCTATCACAAGTCAAATGAAGCATGTGATTGGGAAAAGTCAGCACGTATTCACCAAGGGCAAATTCTGCTTGAGAAACCTGATTGCCTTCTATGGCAAAGTAACCTGGTCAACTGCTGTGAGGTGTGCGGTGGACATTGTCTATCTGGATTTCTCCAAGACTTTCTATACGGTTTCCCACAACCTCCTCCTAGAGAAACTGATGTGTTACGATCTAGACAAGTGGTCTGTGCGGTGGGTGGGGAATTGGCTGACAGGCTGCACTCAGAGGGTGGTGGTAAATAGCTCCTTTTCAAACTGGCAACCTGTCACAAGTTAAGTCCCCCAGGGATTTATATTGGTCCCAACACTTTAATATATTCATAAGTGACCTGGATGATGGGATCAAGTGTACCCTGATGAAGTTTGCTGATGATACCAAACTGAGTGGGGAAGTGGACATTTCAGAAAGGAGAGACACCCTGCAGGAAGACCTGGATAGGCTGGAAGAGTGGGCTAGCAAGAATCTTCTGAAGTTCAACAAGGACAAGTGTAAGGTCTTGAAACTGGGAAAACATAATCCAGGAGTGCAGCACAGACTGGGATCTACCCAACTGAAGAGCAAATCTGTGGAAAAGGACCTGGGGGTCCTGGTGGACAACGAGCTCAATATGAGTGAACAGTATGCTGCTGCAGCAAAGCAAGCCAACAGGATGCTGGGTTGCATCAACAAGGGCATCACCAACAGACATAAAGAAGTCATTATCCTGCTCTACTCAGCATTTGTCAGGCCACACTTGGAATACTGTGTTCAGTTTTGGTCCCTGCTGTGAAAAAAGATGTGGCTAGGCTGGAGAGAGTCCAGAGAAGGGCCAAAAAGATGATCAAAGGATTGGAAAGCCTGCCATATGAGGAAAGCCTGAGGGAACTGGGTTTGTTCAGCCTTGAGAAAAGGAGGCTTAGGGGAGACCTTATCATAGAATCATAGAATGGTTAGGGTTGGAAGGGACCTTCAAAGGTCATCTAGTCCAACCCCCCTGCTCCTTGCAGGGACATCCCCAACTAGATCAGATTGCTCAGAGCCTCATCCAACCTGGCCTTGAACGTTTCCAGGGATGGGACCTCCACCACCTTTCTGGGCAACCTGTGCCAGTGTTCTATAACTCGCATCGTAAGAAATTTTTTCCTAATTTCTAATCTAAATCTACCCCCCTCTATTTTAAAACCATTACCACTTATCCTATCACAACAGGCCCTACTGAACAGCCTTTCCCCATCTTTCCTGTAGGCCCCCTTGAGGTACTGGAAGACCGCTATCAGGTCTCCCCGGAGCCTCCTCTTCTCCAGGCTGAACAGCCCCAACTCTCTCAGCCTGTCCTCATAAGAGAGGTGCTCCAGCCCTTTTATCATCTTTGTGGCCCTCCTCTGGACCTTCTCCAACTGGTCCATGTCCTTCTTGTGTTGGGGGCTCCAGAACTGGACACAGTACTCCAGGTGGGAGTTCCAGTATTAAAGGGTGGCTACGAAGAAGATGGAGACTCCCTTTTTAAAAGGAGTCACATGGAAAAGATGAGGGGCAATGGGTACAAGTTACTCCTAGGGAGATTCTGATTGACACTGTTGTAGTTTAGCCCTAATCAACAATCCAATACAATGCAGCTGTCCACCAGGATAGGGGAGAGAATCAGGAGAAAGGAAAACCGTGGGTTGAGATGAAGACAGTTTACTAGAATAGCAAAGGAAAACTACAATAATAGCAGAATATAAGCATATTAATATATAAAAAATGCTTAATTGCAGCGCATGTTTCACATTCATGGATAAACCTCTGCAATAGTGTCCATGATTAAATCCACTCCTCGATCATGAGCCCATTTGTATGTTCAATCTCTTCCTTGATGGCCTGAGGTGTCATGGGTCCACCGAGCTAAAATGGTTCACCCCTATGTTGCCAGTCTAGGTCCACTTGGGAAACTTTCATCTTAGCTGCCTGATCCACCTGCTGGTTGTTTTGATGTTCTTCTGTGGCCCAACTCTTGGGTACGTGGGCAGCTATGTAATGTACTTTTACAACCACCTTCTCTAACCGGGCAGCAATATCTTTCCACAACGTGGCAGCCCAGATGAGTTTGTCTCTGCATTGCCAGTTGCTCTGCTTCCGTTGCTGTAACCACCTCCACAGAGCATTTGCCACCATTCATGAAAGTACTGGCCATTTTTCCTGTTCAGCAATATGTAAAGCCAGTTGGATGACTTTCACCTCTGCAAACTGACTTGATTCACCTTGGCCTTCAGCAGCTTCTGCAACTCGCAGTGTAGGACTCCACACAGCAGCTTTCCACTTCCAATGTTTTCCTACAATACGACAGGACCCATCAGTGAACAGAGCATATCGCCTCTCATTTTCTGGTAGACCACTATACAGTGGGGCTTCTTCAGCACATGTCAACTCTTCCTCTGGTGATATTCCAAAATCTTTGCATTCTGGCCAGTCCATGATCAATCCAAGATTCTTAGGTGACTGGGATTTCCTATTTGAGCCCACTGTGTGATCAGTGCAACCCATTTACTCCACGTAGCATCAGCTACATGATGTGTGCAAGAGAACCTCCCATTGAACATCCAGCCCAGCACTGGCAGTCGAGGTGCCAGGAGGAGCTGTGCTTCCCTACCAACCACCTCTGAAGCAGCTCAAACTCCTTCATATGCTGCCAGTATTTCTTTTTCAGTTGGAGTATAGTGGGCCTTGGATTGTCTGTATCCCCGGCTCCAAAACCCCAGGGGTTGACATCGAGTCTCCCCTGGTACTTTCTGCCAGAGACTCCACGTAGGGCTGTTCTCTCCGTCTGTGATATAGAGCATGTTTTTAACATCTTGTCCTGTCTGGACTGGCCCAAGTGCTACTGCATGAACAATCTCCTGTTTAATTTGTTCAAAGGCTTGTCGTTGCTCAGGGCCCCATTTAAAATCATTCGTCTTTGAGGTCACTTCATAAAGAGGGCTTACAACCATACTATCATTTGGAACATGCAAGCTTTTTGTTACTTGGTTGTTCTGGTTTTGTTTAGCGGGGGGGGGGGGGGGGGGGGGGGGGGGGCTAAGCTGGTAGCTTCTGTAGGAAACTGCTAGAAGTCGCTCCCCTTTGTTCAGTGGACTCGGCCGGGCCTAGGGCGGACCTGCTGCTGGCCAAGGCCGAGCCAATTGGTAGCAGAATGTCCCGTGATAACGCCTCTGCGATAACGTATTTAAGAAGGGGAAAACAGGAGAAAAAAAAAAAAAGGAGAAGACGATGTGAAGCAACTGAGCGGGGGGCAGAGAGGGGGAGGCGCGAGCCTCATGGGCCTTGCAGGCCTCACCCTCTGGCTTCCTGCTGGGCAGCTGACTGGGCCCAACTTGGCCCGGCCTGGTTGCAAGAAGTGGAGAGGAGATGAGAAGTGAATAAGATGTAAAAAGGATCCTGAGAGGCATCTGCCAGCCTGTTGTGAGGAATGGCTGCAGACGCCAAGGTCAGTTCAGAAGGAGGGGGAGGAGTAATGCGACTCCTGGCCAAGATTCCCCTGCAGCCTGTGGTGACGACCATGGTGGAGCAGGTTGTCCCCCTGCAGCCCATGGAGGTCCACGGAGGAGCAGAGATCCACTTGGAGCCCGTGAAGGACCCCATACCGGGGGAGGTGGATGCCTGAAGGCAGCTGTGGCCCATGGAGGGCCCACTGGGACAGCTGTTCTAGAGGGACTGCACCCCGTGGAAGAGATGACCCACACCGGAGCAGTTTCATGAAGGACTGTAGCCTGTGGGAGGGACCCCATGCTGGAGCAGGGGAGGAATGTGAGGAGTTCTTCCCCCGACGATGACGCAGCAGCATAAAACAACGTGTGATGAACTGACCACGACCCCCATTCCCTCTTCCCCTCTGTGCCGCTCAGTGGGGGAGAAGGTAGTAGAGATAATGTTAAGCTTGGGAAGAGGGAGGGGTGGGGGGAGGTTATCTTGTTCCCTGTCTCATTCTCCTGCTAGTTTTAGAAATAAATTAATACTTTTCCCTAAGTCGAGTCTGTTTTGCCCATGACGGTAACTTTAAGGATTTCTCCCCATCCTTATCTCAAACCTCGAGCCGTTTTCCTTATATCATCTCCCCCTATTCTCTCGGAGGGTGGGGGGAGCGAGAGAGAGAGAGACTGAGTAGTCTGGTCCCGATCGGGGCTGAACTACAACATTGGTGGAAACATGGCTGTTATTTTGTTGACCACATCCACTGGAATGTGATGACGTCCATCTCGCCATTTTACTCCTAAAAGTGGATTTCTTGTGCAGGTCCCTTGACTTTGCTTCATTTTATGGTAAAACTGGCTTTCAGAAGGATTTGGATTATTTTCTCCCCTTTCTCACAAACTTCTGCTGCTATGCATCAATGTATTACAGGTGTTCTGAAGCTCCACCCTTTTCCAGTGCAGTCTGGATCAGTCCATGGGAAATGGTAGGGCTGTGTTTCTACCCCTGGGGCAGTTGATTCCAGGTGTACTGGGCACCTCTCCAAGTGAAAGCAAACTGTGGCCTGCATTCTGGTGCCAAAGGGATGGAGAAGAATGCATTGGCGATATCAAAGGTGGCATATCACTTGGTTGCCTTTGACTCCAGTTCATACTGAAGTTCTAGCATGTCTGGCACGGCAGCACTCAGTGGTGGTGTAACCTCTTTCAGGCCACGATAGTCCACTGCTAGTCTCCACTCAATTTTCACATTGTCCATATGAGACTATTAAAGGGTGAGCAAGTCTTGCCGATCACTCCCTGGCTCTCCAGTCGATGAATCAGCTTATGGATGGGGATCAGGGAGTCTCGGTTGGTGCGATATTGCTGACAGTGCACTCTTGTGGTAGCAATTAGTACCTGTTGTTCTTTGACCCTCATCATCCCCACAACAGAAGGGTCCTCTGAGATACCAGGCGAAGTGGACAGCTGTTTCATTTCCTCCATCTCCAAAGCACCTACACCAAAATCACAAAGACCCTTTTGAGTCCTTGAAATACCTGCTCCTGAGGTAATCTATACCAAGAACGCATGGAGCATCTGGGCCAGTCACTATGGGGTGCTTTTGCCACTCATTCCCTGTCAGACTCACTTCAGCCTCCAATACAGTCAGCTGTTGGGATCCTCCTGTCACTCCAGAAATACAAATGGGTTCTGCCCCTTTATAGCTCGATGGCATCAAGGTACACTGTGCACCAGTGTCCACTAGAGATTTATACTCCTGTGGGTCTGATATACCAGGCCATCAGACCCACACAGTCCAATAAACTCTGTTGTCCCTCTCCTCCACCTGGCTGGAGGCAGGGCCCCTCTAATCCTGGCCACAGTATTCAATGTTCTTTTCTTTTAAATATGCATGAGAGGTCCCTTCGAGAGGGTCCAAACTAAAGCTATTCCTTCTACTCTGCCTATTGGAGACTGGTGCAGCAACTTTCCAGGGACAAGTTCTATGTGCAATGTTTTTTTCCACGCAACTCACATACCCGTGTCTCTAAGGCAGAGGTAGGCTTCCCATCCCACTCCCTCATGTCCTCTCCTTGGTCACGCAAGACAAACCACAGGGTACCCCGCCACACGTACCATCTCTCTTGAACAGGGAAACATTTACTCCTAATAGCTGAAATATTGGCCCGTACCAGTGGGGAATGGGACATATCTGCTTTGAATTGCTGGAACTCCCGGGACAGTTTCTCCATAGCCGAGACACACAGGCCCATAGGGAGGAAGACAGATTTTCCTCCTACTGCCGGAGTCAGCCAGCCAGTTCATCCACTGTTTCCTCCTCTCCATCTTTCCAGGTCGTAACTGCCAGTGAGTTGGCCTATGATGACGGTGCACTTTGAACAAACTTCTGACACATTAGTCACGTGCACCTGACCTCATCTGGATCCTGAGATAACTGCTCATTGTCCAGGTCATCATAAGTGACCTCCAGCACAGCTAACTACCTCAGGTACTGGATACCCCTCTCCATGGTGGCCCACTTGCCTGGGTGACATCTTACAGCCTCCTTGAAAGGATACCTCTCCTTCACACCTGACAGGAGTCACCTCCAGAGGCTGAGGGGCTTGTGTCCCTTTTCCAACTGCTTTGTCAATGCTCCCTTCTCTAGAAATGGATCCCAGCTGCCTGGCTTCTCTGCCTTCTAATTCCAGGCTACTGGCCCCATTATCCCAGCACCACAGCAGCCAGCTGACAATGTCCTCCCCAGGATAACAGCTAAAATCTTTTCACATGTCTCACAGCTCACTCAGGGATAGAGATCAGGTGCCTACTGTCTCATTTAGGAGTTCTTCCTCTGAGGAAGAGCCCGCCTGCCGAGTTCTTCCTTGGCATGAAGCAAATAGATCTTCCTCTTCTTCCTCCTGCTCCCTCTTAGAAGAGGCTTCTTCATCCCTCACTAAACGAGCTGACTTCCTCTTCCAAGCCTTCTTCTGTGCAGGGGCAACTGATACCAGCACAGGTTCACCCTCTGATTCAGCTGCAATGCCTGTTGCTGGAGTTTGAGTACCTACATTGCAGGTCAGTTTGCTCTCCCTCATACCATGTGTCGTGGTTTTGTTAGTGAGGGGGGGCCTAAGGTGGTAGGTCCTGATCAGGGCTGAACTACAACACCATGCCACGTATTACTATCTTGCCTTAGGGCAAATCTTGGGAGGAGATTCCCAAAAAGTGTTTTTGCAGCCCTAGACAAGACTTGGCACACATTCAAGACACATAACAACAACATCACAATAGCTTGAATATCCCCCAGATCTTCAGAGTTCTCAAAAAGTGGTTTAACTATACTGGAAGTGAAAGAACTTGGGAAGTCGTCCACATAGGAATACGAAATGATCTCTAAAGCCATTGATGTCACCATGTCATAGATTGATATTGCGTAGTATAACAGAAGGATAATTCTCATCATTTTCCCTGAGGTGATAAACACCACCACCAGGAACACATAGTACATATAGGCGCATAGACGACACAACAACGTAACTAACCACTGCAGCATCACAACCAATAACTAACAACCAATACAGTAAGTGTGTATAAACAAGTTTCAGGCATAATAAGTCAGATCTGTTGTTATCTCAACCCTTTGAGCCCCACATTGTGCACCAAAATAACTGTTGTAGTTTATCCCCAATTGGGACCAGACTACACAGTCTCTCTCTCTCTCTCTCTCTCTCACTCTCACTCCCCCCACCCTCCAGTGGAACAGAAGGGAGAATTGGTAAATAAAAAACACCTACATTGAGATAAAACAAATAAATAAATTTAGCAGAAATAACAGAAGAAAACAAAACAGTGATGGAAAACAAATACAGTACAATGGGTTATAACACATCTCCACACCCAATTTATTCCCACATAGCAGGAGACCCTTTTCCCTACCCTCCTCACTTATATACTGAGCATGATGTCAGATGGGATGGAATAGCCCTTTGGCTAATATGGGTAAACTTACCCCAGCTGTTAGCAAATTAGTTAACTATCCCAGCTGGGTGCCCCAGCCATAAAGGTCACCAGCTCCAGTTCTCCACCCAGCTCAGGTGAATATTAACTATATCCTAGCCAGAACCAGGATACCCTTCTATGCTGTCTGGGGAACTGCCCAGTGGAGAGTGGAGCAGCAATTTTCCAGGGACAATCTCAGTTTGTAATTGTTTTTCCTCACAACTCACATACTCGTGCCTCTATGGCCAAGGTAGGTTTCCCATCCCACTTCCTTGTTCTCTCCTTGGTCATGCAGAGTGAACCACAGGGTCCCTTGTCACATGTACCATCTTTCTCGAGCAGGGAGAGGTCTTCTTCTAATAGCTGAGATACTGGTCCATGCATGTGGGGAGTAAGACCTATCTTCCAGTCACCCTGTCAGTGGCCACTTGCCCAGACAGGGATCCCAGCTGTCTGGCTTCCCTACCTTCTAATTCCAGGCTACTGGCCCCACTGTCCCAGCATCGGAGCAACCAGGTGACAAGTTGCTCACCTTGATGACAGCTGAAATCTTTTCTCATATCTCACAGCTCACTCGGGGATAGGGATCACGTGACTACCTCTGCTTTTGCCTCTCCCTGTCCTTGTGATGTCCCTGGTTCATCATCATCTTTCACTATGTGAACTGATTTTTTTTCATTTATTTCTTCTGTACAGGGGCAACTGATACTGGCGTGAGTTGGTTCATCTGTGGTGCTACTTGCTGGGATTGGAGTAGTCGCAGTGCTCGTTGTGGGTGTTGAAGCAATAGCAGTGCCCGTAGCAAGGATCGGGGTAGCTGCAGTGCCTGCTGCCAGGGTTATAGCAGGCACAGTATTCTTAGATAGTTGTTTAAACTTAGTCAAGCTCAAGACTTTAGATACCTGCAAAAGACCTGACAACATGAGCATGGTGACTGGAGTATCCTGAAGTTATTCAAAATTCTCAAAAGCTCTTGAAATTAGCCTCGCAAAGAGGGGGAAGCTGTAAACAGATGTTCCCCACCTTGGCTTGGCTTCTCGGACCAAAACAAAAAGTGTAATTCCAAATAACACCCACGAGATGGCTCCCGAAATACACGAATGAAGCCACTTCGCTCTGCGCACCACCATGGAATAAAAGTACGAAACCGGTCCCGTTTCTAGTGATCTCACCATACAAGCCAGTGCCACATAGCACAGCAGAGCGATACCTTTAATCCAACCCCCAGAATTGATAAGCCGTGCATAAACACTGAATAACAGCATATATGGCAAGTAGGGTGCTGCCCAATACAGATCTAAAAACAACTCTGAGAGCAAATAAAACAACATTGTGGCCTGCAATGACCAAACCGGCATACTGAATGCTTGTAACAAATCTGTTTTCAGCACACTGTGTTCAAACTTGTCCTTATCTAAACCTTTTGTGCCTGACCAGGACCTCAAACCCTAAATCCTCAGATTAAAGTCTGCTGATCTCCCGACTGATCTAGTTGGGCCCCTTCGAGCCCCACGTTTTGCGCCAAAGACTATTGTGCCCTAGTCAGCAATTGAATACTATGCAGCTGCTCGCTCACCCTCCCTCTCCCCAGTGGAATGGAGGACAGAATTGGGAAGAAAGGAAAACTCATGGGTTGAGATGAAGATAGTTTACAAGAATTGCAAAGGAAGATGACAATAATAACAAAATATAAAGATACTAAAATATACAAAATGAATGATGCACAATTTCTCACCACCTGATGTTCCAAAGACCAATTGTTCTGGTTTTGTTTAGTGAGGGGGGGCCTAAGGTGGTAGCTTCTGTAGGAAACTGCTAGAAGTCGCTCCCCTTTGTTTAGTGGACTCGGCCGGGCCTAGGGCGGACCTGCTGCTGGCCAAGGCCGAGAAAATTGGTAGCAGAATGTCCCATGATAATGCCTCTGCGATAACGTATTTAAGAAGGGGAAAACAGAAAAAAAATGGAGAAGAAGATGTGAAGCAGCTGAGCGGGTGCAGAGGGGGAGGCGTGAGCCTTGTGGGCCTTGCAGGCCTCACCCTCTGGCCTCCTGCCGGGCAGCCGACTGGGCCCAACTCGGCCCGGCCTGGCTGCAAGAAGTGGAGAGGAGATGAGAAGTGAATAAGATGTAAAAAGGATCCTGAGAGGCGTCTGCCAGCCTGTTGTGAGGAACGGCTGCAGATGCCAAGGTCAGTTCAGAAGGCAGGGGAGGAGTAATGCTGCTCCTGGCCAAGATTCCCCTGCAGCCCGTGGTGATGACCATGGTGGAGCAGGTTGTCCCCCTGCAGTCCATGGAGGTCCACGGAGGGGCAGAGATCCACCTGCAGCCCGTGGAAGACCCCACGCCGGAGCAGGTGGAGGCCTGAAGGAGGCTGTGGCCCATGGAGGGCCCGCTGGGGCAGCCGTTCTAGAGGGACTGCACCCCATGGAAGAGATGACCCACACCAGAGCAGTTCACGAATGACTGTGGCCCGTGGGAGGGACCCCACGCTGGAGCAGAGGAGGAATGCGAGGAGTTCTTCCCCCGACGACGATGCAGCGGCGTAAAACAACGTGTGATGAACTGACCGCGACCCCCATTCCCTTTTTCCCCCCCGTGCCGCTTGGGAGGGGAAGGTAGTAGAGATAATGTTAAGCCCGGGAAGAGGGAGGGGAGATGATATTTTTCTCTGTCTCATTCTCCTGCTAGTTTTAGAAATAAATGAGTGTTTTTCCCCAAGTCGAGTCCGTTTTGCCTGTAACGGTAACTTTAAGGATCTGTCCCTGTCCTTATCTCAAACCTCGAGCCATTTTTCTTATATCATCTCCCCCTGTTCTCTCGGAGGGTGGGGGGAGCGAGAGAGAGACTGCTTAGTCTGGTCCCGATCGGGGCTGAACTACGACACCAATACAGCTGATCCCAAGCAGCAATCACGGAAATGAAACCAAGCAGCAAGCAAAGGAGTGAGAGAGAGTGCCAGCTGTTCCCCGGCTAACTCCCAGTTATATACTGAGCATGATGTTTATGGCATGGCATACTCTCTTTGGCCAGTTTGGGTCAACTGTACTGGCTATACCCCTCACAGATTCCTGCACCTGCACATTAGCGAGACCTGAGAAGCTGTAAAGTGTCCTTGGTCTCTTTAGGAACAACTAACGTCATCAATGTATTTTCAACTTTCTTTGCATACCAAATTCCATACTAAATCCAAAATACATCAGCTACTGAGAAGAAAATTATCTCCATCCCAGTCGAAACCAGGACAGACACAAGAGGAAAATTTTTCTCAGTGAGAATAATCAGCCATTGTAATATTGTCCCCAGGGAAGCGGTGGATTCCTCAACATAGGATGCTTTTAAGATCCTGGACAGGATGCTGGACCATCTTGTCTAGACTGTGCTTTTGCCAAAAAAGATTGAACCAGATGGTACTTGACATCCCTTCCAACCTGGTATTCTATGATTCTATGATTCTATGAAGATGCTCCAACCTCCTGTCTTAGCTAAAATCCATCTCATCTGTGCCTAAGAGCATAAAACTTCTTTCAATATTGGTACATTTAGTGCAAGTCCATAATTAGGAGTGATGAATTTTTTGTATGCTATTAGAAAAAATATTGCAAAGATGTAATGAGATCTTAAATATTTACCTTTCAAACCTTATGTCCATCTACTCTCTATCTTGGTTTCATCCTGAATATAAATTAACTGTAATGAATAGCTGTTCCTGCCTATTTTTTTTTTGCCACAAAATAAGGAGTTTACTCATTTAATTCAAAGGCAGATGCTCTTGAACATCTAAACAGATATATAGTGTTGCTGCACCTGTGTAAGGCCCCAGCAAAGACTGGGAAGGCGGATGAGGTGGTTTATGATTAAATTTAGAAAATTTAGGTGGTAGTGGATAAATGAAACGGAGGACTGCTGTTCTCTGAGTCCTACAACTAAACAACTAGGTGGCACTGAGTGAAGCTAGTTGGAGAGAGTTTTAAGACAGAAAAAGGAAAGCACTTCTGGAGCCTACTGCTGCAAGGGGTGGTGGAGGGAGGTTCAAAAGGATGTGACAAAGACATGTGCATAAAGGGATACTGAAAAAAAAAAGAGGGAAGGATGTACTCTGTAACATCCCTGGTTCTTGATGCTGGGGAAGGATGGGAGAATGGACAGCAGAAAGTGGTGCACTTATGAGGCCATGCCCTAAACAGTGTCCCCTTTACCACTGCTAGATATATAATGCTGAACTAAATGGACCATTGATCTGACTCAAGAGGACAGTTTTATTAAAAAATCAGGACTGTTACAGATCTTGTTTCATATCTTCACAGAGCAGAGAGGCGAGGTCCTCGTGTAAGAACTGGTGGGTCAGACCTAACGCAGTGACAGAACCGAAGTACAAAGTTTCTCTTTGAGTGGTTGTGAAAGCAAATGAACCTGCAGGATAGTAGATAGCACCAGAAATTTGGCTCATTGCATTAATTTCTAGTTTTGTAAGATCATAGATGTAGATACACAGCTGGCAAAGCTGATGCAAAACTTTCCAATTGTGATTCTGTTGTGGTCAGTGTGATGGCAACAGAGATTAATTTGGTCCTGAGTATCTTTTCTTTGCTTATTTAAATATAATTCTTAAATATTTTCTTTCAACTTTTAATAATATTTTCCATATTTTTAGAAGAACTGCAACTTAAGCAACATATGACAGACTGTATATAAACCTGCTGTAGCTAGAGAGCAATGTTGTAGTTCATTCTTTAAAAAATATTATCAAACAAGCATCAAAATCTATCCTAAACACTGTCATAGTTTAACTCCACTTGAGACCAAGCTATGCAGTCTCTCACTCACTCTCCTCACTCTCCGAGGGAATGGGGGAAAGATAATATAACTAAAAGCTCGAGGTTTGTCATAGTTTAACCCTGCTCGGGACCAAGCTACGCAGTCTCTCACTCACTCCCTCCACCCTCTGAGGGAATGCGGAGAGATAATATAACAAAGGCTCAAGGTTTCAGATAAGGACAGGGAGAGGTCATTGAAGTTACTGTTACAGGCAAAACAGACTCGACTTGGGGAAAACTATTTATTTACTATTAAAACCAAAGTAGGATAATGAGGAAGAGAACAAAAACAACTTCCCCCTACCCCTCCCTCTTCTCGGACTTAACTTCATTTCAATTATCTCTACCTCCTTCCCCTCCCCTGAGCGGCACAAGGGGGAATAGGGAGTGGGGGTTATGGTCAGTTCATCACATATCGCTTTCCGCCACTCCTTTCTCCTCGGGGGAAAGACTCCTCACATTCCTCCCCTGCTCCACCGTGGGGTCCCTCCCATGGGCTACAGTCCTTCATGAACTGCTACAGCGTGGGTAGTTTTTCCAGGGATGCAGTCCCTCAGGAACCGGCTGCCCCAGCGCAGGCCCTCCATGGGCCACAGCCTCCTTTGGGCATCCACCTGCCCCAACGTGGGGTCCTCCACAGGCTGCAGGTGGATCTCCACGGGCTGCAGGTGGATCTCTGCTCCTCTGTGGACCTCCATGGGCTGCAGGGGGACAGCCTACTTCACCATGGTCTTCACCATGGGCTGCAGGGGAATCTCTGCCAAGAGCAGCATTACTCCTCCCCCTCCTTCTTCACTGACCTTGGCGTCTGAAGCCATTCCTCTCACAAGAAATTCTTCACAATGGGCAGGCAGACGCCTCTCAGGTTCTCTTCACATCTCCTTTCCACTTTCTTGCAGCCAGGCTGGGCCAAGTTGGGCCCAGACAGCCACCCAGCGGGAGGCCAGAGGGTGAAGGCCGCAAGGCCCACAAGACTCGCGCCTCCCCCTCTGCCGGCACTTCTGCTTTTTCTCCTTTTTTTTTTAATTTATTTTCCTCTTCTTAAATACATCATCACAGAGATATTATCACTATCGCAAATTGGCTCGGCCCTGGTCAGCAGCAGGTCTGCCCTAGACCCGACCGGGTCCACCAGACAAAGGGGAAACTTCTATCAGCTTCTCACAGAAGCTGCCACTGTGGCCCCCTCCTCCCCCCCACTACACAGAACCAGCACAAACACATAGATGGAATAATATTCAGATGTATATTTGCCTTCATGTGGCTTTGCTTAAAGGCAGTTTCAGGTTAAATGTCTTTTCATTTGAGCATGTCTGACTCTTTTCAGTTTGCTTCCTGTGCAGATCCACAGATCCAATGGAATTTGATCACTACTAATTTGTGTGATTTTTCTTAGATGCTTTCTCAATAAGTTTATTAGCCATGTAATCATTAGATCCATGTGGATCTTTTCTGTCTGTTTTGAATATTGAGTATAGAGCAATTACCTCCCCTCTTCAGTTACATAAGGTACCTAAATAAATAACCAGGGTTCTCAAGCACCACAGTAACAGGCAGGGATAAAGTTCTGTCTCTAACCTGTTATGATTTTTGTGGTGCAGCCTGTAATCCTACAGACTACATTTACATTGCTGTTAGTACAATTTGCTGACATAGCTCGAAAAACAAAGAAGAGAGATTTATTTTCTGGTGAGGGCAAGGAATGCCTTTTGGGATATAATGGGTGGGAAATTGCCGTGGCCTCTTGGGGTAACTTTGTCTATTCTGTGCTTTCACATTTATCATAAAAGTTCCCATATTTCTTGCTGCATGGAAGATGGTGAATGCAGAAATGTTTCCCAGTCATGGCTAGAGATGGAGCAAAGTTGCTGTAGGGCAGTGCTCAAACCCCTCTGCTTCTGGGGGAGGGAAGGCTCATATGGGCATCTCGGGGGGCCAGACATCAGGGCATACCCAGTGTGCACCCGCTGCTCACCCCAAATGCACCCAATACTGTGAGATTGCTTGTGTGAAATTTGGAGAGTCACAACTGTCTTCCAGGCTTTGTAAGTATGACTTCCATTGGCCTTAAAATCTCTGGGACAGGGATGCTCTCTGACTTGGTGATTTACAGTCAATGTTAATTGGCAGCAAGCTTTTCTATAAGGCAATGATGGAGGGGTTGTAAGAAGAAAAAGGAGAGAAAGGGCAACTTTCCCTTGTGGAGCAAAAGCTAAGTGTGCTCAGAATAGGAGAAGATCTATCACAAGGATACACAGTCAATTATTTTTGACAAAATCATTTGGTCTTGTGACAAATGTGTTTATGTGTTGAATATATCTAGAGATAGATATATTTTAAAATGCAATGACTGTAATGAAATGTTCTTGCGGTGTTTTATATTTGTGTGAGCTGACACAGACAGGATGCAGGAACAACCACAAAACCACAGATGAAATACAAAGAGTGAATTTGTTTTCATTACCTCGCAAACCAGGGGATCTCCGAAGCAACATCTGGGCAGAGGCACGCAAGCAGGGATGCAGGCACTGTGGCGCTCAGTCCTTGCTAGAGAGTGAGAGAGCGAGAGAGATACTGGACCTGCTGCTTTTCGTCTGTATATCAGGGATTCTTGCAAGTGTAGTTTTCCACTGTGCTTTGATCTTTCTCACAGCAGGGCAGGAATCTCAAGCACATTCAATAAGGTGCCTCTGAGGCTATCACAGGCTGTGTTATCTAAGCACAGAGGTTCTACTTGTCAAATACACAAGACTAAACAATGACTAGTGTGATATAGGTGTTTTTCTGCACCCCAGCTGCAAGTCACTTGAGCATGTTTGCAATCCTCCTCGCCAATCTTTTGTTATTATCCCACAGTATCCAAGCCCAACAGCAAAGTCATAATTCTGCAGGGCATAGGCCAATGTGTAAGGGATAGCAGTTAGGAGGCAGCTTTCCTTGGAATAAGGTGTCCTGTATTACCTCCATCACAGAGGTGTTTCAAGCAGCTGGTATTTGAGACAAGACATTGAATTAGAGGTCAATAGGCTGATCTAGGCTCAGAATTTCCTCGCACCAGAAACTAACACTAACTGCAAGCCTGTCCAAACTGAAAGTCAGGCAAAGAATAATTATGTGGTTAGAAGGAAATAATATATTTTACATGACTTCTGGTTCAGGAATAAGTAATTGCATTAATAAGAGTGATAAGGAGGCCTGGTGACATCTTTAAAAATGATTGCTGTTTTTCCAGGAAATGTAGACTTACTGTGACAATGGCACAGTCAATTCTCCTCTTTCAGATTTATGTTACTGAACATACAGTATATGACTTTTCATCACAATATCACATAGCATAAGCATGACAGAGTACAGACAAGGCTGCCCATAGGGGAAATAAGCTTAGAAATAATCTTTCTTCCAAGACATAGTTGAGATTTCTTTTTGATCTTTTCAGTCCTTCTAACAACTGTTTTGCTGCCTCTGTTTCCCACAGGAGGTAAAATTTGCCAACATATTTCACTCTTAAGTTTGCTGGGTAAGCAAACTGCTTTTTTTAGCTACAAAGTTACTTTTCCCAAAAGGCAGAATTGAAATTAAGGGAAAAAGAGAAAGAATTTAGTCTAAACAGCAATATCTTAATTATCTCTTAATAATTCAAATTATTTCTATGCTTTCATTAAATCAAACCACCCGAAGGTAAAATCTCTTCTTCCAGCATCATTTTATTTATATTCATAGAATCATAGAATCTTTAAGGTTGGAACAGACCTCCAAGATCATCAAGTTCAACTGTCAACCTAACACCACCATGCCTACTAAACCATGTCCTAGAGTGCTATGTCTACACGTCCTTTGAACACCTCCAGGGATGGTGACTCCACCACTTCTCTGGGCAGCCTGTTCTAGTACCTGACCACTCTTTCAGTAAATAAGTGTTTCCTAATATCCAACCTAAACCTCTCGTGCCGCAACTGGCCATTTCCTCTCATCCTATCACTAGTTATTTGTGAGAAGAGACCAACACTCACCTCCCTACAATATCCTTTCAGGTAGTTGTAAAGAGCAATGAGGTCTCCCCTCAGCTTCCTCTTCTCCAGACTAAACAATCCCAGTTCCCTCAGCCACTCCTCATAAGACTTGTGCTCTAGACCCTTCACCAGCTTCATTGCCCTTCTCTGGACGCGCTTGTGTGAGGGATCTCAGTGATGGTTGTTGCAATAAGGGCACGGACTCCGTGGATGGTGTACTGGAGACCTCTATTGTCCATCAGCATCACTCTCTTAAATCTTTTCTAAGAAGTTCCACGCGAAGTGCACGTGCCTGATCATCTAATTCGATTGGTAGCAATATACTGTTCATGCGCCTTAAACTTCTTTTGGATTGGTTATAGATTTTTAGTTGTCTTTACTATTTTTGCCTTTGGTATTTACTTATCTTGTTCTAATTGCTGTTTTTTGTTATTGAGCAAGTGGTGTTCAAGGACATAGCTCAAATTCTTCAATATCAGACAGCTGTGCTGCACTCTCTGTTCCCACATTTCCCCCTTTTTGTTTTTCTACTATCAATATCCGATGTAGTATTTTCTGTAACAACTCCAGTAACTTTCTTATCTACAAGGCCAGTAACTAATTTAATTTATTTTTTTTCAGGCCTCTGTTGAAACAAGCCATAAATTCTACTAACAATGTCTTGTAAGTTAAAGCTTCCCTTCTCATTCCATGGTTTTCTTCCAGCGAGCATGATTGTATCCCTCTCCCAAGGTCAGTTTGCTTTCACTGACACCGTACTGGCTCAAGAAATAGCCACATCTCCCTCTTCTTTGTTTATGAGAAGAGACTTGTTTCAACACTTTATCTATTAAAGTCTGCACACATTTCAACACACATGGAACACAGATCAAAATACATATATAAAGAGAATGAATAAACATTCTACAGCTATTTGTAATAGGCTTAAATCAATCCTCCAAAAAGATTTCTGAATATATCAAAATCATCACTTTGTTGCAGTTTTTTGTACTCCTTTTTGCAAGTTTTGAATACTTTTGTGAATAGATTCCGAACGATCAGACAGATTCATGCAGCAAAGCCCATCAAAATCCTGACAACTATGATTTTGTGTTAATAATAAAAAACTATTGCTGCTCTATTCTATTACCAACCCGATTACACCGAAGACACTGCTGAGCAAGAGGATGATTATTAGCTGGGTCAGAGCAGAGAAGGGAGGCAGGCGCAGCACCTTCAGGGCATCCCCTGTTGTTAATAGAGTGTGCTCTGGGTCCCTTCTCTCTCCTCCGCTCTGAGCCACCTCCGTTTATACCCTCAGCAGATTCAGTGAAAGAGTACTGACTAGGTGTTGCTGCACACGTGGCCAATGCATACAACAAGGCCTAACTAGATGTTGCTGCACGTGTGGCCAGCGCATGCAGCAAGGCCTGTCAAATATGTGCTCTGCAGGCTATCAGCAGTTCTGTTTTTTAAAGTAGCATAGCATATAGAATCTACATCAGTTAGCAGCGTTGATAGTACTGATACAGTTGCGTTTGTTTGCTTAGCAAGCCAACAGCCCAATTTATTTAGCGTAGCTAACGCCTAGGCACTTGCCACACCAGGCGTAAAGATTGAAGCAGCAATAATTTCACTTGGTTTCCAAAACCCTATATCCTCTTGGCAATCAGATTCAAAGTTATATGTATTTTGTTTAGGTCCTTTATGCTGTCTGGATTTTGATGTGTTAGTGCTTGCATGATTACACCATGCTGTATCGTTGCAATGTATAGATCTTAAAGCATTTACAATCATTACCCCTCTAGAAACATTAGCTCTTGAATAGTTTAAAAAAATAGACAGAAGTCCATCTTTACTGATCCCAAAAGTTCCATCTTTTGTAATTTAGCACTCAGCACTCGCGGCTGCTGTTGTTTTACACAGAGTTGCCGTCCCACTGGTATCTGGCAGGTCAACCAAGCATGTTCTGAAAGGCTTATTTGAAGATGATACAGACAGACAAATGGCGCCCCACCCTGTGGCACCAGCCATAGTTACCCACACATTTGTTCTTTCCGTGACTGATGTCCATGGGGCTGCCACACAGCTTGTTAACAATCTGACGAACGCAATGCAGCTTGGAGCGCTGGTTATACCCATTGTGCAGGGATCCACTTGTTCACTGCTCCTGTAGAGACACAAGCATATCCTTTCCCCCATGGTATAAGAGGGAATGGTCCTTCCCAGTTACCTGTTTCCAGATTCTTAACCATCACTGGAGCTTGCCCTCGGATGGCATCATGTACAGTAGATGATCCCAAATGTTTCTGTATTGGGGAAGAATTGTCACTCCATCGATTTAGAAAATTGAGCACATACACTGCTTTTGCTAACTTTTTGTTTGCAGATTTCCCTTTTTTTTTTTTTTTTTTTTTGGGAAAACTATTCATTTATTACTAAAACTAGCAGGATAATAATGAGTCAGAGAATGAGATAATTTCCCCCCAACCCCTCCCTCTTCCCAAGCTTAACATTATCTCTACTACCTTCCCCCGCCCCCTGAGCGGAACAGGGCGGGGGGGGGGGGGCGAGAAGAGGGAATGGGGGCCACGGTCAGCCAATCACACGTTGCCTTATGCTGCAGTTTACTAAGAGGAACCCTACAATAATAACAAAATATAAGGACATTAATATATACAAAATGAACAATGTACAATTTCTCACCACTTGATGTCCAAATGAACAATACTCTGTCTGCCTTTGGCCCAGCTCCCTGCACCTGCATGTTAACGAGACTTGGAAAGCCAGACAGTGTCCTTGGTCTCATTAACAACAACTCGTATCATCAGAGCATTTTTATCAACATTCTTCACATACAAAACCCTAAGCTACTGAGAGGAAAATTAACTCCATCCCTGATAAAACCAAGACAGTATTCACCCCTTATTTCATATCTTTTACTTCATGCTTATATGCTGTCGTAGTTCAGCCCCGATCGGGACCAGACTACACAGTCTCTCTGTCGCTCCCGCCACCTTCCGAGAGAACAGGGGGAGATGATATAAGAAAAACGGCTCAAGGTTTGAGATAAGGATGGGGAGAAATCCTTAAAGTTACCATCACGGGCAAAACAGACTCGACTTGGGGAAAACTATTCATTTATTTCTAAAACTAGCAGAAGAATGAGACAGGGAACAAGATAACCTCCCCCCACCCCTCCCTCTTCCCGGGCTTAACATTATCTCTACTACCTCCCCTTCCGAGCGGCACGGGAGGGGAAAAAGGGAATGGGGGTTGCGGTCAGTTCATCACGCGTTGTTAAATGCCACTGCATCATCGTCGGGGGAAGAACTCCTCGCATTCCTCCTCTGCTCCATCATGGGGTCCCTCCCACAGATCACAGTCCTTCGTGAAACTGCTCCAGCGTGGGTCATCTCTTCCACGGGGTGCAGTCCCTCTAGAACAGCTGTCCCAGCAGGCCCTCCACAGGCCACAGCCTCCTTCAGGCCTCCACCTGCTCTGGCGTGGGGTCCTCCACGAGCTGCAGGTGGATCTCTGCCCCTCCGTGGACCTCCATGGGCTGCAGGGGGACAACCTGCTTCACCATGGTTATCACCACAGGCTGCAGGGGAATCTTGGCCAGGAGCAGCATTGCTCCTCCCCCTCCTTCTTCACTGACCTTGGCATCTGCAGCCGTTCCTCACAACAGGCTGGCAGACGCCTCTCAGGATCCTTTTTACATCTTATTCTCTTCTCATCTCCCCTCCACTTCTTGCAGCCAGGCCGGGCCGAGTTGGGCCCAGTCGGCTGCCCGGCAGGAGGCCAGAGGGTGAGGCCTGCAAGGCCCACAAGGCTCACGCCTCCCCCTCTCTGCCCTCCGCTCAGCTGCTTCACATCTTCTCTTTTTCTTTTCCTGTTTTCCCCTTCTTAAATACGTTATCGCAGAGGCGTTATCACAGGACATTCTGCTACCAATTGGCTCGGCCTTGGCCAGCAGCAGGTCCGCCCTAGGCCCGGCCAAGTCCACTGAACAAAGGGGAGTGACTTCTAGCAGTTTCCTACAGAAGCTACCACCTTAGGCCCCCCTCACTAACAAAACCAGAACAATGCACACACACACAGACTGCTTATACCTGTCTAGGAAATTTTTTACTTTCCTCCGGCCTATAATCTGTTAATTTCTCTGTTTGCACTGCCTGTCCATTTCCACTTAAAGATCTTGTAACTTAATGCTGCGCCTTGTACGCAATAATATCAATCTGGATGTATCACTTGTTCTAACGGGGTCGACCTGTGACACCGCACACACCAGAACACTCAGCTGTAGCATAAATATAGATCAGCTGGAATAAGCTTACGTCCACACCAACAACACTGAAGAGTAACAAAAATATGACACTGTTGACACAAAGGACACACAAACACACACAAAAAAGCACGACACCTTTGACATAAAGAACACACACACAAACACGCCACATCTATAACGAGGAAGCTCCAAAGACTGAAGGCTCCTTTTCTGGATCTATGGGACCTGGATCAAAGGGATTTTCCCGGCTCACTGTTAGTCTTTGTTTACACGGACAGAGAAGCGGACGGGGTAACAGGTGCTGTTGGATCTCCTTTCTGCGCGTGATTCTTTAAGGCTTCACACATTACATGCCACGCCAGTAATAACTTTTGAACAGCAGGGTCACCCCGCGTTGCACAGTCCCATAGTCTAATACCTATGTTGTCCCAGGTGCCCACCGTGTAGATATTAGAGATGTTAGCGTCTGCTACATGAGCGGACACCCAAGTCAACAAGCTCTTCAGGTCAGTGTTATTAATAGCACAGATCAGTTCCTCTAACATTTTGGTTAGAATCGTTAAAACTGATTTATGTTCCTTTGAAGCAGTGCTTCTCGTCGTTCCGGTCTCGGGGACCGCGGCTCTTTACCCGCCACTTTCTCCTTGGTCTCAGGGACCACGGCTCTTACCTCCGCTGCATGCAGCTCTTGTCTCCGCTGCTTTTTCGTTCAGCCCGGGCTGCCACCAGTTGCTGTCTTTCTGCGAGTCAAGGTCCCTGTTTGGGCGCCATATGTTGCAATAAGGGCACGGACTCCGTGGATGGTGTACCGGAGACCTTTATTGTCCATCAGCATCACTCTCTTCTATCTTTTCTAAGTTCCATGCAAAGTGCACGCGCTTAATCATCTAATTCGATTGGTAGCAATATACTGTTCATGTGTGTGGTGGTTTAGCCTGGATCACCACACAGTTTCTTATTCACCCTCCCCATACCCAGTGGGACGGGGGAGAGAAATTGGGAAGAAAGGAAAACTCGTGGGTTGAGATAAAAACAGTTTACTAAAAATACTAAAAACTACAAAGCTAACAGGACATAAGGATATTAATATATACAAAATATACAAAATGAACAATGTACAATTTCTCACCACCCGATGTACGAATGACTGACGCAGCCCATCCTGAGCAGCGATCACAGGAATGACACCGAGCAGCAAGCAAAGGGGGGGTGCAAGCTAGCAAGGTAGAGGGAACGATGCCAGCAAGCAAGAGAGAAGAAAAGGGTGCCAAGGGTGCCTGCAAAGAATGCCCGAAAAGAACGTCCGAAAAGAATGCCCAAAAAGAATGCCCCCTCCTATGGGCAACCCCCACTTATATACTGAGCATGATGTTTATGGCATGGAATACTCTCTTTGGCCAGTTTGGATCAATTATTCTGTCTGTCTTTCTCCCAGCTTCCTGCATCTGCACGTTAACGAGACCTTAACGAGACTTGGAAAGCCAGACAGTGTCCTTGGTCTCATTAACAACAACTCGTATCATCAGAGTGTTTTTATCAACCTTCTTCACACACAAAATCCAAAACACACCAGCTACTGAGAAGAAAATTAACTCCATCCCTGCTGAAACCAGGACAACGCGCCTTAAACTTCATTTGGATTGATTATAGATTTTTAGTTGTCTTTACTATTTTTGCCTTTGATATTTACTTATCTTGTTCTAATTGCCGTTTTTTGTTATTGAGCAAGTGATGTTCAAGGACATAGCTCGAATTCTTTAAGATCAGACAGCTGTGCTGCACTCTCTGTTCCCACAGATGGTCCATGTAGGGCCACTGTGGGAAATTACAAGCTGCACACAGCTGTGAGAACATGACCTTGGAGAGGGGAGCTACGAGGGTTGTTATCTCAGAGAGGGGAACTAGGAGGGCTGTTATTGAGCAGTATGTTGTTGCAATCCAGGATTTGCTGTTAGCCAGCAGGGCACGTACTTGGCAGGCCTTGCTGCATGCGCTGGCCACGCGTGCATCGACACCTGGTCAGTACTCTTCCACTGAATCTGCTGAGGGTATAAACAGAGGTGGCTCAGAGCAGAGGGAGAGAGAAAGGACCCAGAGCTCACTCTATGAACAACAGGGGACACCCTGAAGGTGCTGCGCATACCTCCCTTCTCTGCTCTGACCCTGCTGATAATCATCCTCCTGCTCGGCGGTGTCTCTGGCATAGTCGGGTTGGTAAGACTCTCATAAAGGGAAAACAATATGCTAGTAACTGCTTATGCTAGGAGCTGTAACTGTTTATGATGGTTACTGCTTATGCAAGGCTATAATAGAGCAATAAATACTGTTGTGCTTTTGAATATCATGTGTTGGGTGAACTTTGTGCATAGGAATCCTACGAACTGTCCAACTCAATGTCCTTGTACTGAGGGGCCCAAAACTGCACACAGTATTCAAGGTGCGGACTCACCAGTGCCGAGTACAGGGACAAAATCACTTCCCTACTCCTGCTGGCCACACTGTTCCTGATACAAGCCAGAATGCTGTTGGCTGTCTTGGCCACCTGGGCACACTGCTGGCTCATGTTCAGTTGGCTGTCTACCAGCACCCCCAGGTCCCTTTTATGCCAGGCAGCTTTCCAGCCACTCTTCCCCATACCTGTAGCATTGCATAGGGTTGTTGTGACTGAAGGGCAGGACCTGGGACTTGGCCTTGTTGAATCTCATACAATTGGCCTTGGCCCACTGATTCAGCCTGTCCAGATCCCTCTGCAGAGCCTTCCTACCCTTGAGCAGATAGACACTCTTGCCCAGTTTGGTGTCGTCTGCAAACTTACTGAGGGAGCACTCAATGCCCTCATCCAGATCATTGACAAAGATATTAAACAGAACTGGCCCCAGCACTGAGCCCTGGGGAACACTGCTTGTGACTGGCTGCCAACTGGATTTAACTCCATTCACCACAACTCTCTGGGCTCGGCCATGCAGCCAGTTTTTAGCCCATCACAGGGTATACCTGTCCAAGCCATGAGTTGCCAGCTTCTCTGGGAGAATGCTGTGGGAGACAGTATCAAAGGCTTTGCTAAAGTCCAGGTAGATAACCTCCACAGCCTTTCCCTCATCCACTAGGCGGGTCACCTGGTCACAGAAGGAGGCCAGGTTGGTCAAGTAGGACCTGCCCTTCAGGAACACATGCTGGCTGGGCCTGATCCCCTGGTTGTCCTGCACATGCCAGGTGAGCACACTCAAGATGAACCACTCCATAATCTTCCCTGGCACTGAGGTCAGGCTGGCAGGCCTGTAGTTCCCTGGATCCTGCTTCCGGCCCTTCTTGTAGATGGGTATCACATTGGCAAGCCTCCAGTCATCTGGGACTTCCCCTGTTAACCAGGACTGCTTATAAATGATGGAGAGGGGCTTGGCAAGCTCCTCCACCAGCTCCCTCAGTACCCTCGGGTGGATCCCATCCGGCCCCATAGACTTGTGTGTGTCCAGGTGGCATAGCAGGTTGGTAACTGCTTCCTCCTGGATTGTGGGGTTTTCATTCCACTCTCTGTCCCTATCTTCCAGCTCAGGGGGCTGAACACCCTGGGGATAACTGGTCTGACTATTAAAGACTGAGGCAAAGAAGGCATTAAGTACCTCAGCCTTCTCTTCATCCTTGGTGATAATGTTCTCCCCCACATCCAATAAAGGGTGAAGATTCTCTTTGGCTCTCTTGTTGTTGTTGATGTATTTGTAGAGACATTTCTTGTTATCCTTAGCAACAGTGGCCAGCTTGAGTTCTAGCTGGGCTTTTGCCTTTCTAATTTTCTCTCTTCACAACCTTAGGAGCTCCCTGTACTCTTGTTGAGTTGCCTGCCCCTTCTTCCAAGAGCAGTAGACTCTCCTTTTTTCCCCTGAGTCCTAGCAAAAGCCCCATGTGCAGCCAGGCCAGTCGTCTCCCCCACCGGTTTGTCTTAGGGCACATGGGGACAGCCTGCTCCTGCGCCTTTAAGACTTCCCTCTTGAAGAAGGTCCAGCCTTCCTGGACCCCTTTGCCCTTCAGGACTGCCTCCCAAGGGACTCTGTCAACTAGTGTCCTGAACAGGCCAAATATGCCCTCTGCAAGTCCATGGCAGCGATTTTGCTGACCCCTATTGTAATCTATTCCTACATTTCTTAATTAGTTGATGTTGACTATTGTTGACGCGGAAGTAACAGACACTGCTGATGACCAATATGATCAAGCAAATGCCAATTTATTGTTGATACATCCCGGTTAATATAGCCCTTCTAATTCCGTATCATGCGCAAGCTCTCTACTAATTGGTTAACTATATCATGCACACGCTCCTAGCTAAAATATGATTCGTTAAGTCTCTATGTTCACGCACACGGCTCTCTCCACCTGCACCCTGCTTCACTTTCAGCCCCCAGTCACGTATGCCAGCTGTTTTCCTTCTTCTCAAGGTTGCTTCGTTTACTTTCTCACAGGAAGCTTCATTACTTTCTCACAGGCAGCCTCATTATTTTCTCACAGGTGGCTTCAGTACTTTCTTACAGGCAGCTTCAGTACTTTCTCACAAGCAGCTTCAGTGATGTCCTTGAGGCCTGCTGCTCACAAACATAACAATTTCATTCGGTCTGGATTGTTCACTAAGTGCCCCTGGTACTCCAGGTATCCAACAAATCCCCCTTTTTGTTTTGAACAATCCAGACCCACTTTCATCATACGTTCCATAGCTTTCACAAAGCATTTTAAAATACACCCCAAAATCATCAGTGTCAACAGCAAACCCGTCAATAATACCAACCCATAAACTATTAAATCTTTTAGCCAGCCTGTGACCCCCAAGGATTTCAACCAGTCTGTTAACCTGCTTTCCACTTGTATTGCATGCATGTTGCATCATAACTCTGCCAACTGATAGCGTATCGACTTAGAGTGATCAGAAACATTCATGCAACACATACCTTCAAAATCTTCACATCCATGTCCATGCGCTAAGAACAAAAAATCAATGGCTGCTAGATTCTGCAAAAATATCATGACGCATGCTATCCATGTCTTCTAATAATCCTGATAACATGCTAGAGGTTAAATTCATTTGCTTTTGTGCCCAACAAGCTAATTTATTTAAGTTAGCTGAAGTTTTTGCAGTTGCTGCCCAAGGAACAAATAAAGATAATGCTATCCGCTCAGCTGTACCCAACAGGGTTAAATTGCCATCACAATGGGGAGTCAATACTTTTAGCGATCTTGTTGCTCGAGTATGATTCCATAATGTTCTCATAGATGGAGCAAACACTATCAATTTTCCAAAATAACATGGTCCTCCTATGGCCCTTTTTGGTACTCCTGACCTTGTTTTACTACAATATCAACTACTGAATCTCCCTTTTTTTTTTTTTTTTTTTATGAGCCAGATTGTCTGTACTGAGTTGTTAATCATTTTTTGCAAGCATGGTATGTTATGCCTAGTATGATGCCTAGTATCACAATTCCAATTTTAACTAAGGACAGCAACCACCCAGTTATGCCACACACAAGCTTAGCCAATAAAATTACTGATCACACGTTATACATATTCATGATTAAGAAGCAAAGCTAAGTTTCACTACCTTCTAGTAATTTTCTACTATAACATTTTTCTACTATTATAGATATAACAACTCCAGTAACTTTCTTATCTACAAGAGCAATGACTAGTTTTCTGCAGGCCTCTGTTGAAACAAGCCATAAATTCTGCTAACAATGTTTTGTATCTTAAAGCTTCCCTTCTCATTCCATGGCTTTCTTCCTGAGAGCATGATTGCATTCCTCCCCCAAGGTCGGTGTGCTTTCACTGATACCATACTGGCTCAGCGAAATACCACATCTCCCCCTTCTTTGTTTATGAGAAGAGGCTTGTTTCAACGCTTTATCTATTAAAGTCTGCACACATTTTAAGACACAGAATTATAGATCAAGATACACATATAAAAGGAATGAATAAGCATCCTACAACTATTAGTAACAAGCTTATATCAAGTCACCAAAAGATTTCTGAATATATCAAAACCATCACTTTGTTGCTGTTTTTGTACTCCTTTTTGCAAGTTTTGAATACTTTGTGAATAGATTCCAAATGATCAGACAGATTCATGCAGCAAAGCCCATCAAAATCCTGACAATCATGATTTTGTGCTAATAATAAAAAAATCTATTGCTGATCTATTCTGTTACTAACCCAACTACACCAAAGACACCGCCGAGCAAGAGGATGATTATCAGCCGGGTCAGAGCAGAAAAGGGAGACAAGCGCAGCACCTTCAGGGTGTCCCCTGTTGTTAATAACATGTGCTCTGGGTCCTCTCCCCCTCCCCGCCCCGAGTCACCCCCATTTTATCCTCAGCAGATTCAGTGAAAGAGTAGCCACTAGACGTTGCTGCACGCGTGGCCAGCGCACACAACAAGGCCTGACTAGACGTTGCTGCATGCGTGGCCAGCACATGCAACAAGGCCTGTCAAAATATGTGCTCTGCAGGCTAACAGTGGTTCTGTTTTGTAAAGTAGCATAGTATATAGAATCTACATCAGTTAACAGCGTTAATAGTGCCGATGCAGTTGTATTTATTTGCTTAGCAAGCCAACAGTCCGATTTATTTAGCGTAGTTAATGCCTAGGCACTTGCCACACCAGGTGTAAAGACTGAAGCAGCAATAATTTTACTTAGTTTCCAAAACTCTGTATTATCTTGGCAATCAGATTCAATGCTATGTATGCTTCATTTAGGTCTTTTATGCTGTCTGGATTTTGATATGTGCTCGCATGATTACATCATGCTGTGTCGTTGCAATGTATAGATCTTAAAGCATTTACAATCATTACCTCTCTAGAAACATTAGCTCTTGAATAGTTAAAAAAAATAGACAGAAGTCCATCTTTACTGATCCCAAAAAGTTCCATCTTTTGTAGTTTTAGCACTCAGCACTCGTGGCTGCTGCTGTTTTACACAGAGTTGCCGTCCTACCGGTATCTGGCAGGTCAACCAAACATGTTCTGAAAGGCTTACCCGCAGATGATACAGACAGGGATCCACTTGTTTACTGCTCCTGTAAAGACATAAGCGTATCCCTTCCCCCATGTTATAAGAGGGAACGGTCCTTCCACTTATACAAAGCTCGACTCAGACAGGAGTATCTGTTAACCATGTCAGGGGCGGGGGGGTGGGGGCGCCTGGCGGCGGCTGTGGCCCCAGGCATATAGGAGAAAAGAAAACTAAAACCCGAGGTTTAAGACAAAAATACGGAGGGATCCTTAAAGCCACCGCTACAAGCAAAACAGACCATCACTAAAACCGAAGCAGGATAAGGAAAAAAGGAACAAGACAACCTCCCCCCACCCCTCCCACTTCCCAGGTTTAACACCATCTCCACCTCCCTCCCCTGCCCCCTGAGCGGGACAGGGATGGGGGGCGGGCGGGAAGAGGGAATGGGGGTTACAGACAGTTAATCACACGCCACTTTATTGATATCAACGGTTTAACTGCTGCACCTACAGCAGCAGCCATGACTGTTGCCTTTTGTTGTTCTAACATTCGCTCGGCAGCTTCCAGCAGTTGCCCTGTACTAGATCCTTTTGGCAGCACACTAAGGGCTCTTAAGGGCTCTCTTAGGGTTTTTTTCTTTTTTTTTTTGTTTTTTTTTGTTTTTTTTTTCATTAGCATTATTAAAGGCAAGCATATCTAAGAACTTTGCTTTCATGTCATCATCCAGATCAGGGTGAGCCATAATTGCAGTGTGCAACCGATCAATAAATTTCCTATATGGTTCTGTGGGACCTTGTCTTATTGATGTAAAGGCAGGTCTGGACTTTTCATCGTACACCCTAGCAAGCGCTCTATAAGCCAAATCTTGGCCCAGTTGTAACACTTCGGTAGCAAATTGCGCTTGCCAATCAGATCGTGTGTAGGGTCCTGCTCCCATCAGCATTTGAGTTTGCACCCCGAATAATGGATCACCCTGTTGTCGAGGCGTTGCAGGTGCCCTATCACAAGTAGTCTGCCAGTACTGAAAAAACTGCAGCTGCTGTGACGGTAGCAAAAGCATCTGGACAATCATTCTAATATCATAAGGAGTTAACAATTGTGACAAAAAAAATATGCTGCAACACAGATTGAGTATATGATGATTTTAGCCCATACTGAGTAACTGCACTTTTAGCTTCCTTCAATATTTTCCAGTCTAATGCTTGCCACACACTTTTCCCGGTATTATTGGTCACAACTGGAAATGCCATGGGAAAAGGCTCTTCTATCAAAGCATCTCGAATCACCTCTTTCCACCGTGCTGTCGGATTCAAATCCCCAGCCCCTCCCGCCGGCGTCCCTTGCAAAGGTGCAAAAAGACTGATCTCACCCGATGCTCCATCCGGAACGAATAGGTTGGACGCTGGCAGGTCTCAATGTGGCACAGGCGAAGGAGTTGACAAGTTTCCCAGCGACGCTTCTAGGCGAACCTCTAGGGCTTCCAGCCTTTTTAGCATCTCTTGCAGCTGTGCGTCCTTCAAGCTGGATGAATGTTCATCCCCCTCTTCCTCACGCCGTGGTGGCAGGGAAGAAGGTGGTAATGGGGGATAAACCGGAGCTGTTGGCGCCAGCGAAAAGGCTCATGACTCTGAGCCTGCACTGGCGCAGCGTGGCGGGGTGCCTGGCGGTGGTACATCTGATGGTGGTGAAAAGCCTTTGGCAGTTTTTCCCTCTGGTGCCCACATATCTATAGTTATAGGGGCTGTGGCTGCATTTCCTGGAGTCCTTGCTGGGGCTCGAACCCCCCCACCCTCAGCACGGGCCAGGGCGGCCCGTGCGGCGCTCGTTAAACCCAAGAACGGCATGCTAGTAGCGGAGGTGGACCCGCCGGCTGGAGTTAAGGCCGCAAAAGAAGATGTGGCAAGTGAACATTCGGCTTTCATGCTTATCAATGTTTCGTTAATTAGCCTCCACACGGTGGAGAGTTTGCTCGCCTCCTTTGATCCCTTACTTATTTCATCCCACAGCTCTTTTCCTATCTTTTCCCATGTCGGGAGTTCAAAAGCATCATCAACTGTGGAGATTAATTCCCTTTTCTTTGCCCACTGCAGCAAAGCTTCTAGGACGGCCGAGTCATAACTCAGTCCTCTCATAGAGAGCATATGTTGGAGGAGCTTAACCACTGCTGACTCCTCTTTGGTCAGTGTGGACCCCATCTCCTCCCCGGCCGCTCGCCTGGCCAAGACGAGATTCCCTCCGTACCTTTTGTACCTTTTTGCGCTATAGCGACTTCCCGAGTGCCGGGGCAGCACTCGCCTTCAACCGGCTTCCGCCCCCTCTTCTTTTCGTATTTCGGTTCCGTCGGGATGTCCAACGCCGATCTGAGGGTCCCTGTTCGGGCGCCACCTGTTGACGCGGAAGTCACGGACACTGCTGACGACCAATATGATCAAGCAAATGCCGATTTGTTGTTGATACATCCCGGTTAATATAGCCCTTCTAATTCCGTATCATGCGCAAGCTCTCTACTAATTGGTTAACTATATCATGCACACGCTCCTAGCTAAAATATGATTCGTTAAGTCTCTTTGTTCACGCGCACGGCTCTCTCCACCTGCACCCTGCTTCACTTTCAGCCCCCAGTCACGTATGCCAGCCTTTTTCCTTCTTCTCAAGGTTGCTTTGTTTACTTTCTCACAGGAAGCTTCATTACTTTCTCACAGACGGCCTCATTATTTTCTCACAGGTGGCTTCAGTACTTTCTTACAGGCAGCTTCAGTACTTTCTCAAAAGCGGCTTCAGTGATGTCCTTGAGGCCTGCTGCTCACAAACATAACAATTCCATTCGGTCTGGATTGTTCACTAAGTGCCCCTGGTACTCCAGGTATCCAACAGACTATGACTCTTCAAATGCAGAGAGTCAAATACTGAAGAGTATTAAATGGCAAAAGTTCTGTTGACTTGGTCAGGCCATAATCTTTACTGACAAGTTACCCAGGAGCAGTAGCATCTCCCTTTTGTGACACAACTAAAAATTTAAGCAGTAAGCTATGCTCATTGTGCATCAGTGTACTTTTGATGGAGTATGGAGAGAATATAATTCTCTCTCTGTAGATATAGTTAATAGATATGAAGCGCATTACTCAAGTAAGCAATATTTAGCACATTCTCATTCCTTTTTTGACCAGTAAAACATATCTGCTGCAAATGGCTTTCTCTGGCTGTTCCTCACCTCTATTCTAAGGAGCTTTGCTGGCTGCTTTTATTCACTTCTGTTTCATGCATTCAGCAAACTATTTCTGTGCATGCTCTTTTGTTTGATCTCTCTGTCTCCTTCCTTCTGGCAAATGATTTCCCCTTATCATCCAGTTCTTGCCCTCACATATTCTGTCTGTCTCTTGCACTATCTTCAATTTGTATTTTGATTTCTCATTCCTTCCTTTTCTTAGCTCATTGCATGTGGTGTGATACATAGTCTCACTCATCATCTTCACCTCTTCTGTGTTCTCTGATCTTGTCTCTGCCTGTATGGGAGTCCTGGTCCCAAAGCATTGTGTCTGCAGTTGCAGGATCAATAGTGGGCTCCTAGGCTGCATGGGGGACCCAGAAAGCCTGTGCACAGATAAGAAAAGGATGATGGGTGAAGATTGACATCAACTGATCTAAATCCATACAGCTGAAAACTAATTTTTTTTTTTTTTTTTTGTGGGAAGAGGGGATGGGGTGGGTAGTGGTTAGTATTTAGATTATTTCAATGTATATCTGCCCATCTGTCTATGTAGCTGTGGAGGCTGAACCCAGGAGAGGCAAGAGCAGAAACGTGGACTTGGATGTGGCATGGAGAGAGAGATCAGCCCTTTTGGTTATAGCGTAGGCATAGTTAGGCTTTATCTGATCATGAAACCCCATCCTCAAGTTTAACTAGTTTAAGGAATAGGAAGGAGGGATAAAATTTGACTTTGTCATAGTATATTTTGAATATTTCTCCTTCTTGGGAAACCAGACCCTCAGGTTATGTTTGGCCCAGGGACTGTAGATGCACTTTTGAACTCTTTGATGTGCATGAGTGTGCCTCGGTCACATCTCAGCTCTGCGCTGATGTGACATGTGGCCAAACCCCAGATGTTCCAGCCAGATCTTCAGTTTCAATGACCAAGAGACCAAAAACCTAAGACATGCTGCAATGCACTCTCCATTACTCACTCATAGACTACCAAACTTGCCTGGGGAGGGACAAATCAGCTAGATCAGATTAGCAATGTGTGCACAGTAATCCTAGCTAATAGCTAGCCAGCTGCAGAGACACAGTGAAAGCAATGCCAACAACAGTCATAAGTTTGCAAACACCCTTGCAGGTGTACTGACGAAAGACAGAGATTTTATTCTAATTTTATGGCGTCCTTGGTAATTTATGAATTCCCTTTTAAGTTTTAGTGTCTATCATATATTTGTTCCACCATAGCTGTTTCTGTGGAGGCAAAAGTGTGCAAGTCATGGCCAACAGTGTCCTGTGAAGTAGTTTGTGATTGTTGTAGTTTAGCCTCAGTCGGGGCCAGACTATGCAGTCTCTCTCTCACTCCCCCCACCCTCCAAGGGAATAGGGGGAGATAATATAAGAAAAAGGCTCGAGGTTTGAGA
This sequence comes from Chlamydotis macqueenii, assembly GCF_036417535.1. Lineage (NCBI taxonomy): Eukaryota > Metazoa > Chordata > Aves > Otidiformes > Otididae > Chlamydotis > Chlamydotis macqueenii. Next base: position 49,810,284 of record NC_141592.1, read on the forward strand.
TAAGGATGGGGAGAAATCCTTAAAGTTACCGTTACGGGCAAAACAGATTCAACTTGGGGAAAACTATTCATTTACTGCTAAAAACCAGCAGGATAATGAGACAGGGAACAAGATAACCTCCCCCCACCCCTTCCTCTTCCCAGGCTTAACATTATCTCTACTACCTTCCCCCCATGAGTAGCACAGGGGGGAAGAGGGAATGGAGGTTATGGTCAGTTCATCACGCGTTGTTTTATGCCGCTGCTTCGTCGTCGGGGAAAGAACTCCTCACATTCCTCCCCTGCTCCTTTGTGGGGTCCCTCCCATGGGCCACAGTCCTTCGTGGAACTGCTCCGGCATGGGTCATCTCTTCCACGGGGTGCAGTTCCTCCAGAACAGCTGCCCCAGCAGGCCCTCCATGGGCCACAGCCTCCTTCAGGCATCCACCTGCTCCGGTGTGGGGTCCTCCATGGGCTGCAGGTGGATCTCTGCTCCTCTGTGGACCTCCATGGGCTGCAGAGGGACAGCGTGCTCCACCATGGTCATCACCACAGGCTGCAGGGGAATCTCATCCAGGAGCCGCATTACTCCTCCTCCTCCTTCTTCATTGACCTTGGCGTCTGCAGCCGTTCCTCTCACAAGAAAAATTCTTCACAACAGGCTGGCAGACGCCTCTCAAAATCTCTTCACATCATCCATCTCATCTCCTCTCTACTTCTTGTGGCCGGGCCGGGCTGAGTCAGGCCCAGTCGGCCACCCGGCAGGAGGCCAGAGGGTGAGGCCTGCAAGGCCCACAAGGCCTCCCCCTCTCTGCTCCCGCTCAGCTTCTTCACATCTTTTTTTCTGTTTTCCCCTTCTTAAATACATTATCACAGAGGTGTTATCAGGGAACATTCTGCTACCAATTGGCTCGGCCTTGGCCAGCAGTGGGTCCGCCCTAGGCCTGACCGAGTCCACTGAACAAAGGGGAACAACTTCTAGCAGTTTCCTACAGAAGCTACCACCGTAGCCCCCCCCACCTCACTAAATAAAACCAGAACAGTGATGAAAGCGAGGATCATTTCTGCCTTAATATATCCACTTGGGCATGTCTATGGTTGAAATTCAGCAGGAACACAACCTGTACCAATGCATAAGTGAGTGTAAGAGGGGGAACAGTGGAGATAAGCTCTAGATACACTTGACATCCCTAAACCGTGCAAATAAATTTCACAGTTACAATTGTGTATGCATTGTGTTCAGCTTGCTTTTCTTTCCCTTCCCTTTCCTGCTTGTTGTGGTTTAATCCCAATTACCATGCATCCACTCACTCACTCCTCCCCCATCCTCAGTAGGAGAATAAAAAAAAAAAGGTAAAACTCATGGCTTGAGATAAAGGTAGTTTAATAGGTGTTGTGGTTTAGCCCTAGTCACCACACAGTTTCTTGCTCACCCTCTTCCCCAGCGGGATGGGGGAGAGAATTTGGAAGAAAGGAAAACTCGTGGGTTGAGATGAAGACAGTTTACTAAAATAACAAGGGAAAACTACAATAATGACAGAATATAAGGATATTAAAATATACAAAATGAACAATGTACGGTTTCTCATCACCCAGTGTCCCAATGACTGATACATCCCGTCCCGAGCAGCAATCACGGAAACAAAACTGAGTAGCAATGAAAGGAGCGAGAGCGAGCCAGCAAGGTAGAGGGAACGATGCCAGCAAGTGAGCGAGAGAGGAGATGAGATGCCCCCCGCCATGGCCAACCCCCACTTATATACTGAGCATGATGTTTATGGCATGGAATACTCTCTTTGGCCAGTTTGAGTCAATTATTCTGTCTGTCTTTCTCCCAGCTTCCTGCATCTGCACATTAGTGAGACTTGGAAAGCAGGACGGTGTCCTTGGTCTCATTAACAACAACTCATATCATCAGGGTGTTTTATCAACATTCTTCACATCTGAAATCCAAAACACACTGGCTACTGAGAGGAAAATAAACTCCATCCCTGTCGAAACCAGGACAGTATCCACCCCTTATTCCATACCACCCACATAATGATTTGATATATACACAGAAATATCATTCCCTCAATCTATGGGTTATGCCTTAAAAGTCTATTGATTTCTTTTAGTCCATGACTTTGGGCTCCACCTGTCATGATGGTGGGGCCTCTTCAGCGTGCGTCACCTCTTCCTCTGGTGATATTCCAAAATCTTTTCCTTCTGGCCAATCTGTGATTACTTCTAAGATTCCTGGATGATTGGGGTTTCCTATTTGAGCTCGCTGTGTGATCAGTGCGACCCATTTACTCCACGTGGCATCAGTTGCATGATGTGTAGAGGGGACCCTTCCTTTGAACATCCAACCCAGCACTGGCAGTTGGGGTGCCAGGAGGAGCTGTGCTTCAGTACCAATCACTTCTGAAGCAGCTCAAACTCCTTCATATGCTGCCAAGATTTCTTTTTCAGTTGGAGTATAGTGGACCTCATATCCTCTATATCCCCGACTCCAAAACCCTAGGAGTCTCCCCTGGTGCTTTCTGCTAAGGACTCCAGGCAGGGCCATTGTTCCTGACTAGGGTATAGAGCACATTTTCACATCTTGTCCTGTCTGGACTGGCCCAAGGGCTACTGCATGAACAATCTCCCATTTAACTTGTTCAAAGGCTTGTCATTGCTCAGGGCCTCATTTAAAATCATTCCTTTTTTGGGTCACTTCATAGAGAGGGCTTACAACCATACTGAAATTTGGAATATGCATCCTCCAGAAACCCACAACGCCCAGGAAATCTTGTGTTTCCTTTTTTTTTCAGTTTGTGGAGCCATAGCTGTTATTTTGTTGACCACATCCATTGGAATGTGATGATGTCCATCTTGCCATTTTATTCCTAAAAACTGGATCTCTTGTGCAGGCCCCTTGGCTTTGCTTCGTTTTATGGCAAAACTGGCTTTCAAAAGGATTTGGATTATTTTCTCCCCTTTCTCACAAACTTCTGCTGCTGTGTTGCCCCACACAATAATGTCATCAATGTATTGCAGAGGAGCTTCACCCTTTTCCAGTGCAGTCTGGATCAGTCCATGGCAAATGGTGGGGCTGTGTTTCCACCCCTGGGGCAGTCAATTCCAGGTATATTGGACACCCCTCCAAGTGAAAGCAAACTGTGGCCTGCCTTCTGCTAACCAAGATATTGAGAAGAACACATTAGCAATATCAGTGGTAGCATATCACTTGGTTGCCTTTGACTCCAGTTCATACTGAAGTTCTAGCATGTCTGGCATAGCAGCACTCATTGGTGGTGTAACTTCGTTCAGGCCACAGTATTCCACTGTGAGTCTCCACTCTCCACTTAGTTTTCTCACTGGCCATATGGGACTGTTGAAGGGTGAGCGGGACTTGCTGATCACTCCCTGGCTCTCCAGTCGATGAATCAGCTTGAGGATGGGGATTATGGAGTCTCTGTTGGTGCGATATTGCCTCTGGTGGAGTGCAATGGTAGCAATTGGTACCTGTTGTTCTTTGACCCTCAGCATCCCCAAAACAGAAGGGTCCTCTGAGAGACCGGGCAAAGTGGACAGCTGTTTAACTTCCTCCATCTCCACGGTGTCACAGTCCACTCGGGACTCGTGATGGTTCTTTTACTGCGATCTCAAAGTGCAAAATTAAGGTGAATATGCCAAAGGGGTCGGTTTCAATCAGTACAAATTTTATTATTTTGCCCGTAAAGCGGCACGAGATAGATAAAAGGGAGTGGAAAGGAAAGATAAGTAAGGATAGGAAAGAGGATAATAGCTACCACTGTGGGTCCAAGGCATCCCTATGATCCCAGATCCAGGCAGCGTCCCGCCGATCTTCACGATTGTTGTCGTTCCTTGGTGGGGAGAATTCTCAGAGGTCTCGTTGTTAGGGATCGACCTTTTTTGCTAAGTAACAAACCTTGCTCCTCCTTTGCTTCAGGGATCTCCGCCTTTCTCGGAACTCATTATCCTATCTCTACCTCTTCCAGGTGGCACTGTTGTGCATGCCCTGAGGGGAGTGTCCAAGGCGTGGTTTACCTCGGAGGCAGGTAGCTTTTATGATGGAGGCGTGTTTTGTATTACAATGACGTTATAATGAGCAAAGTTCTGAGACAGCCATTTCAATCCATCTTCCTTGATAGCAGCTATGCGGTTACTTAGCAGAACGGACAGTCCATTCAGCCCCCGTTCCAGGAGTGTTACACCTCTTGTATCCATAGAAACTGCATTCCACTCATGGGAGCAGCAACTGAGGCTTACAGCAACTCATCCATGGAAACAGCATTCCACTCATGGGAGTAGCAACTGCGTCTCAGGCAGACTGCTCACAGCAACTCATGACAAGTAGTGAGCCTAACTTTTAAGCCACATCAAATCCATAGTCCAACTGGAGGTGCCGTGTCCCCGATGTGCCATGTCCCTGATGACAAGGTTGAGACAATGCTGATCTTCTGACTGACTCTTACACATGGTGGCTATACCAAAAGCCCACCGGTGCCCTTTTGGGTCCTTGAAATACCCTCTCTTGAGGTAATCTATACCAAGAATGCATAGAGCATCTGAGCCAGTCACTATGGGGTGCTTTTGCCACTCATTCCCTGTCAGGCTCACTTCAGCCTCCAATACAGACGACTCTTGGGATCCTCCTGTCACTCCAGAAATACAAATGGGTTCTGCCCCTTTATAGCTTGATGGCATTAGGGTACACTGTGCACCAGTGTCTACTAGAGCCTTATGCTCTTGTGGGTCTGATGTGCCAGGTCATTTAATCCATACAGTCCAGTAAACTCTGTTGTCCCTCTCCTCCACCTGGCTGGAGGCAGGGCCCCTCTAGTCCTGTATTTTCTAGTAACTTTTTGTGAATATGAATCAGAAGTCCCTTCCATAGGATCAGAGGTGAGATCAGCCCTTCTACGCTGTCTGGAGAACTGCCCACTGGAGACTGGAGTAGCAAATTGCCTGGAAGAACCTCCCTTTGTGATTGTTTTTCCTCGTAACTCACGTACTCGTGCCTCTAGGGCCAACGTAGGTTTCCCATCCCACTTCCTCATGTATTCTCCTTGGTCACGCAAGGTAAACCACAGGGTACCTCATCATATGTACAGATATGTACAATGTATCTCTTGCACAGGAGGAAGTCTTCTAATAGTTGAGATACTGGTCTGTGCAGGTGGGGAGTAAGACCTATCCTCTTTGAGTTTCTGAAACTCCTGGGATAGTTTTTCAAAAAGTTTTTTGAACATGCTTTTGGATCTTTCAGTCAGTCTTTCCACAGCCGAGATACAGGCCTGTATTGGGGAAGAGAGACTGTCTTCATATTGTCGGAGTTGGTTAGCCACTGCACATACTGCTGGTGCCTCGTCATCCTTCCAACTCTTTGCTGCCAATGAGTTGGCATACGAGGATGGTGCACTCTGTACAAACTTCCGCCACATGAGTTGAGTGCATTCAATTTCATCTGGATCTACAGATGTCTCCAGGTCATCCAGGTTATGATAAATCAGCTCCCGAACAGCTAATTCCCTCAGATCATAGAATCATAGAATCTTTAAGGTTGGAAAAGACCTCCAAGATCATCAAGTCCAACCATCAACCTAACACTACTATGCCTACTAAACCATGTCCTGGAGTGCCACGTCTACACATTCTTTGAACACCTCCAGGGATGGTGACTCCACCACTTCCTTGGGCAGCCTGTTCCAGTGCCTGGCCACTCCTTCAGTAAAGAAGTGTTTCCTAATATCCAACCTAAACTTCCCCTGCCACAACTTGAAGCCATTTCCTCTCATCCTATCACTAGTTCTTTGTGAGAAGAGACCAACACTTGCCCCCCTACAACCTCCTTTCAGGTAGTTGTGGAGAGCAATGAGGTCTCCCCTCAGCCTCCTCTTCTCTAGACTAAACAACCCCAGTTCCCTCAGCCACTCCTCATAAGACTTGTTCTCCAGACCCTTCACCAGCCACGTTGCCCTTCTCTGGACATGCTCCAGCATCTCAGTGCCCTTCTGTGTGAGGGATTTCAGTGATGGTCCATGTAGGGCCACTGTGGGGAATTACAAGCTGCACACAGCTGTGGGAACGTGACCTTGGAGAGAGGAGCTAGGAGGGTTGTTATCTTAGAGAGGGGAACTAGGAGGGCTGTTATTGAGCAGTATGTTGCTGCTATCCGGGAACCGCTGTTAGCCAGCAGGGCACATACTTGGCAGGCCTTGTTGCATGTGCTGGCCACGCGTGCATCAACACCTGGTCAGTACTCTTCCACTGAATCTGCTGAGGGTATAAACAGAGGCGGCTCAGAGCAGAGGGAGAGAGAAAGGACCCAGAGCACACTCTAAGAACAACAGGGGACGCCCTGAGGGTGTTGCGGCTACCTCCTTTCTCTGCTCTGACCCTGCTGATCATCATCCTCCTGCTTGGCGGTGTCTCCGGCTTAGTTGGGTTGGTAAGACTCTCGCAAAGGGAAAACAGTATGCTGGTAACTGCTTATGCTAGGAACTGCTTATGCAAGGCTATAACAGAGCAATAAATACTGTTGTGCTTTTAAATATCATATGCTGGGTGATCTTTGTGCATAGGAATCCTATGAAACTGTTACACCTTCTTGTACTGAGAGGCCCAAAACCGCACACAGTATTCAAGGTGTGGCCTCACCAGTGTCGAGTACAGGGACACAATCACTTCCTTACTCCTGCTGGATACCTCTCTCCATGGTGGTCCACTTCCTTGGGTGGCATACAATATCTTCCTTGTAGAAATACCTGTCCCTCACACCTGACAGGAGTCACCTCCAGAGGGTGCGGGCTTCTGACTCTCTTCCAATCGCCCTGTCAATGGCTGCTTCCCTAGACAGGGATCCCAGCTGTCTGGCTTCCCTACCTTCTAATTCCAGGCTACTGGCCCCACTGTCCCAGCATTGGAGCAACCAGGTGACAAGTTGCTCACCTTGATGACAGCTGAAATCTTTTTGCATATCTCGCAGCTCACTCAGGGATAGGGATCGGGTGACTTCTGCCTCTCCCTGCTCTTGGTTCATCACCGTCTTTCACTATGTGAACTGATTTTTTTTTTTTTTTGTGTATTTCTTCTGTACAGGGGCAACTGATACTGACACAGGTTGGTTTTTTGGTTTAATCTTTGGTACTGCTTGCTGAGGTTTGAGTAGCCACAGTGCCTGTTGTGGGAGTTGAAGCAATCGCAGTGCCTGTAGTGGGGACTGGGATAGCCGCGGTGTCTGCCATAGGGGCTGAAGTAACTGCAGTGCCCATAGCGAGAATTGGGGTAGCTGCAGTGCCTGTTGTGGGGGCTGAAGTGACCACAGCATCTTATTGGGGATTGGAGTAGCCACAGTGTCTGTAGTGGGAACTGGAGTATCCACAGTTCCTGCAGTCAGGGTTATGGCAGCCACAGTATTCTTAAATAGTTGTTTAAACTTAATCAAGATCAAGCTCTGAGATAGCTGCAAGAAACCTGCCAACGTGAACACGATGGTTGGAGTATTCCAAGGGTATTCAAAATTCTCAAAAGCTGTTGAAATTAGCTTGATGAAGTGAGGGAAACAGAAAACAGGTGTCCCCCCTGTGGCCTGACTTCCAGGACCAAAACAAGAGTTATAATTCCAAACAGTTCCCATGAGATGGCTCCCAAAATATCCAGATGGAGTCACTGTTGCCTCTTCGCTCTGCACACTACCCACCACCACCATACCACAAGTATGAAACTGGTCCTGTTAACAGTGATCTCGCCAAACCAGCCAGTGCCACATAGCATAGCAGCAACAAGTAGGGTACTGCCCAATACAGCTCTAAAAACAACTCTGAGAGCAAATAAAACAACATTGTGGCCAGCAATGACCAAACTAGCATAATGAATGCTTGTAACAAACCTGTTTTCAGCACACTGTGTTCAAACCTGTCCTTATCTCAACCCTTTGGGACTGACCAGGGGCTCAAACCTTGGATTCTCAGATTAAGGTCTGATGATCTTCAGACTGATTTATCTGGGCCCCTTCATGCCCCACATTGGGCACCAAAAAGATTGTTGTGGTTTAGCCCTCATCACCACAGTTTCTCGCTCACCCTTCCCCCTACCCAGTGAGATAGGGGAGACAATTAGGAAGAAAGGAAAACTCGTGGGTTGAGATGAAGACAGTTTACTAAAATAACAAGGGAAAACAACAATAATAACAGAATATAAGGATATTAAAATATACAAAATGAACAATGCATGATTTCTCACCACTCAATGTCCCAATGACTGATACATCCCGTCCCGAGCAGCGATCACGGAAACGAAACTGAGTAGCAAGTAAAGGAGCGAGAGTGAGCCAGCAAGGCAGAGTGTGATGCCAGCGAGTGAGAGAGATAGGAGATGAGATGCCTCAAAGCACACTGTCTACTGAGAGGAAAATTAACTCCATCCCTGCCAAAACCAGGACAGTAGGACAACAAAGGAAGAGAAAGTAATGATAATAATCATAGAATATACAAAAACAATTGATGCACAGTGCAATTGCTCACCACCTGGTGGCCGATGCTCAGCCTGTCCCCAAGCAGCATTTCCCATCCCCTAGCCAACTCCCCAGTTTATATACTGAGCATGATGTTATATGGTATGGAATATCCCTTTGGCCAGCTCGGGTCAATTGTCCTGGCTATACTCCCTCCCAGCTTCTTGTGCACCTCCCCACTGACAGAGCATGGGAAGCTGAAAAGTTCTTGACTTAGTATAAACACTACTTAGCAACAACTAAGAACATCAGTGTGTTATTGTTCTGGTTCTGGCTAGAATAGAGTTAATATTCACCTGAGTTGGGTGGAGAACTGAAGCTGGTAGCCCCTATGTCTGGGTTATTCTCATACTAAATCCAAAACATAGCACTATATCAGCTACTAGGAAGAAAATTATCCCAGCTGAAATCAGGACACTGCTGAATAATGATGAGAGACAGGTCCTCCTTCATCTTTTCAAATTCAGCAAAAGAAGAAACTAGAGCAGCTGATGAAACATCTTTTTGGTGGGACATTTTCATGTAGGAAAGTTTGGGCAGTTCAACAGCTCTCCCACCATCTCCTCCTGCTCTTCCCCCTTCAGTGCCTCCTACCAGCAAGGAGGAGGAAGGAGGGAGTGCAGATGATGCGCGGATCAAACTCTACAACTCGTAAAGAGTTATAAAGCAGGCATGTTTATTCGGCGCCGGGTGCGTGGGGGATCGCTCCTCCAAAAGCACGTACCCCAACAGCACATTTTACCAAAAATTTATATGGTGCAGGTATACATATTCATAGGATTGCACAATACAGACATACATATGCATAAGTGAGGCAGGGTTATTAAAAAAACACTTGCATTAGCATTTCAGATCTGTCTCTGGTGGTCGTTTACTTCTTCAGGGGTCTTATCTTCCTCTCGATGAACTTTAGTCATTCACCCATGCTCTCCTTTCGCTTGGGGATTTCAGCAGTTTCCCGACTTCTGACCGGATTTGTGGTGGAACTAACATTCCGTCCTTTGCTAGACATATTAGTCCTTGACAAATACCAGTTTCTTGACACATACCAGTCCCTGATAAGCTTAAGTGAGTTTCAAGGCAAACAGGATTGTTAGGCATTCTCTAGCAGACAGTTAGTCTCCTAAATCAAGCAATATTTAGCAGACCGTTAATTCCCTGTATGAATTCCCCCCTTTTCTTTCCCCTAAGCAAATTCTTTTGCTGTTAAAAGTGGTTCATTATATTTCATTACCATTTTTAAGGCCCATATTCGTTCAGCAAGCTTCTTCAATTTATACCAAAAGATAAGATTTACTACTGTTAATATTGCCATGACTATCAGTAAAATCAATATCGGGTGGGTCAGTATGTTTAAGATCTTGGCAGCAGACGGGGAATAACCCATGAACACATCCCACCAATAGTGCTCTCCGTCTGACTTCACTCATTCCATTATTTGGTGTGTTCTTTTTGCATCATGTTGGATAGCAATTAAAGTCTTTCGGCCACTTTCCTGGACTTGCTTTATCAATCTCTCTAAATTTTCATGATGCAGTAGTTCCCTTACCAGAGCAAGATTCATTCCAATAGGGGTGGGCTGCAAATCTTGAATCAATTCATTACTAGATCATATCAATTGATAGGTAATGCCAGGAGCAGTACAATTAAAATAACATCCTGTGAGACTAACAAAATAACAGATGCAAATATTTGAATGGTTACTCGTGTCCACTATTAGGTCATCAACTTGTACAGAATCACACAGAGTCCTCAAGCAAACATATCCCATATCCTTGTAAATTACAACAATTACAATTACAATGGTTTCTAGGGTTTCACTGGGGTGTATCTCAAAGTGATTAACATTTTGTTCCATATCCAGACAAATATCCTGCCCTTTTATGGTATTACCTTCACAAGTAAATCCCTGCCTGTGCTGGTCTCTCACAGCACAGGCCTCAACATCAATAGTTTGCCATTTCTTCCCATTTTTCATAGCCCATACCCTATGTTCTAAGGGATAAAGTACACTTCCATGGTGATTTAATCCTAATGCAACAATCAGATATATGTTATACATCAAGGCTTTAGATACAGTTAGTACAAAGGCTGTGGCTGTGTTGCTAGTAGGGTCAAAGGTAAAATTAACTCAGTGCCACCACGACTGGAATTACCTTTCAAATTCAGTTGCATTATCCCAAATTACCTTTTGGATTTCTCTTGGCAGGATTCCGTCCTCTCCTTCCCTGATGATTGCATCTGCTATTGATTGTATCCATAATTGGGCCTGGATACAACTGAGTGCTTTAGAAACATTAGTTTGAACTAGGTTTAATGCATCTACAATTAATTCATTATAACAATTTTTACAATAAAATGTGGTCCTCTATCTGAGGAGATTGTTGCAGGAACCCCGAATCTCAGTACAATTTATTCTAGTAATGCTTTAGTTACCTCCCTAGCTTTATTGGTTTGGCAAGGGAATGCTTCTGGCCAGTCTGAAAAGGTGTCCGTTAGAACTAACAAATATCAGCACCCCCCTTTTCTTGGGAGTTCTGAGAAATCAATTTGCCATTGCTGCCCTGGATAGTTTCCTTTCCCTATTTGTCCGAGTTGGGCTTTAGGCCTTGTCTTAAGATTCTTCTGCAAACATATTTCACACTGCTGTGTCACTTGTTTAACAGTAGTGTAGAGCTTCCAGGCAGCTATACGCTGATTCAAGTATTTATACAAAGCTTCAGCTCCCCAATGGGATTTTCTGTGTTCTGCCATAACTACGGCCCACAATAATGCAAATGGAATTATTATTCTGCCTCGTGGAGTCTTTGCCCACCTACCCTTCTCTATTTCTCCACCTAAATCTTCAACTAATTTTTGATCCTCTTTGGAATACTTGGGTTCACAATCAGTTTGTATTTTACCGTCTGGGACCAAAGACTGCACCTCTAATTCGCCCCTCTCAGCCACTCTTTTGGCTTCCGATCCACAGCACTGTCCAGTTCCTGAGTGGTATTTCCTTTCTGATGAGCCTTGCAATGCATGATAGCCACTTTTTCGGGTAGCTGCACTGCTTCCAGGAGCTTAAGAATTTCTTCAGCATGTTTTATATGTTTCCCTTGGGTGGATAGGAGTCCCCTTTCGTTCCATATCACCCCATGGGCATGGACTACCCCAAAAGTGTATTTGGAGTCCGTCCAGACATTAATCTTCTTGCCTTTAGCTAGTTCCAACGCTCGGGTTAAAGCTATTCTTTCTGCCTTTTGTGCCGAGGTATTTGGGGCAAGGGCTGCAGATTCTATTACCTGATCCATAGTGGTTACCACATACCCTGCTTTGCGGACGCCCTGTCGAACAAAGCTGCTTCCATCTGTGTACCAGGAGTCTTCGGCATCTTCCAGTGGCTCGTCTTTCAGGTCCGGTCGGCTGGAATAGACTGCTTCAATTGTTTCCAGGCAGTCATGCGATACCGGTTCTCCTGTGGTTCCACTGAGGAAAGCTGCTGGGTTGACAACGTTAGTAACCACTATTTCCACATCATCCTGTTCCACCAGAAGGGCCTGGTATATAAGGAACCTTTGTGGTGAGAGCCAGTGCCCTCCTTTTATCTCTAATACTGTGGATACAGTATGAGATATCAACACCATCATATTTTGGCCTAATGTAAATTTACGTGCTTCTTGGATATTTAGCACCAGTGCTGCTATCGCCCTTAGGCAGCTAGGCCAACCTTTACTTACTTCATCAAGTTGCTTGGAGAAGTACGCCACTGCCCTTCTATATGGTCCCAAGTTTTGGGCTAGGATTCCCAGGGCTATTCCCTGCTTCTCATGAGAGAACAGCCAGAATGGCTTAGTAGTATCTGGTAACCCCAAGGCAGGGGCATCCATTACTTTCCTTTTCAGTTGCTGGAATGCTTTTTCTGCCTCTCCATTCCAGGTGAGGTCTTTTGGTTTAGATTTCAACAGTTCATAAAGTGGCCTTACCAAGAGTCCATAGTTATATATCCATAGGCGAGCTGTCTGTGGTCAAGGAGTCTGACAGATGGCCTCCTTTCTTGCTGTTCCTAGGGTCCTTTGGCCAGCAGTTATCTTGTATCCGAGGTGAGTCACCTGCCGCTGAGCCAATTGTGCTTTCTGTGGAGAGACTCGATAGCCATTAAGTCCAAGGAAATTTAGCAGACAGACTGTCCATACTATACACAGTTCTTTCATTTCAGTGGCTATCGATAGATCATCTACATATTGTAATATTATTCCATTTCCATGTGGTCGCTCCCACTGTTCCAAGTCTTTAGCTAATTGGTTTCCAAAAAGAGTGGGGCTATTCTTAAACCCCTGTGGTAACACAGTCCATGTCAGTTGTGTCTTTCTTCCAGAATCAGGGTTTTCCCATTCAAATGCAAACAGCAGCTGGCTTTCTGGGCTCAAGGGCAGGCAAAAGAAGGCGTCTTTCAGATCCAGTACGATAATCCAGGCCAATTCAAGTGCCAATTTAGTTAATAATGTGTATGGGTTTGCTACAACAGGATGCAGATCTTCAATGATTCTATTAATAGCTCTGAGATCTTGTACTATTCTGTAACTACCATCTGACCTTTTGACTGGTAGAATGGGAGTGTTATGCTCTGACTCACACTCTGTTAACAGCCTGTGTTTGATAAACCGGCTGATTATTGGTCGGATTCCTTCCCTATCCTCTGTCCTGAGGGGATATTGCCTGATTCTTACAGGCTGCACCCCTGGTTTGATTCTGACTACTACTGGGGAGGCATTTTTCGCTTTTCATGGTATTTCTGAGGCCCATACCCCCGGATATACTTGGTTCTGGATTTCCTCAGGTATTCCTGAGTTAACAGGACTATCTATATCTATGAGGGCCAGACTCAAAAGTTCAATTAGCTGGTCATTTCCCACTTGGAGTTCCACTTTTCCTTTTTCAAATTTTATTTCTGCCTTTAGCTGTTCCAATAGGTCTCGCCCTAATAGGGGTTTTGGCGAGTTAGGCATATATAAAAATTTGTGTATTCCCGATTGTTTTCCCAATTTAAATTTAAGAGGTTTCAAGAAGTACGCCTTCTCACTTTGGCCAGTAGCTCCCCTTACCGTTACAAAGTCATCATCCATAGGTGTTTGTCGTAGTTCAGCCCCGATCGGACCAGACTACGCAGTCTCTCTCTCACTCCCCCCACCTTCTGAGAGAACAGGGAGAGAAAATATAAGGAAAAACAGCTCGAGGTTTGAGATAAGGACAGGGAGAAATCCTTAAAGTTACCGTCACGAGCAAAACAGACTAAACTTGGGGAAAACTATTCATTTATTACTACAAACAGCAGGATAATGAGACAGAGAACAAGATAACCTCCATCCACCCCTCCCTCTTCCCAAGCTTAACATTATCTCTACTACCTTCCCCCCCCGAGCGGCACAGGGGGGAAGAGGGAATGGGGGTTGCGGTCAGTTCATCATACGTTGTTTTATGCCGCTGCTTCATGGTCGGGGGAAGAACTCCTCACATTCCTCCCCTGCTCCATTGTGGGGTCCCTCCCACGGGCCACAGTCCTTTGTGGAACTGCTCCGGCGTGGGTCATCTCTTCCACGGGTGCAGTCTCTCCAGAACAGCTGTCCCAGCGGGCCCTCCACGGGCCACAGCTGCCTTCAGGCATCCACCTCCCCCGATATGGGGTCCTTCACGGGCTCCAAGTGGATCTCTGCTCCTCCGTGGACCTCCATGGGCTGCAGGGGGACAACCTGCTCCACCATGGTCGTCACCACAGGCTGCAGGGGAATCTTGGCCAGGAGCCGCATTACTCCTCCCCCTCCTTCTGAACTGACCTTGGCGTCTGCAGCCGTTCCTCACAACAGGCTGGTAGATGTCTCTCAGGATCTCTTTTTTACATCTCATTCACTTCTCATCTCCTCTCCACTTCTTGCAGCTGGGCCGGGCCGAGTCGGGCCCAATCGGCTGCCTGGCGAGAGGCCAGAGGGTGAGGCCTGCAAGGCCCATGAGGCCTGCGCCTCCCCCTCTGCGCCTCTGCCCCCGCTCAGCTCCTTCACATCTTCTCTCCTCTCTCTTTTTTTTCTGTTTTCCCATTCTTAAATACGTTATCGCAGAGGCGTCATCACGAGACATTCTGCTACCAATCGGCTCAGCCTTGGCCAGCAGTGGGTCCGCCCTAGGCCTGGCCAAGTCCCCTGAACAAACGGGAGCGACTTCTAGCAGTTTCCTACAGAAGCTACCACCTTAGGCCCCCCCTACTAAACAAAACCACAACAGTGTTAAAGCTTGGTTTAAAACCGAAAATGTTGCCCCGGTGTGATGGTTTAGCCCAAATTACCACACAGTTTCTCGCTCCCCCTCCCCCTCCCCAGCGGGATGGGGGAGAGAACTGGGAAGGAAGGGGGTTGATACGAAGACAAGAAGATAATTTACTAAAATAACAAAGGAAAACTACAATAATAACAGAATATAAGGATATTAAATACACAAAATGAACAATGTATGTTTTCTCACCATCCGATGTCCCAATGACCGATACAGCCTGTCTCGAGCAGTGATCATGGAAACAAAACCGAGCAGCAAGCAAAGGAGCAAAAGGGAGCCAGCAAGGTAGAGGGAACGATGCCAGCAAATGAGGGAGAAAGATGGATGCGAGGAAGGCAGATACCTGCCTTGGCCAGTCCCCACTTATATACTGGGCATGCCATTTATGGCATGGAATACTATCTTTAGCCAGTTTGGGTCAATTATTCTGTCTGTCTTTCTCCCAACTTCCTGCATCTGCATGTTAGCGAGACTTGGAAAGCAGGACAGTGTCCTTGGTCTCATTCACAACAACTTGTATCATCAGGGTGTTTTATCAACATTCTTCACATCTGAAATCCAAAACACACCAGCTACTGAGAGGAAAATTAACTCTACTCTGTCCCTGCCAAAACCAGGACACCCGGTATCAACTAGAAATTCTATATTCAGTTGTTGTTTCTCTAGCTTCAATATAACCGGTGGATCTGCTAGGGTAGATTCCCCAGGTTCCTGTCAATCTTCTTTGACGTGGGCCTGTATCCTTCCTTTCTCTTTTCTCTTTGGACATTAATTTTTTCCAATGTCCCCTTTGTTTACACCACGCACACTGGTCCCTTTCCAAAGGTCTCCCGGGTCCCACACCTCTAGATCTCTTACTCTCTTGTAGTGCTGCTACCAGCATCTGTTTATCCTTCCTCCGATCCTCCTCTTCTCTATTGCTAAACACTCTCCAAGCTTCATCTAACAGAGTCTCCAAATTTCTGCTCTCTGTCAGTCTTAATTTCTACAGCTTCCTCTGAATATCACTTGCCAACTGTCCTATAAATAGAGACACTAACTGTTGTATTCCTATTTCCGACCCTGGGTCCAGAGGAGTGTGTCGCCTCATAGTGTCTCGTAACTTGTCCAAGAATTCTGAGGGGGTTTCCTTCGGACCCTGTCGAACGGCATATAAGGCTGACCAGTTAAATGTTTTTGAGATGGCCCGTTCCATTCCTCTTGCAACCCAATCCCTGTATTTGTTCAGTAATTCCATATGGGCACTTCTATTAGGGTCCCAATGTGGGTCTTGTAAGGGGAAGTGATCTTTTATGTCCTCCCCTGTGTTCTTAATTTGGTCACTAGCTAAATCCTGGGCCGTCTTTAATATCAGTTGTTTTTCAGTTTCTGTCATGTGTTCCAGTAGCAATTGGATATCATTCCAGTCGGGATTATGTTGTTTTGTTAGAAACTGGAAATGTTTAGTGACCCCTACAGAATCACTCCGGTAGGTTTTTGCTACTGCTTTCCATGTTTCAAGATCAAATGAGGAAAAGGGGACCTTTATTAAAACAGGGCCTCCATCTGGTCCCACCACCTCCCTGAGGGGTGCCTGCACCACTATCTGTTCTTTCTTACTTCGGGTGCGAGAGGATATTGGACTATCTGGAGGGTTTTCCGAATCGGAACCTTCATTTCCTCCTTGCTGTGCTCCTACTGGTGGTTTATAATGCTCCGGGCAGGTCTCCTATCCCAGGACCCCTTATTTTCCCCAACTTTGTACCTCGCTTTCCTTTTCCCTCTTTCTTATTTTCCTTTTCCAAAGCCATCACCATTGGGTCCTGTGGGGGTGCTAATCCACAGTCCATTTGATATTCGGGATGATTTTGGAGGGTGAAAAACATGTCCATCCCATTTCCCTTCTCTCCTCAAAAACGACATCAATTGCAACAAGGTATTATAATTCAATGTTCCGTTAAAGGGCCATTTCTTGTCATCATCTAATTTATACAAAGGCCACCATTGATTGCAATACTTTAATAAAGTCTTTTTGGTCACACTTCCCCCTGGCGGCTCCCCTATCTCCTTCCAGTGAGCTAAAATGTAGCCCAGAGGGCTCCTTTTCACTACTCCGCTGCTTTGTTTGCCTCCCATAACAGACACTCTGTTTATTCTTCAGCCAAAGAATACAACCTGATTAAATTGACAACAATAATACCTTATCGAAGGCCAAAGATACAAGGGCGTACTCGCCCCACAGCAAATGCACCTCAATTCAAGAGAATTACCGAAATTCTCACCAAGACAATTACTGAGATTCCTGTTTCCCATTAAAAAATAATGTACTTATGACACTTCAAACACTTAGCGTGAACAATCAAGCAACACTGATGGCACACCGGTGGCACTAGTCCGTGCTCCACACCAAATAAACCCGACACTACTCTGCTCTACACCAGTGCCATTCTTACTGATTCCTTACACCCTTTTAAGTTTCCACCAAGCTCGTCTGAACACCTGATTCTATCCCAGTCAGGCCAGTTCCCTTGACATTTACCACACAGAAATAATCTCCAAACAGTACCTCAATGTTCTGTTTACAACCAAAGCATTCAAAAACATATATTGGATTGCATGAAACATCCTTATGCACATGTACAGGACAATAAAGGGTTAACAATCGGGTCGACTAACACAGTCTCAAAGTCTCTTATACGCTTGGTCTGTCTCCGGCTGTTCTCTGGATCAGGACTCCACACTCGCTCTGCAGTCAGACTGCATCTCACTCAAACCAAACACCCAGCTTACTTCAGACAGCAACATAAAACATTAACAATACAATAAAATACTCATCCCACAACCCGCGGTACCGGACACACAAAACTTCTTAAGTAGACAGCCTATAACGACTATCATAAATCAATTACAGCTGCAATGATATAAATTCCAATTCCCATGGGTTACAACAGACGAACGATAGCTATCCCACACAGGGCTCCCACACTCCAGTGAGAAGCACCCAATTCACCACGGGGACCCACGTACTGCCTTCGGGGATTCCCGCAAAGTCCCCCCCGGTCCGGACTACACAGGAGTGAGCAACAGTTCCTTTCCCTTGTGTAGGACGTCTCCTCACAACTTACAGATACCCCTTCTCCGACATACCTGGTCCGCTGATGATGGTCCTTGTCTACTCCTGCAGTGATTGGGCAAGGGAGGGAATTCTTCCGAGGAAAGCTCGGGGCGCGCCAAAGACGTCCCTCTCTCAGCCGGTCCTGCAGTCGAGCAGAGAGGGTCCCATCTGGGTTGCCAAATTGACGCGCAGATCAAACTCTACAACTCGTAAAGAGTTATAAAGCAGGCATGTTTATTCGGTGCTGGGTGCGTGGGGGATCGCTCCTCCAAAAGCACGCACACCGACAACACATTTTACCAAAAATTTATATGGTGCAGGTATACATATTCATAGGATTGCACAATACAGACATACATATGCATAAGTGAGGCGGGGTTATTAAAAAAAAACACTTGCGTTAGCATTTCAGATCTGTCTCTGGTGGTCGTTTACTTCTTCAGGGGTCTTATCTTCCTCTAGATGAACTTTAGTCATTCACTAAATGACTTTAGTCATGCTCTCCTGCTGACGCGGAAGTCACGGACACTGCTGACGACCAATATGATCAAGCAAATGCCAATTTATTGTTGATACATCCCGGTTAATATAGCCCTTCTAATTCCGTATCATACGCAAGCTCTCTACTAATTGGCTAACTATATCATGCACGCGCTCCTAGCTAAAATATGATTTGTTAAGTCTCTTTGTTCACGCGCATGGCTCTCTCCACCTGCACCCTGCTTCATGTTCAGCCCCCCCAGTCACGTATGCCAGCTGTTTTCCTTCTTCTCAAGGTTGCTTCGTTTACTTTCTCACAGGAAGCTTCATTACTTTCTCACAGGCAGCCTCATTATTTTCTCACAGGTGGCTTCAGTACTTTCTTACAGGCAGCTTCAGTACTTTCTCACAAGCAGCTTCAGTGATGTCCTTGAGGCCTGCTGCTCACAAACATAACAATTCCATTCGGTCTGGATTGTTCACTAAGTGCCCCTGGTACTCCAGGTATCCAACAAATCCCCCTTTTTGTTTTGAACAATCCAGACCCACTTTCATCATACGTTCCATAGCTTTCACAAAGCATTTTAAAATACACCCCAAAATCATCAGTGTCAACAGCAAACCCGTCAATAATACCAACCCATAAACTATTAAATCTTTTAGCCAGCCTGTGACCCCCAAGGATTTCAACCAGTCTGTTAACCTGCTTTCCACTTGTATTACATGCATGTTGCATCATAACTCTGCCAACTGATAGCGTATCGACTTAGAGTGATCAGAAACATTCATGCAACACATACCTTCAAAATCTTCACATCCATGTCCATGCGCTAATAACAAAAAATCAATGGCTGCTAGATTGTGCAAAAATATCATGACGCATGCTATCCATGTCTTCTAATAATCCTGATAACATGCTAGAGGTTAAATTCATTTGCTTTTGTGCCCAACAAGCTAATTCATTTAAGTTAGCTAAAGTTTTTGCAGTTGCTGCCCAAGGAACAAATAAAGATAATGCTATCCGCTCAGCTGTACCCAACAGGGTTAAAATGCTGTCACAATGGGGAGTCAATACTTTTAGCGATCTTGTTGCTCGAGTATGATTCCATAATGTTCTCATAGATGGAGCAAACACTATCAATTTTCCAAAATAACATGGTCCTCCTATGGCCCTTTTTGGTACTCCTGACCTTATTTTACTACAATATCAACTAGGTTCATGGTTGTTTGGGTTTTTTGTTTGTTTGTTTGTTTGGTGGGGTTTTTTGGTTTTTTGTTTGTTTGTTTGTTTTGTTTTTTGGTTAGCCAGATTGTCTGTATTGAGTTGTCAATCATTTTTTGCAAGCATGGTATGTTATGCCTAGTATGATGCCTTGTATCACAATTCCGATTTTAACCAAGGACAGCAACCACCCAGTTATGCCACACACAAGCTTAGCCAATAAAATTACTGATCACACGTTATACATATTCATGATTATGAAGCAAAGCTAAGTTTCACTACCTTCTAATAATTTTCTACGATAACATTCTACTAATATTATAGATATAACAACTCCAGTAACTTTCTTATCTACAAGAGCAATTACTAGTTTTCTGCAGGCCTCTGTTGAAACAAGCCATAAATTCTGCTAACAATGTTTTATATCTTAAAGCTTCCCTTCTCATTCCATGGCTTTCTTCCTGAGAGCATGATTGCATTCCTCCCCCAAGGTCGGTGTGCTTTCACTGATACCATACTGGCTCAGCGAAATACCACATCTCCCCCTTCTTTGTTTATGAGAAGAGGCTTGTTTCAACGCTTTATCTATTAAAGTCTGCACACATTTTAAGACACAGAATATAGATCAAAACACATATATAAAAGGAATGAATAAGCATCCTACAGCTATTAGTAACAAGCTTATATCAAGTCACCAAAAGATTTCTGAATATATCAAAACCATCACTTTGTTGCTGTTTTTGTACTCCTTTTTGCAAGTTTTGAATACTTTTGTGAATAGATTCTGAATGATCAGACAGATTCATGCAGCAAAGCCCATCAAAATCCTGACAATCATGATTTTGTGCTAATAATAAAAAAAAAGCTATTGCTGATCTATTCTGTTACTAACCCAACTATGCCAAAGATACCGCTGAGCAGGAGGATGGTTATCAGCCGGGTCAGAGCAGAGAAGGGAGGCAGGCGCAGCACCTTCAGGGCATCCCCTGTTGTAAATAAAGTGTGCTCTGGGTCCGTCCTCTCCCCTCCGCTCCGAGCCACCTCTGTTTATCCCCTCAGCAGATTCAGTGAAAGAGTACTGACTAGGTGTTGCTGCATGCGTGGCCAATGCATACAACAAGGCCTGTCAAATATGTGCTCTGCAGGCTAACAGTGGTTCTGTATTGTGAAGTAGCATAGTGTATAGAATCTACATCAATTAACAGTGTTAATAGTGCCGATGCAGTTGTATTTATTTGCTTAGCAAGCCAACAGTCCGATTTATTTAGCGTAGTTAACACCTAGGCACTTGCCACACTAGGTGTAAAGACTGAAGCAGCAATAATTTTACTTAGTTTCCAAAACTCTGTATTATCTTGGCAATCAGATTCAATGCTATGTATGCTTCGTTTAAGTCTTTTATGCTGTCTGGATTTTGATATGTGCTCGCATGATTACATCATGCTGTGTCGTTGCAATGTATAGATCTTAAAGCATTTACAATCACTACCCCTCTAGAAACATTAGCTCTTGAATAGTTAAAAAAAGAAAATAGACAGAAGTCCATCTTTACTGATCCCCAAAAGTTCCATCTTTTGTAGTTTTAGCACTCAGCACTCGTGGCTGCTGCTGTTTTACACAGAGTTGCCGTCCTACCGGTATCTGGCAGGTCAACCAAACGTGTTCTGAAAGGCTTACCCGCAGATGATACAGACAGGGATCCACTTGTTTACTGCTCCTGTAAAGACATAAGCGTATCCCTTCCCCCATGTTATAAGAGGGAACGATCCTTCCACTTATACAAAGCTCGACTCAGACAGGAGTATCTGTTAACCATGTCAGGGGCGGGGGGGTGGGGGCGCCTGGCGGCGGCCGTGGCCCCAGGCATATAAGAGGAAAGAAAACTAAAACCCGAGGTTTAAGACAAAAATACGGAGGGATCCTTAAAGCCACCGCTACAAGCAAAACAGACCATCACTAAAACCAAAGCAGGATATGGAAAAAGGGAACAAGACAACCTCCCCCCACCCCTCCCTCTTCCCGGGCTTAACACCATCTCTACCTCCCTCCCCTGCCCCCTGAGCGGGACAGGGATGGGGGGCGGGGGGGCGGGAAGAGGGAATGGGGGTTACAGACAGTTAATCACGTGCCGCTTTATTGATATCAACGGTTTAACTGCTGCACCTACAGCAGCAGCCATGACTGTAGCCTTTTCTTCTTCTAACATTCGCTCGGCAGCTTCCAGCAGTTGCCCTGTACTAGATCCTTTTGGCAACACACTAAGGGCTCTCTTAGTTTTTTCATTAGCATTATTAAAGGCAAGCATATCTAAGAACTTTGCTTTCATGTCATCATCCAGATCAGGGTGAGCCATAATTGCAGTGTGCAACCGATCAATAAATTTCCCATATGGTTCTGTGGGGCCTTGCCTTACTGATGTAAAGGCAGGTCTGGACTTTTCATCATACACCCTAGCAAGCGCTCTATAAGCCAAATCTTGGCCCAGTTGTAATACTTTGGTAGCAAATTACGCTTGCCAATCAGATCGTGTGTAGGGTCCTGCTCCCATCAGCATTTGAGTTTGCACCCCGAATAATGGATCACCCTGTTGTCGAGGCGTTGCAGGTGCCCTATCACAAGCAGTCTGCCAGTACTGAAAGAACTGCAGCTGCTGCGACGGTAGCAAAAGCAACTGGACAATCATTCTAATATCATAAGGAGCTAACAACTGTGACAAAAAAAAATATGCTGCAACACAAATTGAGTATATGATGATTTTAGCACTGCACTGCACTTTTAGCTTCCTTCAATATTTTCCAGTCTAATGCTTGCCACACACTTCTCCCAGTATTATCAGTCACAACTGGAAATGCCATGGGAAAAGGCTGTCCTTCTATCACGGCATCTCGAATCGCCCCTTTCCACCACGCTGTCGGATTCGGATCCCCGGCTCCTCCTGCCGGCATCCCTTGCAAAGGTGCAAAAAGACTGATCTCACCCGATGCTCCATCCGGAACGAATATGTTGGACGCTGGCAGGTCTCAATGTGGCACAGGCGAAGGAGTTGACAAGTTTCCCAGCGACGCTTCTAGGCGAACCTCTAGGGCTTCCAGCCTTTTTAGCGTCTCTTGCAGCTGTACGTCCTTCAAGCCGGATGAATGTTCATCCCCCTCTTCCTCACGCCATGGTGGCAGGGAAGAAGGTGGTAATGGGGGACAAACCGGAGCTGTTGGCTCCGGCGAAAAGGCTCGTGACTCCGAGCCTGCACTGGCGCAGTGTGGCGGGGTGCCTGGCAGTGGTACATCTGATGGTGGTGAAAAGCCTTTGGCAGTTTTTCCCTCTGGTGCCCACATATCTATAGTTATAGGGGCTGTGGCTGCATTTCCTGGAGTCCTTGCTGGGGCTCTGTCCTGGTTTCAGCAGGGATGGAGTTAATTTTCTTCTCAGTAGCCGGTGTGTTTTGGATTTTGTGTGTGAATAATGTTGATAAAAACATTCTGATGATACGAGTTGTTGTTAATGAGACCAAGGACACTGTCTGGCTTTCCAAGTCTCGTTAAGGTCTCGTTAATGTGCAGATGCGGGAAGCTGGGCGAAAGACAGACAGAATAATTGATCCACACTGGCCAAAGAGAGTATTCCATGCCATAAACGTCATGCTCAGTATATAAGTGGGGGTTGCCCATGGGAGGGGGCATCATTTTCAGTTATTCCTTTTCTTGTCGGGTATCCGTTCGGGCACCCTTGGCATTCTTTTCTTCTCTCTTGCTTGCTGGCATCGTTCCCTCTACCTTGCTAGCTTGCTGTCCCCCCTTTGCTTGCTGCTTGGTGTTGTTCCTGTGATCGCTGCTCGGGACAGGCTGCGTCGGTCATTCGGACATCGGGTGGTGAGAAATTGTACATTGTTCATTTTGTATATTTTGTAGATATTAATATCCTTATGTCCTGTTAGCTTTGTAGTTTTTAGTATTTTTAGTAAACTGTTTTTATCTCAACCCACGAGTTTTCCTTTCTTCCCAATTTCTCTCCCCTGTCCCACTGGGTAGGGGGAGGGTGAATAAGAAACTGTGTGGTGATCCGGGCTAAACCACCACAGTCTTTTTGGCGCCCAACGTGGGGCACGAAGGGGCCTCACTAGATCAGTCGTGAGATCATCAGACCTTAGTCTGAGGATCCAAGGTTCAAGCCCCGGTCAGTCCCAAAGGGTTGAGATAAGGACAGGTTTGAACACAGTGTGTTGAAAACAGATTTGTTACAAGTGTTCATTAAGCCGGTTTGGCCATCGCTGGTCACAATGTTGTTTTATTTGTTCGCGCAGTTGTTTTTAGAGCTGTATTGGGCAGCACCCTACTTGCCGTATTTTCTGTTTGTCGGTGTTTATGCATGGTTTATCAATGTGGTGTGTTGGATTAAGATTATGGTTGTGCTGTGCTATGTGGCACTGATTTGTTTAGTGAGATTGCTGGTAATAGGACCATTTTCATACTTGTACTCAATGGCGGCGGGCAGTGTGCAGAGCGAGGAGGCAGAGGCAGCTCCACCCGGGTATTTCAGGAGCCATCTTGTGGGTGTTGTTTGGAACTATACGTGTTGTTTTGTTCCGGGAAGCCAGGCCGCGGGGGGAACATCTGTTTACAGCTTTCCCCACCTCACCAAGCTAATTTCAACAGCTTTTGAGAATTTTGAATACCCTTTTGATACCCCTACCACCGTGTTCATGTTGACAAGTCTCTTGCGGCTATCTCAGATCTTGATATTGATGAAGTTCAAACAGTTTTTTAAAAGTATTATGGCTCCTCCAATCCCCACAACAGACACTGTGGCTACTCAAACTGCTGCTACAAATACTGCAGCTACTTCAGCCGCTACGGCAGGCGCTGCAGCTACCCCAGCCCCTGCTATGGGCACTGCGATTGCTTCAGCCCCCACGCCAGACACTGTGGCTACTCAAACCTCGGCAAGCAGTACCAAAGATAAACTGAAAAACCAATCATCTACACCAGTATCAGTTGCCCCTGTACATAAGAAATACACAAAAAAATCAGTTCGCATAGTGAAAGATGATGATGAACCAGGCCCATCACATGATCAGGGAGAGGCAGAAGGGGAGGTAGTCACCCGGTCCCTATCCCTGAGTGAGCTGCGAGATATGCGAAAAGATTTCAGCCGTAATCAAGGTGAGCAACTTGTCACCTGGTTGCTCCGATGCTGGAACAGTGGGGCCAGTAGCCTGGAATTAGAAGGCAGGGAAGCCAGGCAGCTGGGATCTCTGTCTAGGGAAGCAGCCATTGACAGGGCGATTGGAAGAGAGTCAGCAGCCTGCAGCCTCTGGAGGTGACTCCTGTCAGGTGTGAGGGACAGGTATTTCTTTAAGGAAGATATTGTATGCCACCCAAGCAAGTGGACCACCATGGAGAGAGGTATCCAGTATCTGAGGGAATTAGCTGTTCGGGAGCTGATTTATCATAACCTGGATGACCCACGGACATCCGTAGATCCAGATGAAATTGAATGTACCCGACCCATGTGGCGGAAATTTGTACAGAGTGCACCATCATCGTATGCCAACTCATTGGCAGCAATGAGTTGGAAAGATGATGAGATGCCACCACTACGTGCAGTGGCTAACCAGCTCCAACAATATGAAGACAATCTCTCTTCCCCGATGCGGGCCTGTGTCTCAGCTATAGAAAGACTGAGTGAGAAATCTGAAAGCCAGTTTGAAAAACTGTTTGAAAAGCTATCTGACGTGTGTCAGAAACTCGAAGATTCTTGCTCCCCACCTGCACGGACTAATATCTCAGCTATTAGAAGAAGACCTCATCTTCCTCCTGCTCAAGGGAGACGGTACACCCGACGAGATGACCTATGGTTTACCTTGCGTGACCAAGGAGAGGATATGAGGAAGTGGCATGGAAAGCCTACCTCGGCCCTAGAGGCACGTGTACGTGAGTTGCGAGGAAAAACAATCACAAAGGGCGGTTCTTCCAGGAAATTTGCTGCTCTAGTCTCCAGTGGGCAGTTCCCCAGACAGCGTAGAAGGGCTGATCTCACCACTGATCCTATGGAAGAAACTTCTGATTCATATTCACAGAAAGTGAATAGAAAATATTATAAACAGGACTAGAGGGGCCCTGCCTCCAGCCAGGCGGAGGAGAGGGACAACAGAGTTTATTGGACTGTATGGATTAAATGGCCTGGCACATCAGACCCACAAAAGTATAAAGCTCTAGTAGACACTGGTGCACAGTGTACCCTAATACCATCAAGCTATAAAGGGGCAGAACCCATTTGTATTTCTGGAGTGACAGGAGGATCCCAACAGCTGACTGTATTGGAGGCTGAAGTGAGTTTGACTGGGAATGAGTGGCAAAAGCACCCCATAGTGACTGGCCCAGATGCTCCATGCATTCTTGGCATAGATTACCTCAGGAGTGGGTATTTCAAAGACCCAAAAGGGCACCGGTGGGCTTTTGGTATAGCCACTGTGGAGACAAATAAACAGCTGTCCATCTTGCCCAGACTTTCAAAGGACCCTTCCGTTGTGGGAAAGCTGAAGGTTGAAGAACAAAAGGTACCAATTGCTACCACAACAGTGCACTGGCGGCAATATCGCACCAACCGAGACTCCATAATCCCCATCCTCAAGCTGATTCGTCGACTGGAGAGCCAGGGAGTGATCAGCAAGTCCCGCTCACCCTTTAACAGCCCAGTATGGCCAGTGCGAAAATCTAATGGAGAACGGAGACTAACAGTGGACTATCGTGGCCTAAATGAGGTTACACCACCAATGAGTGCTGCCGTGCCGGACATGCCAGAACTTCAATATGAACTGGAGTCAAAAGCAGTCAAGTGGTATGCCACCATCGATATTGCCAATGCCTTCTTCTCCATTCCTTTGGCACCAGAATGCAGGCCACAGTTTGCTTTCACTTGGAGGGGTGTCCAGTATACCTGGAATCGATTGCCCCAGGGGTGGAAACACAGCCCCACCATTTGCCATGGACTGATCCAGACTGTACTAGAAAAGGGTGGAGCTCCAGAACACCTGCAGTACATTGATGACATCATCGTATGGGGCAACACAGCAGAAGAAGTTTTTGAGAAAGGGGAGAAAATAATCCAAATCCTTCTGAAAGCTGGTTTTGCAATAAAACAAAGCAAAGTCAAGGGGCCTGCACAAGAGATCCAGTTTTTAGGAGTAAAATGGCAAGATGGACGTCGTCACATTCCAATGGATGTGGTCAACAAAATAACAGCTATGGCTCCACCAGCTAACAAAAAGGAAACACAAGCCTTCTTAGGTGTTGTGGGTTTCTGGAGAATGCATATTCCAAATTACAGTATGATTGTAAGCCCTCTCTATGAAGTGACTTGAAAGAGGAACGATTTTAAATGGGGCCCTGAACAACGACAAACCTTTGAACAAATTAAACAGGAGATTGTTCATGCAGTAGCCCTTGGGCCAGTCCAGACAGGACAAGATGTTAAAAATATCCTCTACACTGCAGCCGGGGAGAATGGCCCTAGCTGGAGTCTCTGGCAGAGAACATCAGGAGAGACTCTAGGTCGACCCCTAGGCTTTTGGAGCCGGGGATATAGAGGATCTGAGGCCTGCTATACTCCAACTGAAAAAGAGATACTGGCAGCATACGAAGGAGTTTGAGCTGCTTCAGAAGTGATTGGTACTGAAGCACAGCTCCTCCTGGCACCCCGACTGCCAGTGCTGGGCTGGATGTTCAAAGGGAAGGTCCCCTCTACACATCATGCAACTGATGCCATGTGGAGTAAATGGGTTGCACTGATCACACAGCGAGCCCAAATAGGAAACCCCAATCGCCCAGGAATCTTAGAAGTAATCACAGATTGGCCAGAAGGCAAAGATTTTGGAATGCCGCCAGAGGAAGAGTTGACACATGCTGAAGAAGCCCCACCATAAAACAACCTCCCAGAAAACGAGAGGCGATATGCTTTGTTCACTGATGGATCCTGTCGTATTGTAGGAAAACATTGGAGGTGGAAAGCTGCTGTGTGGAGTCCTACACGACGAGTGGCAGAAGCCACTGAAGGCCAAGGTGAATCAAGTCAGTTTGCAGAGGTGAAAGCCATCCAGCTGTCTTTAGACATTGCTGAACGGGAAAAATGGCCAAAGCTGTATCTCTACACTGACTCATGGATGGTGGCAAATGCCCTGTGGGGGTGGTTAAAGCAATGGAAGCAGAGCAACTGGCAGCGCAGAGGCAAGCCCATCTGGGCTGCCGCACTGTGGCAAGATATTGCTGCCCGGTTAGAGAAGCTTGTTGTAAAAGTACGTCACGTAGATGCCCATGTACCCAAGAGTCGAGCCACGGAAGAACACCAAAACAACCAGCAAGTGGATCAGGCTGCTAAGATTAAAGTTTCCCAAGTGGACTTAGACTGGCAACACAGGGGTGAACTATTTTTAGCTCGGTGGGCCCATGACACCTCGGGCCATCAAGGAAGAGATGCAACATACAAATGGGCTCATGATCGAGGGGTGGATATAACCATGGACACTATTGCACAGGTTATCCACGACTGTGAGACATGCGCTGCAATTAAGCAAGCCAAGCGTCAAAAGCCTCTGTGGTCTGGAGGACGATGGCTGAAGTATAAATATGGAGAGGCCTGGCAGCTTGATTACATCACACTCCCACAAACTCGCCAAGGCAAGCGCCATGTGCTTACAATGGTAGAAGCAACCACTGGGTGGCTAGAGACATATTCTGTACCCCATGCCACTGCCCGAAACACCATCCTGGGCCTTGAGAAGCAAGTTCTCTGGCGACATGGCACTCCAGACAGAATAGAGTCAGACAATGGGACTCATTTCCGAAACAACCTCATAGATACCTGGGCCAAAGAGCATGGCATTGAGTGGGTATATCACATCCCCTATCATGCACCAGCCTCTGGAAAGACTGAACGGTACAATGGACTGCTGAAAACTACACTGAAAGCAATGGGTGGTGGAACCTTCAAAAACTGGGACAAACATTTAGCAAAAGCCACTTGGTTAGTCAACACTCGAGGATCCATCAATCGAGCTGGCCCTGCCCAATCTGAACTTTTACATACTGTAGATGGTGATAAAGTTCCTGTGGTGCATGTAAGGAATATGTTGGGGAAAACAGTCTGGGTTATTCCTCCTCTGGGCAAAGGCAAACCCATCCGTGGGATTGCTTTTGCTCAAGGACCTGGATGTACTTGGTGGGTGATGCGGGAGGATGGGGAAGTCCGATGTGTACCTCAAGGAGATTTGATTCTAGGTGAAAATAGCCAATAATTTGAACTGTATATAATCATGTCTGTAGTTCTTTTATGTTCTATCAGAGGTAGTGCAGCAAGAATCACCCTCAGCAGTGAAGAACAAGCTTCGATGAAACCGAGCGATGTGCAGCAGTGATGGAGTCAGAACTGGCGACCAACAACTTCATCGAGATTAACATCTTCAACTTGCAGACCATGGATGTGATACACCAGCCGCGCCGGAGGTACCAGCTACGAGTTCCAGATGCAGTATGTAACAACTTCACACTACATACCATCTCTCCTGCCCTGAGAGACTGCTATCACAGATGGGGCCCAAATCAACTCAACAGACTTTGGAGGGATAGCTCATAGATTGAGATAGTGATATCTGTGTGTATATCTCTAAGCATGACGTAAATGGTATGGAATAAGGGGTGGATAAAAAAGACTGTGGTAGTTTAGCCCGGATCACCACACAGTTTCTCATTCACCCTCCCCCTACCTAGTGGGACAGGGGAGAGAAATTGGAAAGAAAGGAAAACTTGTGGGTTGAGATAAAAACAGTTTACTAAAAATACTAAAAACTACAAAGCTAACAGGATATAAGGATATTAATATCTACAAAATATACAAAATGAACAATGTACAATTTCTCACCACCCGATGTCCGAATGACCGACGCAGCCCGTCCCGAGCAGCGATCACAGGAACAACACCAAGCAGCAAGCAAAGGGGGGACAGCAAGCTAGCAAGGTAGAGGGAACGATGCCAGCAAGCAAGAGAGAAGAAAAGAATGCCAAGGGTGCCCGAACGGATACCCAACAAGAAAAGGAATAACTGAAAATGATGCCCCCTCCCATGGGCAACCCCCACTTATATACTGAGCATGACGTTTATGGCATGGAATACTCTCTTTGGCCAGTTTGGATCAATTATTCTGTCTGTCTTTCGCCCAGCTTCCCGCATCTGCACGTTAATGAGACCTTAACGAGACTTGGAAAGCCAGACAGTGTCCTTGGTCTCATTAACAACAACTCGTATCATCAGAATGTTTTTATCAACATTCTTCACACACAAAATCCAAAACACACCGGCTACTGAGAAGAAAATTAACTCCATCCCTGCTGAAACCAGGACAGGCTCGAACCCCCCCACCCTCAGCACGGGCCAGGGCGGCGGCAGGGCTCGTTAAACCTGAGAACAGCATGCTAGTAGTGGAGGTGGACCCGCCGGCTGGAGTTAAGGCCGCAAAAGCAGATGTGGCAACTGAACGCTTGGCTTTCATGCTTATCAATGTTTTGTTAATTAGCCTCCACACGGTGGAGAGTTTGCTCGCCTCCTTTGATCCCTTACTTATTTCATCCCACAGCTCTTTTCCTATCTTTTCCCATGTCGGGAGTTCAAAAGCATCATCAACTGTGGAGATTAATTCCGTTTCCTTTGCCCACTGTAGCAAAGCTTCTAGGATGGCCGAGTCATAACTCAGTCCTCTCATAGAGAGCATATGTTGGAGGAGCTTAACCACTGCTGACTCCTCTTTGGTCAGTGTGGACCCCATCTCCTCCCCGGCCGCTCGCCTGGCCAAGATGAGATTCCCTCTGTACCTTTTGTACCTTTTTGCGCTATAGCGACTTCCCGAGTGCCGGGGCAGCACTGGACTTCAACCGGCTTCCGCCCCCTCATTTCTTCTTTCCTTCTTCGGTTCCGTCGGGATGTCCAACACCGATCTGAGGGTCCCTGCACCCTCTCTCCGATGGTCCCTGTTCGGGCGCCACCTGCTGACGCGGAAGTCACGGACACTGCTCACAACCAATATGATCAAGCAAATGCCAATTTATTGTTGATACATCCCGGTTAATATAGCCCTTCTAATTCCATATCATGTGCAAGCTCTCTACTAATTGGCTAACTATATCATGCACGCGCTCCTAGCTAAAATATGATTCGTTAAGTCTCTTTGTTCACGCGCATGGCTCTCTCCACCTGCACCCTGCTTCACGTTCAGCCCCTCCAGTCACGTATGCCAGCTGTTTTCCTTCTTCTCAAGGTTGCTTCGTTTACTTTCTCACAGGAAGCTTCATTACTTTCTCACAGGCAGCCTCATTATTTTCTCACAGGTGGCTTCAGTACTTTCTTACAGGCAGCTTCAGTACTTTCTCACAAGCGGCTTCAGTGATGTCCTTGAGGCCTGCTGCTCACAAACATAACAATTCCATTCGGTCTGGATTGTTCACTAACTGCCCCTGGTACTCCAGGTATCCAACACTCTCCTTTCACTTGGGGATTTCAGCAGTTTCCCGACTTTTGACCGAATTTGCGGTAGAACTAACATTCCGTCCTTTGCTAGACATATTAGTCCTTGACAAATACCAGTTTCTTGACACATACCAGTCCCTGATAAGCTTAAGTGAGTTTCAAGGCAAACAGGATTGTTAGGCATTCTCTAGCAGACAGTTAGTCTCCTAAATCAAGCACTATTTAGCAGACCGCTAATTCCCTGTATTACAGAAGAAGGAGAGAAGAAGGAATGAGATTTGGGAGGAGAATTTAGAAGCACAAGAAGCTTCCCTGGAAATCTGCATCTTCACAAATCTTCCCTCGCCCTCTTTTTTAGTGTGCTAGGTGTTTCCTACCATGTACCCTATCTGTAGGCAGCTGAAGGGTTTTCTGACGCTTGAAAGAGGAGACAGCCGGGCTTGAGTCACATCAGGGAAATTCAGTTTTAGGGGTGGGGGGAGGCATCTGCTTCTCCCCTAGATTTATGGATGCAGCAGAAGCTCCTGTCATTCCTTACTCTGCACCTGTGTCTCCAGCTGCTTCTTCATTGTTATTTCCAAGTGATGACTGATTTAATCTCTCTCCTTACTGCAATGTGCAGGCTGGGGCTCCTCCAGGTGTGCACTCCTGTGGGAGATTCAACAGAGACCTATATGAACCTAGTTGATATAGCAGTAAAATAAGGTCAGGAAAAGGGCAAAACACAGGTGCAGGAAAAGAAACTGCACTCAGAGGCAAGAAACGAAAAATGTAATCGAGTAAGAATGAGGAAGTGGAAACGATAAGGAGAAACTGGATGAGAGCATCAATAACCAAAGAGATGTAAGGACGATCAGGGCCAACAGCCAATCATAAACATGTACGCTTGGTGCGTGAACAAGGAAAAAATATATAATGAGAAGAAAAAGAACAATAAATGTCTCCATTTCCCCCCCAAAAATTGTCCTGGTTTCAGCAGGGATGGAGTTAATTTTCTTCTCAGTAGCTGGTGTGTTTTGGATTTTGTGTGTGAAGAAGGTTGATAAAAACACTCTGATGATACGAGTTGTTGTTAATGAGACCAAGGACACTGTCTGGCTTTCCAAGTCTCGTTAAAGTCTCGTTAACGTGCAGATGCGGGAAGCTGGGCGAAAGACAGACAATAATTGATCCAAACTGGCCAAAGAGAGTATTCCATGCCATAAACGTCATGCTCAGTATATAAGTGGGGGTTGCCCATGGGAGGGGGCATTCTTTTCAGACATTCTTTTCTGGCATTCTTTGCGGGCACCCTTGGCATCCTTTTCTTCTCGCTTGCTTGCTGGCATCGTTCCCTCTACCTTGCTAGCTTGCTCTCCCCCCCATCTTTGCTTGCTGCTTGGTGTCATCCCTGTAATTGCTGCTCAGGACGGGCTGTGTCGGTCATCCGGACATCGCGTGGTGAGAAATTGTACATTGTTCATTTTGTATATTTTGTATATATTAATATCCTTATGTCCTGTTAGCTTTGTAGTTTTTAGTATTTTTAGTAAACTGTTTTTATCTCAACCCACGAGTTTTCCTTTCTTTCCAATTTCTCTCCCCCGTCCCACTGGGTAGGGGGAGGGTGAATGAGAAACTGTGTGGTGATCTGGGCTAAACCACCACAGTCTTTTTGGCACCCAACATGGGGCTCAAAGGGGCCTCACTAGATCAGTCGTGACATCATCAGACCTTAGTCTGAGGATCCAAGGTTCAAGCCCTGGTCAGTCCCAAAGGGTTGAGATAAGGACAGGTTTGAACACAGTGTGTTGAAAACAGATTTGTTACAAGTGTTCATTAAGCCGGTTTGGCCATCGCTGGTCACAATGTTGTTTTATTTGTTCTCACAGTTGTTTTTAGAGCTGTATTGGGCAGCACCCTACTTGCCGTATTTTCTGTTTGTCGGTGTTTATGCATGGTTTATCAATGTGGTGTGTTGGATTAAGATTATGGTTGTGCTGTGCTATGTGGCACCGATTTGTTTAGTGAGATTGCTGGTAATGGGACCATTTTCATATCTGTACTCAATGGCGGCAGGCAGTGTGCAGAGCGAGGAGGCAGAGGCAGCTCCACCCGGGTATTTCGGGAGCCATCTTGTGGGTGTTGTTTGGAACTATACGTGTTGTTTTGTTCCGGGAAGCCAGGCCGCGGGGGGAACATCTGTTTACAGCTTTCCCCACCTCACCAAGCTAATTTCAACAGCTTTTGAGAATTTTGAATACCCTTTTGATACCCCTACCACCGTGTCCATGTTGACAAGTCTCTTGCAGCTATCTCAGATCTTGATATTGATTAAGTTTAAACAATTTTTTAAAAGTATTATGGCTCCTCCAATCCCCACAACAGACACGGTGGCTACTCAAACTCCTGCTACAAATGCTGCAGCTACTTCAGCCCCTACGGCAGGCACCGCAGCTACCCCAGCCCCTGCTATGGGCACTGCGATTGCTTCGGCCCACACGCCAGACACTGTGGCTACTCAAACCTCGGCAAGCAGTACCAAAGAGAAACCAAAAAACCAATCTACACCAGTATCAGTTGCCCCTGTACATAAGAAATACACAAAAAAATCAGATAGCATAGTGAAAGATGATGATGAACTAGGGCCGTCACATGAACAGGGAGAGGCAGAAGGGGAGGTAGTCACCCGGTCCCTATCCCTGAGTGAGCTGCGAGATATGCGAAAAGATTTCAGCCGTAATCAAGGTGAGCAACTTGTCACCTGGTTGCTCCGATGCTGGAACAGTGGGGCCAGTAGCCTGGAATTAGAAGGCAGGGAAGCCAGGCAGCTGGGATCCCTGTCTAGGGAAGCAGCCATTGACAGGGCGATTGGAAGAGAGTCAGCAGCCTGCAGCCTCTGGAGGCGACTCCTGTCAGGTGTGAGGGACAGGTATTTCTTTAAGGAAGATATTGTATGCCACCCAAGCAAGTGGACCACCATGGAGAGAGGTATCCAGTATCTGAGGGAATTAGCTGTTCGGGAGCTGATTTATCATAACCTGGATGACCCACGGACATCCGTAGATCCAGATGAAATTGAATGTACCCGACCCATGTGGCGGAAATTTGTACAGAGTGCACCATCATCGTATGCCAACTCATTGGCAGCAATGAGTTGGAAAGATGATGAGATGCCACCAATATGTGCAGTGGCTAACCAGCTCCGACAATATGAAGACAATCTCTCTTCCCCCATGCGGGCCTGTGTCTCGGCTATAGAAAGACTGAGTGAGAAATCTGAAAGCCAGTTTGAAAAACTGTTAGAAAAACTACCTGAGGTGTGTCAGAAACTCGAAAATTCTTGCTCCCCACCTGTACGGACCAATATCTCAGCTATTAGAAGAAGACCTCATCTTCCTCCTGCTCAAGGGAGACGGTACACCCGACGAGATGACCTATGGTTTACCTTGCGTGACCAAGGAGAGGACATGAGAAAGTGGGATGGAAAGCCTACCTCGGCCCTAGAGGCACGTGTACGTGAGTTACGAGGAAAAACAATCACAAAGGGCGGTTCTTCCAGGAAATTTGCTGCTCTAGTCTCCAGTGGGCAGTTCCCCAGACAGCGTAGAAGGGCTGATCTCACCACTGATCCTATGGAAGAAACTTCTGATTCATATTCACAGAAAGTGAATAGAAAATATTATAAACAGGACTAGAGGGGCCCTGCCTCCAGCCAGGCGGAGGAGAGGGACAACAGAGTTTATTGGACTGTATGGATTAAATGGCCTGGCACATCAGACCCACAAGAGCATAAGGCTCTAGTAGACACTGGTGCACAGTGTACCCTAATGCCTTCAAGCTATAAAGGGGCAGAACCCATTTGTATTTCTGGAGTGACAGGAGGATCCCAAGAGCTGACTGTATTGGAGGCTGAAGTAAGTTTGACTGGAAATGAGTGGCAAAAGCACCCCATAGTGACTGGCCCAGATGCTCCATGCATTCTTGGTATAAATTACCTCAGGAGCAGGTATTTCAAAGACCCAAAAGGGCACCGGTGGGCTTTTGGTATAGCCACTGTGGAGAAAAATAAACAGCTGTCCACCTTGCCCAGACTTTCAAAGGACCCTTCCGTTGTGGGAAAGCTGAAGGTTGAAGAACAAAAGGTACCAATTGCTACCACCACAGTGCACTGGCGGCAATATTGCACCAACCGAGACTCCATAATCCCCATCCATAAGCTGATTCGTCGACTGGAGAGCCAGGGAGTGATCAGCAAGTCCCGCTCGCCCTTCAACAGTCCCATATGGCCAGTGCGAAAATCTAATGGAGAACGGAGACTAACAGTGGACTATCGTGGCCTAAATGAGGTTACAGCACCAATGAGTGCTGCCGTGCCAGACATGCTAGAACTTCAGTATGAACTGGAGTCCAAGGCAGCCAAGTGGTATGCCACCATCGATATTGCCAATGCGTTCTTCTCCATTCCTTTGGCACCAGAATGCAGGCCACAGTTTGCTTTCACTTGGAGGGGTGTCCAGTATACCTGGAATCGACTGCCCCAGGGGTGGAAACACAGCCCCACCATTTGCCATGGACTGATCCAGACTGTACTACAAAAAGGGTGGAGCTCCAGAACATCTGCAATACATTGATGACATCATCGTATGGGGCAACACAGCAGAAGTTTTTGAGAAAGGGGAGAAAATAATCCAAATCCTTCTGAAAGCCAGTTTTGCCATAAAACGAAGCAAAGCCAAGGGGCCTTCACAAGAGATCCAGTTTTTAGGAGTAAAATGGCAAGATGGACATCATCACATTCCAATGGATGTGGTCAACAAAATAACAGCTATGGCTCCACCAGCTAACAAAAAGGAAACACAAGCCTTCTTGGGCATTGTGTTTTTCTGGAGGATGCATATTCCAAATTACAGTATGATTGTAAGCCCTCTCTATTACGTGACTTGAAAGAAGAATGATTTTAAATGAGGCCCTGAACAACGACAAGCCTTTGAACAAATTAAACAGGAGATTGTTCATGCAGTAGCCCTTGGGCCAGTCCAGACAGGACAAGATGTTAAAAATATCCTCTACACTGCAGCCGGGGAGAATGGCCCTAGCTGGAGTCTCTGGCAGAGAACATCAGGAGAGACTCGAGGTCGACCCCTAGGCTTTTGGAGCCGGGGATATAGAGGATCTGAGGCCTGCTATACTCCAACCGAAAAAGAAATACTGGCAGCATATGAAGGAGTTTGAGCTGCTTCAGAAGTGATTGGTACTGAAGCACAGCTCCTCCTGGCACCCCGACTGCCAGTGCTGGGCTGGATGTTCAAAGGGAAGGTCCCCTCTACACATCATGCAACTGATGCTACATGGAGTAGATGCACTGATCATGCAGCGAGCCCAAATAGGAAACCCCAATCGCCCAGGAATCTTAGAAGTAATCACAGATTGGCCAGAAGGCAAAGATTTTGGAATGCCACCAGAGGAAGAGTTGACACATGCTGAAGAGGCCCCACCATACAACAACCTCCCAGAAAACGAGAGGCGATATGCTCTGTTCACTGATGGATCCTGTCATATTGTAGGAAAACATCAAAAGTGGAAAGCTGCTGTGTGGAGTCCTACACGACGAGTGGCAGAAGCCACTGAAGGCCAAGGTGAATCAAGTCAGTTTGTAGAGGTGAAAGCCATCCAGCTGGCTTTAGACATCGCTGAACAGGAAAAATGGCCTGTGCTCTATCTCTACACCAACTCATGGATGGTGGCAAATGCCCTGTGGGGGTGGTTAAAGCAATGGAAGCAGAGCAACTGGCAGCGCAGAGGCGAACCCATCTGGGCTGCCACTTTGTGGCAAGATATTGCTTCCCGGTTAGAGAAGCTTGTTGTAAAAGTACGTCATGTAGATGCCCATGTACCCAAGAGTCGAGCCACTGAAGAACACGAAAAAAACCAACGGGTGGATCAGGCTGCTAAGATCAAAGTTTCCCAAGTGGACTTAGACTGGCAACACAGGGGTGAACTATTTTTAGCTCGGTGGGCCCATGACACCTCAGGCCATCAAGGAAGAGATGCAACATACAAATGGGCTCGTGATCGAGGGGTGGATTTAACCATGGACACTATTGCACAGGTTATCCATGAATGTGAAATATGTGCTGCAATTAAGCAAGCCAAGTGGCTAAAGCCTCTGTGGTCTGGAGGATGATGGCTGAAGTATAAATATGGAGAGGCCTGGCAGCTTGATTACATCACACTCCCACAAACTCACCAAGGCAAGCGCCATGTGCTTACAATGGTGGAAGCAACCACTGGGTGGCTAGAGACATATTCTGTACCCCATGCCACTGCCCGAAACACCATCCTGGGCCTTGAGAAGCAAGTTCTGTGGCGCCATGGCCCTCCAGAAAGAATTGAATCAGACAATGGTACCCACTTCCGAAACAACCTCATAGACACCCGGGCCAAAGAGCACGGCATCGAGTGGGTATACCACATCCCCTATCATGCACCAGCCTCTGGAAAGATTGAACGGTACAATGGACTGCTGAAAACAACTCTGAAAGCAATGGGTGGTGGAACCTTCAAACATTGGGATAAACATTTAGCAAAAGCCACTTGGTTAGTCAACACTCGGGGATCCATCAATCGAGCTGGCCCTGCCCAATCTGAACTTCTACGTACTGTAGATGGTGATAAAGTTCCTGTGCTGCATCTAAGGAATATGTTGGGAAAGACAGTCTGGGTCATTCCTCCTCTGGGCAAAGGCAAACCCACCCGTGGGATTGCTTTTGCTCAAGGACCTGGATGTACTTGGTGGGTGATGTGGAAGGATGGGGAAGTCCGATGTGTACCTCAAGGAGATTTGATTTTAGGTGAAAATAGCCAATGATTTGAACTGTATCATAGAATCATAGAATCATAGAATGGTTAGGGTTGGAAGGGACCTTCAAAGGTCATCTAGTCCAACCCCCCCTGCAAGGAACAGGGACATCCCCAACTACATCAGGTTGCTCAGAGCCTCATTCAGCCTGGCCTTGAACGTTTCCAGGGATGGGGCCTCCACCACCTTTCTGGGCAACCTGTTCCAGTGTTCTATAACTCGCATCGTAAAAAATTTTTTCCTAATTTCTAATCTAAATCTACCCCCCTCTATTTTAAAACCATTACCTCTCGTCCTATCGCAACAGGCCCTACTAAACAGCCTTTCCCCATCTTTCTTGTAGGCCCCCTTGAGGTACTGGAAGACCGCTATCAGGTCTCCCCGGAGCCTCCTCTTCTCCAGGCTGAACAGCCCCAACTCTCTCAGCCTGTCCTCATAGGAAAGGTGCTCCAGCCCTTTTATCATCTTCGTGGCCCTCCTCTGGACCTTCTCCAACTGGTCCATGTCCTTCTTGTGTTGGGGGCTCCAGAACTGGACACAGTACTCCAGGTGGGGTCTCACCAGGGCAGAGTAGAGGGGGGTATATAATCATGTCTGTAGTTCTTTTATGTTCTATCAGAGGTAGTGCAGCAAGAATCACCCTCAGCAGTGAAGAACAAGCTTCGATGAAACCGAGCAACGTGCAGCAGTGTTGGAACCAGAACTGGCGACCAACAACTTCCTCGAGATCAACATCTTCAACTTGCAGACCATGGACGTGATACACCAGCTATGCCAGAGGTACCAGCTATGAGTTCCAGATGCAGTATGTAACAACTTCACACTGCATACCATCTTTCCTGCCCTGAGAGACTGCTATCACAGATGGGGCCCAAAGTCATGGACTAAATCAACTCAACAGACTTTGGAGGGATAGCTCATAGATTGAGATGATGATATCTGTGTGTATATCTATAAGCATGGCGTAAATGGTATGGAATAAAGGGTGGATACTGTCCTGGTTTCAGCAGGGATGGAGTTAATTTTCCTCTCAGTAGCCAGTGTGTTTTGGATTTTGTGTGTGAAGAATGTTGATAAAAACACTCTGATGATACGAGTTGTTGTTAATGAGACCAAGGACACTGTCTGGCTTTCCAAGTCTCGTTAAAGTCTCGTTAACGTGCAGATGCGGGAAGCTGGGAGAAAGACAGACAGAATAATTGATCCAAACTGGCCAAAGAGAGTACTCCATGCCATAAACGTCATGCTCAGTATGTAAGCGGGGGTTGCCCATGGGAGGGGGGACATTCTTTTCGGACATTCTTTTTTGGCATTCTTTGCGGGCACCCTTGGCATCCTTTTCTTCTCTCTTGCTTGCTGGCATCGTTCCCTCTACCTTGCTAGCTTGCTCTCCCCCCCCCACCTTTGCTTGCTGCTTGGTGTCATTCCTGTAATTGCTGCTCAGGACGGGCTGCGTCAGTCATTCGGACATCGGGTGGTGAGAAATTGTACATTGTTCATTTTGTATATTTTTGTATATATTAATATCCTTATATCCTGTTAGCTTTGTAGTTTTTAGTATTTTTAGTAAAATGTTTTTATCTCAACCTACAAGTTTTCCTTTCTTCCCAATTTCTCTCCCCTGTCCCACTGGGTAGGGGGAGGGTGAATGAGAAACTGTGTGGTGATCCGGGCTAAACCACCACAACAATGGAATACGTGTCTCATTCCCTTCACACTCCAATTCTACGAGATGTCCACTGGCCACGGAGGGCCCTCTGCCTGCAGATCTAGACACATTTGATTAAGAAGGACCTGCCAAAAAGTATATTGCTCTGTATTGTTGGAGTGTTTATGTTCTAGTTTTTTTTCAAGAGGTCCTGCCAAATAGCTAGATAGCAGTAGATAGCATATGCAATGTGTTTATTACTAATGTGAAGGGGGCCAAACAGATGGAGAGCTGAGTCCTGAATTCTGTCTGCTGCAGAGGTTGTGGAGGGGGAGGTTGTTTCTTGGCTCCCACCTTCAGTTGTAGGTTTACAGATGATTCCTTTGTCCTGGCATCTCCCTCAGTCCAAATTTGGTTAGAGAGTGTGAATTTTACTAAAAGTGGAGTGTTGTACCAGTACGACTGTTGTGTATCTGAATATAATTACAGCTGCCTGCAATTTTAGGTTAATGCAGTGCTCACCACCCCGTGAAGGTTATATCACTGTCCTATAACTTGCCAACTAAA
Organism: Chlamydotis macqueenii; assembly: GCF_036417535.1. Classification (NCBI taxonomy): domain Eukaryota; kingdom Metazoa; phylum Chordata; class Aves; order Otidiformes; family Otididae; genus Chlamydotis; species Chlamydotis macqueenii. The sequence continues at coordinate 49,850,431 of NC_141592.1, forward strand.
GCAGTTGTATTCGCAGTGAAAACCAACCTCCGGTGAACTCTTTACCCAGTTCTGCTGCAGTGTAACCTTTTGCTCTGATACGACTCATCATCACCTGAGCAAGATGCCTTTGCTCTTCATTAGTTTTTCAAGCCCCAGAGCTGTGTCCTGTGCTCAGTGGCACTGAAGGGTTACCAGCACAGCTCACACAACTCAACGGCCAATTTGAACTTGTGTGAAGGAGGTCAGAGCCAGACTCCGAGGACCTTGTAACTCAGGTCAGCTTTGAGCATACACCCAGAGAAAGCCACCGTGTCCCCTGAAGGACAATTTAGTAGCAATCCTATGGCATAGCATTTGCTACCCATTATTTTTTTTTTGGCTTAATGAAAGGGCTACAACTCCTTAAATATTCTGATAAATTTTACACTCTCTACACAGTCCATCTAAGTTTATAATTGCCTTTTACTTTGTAATACTATTTCCACTTGAATTTGTTTGCCACTTTATGTTAATGGTCATTCTCACTATCTAAGTAAGGGTTTACCGAAGGTTGAGCCCCAGCGTGCCAGGACAGCCCAGGTGCAGAGCAGGCTGAAGTTAAGCGTGCTACTGAATCCCTTCATTATGTGTACCTCTGTCAGGCAGCAAAGAACAAATAAAAGGAGAGAATTTGGGAACTTCACATAATTCAATGAACTGTTAAGACCCTATTAACAAAATACGATAGAAATGCATTGTGCAAAACAGAACTCTGTTCCTTATACTCTGTGCCAAATGGCTAGTACATAGATACAAGAAGGCAAATCTGAGATTTAGGATATGATAATCCATTGCTCTGAATTTTGTATAACAGTTAAAATCTTAACTTAGTGTTCTGGTTTAGTTTAGTGAGGGGGGGCCTAAGGTGGCAGCTTCTGTAGGAAACTGCTAGAAGTCGCTCCCCTTTGTTCAGTGGACTTGGCCGGGCCTAGGGCGGACCTGCTGCTGGCCAAGGCCGAGCCAATTGGTAGCAGAATGTCCTGTGATAACGCCTCTGCGATAACATATTTAAGTAGCGGAAAACAGGAAAAGAGAGGTAGAAGATGTGAAGCAGCTGAGCGGGGGGCAGAGAGGGGGAGGCGAGAGCCTTGCAGGCCTCACCCTCTGGCCTCCTGCTGGGCAGCTGACTGGGCCCAACTCGGCCCAGCCTGGCTGCAAGAAGTGCAGAGGAGATGAGATGTGAATGAGATGTGAAAAGATCCTGAGAGGCATCTACCAGCCTGTTGTGAAGAACTTTTTCTTGTGAGAGGAATGGCTGCAAACGCCAAGGTCAGTTCAGAAGGAGGGGGAGGAGTCATGCGGCTCCTGGCCAAGGTCCCCCTGCAGTCCATGGAGGTCCACGGAGGGGCAGAGATCCACCTGCAGCCCATGGAAGACCCCACGCCGGAGCAGGTGGAGGCCTGAAGGAGGCTGTGGCCCATGGAGGGCCCGCTGGGGCAGCTGTTCTAGAGGGACTGCACTCCGTGGAAGAGATGATCCACACCGGAGCAGTTCCACGAAGGACTGTGGCCCGTGGGAGGGACCCCACGCTGGAGCAGAGGAGGAATGCGAGGAGTTCTTCCCCCGACCATGAAGCAGCGGTGTAAAACAACGCGTGATGAACTGACCGCGACTCCCATTCCCTCTTCCCCCCTGTGCTGCTCAGCGGGGGGGAAGGTAGTAGAGATAATGTTAAGCTTGGGAAGAGGGAGGGGTGGAGGGGAGGTTATCTTGTTCCCTGTCTCATTCTCCTGCTAGTTTTAGAAATAAATGAGTGTTTTTCCCCAAGTCGAGTCTGTTTTGCCCATAACGGTAACTTTAAGGATTTCTCCCCGTCCTTATCTCAAACCTCAAGCTGTTTTTCTTATATTATCTCCCCCTATTCTCTTGGAGGGTGGGGGGAGTGAGAGAGACTGCGTAGTCTGTTCCCGATCAGGGCTGAACTACGACACATGTAAATTTACATTAGGCCAAAAGATTACAGTGTTGATATGTCATACTGTATCCACAGTATTAGAGATAAAAGGGGGGCACTGGCTCTCACCACAAAGGTTCCTTACATACCAGGCTGTTCTGGTGGAACAGAATGATGTGGAAATAGTGGTTACTAACATTGTCAACCCAGCATCTTTCCTCAGTGGACCACAGGAGAACCACTATCGCGTAACGGCCTGGAAACAATTCAAGCAGTCTATTTCAGCCGACTGGACCTGAAAGAGGAGCCACTGGAAGATGCTGAAGACTCCTGGTACACAGATGGAAGCAGCTTTGTTCGACAAGGCGTCCACAAAGCAGGGTATGCGGTAACCACTATGGATCAGGTAATAGAATCTGCAGCCCTTGCCCCAAATACCTCAGCACAAAAGGCAGAAAGAATAGCTTTAACCCGAGCATTGGAACTAGCTAAAGGCAAGAAGATTAGTGTCTGGACGGACTCCAAATACACTTTTGGGGTAGTCCATGCCCATGGGGCGATATGGAAAGAAAGGGGACTCCTATCCACCCAAGGGAAACATATAAAACATGCTGAAGAAATTCTTAGGCTCCTGGAAGCAGTGCAGCTACCCAAAAATGTGACTATCATACATTGAAAAGCTCATCAGAAAGGAAATACCGCTCAGGAATTGGGCAATGCTAATGGACACCTTTTCAGGCTGGCCGGAAGCATTCCCTTGCTGGACCAATAAAGCTAGAGAGGTAACTAAAGCACTGCTACAAGAAATTGTACCGAGATTCGGGATTCCTGCAACAATCTCCTCAGATAGAGGACCACATTTTATTGTAAAAATTGTTATAATGAGTTAATTGTAGATGCATTAAACCTAGTTCAAACTAATGTTTCCAAAGCACTCAGTTGTATCCAGGCCCAATTATGGATACAATCAATAGCAGCTGCAATCATCAGGGAAGGAGAGGACAGAATCCTGCCAAGAGAAATCCAAAAGGTAATTTGGGATAATGCAACTGAATTTGAAAGTGTTCTGGTTTAGTTTAGTGAGGGGTGGGCCTAAGGTGGTAGCTTCTGTAGGAAACTGCTAGAAGTTGCTCCCCTTTGTTCAGTGGACTCGGCCGGGCCTAGGGCCGACCCGCTGCTGGCCAAGGCCGAGCCAATTGGTAGCAGAATGTTCCCTGATAATGCCTCTGCGATAACGTATTTAAGAAGGGGAAAACAGAAAAAAAGAAGAGAAGATGTGAAGCAGCTGAGCAGAGGGCAGAGAGGGGGAGGCGTGAGCCTTGTGGGCCTCACCCTCTGGCCTCCCGCCAGGCAGCCGAATGGGCCCAACTCAGCCCGGCCTGGCTGCAAGAAGTGGAGAGGAGATGAGAAGTGAATAAGATGTAAAAAGGATCCTGAGAGGTGTCTGCCAGCCTGTTGTGAGGAACAGCTGCAGATGCCAAGGTCAGTGAAGAAGGAGGGGGAGGAGCATTTTGCTTCAGAGACCAGCTTCAAGCAGGTAAAACTGCATTGAGGAAGGAAACTGAAGTGAAGAAAAGCAACCAGAAAAGCTCTTTTTTTAGAGTTTTTTTTGGAGCCAGCAGCAGTGCTGTGCCTGGGCTAGCAGCTGGCAGCTTGTGGGAGGGCTCCTGACTCACCAGGGGCAGAGCTGACACTGCCTGCTCTTTATCTCTGGTAATTGACCTTGACCCATTTGCTGTGTGGATAAAGAGAGACCTGGGAGGGTGGGAACTTGACCACACAATGTAACACAGAAGGTGTGGAAAGCTTTTCTGAGCACCTAGGGTGGAGGTGGTCAGTATCTGAGGGCTGCCTGCACTGCCCATTCAATTAGGTGGCAGTGGGAGTAGAGGCCGTGTCTTGTATCAGCACGGGTGAGTGCTCTTGTCTTTTCTCAGGTAACTTGCTCTCCGGTTGACAGGCCCCAACACCAACACTTCAAACATGGTCCTCACCAGGAAACGGGCTTCCCACGCGAAGACTGTGGCAACCCAGACAGAGGGTCTGCTCCATAATGTGGCAGTTCAGGTTTCTGGCTGCCGGGAGTGCCTCAGACTGCTGCTGCCAGGGGAGGATGGGAAGGATATGACTTGCGTGCGGTGTGAGCAGCTAGATGAGCTGCTCAGCCTTGTGGTGGAGCTTAGGGAGGAGGTAGATAGACTGCGGACCATCAGAGAATGCGAGCGGGAGATTGACTGGTGGAGTGACTCTCTGCGAGAAAGGTGCAGAGATTGCACTTCCCAGACTGAGGGAGTATTGGGAGTAATGGCCCCTCTCTCTCACCATAGTCAAGCAGGGAGAGACAGCTCGAGAGGAGAGGAGGAATGGCAGCAGGTCTCAGTCCGGCGTCGCAGGCAACCCCCATCCCGACCTACCTCGGTTCCCCTGGTCCCTCTCTGTAACAGGTATGAAGCCCTGAAACCAGAGGGAGAGGTGAGTGATGATGACATGGGAGCGCTGCCGCCAAGCTTGCCCAAGGTGAGGCGGACGGCTCCACGTTTGAAGACTGCCTCCTCCAAGAAAGAAAGGAGGGTGATAATTGTGGGCGACTCTCTTCTGAGAGGAACAGAGGGTCCAATATGTCAGCCTGACCCTACCCATAGGGAGGTGTGCTGCCTTCCTGCGGCCCGGGTCAGGGATATTTCTAGAAAACTCCCCAGCCTTATCCGCCCCTCTGATTATTACCCTTTAGTGATAGTTCAGGCTGGCAGCGATGGGATTGCTGATAGAAGCCTGAGGATTATAAAACATGATTTTAGGAGGCTGGTGAAGTTAGCTGATGGAGCGGGCATACAAGTAGTGTTTGCCAGTATTCCTTTGGTGGCAGGGACAAACACTGAGATAAGCAGAAAAAGCCATCTTATAAATGCATGGCTGAGAGGCTGGTGCAAACGCAAAAATTTTGGATTCTTTGATCATGGGGCGGTCTACTCGGCACCTGGCCTGAGGTCGGCTGATGGGAATTGCCTGTCTCCAAAAGGGAAATGGATACTTGCCCAGGAGCTGGCGGGACTTATAGAGAGAGCTTTAAGCTAGATAGGAAGGGGGAAGGGGATAAAGCCAGGCCTGCTAGAGATCGGCCTGGGGAAGTGGTATTGGGATTAGGAGAGAGGTGAGGGGCTCAGCTGAGGTGCATCTACACTAATGCATGCAGCATGGGGAACAAGCAAGAAGAGTTGGAAGCCATAGTGCGGCAGGCAAACTATGACCTAGTTGCCATAACAGAAACGTGGTGGGATTGCTCCCATGACTGGAGCGCTGCAATGGATGGCTACAAACTCTTCAGGAGGGACAGGCAAGGAAGGAGGGGTGGTGGTGTGGCTCTCTATGTTAGGGAATCCTTTTCTGCTACTGAGATTGTGACTGGGGATGATAACATTGAATCCCTATGGGTAAAGATCAGAGGAAGGGCTGACAAGGCAGACATCCTGGTGGGCGTCTGTTATAGACCGCCAAACCAGGATGAAGAGACAGATGAGGTATTCTACAAGCAGCTGTGTCGTAGTTCAGCCCTGATCGGGACCAGACTACGCAGTCTCTCTCCCGCTCCCCCCACCCTCCGAGAGAACAGGGGGAGATGATATAAGAAAAACGGCTCAAGGTTTGAGATAAGGACGGGGAGAAATCCTTAAAGTTACCGTCACGGGCAAAACAGACTCGACTTGGGGAAAACTATTCATTTATTTTCTAAAATTAGCAGGAGAATGAGACAGGGAACAAAATAACCCCCCCCCCACCCCTCCCTCTTCCCGGGCTTAACATTATCTCCACTACCTTCCCCTCCCGAGCGGCACGGGGGGGGAAAAGGGAATGGGGGTCGCGGTCAGTTCATCACGCGTTGTTTTACGCCGCTGTATCATCGTCAGGGGAAGAACTCCTCGCATTCCTCCTCTGCTCCAGCGTGGGGTCCCTCCCACGGGCCACAGTCCTCCGTGAAACTGCTCCGGCGTGGGTCATCTCCTCCACAGGGTGCAGTTCCTCTAGAACAGCTGTCCCAGCGGGCCCTCCACGGGCCACAGCCTCCTTCAGGCCTCCACCTGCTCTGGCGTGGGGTCCTCCACGAGCTGCAGGTGGATCTCTGCCCCTCCGTGGACCTCCATGGGCTGCAGGGGGACAACCCGCTCCACCATGGTCTTCACCACGAGTTGCAGAGGAATCTTGGCCAGGAGCCATATGACTCCTCCCCCTCCTTCTGAACTGACCTTGGCGTCTGCAGCCGTTCCTCACAACAGGCTGGCAGACGCCTCTCAGGATCCTTTTTACATCTTATTCACTTCTCATCTCCTCTCCACTTCTTGCAGCCGGGCCGGGCCGAGTTGGGCCCAGTTGGCTGCCCGGCGGGAGGCCAGAGGGTGAGGCCTGCAAGGCCCATGAGGCTCGCGCCTCCCCCTCTCTGCCCCCCGCTCAGCTACTTCACATCTTCTCCTCCCTCTTTTTCCTGTTTTCCCCTACTTAAATACGTTATCGCAGAGGCGTTATCACGGGACATTCTGCTACCAATTGGCTTGGCCTTGGCCAGCAGCGGGTCCGCCCTAGGCCCGGCCGAGTCCACTGAACAAAGGGGAGCGACTTCTAGCAGTTTCCTACAGAAGCTACCACCTTAGGCCCCCCCTCACTAACAAAACCAGAACAAGCTGGCACAAGCTGCACAGTCGTCAGCCCTTGTCCTCATGGGGGACTTCAACTTCCCTGACATATGCTGGGAGTACAGCACAGCACAGAAGAAGCAGTCTAGGAGGTTTTTGGAGTGCATAGAGGATGCCTTCCTAATGCAGTTGGTCAGAGAGCCCACGAGAGGAACTGCCCCGCTAGACCTGCTGTTCGCAAACAGGGAAGGTCTGGTGGGAGATGTGGAGGTTGGGGGCTGCCTTGGACAGAGTGACCATGAAATGATAAATTTCTCAATTCATGGTGGAGCTTGGAGGGGGAATAGTAAAACTGCTGCCCTGGACTTCCGGAGGGCGGACTTTGAATTGTTCAAGAGACTAGTAGGGGGAGTCCCCTGGCATTCAGTCTTAGCGAACAAAGGGGTCCAAGAGAGCTGGTTGCCCTTCAAGAAGGGAGTCTTAAGGGCGCAGGAGCAGGCGGTCCCCCTGAGCCGCAAAATGAGCCGGTGGGGAAGAAGACTGGCGTGGATGAATAGGGAGCTATTCTTGAGGCTCCGGGAGAAAAAGAGAATCTACCGCCTGTGGAAGGAGGGACGGGCAACTGAGAATGAATACAAGGAAGTCGTTAGGATGTGTAGAGGTGAAATCAGGCAAAAGCCCAGCTTGAATTTAACCTGGCCACTGGGGTGAAAAGGAATAAGAAACTCTTTTTTATAAATACATTAACAGTAAGAGGAGGACAAAGGAGAATATCCACTCTTTGCTGGATGAGGCTGGGAATGTGACCACTGAGGATAAGGAAAAGGCGGAGGTTCTGAATGCTTTCTTTACGTCTGTCTTTAAAGGTCAGACCAGTTATCCTCAGGGTACTCCTCTCTCTGACCTGGTAGTCTCGGCTGGGGAGCACGCTAACCCCCCTGTGATTCTGGAAGAAACGGTCAGAGACTTACTACTCCAACTGGACTGCCACAAGTCCATGGGGCCGGATGAGATCCACCCAAGAGTGCTGAGGGAACTGGCGGAGGTGATAGCCGAGCCGCTTTCCATCATCTATCAGCGCTCCTTGTTGACTGGTGAGGTCCCGGAAGACTGGAGGATTGCCAACGTGACTCCCATTTACAAGAAAGGTTGTAAGGAGGATCCGGGGAACTACAGGCCTGTTAGCCTGACCTCGGTTACAGGGAAGGTTATGGAACAGATAGTCTTGAGGGAGATCATGCGGCATGTGCGGGATGGCCGGGGGATCAGGCCTAGCCAGCATGGGTTCATGAAGGGCAGGTCCTGTTTGACCAACCTGATCTCCTTTTATGATCAAGTGACCCATCTGCTGGATGAGGGAAAGGCTGTTGATGTGGTCTACCTAGACTTCAGCAAAGCCTTTGACACTGTCTCCCACGGTATTCTCCTGCAGAAGCTGGCAGCCCATGGCTTGGATGGGTACACTCTTGGCTGGGTAAGGAGCTGGCTGGAGGGCCGGGCTCAGAGAGTGGTGGTGAATGGAGTTAAATCCAGCTGGCTACCGGTCACAAGTGGTGTTCCCCAGGGGTCGGTGCTGGGGCCTGTCCTCTTCAATATCTTTATTGATGATCTGGATGAGGGCATTGAGTGCACCCTCAGTAAGTTCGCAGATGACACCAAATTGGCTGGGAGTGTGGATCTGCCTGGGGGTAGCGAGGCCCTTCAGAGGGATCTGGACAGGCTGGAGAGCTGGGCTGAAGCCAATGGGATGAGGTTCAACAAGACCAAGTGCCGAGTCCTGCACTTCGGCCACAACAACCCCAGGCAGCGCTATAGGCTTGGGGCGGAGTGGCTGGAGGACTGTGTGGAGGAAACGGACCTGGGGGTACTGATTGATGCTCGGCTGAGCATGAGCCGACAGTGTGCCCGGGTGGCCAAGAAGGCCAACGGCATCCTGGCTTGCATCAAAAACAGTGTTACTAGCAGGAACAGGGAGGTAATTGTCCCCCTGTACTCGGCACTGGTGAGGCCGCACCTCGAGTACTGTGTTCAGTTTTGGGCCCCTCACTGCAAGAAAGACATTGAGGCCCTGGAACGCGTTCAGAGGAGGGCTACGAAGCTGGTGAGGGGTCTGGAGCACAGGCCTTATGAGGAGCGGCTGAGGGAGCTGGGATTGTTCAATCTGGAGAAGAGGAGGCTCAGGGGAGACCTTATAGCTCTCTATAACTTCCTGAAGGGAGGTTGTAGTGAGCTAGGGGTCGGCCTTTTCTCTCGTGTAGACAGTGATAGAACTAGAGGCAATGGTTTCAAGCTGCGCCAGGGGAGATTCAGGCTGGACATTAGGAAATATTATTTCTCGGAAAGGGTAGTCAGGCACTGGAATGCACTGCCCAGGGAGGTGGTGGAGTCACCGACCATGGGGGTGTTCAAGAAACGTTTGGATGTTGTGTTGAGGGATATGATTTAGCTGAGAAGTATTGGTGATGGTTGGACTGGATGATCTTTTAGGTCTTTTCCAATCTTGATAATAATTCTGTGAAATTCTGAGCAATGCGGCTCCTGGCCAAGATTCCCCTGCAGCCTGTGGTGACGACCATGGTGGAGCAGGTTGTCCCCCTGCAGCCCATGGAGGTCCACGGAGGAGCAGAGATCCACTTGGAGCCCATGAAGGACCCCACATCGGGAGAGGTGGATGCCTGAAGGAGGCTGTGGCCCATGGAGGGCCCGCTGGGACAGCCGTTCTGGAGAGACTGTATTCCGTGGAAGAGATGACCCACGCCGGAGCAGTTCCACGAAGGACTGTGGCCCGTGGGAGGGACTCCACAACGGAGCAGGGGAGGAACGTGAGGAGTTCTTCCCCCAACCATGAAGCAGCGGCGTGAAACAACGCGTGATGAACTGACCGCAACCCCCATTCCCTCTTCCCCACTGTGCCGCTCAGTAGGGGAGAAGGTAGTAGAGATAATGTTAAGCCTGGGAAGAGGGAGGGGTGGATGGAGGTTATCTTGTTCCCTGTCTCATTCTCCTACTAGTTTTAGAAATAAATGAATAGTTTTCCCCAAGTCGAGTCTGCTTTGCCCATAATGGTAACTTTAAGGCTTTCTCCCTGTCCTTATCTCAAACCTCGAGCCGTTTTTTCTTATATCGTCTCCCCCTATTCTCTCGGAGGGTGGGGGGAGCGAGAGAGAGACTGCGTAGTCTGGTCCCGATCGGGGCTGAACTATGACACATGGTATGAGGGAGAACAAACTGACCTGCAATGTAGGTACTCAAACTCCACCAACAGGCATTGCAGCTGAATCAGAGGGTGAACCCGTGCTAGTATCAGTTGCCCCTGTATACAAGAAGACTTGGAAGCGGAAGTACCGAATAAACATACCTGCTTTATAACTCTCTCTGAGTTGTAGAGTTTGATCCGCTCATCACCTGCACTTACCACTTTGTCAGTCATATGCCTGTGTTTTGAAGGTTACTAGTTCAGGAATTTGAAATATTCCCAAGGTGCCATCTGAAATCACTGCTGCTGCTCAGAAATAGATGTAGCAATAGTGGGTGATAGCTAAAGACTTATTTTCACTTGTAAAACATAGATATGCTCCCAGCCTGCAAACAGAACATTATTATTAGCTTGTGTCAGTGTCTGCCACATGCCAGGCATTTTATACACAAGCAAGAAATTTTTTTTTTTTTTTTCATGGTTAGACAGAGAAGCAGATAGCTGCAAGGGTGGGGGAATAACAACAGATTATTTCAGTGTAAAGTTAGCACAAGCTGCTTAAAGCGGAAAGATTGGAGTGAATTTTCTAAAACTACATGGAAAAGAGTGCAGAGGTAGTGGCTGAAAAGCTAGACAAAGGAGCCTGGAAAGATGGGGAGGCTTACAGATTATAGAGTGTTGGGGATGGCTTCAAGTGTAATGTCTGTAAGAAGGACATGACCAGTAATATAAATATGATCAGAAAGGAGATGGTCAGTCTTTTTGCATTTGGTTCTGTAAACCTGGGAGGCAAGTACATTTTCTAAATGTGGACAGTTTTTGGTGTTGCCAGCCACACTAACAGGATACACCATTCAGGCTTTTACAATCCTTTGTAGCCAGCCATATGGGATCATATCTTATTGGACATTTGATCAGATCTGAACCTAGCCTAAGCTAAATATTTATTGGAATTGTAAATCCAGAAAAATATGTGTCATGGTTTAACCCCAGTCAGCAATTGAGTACCACATAGCTGCTCACTCACCCTCCTCAGAAGATGGAGGAGACAATTGGGAAGAAAAAAACCCACAACTTGTGAGTGGAAATACAGTTTAGTAGGATAGCAAAGGAAATGACAAAAATATATACGCAAAAATAATGATAATAATAATAATAGGAAAAAATAATAGGAATATAAAATATACAAAATGAATGATGCACAATTTCTCACCACCCAATGACCCGATGACTGATACAGCCTGTCCCGAGCATCGACCATGGAACAAAAAAAAACCCTGAAAATGATCCCGGAACTATTCCAAACAGTGAGAGCGAGTCAGATCACCGACCCACCCCCACTTATATACTGAGCATGACGTTTATGGCATGGAATACTCTCTTCGGTCAGTTTGGACCAACTGTACGGGCTATACCCCACCCAACTTCCTGAACCTACACATTAGTGAAACCTGAGAAGCTGGAAAGTGTTCTTGGTCTCTTCAGCAACAACTAAAAACATGAGAGTATTATCAGCATTCTTCATATACCAAAAGCCATGCTAAATCCAAAACAGAGCAGCTACTGAGAAGAAAATTAGCTCCATCGCAGTCAAAATGAGGACAGTATACACCCCTTATTCCATACCATCTACGTCATGCTCAGGTCCCTCACTTTCTAACTACTCACTGCAACTTTTTCTGTCTTGATATATACAAACATATATGATTACTTTAGTCTATGGGCCATCCCGCCAAAATGTCTATTGAGTTCATTTAGTCTGTGACTTTGAGTTCCATCTGTCATAACAGTCTCTCAGGGCAGGAGAGATGGTGTGTAGCATTGGACATGCATGCATCCTGCATCTGGAACTTGTAACTGGCACAGCTGGTGTATCATGTCCATAGTCTGTGGGTTGAAAATGTCAATTTCAAGGAAGTTGCTGAGCACCAGTTCTGGTTGCATCACCGCTGCACTTTCCTCAGTTTCATCAAAGTTCATTCTTCACTGATCTGAGTGATTCTTACTATAATACCTTGGATATGACATACAATAACTATAGAAATGACAACATACAGTATTATATAGCAATTAACATCACACAGTTCACATTATTGGCAATTTTCACCTAAAATCAAATCTCCTTGAGGTACTGTCCTGGTTTTGGCAGGGATAGAGTTAATTTTCCTCTCAGTAGCCAGTGTGTTTTGGATTTCAGATGTGAAGAATGCTGATAAAACACCCTGATAATATGAGTTTTTGTGAATGAGACCAAGGACACTGTCCTGCTTTCCAAGTCTTGCTAATGTGCAGATGCAGGAAGCTGGGAGAAAGACAGACAGAATAATTGACCCAAACTGGCCAAAGAGAGTATTCCATGCCATAAACATCATGCTCAGTATAGAAGTGGGGGTTGCCCATGGGAGGGGGCATCCATCCTTGGCATCCATTTTCATCTTCTTCCACCTCTCTCTTGCTTGCTGGCATCGTTCCCTCTACCTTGCTGGCTCGCTTTTGCTCCTTTGCTTGCTGCTTGGCTTCGTTTCCATGATCACTGCTCGGGAAGGGCTGTATCAGTCATTGGGACATAGGGTGGTGAGAAATCGTACATTGTTCATTTTGTATATTTTAATATCCTTATATTCTGCTATTATTGTAGTTTTCCTTTGCTATTTTAGTAAACTGTCTTCATCTCAACCTACAAGTTTTCCTTTCTTCCCAATTCTCTCCCCCATCCCGCTGGGGAGGGGGAGGGTGAGTGAGAAACTGTGTGGTGATGAGGGCTAAACCACCACAGTCTTTTTGGCGCCCAATGTGGGGCTCGAAGAGGCCTCACTAGATCAGTTGGGAGATCATCAGACTTTAATCTGAGTATCCAAGGTTTGAGCCTCTGGTCAGTTCCAAAGGGTTGAGATAAGGACAGGTTTGAACACTGTGTGTTGAAAACAGATTTATTACAAACATTCAGTATGTCGATTTGGTCATCGCTGGTCACAATGTTGTTTTATTTGCTGTCTGAGTTGTTTTTAGAGCTGTATTGGGCAGCATCCTACTTGCCTTATATGCTGTTTGTCAGTATTTATGCACGGCTTATCGATTCTGGGATTAAAGGTATTGCCCTGCTGTGCTATGTGGCACTGGCTGGTTTGATGAGGTCACTGGTAATGCGACCGGTTTCATACTTGTGTTCAATGGCAGCGGGCAGTGTGCAGAGTGAGGAGGCAGTGGCAGCTCCACCTGGGTATTTTGGGAGCCATGTTGTGCGTGTTGTTCGGAACTATACCTATTGTTTTGGTCCAGGAAGTCAGGCTGCGGGGGGAACATCTGTTTACAGCTTCCTCCACTTTGCCAAGCTAATTTCAACAGCTTTTGAGAATTTTGAATACCCTTGGGATATCCGAACCACTATGTGCATGTTGACAGCTTTCTTGCAGCTATGTCAGAGCTTGATCTCAATATTGATTAAGTTTAAACAACTATTTAAGAATATTGTGGCTGCCACAACCCCAGCAGCAGGCACTGCAGATACTCCAAACTCCACTACAGACACTGTGGCTACTCAAACTCCTGCTACAGATGCTGTGGTCACTTCAGCCCCCATGACAGGCACCGCAGCTACCCCAACTCCTGCTACGGGCACTGCAATTGCCTCAGCCCCCACAGCAGGCACTGTGACTACTCAAAACTCGGCAAGCAGTACCAACGATAAACCAAAAAACCAACCTACACCAGTATCAGTTGCCCCTGTACAGAAGAAATACACCAAAAAAATCAGCTCATGTAGTAAAAGACGATGATGAACCAGGGACATCACAAGGACAGGGAGAGGTAGAAGCAGAGGTAGTCACCCGGTCCCTATCCCTGAGTGGGCTGTGAGATATGTGAAAAGATGTCAGCCGTAATCAAGGTGAGCAACTCATCACTTGGTTGCTCCGATGCTGGGAAAGCAGCGTCAGTAGCCAGGAATTAGAAGGTAGGGAAGACAAGCAGCTGGGATCCCTGTCTAGGGAAGCAGCCATTGACAGGGCGATTGGAAGAGAGTCAGCAGCCTGCAGCCTCTGGAGGTGACTCTTGTCAGGCGTGAGGGACGGGTATTTCTACAAGGAAGATATTGTATGCCGCTCAAGCAAGTGGACCACCATGGAGAGAGGTATCCAGTATCTGAGCGAATGAGCTGTTTGGGAGCTGATTTATCAGGTTTAGGTTGGATATTAGGAAACACTTCTTTACTGAAAGAGTGGCCAGGCACTGGAACAGGCTGCCAAAGGAAGTGGTGGAGTCACCATCCCTGGAGGTGTTCAAAGAATGTGTAGACGTGGCACTCCAGGACATGGTTTAGAAGGCATAGTAGTGTTAGGTTGATGGTTGGACTTGATGATCTTGGAGGTCTTTTCCAACCTTAAAGGTTCTATGATTCTATGATCTGAGGGAATTAGCTGTTCGGGAGCTGATTTATCGTAACCTGGATGATCTGCAGACATCTGTAGATCCAGATGAAATTGAATGCACTCAACTCATGTGGCAGAAGTTTGTACAGAGTGCACCATCCTCGTATGCCAACTCATTGGCAGCAGAGTTGGAAAGACAATGAAGTGCCACCAGTACGTGCAGTGGCTAACCAACTCCGACAATATGAAGACAATCTCTCTTCCCCAATACAGGCCTGTATCTTGGTTGTGGAAAGACTGACTGAAAGATCCAAAAGCATGTTCAAAAAACTTTTTGAAAAACTATCCCAGGAGTTTCAGAAACTCAAAGAGGATAGGTCTTACTCCCCACCTGCACAGACCCGTATCTCAGCTATTAGAAGACCTCCTCCTCCTCAAGGGAAACAGTACACGTGACGAGGTGACCTGTGGTTTACCTTGCGTGACCAAGGAGAGGATATGAGAAAGTGGGATGGAAAGCCTACCTCGGCCCTAGAGGCACGTGTACGTGAGTTACGAGGAAAAACAATCACAAAGGGAGGTTCTTCCAGGCAATTTGCTGCTCTAGTCTCCAGTGGGCAGTTCCCCAGACAGCGCAGAAGGGCTGATCTCACCTCTGATCCTATGGAAGGGACTTCTGATTCATATTCACAGAAAGTGAATAGAAAATATTATAAACAGGACTAGAGGGGCCCTGCCTCCAGCCAGGCGGAGGAGAGGGACAACAGAGTTTATTGGACTGTATGGATTAAATGGCCTGGCACATCAGACCCACAAAGGTATAAAGCTCTAGTAGACACTGGTGCACAGTGTACTCTAATACCATCAAACTATAAAGGGGCAGAACCCATTTGTATTTCTGGAGTGACAGGAGGATCCCAAGAGCTGACTGTATTGGAGGCTGAAGTAAGTTTGACTGGGAATGAGTGGCAAAAGCACCCCATAGTGACTGGCTCAGATGCTCCATGCATTCTTGGTATAGATTACCTCAGGAGTGGGTATTTCAAAGACCCAAAAAGGCACTGGTAGGCTTTTGGTATAGCCACTGTGGAGACAGAGGAAAACAAACAGCTGTCCACCATGCCCAATCTCTCGAAGGACTCTTGTGTTGCGGGAATGCATATCCTGAATTACAGTATGATTGCAAGCCCTCTGTGTGTAGTGACCAAAAAAGGAATGATTTTAAATGGGGCCCTGAACAACAACAAGCCTTTGAACAAAATTAAACAGGAGATTGTTCATGCAGTAGTCCTTGGGCCGGTCTGGACAGGATGTGAAAAACATCCTCTACACCACAGCTGGAGAGAACGGCCCTACCTGGAGTCTTCGTCAGAAAGCACCAAGGGAGACTTGAGATTGACCCTTGGGATATTGGAGCCAGTGATATAGAGGATCTGAAGCCCGCTATACTCCAGCTGAAAAAGGAACACTGGCAGCGTATGAAGGAATTCGACCTGCTTCAGAAGTGGTTGGTATAGAAGTACAGTTTCTCTTAGCACCTCAACTGCCAGTGCTGGGCTGGATGTTCAAAGGGAAGGTCCCATCTACTCATCACACAACTGATGCTATGTGGAGCAGGAAAATCCAATCATCCAGGAATCTTAGAAGTAATCACAGACTGGCCAGAAGGCAAAGATTTCGGAATGCCACCAGAGGAAGAGGTGACGCGTGCTAAAGAGGCCCTGCCGTATAATAATCTACTAGAAAATAGAATCATAGAATCATAGAATGGTTAGGGTTGGAAGGGACCTTCAAAGGTCATCTAGTCCAACCCCCCTGCAAGGAGCAGGGACATCCCTGACTAGATCAGGTTGCTCAGAGCCTCATCCAGCCTGGCCTTGAACGTTTCCAGGGATGGGGCTTCCACCACCTCTCTGGGCAACCTGTTCCAGTGTTATACCACCCTCAGTGTAAAAAATTTTTTTCTAGTATCTAATCTAAATCTACCTCCCTCTATTTTAAAGCCATTACCCCTCGTCCTATCACAACAGGCCCTACTGAACAGCCTCTCCCCATCTTTCCTGTAGGCCCCCTTGAGGTACTGGAAGACCACTATCAGGTCTCCCCCCTCAGCCTCCTCTTCTCCAGGCTGAACAGCCCCAACTCTCTCAGCCTGTCCTCATAGGAAAGGTGCTCCAGCCCTCTGATCATCTTTGTGGCCCTCCTCTGGACCCTTTCCAACTGGTCCACATCCTTCTTATGTTGGGGGCTCCAGAACTGGACACAGTACTCCAGGTGGGGTCTCATCAAGGCAGAGTAGAGGGGCAGAATCACCTCCCTCGACCTGCTGGCCATGCTCCTCTTGATGCAGCCCAGGATGCGGTTGTCTTCTGGGCCACAAGGGCGCATTGTCCACTCATGTTGAGCTGCTTGTCCACCAGTACTCCCAAGTCCTTCTCCTCAGGGCTGCTCTCAATCCATTCCCCGCCCAGCCTATATTTGTGCCTGGGATTGCCTTGACCCAGGTGCAGGACCTTGCACTTGGCCTGGTTGAACTTCATGAGGTTGGCACGGGCCCACCTCTCCAGCCTGTCAAGGTCCCTCTGGATGGCATCCCTCCCTTCTAGCGTGTCGACGGCACCACAAAACTTGGTGGCGTCGGCGAACTTGCTGAGGGTGCACTCTATCCCACTGTCCATGTCGCCGACAAAGATACTGAACAGGGCCGGGCCCAGCACGGACCCCTGAGGGACACCACTCATGACTGGTCTCCACATGGACATTGAGCCGTTGACCACCACTCTCTGAGTGCGACCATCCAGCCAACTCCGTATCCACCGAGTGGTCCATCCATCAAACCCATGCCTCTCTAGTTTAGAGAGAAGGATGTCATGCGGGACAGTGTCAAAGTCTTTGCACAAGTCCAGGTAGATGATGTCCGTTGCTTGTCCCTTGTCCACCGATGCCATCACCCCGTCATAGAAGGCCACCAAATTGGTCAAGCACGATCTGCCCTTCGTGAAGCCATGTTGGCTGTCACCAACCACCTCCTTGCTCTCCATGTGCCTTAGCATGGTTTCCAGGAGAATCTGCTCCATGACCTTGCCAGGCACAGAGATGAGGCTGTAGTTGCCTGGGTCTTCCTTTTTCCCTTTTTTAAAAATGGGGGTTATGTTCCCTCTCTTCCAGTCATCGCGGACCTCACCAGACCGCCATGACTTGCCAAATACAATGGCCAGTGGCTTGGCAACTTCATCCGCCACTTCCCTCAGGACCCGTGGATGGATCTCATCAGGACCCATGGACTTGTGCACCTTCCAAGCGGTGATATGACCTGTTCACTAATGGGTCCTGTCATGGTGTAGGAAAGCATCGGAAAAGGAAAGCTGTTGTGTGGAGTCCTATACAACGAGTTGCAAAAGCTACTGAAGGCCAAGGTGAATCGAATGAGTTTGTGGAGGTGAAAGCCATCCAACTGGCTTTAGACATCGCTGAACAGGAAAAATGGCCTGTGCTCTGTCTGTGCACTGACTCATGAATGATGGCAAATGCCCCGTGGGGGCGGTTAAAGCAATGGAAGCAGAGCAACTGGCAGCGTAGAGGCAAGTCCATTTGGGCTGCTGCAGAGTGTCAAGATATTGCTGCCTGGGTAGAGAATCTGGTTGTAAAAGAACATCACATAGGTGCCCATGTACCCAAGAGTTGTGCCACAGAAGAACACCAAAACAACCAGCGGGTGGAACAAAGTGCTAAAATTCAAGTTATTTAGGTGTATCAAGACTGGCAGCATAAGGGTGAATTATTTTTATATTGGTGGGCCCATGACACCTCGGGCCGTCAAGGAAGAGATGCAACATAGAAATGGGCTTGTGATCGAGGGGTGGACTTGACCATAAACACTATTGCACAGGTTACACATGAATGTGAAACAAGCGCTGCAATTAAGCAGGCCAAGCAGTTAAAGCCTCTTTGGTCTGGAAAATGATGGCTGAAGTATAAATATGGAGAGGTCGGGCAGATTGATTACATCACACTCCCACAAACTCACCAAGGCAAGCACCATGTGCTTATAATGGTGGAAGCAACAACTGGGTGGCAAGAGACATATTCTGTACCCCATGCCACTGCCTGGAACTCCATCCTGTGTCGGCTCTCTTGCCAGCAAACCAACCCAGGACGCACCAGAGCCCCGCCCCGGGGAAAGCAGGGCATCACACGGATACCGTCAAGCTAAGCCTTCAATTTAATGCTGCGCAACACAGGGTTAAATACCCGTACAGCCGCTACGCACGCGAACGCACCTGCCCCCTGCACTCATGGACTTATCCGTGCCCGCCACGCACCTGCCCCTGCACCCATGGACCTATCTGCGCCTAGCACATCAATCACCATGGACCCCCCCTCCTGCATACATGCAGCCCTGCTAACCTGTTACCCCACAATTCCTCCCCTCTATGCTAAATCATCCTGGTCTAATAGCTGGTACTCTGGAGCGGATGCCGCCATAACATAGTTGATCATGGATAGTCGCCTAGTGACCCCTTAATCATAGCATGCAAGAAACGTAACAATAACAGAAACAAACAAAGCATTATCAAAGCAACTGCTAGGATTGTCAGACCTATAGACACAATATTTCTTAGCCATCTAGGTAAACCGAAGAGGTCTGGAAACTACCCCCAGTCCTTTAGGGCTTTGACATTGAATACTAACTGGGTAGCATGCGCACGCATCTTCTCCAAGGCCAAGGAGGCGTTCTTGCTGAAGTCCAAACAGCAGTAACCCTGGAGACCTAGGACTCCCTCTAGGTCGCTGCAACCGATGCCAGGCCTCGCAAGGGCATAATCTAATGCCAACTTCATTTGTGTCAGTCCTTCGTCATGTGCTGCTAAAGCAGTCGCCAGTTCAGATATGGCGAGGGCTGTGCGGTTGGCATTCCCAAGAGCCCAACAGGCCACGCGCTATGCAAACCTGAGTAGAGTCGGCACAGTTCGTGAACCGCTCCCAGAAATTAGTCTTTATCACTGGCATTGGAAGACTCACAATCAGGATCAATCCCACTAGGGTGAGCTGGAGAGCGCCGCGCTGCTCGGTCACCCTGCTGATCCTCCAGCCACGGCTGTACCAACCGGGCCAGGATCCATCAGGTCCCCGCACCTGTGGAGATACAAGCATACCCTCATCCCCATGTTAGCAAATCAGCGGGACCTTCCCAACGTGGGTTTTCTGGCAGGCGGTACCAGACCTTTGGGAGTGCCTTGCCCCCAAACAGCGGCTGACACGAGGAAAAATGGTTCTGGATAGAGGAAACAGATTGGGGGTCAGCGAAGGACACAGTACCACAAGCGCTTCACCGACCAAGACCCTCGGTGAACCCCTCTCTCCCCCCTCTCTTAAGCAGATTAGCTGTGCTTTCAGGGTTTTGTGTGCACGTTCTACAATCACTTGCCCAGTGCTGTTCAGAGGAATGCCAAACATATGGCGGACTCCCCACGTCTGCAGGAAGTGGCGAAATACCCGTGATCGATAATTCGGCCCATTGTCAGTCTTTATCTCCCGAGGTACCCCTAGGCAGGCAAAAGCCCGGTTCCAGTGTAGGATGGATTTCTGTGTCGTGGACGTCGTGAATGGACACACGAAGAGAGCTCGCGAGCAAGTGTCAACCGCAACATGAATGTATTTGAGATGGCCAAATGGCGCATACTCTGTGATATCCACTCGTCATACCTGGTTCGGAGCATACCCCCGGGGTTAATGCCTGGGTAGTATAAGGGCTGGTTCGGCTTTGCTGCCTGACATGCTGGACAGGCGGCCACTACAGCCTGAGCCTGTGAGATGGGCAATTGGAACTGACGTTGTATGGCGTGCACGCCCTGATGTAGTATTCTCTGTATCGCTTTTGTAGGCAGGTGACCAAGCACAGAATGTTAATGATTATACCTAGTATGATGCCTAGTATCACAATTCCGATTTTAGCCAAGGATAGCAACCACCCAGTTATGCCACACACAAGCTTAGCCAATAAAGTTACTCATCACACGTTATACATATTCATGACTGCTAAGCAAAACTAAGTTTCACTACCTTCTAGTAATTTTCTACTATGGCATTCTTCTCCTATTACAGACATAACAACTCCAGTAACTTTCTCATCTACAAGACCAGTGACTAGTTTTTTGCAAGCCTCTGTTGAAACAAGCCATAAATTCTCCTAACAATGTTTTGTATCTTAAAGCCTCCCTTCTCATTCCATGGTTTTCTTCCAGCAAGCATGATTGTATCCCTCTCCCAAGGTCAGTTTGCTTTCACTGCCACCGTACTGGCTCAAGAAATACCCACATCTCCCTCTTCTTTGTTTATGAGAAGAGGCTTGTTTCAACTCTTTATCTGTTAAAGTCTGCACATATTTCAACACACACACACACAGAATACAGCTCAAAATACATATCTAAAAGGAATGAATAAGCATCCTACAGCTATTTGTAATAAGCTTTTTATCAATCCACCAAAAAGATTTCTGAATATATCAAAATCATCACTTTGTTGCAGTTTTTGTACTCCTTTTTGCAAGTTTTGAATACTTTGTGAATAGATTCCAAATAATCAGACAGATTCATGCAGCAAAGCCCATCAAAATCCTGACAACCATGATTTTATGCTAGTAATAAAATCTATTACTGATCTATTCTGTTACCAACCCAACTACACCAAAGACACTGCCGAGCAGGAGGAAGATGATCAGCGGGGTCAGAGCAGAGAAGGGAGGTAGGCGCAGCACCTTCAGGGTGTCCCCTGTTGTTAACAAAGTGTGCTCTGGGTCCCTCCCCTTTCCCCCGCTCCGAGCCACCCCTGTTTATCCCCTCAGCAGATTCAGTGAAAGAGTACTGACTAGGTGTTGCTGCACACGTGGCCAGCACACACAACAAGGCCTGACCAGACGTTGCTGCATGTGTGGCCAGCACATGCAACAAGGCCTGTCAAATATGTGCTCTGCAGGCTAACAGCGGTTCTGTTTTGTAAAGTAGTATAGCGTATAGAATCTACATCAGTTAACAGCATTGATAGTACCAATGCAGTTGTATGCGTTTGCTTAGCAAGCCAACAGCCCAATTTATTTAGCGTAGCTAACGCCTGGGCACTTGCCACACCAGGTGCAAGGATTGAAGCAGCAATAATTTCACTTGGTTTCCAAAACTCTATATTATCTTGGCAATCAGATTCAAAGCTATGTGTACTTCGTTTAGGTCTTCTATGCTGTCTGGATTTTTATATGTTGCAATGTATAGGTCTTAAAGCATTTACAATCATTACCCCTCTAGTAACATTAGCTCCTGAATAGTTAAAGAAAATAGGCAGAAGTCCATCTTTAGTGATCCCAAAAGTTCCATCTTTTGTAATTTAGCACTCAGCACTTGCGGCTGCTGTTGTTTTACACATAGTTGCCATCCTACCGTTGTCTGGCAGGCTGACCAAACATGTTCTGAAAGGCTTATTTGAAGAAGACACAGACAGACAAATGGCACCCCACCCTGTGGTACCAGCCATAGTTACCCACACGTTTGTTCTTTCCGTGACTGATGTCCATGGAGCTGCCACACAGCTTGTTAACAATCCGACGAACGCAAGGCAGCTTGGTGCACTGGTCGTACCCATCATGCAGGGATCCACTTGTTCACTGCTCCTGTAGAGACACAAGCATATCCTTTCCCCCACATCATAAGAGGGAATGGTCCTTCCCAATCACCTGTTTCCAGATTCTTATTTTCACTCCAACACTTTTTTTTTTTTTTTAAACTGGTCATACAACAAACGATTATTAATTTCCTTTAACATTGTCCATTCAGCACATAGTATCACATTGACCACATAGGCAGAATCGGAGACAATATTGAGGGATTAATCTTTTCATTTACACAAAGTTCGTACCTTGAAGGAGATGATAACTCCTGTTGCAAAGGTGCCATATCCTCAATTACTGAATTTACTGCCCTTAAGTCCTGTAAGAGTCGTCATTTACCCGATTTGTCTCTATGACAAACACATGTGTATTCTAGGAACTGTCTGTTGGCTTTGTATGTCCAAGTTGTAATTGCTCGTCAACTCACTCATTCAAAGGGTGCAGCTTTTGTCTTGCTAAAGGCCACTGGTCAACTCAGACGGGAGTATCTGTAACCATGGCAGGTTTTGGGTAAGCTGCCCCCGCCCCGCCGGCCGCAGCAAGACATCCTTAAAGCCACCATCACAGGCAAAACAAACACGACCTGGGGAAAACTATTACCAAAACCAAAGCAGGACAATGAGAAAGGGAACAAGACAACCTCTCCCCACCCCCTCCCCCATGCTGAATCATTCTAGCCTAAAGTTGAAATTTCCAAAACAAAATTTAAAATTTTCTTAAACCACTCATCTATAGTTCTATTAAGTACATAGCCAAAAGTCTTATGCTGTATTCCCGAGTAAACTGATGGGTGTGTTTCCCAAGTAATTAAATTGAAAGCATCATAGAAAAAATAAATGTTTTTCAAATCAAAAGGCACAGTCAATAACAAATATTTAGCAATTATCTGCTTCATTTCATCTATCTGGAGCTGCCTTGCCGCAGGCACTTGTTCTGCCAACTCCACCTTTGCATTCAGTTGTTCCACCACAACTTTATCCACTCTGTGCAGCTCTTTGAGTTTCATTTCATCAATGGTTTTCATTGCCTTGGTGAGTTCAGGAAGGAGTTTGCTATTTGTATCCTGCAAGCTACTATATCTCCCCTTTTCTTCATGTGCCTTGGCTTGTTCCAGCTTGACCTCTGCCTGCATGCTCTCCACCTGAAGTTCCAGCTTCTTGATGGTGTATATTAGCTGCTGCTTCTCCTCCAGTTCTGATGCAGCAGCTGAGCTTTTTCTTTCCAGTACTTGGCACTTTTCTTGAAGCTGCTTCTGAATCAATTCTGCTTCTTTTACCTTCTCATGGGCTTCCTGAAGCTCTTTAAACAGAGCACAAGCTTCCAAACTCAGAGTTTCTACTTCACTGCCAACAGCCTCTGAACTCTCCTCTGCTTGCTCTTCAGTTTGTGTCCCACTCTTCAGGCAGTTGCTGGTTTTCTTCTCCAGTTTTGACAGTCTCTCTTTGTGATTCTGCAGCTCCTTCTCAAGTTCTTCCCTCTTCTGAGTTTCATTTCTAAGGCAGTAGAGCAGTTGGCTTACAATTAGCTCCTCAGACTGCAGATTCTTTCATTCGTCGGCAGTTTTGCTCCTGCCGTAGATATCAATGTTACTGGTCAATTCACCACTATTCTCTTGATGTTCCTTTGCAGCTCTATTTATTTCTCTATTTATTTATTTATTTATTATTAGCTCTATTTATTTATTTCCTTCATCCCAATCTCCACAAAGGAATCCTCTGCTGAGATGTTCAGCTTGACCTGCAGATCTGAAATGATGCCTAGCATATTGGCCTTCTCAGCCTGGAGCCGGTGCACCTGGGATATCAGCTGCCTCATTTCCTTCTCAGGAGCCATGCAGCCCTCCATTTCAGCTCCTCCTCTTTCCTTTAAGTTCTGAAGGTGTTGTTGTAGCTTTTCATTTTCCATGCACTTGTCTAGCAAGCACTGCTTAACTTCCTTAAACTTTAATTCATAAAATCCTCGTTCTTCTTTCTGCTTCTCTCGACAGATGGAAAGTTCCTCGTACCGGTCCTTCATAGCTTGGTTATGCAACTTCATGGCTTCTTTTAACCCATTGCTCTCAGTGATGAGCTCCTTCATCTGCTGTACCATTTCTTCTGGGGTGTAGGTGCTAAGGGCTGAGGCAGCCATGCTGTCCGTTCCGTTTTCCGTTTTTCTCTTGGGATGCTCTCCATTTTCAGCAGGATGGCTTTTCAGCTTGCTGGACATCTCGGAAGCATATACCTGGATCCACCGAGTCACCGGGCGAGCCCGCCCACGGCGGCCGTGACAGAAACCGGCCTCCGCCCGCCGTTTCTCCTGGCACCGGGCTCGCCTGAGGGGCAGCCACCGCCGAGCCTCTCGCCGCTCGCCCACGGCGGCGGTCCCGGCTCAGCTGACTGCCCTCTGGCCAAGAGTGGCTGCAGACACTGTTTGGCAAGATGTCCGCCCCGCCCACATCGAAAACATCTCCTGTTCTGGCCACCTGTAAGTTCTATCCCCAGATCAGTCCCTGAAGGACACTGCCACTTGAAATGTCCTACACCCCCACAACCAAAGCAGGTGGGGCCTGCGGGGGGTGATCACATAGTGGAAACTGCTGCAATGAGCGGTTTTGCTTGCTGCAAGGCTTCTGCCTCCATAACCCGCTTCATCATCTGCACCACACCTGCATCCCCAGGCAATTGCACCAAAACTTGTTGAGTTACCTCATTTGCATTCTGTTTAGCTAACTCTTTCGCCACTATAGGTTTCACATTCTCTGGCAAATCAGAATTCTCAATCGCCTTCTGTAGCCTTTCCAAGAAAGAGGTATACGACTCCCCTATGCCCTGCCTCACCTGAGTGTACGGCTGCCTTTTGCCCTCATATTTACCCATTTTTGCGAACGCCACCCGTGCGGCGGCGTGGATATCCCTGCCCCGCATATTAGCCTGTGCGGCCGAATCAGCAAAGTTACCTGACCCTAGAATCCTTTCCACACTAATCCCGTGCAAGGGGTGATTCGGATCTAAAGCTTCTAAAACCACCTTGTCCGCTTCCTCCTTTAACGCAGCCTCCCACAGCACCATTTGGGGGGTTGTAAAAACCGCTCTAGCCAGCTGCCTACAATCAAAAGGAAGCGGGTTTGCTGCCCAGATCACATCCAAGAAAGCTCGAGCCGCCACCCCATTAACACCTTCCTCCTTCACCGCCTTCTGCCATTCCCTGAATAACTTGTAATCCAACGGGCTCCACTGCCGACCCTGCTGCCCCTGTGTCACTGGGCACACCATTATACCCCCATCTCCGTCTGATGGCCCTAGAGATACCCCTTCCAATACGCAATTCTTAGCAATCAATGTCCAATCCGTTAATCCACGACCTGGTTTCTGTTCAGCCGCTGCCTCCGCTTTCCGCGCCGACCCCTCTACTTTACTCAGTGTTTTTTCTACGTCCGCCGCCAACCGCGTGAACCTTCGGATTAAAGCGTCCACTGCTCCCGCTTCGCTGCCCCCTCCCCTGTCTGCAACCCATGAATCCTCAGGGAGAGGTGGCAAGCCGGTATCGCCCCTCCGCGAATCCACAAGCGGTGGAGCCGACAGGGTAGAAGGAGAGACAGAGGGCACCCCCGCGTCCTGGCATCCGGGGGGTCGCCCCCTCGGCCCAGGCCCCCCCGGCAAGCAAGGCGCAACACACGGGGGAGCACACCCAACCTCCATCGCCCCCTTATCACTGTCAGAGGCTCTCGGCCGAACCGGGCAGACCACGGGAGCGCCACCCCCCGCCCCCTCCGCGCCGTCTCGACCCCGTTCGTCCCCCTCCCCTTCCGACGGCTCTTTCCCCGCCGCCTGTAACCGCGCCACATCCATCACCTTGACGTGCGGAAAGCAGACTCCACAATCTGTAAGATTGTAAAGTAGGTATGTTTATTCGGCGCCGGGCAGCACGGGGGGTAGTCCCGCCAAAATCGTGCGCGCCTGGCCCGGCAATTCACTTTGAATTTTATACAACCAAGTGTTACATATGCATGAAGTTAAAAAAAACACGCCTATACATATGCATGAGCTACCCCCCGCTCCGTATTAAAATTAGTTCCAAGAGGTCATTTAGGTATTACAATTAGTTCCAAGAAGTCATTTAGGTATTACAATTAGTTCCAAGAGGTCATTTGTCCAGTTTTAGCTGGCTCCTGAAGGAGGCCCCTTGGTTCTTTTCAGGACTGTCCTTGTGTGGGAGGTGCAGGACTTCTCACTTCAGATAAAGAGTTCAAAGCACAAAGCAAGGCCCCTCGGTTGGGGAATACAAGACTTCCCCCCCTCGGGTAGTTTTTACAATAGCTAGTTAGCAAAGCATCAAGCGCTATTTGTATTAGCATGCACAGCAATAATCAATAAATGCCATATCTATTAAAGTTTCCTTAGCCCCTCTTCTCATTCCCCCCTTTTCTAGAGAATTAGTAAATTCTTTTACTATACCTAATTCTGGCACAATGTTTATTTATTTTGCACTTTCTGAAAGTATTGGTTAGACTCAAGCCTCTGTCGTAATTGGTTTTTCTTCCAATTACTATAGGAATTTCCTGTGTTCTGGAAACACCAGAAGCCACACCGAACTGTTATAAAAAGGATCATGAACAAAGCTATAATTATAATTGTTACAAAAAATAGTTGTTTCAGCCATGTTAAATTTGGTAGCCAAGAGGTTAACTTTTCCCATAAGTCAAACCCCCAGGAAATGTTGTCCCTGGTTATTTCATGAAAACTTTTAGTTTGTTCCCAGATTTTAGATAAGTCTTTCTCTATCCTTTTCTCCTGGTTTACATATGTACAACTGAGAGAAGGAGTTAAAGAAATCTTAATAGATATGGCATTGATTAATTATTGCTGTGCATCCTAAGGAATCAAGTTGATAAATAGTGCTTAATGTTTTGTTAACTACTTGCTTAATAATTTGCTAACCATTGTGCAAACTATTTGAAGCAGAAAGTCTTGCAATTCTTCACGAAAGACAGTTCCCGGTAAGGACTAGGGGGGTCGCTTCAAGAACCAGCTAAAACCGACCCTGCAGCTTGAATGAAAGCCAAGGGATAACTGAGTTTGCGCAAGAACAAAAGGTTACTAGCGGTGACGAAGAGGAGTCACCTGCCTTCATCCCCACGACCCCCGACGACCACCACCAGGAGGCACTGCGCAAGCCCAGACAGGAGGAGTTTATGAAAATGACCCCTTGGGACTAATTTTAATACGAAGCAGGGATAGGTCATGCATATGTATAGGCGTATTGTGAAACTTTATGTATATGTAACATTTGGTTGTATAAATTTAAAGTGAGTTGCCACGTAAGGCGCGCACGGTTTTGGTGGGACTACCCCCCTGTGCTGCCCAGCGCTGAATAAACATACCTACTTTACAATCTTACAGATTGTGGAGTCCGTTTTCCGCACGTCACAACAATGTTCACCTATAGCAGTACATAATCCCCCTTGCTGGGCAAACAACATATCCAAACCCAGCCTATTCTGGAGGACCATTTTTTTTTAAGGGAAGAAGTCTCCTCTTGGAGGGCTTGAATCGCATCCCCTGTTGCAGTGCCGAGACTTTCCATAGTAGCAGAAATATTTACTAAAGCCTTTTCTAACTCACTCACTCCCAACCCTGGAATAAGCCATCGTATAAAACTATGAAAGCCAGTGGGCTTGTCTATCAGGGGGTTGTTACCACGCCTCTGCCGAAAAAGTCTCGTGTGTGTGTAAGAATTTTGGTGTGTTAAGGTAGGTCAGGTTCCGTGTAACCGTAATGTTAGGTATTATGATCCCTATAGTACATCGGCCAGCCCAATTATATGGTAAGATTTTATATCCTGTATGTCCACAAATCCAGTACCAACCATGTGGGGCAGGGAATCCCATCAGTTTGATTTTTTTATTCATGTGGACTTGGTCTTTTGTCCATAAGTATTTAGCTCCTGCCCACGGAAGACAGTTGGTACAATTGGGATATTGTCCTACGAATGTCTTCCCCTTACACCTTGGATCAGCGCTATTTTCCCCGGCAAGTGGTGCGGCAGTTTTTAAATTGCACTCTTGAATGCACGGTACACCTTGGGTTTCGTCCCATAAATTTAAGTTTATCTGCCAATTAAGATCTTCCCGTTTTATCTCTGCATACGCCTCGGGAGACATGCCTAGGAAAGCCTTGAGACCTTTTGGGAAGACCATGGCCGTTACAGGGTGTCCGCTCCCCATGTTTTTCGGCAGATGCGAGCATAACCAACAGTCAGACCAATTCATGACTTTAGCAACTTTTTCATGGAGCTGCAGAAAAGTGTTACTTTCCCATGCCCCGACTTTACTTGTCAGGATAACGACTAGCGTCGTGATAATATAAGTTTTTGAGGCTGTACTTGTGTGACCCTCCATGTAGACTTAGGTGCTCTTTTTACCCTGGTGTGGTGTATCCAGGCACTCTGTTCTCTGATCTTGATTGCTGTGAAGGAGGTGAGGAGTACCTGATACGGTCCTTGCCACTGTGGTTCCAGGGTTTTTTCTGCAAGAGACTTTACATATACATAATCTCCAGGTTGTATATCATGCACAGGTTCATCTAGACCTCTTCCCTGGGTCCCAATTACATGCTTTCTAATTTTATTGAGCTGTTTGCTCAATGCCACCATGTAGGAAGTCATAATTTCATCCCCAATTTGCATAGATATCCCTTTTTGTATTCCATAGGGTCGTCCATACAAAATTTTAAAGGGGCTCAGTCCTTCCCTCGCCCTTGGTCTTGTTCGTATACGCAAAAGGGCTAACGGGAGAGACTGAGGCCATGTCAGGTTTGCTTCTTGTCCCAATTTCACAATTTGTTGTTTGATTAAGTGGTTCATTTTCTCCACTTGGCCACTCGACTGAGGGCGATACGGGGTATGAAGTTGCCAATCTATACCTAAATGGTGGCTGATTTGTTGCACTATTTTTGAGATAAAATGTGGTCCTCTGTCAGAGGATATGGTTGCCGGAACCCCAAAACGTGGTATTATCTCTTGTACCAATACTTTAGTTACCTCCCGAGCCTTGGCTGTCCTAGTTGGGAATGCTTCTGGCCAACCTGAAAAGGTGTCAGTTAATATCAGTAAATATCGGTACCCCCCTTTTCTTGGAAGTTCTGTAAAATCAACCTGGCATTGTTGTCCAGGCCCATTGCCCTTCCCAATCTGGCCCATTTCTGGTTTGGGAGTATTTTTTGGATTAGTCTGGAGGCAAAGGTCACACTGTTGAGTTACCTGTCTCACTGTGGTATATAAGTTTCTAGCCACGATTTCCCTTATCAAATGTTTATACAGAGCCTCTGTTCCCCAATGCCTTTTTCTATGTTCCTCCCGTATCAAGTGCCACAGTAAACAAGAGGGAATAATTAGTCTTCCCTGTGGGGTATAAGCCCACCCCTCTTCATTATATGACCCTTCTAAGTCTGTAATAAGTTTCCGATCTTCCTTGGTATATTCTGGCTTACCTTGTAGGGAGATTTGCCTATCAGGAATTAGGGCCCCTTCTATTTTTACCTTCGTTTTGGCCACTTGTTTTGCCTCTCTGTCCGCCAGCTCATTCCCTTTTTCCAAATCTGAGCTCACTTTCTGGTGTGCCTTAATATGCATAATTGCCACTTTCTCAGTGAGTTGGACAGCTTCTAGTAGCTTCAGAATTTCTTCTGCATGTTTGATATTTTTCCCTTGGGAGTTCAATAGTCCTCTTTCTTTCCAAATTGCTCCATGTGCGTGCACAACTCCGAAGGCATATTTTGAGTCCGTGTAAATGTTCACAGTTTTGCCCTGGGCCAACTCCAGGGCTCGGGTTAGGGCAATTATTTCTGCCTTCTGTGTGGAGGTGTTCATGGGCAAAGGCCATGATTCTATTACCTCTTGACTGGTGGTGGTGGCGTATCCTGCATGTCGATTGCCATTTGAGACATAGCTGCTCCCGTCTGTGAACCAGTTTTCCCCATTTTTTATGGGGCTATCCTTCAGGTCTGGGCGGCTTGCGTATGTTGCTTCGATGGTTTCCAAACAGTCATGATGCACCGGTTCTCCTGTGTTCCCACTGAGAAAAGAAGCTGGGTTGACAATGTTAGTGACCACGATTTCCACATCATCCTGTTCCACTATCACAGCTTGATATCGCAGGAATCTTTGTGGAGAGAGCCAGTGCCCACCCTTTGCTTCCAATACTGCTGACACTGCATGGGACACTAAGACAGTCATTTTCTGGCCCAGAGTAAACTTTCGGGCTTCCTGTATGTTCAGTATCACAGCTGCAACCGCCCGTAGGCATCCAGGCCAGCCCTTTGCAGTCGCGTCTAACTGCTTAGAGAGGTAGGCAACTGCCACCTGTTCTGGTTTTGTTTAGTGAGGGGGGGCCTAAGGTGGTAGCTTCTGTAGGAAACTGCTAGAAGTCGCTCCCCTTTGTTCAGGGGACTTGGCCAGGCCTAGGGCAGACCTGCTGCTGGCCAAGGCCGAGCCAATTGGTAGCAGAATGTCTCGTGATAACGCCTCTGCGATTACGTATTTAAGAATGGGAAAACAGAAAAAAAAAAAAGAGAGAGAGGAGAGAAGATGTGAAGGAGCTGAGCGGGGGCAGAGGCGCAGGCCTCGTGGGCCTTGCAGGCCTCACCCTCTGGCCTCTCGCCAGGCAGCCGATTGGGCCCGACTCGGTCCAGCCCGGCTGCAAGAAGTGGAGAGGAGATGAGAAGTGAATGAGATGTAAAAAAGATCCTGAGAGACATCTACCAGCCTGTTGTGAGGAACGGCTGCAGACGCCAAGGTCAGTTCAGAAGGAGGGGGAGGAGTAATGCGGCTCCTGGCCAAGATTCCCCTGCAGCCTGTGGTGACGACCATGGTGGAGCAGGTTGTCCCCCTGCAGCCCATGGAGGTCCACGGAGGAGCAGAGATCCACTTGGAGCCCGTGAAGGACCCCGTACCGGGGGAGGTGGATGCCTGAAGGCAGCTGTGGCCCGTGGAGGGCCCGCTGGGACAGCCGTTCTGGAGAGACTGCACCCCGTGGAAGAGATGACCCACGCCGGAGCAGTTCCACAAAGGACTGTGGCCCGTGGGAGGGACCCCACAATGGAGCAGGGGAGGAATGTGAGGAGTTCTTCCCCCGACCATGAAGCAGCGGCGTAAAACAACGTATGATGAACTGACTGCAACCCCCATTCCCTCTTCCCCCCTGTGCCGCTCGTGGGGGGGAAGGTAGTAGAGATAATGTTAAGCTTGGGAAGAGGGAGGGGTGGAGGGAGGTTATCTTGTTCTCTGTCTCATTATCCTGCTGTTTGTAGTAATAAATGAATAGTTTTCCCCAAGTCGAGTCTGTTTTGCCCGTGACGGTAACTTTAAGGATTTTCTCCCTGTCCTTATCTCAAACCTTGAGCCGTTTTTCCTTATATTATCTCTCCCTGTTCTCTCGGAGGGTGGGGGGAGTGAGAGAGAGACTGCGTAGTCTGGTCCGATCGGGGCTGAACTACGACAGTGCTAAACAGACTCTTCTGCTTTTGGAGAAGAATCTGGGTGTTAGGATCTGCTGTAAGCTGTTGTATTGTAAGTTATGTGCTTCAGTATTTTCTGTTATTGGTTTTGTTTGTTTTCTATCTTTGTTTTCTTTTCTTCTGTTTTTCTCTTAAACTTTTTTTTTTATTTCAGTCCATGAGTTTTGCCTTCTTTACTGATTCTCTGCTCTGTCTCACTGGAGGATGGGGAGAGTGAGTGAGAAACAGAGTGTGTTAGCTTGCTCCTGGGCAGGGCTATGACACTTCCCTATCCCTCTGGGGAGTAGGAGGGTGAGTGAGTGACTGTTTGTTTCTTAGTTGTTGACTAGGGTTAAACCACAACACCATCCCAGTTCCTCATGCCCTCTCCCTGGTCACGTAGGAAGAACCAGAGTGTGCCATGTGGCATGCAGCTGGGGCTCTGTTTTCCCCTGACCTGAGCAGAAGAGGACTGATTTCTTTAAGTGCCCCTGATAGCCAAGGCACTGGCCTATAGGGATGAGGAGGTACAGATATTTTAATTAAAGTTTTGGAGCCAAGATGACACTTTCTCCAGTTAGCATATCCATATCTGGACAATATATTTTTGCCAAGTTATTAGAGTATGACGCTGGGGCACATTGAATCACCTTCCTCCTCATGGCTCATGTGCATAGGACATCCTCTGGATCTTCATAGATCTCATTGTCATCTAGATCACTTCACTGTCATCTACATCACTGTAGATGACTTCCAGCACTACTAATTCTCTCAGGTACTGGATGTCTTCATCTGCGGTAGCCTACTTTCCTGAGGAGTTCCCAAGATCTTTCTTGACTGGATATCTTGCCCTTGTACTTGAAAGGAGTTGTCTCCAGAGACTGCAAATTGCTGCCTTTTTTTCCAGTTCCTTTCTCAATTCCCCAGTTTTTAGCAAGGGATCCCAGCTGTTGGGCTTCCTTCCTGAGTGTTGACCCCATTATCCTAGCATTGGAGTAGGCAGACAGCAATCAGCTCACCTGCCTTTCGACTAATCCTTCTGCATGTCTTGAAGTTCTGGTGAGATCAGGGACCAGGTAGTTTCTACTTCCTGTCTGAATTATCTCATTCCTTCCTCCAATTTATTTTTTTGAAGGACTGGCTTCTTGATCAAACCTTTCCTCTTCCCGTTCCCTAACTCATTGATGATATGGACTCATTTTCTTTGTCCACTGTTTCTATTTCACTACTGGCTCAGTTACTGTAGTTGTTTTGGATCCCTGTCTCAACCCCAGTCTTCTGAGAGTACTGAAATGTGGCTCAATAGGCACAGACCAGATGCCAGTACAGTGCTAGAAGCTGCTGGTTTTCATTGGAGTAGGCAAGGCACTCTTCTATCAGGTGGTGCATCAGTTTGCCAGGGTTGCTTGGCTTCTCAGGTGTATTGTCCCAGGTTATGGGAGGTGATAACCTGCCTAGGAACCTGCCTAAATCCTTCTACGCACCCTGCCACCCAGGGACTGGCTGCCTCAGGGCATGTTTCAGTATCACCTCACCCAAAAGCTGTCTTCTCTTACATTAGAACTACACCAGATTCCACAAACCCCATAATATGCCAACAGTGTTAATTAGTAGTATTAAACAATTAACATAAGGGTGAACAAGGACCTTGGGAACCTGCGTAATATAAGCATCCACAGCAATCCTGGTTGGGAAGAGGGAGGTGTATTTCCTCATCATCTCCACAAGATAGCTCCCCCAGTACAACAAGGTCAACAATGCTAGGGCAAAGTACATAGCCATTATTTGTATTACATGTTCCCAAAATCAGCAAAATAGAGATAAGCAGTGCAGCCAACAAACTCTGTGACTCACACAGGAGCTTGCTACTTAATAACTACTGTAGCTATAGCACGCTTAATACAAAATCACCATTGTCTTGAGCCTCATGTTGGGTGCCAAAAAAAGACTGTGGTGGGTTGACCTTGGCTGGATGTGAGGTAGCAGCTCCTCTTTAAAGTAACAATAGGGAGTGGGAGTACATGACCTCTATTACTCAGCCATAATGGCTTTAGTTATTTCTGAGCAGTGATTGACAGTAACTGTCTATTACAGTATATGTTCTGTTGTCATAATTTTTATAGTCTGATTATGTAAAGAAAATAACTCTAAAGTGCTTCACTGCGCTTTAGTCAAACTTTTGCAGATGAGGAGAATAACTATATATTCACGGGGAATGAATCTGTAAGAGTCTTTCTGAAAATGGGAATAAGCCTTATCAACCAGCATGGCTCTCTTATTATAAGATGTTTTGCATCAGTGGATAAAAAACAAATCTTCCTTGCAGTGATTCAGTGTTGGATGACCATATTGGGAGCTATTTGAACAGGGGCAAGGAGGTAGGAATAGAGTCCTCATAATTTCCTTAATGTTTCAACTTTTCAAGTTTTCAACTTTCAAATGAAAAGAGAGTTTTATGCTTAATGAAAAGCCATTGTTCTAGTTTTGTTTAGTGAGGGGGGCCTAAGGTGGTAGCTTCTGTAGGAAACTGCTAGAAGTTGCTCCCCTTTGTTCAGTGGACTCGGCCAGGCCTAGGGCGGACCTGCTGCTGGCCAAGGCCGAGCCAATTGGCAGCAGAATGTCCCGTGATAACGCCTCTGCGATAACGTATTTAAGAAGGGGAAAACAGGAGAAAAAAGAAAAGGAGAAGCTGTGAAGAAACTGAAGTAGGGGCAGAGAGGGGGAGGCGAGAGCCTTGTGGGCCTCACCCTCTGGCCTCCTGCTGGGCAGCTGACTGGGCCCAACTCGGTCTGGCCAGCTGCAAGAAGTGGAGAGGAGATGAGATGTGAACGAGATGTAAAAAGATCCTGAGAGGCATCTGCCAGCCTGTTGTGGAGAATTTTTCTTGTGAGAGGAATGGCTGTAGACGCCAAGGTCAGTTCAGAAGGAGGGGGAGGAGTAATGCGGCTCCTGGCCAAGATTCCCTTGCAGCCTGTGGTGATAACCATGGTGGAGCAGGTTGTCCCCCTGCAGCCCATGGAGGTCCACAGAGGGGCAGAGATCCACCTGCAGCCTGTGGAGGACCCCATGCCGGGGCAGGTGGATGCCTGAAGGAGGCTGTGGCCCGTGGAGGGCCCGCTGGGGCAGCCGTTCTGGAGAGACTGCACCCCGTGGAAGAGATGACCCATGTCGGAGCAGTTCCACGAAGGACTGTGGCCCGTGGGAGGGACCCCACAACGGAGCAGGGGAGGAATGTGAGGAGTTCTTCCCCCAACCATGAAGCAGCGGCGTGAAACAACGTGTGATGAACTGACCGCAACCCCCATTCCCTCTTCCCCCGTGTGCCGCTCGGGAGGGGAAGGTAGTAGAGATAAT
Source organism: Chlamydotis macqueenii (assembly GCF_036417535.1). Lineage (NCBI taxonomy): Eukaryota > Metazoa > Chordata > Aves > Otidiformes > Otididae > Chlamydotis > Chlamydotis macqueenii. Next base: position 49,885,018 of record NC_141592.1, read on the forward strand.
GTTAAGCTTGGGAAGAGGGAGGGGTGGAGGGAGGTTATCTTGTTCCCTGTCTCATTCTCCTGCTAGTTTTAGAAATAAATGAATACTTTTCCCCAAGTCGAGTCTGTTTTGCCCGTAACGGTAACTTTAAGGCTTTCTCCCTGTCCTTATCTCAAACCTCGAGCTGTTTTTTCTTATATCATCTCCTCCTATTCTCTCGGAGGGTGGGGGGAGTGAGAGAGAGACTACGTAGTCTGGTCCCGATTGGGGCTGAACTACGATGTGTGACTGTGGAATCTGCCTACACTGATTTACACCCAGGAGACAGGGAGGAGCACTCATTTTTCACACTTTATAGTCTGATGACTTGGCAGTGACTGCACCATAGATTTGTTGGTCTTCATTCTGCAATCACTGTCCTGATCTCAGTGGACCACAAAAAAAAAAAAGTAGCAGCTCTGAGTGTAGTCTCAGCAGGAGGAGCTGTCAGGCTTTACCATACAGAGCCCCTTAGGGGTCAAATAAGCCTGACCTCCACTGCTTCATTTGTTGTGTGGGTAAATGCAGCATTTAACTTCCAGTGCTATCAGACTTGGACTTTTGACAAGCATTCGCCTGCAATATTAAGGCAAAATTATTTTGATTTTAGCAATTTTCCAGCCTTGCTTGTTTTGGCATCATGAAGTCCTGCCAATAGTGGTGATCTGATACTGTTTCTGAGACATCCCTCATTATCAGAGACCAATGCGACCAGGGAATAGCAATCTTCCTGCCTCCATTCCAGCTCTTGAAATAATTTTCATGACAAAGTTAACAAGAGGATGCATGCACTGAAATGGATCAACATTTGCTCATAGTGTTCTCACATTGTTCATCAAAATATTCTCTTTGCATGTAAAGAAATACCTTCCTAAATTGTGATAGCAGGAGTTAAATTGTGTTTGTGTCAGTCAAAAATAATACTTTCTTCATTCACACGCCAAGATGTGATAAATGCACATGAACTAAATGCTTACAGAATATACTTGATGGCAAACCACAGGATAGCTCTCACCTGGAGCAGAGCTGTACGGAAAGAACATCTTGCTAACAAAGGCTGAACATGGATTGCATTAATGATTATCTAGCTCTATTCTGGTAACAAAACCTATGTTTCTGCTGTAGATTTCCTCATTTGAGCAAAACACACTTATTGAAAAAGAAATGCATTTCATATGCATAGGAGACCCAGGAGCACAAGGGGCTGGTCTCAGCCTTGTTGGAGTCAGTAGGAAAATTCCTCCTAAAAATTTCAGGCCTGCTGGGACAGACTCCAGATGAAGACAGTGGGGTAGCTGAGACAGGACTTCTCCCTTAATCTGCCAAGCCTTTGCTGCTGACAAACATAAATGCAACAGCAAGAGCCATTAGTACTCATAGTCCTCATGCTAAATTCATAGAGTCATAGAGTATCTCGAGTTGGAAGGGACCCATAAGGATCATCGAGTCCAACTCCCTGTTCCTTGCAGGACTACCTAACACTAAATTATATGACTAAGGGTATCATCTAGATGCAACTGGACACTTACTGCAACTCTGATAGGCTTGGTGCTGTGATCACTTCCCTGGGGAGCTTGTTCCAGTGACCGATCACCTCCTGTTGTGGTTTAGCCCTAGTCACCACACATTTTCTTGTTCACCCTCCCCCTCCCCAGTGGGATGGGGGGGAGAATTGGGAAGAAAGGAAAACTCATGGGTTGAGATTAAGACAGTTTAGTAAAATAGCAAAGGAAAACTACAATAATAACAGAATATAAGGATATTAAAATATACAAAATGAACAATGCATGATTTCTCATCACCTGATGTCCCAATGACTGATACAGCTCGTCCCAAGCAGCGATCATGGAAAAGAAACCAAGCAACAAGCAAGGGAGTGAGAGGGATCGATTCCCCCCCCCCGGCTAGCCTCTACTTACATACTGAGCATGACATTTATGGCATGGAATACTCTTTTGCCAGTTTGGGTCAACTATTCTGGCAATATCCCTTGCAGCTTCCTGCACATTAGTGAGAGCTGGAAAGCCAGACAGTGTCCTTGGTCTCATTAGCAACAACTCATATAATCAGTGTGTTTATCAACATTCTTCACTTCTGAAATCCAAAACACGTTGGCTACTGAGAGGAAAATTAACTCCATTCCTGCCGAAACCAGGACACTCCCTCAGTGAAGAACCTTTTCCCAATGTCCATTCTGAACTTCCCCTGATGCAGCTTCATTCTGTTTACTTGTGTCCTATCCCTGGTCACCAGAGAGAGGAGATCAGGACCACCTCCTCTGCTGACACCCTTGAGGAAGTTGTAGACTGCGATGAGGTCACCCCTCAGCCTTCTCTTCTCCGAGCTGAACAAACCAAGTGACCTTAGTTGCTCCTCATAAGTCTTGCCCTCAAGATCTTTCACCATCTTGATCAACCTCTTCTGGACACACTCTAATAGTTTGATGTCTTGTCTCTCTTATACTGAGATGCCCAAAACTGCACACAGTACTCGAGGTGGGAGCACACCAGTGTAGTGTAGAGGAGGACAATCACCTCCCTTCACTGGCTAGCTATGCTGTGCTTGATGCGCCCCAGGTCATGGTTGGCCCTTTTGGCTGACAGGGCACACTATTGACTCATTTTCAATTTGCCATCAACCCAAACCCCCAGATCTCTTTCTGCAGGGCTGCTCTCCAACCTCTTGTCCCCCAATTTGTATGTAGGATTACCCCATCCCAGGTGGAGAATCTGGCTCTTGCTCTTGTTAAATTTCATACGATTAGTGATTGCCCAGCTCTCTAGTCTATCCAGATCTCTCTGTAAGGCCTCTCTACCCTCGAGGGAGTCCATAGCTCCTCCTAATTTAGTATCATCAGCAAACTTACTTAATGTGCATTCGATTCCTGCATCCAGATAATTTCTAAAAACATTAAAGAGCATTGGCCCTAAAGTTGAGCCTTGGGAAACCCCACTGGTGACTGGCCGCCAGCCTGATGTAACCCCATTTACTCTTTGAGCTCAACCTGTCAGATGATTGTTCACCCATCATATGTCTAGCTGTGTGCTGGACATTTTGTCCAGAAGGATACTGTGAGAGACAGTATCAAAAGCTTTCCTAAACTCCAAAACCATCACATCTACTGGCTTCCCTTGGTCAACCAGATGGACGACCTTGTCATAAAAGGAAATTAAGTTAGTTAAGCAGGACTTTTCCCTTGTGAACTCATGCTGGCTATGACCAATGACTGCATTGTCTCTCAAGTGTTTTTTGATAACCCCCAGAATAACGTTCTCCATAATTTTACCATGCACTGATGTGAGCTGACAGGCCTGTAATTACCAGAGTCTTCTGACTTACCCTTCTTGAAAATTGGGACAACATTTGCCAGCTTCCAGTCAACTGGGACCTCTTCAGACTCCCAACTCCCAAGATTGTTGAGAAATAATGGAGAGAGGTCTCAATTGTCATGACTGACTGACAAAAAGGACATGCTGTAATTCACTGACGTAGCGACTTTTTGATGTACAGTAAAATGGCCAATGACTTTTTTTTTTTTCTGCAATTAGAAGACATTTATGCTACATCTGTATCACTAAATAAAAAAGGTTCAGGGAGTTTGTGTGCCGGACTGCTATCACCTGGGTTGACTCACTGTTAACACATCTCAGCCCAGGTCAACTATCCCCTCCCAGACAAGAGTATGGGTAAAACTACACCTTATGTGACTCCTTCCTCTCAACACGGTCCCCCAACACTCTCCTGGAGGACTTGACACCCTCAGCTACCCTGGATGCCCTCGTTCTCTACATGCAGTGCAATAAGAATACCCCACCAGTGGCCCATTACATAGTCCTCACTTGAGTTCAGGCACTGGGAGATGGAAGGGAAAAACAGACAAAAGAATAACTATGTTCAAGGCTGGAAGTACCCTATGTGGGACCTGAAGAGATACAGAGCCAAGTGACACATGGATGAAGTGCATCTATAATGATCTCAGGGCCAGAGCACAGATGCTCATCCTGTTTTATTTAGCAGTATAAAGGTAACCCAAGTCTTCTATCTATGGGACCAGGAGAAATTAAAGTTATAAAGGATGTTCAAATCATCTACCTTTTTCCTGTCTAGCTTGTTCTTCCTAATTTCAGTTAATATTAATTCTTTGTTAATACACATTTATATAACACTTTTCAAAAGTATCCTGCTTGCCTCAGCTGTGATATTTGCTACTACTTTCACTGGCATTTGTTGCAAAAATCAGTGTCTTCCTGCCTCTGTTTTGTCTCTTTTCTCTTCTTTGTATTCACTTTTGTGGGTTTTTTTTTTCCTTTTTGAAGAGGAGATTTAGAAGAATAAAAGACTAATCAGAATAATAAAATTATCAAATATATATCCTAGCAGGAACCCTGCCTAACAATTTAATTCTCGTATGAAAATATAAACTACTAACCTTGAGAGAAAGAACAGTAGAGTCATAAACTTAACATAATGAGATACTTTCAGGATGCTCTAGCAGGAGCTAAGATAAGTTAGATGGGAACATCCTGAGGGGGTACAGACACACTGGCTGAGACCAAGAAAAGGGGGCTTGAGGAGTTTAGGAGCAACTGATAGGATGCACAGACACAGTGGCTGAAACCAAGATAAAGGGACTTAAGAAGTTCAGAACCAACTGATAGGGTGGAATAACCAAGGAAATTGGGAACCAGCAAAGATAAGTCATCAAGAAACCACCCTGGCAGCAAGAACAAAGCAGGACAAAGGTCTGAATCCACACAGCTGGACATAGTGATAAGGAGGTGTCGTGGTTTTGTTTAGTGAGGGGGGGGGCCTAAGGTGGTAGCTTCTGTAGGAAACTGCTAGAAGTCGCTCCCCTTTGTTCAGTGGACTTGGCCAGGCCTAGGGCGGACCTGCTGCAGGTAGCAGAATGTTCCGTGATAACGCCTCTGTGATAACGTATTTAAGAAGGGGAAAACAGAAAAAAAAGAAGAGAAGATGTGAAGAAGCTGAGCGGGGGCAGAGGTGCAGAGGGGGAGGGGCAGACCTCATGGGCCTTGCAGGCCTCACCCTCTGGCCTCTTGCCAGGCAGCCGACTGGGCCCGACTCGGTCCAGCCCGGCTGCAAGAAGTGGAGAGGAGATGAGAAGTGAATAAGATGTAAAAAAAGATCCTGAGAGACATCTACCAGCCTGTTGTGAGGAACGGCTGCAGACGCCAAGGTCAGTTCAGAAGGAGGGGGAGGAGTAATGCGGCTCCTGGCCAAGATTCCCCTGCAGCCTGTGGTGACGACCATGGTGGAGCAGGTTGTCCCCCTGCAGCCCATGGAGGTCCACGGAGGAGCAGAGATCCACTTGGAGCCCGTGAAGGACCCCGTACCGGGGGAGGTGGATGCCTGAAGGCAGCTGTGGCCCGTGGAGGGCCCGCTGGGACAGCTGTTCTGAAGGGACTGCACCCGTGGAAGAGATGACCCACGCCGGAGCAGTTCCACGAAGGACTGTGGCCCATGGGAGGGACCCCACGATGGAGCAGGGGAGGAATGTGAGGAGTTCTTCCCCCGACCATGAAGCAGCGGCGTAAAACAATGCGTGATGAACTGACTGCAACCCCCATTCCCTCTTCCCCCCTGTGCCGCTCGTGGGGGGGAAGGTAGTAGAGATAATGTTAAGCTTGGGAAGAGGGAGGGGTGGATGGAGGTTATCTTGTTCTCTGTCTCATTATCCTGCTGTTTGTAATAATAAATGAATAGTTTTCCCCAAGTCGAGTCTGTTTTGCCCGTGACGGTAACTTTAAGGATTTCTCCCTGTCCTTATCTCAAACCTCGAGCCATTTTTCCTTATATTTTCTCTCCCTGTTCTCTCGGAGTGTGGGGGGAGTGAGAGAGAGACTGCGTAGTCTGGTCCTGATCAGGCCTGAACTACGACAGGAGGAGAGGACGACCACCAGAGAGACTATGACTCCTGAGCACAGACATGAGATGGACGCAGAGACCGGGGAATAACCTGTCGTGGGAGGAAAGTTATGATAATGATTTCTCGGAAACCTAATTAATCTATAACCAAGTCCGCGGGAATTCTATGAATATGCTTGTCTATGATGCATAAATACTGTACCTGTTGTTTAACATGTTGCACAGGTTTGGAGGAGCGATCCCCCATGTGCCCAGCGCTGTAATCAAGAATACCTGCTTAATAGTTACCTGAACTATTAAGTTTCTTTTATTTTAGCTTTTTTGGCTTCATTTTAATAATGGAATATATACATTCAGCAGCTACAATTTGATGCAATATGACCTACTTATTCTATGTTTTTTAGCACATTGACTGAGAGCTGAAAATATAGCTAAGTCCAACACAGTTTGGAGTCAAAAGTATAGGAGTTGTATATTCTGCTTTATTTAAGTACTAAACCAAAGGTAAGGTTAAGGTAAAGAAAGACTTAAGAGAGATATGTCCAACCCAGCAATAGCTTTCGCTTATCACTTACAGGCAGACGCCTAGGCTTCCAGAACAGACGGGTATCCTCTAAGCCTCAACCCTGGGAAGCTTTAGCCGCACCTTACGGGCAGGCTATCCAGACCAGACAGATTTCAAAAAAGAAGTGCCTTACCCTTTTCTCCAGGGAACGTTGCGAGGAGCTTTGTGAGTCGAGAGCGATGGGTCTCCCCGAGAATTGCTCGGTGCCGGCCGGAGTTTGATCAACACTCGATCTCGTTCAGTCTCACTTGCAAGGTCCCATCTGGGTCGCCAAAACTGTTACCGAAATCCAGAATAAAACTCCTTAACAGCAATGAGAAGTTAAGAAGCAGGCACTCCTTTATTGCAGCGCTGGGCGCACAGGGGATCGCTCCACCTAGCGTGCACACCTGTTCAATTAACAGCACAGGTTAAATACACATTAATTATACATATTCACTAAATTTCTGAGAAATATTATACATAAACATCAACTTCCCAAGAAATCATTATAATATTCCCCACCCACTTGCGCATGCTCAGTCTTTTGAGTCGAGGGTCTTTTGGTGGTCGTCAGAACGCCCCCTCCTCAAATTCGCTGGTCAAACTCCTCCTTGAAATCTCCATATATGGTCTTGAGCTCAAGGTCGTGCTGTCCTTGAAACTTTCTGGCTCCAAAGTGATGGCTCAGGGCCTATTTTTACAGGTGGTGTTTGAGGTGTTTGGGACCTACCATTGTTCTAACACCCTTCTTAATTACCCCCAGACATGCTAGACTAACTTCTAACAAATGGGATATTATAATACCTCTGTTGTGGTTTTGTTTAGTGAGGGGGGGCCTAAGGTGGTAGCTTCTGTAGGAAACTGCTAGAAGTCGCTCCCCTTTGTTCAGTGGACTCAGCCGGGCCTAGGACGGACCTGCTGCTGGCCAAGGCCGAGCCGATTGGTAGCAGAATGTTCCGTGATAACGCCTTTGTGACAACGTATTTAAGAAGGGGAAAACAGAAAAAAAAAAAGAGAGGAGAGAAGATGTGAAGAAGCTGAGCGGGGGCAGAGGTGCAGAGGGGGAGGTGCAGACCTCATGGGCCTTGCAGGCCTCACCCTCTGGCCTCTTGCCAGGCAGCCGACTGGGCCCGACTCGGTCTGGCCCGGCTGCAAGAAGTGGAGAGGAGATGAGAAGTGAATGAGATGTAGAAAGGATCCTGAGAGACATCTGCCAGCCTGTTGTGAGGAACGGCTGCAGACACCAAGGTCAGTGAAGAAGGAGGGGGAGGAGTAATGCAGCTCCTGGCCAAGATTCCCCTGCAGCCTGTGGTGACGACCATGGTGGAGCAGGTTGTCCCCCTGCAGCCCATGGAGGTCCACGGAGGAGCAGAGATCCACTTGGAGCCCGTGAAGGACCCCACATCGGGAGAGGTGGATGCCTGAAGGAGGCTGTGGCCCATGGAGGGCCCGCTGGGACAGCCGTTCTGGAGAGACTGCACTCCGTGGAAGAGATGACCCACGCCGGAGCAGTTCCACGAAGGACTGTGGCCCGTGGGAGGGACCCCACAACGGAGCAGGGGAGGAATGTTAGGAGTTCTTCCCCCAACCATGAAGCAGCGGCGTGAAACAACGTGTGATGAACTGACCGCAACCCCCATTCCCTCTTCCCCCGTGTGCCGCTCGGGAGGGGAAGGTAGTAGAGATAATGTTAAGCTTGGGAAGAGGGAGGGGTGGATGGAGGTTATCTTGTTCTCTGTCTCATTCTCCTGCTGTTTGTAGTAATAAATGAGTGTTTTTCCCCAAGTCGAGTCTGTTTTGCCCTTGACGGTAACCTTAAGGATTTCTCCCTGTCCTTATCTCAAACCTCGAGCCGTTTTTCCTTATATTATCTCCCCCTATTCTCTTGGAGGGTGGGGGGAGTGAGAGAGACTGCGTAGTCTGGTCCCAATCAGGGCTGAACTACAACAGATTCCCATTCCCTCTAAGGACAAATAGATTTCATATAAAATTTAACCTATGTGACTACAGTTCTACAGTTAGCAAGAATCACCTTATATTGATATTTAATTTTCAATGTTTATGTCATGTAACACCACTACTGTCCCAACAAGAAAATGCTTAACTTCCTATAAACCACAAGCTGAAAACTTTTGCAATAAGGGCACGGACTCCGTGGATGGTGTACCGGAGACCTCTATTGTCCGTCAGCCTAGGTCTTTTAAATCTTTTCTCAGTTACACGCGGAATGCACGCACTTAATCATCTAATTCAATTGGTAGCAATACACTGTTCACGCGCCTTAAACTTCATTTGGATTGGTTATAGATTTTTAGTTGTCTTTACTATTTTTGCCTTTGGTATTTGCTTATCTTGTTCTAATTGCTGTTTTTTGTTATTGAGCAAGTGGTGTTCAAGGACATAGCTCAAATTCTTCAATATCAGACAGCTGTGCTGCACTCTCTGTTCCCACAGAAAACACAGTCTCTCCTACTAAATTTTTGATGCAATGCCTACTTGGAGTCAGGAGAATGCTGTATAATTCTGCAGACAAAGGAGAAACCACAGTCATTTGACTTAGAATGTTTCCTTCTTCCTGTAGCTCTTGTGTACATTTCTTAGCTCATATCTCCCAAACTTTTTGTTTTTATTTTCAATACCTACATTCCCCTTTACCTACCTACCCTAATCATCACGTAATGGTTTTCCTTTCCTAATTTCCCCTCTAGAGGATGGTGCCAAGAATGTAGTCCCTGCAGAATTGTATTTGCTTTCATTTTCTTTTTAGGTTTGTTTTTTTTTATCTTCTATAGTTGTACATTCCAGTCATATACATTCTTTACACCCCTTCATTATTTATACTGAGTTCCAGTTATTACTGAACATTCCTTTAATTGTCTGCCATAGGCTTGTGTACTTCTGCTCTGCTGTGGAAAAAATGAGCGAGCTCTTCAGAGTAGTCCTTCTGGATGGTCCAGATTGCTCCTGTTATCTTCCAAAATTACACTGTAATTGTATCTTGTGGTCTTTTGCTGCTGGGGCTTCACTTTGTTATAGTGGTTTTTTGATGCGCCGTGGTATGGGAGGATGTGTGACATAGAAGTTAATCTTCTGAAGATCACCTCTGAAGGCAGTACTCTTGATTCAGCACCCCATGTGATTACCTTTTGCCTTGGAATGCTTCAGTCTGACCTGCAATTCTGAAAACCTTTATTCCTGCTGATTGAAATATTATCCATGCTTTGACTTTAACTTACAGTAAGTCTTCATAAGGAATTTCAAAAACCATTAATAAAGAAGCTTTAACTGATCTAGTAAAAGCACAGAGAATGTCGCAGTCTAAATATCTTCAAAATTTACTGTCCACTTGATAAAAATGAAAGTTAATACTGATGTTTATGGTTGAAAAGGTCTTCTCTAAAACAGGCAAGTTGAGGTCTATTGTTTGCATTGGTCAATGCTATATATGTCCTTGCATATACATACACTGTCTCCTACAGAGTTCAATAATGATTATTTCTTTCTACCAGAAGGAGTGAAGTGTCTTTACAGCGTAATTCCTGCCTTCCGAACTCAGCCCATACACCACTTGGAGGGTGGGAGAATGTGGGTGGATGGAGTGATGGGGGAGCACACCACCCCTTGTTTGCTCCTGGCCCCAGAAGGCTTTGCAGAGGCTCAGTGTGCATTAAGTTTTCTACAGTATCTCTTCCAAGATCCCTCCAGTGCTGGTAGAGGAGTTAATAGGGCTGTGACACAGAGATTCCCAAAGAAAGGCCTGGCATGGGAAAGAGTAGGCCCCAAACCAGATTCAGAAGGGGAGTACTAAACCAACCCATATATAGTTTTAAAACTCTACATATGTAATACATCTGTATATACAAATATAAACAATATGTACATGTTTATTGCCTCTGTACCCGACACTGGTGGGGCTGCACCTTGAATACTGTGTGCAGCTTTGGGTCCCTCAGTACAAGAAGGACATTGAGGTGCTGGAGTGCGTCCAGAGAAGGGCAATGCGTCTGGTGAAGGGTCTGGAGAACAAGTCTTATGAGGAGTGGCTGAGGGAACTGGGATTGTTTAGTCTAGAGAAGAAGAGGCTGAGGGGAGACCTCATTGCTCTCCACAGCTACCTGAAAGGAGGTTGTAGGGAGGTGAGTGTTGGTCTCTTCTCACAAATAACTAGTGATAGGATGAGAGGAAATGGCTTCAAGTTGTGGCAGGGGAAGTTTAGGTTGGATATTAGGAAACACTTCTTTACTGAAGGAGTGGCCAGGCACTGGAACAGGCTGCCAAAGGAAGTGGTGGAGTCACCATCCCTGGAGGTGTTCAAAGAATGTGTAGACATGGCACTCCAGGACATGGTTTAGTAGGCATGGTGGTGTTAGGTTGACAGTTGGACTTTATGATCTTGGAGGTCTCTTCCAACCTTAAGATTCTATGAACATATACATATATTATTTTTGAAACTGTATATGAGTAGTCTGTCTTCCCCATGTAGACCTGTCCAACCTCCACCCCATGTCCCTCTCTTGGCCACTTCCTTTCTGACCACGCAGCATCCTTACGCTGTATTTCCTCCCCACCTCCCCTCCTCCTCCAAATTTACCCAGCAACATAGTGCAGTTTTATGCAGGAATCACTAGCAACCACCCCAGGAACAGATTACTCTACACTGGCTACTCTGCAGTAACCACATAGGAGAGAGTTCAGACCCCGTACAGCTGTACATTGTACTGTACATAATACCTCACAGTTCTCCTGGAGAATCCTCCCTATTTTCTACTCACTTTTCGTGAATATGAATCAGAAGTCCCTTCCATAGGATCAGAAGTAAGATCAGACCTTCTACACTGTCTGAGGAACTGCCCACTGAAGCAGCAGTGTTCCTGGGGGAACCTCTGTTTGCGATTGTTTTTCCTCGCAACTCACATACCTGTGCCTCTTAGGGCCAAGGTAGGTTTCCCATTCCACTTCCTCATGTTCTCTCCTTGGTCACACAAGGTAAACCACAGGGTACCTCGTTGCATGTACCATCTTTCTTGAGCAGGAGGAGGTCTTCTAATAGCTGAGATACTGGTCCATGCAGGTGGGGAATAAGACCTATGCTCTTCAAGTTTCTGAAACAGAAATTTTCGGATTTTTCAGTCAGTCTTTCCACAGCTGAGACACAGGCCCATAGAGAGGAAGAGAGATTGTCTTCATATTGTTGGAGTTGGTTAGCCACTGCACGTACCACTGGTGCTTCGTTGTCTTTCCAACTCATTGCTGCCAATGGTGCACTCTGTACAAACGTCTGCTACACAGGTCGGAAACATTCAATTTCAGCTGCATCTACAGATGTCCGCGGGTGATCCAGGTTATGATAAATCAGCTCCCGAACAGCTAATTCCCTCAGATACTGGATACCTCTCTCCATGGTGGTCCACAGGCTGCAGGGGAATCTTGGCCAGGAGCTGCATTACTCCTCCCCCTCCTTCTGAACTGACCTTGGCATCTGCAGCCGTTCCTCACAACAGGCTGGCAAGACGCCTCTCAGGATCCTTTTTACATCTTATTCACTTCTCATCTCCTCTCCACTTCTTGCAGCCAGGCCGGGCCAAGTTGGGCCCATTCGGCTGCCCGGCGGGAGGCCAGAGGGTGAGGCCTGCAAGGCCCACAAGGCTCACACCTCCCCTCTCTGCCCTCGCTCAGCTCCTTCACATCTTCTTCCCTTTCTTTTTTCTGTTTTCCCCTTCTTAAATACATTATTGCAGAGGCATTATCATGGGACATTCTGCTACCAATTGGCTCGGCCTTGGCCAGCAGCAGGTCCGCCCTAGGCCCGGCCGAGTCCACTGAACAAAGGGGAGCGACTTCTAGCAGTTTCCTACAGAAGCTACCACCTTAGGCCCCCCCCTCACTAAACAAAACCAGAACAGGTGGCATATAATATCTTCCTTGAAGAAATACTTCACGTCTGACAGGAGTCACTCCCAGAAGCTGAGGGCGTGTGCCCATTTTTCAATCGCCCTGTCAATGTCCCCTTCCCTAGACAGGCATCTTAGCTGCCTGGTTTCCCTACCTTCTAATTCCAGGCTATGGGCCCCGCTGTCCCAGCATCAAAGCAACCAGTTGACAAGTTACTCACCTTGATGATGGCTGAAATCTTTTCGCATATCTCGCAGCTCACTCGGGGCTAGGGATCAGGTGACTACCTCTGCTTCTGCCACTCCCTGTTCTTGTGATGTCCCTGGTTCCTCATTGTCTTTCACTATGCGAACTGATTTTTTTGGTGTATTTCTTCTGTACAGGGGCAACTGATACTGGTACAGATAGGTTTTTTGTTTCATCTGCAGTACTGATTGCTGGGGTTTGAGTAGCCACAGAGCCTGTTGTGGGATTGAAGCAATCACAGTGCCCGTAATGGGGATTGGGGTAGCTGTGGTGCCTGTTGTGGGGGCTGAAGTGACTGCAGCATCTGTAGCAGGGATTGGAGTAGCCACAGCGTCTGTAGAGGGGACTGGAGCATTTGCAGCGTCTGTCGTCGAGGCTGGAGTATCCGCAGTGCCTGTGAAACAAAAAAAAAGTTCACTCAACAGTCAGAATCCAACATGACTGTTAAGCAGGTTGTCCTGGTTTCGGCAGGGATGTAGTTAATTTTCCACCTGTTATTCCATACAATCTACGTCATGCATGTGTGTATATATATATATATATACACACACAGATATAACTCCCTCAATCTATGGGCTATCCCTCCAAAGTCTGTTGAGTTCATTTAGCCCATGACTTTGGGCTCCATCTGTCATAACAGTCTTTCAGGGCTGGAGAGATGGTATGTAGTATGGGGGTTGTTGCATGCTGCATCTCGAGCTCGCAGTTGGTACATCTGGCGTGGCTGGTGTATCATGTCCATGGTCTGCGAGTTGAAGATGTTGATATCGAGGAAGTTGTTGGGTGCCAGTTCTGGTTCCATCACTGCTGCACCTTGCTCGGTTTCATCAAAGCTCATTCTTCACTGTTCAGGGTGATTCTTGCTGCAATACCCTTGATATGACATATAAGAACTATAGAAATGATTATATACAGTTCAAATTATTGGCTATTTTCACCTAGAATCAAATCTCCTTGAGGTACACATCAGACTTCCCCATCCTCCTGCATCACCCACCAAGTACATCCAGGTCCTTGAGCAAAAGCAATCCCACGGGTGAGTTTACCTTTGCCCAGGGGAGGAGTAACCCAGACTGTCTTCCCCAACATATTCCTTACATGCACCACAGGGACTTTATCACCCTCTACAGTATGTAAAAGTTCGGATTGGGCAGGGCCATCTTGATTGGTGGATCCTCGAGTGTTGACTAACCAGGTGGCTTTTGCTAAATGTTTGTCCCAGTTTTTGAAGGTCTCACCACCCATTGCTTTCAGTGTAGTTTTTCAGCAGTCCATTGTACCGTTCAACTTTCCCAGAGGCTGGTGCATGATAGGGGATGTGATATACCCACTCAATGCCATGCTCTTTGGCCCAGGTGTCTATGAAGTTGTTTCAGAAATGAGTCCCGTTGTCTGACTCTGTTCTTTCTGGAGTGCCATGTCACTGGAGAACTTGCTTCTCAAGGCCCAGGATAGTGTTTCAGGCAGTGGCATGGGGTACAGGATATGTCTCTAGCCACCCAGTGGTTGTTTCCACCATTGTAAGCACATGGCGCTTGCCTTGGCAAGTTTGTGGGAGTGTGATATAATCAATTTGCCAGGCCTCTCCATATTTATATTTCAGCCATCGTCCTCCATACCAAAGAGGCTTTAATCACTTGGCTTGCTTAATTGCAGTGCATGTTTCACATTCATGTCTAACCTGTGCAACAGTGTCCATGGTTAAATCCACCCCTCGATCATGAGCCCATTTTTATGTTGCGTGTCTTTCTTGATGGCCTGAGGTGTCATGGGCCCACCAAGATAAAAACAGTTCACCTCTGTGTTGCCAGTCTAGGTCCACAGGGCCCCTCTAATCCTGTTCATAGTGTTCGCTGCTCACTTCCTGTGAATATGAATTAGAATTCCCTTCCATAGGATCAGAGGTGAGATCAGCCCTTCTATTCTGTCTGGATAATTGTCCACTGGAGACTGGAGCAGCAATTTTCTGGGGAGAACCTCTATTTGCAATTGTTTTTGCCTGCAACTCTGCCCCTCTAGGGCAGAGGTAGGTTTCCCATCCCACTTCCTCATGTCACGAACTTGGTCACGCAAGGTAAACCACAGGGTACCCCGCCACGTGTACCATTTCTCTTGAGCAGGGAAATGTTTACTCCTAATAGCTGAAATACTGCTCTGTACGGGTGGGGAGTAGGACCTATCCTCTTTTAACTGCTGGACCTCCCGAGACAGTTTCTCCACAGCCGAGATGAGGGAAGAAGAGAGAGTGTCATCTTATTGCCAGAGATGACTAGCCAATTCATCCATTGTTGATCCCTCTCCATCTTTCCAATTCAGTACTGCCAATGAATTGGCATATGATGATGGTACGCTCCGTAGAAACTTCTGCCACATGAGCTGTGTGTACTGAAATTCATCTGGATCTTTGGGTTACTCCTCACTGTCTAGGTCACTATAAATGACTTTCAGCATGGCTAATTCCCTTAGGTACTGGATACCTCTCTCCATGGTGGTCCATTTGCCTGGGTGATCAATAACATCTTCCTTGAAGGGATATCTTTCCTTCATATTGACAGGAGTCGCCTCCAGAGGCTGAGAGCTTGTGCACCTCTTCCAATGGCTTTGTCGATGTCCCCTTCCCTAGAAAGAGATCCCAGCTGTTTAGCTTCCTTACCTTCTAATTCCAGGCTACTGGCCCCACTATCCCAGCATCGGAGCAACCAGGTGAGAAGGTGCTCGCCTGGACACCAGCCAAAATCTTTTTGTATATCTTGCAACTCATTCAGGGATGGGGATTGGGTGGTTTCAGTCTCATTTATGAGTTCCTCTTCTTCCTCCTCTGCTCTTGATGGTCCTGGTTTTTCCTCATCCCTTACTAAACGAGCTGACTTTTGCTTCCAAGATTTTTCTTCTGTACAGGGGTGACTGATACTGACACGAGTTGGTTCTCTGATTCGGCTGCAGTGCCAGTAGCTGAAGTTGGAGCAGCCGCAGTGCCTGTGGCTGGGGCTGGAGTAGCTGCAGTGCCAGTAGGTGGGGTTGGAGTATCTGCGGTGCCTGTTGCAGGGGCTGGAGTAGCCAGGGTTGATTTTCCCTCCCTTCTTCCTGAGGGTGCTGAATAATGCTGAGCAGTGTTTGACAGATACTAGCCAGTGCCCAACAAAGAGCAATAAGTTGTGCCTCTTTGGAACAGCCATGGCATTTTCCTTTCAAATATTCGATCACTTGATCAGGATTCTGTAGTTGTTCAGGAGTGTAGTTCCAGACCATTGGAGGTGAGAAGTTCTCTAGGTACCTGCCCATATTCTCCCACATGCCATGCCACCCCTGCCCCTCCAACCTCGAGGCAAATCTCCAGGTGATTTTTTTTAATAGTTGTTTAATCCTAAACAAAATCTGAAACACATTCAGGAGACATATGTCACGGCCCACTCGGGACTCGTGATGGTTCTTTTAGCGCGATCTTGAAGTGCAAAATTATGGCAAACACGCCAAAGGGGTTGGTTTCAATCAAACAGCACAAACTTTATTTTTTTGCCCGTAAAGTGGCATGCGATAGGTGAAAGGGAGTGAAAAGGAAAAAAAAGGATAATAGCTACCACCGCAGGTCCAAGGTGTCCCTATGGTCCCAGATCCAGGCAGCATCCTGCCAGTCCTCACGATCGATGTCGATGTCGATCCTTGATGGGGAGAGCTCTTCAGGGGTCTCGATGTTAGGGGACGAACTTTTATGCCAAGTAGCAAACCTTGCTCCTCCTTTACTTCGAGGATCTCTGCCTGTTCTCGGCCCTTAGGATAGAAGTGTGTTTTTTGTACATTCTAATTAGCAAAGTTCAGTTAAAGGGCACTTTCTCACCGTTGTTTTTGAGACAGCAGTTGTGATTCATCCTCCTCGATAGCAGCTGCACTGTTATCTCTGCCAGTCTTGACAACAGGGATGAGCCGTGGCACCTCCGCGCCACTCTGTCTGCCATTTCAAGGACGTTGTATATTTTGTTGTTAGGCCAGAGTCAGCCTTGTCCATAACAGTTCCGTTCTGTTCCCGGGAGAAAAAAACTGCATCTCAGGCAGGCTGCTTGCAGCAACTCATGTCAAGTTGTGAGCCTAACTTTTAGGCCAGATCAAGTCCATAGTCCACCTGGAAGTCCTCGATGACAAGGTTGAGACAATAGTGATTTTCTGACTGACCCTTACAACATAGCAATAGGAGTATGCTGGCTTGCACATCCCTAGGATATTCAAAATTATCGAAAGCTGATGTGACTAGCTTGAAGGAAAAAGGGAAGGTAAAGGAGTAGGGGAAAGTATCCTCCCCTGATTTCCCCATAGATTGGCTCTCCAGGGAGAAAAATAAAAATGTGCAATTATTAATAATTCTTGCAAAATGGCATCTGAAGTACAGAGTTGCCAGCAATGCTGAAAACAAGGACCAGACTGATTTCATGACCAGTGATGTTATCATGTCATAAGTCAGTAGTGCCCAGTACAACAAAATGAGAATTCTCATCCATTTCCGAGAAGTGATCAACAGCACCGAAGGAAATATGTGATGCAATATAGGATTTACATAACGCAACCATGCAAACACGTAATGCAACATTGTGACCAGGGACACTTAAATAAAAATAATGAGCACTTGTAACAACTTTAACACACTCTAGTCAGATCTGTTGTTACCTCAACCCTTCGAGCCCCACGTTGGGCACCAAAAAGACTGTGATGGTTTAGCCCGAGTTACCGCACAGTTTCTCGCTCCCCCTCCCCTGCGGGATAGGGGAGAGAATTGGGAAGGAAGGAAAACCCATGGGTTGAGATGAAGACAGTTCACTGGAATAGCAAAGGAAAACTACAATAATAACAGAATATAAGGATATTAAAATATACAAAGTGGACAATGTATGTTTTCTCACCACCCGATGTCCCAATGACCGATACAGCCCATCCCGAGCAGCAGTCACGGAAACGAAACTGAGCAGCAAGCAAAGGAGCAAAAGGGAGCCAGCAAGGTAGAGGGAACGATGCCAGCAAACAAGAGAGAAAGATGGATGCCAGGAAGGCAGATACCCACCCTGGCCAACCCCCACTTATCTACTGAGCATGACATTTATGGCATGGAATACTCAGTTTGGCTCAGTTATTCTGTCTGTCTTTCTCCCAGCTTCCTGCATCTGCAAATTAGCAAGACTTGGAAAGCAGGACAGTGTCCTTGGTCTCATTAACAACAACTCATATTATCAGGGTGTTTTGTCAACATTCTTCACACAAGAAATCCAAAACACACCAGCTGCTGAGAGGAAAATTAACTCCATCTCTGCTGAAACCAGGACACAGATATTCTTTATTAGCAGTGCTGGGCAGCAGTGGGGGTTGCTCCACCACGAGTGCTCCAACGAACAGGCAAAATCACAGAGAATATATGTTGCTAAATCATACACATTCAACAGAATCCCGAGAACTCATTAATATATGCAAATATTCATCTTCACATGGGCAGAGGTTCTTTCTGGTGGTCTTCGCGAGTCCTTTGGTGGTCGACAGATGAAGTAAATACTCCTCCTCACTGTGTTTGCTAGTTGAACTCTGGGTCTCTTTTCCATATAGGGTCTTGTTTTGGCTCATCGCTCTGCTTGTAAATTCCTTAAGCCCCCCTTATCTCGGTGGTTGGCGTATCCCAAGGGTATTCAAAATTCTCAAAAGCTGTTGAAATTAGCCTGGCAAAGCGGAGGAAGGTGTAAATAGATGTCCCCGTCCCCCTCGCAGCTTAGCTTCCCAGACCAAAACAAGAGGTATAATTCTGAACAGCTCCCAAGAGATGGCTCCCAAAATACGCAGATGAAGCCGCTGCTTCGCTCTGCACATCACCTGCCACCATTGAGTACAAGCATGAAACTGATCCCGTTACCAATGATCTCACCAAACCAGCCAGTGTCACATAGCACAGCAGAGCGTTACTTTTAATCCCAGAATAGGTAAGCCGTACATAAACATCGACAAACAGCATATATGGCAAGCAGAGTGTCATCCAATACAGCTCTAAAAACAGCTCTGAAAGTAAATAAAACAACATTGTGGCCAGTAATGTCCAAACCAGCATAATGAATGTGTGAGAAAAGGGCCTAAGGTTTTGCTTAAGCTATTTTGGACCCTTATCCTGAGCCATGTAGGTAACCAGGGCGGGGGGAAGGGGCAGTCCGGAAACACAGATGTGGTCAAGTAGATTGTGAGCTCCAACAAATAAAAGAGTTTGGTTCCGGGAGGGAATGTAAATAAGAAAACTTTAATCAAATATTATAATCAGTGGTGGCTGTTATATAAATTGGATGATAAGGAAAAATGGCCGAATAATGGAACTCTGAATTATAATACTTTATTACAAATTGATGCTGTTTCTTAGAAGAAATGATAAATGAGATGACGTGGTATATGCTGATATGTTTTTCATTTTAAGAAATCATCTTGAGTGGCAAAAGGAATGCAGTATAGGTTTGGCCCCTCAGGATGCCCCTTGTTTTGGCATTAGAATCCACTGGGAATTGCCAAAAGATTTGAATTAATTATTAAAAATCAGGACCCAGACTGGAAAGATACAGACATAATATTAGGTGCAATGACCGAAACTGAGAAACAGTTAATTCTCAAAACTGCACGAACTTATGTCCAGGCTCAAATTACAGCCGGAACGTTGGCAGGAGGAGTTGATCAGTATGTTCCCCTGACTGACCCAAATTGGGATCCAAATGATAATGCAGACTATCGCATATTAAAGCAATATCAAGATTGGATAAAATTTGGACAGGAGAACGCGATCCCGAAAGCTGTAAATTGGTCAGGACTTTATGCTGTGAAGCAAGGGCAAACTGAAACCCCCATGGATTTCTTAGACAGACTGTGATTGGCAATGCATAAATATACCACTTTAGACCCCTCATCTGATGTAGGGCATCAACAATCGGTATCATTGTTTTTGGGCCAGTCATCAGACGATATTAGAAGAAAGCTCCAAAGACCAAAAGAGCCTGAAGTGTGGGATTTGGAGAAGTTAATTGAGGAAGCCTGGAGGGTGTATAGGAATAGGGAAAATAATGGTAGGAGAAAATTAAGTGGAACAATAGCCACGGCAATAATCGCAGCATTAGGACAAAATGTGGGACCCCAGAGACTCCCTGGAGGCAGAGGTAGAGGAAGGTCTCCTGTGAGAGCTCGAGGGGGTTTCCAAACAACATTGCAATCAAACCAGTGTGCTTACTGTGGAGAACAAGGGCATTGGAAAAGGGAATGCCCTAAACTAAGAAAAATAAAGCCTGAAGAGATTGCTGAAGTCCAGTGATGGGGACCTGGGGAACCTACCCTAACAGATCCACTGGTTAAATTAAAGCTATGGAACCAGAATGAGGAGGTAGAATTTTAAATAGATATGGGTGCCTCATATTCTGTATTAAATCAAGAACTAATATCCATAGGTCATGATTTCATAACTGTAATAGGAGCCACTGGCCACAGAAGGCGGCTTTCTTTCTACAGCCAATTAAATTCAAGATTTGAAAACAAATGGGGATACACAAATTCCTTTATTTACCAGGATCTCAGAAACCTTTACTTGGACGGGATTTATTAGAGCAATTGGAAGCACAAATAATTTTCAAAAAGGGTAAAATAGAATTCAAAGTAAAAGATGATCGATTAATGGAAGTCTTACGTTTGGCTATGATTCAAATTGAAAAACAAACTGAGGGTACTCCGAAAACTGGAGAAATCCTAGATCAAGTGTATCCAGGGGTATGGGCTTCTGGGATTCCTAGTAAAGCAAAAAATGCTGTACTGGTAAAGGTGGAATTAAAACCTGGCTCTAGTACAGTTAAAATAAAACAGTATCCTTTAAGACTGGAAGATCAAAGGGATATAAAAGAAATAACTAAAAAAAAAAATCTTTGACTTTGGGTTACTGTCGTAGTTCAGCCCCGATCAGGACCACACTACTGATCGA
The DNA here is from genome assembly GCF_036417535.1 of Chlamydotis macqueenii. Taxonomy (NCBI): domain Eukaryota; kingdom Metazoa; phylum Chordata; class Aves; order Otidiformes; family Otididae; genus Chlamydotis; species Chlamydotis macqueenii. Next base: position 49,905,570 of record NC_141592.1, read on the forward strand.
ATGTGACTCAGAATATGATACCCCAATTTTACTGGTAAAGAAGCCAGATGGGAAATACAGAATAGTACAAGACCTAAGGGCAATAAACAGAATTGTGGAAGATCTATATCCAGTAGTAGCAAACCCATACACCTTATTAACTAGCCTGGAAGAAACATATGAATGGTTCACAGTATTGGACTTCAAAGGTGCATTCTTTTACCTCACCTTGGCCCCTGAGAGTCACAATCTATTTGCCTTTGAATGGGAAAACCCGATTCCGGATGTAAAACTCAGCTCACTTGGACAGTACTACCCCAAGGGTTTACAAAATCCCTGAGTCTATTCAGACAGGTGTTAGAACAAGTGCTAGAGGGATTTGGTTGAGCCCCAGGGACACAATTACTCCAGTACATAGACGATTTGTTAATCTTAGGGGTAAGAGAGAAGGACGTCTGGCAGACAACAATTAATTTGTTAAACTTTTTAGGAGGAAAAGGACTGGGAGTATCCCAGACTAAATTACAGCTTGTGGAGAAGGAGGTAAAATATTTGGGACATTTAATTAGTGAAAGGAAAAGGAAAATAAATCCAGAACAAATTTCTGGAATTGTTGCAGTATCACTTCCCAGGACAAAAAGAGAGATTAGGAAGTTTTTAGGCCTCCTTGGGTACTGCCAATTGTGGATTGAAAATTTTAGCCAGAATGTAAAGTTTTTATATGAGAAACTTCAAGGGGAAAGTGGGAAACCTGAATGGACTGAGGGGGAGCGGGAACAGTTTGTGAACCTAAGAAAATTATTAATTCAGGCACCAGTGTTGGCACTCCCGTCCTTGGAGAAACCTTTTCACCTCTATGTAAATGTGGAAGATGGAGTGGCCTATGGGGCATTGACTCAAATATGGGGAGGACAAAGACAGCCTGTGGCATACATCTCAAAAATGTTAGATCCAGTTTCTCGAGGATGGCTTACATGTGTACAGGCAGTAGCAGCCACAGCTCTTTTGGTGGAGGAAAGCAGAAAACTGACGTTTGGGGGAGCATTGATCGTGTTTACCCCACATGCAATTAGAACTATTTTGAGTCAAAAATCGGGAAGGTGGTTGACTGATTCCAAGATATTAAAATACAAAGCAATCCTGATGGAAAAAGATGATTTAGTGTTAACAGTTGATAAAAGTTTGAACGCCTCCCAGTTCCTGTATGGAAAAACTGAAGAGGGAGCTCCAGAACATAGTTGTTTGGATATTATTGAATATCAGACCAAAGTCCGAGAACCCCACTGTCTGAGGGGAAATGTCTTTTTATAGATGGATCCTCGAAATACATTAATGGAAAACGTCCTAGTGGTTACGCAGTAGTGGATGGTGAACAAAATAGCACAGTAGAAAGGGGAAGGCTACCTAGTAATTGGTTGGCCCAAACATGTGAACTATATGCCTTAAAGCGAGCTCTGGAGTTGCTCTAAAGAGAAGAAGGGGCTGTTTACACTGATTCCAAGTATGCTTTTGGGGTGGTACATACCTTTGGAAAGATTTGGAGAGAGCGGGGACTTATTTCCTCTCGAGGAAAGGAGTTAGTACATGAGCAATTGGTATTAGAAGTATTAGAGGCCCTGGGCCTACCAGAAGAGATTGCTGTAGTCCATATAGCAGGACACCAAAAGGGTGGGACTCTGGAGGCAAGGGGGAGTAGACTCGCTGATGAACAAGCCAAGGAAGCAGCCTTGGATAGGGGAACTAGAATGCTCGCCTTAGTGCCTGGAAATAAGGAAACTCCATTAAAGGTTCCGGTGTTTACCAAAGAGGAGGAAGAACTCCTACAAAGGATGGGATGTGAAAAGACTCAGGAAGGAAAATGGCTCCTACCTGATGGGGGACAAATGCTAAATAAAGCTATAGCTAGAGAAATATTAATCAGGTTACATCAAGAGACACACTGGGGAACCCAGGCCCTGTGGGATCAGTTTTTAAGGACTTATGGCTGGGTAGGAATATACACCATGGCTAAACAAGTAACTGAGCGGTATCTAATTTGTCAAAAGGTAAACAAAAGGGTAATGAGAAAGGTTCCAAGTGGAGGAAGAAATGTAGCCCTTTGACCTTTTCAAAGTATACAGATAGGCTATACTGAACTCCCTAGAATACAACGATGGAAATATTTACTAGTGATAATAGATCATCTCACCCACTGGGTGGAAGCCTTTCCTACTGCAACTGCCACAACCTCAAATGTAGCTAAGATTTTGTTGGAACAAATCATCCCTAGATATGGCATAATAGAAAGAATAGACTCTGACAGAGGAACTCACTTTACTTCAAGGATCTTACAAAGTGTGTGTCAGGCCTTGGGAGTACAATGGGACTTTCATACATCATGGCATCCTCAAAGTTCTGGGCGGGTTGAGAGAATGAATGCTACTCTTAAAATGCATATCACTAAATTAATTGTTGAAACTAGGTTACTATGGACCAAATGTTTACCTCTGGCACTGTTAAGAATTAGAACCACCCCCAGAAAAGACTTGGAAGTATCTCCTTATGAAATGTTTTTTGGCTTACCTTATTTGGGAAGAGAGGAGGGGTTACCAATCCCTGAGATAAATGATCTGTATCCTAAAAATTGTCTGTGTGCAGGAACTCTTTCTCTTATTGACCTAAGGAAAAAAGGGCTATTGTCTCAAACAGCACCCCTGAACTTCTCTATACACCAAGGAGATTGGGTACTGGTGAAGTCCTGCAGAGGTGATGCCTTGACCCTGACATGGGAAGGTGCTTTTCAGGTGTTCCTGACCACAGAAACGGCTGTCAGAACCAAAGAAAGGGGGTGGACACACATAGCCAGAGTCAAAGGACCAGTGGAAACACCTTCCAACAACTGGACTGTGATGCAGGGAACTGACCCTCTTAAGTTAACTTTTAAAAGGTAAAATCCAGAGAATTGTACATTTCACCCCGAGAATGACCGTGAGCCAATTTTATTGTGAAATGTAACGACAAGTAGAGGTTGTTCGGATTCTCTGCAGAAAAAGGGCAAAAACCACAATTCAATAATAGGTGATTTAAGTAAGGAAGGGATATTGAAGATACAAGGAAGATTGTGGGCCACAGTGTCTCTATGTAGTCAATGTAATCAATGTAATCCCATTATCGTGTCCCATTGTAAGGATTGTCGGAAAAATGGGAGACTAGATACACAGAAAGGACATTCCTGGTGTTGCCGGGGGTGTTGGCAGTGGAAGACAGTGGAAAATTTAGATACAGACTTCCACTACCTCCTGTGCGCAGGGCAAAGAATTCCGCAGGCATAAAAGAGGACAGATCAAGGGCAAGACTGGATTAGCCTCTCTATTTGCCACTAAGAAGACACCTATACCCTACTGTTGGCTGCAACCCAACAGGTATGGGAAGTGGAAATATATGCTATACCAGACCTTGGTCTAACATAATTTGGGTCCTTTGCGTATGCCTGAACCTCTCAACAGCCTTGCCCTTCTTTACAGAATGTTATCAAACGGTCCATTGGGGAAGAGGATCTGCTTATGGCTTTACATACCACACCCACATTCACTCAAAATGTTATGATGGCTCGCCTCAAGAGTGTAGTGAGTCAGGACAGACCTATTGGAAAGTTAAAAACAAAGGAACTACTTATGGGAGTCATGGCGGACAAATATGCCCTAAAGGAGAGCCATGGGTTTGTTTTAGTAAAATGGGACAATGGGGCATGTCAGATGGAAGGGGATACCAGCACAAGCCGTGGTTGAGCTAATTACCAATCAGACCGCTTCAGCATTGGAATTATTGGCCAAGGAACAAACCCAAATGAGGGGGGCAATTTATGAAAATCAACTGGCCCTAGATTACAGTGGGCATGCCGTGCTTGATATAGTGAACAACATCAGAAAACTGGCTCATGTTCCAGTGCAAAAATGGAAAACAATATTAGACCAAGATTGGTGGGAAGGATTAATGGGAATATAATGGTGGAAAAAGGTGGGATTCTTTTTGTTATGCATGCTGACTGGTTTAATATTTCACCCCTGTCTTACAAGACTTATTACCATGTAGTAGAAGGAATGCAGATAACCAATATGTTGACAAACCCAAAGATGACAACAGCTCAGAAAATCATGGTTCTGAAGAGAAGAGATTGGAAGCAGGAAGAACGAGACGAGAAGCTGCAATTAATTCTGCATAATTTAGAGCGAGAGTGTGGGCTTCAGCAAAAACAGAAAAGAAAAAGAAAGAGGGGGAACTGTGAGAAAAGGGCCTAAGGTTTTGCTTAAGCCATTTTGGACCCTTATCCCGAGCCATATAGATAACCAGACCCTTATCCTAAGCCATGTAGATAACCAGACTCTTATCCTGAGCCGTATAGATAACCGGGGCGGGGGGCAGTCCGGAAACACGGATGCGGTCAAATAGATTGTGAGCTCCAACAAAGAAAAGAAAAAAGTAAAAGGAGACAGACAAATAGGGTGATCAGGGGAAGGGTATAAATACTGTAACTCTGAACTAAGAGGGGTGCCTCTGCTCTAAGATGCACCTGACTCAGATGACTCGCAAATAAAAGATACTTTGCTCCTGTGACTTTGTCCTCTGCAAATTATTCATGGTGAGCGGTTGTTTCTCACAAATGCTTGTAACAAATGTGCTTACAACACACTATGTTCAAACCTGTCCTTATCTCAATCCTTTGGGCCTGACCAGGGGCTCGAACCTTGGATACTCAGATTAAAGTCTGATGACCTCTTGACTGATCTAGTGAGGCCCCTTTGTGCCCCATGTTGGGTGCCAAAAAGACTGTGGTGGTTTAGCCCGAGTCACCACGCTGTTTCTCGCTCACTCTCCCCTTCCCCAGTGGGATGGGGGAGAGAATTGGGAAGAAAGGAAAACTCGTGGGTTGAGATGAAGACAGTTTACTAAAATAACAAAGGAAAACTACAGTAATAACAATATAAGGATATTAAAATATACAAAATGAACAATGCATGATTTCTCACCATCTGATGTCCGAATGACCGATACAGCCCGTCCCAAGCAGCGATCATGGAAACGAAACCAAGCTGCAAGCAAAGGAGCGAGAGGGAGAGAACCAGAGAGAGCAAGTGATGCCCCCACCACGGGCAACCCCCCTGGTCTAGTGGAAAGTGTCCCTGCCCATAGCAGGCGGGTTGGAACTAGATGGTCTTTAAGGTCCCTTCCAACTCAAACCACTCTATGATTCTATGACTTCTTATGTGTAATTTATAATAGTGATGAAAATTACCCTGACATTTGCCTATTCATTTATTAAACCCTGTGAGACTATTACATTTTCTAGCCATTCAAACAGAAAGCCACGCCATTTCTCACACATTCCAAATGGAGCCAGAAGATGCTGGGAACACATCAACTACAAGCAAGCCTGCAAGCATATTTCCTCCAAAATGTGTTTTCCTTACATTAAGATGGTGTGAAGATTTCTAATTCTTGCAGAGAAACAAAAACAGTCTGTAAAAATCCAGCAACTCAGCAATATTTCAGCATTGTGATCTGAGTCAAAAAGAAAATACAAAAGGCCAGGCACCTTTGCATGGAAATGAGCGCACCAAGTGCGATGTGCAGGGATAGTACACAAGGATCTGAAGGAAGGAAGCTAAGGAATGGCAACAGCATCTGCTGTTTGAGGTATACAGATGTTATACAGTTGGAAGGAATAACCAAGTCCTGTCCCAAGTAATCATTTTCAAAGTAGACCACTGAGAAATTAAACAGAATTGCTGTATACACAAAAGGCACCAGTCTGGCATCAGCAATAAGACTGTAAAAAGGCAATAGGTGAATACTTACTTTTCAGTGAAACACAGGCAAATACAAAATATCAAAATACTATAATCAACTGGTGGGTGAGAGGGAAAGTTACAAAACATAGGAGAAGCCAGAAAACAAGGGCTTCACAACTAGCACACTGATAGGATATAAATCCAGAAATGTGTTTTGACTCTACTGTTACATGACATAAACGTTGAAAATTAAATATCAGTATGAGGTGATTCTTGCTAACTGTAGAACTGTAGTCACATAGGTTAAATCTTCATAAAATTTGTTTGTTCCTAAAGGGAGTGGGACCCTAGAGATATTATAATACGCATTTGTTAGAAGCTAGCCTAGCATATCTTTAATACAATGGTAAGTCCCAAACACCCCAAACACCACCTGTAAAAATAGGCCCTGAGCCATCATTTTGGAGCCAGGAAAACCAAGGAGCAACGTGACCTGTTCTCAAGACCATATATGGAGATTTTGAGGAAGAGTTCGATCAGTGAATTTGAGGAGAGGGCGCTCCAACGACCACCAAAAGACCCTTGACTCAAAAGACTGGGCATGCACAAGTGGGTGGGGAAATGATGTAATGATTTATCGGAAATTGATGTTTATGTATACTATTTCTTGGAAATTTAATGCATATGTATAATTAATGTGTATTTAACCTGTGCTGTTAATCGAACAGGTGCGCACGCTAGGTGGAGCGATCCCCTGTGCGCCCAGCGCTGCAATAAAGGAGTGCCTGCTTCTTAACTTCTCATTGCTGTTAAGGAGTTTTATTCCAGATTTTGGTAACACTACTGTGCGAGATAGCAAGGAATGTGCAAAAGATTTCTTCCAAGCATCACAGATACCTCAAGACTCTGTCAAAAGCTTGGAAGAAACTTTGCCTTTTATCAAAGATTTTTTTCTCTTCACTTTTCCTGCTCAACAATAAGTGCCAGTAAATAAGAGAAAGGGACAAGAATTAGTGGATACAGTATGTCCCTATCCATACAAGGAGACTAATACTGTTCGGCAATCTTGCTGGCAAAACAGCCAAAAATGGAACATGAAAAATAAAAGGTATCATCTTACTCTTAAATATGGCCGTTACACGTCTTGGCTAAAGCACTGGAGCAGGATACTGTGAAAGGTATGCCCTGTGTATTTCTGTACTGCATATTCATTCCTGCCCTTCGTTTTACTACTTATTGGAGACTGGTTTTCTTAGGGTCTTATTGAAGATGTAGCTGGATAGATATCCCACTGAAAAGAAGAATTATCAATGGCTTTTGCCTGCCTGCACCCAAGCTTTCCTTCTTCTTTTGGGTTTGGCTGGAAAGGATCTTGTAGCTTAAGAAGCCACTCTTAAGGTCACATGCAAAGGCCACTTGCACAGAGGGACAGAAACAGTCATAAGCAGAGTTTAAAGCACTTTTCCTACTGGAGGGCTCAGGAGTCTTCAGGTCAGCTGGAACACCAGCACAAGTTTGACCCCGGGAAAGGTGTATTTGAGTGCTAGGACTTGTCTGCATTACCAGCAGTGGTAAGATGATGCTCTTAGCAGGAAATAATAGCACCAAATAATAATAATTTGGAATATGCGTTCTCCAGAAACCCACAATGCTCAGGAACGCTTGCGTTTCCTTTTTGTCAGTCGGTGCAGCCATAGCTGTTATTTTGTTGACCACATCCATTGGAATGTGACAACGTCCATCTTGCCATTTTACTCTTAAAAACTGGATCTCTCATGCAGGTCCTTTAAGCTTACTTCATTTTTATGGCAAACCCAGCTTTCAGGAGGATTTTAATTATTTTCTCCCCTTTTTGAAAAGCTTCTGCTGCTGTATTGCCCCACACAATGATGTAATCAATGTACTGCAAGTGTCCTGGAGCTCCACCCTTTTCTAATACAGTCTGGATCAGTCCATGGCAAATGGTGGGGCTGTGTTTCCACCCCTGGGCAGTCGATTCCAGGTGTACTGGATGCCCCTCCAAGTGAAAGCAAACTGTGCCCTGCATTCTGCTGCCAACAGGATTGAGAAAAACGCGTTGGCAATATCAGTGGTGGCATACCACTTGGCTGCCTTGGATTCCAGTTCATATTGAAGTTCTAACATGTCCGGCACAGCAGCACAGTGGTGGTGTAACCACATTCAGGCCACAAAAGTCCACTGTTAATCTCCACTCTCCACTTGACTTTCTCACTGGCCATATGGGACTGCTGAAAGGTGAGCGGGACTTGCTGATCACTCCCTGGCTCTCCAGTTGTTCTGGTTTTGTTAGTGAGGGGGGGCCTAAGGTGGTTGCTTCTGTAGGAAACTGCTAGAAGTTGCTCCCCTTTGTTCAGTGGACTCGGCTGGGCCTAGGGTGGACCTGCTGCTGGCCAAGGCCAAGCCAATTGGTGGCAGAATGTCCCGTGATAACACCTCTGCGATAACGTATTTAAGTAGGGGAAAACAGGAAAAGAGGAGGAGGAAGATGTGAAGCAGCTGAGCCGGGGGCAGAGAGGGGGAGGCGCGAGCCTTGTGGGCCTTGCAGGCCTCACCCTCTGGCCTCCTGCTGGGCAGCCGACTGGGCCCAACTCGGCCCAGCCTGGCTGCAAGAAGTGGAGAGGAGATGAGAAGTGAATAAGATGCAAAAAGAATCCTGAGAGGCGTCTGCCAGCCTGTTGTGAGGAACGGCTGCAGACGCCAAGGTCAGTGAAGAAGGAGGGGGAGGAGTAATGCGGCTCCTGGCCAAGATTCCCCTGCAGCCTGTGGTGACGACCATGGTGGAGCAGGTTGTCCCCCTGCAGCCCATGGAGGTCCACGGAGGGGCAGAGATCCACCTGCAGCCCGTGGAGGACCCCACGCTGGAGCAGAGGAGGAATGCGAGGAGTTCTTCCCCCGACGATGACACAGCGGCATAAAACATCGCATGATGAACTGACCGTGACCCCCATTCCCTCCCCCCCCCCCCGCCGTGCCGCTCGGGAGGGGAGGTAGTAGAGATAATGTTAAGCCCAGGAAGAGGGAGGGGTGGGGGGAGGTTATCTTGTTCCCTGTCTCATTCTCCTGCTAATTTTAGAAATAAATGAGTGTTTTTCCCCAAGTCGAGTCTATTTTGCCCATAACGGTAACTTTAATGATTTCTCCCTGTCCTTATCTCAAACCGTGAGCCGTTTTACTTATATCATATCCTCCTATTCTCTCGGAGGGTTGGGGGAGTGAGAGAGAGACTGCATAGTCTGGTCCCGATCGGGGCTGAACTACGACACCAGTCAATGTCTCAGCTTCTGAATGGGGATCAGGGAGTCTTGGTTGGTGCAATATTGCTGCCAGTGCACAGTTGTAGTAGCAATTGGCACCTGTTGTTCTTCAACCTTCAACAGCCCAACAACAGAAGGATCCTCTGACAGACCAGGCAAGGTGGACAACTGTACATTTTCCTCCATCTTCAAAGCACCTACGCCAAAAGCCCACCGGTATCCTTTCGGGTCCTTGAAATACCCCCTTCTGAGGTAATCTATACCAAGAATGCATGGAGCATCTGGGCCAGTCACTATGGGGTGCTCTTGTCACTCATTCCCTGTTAGACTCACTTCAGCCTCCAATACAGTCAGCTGTTGGGATCCTCCTGTCACTCCAGAAATACAAATGGGTTCTGCCCCTTTATAGCCTCATGGCATTAGGGTACACTGTGCACCAGTGTCTACTAGAGCTTTAAACTCTTGTGGGTCTGATGTACCAGGCCATCGGATCCACACAGTCCAATATAATCTGTTGTCCCTCTCCTCCACCTGGCTGGAGGCAGGGCCCTGTAATCCTGGCCACAGTATTCATTGTTCTTTTCTTTTAAATATGCACGAGAGGTCCCTTCAAGAGGGTCAGAACTAAAGCTATTCCTTCTACTCTGCCTATTGGTGACTGGTGCAGCAACTTTCCAGGGAGAACTTATTTGCAGTTTTTTTTCCACGCAACTCATGTACCTATGCCTCTAGGGCAGAGGTAGGCTTCCCATCCCACTTATTCATGTCCTCTCCTTGGTCACGCAAGGTAAACCACAGGGTACCCCACTGCATGTACCGTCTCTCTTGAGCAGGGAAACGTTTACTCCTAATAGCTGAAATATTGGATCATACCAGTGGGGAATGGGACATATCCTCTTTGAATTGCTGGAACTCCTGGGACAGTTTCTCCACAGCCAAGACACAGGCCCATAGGGAGGAAGACAGGCTTTCCTCATACTGCCAGAGTCGGCCAGCCAGTTCATCCACTGTTTCTTCCTCTCCATCTTTCCAGGTCATAACTGCCAATGAGTTGGCCCATGAAAGTGATGCACTTTGAACAAACTTCCACCACATTGGTCACGTGCACTTGATCTCATCTGGATCCTTAGATAACTGCTCGTTGTCCAGGTCATCATAAGTCACCTCCAGCACAGCTAACTACCTCAGGTACTGGATGCCCCTCTCCATGGTGGCCCACTTGCCTGGGTGACATCTTACATCCTCCTTGAAAGGATACCTCTCCTTTACACCTGACAGGAGTCACCTCCAGAGGCTGAGGACTTGTGTCCCTTTTCCAACTGCTTTGTCAATGCCCCCTTCTCTAGAAAGGGATCCCAGCTGCCTAGCTTCTCTGCCCTCTAATTCCAGGCTACTGGCCCCATTATCCCAGCACCACAGCAGCCAGCTGACAATGTGGTCCCCAGGATGACAGCTAAAATCTTTTCACATGTCTCACAGCTCACTCGGGGATAGAGATCAGGTGCCTACTGTCTCATTTAGGAGTTCTTCCTCTGAGGAAGAGGAAGGGCCCGCCTGCCGAGTTCTTCTTTGGCATGAAGCAAATAAATCTTCCTCTTTTTCCTCCTGCTCCCTTCTAGAAGGGGCTTCTTCATCCCTCACTAAACGAGCTGACTTCCTCTTCCAAGCCTTCTTGTATGCAGGGGCAACTGATACCAGCACAGGTTCACCCTCTGATTCGGCTGCAATGCCTGTTGCTGGAGTTTGAGTACGTACATTGCAGGTCAGTTTGTTCTCCCTCATACCATGCAACATATTACTATCGTGCCTTAGGGCAAATCTTGGGAGGAGATTCCCAAAAAGTGTTTTTGCAACCCTAGACAAGACTTGGTACACATTCAAAACACATTACAACAACATCACAGTGGCTTGAATATCACCCACATATTCAGAGTTCAGTGAAAGAATTCAGGAAGTCATCCACATAAGAATACCAATTTATCTTATTGATATCACGAAGTTATAGATTGATATTGCGTAGTATAATAAAAGGGTAATTCTCATAGCCGGCTCTCTTGCCAGCAAACCAACCCAGGACGCACCGGAGCCCCGCCCCGGGGAAAGCAGGGCATCACATGGACACCGCCCAGCCAAGCCTTCAATTTAATGCTGCGCAATACAGGGTTAAATACCCGTACAGCCGCTACAAACGCGAACACACCCACCCCCTGCGCCCATGGACGTATCCGCGCTCTCCACGCACGGGAACGCACTTGCCCCTTGCACTCATGGACTTATACGCGCCTAGCACACGAATCGCCGCAGACCACCCCTCCTGCATACATGCAGCCCTGCTAACCTTACCCCACAATTCCCCCCCTCTATGCTAAATCATCCTGGTCTAATGGCTGGTACCCTGGGGCGGATGCCGCCATAACATAGTTGATCATGGATAGTCGCCTAGTGACCCCTTAATCATAGCATGCAAGAAAGGTAACAATAACAGAAACAAACAAAGCATTATCAAAGCAACTGCTAGGATCATCAAACCTATAGACACAATATTTCTTAGCCATCTAGGTAAACCGAACAGGTCTGAAAACTACCCCCAGTCCTTTAGGGCTTTGACGTTGAATACTAACTGGGTAGCATGCACACACGTCTTCTCCAAGGCCGAGGAGGCTTTCTTGCTGAAGTCCAAACAGCAGTAACCCTGGAGACCTAGGACTCCCTCTAGGTCGCTGCAACCGATGCCAGGCCTTGCAAGGGCATAATCTAATGCCAACTTCATTTGTGTCAGTCCTTCGTTGCGTGCTGCTAAGGCAGTCGCCAGTTCAGATATGGCGAGGGCTGTGCGGTTGGCATTCCCAAGAGCCCAACAGGCCACGCGCTATGCAAACCTGAGTAGAGTCGGCGCAGTTCATGAACTGCTCCCAGAAATTAGTCGTTATCACTGCCATTGGAAGACTCACAATCAGGATCAATCCCACTAGGGTGAGCTGGAGAGCGCCGCGCTGCTCGGTCACCCTGCTGATCCTCCAGCCACGGCTGTACCAACCGGGCCGGGATCCATCAGGTCCCCGCACCTGTGGAGATACAAGCATACCCTCATCCCCATGTTAGCAAATCAGTGGGACCTTCCCAACGTGGGTTTTCTGGCAGGTGGTACCAGACCTTTGGGAGTGCCTTGCCCCCAAACAGCGGCTGATGCGAGGAAAAATGGTTTTGGATAGGGGAAATGGATTGGGGGTCAGTGAAGGACATATGATTCAGTACTACAAGCGCTTTATCGACTAAGACCTCTGGCGAACCCCTCTCTCCCCCCTCTCGTAAGCACGTTAGCTCTGCCTTCGGGGTTCCATGCACATGTTCTACAATCGCCTGCCCGGTGCTGTTCAGAGGAATGCCAAACATATGGCGGACTCCCCACATCTGCAGGAAGTGACGAAACGCCTGTGATCGATAATTTGGCCCATTGTCAGTCTTTATCTCCCGAGGTACCCCTAGGTAGGCAAAAACCCAGTTCCTGTGTAGGATCGATTTCTGCGTTGTGGATGTCGTGAATGGACACGCGAAGAGAGCTCGGGAGCAAGTGTCAACCGCAACATGAACGTATTTGAGACGACCAAATGGCACATACTCTGTGATATCCACTCGTCATACCTGGTTCGGAGCATACCCCCGGGGTTAATGCCTGGGTAGTATAAGGGCTGGTTCGGCTTTGCTGCTTGGCATGCTGGACAGGCTGCCACTATAGTCCAAACTTGTGAGGTGGGCAGTCGGAACTGACGTCGTATGGCGTGCACACCCTGATGTAGTATTCTCTGTATCATTTTGCAGGCAGGTGACCAAGCACGGAATGTTCATGATTATACCTAGTATGATGCCTAGTATCACAATTCCGATTTTAACCAAGGACAGCAACCACCCAGTTATGCCACACACAAGCTTAGCCAATAAAATTACTGATCACACATTATACATATTCATGACTGCTAAGCAAAACTAAGTTTCACTACCTTCTAGTAATTTTCCACCACAGCATTCTTCTATTACAGACATAACAACTCCAGTAACTTTCTTATCTACAAGGCCAGTTACTAGTTTTTTGTTTGCAAATTTTTTTCCTTTCCCTTTTTTTTTTTTTTGGTAACTGTTCGTACAACAAAGAATTATTAATTTCCTTTAACATTGCACATTCAGTGCATTGTATTACATTGACCACATAGGCAGATTCAGAGACAATATTGAGGGATTAATCTTTCCACTTATACAAAGCTCGTACCACCACTGCAAGTTCTACAATTTGGGTTGAACCTTCTACCAATTGTACGTCATGATGCCACTTATCATTTTTCTTCCACACAATTACAGATTTGTGTGTTTTTCCTGATCCATCTGTAAATATTGTTAAGGCATTTTTTATGGGAGTGTAACTCATCTGAGTTGCTGGATACAACATTAATTCTCCTAAAAACTGCAACATTGGTTGCTTAGGCACATGTGGGGTAATGTTAGCAGGGCTGCATGTATGCAGGAGGAGCGGTCCGTGGTGATTCACGCGCTAGGCGCGGCTAAGTCCATGAATGCAGGTGGCAGGTGCATCCACGTACGTGGTGGGCACGGATAAGTCCATGAGCGCAGGGGTCGGGTGCGTAGAAAAACATTGAGTATAGTAGAGGGGTCGGCGCGGAAAGCGGAGTGTCGTGGTTTTGTTTAGTGAGGGGGGGCCTAAGGTGATAGGCTGAAAAGGGGATGGGTAGTGGATTAACGGATTGGACATTGATTGCTAAGAATTGCGTATTGGAAGGGGTATTTCTAGGGCCATCAGATGGAGATGGAGGTATAATGGTGTGCCCAGTGACACAGGGGCAGCAGGGTCGGAAGTGGAGCCCGTTGGATTACAAGTTATTCAGGGAATGGCAGAAGGCGGTGAAGGAGGAAGGTGTTAATGGGGTGGCGGCTCGAGCTTTCTTGGATGTGATCTGGGCAGCAAACCCGCTTCCTTTTGATTGTAGGCAGCTGGCTAGAGCGGTTTTTACAACCCCCCAAATGGTGCTGTGGGAGGCTGCGTTAAAGGAGGAAGCGGACAAGGTGGTTTTAGAAGCTTTAGATCCGAATCACCCCTTGCACGGGATTAGTGTGGAAAGGATTCTAGGGTCAGGTAACTTCACTGATCTGGCCGCACAGGCTAATATGCGGGGCAGGGATATCCACGCCGCTGCGCAGGTGGCGTTCGCAAAAATGGGTAAATATGTGGGCAAAAGGCAGCCGTACACTCAGGTGAGGCAGGGCGTAGGGGAGTCGTATACCTCTTTCTTGGAAAGGCTACAGAAGGCGATTGAGAATTCCGATTTGCCAGAGAATGTGAAACCTATAGTCGCGAAAGAGTTAGCTAAACAGAATGCAAATGAGGTAACTCAACAAGTTTTGGCACAATTGCCTGGGGATGCAGGTGTGGCGCAGATGATGAAGCGGGTTATGGAGGCAGAAGCCTTGCAGCAAGCAAAACCACTCATTGCAGCAGTTTCCGCTATGCGATCACCCCCCGCGGGCCCCACCTGCTTTGGTTGTGGGGGTGTAGGACATTTCAAGTGGCAGTGTCCTTCAGGGACTGATCAGGGGGTAGAACCTACAGGTGGCCAGAACAGGAGATGTTTTCGATGTGGGCGGGGCGGACATCTTGCCAAACAGTGTCTGCAGCCACTCTTGGCCAGAGGGCAGTCAGCTGAGCCAGGACCGCCGCCGCCGCCCGAGGCTCGGCGGTGGCTGCCCCTCAGGCGAGCCCGGTGTCAGGAGAAACGGCTGTGGGCGGGCTCGCCCGGTGACTCGGCGGATCCAGGTATATGCTTCCGAGATGTCCAGCAAGCTGAAAAGCCATCCTGCTGAAAATGGAGAGCATCCCAAGAGAAAAACGGAAAACGGAATGGACAGCATGGCTGCCTCAGCCCTTAGCACCTACACCCCAGAAGAAATGGTACAGCAGATGAAGGAGCTCATCACTGAGAGCAATGAGTTAAAAGAAGCCATGAAGTTGCATAACCAAGCTATGAAGGACCGGTACGAGGAACTTTCCATCTGTCGAGAGAAGCAGAAAGAAGAACGAGGATTTTATGAGTTAAAGTTTAAGGAAGTTAAGCAGTGCTTGCTAGACAAGTGCATGGAAAATGAAAAGCTACAACAACACCTTCAGAACTTAAAGGAAAGAGGAGGAGCTGAAATGGAGGGCTGCATGGCTCCTGAGAAGGAAATGAGGCAGCTGATATCCCAGGTGCACCGGCTCCAGGCTGAGAAGGCCAATATGCTAGGCATCATTTCAGAACTGCAGGTCAAGCTGAACATCTCAGCAGAGGATTCCTTTGTGGAGACTGGGATGAAGGAAGGAGAAATAAATAGAGCTGCAAAGGAACATCAAGAGAATAGTGGTGAATTGACCAGTAACATTGATATCTACGGCAGGAGCAAAACTGCCGACGAATGAAAGAATCTGCAGTCTGAGGAGCTAATTGTAAGCCAACTGCTCTACTGCCTTAGAAATGAAACTCAGAAGAGGGAAGAACTTGAGAAGGAGCTGCAGAATCACAAAGAGAGACTGTCAAAACTGGAGAAGAAAACCAGCAACTGCCTGAAGAGTGGGACACAAACTGAAGAGCAAGCAGAGGAGAGTTCAGAGGCTGTTGGCAGTGAAGTAGAAACTCTGAGTTTGGAAGCTTGTGCTCTGTTTAAAGAGCTTCAGGAAGCCCATGAGAAGGTAAAAGAAGCAGAATTGATTCAGAAGCAGCTTCAAGAAAAGTGCCAAGTACTGGAAAGAAAAAGCTCAGCTGCTGCATCAGAACTGGAGGAGAAGCAGCAGCTAATATACACCATCAAGAAGCTGGAACTTCAGGTGGAGAGCATGCAGGCAGAGGTCAAGCTGGAACAAGCCAAGGCACATGAAGAAAAGGCGAGATATAGTAGTTTGCAGGATACAAATAGCAAACTCCTTCCTGAACTCACCAAGGCAATGAAAACCATTGATGAAATGAAACTCAAAGAGCTGCACAGAGAGGATAAAGTTGTGGTGGAACAACTGAATGCAAAGGTGGAGTTGGCAGAACAAGTGCCTGCGGCAAAGCAGCTCCAGATAGATGAAATGAAGCAAATAACTGCTAATTATTTGTTATTGACTGTGCCTTTTGATTTGAAAAACATTTATTTTTTTCGATGATGCTTTTAATTTAATTACTTGGGAAACACACCCATCAGTTTACTCGGGAATACAGCATAAGACTTTTGGCTATGTACTTAATAGAACTATAGATGAGTGGTTTAAGAAAATTTCAAATTTCGTTTTGGAAATTTCAACTTTAGGCTAGAATGATTCAGCATAGAGGGGGGAGGTGGGGAGAGGTTGTCTTGTTCCCTTTCTCACTGTCCTGCTTTGGTTTTGGTAATAGATAGTTTTCCCCAGGTCGAGTCTGTTTTGCCTGTGACGGTGGCTTTAAGGATCTCTTGTCGCGGCCGCCGCCAGGCGCCTCCCCCACCCCGCATCCGGCGGGGCGGGGGCAGCTTACCCAAAACCTGCCCTGGTTACAGATACTCCCGTCTGAGTTGACCAGTTTCAAAAAAAAAAAAAATGTTGGAGTGAAAATAAGAATCTGGAAACAGGTAATTGGGAAGGACCATTCCCTCTTATGATGTGGGGGAAAGGATATGCTTGTGTCTCTACAGGAGCAGTGAACAAGTGGATCCCTGCACGATGGGTACGACCAGCGCTCCAAGCTGCCTTGCGTTCGTCGGATTGTTAACAAGCTGTGTGGCAGCTCCATGGACATCAGTCACGGAAAGAACAAACGTGTGGGTAACTATGGCTGGTGCCACAGGGTGGGGCGCCATTTGTCTGTCTGTGTCATCTTCAAATAAGCCTTTCAGAACATGTTTGGTCAGCCTGCCAGACAACGGTAGGATGGCAACTATGTGTAAAACAACAGCAGCCGCAAGTGCTGAGTGCTAAATTACAAAAGATGGAACTTTTGGGGTCACTAAGGATGGACTTCTGCCTACTATCTTTAACTATTCAGGAGCTAATGTTACTAGAGGGGTAATGATTGTAAATGCTTTAAGACCTATACATTGCAACATATAAAAATCCAGACAGCGTAGAAGACCTAAACGAAGTACACATAGCTTTGAATCTGATTGCCAAGATAATATAGAGTTTTGGAAACCAAGTGAAATTATTGCTGCTTCAGTCCTTGCACCTGGTGTGGCAAGTGCCCAGGCGTTAGCTACGCTAAATAAATTGGGCTGTTGGCTTGCTAAGCAAACGCATACAACTGCATTGGTACTATCAACGCTGTTAACTGATGTAGATTCTATACACTACACTACTTTACAAAACAGAACTGCTGTTAGCCTGCAGAGCACATATTTTACAGGCCTTGTTGTGTGCGCTGGCCACGTGTGCAGCAACGTCTAGTCAGTACTCTTTCACTGAATCTGCTGAGGGTATAAACAGGGGTGGCTCGGAGCGGGGGAAAGGGGAGGGACCCGGAGCACACTTTGTTAACAACAGGGGATGCCCTGAAGGTGCTGCGCCTGCCTCCTTTCTCTGCTCTGACCCAGCTGATCATCATCCTCTGCAGGCTTCTCTTGCCAGCTAACCTACCCCGCACGCACCGGAGCCCCGCTCCGGGGAAAGCAGGGCATCACACGGATACCGTCAAGCCAAGCCTTCAATTTAATGCTGCGCAACACAGGGTTAAATACCCGTACACCCGCTACGCACGCGAACGCACCCGCCCCCCTGCACCCATGGACCCATCCATGCCCGCCACGCACCTACCCCTACACTCCTGGACTTATCCGTGCCCACCACGTACATGGACACACCTAACCCCTGCACTGATGGATTCATCCGCGTTCAGTGCGTGAGTCGCCACGGACCGCCCCTCCAGCGTATGTGCATCCCTTCTAACGTTACCCCACAATTCCCCCCCTCTATGCTAAATCACTCTAGTCTAATGGCTGGTACCCTGAGGCGGATGCCGCTATAACATAGTTGATTACGAATAGTCGCCTAGTAACCCCTCAATCATAGCATGCAAGAAAGGTAACAATAACAGAAACAAACAAAGCCTTATCGAAACAACTACTAGGATCATCAAACCTATGGACACAATATTTCTTAGCCATCTAGGTAAACTGAGGAAGTCCGAAATCTACCCCCAGTCTTTTAGAGCCCTGACGTTGAATACTAACTGAGCAGCATGCGCACGTGTCTTCTCCGAGGCCAAGAAAGCATTTTTGCTGAAGTCCAAACAGCAGTAGCTTAGGAGACCTAGGACTCCCTCCAAGTCACTGCAACCGATGCCAGGCCTCGCAAGGGCATAATCTAATGCCAACTTCATTTGTATCAGTCCTTCGTCGCGTGCTGAGTAAAGTTGATGTAGTTCGTGAACCGCTCCCAGAAATTAGTCGTTATCACTTGCATTGGAAGACTCATAATCAGGATCAATCCCACTAAGATGAGCTGGAGAGTGCCACACTGCTCGGTTACCCTGCTGATCCTCCAGCCACAGCTGTACCAACCAGGCTGGGATCCATCAGGTCCCCGTACCTGTGGAGATACAAGCATACCCTCGTCCCCATGTTAGCAAATCAGCAGGACCTTCCCAACGTGGGTCTTCTGGCAGGCGGTCCCGGACCCCCGGGAGTGCCTTGCCCCCAAACAGCAGCTAACATGAGGAGAAATTATTTTGGATAGGGGAAACGGGCTAAGGGTCAGCAAAGGACATATGATTCAGTACCACAAGTACTTCACTGACCAAGACTCCTGGCGAACCCCTCTTTCCCCCCTCTCTGAAGCAGATTAGCTGTGCTTTCAGGGTCCTGTGTGCGCGTTCTACAATCACTTGCTTGGTGCTGTTCAGAGGAATGCCAAACATATGGCGGACTCCCCACATCTGCAGGAAGTGGTGAGATATCTGTGACGGCCCACGGTCAGTCTTTATTTTCCGAGATATCCTAGGCAAATAAAAGCCCAGCTCTGGTGCAGGATGGATTTTGTGTTATAGACGTCGTGAATGGACACACGAAGAGAGCTCGGGAGCAAGTGTCGATCGCAACATGAATGTATTTGAAACAGCCAAACAGCACATAGTCTGTGATATCTAGTTGTCATACCTGGTTCGGAGCATACCTCCGGGGTTAACGCCTGGGTAATATAAGGCCTGGTTCGGGTTAGGTGCTTGACATGCTGGACAGGCTGGCACTACAGCCCAACCGTGTGAGATGGGCAGTCGGAACTGACGTCGTATGGCGTGTGCGTTCTGATGTATTATTCTCTGTATCACTTTTAGAGACAGGTGACCAAGCACAGAATGTTAATGATTATACCTAGTATGATGCCTAGTATCACAATTTTGTAGCTAAGGATAGCAACCACCTAGCTATGCCCTACACAAGCTAATAAGATTACTAATGACACCTTATATATATATATATAAAAAAAAAACCCTAAATTTCACTATTTTCTACTAATTTTCTATTATGATATTCTCTATTACTACAAACATAATAACTTCAATAACTTTCTTATCTACAAAGCCAGTGACTAATTTTTGCAGGCCTCTGTTGAAACAAGCCATAAATTCCATTAACAATGTCTTGTATTTAAAGTTCCCTTCTCATTCCATGTCTTTCTCCCAACGACTATGATTGTATCCCCCTCCCAAGGTCAGTGTGTTTTCACTGACCTACATCTCCCCTTGTTTGTTTACGAGAAGAGGCTTGTTTCAATGCTTTATCTATTACAATCTGCACACATTTCATTACACATAAAATACAAATTAAAATACATATATAAAAGCATGAATGAGTAAAACATCTTACGTCTATTTGTAATAAGCTTCTATCAATGTAACTTTTTTTTTTTTCATATTCATGCAGCAAAACTCATCAAAATCTTGACAATCATGACTTTGTTATCTACTGTTACCAACCCTACTATGCTAATAACACCACCGCCAAGCAAGAGGATAATTATCAGCTGGGTCAGAGCAGAGAAAGGAGACAGATACAGCACCTTCAGGGCGTCCCCTGCTATTAATAAAGTGTGCTCCGGATCCTCTCCCCGTCCCCGCCCCGAGTCACCCCCGTTTTATCCTCAGCAGATTCAGTGAAAGAGTAGCCACTAGACGTTGCTGCACGCGTGGCCAACGCATACAACAAGGCCTGACCAGACATTGCTGCATGTGTGGCCAGCACATGCAACAAGGTCTGTCAAATATGTGCTCTGCAGGCTAACAGCGGCTCTGTTTTGTAAAATAGTATAGCGTATAGAACCTATATCAATTAACAGTGTTAATAGTACTGATATAATTGCATGTGTTTACTTAGCAAGCCAAAAGCCCAATTTATTTAGCATAGCTAATGCCTAGACACTTGCCACATCAAGTGCAAAGATTGAAGCAGCAATAATTTCACTTGGTTTCCAAAACTCTATATTATCTTGGCAATCAGATTTAAAGCTATGTGTACTTCGTTGAGGTTTTTATGCTGTCAGGATTTTGATATGCGGTCGCATGATTACACCATGCTGTGCCATTGCAATGTATAGGTCTTAAAAAGCATTTACAATCATTACCCCTCTAGTAACATTAGCTCCTGAATAGTTAAAGAAAATAGGCAGAAGTCCATCTTTACTGATCCCAAAAGTTCCATCTTCTGTTATTTAGCACTCAGTACTCACGGCTGCTGTTGTTTTACACAGAATTGTCGTCCTACCGCTATCTGATCTGGCAGATTGACCAAGCATGTTCGGAAAGGCTTATTTAAAGATGATATAGACAAACAAATCATGTCCTGTTCTGTGGCATTAACCATAATTACCCACACATTTGTTCTTTCTGTGACTGATGTCCATGGAGCTGCCACACAGGTTGTTAACAATCCGACGGACGCAAGGCAGCTTGGAGCACTGGTTGTAGCCATCGTGCAGGGATCCATTTGTTTACTGTCCCTGTGTTAGTGATTTGAAAGAGAAACTTAACACATATTTAATGGGATATTATCACGTGGGGAAGATTCACTCAGGCATCAAAACATGCATCTGAACCCTTTACTGCTGGACAAATCCATTTAGCAGGCACCCATCGAGGGCCACTCGCAGTTTGCACACATGCATAACCTCGGCCCACTTGCAGTAGTGGTACTGGCCCGTGCCATTCTAAAGTGACCGGGTCACGGAAGCACACTGGAGCTTCCGCTAAGCGGGAAGACAATGTAGTCGAAAAATGCTGGGAAACTGGGGATATCTCTGTTCCAGTCATTTGATTGATTACTACCAGAGCTCTTGTTAGGAACTCATAATGCCCCCCAGGGGACACTCTCTCCCCACCACTAACCCGATCAAGCTGACGCTTGATTGTTTGACGTGCCCGTTCCTCTATAGCTTGGCCACCACTATTGCCTGGGATGCCAGTACAGTGTTCCACTCCCCAGTTCTGTAAGAAATTGTTATACAAGCTGCTTTTATAGCAAGGCCCATTGTCTGTTTTTATCTGTTGAGGCACCCCCAATGTAGCAAATGCAGCACAACAATGTCGGATAGCAGCACGTGCATTAGTTTTGATTTCTGCGGTAGCATGGATGCAACCGCTACAAGTATCCACACTTACATGAAGATATTTAAACCGTCCGAAGGGGGGATATTCTGTAATATCTTGCTGCCAGATCTGGTTTGCTTGAAGGCCCCGCGGATTAACACCTATTGCTATGGAAGAGGTAGATTTGCAGCTAGGGCAAGCAGCGATAATTGCTCGCGCGTCCGCTAAGGACACTTTGAAAGTTTTGGCCAGAGCTCGAGCCCCTTGATGAAAGAACTGATGAGATAACTGAGCTTGTTTTAGAGCAGGAACCCCCACCGCTGCTATCTGTACCAGAGTACTTGCGGCCTCGTCTGCCTGATGATTACCCTCTGTAATAGCCCCTGGTAACGTGGTATGGCTATTAACATGCGCAAAAAAAAATAGGTGCAGTACGCTGTTCTAGTGCATTTTGAAGCAGTCGTGCTGGGGCTGTAGTTCCGGGCAAACTAAGTGTACAGCGGAGAGCTAATCGGTAGCAATACTCACTGTCAGTCACAATATTTATGGGGATATTGATCCATTTGTGTATGGCATGCGTTATTGCTTGTAATTCCAAGCCCTGAATAGAGCCCTCTGCCTTCCAAACTTGTGTGTGCCAAGTTCCTTGGTTATACCAAGCAATAGCTGCTTGCTGAGTCCGTCCGGAGGCATCTGTGAATACAGTAAGTCCCTGCACTGGGGTCATTACAATTGGGCTAACTGGCAGTACTGTGACTGACTCCAATGCCTTTAGCGCCATGCATGGCCGGGCTGGACGGATGTCACCAGAAAAGTGTGCTAGCGCCCCCTGAATGTTGGTATCCATCATCATTAAATTTTCTAATGTTGCCGCATTGTTGATTGTTGGAATCATCATGGCAAATCGCTTACTGTCATCAGGGTGCAATGGTATGGAGAAAAAGCAGTCCTTAATGTCTATGACCGCTACCGGCCAGCTGTCCGGTAACATGGACGGCCAAGGCATACCTGGCTGCAGTGGTCCCATGTCTTCCAGTACTGCATTCACTGCTCGCAAATCATGCAAAAATCGCCAAGTTCCAGACTTCTTTT
Organism: Chlamydotis macqueenii; assembly: GCF_036417535.1. NCBI lineage: Eukaryota > Metazoa > Chordata > Aves > Otidiformes > Otididae > Chlamydotis > Chlamydotis macqueenii. Next base: position 49,928,250 of record NC_141592.1, read on the forward strand.
TTATCAGAAACACTGGACAATTCCAGGGGCTTATTGAGTGTATCAAATGTCCTGCTGCTACTTCCCTATCTACTAGCAAATTTAATTGATTCAATTTTTCTTCAGTTAGCGGCCACTGATCCACCCATACCGGGTTGTCGGTTAACCATGTCATTCTAATGTAGGGTTTTTCTGGATCAGTGGCCTCCACTAAAAAGGCTTTTCTATGCTGAGCTGAACTTTAAGAGATTGCAAAACGTCCCGACCTAAAAGGGAAACAGGTAGATTATTCAATACGTACGGTCGTATAGTTGTCTCACCTTTTTCTCCTCTTATTGAGAGACGTGCTGGGTATTGGCTCCGTAATGCTCTCTGACTGCCGCCAACACCTTTCAATGGGGTGGCCACTGGGGCTAAAGGAAGCTCCTTTGGCCAATCTGTCAGAGAAATTACCGTAACGTCTGCTCCAGTGTCTAACATGGCTTCAAAGCAGTTTGGTGGCTGTTGGTCTGCTTCCGTGGAAGGGTACCTGTGTGGACGTAGCTCGCACACGACTACCGGGCGTGTTGAAAGATCAAGTAATAAACGGACAAAAGTCGACCCTTTGGGCAAATATACGGGCATCTCGGACACCGGAGTAACACACACTGTGTTTTCCCCGTTTTGTGTCTTCATTTCTGGCACCACCTCCACCCCCAACTGTTGTGCCCCTGCCCCTACTATTATTCCAGGTGGTATTTTTTCGTCAATGCGTACATAAGTAGGGGCTGTAATCCACAAACCTTCCGCACAAGTTAGTTGTACTCCTGAGTGGGACCCGACAGCAGGGCCCGCCCCTCTCTGTTTAGAAAGGTTAGTGGGGGCGTTTCTTTGCCTGGCGTATCCCTCCGCCCCCGTAAGAGACCGCGCCTCCCGTTTCCCTGCCCCTGTGTCACTGGGCACACCATTATACTCCCGTCTCCGTCTGGTGGCCCTAGAGAAACTCCTTCCAATACGCAATTTCTAGCAATCAGTGTCCAATCTGTAAATCCACGAGTCATCCCCTTTTCAGCTGCTGCCTCCGCCTTCCGCGCCGACCCCTCTACTTGATGTAATGTTTTTTCTACATCTGACGCCAACCGCGTGAACCTTCGGATTAAAGCGTGCACTACTCCCACTTCAGTGGCCCCCTCCCTTCCTTTTTCAGTCCATGAATCATTAGGGAGAGATGGTAAATTGGTCTCATCCTTCTGCAAATTTTCTAACGGTGGAGCTGATGGGGCAGAAGGAGAGACAGAGGGCATTTCTGTATCCTCGCATTTGGGGGGTTGTTTTTTCAATTCTGGCTCTTCCGGCAAGGAAGGCATGATACACGGGGGAGTACATCCAAATTCTACCATCCCTTTACTATCCTTGAAGGCTGCCGGCCGAACCGGGCAGACCACGGGAGCGCCACCCCCCTTCCCCTCTGTGCCGTCTCGAGCCCCTTCGTCCCCCTCCCCCTCTGCCTCCGGGGGCCGCTGTTCTCCCTTGATTGCAGCTAAAGTTGTAAGCCACAATTCACGCTCCTCACGAGCCTTAGTCAGCAATCTTTTTACTGAACCTAACGTCTGCAGCCGCGTCACCACACCCCTCGCTCCGACCTCCCCTTCTTTCTGTAACTCTTTTCCCGCCGCCTGTAACCGCGCCACGTCCATCACCTCTCCTGGCTTGTTAATCAAGCCCCTTTTCTGCATCCATAGGATGAACTCCGTCAACGGTGCCCTATGCACCGGACAATGTAAATCTTTACCCAACGCCTTTAATACCTTCACTGTATCAGAGATGGATGCCATCTTAACAGCAGGCAGGCACGACCGCCGCGCGGCCCCAGCTCAAAACCGTCCGGGCCTGTCACACGTCGGGGTCACCACTTGCAGGCTTCTCTTGCCAGCTAACCTACCCCGCACGCACCGGAGCCCCGCTCCGGGGAAAGCAGGGCATCACACGGATACCGTCAAGCCAAGCCTTCAATTTAATGCTGCCCAACACAGGGTTAAATACCCGTACACCCGCTACACACGCGAACGCACCTGCCCCCCTGCACCCATGGACCCATCCATGCCCGCCACGCACCTACCCCTACACTCATGGACTTATCCGTGCCTACCACGTACGTGGACGCACCTGCCCCCTGCACTCCTGGACTTATCCGTGCCCACCACGTACACGGACACACCTAACCCCTGCACTGATGGATTCATCCGCGTCCAGTGCGTGAGTCGCCACGGACCGCCCCTCCAGCGTACGTGCATCCCTTCTAATGTTACCCCACAATCCTCCTGCTCGGCGGTGTCTTTGGCGTAGTCGGGTTGGTAACAGAATAGATCAGTAATAGATTTTATTACCAGCATAAAATCATGGTTGTCAGGATTTTGATGGGCTTTGCTGCATGAATCTGTCTGATCATTCGGAATCTATTCACAAAGTATTCAAAACTTGCAAAAAGGAGTACAAAAAACTGCAACAAAGTAATGATTTTGATATATTCAGAAATCTTTTTGGTGGATTGATAAAAAGCTTATTAAAAATAGCTGTAGGATGCTTATTCATTCCTTTTAGATATGTATTTTGAGCTGTATTCTGTGTGTGTGTGTGTTGAAATATGTGCAGACTTTAATAGATAAAGCGTTGAAACAAGCCTCTTCTCATAAACAAAGAAGAGGGAGATGTGGGTATTTCTTGAGCCAGTACGGTGTCAGTGAAAGCAAACTGACCTTGGGAGAGGGATACAATCATGCTCGCTGGAAGAAAGCCATGGAATGAGAAGGGAAGCTTTAAGATACAAAACATTGTTAGTAGAATTTATGGCTTGTTTCAACAGAGGCTTGCAAAAAACTAGTCACTGGCCTTGTAGATAAGAAAGCTACTGGAGTTGTTATATCTGTAATAGGAGAAAAATGCCATAGTAGAAAATTACTAGAAGGTAGTGAAACTTAGTTTTGCTTAGCAGTCATGAATATGTATAACGTGTGATGAGTAACTTTATTGGCTAAGCTTGTGTGTGGCATAACTGGGTGGTTGCTATCCTTGGCTAAAATCGGAATTGTGATACTAGGCATCATACTAGGTATAATCATGAACATTCCGTGCTTGGTCACCTGCCTACAAAAGCGATACAGAGAATACTACATCAGGGCGTGCACGCCATACGACGTCAGTTCCGACTGCCCATCTCACAGGCTCAGGCTGTAGTGGCCGCCTGTCCAGCATGTCAGGCAGCAAAACCGAACCAGGCCTTATACTACCCAGGCATTAAGCCTGGGGGTATGCTCCGAACCAGGTATGACGAGTGGATGTCACAGAGTATGTGCCATTTGGCCGTCTCAAATACATTCATGTTGCGGTTGACACTTGCTCCTGAGCTCTCTTCGCGTGTCCATTCACGACATCCACAACGCAGAAATCCATCCTACACCGGAACTGGGCTTTTGCCTGCCTAGGGGTACCTCGGGAGATAAAGACTGACAATGGGCCGAATTATCAATCACGGGTATATCACCACTTCCTGCAGACGTGGGGAGTCCGCCATACGTTTGGCATTCCTCTGAACAGCACCGGGCAAGTGATTGTAGAACGCACACACAAAACCCTGAAAGCACAGCTAACGTGCTTACGAGAGGGGGGAGAGAGGGGTTTGCCGAGGGTCTTGGTCGGTGAAGCGCTTGTGGTACTGTGTCCTTCGCTGACCCCCAATCTGTTTCCTCTATCCAGAACCATTTTTCCTCGTGTCAGCCGCTGTTTGGGGGCAAGGCACTCCCAAAGGTCTGGTACCGCCTGCCAGAAAACCCACGTTGGGAAGGTCCCGCTGATTTGCTAACATGGGGATGAGGGTATGCTTGTATCTCCACAGGTGCGGGGACCTGATGGATCCCGGCCCGGTTGGTACAGCTGTGGCTGGAGGATCAGCAGGGTGACCGAGCAGCGCGGTGCTCTCCAGCTCACCCTAGTGGGATTGATCCTGATTGTGAGTCTTCCAATGGCAGTGATAACGACTAACTTCTGGGAGCGGTTCATGAACTGCGCCGACTCTACTCAGGTTTGCATAGCGCGTGGCCTGTTGGGCTCTTGGGAATGCCAACCACACAGCCCTCGCCATATCTGAACTGGCGACTGCTTTAGCAGCGCACGACGAAGGACTGACACAAATGAAGTTGGCATTAGATTATGCCCTTGCGAGGCCTGGCATCGGTTGCAGCGACCTAGAGGGAGTCCTAGGTCTCCAGGGTTACTGCTGTTTGGACTTCAGCAAGAAAGCCTCCTCGGCCTTGGAGAAGACGCGTGCGCATGCTACCCAGTCAGTATTCAATATCAAAGCCCTAAAGGACTGGGGGTAGTTTTCAGACCTCTTCGGTTTACCTAGATGGCTAAGAAATATTGTGTCTATAGGTTTGATGATCCTAGCAGTTGCTTTGATAATGCTTTGTTTGTTTCTGTTATTGTTACCTTTCTTGCATGCTATGATTAAGGGGTCACTAGGCAACTATCCATGATCAACTATGTTATGGCGGCATCCGCCCCAGAGTACCAGCCATTAGACCAGGATGATTTAGCATAGAGGGGGGGAATTGTGGGGTAACTTTAGCAGGGCTGCATGTATGCAGGTGGGGCGATCCGCAGTGATACGCGCGCTAGGCACGGATAAGTCCATGAGTGCAGGGGGCAGGTGCGGTCACGTGCGTGGCGGGCACGGATGGATCCATGGGCGCAGGGGGCGGGTGCGTTCGCGTGCTTAGTGGGTGTACGGGTATTTAACCCTGTGTTGCGCAGCATTAAATTGAAGGCTTGGCTTGGCGGTATCCGTGAGATGCCCTGCTTTCCCCAGAGCGGGGCTCCGGTGCGTGCGGGGTAGGTTAGCTGGCAAGAGAGCCGGCACTTAGACTACAGAAGACTAATGCTGACTAACAATAAAGGTCTCCGAGCACCATCCCTGGAGTCCGTGATTTACTGCCACACATATTTATTTGCCATGTTGGCATACTGGGAGCTTTTCTTCAAGCTCTAACTTTTAAAATCTTTAATTTACCTGAGAAATCAGCTTTTAGTATCAAAAAATACACTTTTATCCCTGTTCTGGTTTTGTTTAGTGAGGGGGGGTCCTAAGGTGGTAGCTTCTGTAGGAAACTGCTAGAAGTTGCTCCCCTTTGTTCAGTGGACTCGGCCGGGCGTAAGGTAGACCCACTGCTGGCCAAGGCCGAGCCAATTGGTAGCAGAATGTCCTGTGATAACGCCTCTGCGATAACATATTTAAGAAGGGGAAAACAGAAAACAAAAAAGAAGAGAAGTTTTGAAGACATTGAGCGGGGGCAGAGAAGGGGAGGCGCAAGCCTTGTGGGCCTTGCATCCCTCACCCTCTGGCCTCTTGTCGGACGGCTAACTGGGCCCAACTCAGCTCGGCTGCAAGAAGTGGAGAGGAGATGAGATGTGAATGAGATGTGAAGAGATCCTGAGAGGCGTCTGCCAGCCTGTTGTGAAGAATTTTTCTTGTGAGAGGAACAGCTGCAGACGCCAAGGTCAGTGAAGAAGGATGGGGAGGAGTAATGCTGCTCCTGGCAGAGATTCCCCTGCAGCCTGTGGTGATGACCATGGTGAAGCAGGTTGTCCCCCTGCAGCCCATGGAGGTCCATGGAGGAGCAGAGATCCACTTGCACCCCGTGGAGGACCCCATGCTGGGGCAGATGGATGCCTGAAGGAGGCTGTGGCCTGTGGAGGGCCCACTGGGGCAGCTGTTCTGGAGGGACTGCACCCCGTGGAAGAGATGACCCATGCCAGAGCAGGGGAGTAATGTGGGGAGTTCTTCCCCTGACCATGAAGCAGCAGCGTAAAACAACGTGTGATGAACTGACCACAACCCCTATTCCCTCTTCACCCCTGTGCCGCTCAGGGTGGGGAAGATAGTAGAATTAAGCCTGGGAATAGGGAGGGGTGGGGGGCTGTTATCTTGGTCTCTATCACATTATACTGCTTTGTTTTTAGTAATAAATGAATAGTTTTCCCCAAGTTTAGTCTGTTTTGCCTGTAACGGTAACTTTAAGGATCTCTCCCTGCCCTTATCTCAAACCTCGAGCCTTTTTTTCTTATATTATCTCTCCCTATTCTCTCGGAGGGTGGGGGGAGTGAGAGAGAGACTACGTAGTCTGGCCCCGACTGAGGCTAAGCTACGACAATCCTTGTTGATAAAAAGAACAACTCAACATATTTGAACTCTGAAGGTCCTGAAAATAGAAGGCAAATAGAAAATATCCAAAATTTATTTATAGTTTCATGATTTTTGAGCCAGTCTCATGACTTCTTAATATTTGGGACTGGCAATTTTGAATTCTACTGGCAGTGAAGAAGGTTACTCTTTCTATGCGTTCAAATCATTTTTTTACTGCATGTAACTTTGCATTGAAGTGGAAATGCCAATATCAGAGAAAAGAAACCAGGGAAAAAGTAGCATAACTTCACAGTTAATTGATCAGGTGAAAATGCAAGATGGGATGCAATTATCCTTTTTCAGTCTGTAAAGGCCAGAGAACTCAGGTGAAATACAATGGTGCAAGTGGGAAGTCAGCAGCTGTGAAGACTCAGTTCCTGCAGTAGTCTGACAATGCTAGATGTCCTTAGAATTCAGGGTACAGCTTGTTGTGATTTAACCTAGCAGGCAGCTAAATACCACAGCCGTTTGCTCACTCCTCCCCTGCAGTGGGATGGACAAGAGAATTGGAAAAAAGGTAAAACTCATTAGTTGAGATAAAGACAGTTTAATATGACAGAAAAGTAAGGGATAATAATGATGATGATAAATGAATATACAAAACAAGTTATGCACGATGCAATTGCTCATCACCTGCTGATCGATGCCCAGCCAGTCCCTGAGCAGTGGCCACCACCCCCCAGTCAACACCCCCAGTATATAAGTTTAGCATGACATCATATGGTATGGAATATCCCTTTGGCCAGTTTGGGTCAACTTTCCTGGCTGTGCTCCCTCCCAGCTTCTTGTACACCCCCAGCCTCCTCGCTGGCAGGGCAGTATGAAAAGCAGAAAAGTCCTTGACTTAGTGTAAGCACTGCTCAGCAATAACTAAAACAACAGTGTGTTACCAACATTGTTCTCATCCTAAATCCAAAACACAACACTATACCACAGATAGTGGAAAGCTTGGCGGATGAAGTTGCCAAGCCACTGGCTATCGTATTTGAGAAATCGTGGCGGTCTGGTGAGGTCCCCGATGACTGGAAGAGAGGAAACATAACCCCCATTTTTAAAAAGGGGAGTAAGGAAGACCCGGGCAACTACAGGCCGGTCAGCCTCACCTCCGTGCCTGGCAAGGTCATGGAGCAGATTCTCCTGGAAACCATGCTAAGGCACATGGAGAGCAAGGAGGTGGTTGGTGACAGCCAACATGGCTTCACCAAGGGCAGATCGTGCCTGACCAATTTGGTGGACTTCTATGACGGGGTAACAGCATCGGTGGACAAGGGACGGGCAACGGATATCATCTACCTGGACTTGTGCAAGGCATTTGACACTGTCCCGCATGACATCCTTCTCTCTAAACTAGAGAGGCATGGGTTCGATGGATGGACCACTCGGTGGATAAGGAGTTGGCTGGATGGCCGCACTCAGAGAGTGGTGGTCAACGGCTCAATGTCCATGTGGAGACCGGTCACCAGTGGCGTCCCTCAGGGGTCCGTGTTGGGCCCGGCCCTGTTCAACATCTTTGTCGGCGACATGGACAGTGGGATAGAGTGCACCCTCAGCAAGTTCGCCGATGACACCAAGCTGTGTGGTGCCGTCGACACGCTGGAAGGGAGGGATGCCATCCAGAGGGACCTGGACAGGCTGGAGAGGTGGGCCCGTGCCAACCTCATGAAGTTCAACCAGGCCAAGTGCAAGGTCCTGCACCTGGGTCGTGGCAATCCCAGGCACAAATACAGGCTGGGCGGGGATTGGATCGAGAGCAGCCCTGAGGAGAAAGACCTGGGAGTGTTGGTAGACGAGAGGTTCAACATGAGCCGGCAATGCGCCCTTGCGGCCCAGAAGGCCAACCGCATCCTGGGCTGCATCAAGAGGAGCGTGGCCAGCAGGTCGAGGGAGGTGATTCTGCCCCTCTACTCTGCCCTGGTGAGACCCCACCTGGAGTACTGCGTCCAGTTCTGGAGTCCCCAACACAAGAAGGACATGGACCAGTTGGAAAGGGTCCAGAGGAGGGCCACAAAGATGATCAGAGGGCTGGAGCACCTCTCGTATGAGGCCAGGCTGAGAGAGTTGGGGCTGTTCAGCCTGGAGAAGAGGAGGCTCCGGGGAGACCTGATAGCGGTCTTCCAATACCTAAAGGGGGCCTACAGGAAAGATGGGGCGAAGCTGTTCAGTAGGGCCTGTTGTGATAGAACAAGGGGTAATGGGTTTAAATTAGAAGGAGGTAGGTTTAGATTAGATATGAGAAAAAAATTTTTTACAATGAGAGTTGTAGAGCACTGGAACAGGTTGCCCAGAGAGGTGGTGGATGCCCCATCCCTGGAATCGTTCAAGGCCAGGCTGGATGGGGCTCTGAGCAACCTGATCTAGTCAGGGATGTCCCTGCTTCTTGCAGGGGGGTTGGACTAGATGACCGTTGAAGGTCCCTTCCAACTCTAACTATTCTATGATTCTATGATTCTATAGTAGGGAGAAAATTAACTCTATCCTAGCCGAAACCAGGACACAGCTCAGGGTGATCAGGAGTCCCTGTTGCTGCTAAATCTGCCTAGCCTGAAGAAAAGACAGAACGATTTAAAGCAAACCTCCTCTTTCTCCCACCAATGTGTTTCCTGCTTGGAGATGGTGACTGGAGTCGGCTATTAGATTTTTGTTAGCCAGCCTCACTCTTTGAAACTGAAGAAGAACAATTTAAAATGTAAAAAAGAAATTTTACTCTCAGTAGCTGATGTGTTTTGGATTTCCTATATGAAGAATGTTGATAAACACACTGATATTGCTAGTTGTTGCTAAAGAGACCAAGGTCACTGTTGGTGCATCGATGTTGGAGCATAGTCCAGTTGTTAGAACATAGTCTCAGACCCTACCACATGCTAGGCAGAGCGCCAGCTGTTGTTATCATTTCCGTGCTTTTATACCCATAGGTCCTCTAACCACCACCAGGTCTCCCTTATCTTTTTCCCACCACCAGGTGTCCTCGATCTTGCTTTCCTTATCTTAGAAAGTCCCTTATTTCTCAATCCCATGGCTTCTGATATTCGTCGCCCCCAACAGGTCACTGTCTGGCTTCCCAAGTTTCACTGATGTGCAGGTGCAGGAAGCCGGGAGGGATATAGCCAGAATAGTTGATCCGAACTGGCCAAACTGCCATAAACGTCATGCTCAGTACTTAAGTGGGGAGGTGAGCTGGTGAGCTCTCTCTTTTTTCCTCTCTCTATGTATTCTCAACCCAGGAGTTTTCTCTCTGGCCCAAGTTATCAATCAGTGCACCACAGTATGGCTGAATTTTGCTCTACCTGGCCCCTGGACTCAGAATTATCAAGCCATTTCTTAGTAAATGCAAACTGCTGCTTAATTCTCGCTTCAGAAAAAACATAAAAAATTATTCTACATCATGTATCTCTGTAACCGGTTCGTAGGATTCCTATGCACAAAGTTCACCCAGGATATGATATTTAAAAGCACAACAGTATTTATTGCTCTGTTATAGCCTTGCATAAGCAGTTACCAGCATAAGCAGTTACAGTTCCTAGCATAAGTAGTTACTAGCACATTGTTTTCCCTTTGTGAGAGTCTTACCAACCCAACTAAGCCAGAGACACTGCCGAGCAGGAGGATGATGATCAGCAGGGTCAGAGCAGAGAAGGGAGGTAGGTGCAGCACCCTCAGGGCGTCCCCTGTTGTTCATAGAGTGTGCTCTGGGTCCTTTCTCTCTCCCTCTGCTCTGAGCCGCCTCTGTTTATGCCCTCAGCAGATTCAGTGGAAGAGTACTGACCAGGTGTTGATGCACGCGTGGCCAGCGCATGCAACAAGGCCTGCCAAGTACATGCCCTGCTGGCTAACAGCGGTTCCCGGATAGCAGTAACATACTGCTCAATAACGACCCTCCTAGTTCCCCTCTCTGAGATACCAACCCTCCCAGCTCCCCTCCCCAAGGTCGCGTTCTCACAGCTGTGTGCAGCTTGTAATATCCCACAGTGGCCCTACATGGACCATCACTGAAATCCCTCACACATGCCACCGCGTGGTCCGTAGTTGGGACACTGTGGTATTCCACAACCCGTACTCTTAAGTGGTGTAAAGCTGTATCAACAATAGTCCACAACAATAACTGTTTTAACCAACCCCACCCCCATGTCCATCCAGCAAACAGGTTCCATCCAGTTGCTTCCATTAATTGCTGGTTCAATTGGCATATCTCTTGCAATTGTGCATGGATGGACTTCGAGTGGTCACTTAAGTCCACGCAACACAAACCATCTAAGTCCTCACATCCACGTCCATGAGCTAGGAGTAAAAAGTCAATAGCAGTGTGATTTTGAAGCGTAGCATGGCGTATACTATCTACATCAAGTAACAAATCAGAAAAAGCTATACTAGTAGCATTACTAGTAGATTTGAAATAGGTACAGTTGTCTGCGTCCAATGTTCCCAGGATTTGAAGTTCTTGTGGGGGTAATGTAGGTGATTTACCCAGATACGGCAGCCAGCTGTCCCACTGGTTTATAAGTTCAGGCAACCCCTGGTGTTTTTACGAGTTCGGGCAACTGTGTAACTGTGTCGGTGAACTCACTTGCGGTGAGGGGTACTCCTACCAAGCTCGTAGTAAATGGGTTCCGGGGAGTCACTGTGCTGAGACAAAGGGTATCTTGTTCCGTTACCTTTGCCAGTGTGTAAGGGTCGGTCAGAAAATCAGTATTGTCTCAACCTTGTCATCGAGGACTTCCAGGTGGACTATGGACTTGATCTGGCCTAAAAGTTAGGCTCACAACTTGACATGAGTTGCTGTGAGCAGCCTGCCTGGGATGCAGTTGTTTTTTTTTCCTCCCGGGAACAGAACGGAACTGTTATGGACAAGGCCGACTCCGGCCTAACAACAAAATGTACAACATCCTTGAAATGGCAGACAGAGTGGCGCAGAGGTGCCACGGCTCATCCCTGTTGTCAAAACTGGCAGAGATAACCCTGCAGCTGCTATCGAGGAGGATGAATCACAACTGCTGTCTCAAAAACAATGGTGAGAAAGTGCCCTTTAACGGAACTTTGCTAATTATAATGTACAAAAACCACACTTCTATCCTAAGGGCCGAGAGCAGGCGGAGATCCCCGGAGTAAGGAGGAGCAAGGTTTGCCACTTGGCATAAAAGGTCGACCCCTAACAACGAGACCCCCGAAGAGCTCTCCCCACCAAGGATCGACATCGACATCGATTGTGAGGACCGGCGGGACGCTGCCTGGACCTGGGACCATAGGGACGCCTTGGACCCACGGTGGTAGCTATTATCTTCTTTTTTCCCTTCCCTATCTTTACTTTTCCTTTTCACTCCCTTTCACCTATTGCACGCCGCTTTACGGGCAAAATAATAAAGTTTGTGCTGTTTGATTGAAACCAACCCCTTTGGCATGTTCGCCATAATTTTGCACTTCGAGATCGCATTAAAAGAACCGTCACGAGTCCCAAGTGGGCCGTGACACAGTGTCACCCATATGTTTTACTCACAGGGGAAATGTGTGTGCATAAACCTGTCAAAAGAAAAAAACAGACAAAACCAAGGTTAACATCCCCCCACTCCCCCCCCCCTTTTTTTTTTTTTTTCATTCTCTGCGTCATAATTGCTGCACAGGTACATGCAACCAGTTTGATTCACCAGTAAGGGCAATGGTGATGGCCTGTGAATCATCAGCAGTCACCACTTCAGCTGCAACTGGTCCTGGCTTCCCAGGGGGGTGATACCAAACACATGCACCTGCAAACATTTGTGATACAGGGTTGGGTTCAATGTGGAGTGGGGGCATCATCCAAAAATACACAGATGCCAAAAGGCCTGCAGGGATACTCCGACTTATTGGTGCAGTGCTGCCCAGGCCTAAGGAGATAGGCCGTCGATTGCTGCTGTGTACTGGATTTATTAGATTAAAACCGCTGACGATATGGTTTGGGTGTAATGTGAAAATGAAAAACACCGTCTGTTCTGCTTGTACAGATATTTTTACGTCCAGAGGGAACCACTGAACTTGTCCGCCAGCAACTGTTAATGTTTGTGCAGAATAAAGAGATAAGCATCCCCGCTCGGTGGTCAATGCAAATTGAGCGCCACTCTCGTATTGCACCAGAGTGAGTGGTACTTTTATTGGCCTGGCTTGGTAATTTTTCATCAATAGGAGGGGCATTTTATCTCCTGCCACTGCGTGGTTATTCAGCACACGCACAGTGGTGGGCAGATGATCTACCCATCGCAGGTATTTTGTACCTCCTAATCTACGCAGTTGCTGTTTCAATAGGCCATTAAGGCATTCCACCAATCCTGCACCCTGTGAGTGGTAAGGTAAATGCCACACCCACTGTCTCTCTCTTTCAGTGGCCCAATTTGCTACTTTATGGTTTCTAAAATGGGAACCGTTGTCTGATTGTATTTCGATTGGTGTTCCATAGTATGTCTCAATCGTATCCAGACAGCGAACAGTAGTATAAGCATTTGCGTATCTACTAGCCACGGCCACTATCACTCCAGAAAAGGTGTCTGCAGCCACACACACATGCCGCTGTCGCCTGTGTTCGGGCAGTGGGCTTATGTAATCAATTTGCCATACTTCCGCCGGACATAGGCCATGCTTTATGTGACCAGTTGGTTGTGTGAAAACCCGTTCCTTCAACTGAGAGCACACCTCACATTGGTGTATAACGCCTGTGACCACATCTTGCAGCAAATGAATGCCACGTCGTCGGGCCCACGCTAGTGTAGCATCCCGGCCCGCGTGCCCCGCTTTGTCATGAGCCCATTGCGCTAGCAGCCTCTGCTCGTCGCCGTTGTGCATAGCTGCTTTTACCATAGGTCGTGCTATCTGATCTACCTCAACATTCCACCGCGTGGTTTCTGATTGTTCTCTGACATGTGCATCCACATGGAAAACTCATACTTCCTGGGTTTGCAACAATTCCCAAATTTTTATCCAGTAATCTTTCCCCCATACTTCTTTGCTACCAATGTACCATCCATCTGCATGCTATTTGCCTAACCAATTTACCAATCCCTGGGCTACTGCCCAGGAATCTGTATATAAATAGCAAATGGTGTTCTCTGGAGTAGCATCTATGGCTTGCCACACAGCGACCAGTTCAGCTAGCTGACTACTGCCTTCACTCCCTTCCGTAACCAATTGAGTTTTAGAACTGGGCTGTAAGGCAACTGCACGCCACATGGGTTTGCCTTGTTTTGTTCCAGCACTACCGTCTGTGAACCAGGCATGCTTCTTTTGACTTTCAGTTAGCTGTTCATAGGGTACTCCCCAGCGTCCAATCTGATAATTGTATAGATCATGTTTTTTCTCTGCTTCTCCCATTAGGCTCTGACCTACTAATTCATGCAATTGGTGTACACCTCGCATCCCAGGTTTTGCTCGTTCTTGGATGTACCACTTCATCTTGACTATAGTAGACTCTTGGGCGTGTCCTATTTTGTGACTCGCCGTGGGTGCCAAGGCCCATGAAACTATAGGTCCTGCTGATCGCACTAATACCTCATGTCCCACTGTCCTGTCTTCTGTATCTAGCAAGGCCCAATAAACCGCTAACAATGCCTTTTCGAAGGCGATATACCTCTCTTCGGCTCCTGTAAGGCATCGTGACCAGAATCCTAGAGGCCGCCTTCGTCCCTCTTGTAACTGCCACAGGCTCGAGGGCCACGTTCTGCTCCAATGTTACTTGCAGTTCTACCGGACCCACCTGGATAGGGTGCAGTTCCATGTGATATTGGATAAGCTCACAAACTTGTTCAAAAGCCTGCTGGTGTATATCGGCCCACTCAAAGTGCGCCTTCTTTTGGGTGATTCTATACAATGGTTTTAACAATACTGCCAGCCCTGGAACATAGGAACGCCAATATCCTACTGCGCCCAGAAACCTTTGCACTCCTTTTTTGTCTTCAGGTCACGGCCAGTTCCTAATGGTATCCAGAGCTTTGTTGGGAATGCGCTGCATCCCGCGATTCCAGACAATGCCTAAATATTTGACTTGCACTGGGCCTTGTATCTTCTGAGGGTTGACAGCCCATCCTTTCTGATGCAACAATTTTAATATCGCATCTAGGTGTTGTTGTACTTGGTCAAAACCAGAGCTTTTATAGGTATGTAGGGGACAAAAGAAAGTCCAGGGAAAATGTAGGCCCCCTCCAGAAGGGAACTGGTGTCCTGGTTACCCAGGACATGGAGAAGGCTGAGGTTCTCAATGACTTTTTTGCCTCAGTCTTCACCGACAAGAGTTCCTGTCCCACCACCCAAGCTGTAGAAGGTGCAAGCAGGGACTGCGAGAATGAAGAACCGCCCACTGTACTGGAAGAGCAGGTTCGGGATCATCTGAGGAACCTAAAGGTGCACAAGAAGTCCATGGGACCTGATAAGATGCATCTGCGGGTCCTGAGGGAACTGGCGGATGAAGTTGCCAAGCCACTGGCTATCGTATTTGAGAAGTCATGGCGGTCTGGTGAGGTCCCCGATGACTGGGAGAGGGGGAACATAACCCCAATTTTTAAAAAGGGGAATAAGGAAGACCCGGGTAACTACAGGCCGGTCAGCCTAACCTCTGTGCCTGGCAAGGTCATGGAGCAGATTCTCCTGGAAACCATGCTAAGGCACATGGAGAGCAAGGAGGTGGTTGGTGACAGCCAACATGGCTTCACCAAGGGCAGATCGTGCCTGACCAATTTGGTGGACTTCTATGACGGGGTGACGGCATCGGTGGACAAGGGACGAGCAACTGACATCATCTACCTGGACTTGTGCAAAGCTTTTGACACTGTCCCGCATGACATCCTTCTCTCTAAACTAGAGAGACATGGGTTTGATGGACGGACCACTCGGTGGATACGGAGTTGGCTGGATGGCCGCACTCAGAGAGTGGTGGTCAACGGCTCAATGTCCATGTGGAGACCAGTCATGAGTGGTGTCCCTCAGGGGTCCGTGCTGGGCCCGGCCCTGTTCAACATCTTTCGGCAACATGGACAGTGGGATAGAGTGCACCCTCAGCAAGTTCGCCGACGACACCAAGTTGTGTGGTGCCGTCGACACGCTGGAAGGGAGGGATGCCATCCAGAGGGACCTGGACAGGCTGGAGAGGTGGGCCCGTGCCAACCTCATGAAGTTCAACCAGGCCAAGTGCAAGGTCCTGCACCTGGGTCATGGCAATCCCAGGCACAAATACAGGCTGGGTGGGGAATGGATTGAGAGCAGCCCTGAGGAGAAGGACTTGGGAGTGCTGGTGGATGAGAAGCTTAACATGAGCCGGCAATGCGCCCTTGTGGCCCAGAAGGCCAACCGCATCCTGGGCTGCATCAAGAGGAGCATGGCCAGCAGGTTGAGGGAGGTGATTCTTCCCCTTTACTCTGCCCTGGTGAGACCCCACCTGGAGTACTGTGTCCAGTTCTGGAGCCCCCAACATAAGAAGGACATGGACCAGTTGGAAAGGGTCCAGAGGAGGGCCATAAAGATGATCAGAGGGCTGGAGCACCTCTCCTATGAAGACAGGCTGAGAGAGTTGGGGCTGTTCAGCCTGGAGAAGAGGAGGCTCCGGGGAGACCTGATAGCAGTCTTCCAGTACCTCAAGGGGGCCTACAAGAAAGATGGGGAAAGGCTGTTTAGTAGGGCCTGTTGCGATAGGACGAGGGGTAATGGTTTTAAAATAGAGGGAAGTAGATTTAGATTAGAAATTAGGAAAAAGTTTTTTACGATGCGAGTTATAGAACACTGGAACAGGTTGCCCAGAGAGGTGGTGGAGGCCCCATCCCTGGAAACGTTCAAGGCCAGGCTGGATGAGGCTCTGAGCAACCTGATCTAGTCAGGGATGTCCCTGCTCCTTGCAGGGGGGTTGGACTCGATGACCTTTGAAGGTCCCTTCCAACCCTAACCATTCTATGATTCTATGAAAACTGCTACCTTGTATTAGTGCATCATCAATATACTGCAGAAGTTGTACACTAGCCTCCATGTGATGTTTTTCTAAAGTCTGGTGTATAGTCTGGTGACAAAAGGTCAGGCTGTGTTAATACCCCTGTGGCAGTCCAGTAAAAGTATACTGATTGCCACCCCATGTAAAAGCAAATTGTTCTTGGGTTTCGAGAGGGATGGGTATGGTAAAGAATGCGTTAGCCACATCTATTACTGCATGCCAGGTGCCCTCATGTGACTGGATCTGGTGTAGCAAAGTAGCTACCTCTGGCACTGCTGATGTTATGGGTGGAGTATGTTTATTGACCGCTCTGTAATCTACTGTCATTCGCCAACTACCATCAGGTTTCTTCACCGGCCAAATCGGGCTATTAAATGGCAAATGAGTATATCGAACAACTCCGGCTAAGAGTAAATCATTAATAGTATCCTGTATTTCTTTCATTCCTCCCGGTATCTTATATTGCTTTATATTTACTATTTGGGAAGCAATAGGAATTGCAGCAGAGGCCTGGATTTTTCCCACAGTAATCGCCCGGGCATGGAGCCACCGAGTTGACCCAAAGGCCCATAACGTCCCTTCTATCATCACGGTTGCCCCCTTCAACACATCCATCCCTATGATATATTCCCCAATCTCAGCTACTAATACCTGATACATATGGGGGTCCCAATCACCAATCTGCAACTTTAGTTTTGTCATTGTTCCCACCACTGGCTGGTCTCCTAGCCCCCATACGGGACTAGTAGTCCCTTGCATCTTGCGTGGATTTCCATGTATGATAGTGACCTCCGCCCCCATATCGACTAATGCTTTGACCCCTTGTGTGTTAGTGGACGACCACCAGATAATACAGCAGGTAAAGGGTCGAGTGTCATAGCGCAATACACGGCAATCCAATGTGGGGGCTTGGTCTAATCCCTAATCCTCTTTAAGGTGCCGCTGCACCTTCCTAACATCGGTCCATGGATACATTGAATTCTCAAACTCTGGGAGGGGGGGAGGGGGTGCAGATGGTTGTGTGCACCCGAATGATGGAATGTCTGGTTGTCCCAAGGACAACTCCTGGGTTTGATGTGTAAGGGGTGCTATGGAACTCATATCTTGCTCATCACAGGCAATCTTTCGTATCCGTTTCTGGTGGATTTCTTGTGCCATGCGCTGCAGCACCTGGAGTGGCTTGCGATCTATCTCCCTCCAATCAATGCCCCCGTCTAAAAGCAAGCGAAACAATTTATTACGCTCCCCTGGCTCCCTCTCTTCTGTCTGGGATCGTGTATTCCACTTATCTCCTTCTAAGTCCCCCGTAGAGGACTCCAAACCAGGCAAATCTCCCAGTTGGCTTATTTTTTCAATAATTTGTTCAATGGGATTCCCTTGCTCTGCTAACAAAATGGGGATTAGATATGGTTTCCAGCCCTTTGGGCAGCCCTCTAGGAGCGTGTTTCGTATTCCCTGGATTAGTGGTTGGCTCAAGTAGAGTTCGGGAGATCCCATCATTACTGCCAGCTTCATGCCTTCTGTTTTTAATAGAGTACAGGCTTGTCATAGGGTTACCCACTCCTGGGGGCCAACTGGCCAGGCCCCATCATTAGTATACCGGTCCGACAAGCCTTCTGCCACCACCGCAACCATATTTATCGTGTTGTCACCTAGGCGTCGCAGGGCAGCTTGGACATAGGGGTCGGGAGTGAGGGTCATAAATTTCTTGGCGTCCATCCCATCTCGAAGCAACAGTGTCTGCCCCTTCTTCCATTAATCGTACTAACCCGTTCTGCGGCCGCTCCCCAGGCTGTTGCCTATACTTGTCCAATAAGGTTTTAACTTCCTCTGGACTATAATCCGTTACTTCATCTGTTCGCACTGCCTGTCCATTTCCATTCAAAACTAGGCGGCGCTTAAACACTGGGGCTGCTTGAGCCCCTTTGTTTATGGGAATCTCAGCTTCTTTCCCTCCATCATCACTAGTCTCCTCTCCCTCGCTCGTGCTCCATATGTCCCCATCCCATGTCTCAGGATCCCAACTGGGGTCTTTCACGATCGCCCTCACTCATGGTCCCATGTCTCGAGTCTTACTGTCTTTTTTGCGCCACCGTCTCGCAGACCGTACAGCGTACCGCTGTGCCAGTGCTGCACATTTTCCTTCCAACTGTTCCTGCCGCTGTTCCCCTTCCTTTACTGCTGTCATGAACGTTTGCCTTTGCAACAGTATTTCAGCCTTTAAGCGCTCATTCTCCTGGGTGACATCCTGTACTCTTTGCTTCAGTTCTCCTACTTGATCCACCATAATCTTATAGGCAAACAACAAGCAACCAGTCATGCGTCCGGCATGGGTGAGCCGGTCTCGGGAAGGCATATGGGAAGTTTGTATAAATTCCCCCAATACTTCAATACCTCCATAGGTTCCACAGCCCCCCATGGTTCGGGTCCCACATGAGCACACGTCTCTTATTTATCCCACAGGGTACACCAGGGCTCTGTAGTCCAGCCAGGTCTATCAACTGGAGGGGTGTTTACACCCCCTGTCTTTTTCCACTTAAACATCTTATGAATTAACGCCGCACCTTGCACAGGAAAAATAGCAGACTGGATGTATCACTTATTCCAATGGGGTCGACCTGCAACACTGCACACACCAGAACACTAAGCTATAGCACAAATATAAATCAGCTGGAATAAACTTACGACTCCACCAACAACGCTGAGCGGTAACAAAAGTATAACTCCGTCGACACAAAGGACACCCACACAAACACGCCACCTCTATCACAGGGAGTCCAAGCTCCAAAGGCTGAGGGCTCCTCGCCCCACCCCGCCACACTCGGGACAGTGCACTCTTGGCACAGCAGGGCACTCTACTGACCAAGCCCCGTCCATTCACTCCTTACTCCCCACTCCCTGGGTCGTTTGTGCTACAGGAATCCCATCCTTGTCGCCAATTTATGTAACCAGTTCATAGGATTCCTATGCACAAAGATCACCCAGCATATGATATTTAAAAGCACAACAGTACTTATTGCTCTGTTATGGCCTTGCATAAGCAGTTCCTAGCATAAGCAGTTACAGCTCCTAGCATAAGCAGTTACCAGCATATTGTTTTCCCTTTATGAGAGTCTTACCAACCCGACTATGCTGGAGACACAGCCGAGCAGGAGGATGATGATCAGCAGGGTCAGAGCAGAGAAGGGAGGTAGGCGCAGCACCTTCAGGGCGTCCCCTGTTGTTCATAGAGTGTGCTCTGGGTCCTTTCTCTCTCCCTCTCTGCTCTGAGCCACCTCTGTTTATACCCTCAGCAGATTCAGTGGCAGAGTACTGACCAGGTGTTGATGCACGCGTGGCCAGCGCATGCAACAAGGCCTGCCAAGTATGTGCCCTGCTGGCTAACAGCGGTTCCCAGATTGCAACAACATCCTGCTCAATAACAACCCTCCTAGCTCCCCTCTCTGAGATAACAACCTTCCTAGCTCCCCTCTCCAAGGTCACATTCTCACAGCTGTGTGCAGCTTGTAATTTCCCACAGTGGTCCTTGTGGTGGTTTAGCCTGGATCACCACACAGTTTCTTACTCACCCTCCCCATACCCAGTGTGACGGGGGAGAGAAATTGGGAAGAAAGGAAAACTCGTGGGTTGAGATAAAAACAGTTTACTAAAAATACTAAAAACTACAAAGCTAACAGGATATAAGGATATTAATATATACAAAATATACAAAATGAACAATGTACAATTTCTCACCACCCGATGTCCGAATGACTGACGCAGCCCGTCCTGAGCAGCGATCACAAGAACGACACCGAGCAGCAAGCAAAGTGGGGGAGAGCAAGCTAGCAAGGTAGAGGGAACGATGCCAGCAAGAAAGAGAGTAGAAAAGGGTGCCAAGGGTGCCCGCAAAGAATGCCCGAGAAGAATGCCAAAAAAGAATGCCCCCTCCCATGGGCAACCCCCACTTATATACTGAGCATGACGTTTATGGCATGGAATACTCTCTTTGGCCAGTTTGGATCAATTATTCTGTCTGTCTTAAGCCCAGCTTCCTGCATCTGCACGTTAACGAGACTTGGAAAGCCAGACAGTGTCCTTGGTCTCACTAACAACAACTTGTATCATCAGAGTGTTTTTATCAACATTCTTCACATACGAAATCCAAAACACACCAGCTACTGAGAAGAAAATTAACTCCATCCCTGCTGAAACCAGGACACCCTACACGGACCATCACTGAGGTCCCTTACACACCTACTTCTGAAAAGCAGCTGAACAACTTTTGTTTAAGTTTCCCAGAAGAATTCAGGCTGGAGCAGATAACCAGCATGAAATATGTTAGACGGAATACTGAAAGTCTGGCAAAATAAGAAGGCACTGCAAACAGGGTCTTGTAACTCTCCAAAAAGATACTTGTGCCTGACCAAATAATGTAGGTATTTTCAGTGTAGGCAGTTCATTAACATTTTCTAAAAACATATCAATTTTCTATTTTTTTTTTCAGATTTTGTTGATGCTTGTCTTGAATGTTTCATCACCACATCATTTTCCTACTGATCTCTCTAAGTTGAGTCTTAGAACACTTCTAAATCAAGTGTACCATGCTATTGGACCCTAAAACTGGTAGAGAGAACCTAGAAAACATGCACAAGTCATAAATAGAGGCAACTGTCTTTTCTGCAAGTATCAGACAACAAAAGGGCTAGGAAACACACTGATCTAATCATTTTAGCAGGTTGTTAATTTCTAAATCTAAAACCTACAATTTAAATAGAAACATCATTCACAGTCCACTTGTTGGTCATTCTAAGTAGGTATATTCCCCTGATGGGTTTATACCACAGTTTTCATTGGATTCATCAGTTTCACAGAAACCAATACCTCAGCAGATCTTCCTGCAGCTTTCAATTCAACCTCTCTAACCCCCAGGAAGTATACCAGATACTTAACTACTGTCAGTGCAAAAGTTGTGATGCATCAAAACCAAATTACAGGAATGGAATAAAACAAAGGCATTTGACATTATTCTATAGAACTAATTTGGTTTCCTCCACATTGTGATGGTTTAGCCCGAATCACCACACAGTTTCTCGCTCACCCTCCCCCTCCCCAGGGGGATGGGGGAGAGAATTGGGAAGGAAGGAGAACTCGTGGGTTGAGATGAAGATAATTTACTAAAATAACAAGGGAAAACTACAATAATAACAGAATATAAGGATATTAAAAATATACAAAGTGAACAATATGTGTTTTCTCACCACCCGATGTCCCAATGACCGATACAGCCCGTCCCGAGCAGCGATCACGGAAACAAAAACCGAGCAGCAAGCAAAGGAGCAAAAGGGAGCCAGCAAGGTAGGGGGAACGATGCCAGCAAAATGAGGGAGAAAGATGGATGCCAGGAAGGCAGATACCCACCCTCGCCTGCCCCCATGAGCATGACGTTTATGGCATGGAATACTCTCTTTGGCCAGTTTGGGTCAATTATTCTGTCTGTCTTTCTCCCAGCTTCCTGCATCTGCAAATTAGCAAGACTTGGAAAGCAGGACAGTGTCCTTGGTCTCATTCACAACAACTGGTATCATCAGGGTGTTTATCAACATTCTTCACACATGAAATCCAAAACATACCAGCTACTGAGAGGAAAGTTAACTCCATCCCTGCCAAAACCAGGACACACATGTATTTATTTAAAAGGATTCTGTTAGATTTCCTTTGATACTTACACAGTCTCACACAATATACATTCACTTTACTGTAGCGTACATTCGGATCTCGGTCCGCACCATGAGTGGTCAATGTGATACTTGTTCCAAATAAAATTAAAACTGTAGGTCTCTCATAGTGCAGTAAGCATTAATGGAGTTTAGGCTCCCTATATCAGTTTAACTCCAACTCTATAATGAGTGAGGAAAAAAGGAAAATGTGAATATGTATGTGGATTTGAACCTTTCCGAACTCTGCAACAATTCAGATCCAGGATTCCAGTCAAGCTTTTTGGTACATCAAGTTTAACCAATTAGCACCTCCACTCTCCCCCTGCCCCAAAAATTCACAAATGAGAAAGTAAGGTGAAGGCCATGACAGTTTATTTGGGAAAACTGTACCTATCTGATAATGTTGTATGTATACATATCACAGCTTAATTTCCCCCTGGACACATACATGTCATTAATACTAACCTCCTAGAATACTTCAACTGGAACAAGATCAATTTCTGAACATGTCTTAATACCTCCACATAGAATTAAATTGATTGTAGTCTGATCTAATCACTGCAAAGACATTTAATAAGACAATATCTGGCTTAACCAAACACAAGCAATGGAACTCAGTTCAAACCTAGCTCATCGCTATCTCATGTAATTAAATGACATATGGGAAGCTGGAGTACTGCTGGGAAGAGCTATTACAGGAAGTGGTGAGTTTTGAATGTAGAACAAGACACCATGAGGAAGATAAAGAGCAATTCAGGCCTATGACTATGGTCCTTATATTATAGTCAACCTTGTTCTTTGCAGCACTCTTAATAGCCTGGAAAAGGAGAATTTCCTCACTGACTGTCCTTTCTTTTACAAATATTGTTTTTTTCCTCTTCGTTATTCTGTATTTTACTTCTTTGGGTACATACTAGCAGCACTGTCAAATGCAACATGCTCAAAATAGCAATCTCCAAGCATCTGAGGGAAGAATCTTAAAACCAAAACTACATTCTTACATTTATTCCTCTAAAACAGAGGTGTGGGGTTAAGCTACAGAAACTCACATGATTGAGCGAAAGAACTGTACATTTCTGCTGCATAGGTGAGGAATGATTTGTACTTAAATGTAACTATTACTTAATTTCCTTTTCCAGGCTTTTATTTGTTTAAGCTATCTTTGATTAATTTAATTAAACCAAAAAAGTAAACATTTTGCTTTCTTTGCTTCCTATTTTTGCTTAGGAGAAAAATGGTAGGATAAATAAAAACCCTCTTTCTTACTGACCTATAAGAAGGAAACCAACAGGTTATAAACACAGACTTCAGACTTAAATCAAGGGAAATAAGCCAGAAAACTCTTTAAAAGATAGTGTTTACATACATATAAATGCACCCTGCTTGTAAAAAACATCTATACAAAAATTAAGACAGTTGTTAATTCTTGAGTGTATAAACATAAAAATTCAACCTATTTTCCAAGTCAGTTCAGCCAAGACTTATTTCAGATCATTTATATTACCGAACATCCCTGAAAATTTGTAACTGAGTAAACAAATGAATCGGTGGAGTCTCAACTCAAACAACTGACAATGTAGATGCAAGTCTGAAGATAAACTGAATCAGCAATTGTTGCAGTAAAGGCACGGACTCCATAGATGGTGTTCTGGAGACCTTTATTGTCTGTCAGCATAAGTCTTTTATATCTTTTCTAAGTTACACGTGAAATGCACGCGTTTAATCATCTAATTCAATTGGTAGCAATATACTGTTCACTCGCCTTAAACTTCATTTGGATTGGTTATAGATTTTTAGTTGTCTTTACTATTTTTGCCTTTGGTATTTACTTATCTTGTTCTAATTGCTGTTTTTTGTTATTGAGCAAGTGGTGTTCAAGGACATAGCTCAAATTCTTTAATATCAGGCAGCTGTGCTGCACTCTCTGTTCCCACAAGCAATAAACAATGAGTAGATAATTTTAAACGTAAAAAATGTTCTAGCCACACAGTTTGCATTCATATCCCCTTGATAAACATCATTTTTATTAGGCTAGCTCTTCAAATTTCCACTCACAGTAATGCTTTATACTAAAAAAAAGCACCCCTCACTGTAATATTCATTTCAGAAAGGGGACTTTGTGGTGTATTTTTGTATATGTGCTTAACATCCTAGTACATGTAACAAGTAGTCTCCATTTTCAGGGCAAGTATGAATAGATTTAAGTTATCCTTTTTGAGACAACATTTGTCTTAAGACAGTACTTGCTGTGCAAACTGGATGGCAGTTAATTTTTTTCCAGTCAATATGAGGTTTCATTATCAGTTCCTGTTATAGGCATCAACCCTTCATTCATTCAATCATAAAAATGTGACTTAGTAGAAAAGGAAAAATAGAGTCTAAAGGCACAGAATTACATGGCTATTCTATTAGGAGTCTGTAAACAGAGAATCATTTGAATCTAGGAAATTAAAATCTAGGAAAGTAAAAAAGCATCTGAAGCAGGTTTTTATCTAGCCAAATTCCTTAAAGATCCAAAAGATGTTGAAGTCTAAAAAGTATGCACTAATATACCATATTTCAAAATGCAATAAGGCAAATAGTATACTCATCATTTCAAAAAAGTTACAATGGCAGTGTAGGCATACATAGCATAACTTAGTTACAATGCATGGTACTGTTTCTACTACATAGCCCTATAACTGTTTCCTTTCTACATAAACAGAGATTAAACCAGGATTCCAGGTCAACACAAAACCATCCTTGTACCACCATCTACACTGGCAACAGTTCTTTAGCAGCAGCAATGTTTGCTCTGCTGCTTGAGTCACATTCATACTGAGGAAAGTCCACAAATCAAAGTTCAGAGATTAAACACTGTCATACTTGTGAAGAGCTGCTTCTAGCTTTTGTGTCACTTTTTGAAAAAAGAATATTTGCTGTTGCAAGAAATGCTGCATCTGTGATTTAAAGTCCCTCACACGAATTTTGTGGAAATGATTAATTTCTGCTAGGGTTGCAAAAGAAATAATGTTACAGCGTTCTTGAATGCCCTCAGCTTTTTGGAGCTGCATCTTCCCCTCTTCCACATGTCGTTTACTCTCCTTTACTTTGGTAAGAGCTCCTGCATAAAGAACAAAACAAAACAGTTGAACTGTGAGGACAATGTAGAGTCAAGTACTGTACTTTAACAAGTGATTTAATAACAGCAAGAATTCACAGAAGGCTCATTCTAAATGTATTTATATATGTGCATATATATATGAATGAAAAGGAATAAAATAAAAGCTTTTTCAGATAAAAAAATCACAGAACAGTGAATCTTGTTTAAAAAAAAACCAATTTTTTTAAGGCTCTAGCTTGCAACAGTTAGTAAAACATGCCTATTTCATAATCTTAAAAAATCAGATCGTGTCCTTCAGAGAATATCTGATAAATATGCCAGCAGTGGAAAAAAATGAAAGCACTAGAAAACTAGTCAGATCAATTTAAGCACCAGAAAAATAGCCTCTTTCAGAAATCAGACTTTGTGAAACACCACAACTTTTTACCATCTTTGTGAAACATCAAAGGGAGATCTGAATACACAAAATCTTGCCAATACACCATCCTGCTTTTACACTACTGATACCCAAAAACTAATTATTGAGTAATAGAGAATCTAAAAGTTTATTTCAAAGTTGTAGACATCCAGGTAGAGCTAACACAATCTTGTATGAGCTAGAAGAAACACAGAGCAAAAGAACTGACAGTTCTCCTCCTCCAAATAGCTAATTAAAGCACACACATCCTACAAAAAATATCACCCAAACCAGACTCACCCAAAACAGACTCATATAGTGACACAGAATACCAAGATGCATCTTCATGTCTCAATTTCCTATGAGCAACTTCTTTGCCTTAAATATTATATACATACTTTATTCATGTAACTAAAACCAGTCAGACCAATAAAGCATTTATCTTCTCACAAAACGTTAGTGATATGACATTTTTCACAATCTTTATGATCACACAAGTTACTTGTTCCTTCAACTATTTGTAATGTCTTAACTAACTCTCTCCTTTCATATTACATTTCTTACCATATGTGGTGGGTTGACCCTGACTGGACGCCAGATGCCCACCAAAGCCACTCTATCACTCCCCCTCCTCAGCTGGACAGAGGAAAGAAAATATAACAAAAGGCTCGTGGGTCGAGATAAGGACAGGGAGATCACTCAGCAATTACCGTCACAGGCAAAAAAAAGACTCGACTTGGGGAAATTAAATTTATTGTCAATCAAAATCAGAGTAGGATAATGAGAAATAAAAACAAATCTTAAAACACCTTTCCCACCCCTCCCTTCTTCCCAGTTTCAACTTCACTCCCAATTTCTCTTCCTCCTCCTCCCAAGCAATGCAGGAGGATGGGGAATGGGGATTGCAGTCAGTTTATCACGTTGTTTCTGCTGCTCCTTCTTTCTCATACTCTGTTATCAGTATTCTGTTATCAGTACTTCTCCACTCTTAAAATAATATTTTTCTCCCCTGCTCCAGCGTGGGATCCCTCCCGCGGGAGACAGTCGTCCACAAACTTCTCCAAAGTGAGTCCTTCCCATGGGCTGTAGTTCTTCATGAACCGCTCCAGTGTGGGCCCTTTCCACGTGTCCTTTCCACGGGATGCAGTCCTTCAGGAAGGGACTTCTCCAGCTTGAGTCCCCCATGAGGTCACAAGTCCTGCCAGCAAACCTGCTCCAGCATGGACTCTTCTCTCCACAGGGTCACAGGTCCTGCCAGGAGCCTGCTCCAGCATGGGCTTCCCACTGGGTCACAGCCTCCTTTGGGTGCATCCATCTGCTCCGGCATGGGTCCTCCACAGGTTGCAGGTAGATATCTGCCTAACCGTTAACCTCTATGGGCTGCAGGGGGACAGCCTGCTTCACCATGGTCTTCACCACAGGCTGCAGGGGAATCTCTGCTCTGGCATCTGGAGCACCTCCTCACCCTCCTTCTTCACTGACCTTGGTGTCTGCAGAGTTGTTTCTTTCACATATTCTCACTCCTCTCTCCTCTGGCTGCTATTGTGCAGCACTTTTTTCCCCCTTCTTAAATATGTTATCACAGAGGTGCTGCCACCATCACTGATTGGCTCAGCTTGGGCCAGCGGCGGGCCTGTCTTGGAGTTGTCTGGCATTGGCTCCATCGGACATAGGGGAAGCTTCTAGCAGATCCTCACAGAAGCCACCCCTGTAGCCCGTGCCCCCCCCCCCCCCAATACCAAAACCTTGCCATGCAAACCCAATACACCATACAAATGACTACAGATCACTGACCAGACTCTTTATACATTGCCTTGAAGAAATGCTTCTCTGTACTCCCTACAGTGACACTAGCCAGCAAGCTAACAGAGAAACCTCCTTCCCTATATCTTTCAGGAGAACAACCTCCACTCTATCTGCTGGGGAAGTAGGCTTGTCTTCTTGTCAGTCTGAATCCACACATGTAGTAAACATCATTAAACAGTAAAAATGAAGTTAATCAGCAGTAATATTATCTTCTATCCTTTCCTTCCTGTGCCTGTTTAATATGCCATTTGGAATACGCCTTCCCCCAGCACCCTGACACATCTCTGCAATTCAGATTTGGAACATGACTTTGTGCACAGCAGTGTTTGGGTTTGCTCTACGGGCAATGAGCTGGGAGGAAACTGGGCAGCACAGCCACTGCTCACTGCATTTCATTCCTGCTTCTCATGTTCCCCTGCCTGCTGCAGCTCATCCCCTGCCCACCTCCAACCCCTCATCGGGCAGTCAGGTAGAATGGAGGGTCAAGGTGTGTTCTTACTATAGGCAAGTTAAAATACCAGATGATTTGGTAGACTTGGGGAAAAAAGAGTTTGTTGTATTTTTTAAATGTAATAGGGGTTGTGCCTTGCATTATAAATTAAATCTGGAATTCCTAAATTCAGAGAAGCATGCGTGATTTTTCTCCATTCAACTTCTAATAACAACTTGTTAACCAGGCCGGGGGATGTTTTTAATAGCAAATACTCAGAAAATATTTCCTCTGTTATCAGTACTTCTCCACTCTTAAAATAATATTTTTCTCCTTAATTTGCATTTAGGTTGCACTCTACGTGGCATCTCCTGTCTGCAGTCCTGATATGAGCTCTGAGTCGTGAGCATAAGAAATTCCCCTCCGGTGTGACATACTTGCAGAAAGACCATACAGAAGATTTTCCTTTTCTTTTTTAAACTGTGGCAGGGAAGTTTTTAACAAGGTAAGTATAGACTGAAGACTGTGTGGTCGAGGACACTGGTATTTGAGTGGCAGAGGTCAGGCTCTGAACTCTGTGCACTGAAGAGCTGCCTGGAGTCCAAGAGCAACAACTCTCCACGGGGGATGCGAAGTGGTGGCTGGGCCTGGCTCCACACCTTCCCGGTCCCCATGGCCCATGGTGTGGTGGCTAAAAGCTTGGCACTGGCTGCTACAGCTGATTGACCTCATCATCTCCAGCCTGGCTCAAAAAAAAACCACCACTGAAAAACCTTTTCCACACACAGTGGTGCCAGCAGCAGGACCATGCCAGAACATCTGTATTTTCTCCTTCAAGGAGAGGAATCTGTGAGGTAGGGCACAATCTGAAAAAGTATTTAATCCTCTCTTCTGCAAAAAGGATGCTTCTTTCAATAAACAAAACTGAGCTTAGCAAAAGTTTTCTCGGTGTTCTGTTGGCATAACAGGAATCCATACAAGGCTGTGAAAAATTGAAATTTGGGACTTACTGGAAGCCAGATGGAGCTGATCAAATACACATGACAACTCTTCAGTTGTGATGTGGGAAACAGCTTTAGATGTTATTTTTAGAATGACCAAACTGGAAGAAAAATACTGACATTTACAGCATCAGCAGCTGAAAGTATAACTAAGTGCTGGAGTATATATAATCTTCAAATTATTTTACATCAATAAAAAGCATACATTACCAAACACTAAACCCCTCCAGACTAGACATATTATGCATTATGTATTTTTTTTGTCATTAAAAAAAAAGAAAAGATTTATAATTAGGGAAAGGAATTCAAGGGGAAAACTTGCAGCCATTAATACTACTCTCTTAATGCCTATAGATTCATACTGGTCCTGTACTGGAATTTCCTTTAAAATCTAGGCAGACTACAACTGGAGGTTGTGGGGTAACGTTAGCAGGGCTGCATGTATGCAGGAGGGGCGGTCCGTGGCGATTCATGCACTGGACGCGGATGAGTCCACAAGTGCAGGGGGCAGGTGCGTCCATGTACGTGGTGGGCACGGATAAGTCCATGAGTGCAGGGGTAGGTGCGTGGCGGGCATAGATGGGTCCATGGGCACAGGGGGGCGGGTGCGTTCGCGTGCGTAGCGGGTGTACGGGTATTTAACCCTGTGTTGCGCAGCATTAAATTGAAGGCTTGGCTAGACGGTATCCGTGTGATGCCCTGCTTTCCCCGAGGCGGGGCTCCGGTGCGTCCTGGGTTGGTTTGCTGGCAAGAGAGCCGGCAAGTGGTGACCCCGACGTGATTCCCCGGGATGGGATCCCGATAGAGGGAGGGTCTGTAAGTTGTCGTGCAGCGACAACCGGTGACCCCCGACGTGTCAGAAGGTAACGCGTGGCCGCGGGGCGGTCGTGGTCCGGACAGGTTTGAGTCGTGGCTGCGGGGCGGTCGTGCCTGCCTGCTGTTAGGATGGCATCCATCCAGGATACAGTGAAGGCGTTGGGAAAAGAGGTAAATTGTCCGGTGCATACGGCACCGTTGACGAAGGGCTTGATTAGCAAGCCGGGAGAGGTGATGAACGTGGCGCGGTTACAGGTGGTGGGGAAAGAGCCGTCGGAAGGGGAGGGGGACGAACGGGGTCGAGACGGCGCGGAGGGGACGGGGGGTGGCGCTCCGGCGGTCTGCCCGGTTCGGCCGAGAGCCTCTGACAGTGATAAGGGGGCGATGGAGTTTGGGTGTGCTTCCCCGTGTGTTGCGCCTTGCTTGCCGGGGGGGCCTGGGCCGAGGGGGCGACCCCCCGGATGCGAGGACGCGGGGGTGCCCTCTGTCTCTCCTTCTGCCCCATCGGCTCCACCGCTTGTGGATTCGCGGAGGAGCGATAGTGAGGCGGGAGCCAGTTTCGAGGTGGCGCCCGAGGAGTCGCGGGACGCGGAGCGGGGTCCTAGTGCTTTCCCGGTGGGGAGAAGAGCCGCGGTCCCCGAGACCAAGGATAAAGCGGCAGGTGATAGAGCCGCGGTCCTCCGGACCAGAACGACGAGAAGCACTGCTTCAAAGGAACATAAATCAGTTTTAACGAGTCTAACAAAAGTGTTAGAAGAACAGGACTGTGCTATTAATAACACTGACCTGAAGAGCTTGTTGACTTGGGTGTCCTCTCACGTATCAAACGCAAACCTCTGTAGTATCTATACGGTGGGCTCCTGGAACACCATAGGTATTAGACTGTGGGACTGTGCAACGCGGGGTGACCCTGCTGTTCAAAAGTTATTACCGGTGTGGCGTGTCATGTTTGAAGCCTTGAAGAATCACATGCAGAAAGGAGATGCAACAGCACCTGTTGCCCCGTCCGCTGCTTCGTCCATGGAAACAAAGACTAACAGCGAGCCGGAAGATCCCTTTGATCCAGGTCCCATAGATCTGGAAAAGGAGCCTTCAGTCTTTGGAGCTTCCTTGTTATAGAGGTGGCGTGTTTGTGTGTGTGTGCATATAAGCATGAAGTAGATGGTATGAAATAAGGGGTGAACACTGTCTTGGTTTCAGCAGGGATGGAGTTAATTTTCCTCTCAGAAGCTTTGGATTTTGTGTGTGAAGAATGTTGATAAAATGCTCTGATGATTAGGGTTGTTGTGAATGAGACCAAGGATGCTGTCTGGCTTTCCAAGTCTCGTTAATGAACAGGTGCAGGGAGCTGGGCCAAAGGCAGACAGAGTTTCGTTCATTTGGACATTTGGTGGTGAGAAATTGTACATTGTTCATTTTGTATATATTAATGTTCTTATATTTTGTTATTATTGCAGATTTCCTCTTAGTAAACTGCAGCATAAGGTAACGTGTGACTGGCCGACCGTGGCCCCCATGCCCTCTTCCCGCCCCCGCCCCCCCCCACGCAGTCCCGCTCAGGGGGCCGGGGAAGGAGGTGGAGATGCTGTTAAGCCCGGGAAGAGGGAGGGGAGGGGAAGGAGTTTGTATTGTTCCCTTTCTCATTGTCCTGCTTTGGTTTTAGTAATATATGAATAATTTTCCCCAGGTCGAGTCTGTTTTGCCTGTGACAGTGGCTTTAAGGATCTCTCGCCGCGGCCGCCGCCAGGCGCCCTCCCCGCCCCCATCCGGCGGGGCGGGGGCAGCTTACCCAAAACCTGCCCTGGTTACAGATACTCCCGTCTGAGTTGACCAGTGACCTTTAGCAAGAGAAAAGCTGCACCCTTTGAATGAGTGAGTTGACGAGCGATTACAACTTGGACATATAAAGCCAACAGACAGTTCCTAGAATACCCCTGTGTTTGTAATATAGACAAATCGGGTAAATGACGACTCTTACAGGATTTAAGGGCAGTAAATTCAGTAATTGAGGATATGGGACCTTTGCAACAGAGGTTACCATCTCCTTCGAGGTACGAACTTTGTGTAAGTGAAAAGATGAATCCCTCAATATTGTCTCCGATTCTGCCTATGTGGTCAACGTAATACAATGCGCTGAATGGACAATGTTAAAGGAAATTAATAATCCTTTGTTGTATGACCAGTTTCAAAAAAAAAAAAAAAAGAAAAAAAATGTTGGAGTGAAAATAAGAATCTGGAAACAGGTAATTGGGAAGGACCATTCCCTCTTATGATGTGGGGGAAAGGATATGCTTGTGTCTCTACAGGAGCAGTGAACAAGTGGATCCCTGCACGATGGGTACGACCAGCGCTCCAAGCTGCCTTGCGTTCGTCAGAGTGTTAACAAGCTGTGTGGCAGCTCCATGGACATCAGTCACGGAAAGAACAAACGTGTGGGTAACTATGGCTGGTGCCACAGGGTGTGGTGCCATTTGTCTGTCTGTATCATCTTCAAATAAGCCTTTCAGAACATGCTTGGTCAATCTGCCAGATCAGATAGTGGTAGGACGGCAACTCTGTGTAAAACAACAGCAGCCGCAAGTGCTGAGTGCTAAATTACAAAAGATGGAACTTTTGGGATCACTAAAGATGGACTTCTGCCTATTTTCTTTAACTATTCAGGAGCTAATGTCACTAGAGGGGTAATGATTGTAAATGCTTTAAGACCTATACATTGCAATGGCACAGCATGGTGTAATCACGCGAGCACATATCAAAATCCAGACAGCATAAAAGACTTACTTAAACGAAGTACACATAGCTTTGAATCTGATTGCCAAGATAATATAGAGTTTTGGAAACCAGGTGAAATTACTGCTGCTTTTCAGAGAAGGGGTTAAAAGAAAACTCCTAAGTAGGTATAAGTATTAATCAATTGCAGCTGTGCATACTAAGACAGATGGTGCTTTATGCTTTACTAACTAGCCATTGTGTAGACTATCTAAAGCGAGAAGTTTTGTATCCCTCCCAAGGACAATTCTTGATAAGAGCTGAGGGGCCTTCTGTATGAACCAGCCAGAACTGACCCTGCGGGTTGGACAAGAACCAAAGCATAACCGAGTCTGCACGAAAACAAAGGGTTACTAGCGGTGACGAAGAGGAGCAGCTCATCTTCATCCCCAGGACCCCCGACGACCACCACCAGGAGGCACTGCGCAAGCGCAGATGGGGGAAGTTTATGAAAATGACCCCTTGGAACTAATTTTAATAGGAAGCGGGGATAGATCATGCATATGTATAGGTGAATTATGAAACTTCATGTATATGTAACACCTGGTTGTATAAATTCAAAGTGAGGTGCCGCGTCAGGCGCACACGATTTTGGCGGGACTACCCCCCGTGCTGCCCGGTGCCAAATAAACATACCTACTTTACAATCTTACAGATTGTGGAGTCCGTTTTCCACACGTCACTTCAATCTTTGCACCTGGTGTGGCAAGTGCCTAGGCATTAGGTGCGCTAAATAAATTGGGCTTTTGGCTTGCTAAGCAAATGCATTGGAACTATCAACGCTGTTAACTGATGTACATTCTATACGCTACGCTACTTTACAAAACAGAACCACTGTTAGCCTGCAGAGCACATATTTGACAGGCCTTGTTGCATGTGCTGGCCACGCGTGCAGCAATGTCTAGTCAGTACTCTTTCACTGAATCTGCTGAGGGGATAAACAAAGGTGGCTCGGATCAAGGGAGAGAGGATGGACCCGGAGCACACTTTTTTAACAACAGGGGATACCCTGAAGGTGCTGCGCCTGCCTCTTTTCTTTGCTCTGACCCGGCTGATCATCATCCTTCTGCTCGGCGGTGTCTTTGGCGTAGTCGGGTTGGTAACAGAATAGATCAGTAGTAGATTTTTCATTATTAGCACAAAATCATGGTTGTCAGGATTTTGATGGGCTTTGCTGCATGAATCTGTCTGATTATTCGGAATCTATTCACAAAGTATTCCAAACTTGCAAAAAGGAGTACAAAAACTGCAACAAAGTGATGATTTTGATATATTCAGAAATCTTTTTGGTGGATTGATATAAGCTTATTACAAATAGCTGTAGGATGCTTATTCATTCTTTTTATATATGTATTTTGATCGGTATTCAACGTCAAAGCCCTAAAAGGACTGGGCGTAGTTTCCAGACCTGTTCGGTTTACCTAGATGGCTAAGAAATATTCTGTCTATAGGTTTCACAATCCTAGCAGTTGCTTTGATAATGCTTTGTTTGTTTCTGTTACTGTTACATTTCTTGCATGCTATGATTAAGGGGTCACTAGGCGACTATCCATGATCAACTATGTTATGGCGGCATCTGCTCCAGAGTACCAGCCATTAGACCAGGATGATTTAGCATAGAGGGGGGGAATTGTGGGGTAAAGTTAGCAGGGTTACATGTATGCAGGAGGGGCGATCCGTGGCAATTCACGCACTGGACGCGGATGAGTCCACAAGTGCAGGGGGCAGGTGCGTCCATGTACATGGCGGACACGGATAAGTCCATGGGCGCAGGGGGCGGGTGCGTTCGCGTGCTTAGTGGGTGTACGGGTATTTAACCCTGTGTTGCGCAGCATTAAATTGAAGGCTTAGCTTGACGGTATCCGTGTGATGCCCTGCTTTCCCCGGGGCGGGGCTCCGGTGCGTCCTGGGTTGGTTTGCTGGCAAGAGAGCTGGCAGAGGTCAGCAATGTATGACGAGCTTATACGTATGCTTAAGCACAAAATTATTTGTTTTTGTGATGTGCCTCCCTTGACAGAGGGAAAATGTTAGCTTATTTTAGGACAAGCAAAGAATATTCCCAAACCACACATTAAAAAAGCCAATGTGCTTTATTTTTAAAAGCAAACAATCATTTGTTCTACAATGTCATTTTTAATTTATACAATTATAGAATCATAGAATGGTTAGGGTTGGAAGGGACCTTTAAAGGTCATCTAGTCCAACCCCCCTGCAAGGAGCAGGGATATCCCCGACTAGATCAGATTGCTCAGAGCCTCATCCAACCTGGCCTTGAATGTTTCCAGGGATGGGGCTTCCACCACCTCTCTGGGCAACCTGTTCCAGTGTTCCACCACCCTCATTGTAAAAAATTTTTCCTTATGTCCAGTCTGAATCTACCTCCTTCTACTTTAAAACCATTGCCCCTCGTCCTATCACAACAGGCCCTGCTAAAGAGTTTCTCCTCATCTTTCTTATAAGCCCTCTTTTTAGATATTTGTTCAATATCTACTGAAGTTTGCAAGACTTAGTTTAGTAAATCTTAGATAAAAGGGGGTTTAGTTTGAATCGGAAAAATGGTAAAACTCGTGGGTTGAGATAACAACAGTTTAATAGGACAGAAAAGGAAGGGAAAATAATAATAATAATAATAAAAAAATATAAAAAACACTTGATACACAATGAAATTTCTCACCATCGACTGTCTAGCCAGTCCTCAAGCTGCAGCTGCTACCCCCTGGCCAACTCCCCCCAGTATTATTGTTCAGCATGATGTCATATGGTATGGAATATCTCTTTGGTCAGTTGGGGTCAGCTGTCCTGGCTGTGTCCCCTCCCAGCTTCTTTTGCACCCCCAGCTTCCTTGCTAGCAGGGCAGTATGAGAAGCCGAAAAGTCCTTGACTTAGTATAAGCACTGCTCAGCAAAAACTAAAACAACAGTGTGTTATCAACACTATTCTCATCCTAAATCCAAAACACAGCACTATACCACCTACTAGGAAGAACATTAACTCTATCCTAGCTGAAACCAGGACAATATCCACACCTTATTCTACACCATCTATGTCACATCCAGGTCCCACAGTTTCCAATACTGTGGGGTAACTTAAGCAGGGCTGCATGTATGCAGGAGGAGCAGTCCGTGGCGATTCATGCACTAGATGTGGATGAGTCCACAAGTACAGGGGGCAGGTGCGTCCACGTACGTGGTGGGCACGGATAAGTCCATGGGCGCAGGGGCAGGTGCGTGGCGGGCACGGATAAGTCCATGGGCACAGGGGGCGGGTGCGTTCGCGTGCGTAGCGGGTGTACGGGTATTTAACCCTGTGTTGCGCAGCATTAAATTGAAGGCTTGGCTTGACGGTATCCGTGTGATGCCCTGCTTTCCCCGGGGCGGGGCTCCGGTGCGTCCTGGGTTGGTTTGCTGGCAAGAGAGCCGGCAAGTGGTGACCCCGACGTGATTCCCCGGGATGGGATCCCGATAGAGGGAGGGTCTGTAAGTTGTCGTGCAGCGACAACCGGTGACCCCCGACGTGTCAGAAGGTAACGCGTGGCCGCGGGGCGGTCGTGGTCCGGACAGGTTTGAGTCGTGGCCGCGGGGCGGTCGTGCCTGCCTGCTGTTAGGATGGCATCCATCCAGGATACAGTGAAGGCGTTGGGAAAAGAGGTAAATTGTCCGGTGCATACGGCACCGTTGACGAAGGGCTTGATTAGCAAGCCGGGAGAGGTGATGGACGTGGCGCGGTTACAGGTGGCGGGGAAAGAGCCGTCGAAAGGGGAGGGGGACGAAGGGGGTCGAGACGGCGCGGAGGGGACGGGGGGTGGCGCTCCGGTGGTCTGCCCGGTTCGGCCGAGAGCCTCTGACAGTGATAAGGGGGCGATGGAGGTTGGGTGTGCTCCCCCGTGTGTTGCGCCTTGCTTGCCGGGGGGGCCTGGGCTGAGGGGGCGACCCCCCGGATGCGAGGACGCGGAGGTGCCCTCTGTCTCCTTCTACCCTGTCGGCTCCACCGCTTGTGGATTCGCGGAGGGGCGATACCGGCTTGCCACCTCTCCCTGAGGGTTCACGGGTTGCGGACAGGGGAGGGGGCAGCGAAGCGGGAGCAGTGGACGCTTTAATCCGAAGGTTCACGCGGTTGGCGGCGGACGTAGAAAAAACACTGAGTAAAGTAGAGGGGTCGGCGCGGAAAGCGGAGGCAGCGGCTGAACAGAAAACAGGTCGTGGATTAACGGATTGGACATTGATTGCTAAGACTTGCGTATTGGAAGGGGTATCTCTAGGGCCATCAGACGGAGATGGGGGTGTAATGGTGTGCCCAGTGACACAGGGGCAGCAGGGTCGGCAGTGGAGCCCGTTGGATTACAAGTTATTCAGGGAATGGCAGAAGGCAGTGAAGGAGGAAGGTGCTGTGGGAGGCGGCGTTAAAGGAGGAAGCGGGCAAGGTGGTTTTAGAAGCTTTAGATCCGAATCACCCCTTGCACGGGATTAGTGTGGAAAGGATTCTAGGGTCAGGTAACTTCACTGATCCGGCCGCACAGGCTAATATGCTGGGCAGGGATATCCATGCCGCCGCGCAGGTGGCGCGAGTGGCGTTCGCAAAAATGGGTAAATATGAGGGCAAAAGGCAGCCGTACACTCAGGTGAGGCAGGGCGTAGGGGAGTCGTATACCTCTTTCTTGGAAAGGCTACAGAAGGCGATTGAGAATTCTGATTTACCAGAGAATGTGAAACCTATAGTGGCGAAAGAGTTAGCTAAACAGAATGCAAATGAGGTAACTCAACAAATTTTGGCACAATTGCCTGGGGATGCAGGTGTGGTGCAGATGATGAAGCAGGTTATGGAGGCAGAAGCCTTGCAGCAAGCAAAACCGCTCATTGCAGCAGTTTCTGCTATGCGATCACCCCCCGTGAGCCCCACCTGCTTTGGCTGTGGGGGTGTAGGACATTTCAA
This sequence comes from Chlamydotis macqueenii, assembly GCF_036417535.1. Taxonomy (NCBI): domain Eukaryota; kingdom Metazoa; phylum Chordata; class Aves; order Otidiformes; family Otididae; genus Chlamydotis; species Chlamydotis macqueenii. Next base: position 49,965,324 of record NC_141592.1, read on the forward strand.
GTGGCAGTGCCCTTCAGGGACTGATCAGGGGGTAGAACCTACAGGTGGCCAGAACAGGAGATGTTTTCGATGTGGGCGGGGCGGACATCTGGCCAAACAGTGTCTGCAGCCACTCTTGGCCAGAGGGCAGTCAGGTGAGCCAGGACCGCTGCCGCCGTGGGTGAGATGTGAGGGGGGCGAGTGGGGAGAGGTTCGGCGGTGGCTGCCCCTCAGGCGAGCCTGGTGCCGGGAGAAACGACGGGCGGAGGCCGGTTTCTGTCACGGTCGCCGTGGGCGGGCTCGCCCGGTGACTCGGCGGATCCAGGTATATGCTTCCGAGATGTCCAGCAAGCTGAAAAGCCATCCTGCTGAAAATGGAGAGCATCCCAAGAGAAAAACGGAAAACGGAACGGACAGCATGGCTGCCTCAGCCCTTAGCACCTACACCCCAGAAGAAATGGTACAGCAGATGAAGGAGCTCATCACTGAGAGCAATGAGTTAAAAGAAGCCATGAAGTTGCATAACCAAGCTATGAAGGACCGGTACGAGGAACTTTCCATCTGTCGAGAGAAGCAGAAAGAAGAACGAGGATTTTATGAGTTAAAGCTTAAGGAAGTTAAGCAGTGCTTGCTAGACAAGTGCATGGAAAATGAAAAGCTACAACAACACCTTCAGAACTTAAAGGAAAGAGGAGGAGCTGAAATGGAGGGCTGCATGGCTCCTGAGAAGGAAATGAGGCAGCTGATATCCCAGGTGCACCGGCTCCAGGCTGAGAAGGCCAATATGCTAGGCATCATTTCAGAACTGCAGGTCAAGCTGAACATCTCAGCAGAGGATTCCTTTGTGGAGATTGGGATGAAGGAAGGAGAAATAAATAGAACTGCAAAGGAACATCAAGAGAATAGTGGTGAAATGACCAGTAACATTGATATCTACAGCAGGAGCAAAACTGCCGACGAATGAAAGAATCTGCAGTCTGAGGAGCTAATTGTAAGCCAACTGCTCTACTGCCTTAGAAATGAAACTCAGAAGAGGGAAGAACTTGAGAAGGAGCTGCAGAATCACAAAGAGAGACTGTCAAAACTGGAGAAGAAAACCAGCAACTGCCTGAAGAGTGGGACACAAACTGAAGAGCAAGCAGAGGAGAGTTCAGAGGCTGTTGGCAGTGAAGTAGAAACTCTGAGTTTGGAAGCTTGTGCTCTGTTTAAAGAGCTTCAGGAAGCCCATGAGAAGGTAAAAGAGGCAGAATTGATTCAGAAGCAGCTTCAAGAAAAGTGCCAAGTACTGGAAAGAAAAAGCTCAGCTGCTGCATCAGAACTGGAGGAGAAGCAGCAGCTAATATACACCATCAAGAAGCTGGAACTTCAGGTGGAGAGCATGCAGGCAGAGGTCAAGCTGGAACAAGCCAAGGCACATGAAGAAAAGGCGAGATATAGTAGTTTGCAGGATACAAATAGCAAACTCCTTCCTGAACTCACCAAGGCAATGAAAACCATTGATGAAATGAAACTCAAAGAGCTGCACAGAGAGGATAAAGTTGTGGTGGAACAACTGAATGCAAAGGTGGAGTTGGCAGAACAAGTGCCTGCGGCAAGGCAGCTCCAGATAGATGAAATGAAGCAGATAATTGCTAAATATTTGTTATTGACTGTGCCTTTTGATTTGAAAAACATTTATTTTTTTCGATGATGCTTTCAGTTTAATTACTTGGGAAACACACCCATCAGTTTACTCGGGAATACAGCATAAGACTTTTGGCTATGTACTTAATAGAACTATAGATGAGTGGTTTAAGAAAATTTTAAATTTTGTTTTGGAAATTTCAACTTTAGGCTAGAATGATTCAGCATAGAGGGGGGAGGTGGGAAGAGGTTGTCTTGTTCCCTTTCTCATTGTCCTGCTTTGGTTTTGGTAATGGATAATTTTCCCCAGGTCGAGTCTGTTTTGCCTGTGACAGTGGCTTTAAGGATCTCTCGCCGCGGCCGCTGCCAGGCGCGCCCCCCCCCCCACCCCCATCCGGCGGGGCGGGGGCAGCTTACCCAAAAACTGCCATGGTTACAGATACTCCCGTCTGAGTTGACCAGTGGCCTTTAGCAAGACAAAAGCTGCACCATTTGAATGAGTGAGTTGACGAGCGATTACAACTTGGACATACAAAGCCAACAGACAGTTCCTAGAATACACCTGTGTTTGTAATACAGACAAATCGGTTAAATGACGACTCTTACAGGACTTAAGGGCAGTAAATTCAGTAATTGAGGATATGGGACCTTTGCAACAGGGGTTACCATCTCCTTTGAGGTATGAACTGTGTATAAGTGAAAAGATGAATCCCTCAATATTGTCTCCGATTCTGCCTTTGTGGTCAATGTAATACAACACGCTGAATGGACAATGTTAAAGGAAATTAATAATCCTTTGTTGTAGGACCAGTTTCAAAAAAAAAAAAAAAGAAAAAAAATGTTGGAGTGAAAATAAGAATCTGGAAACAGGTAATTGGGAAGGACCATTCCCTCTTATGATGTGGGGGAAAGGATATGCTTGTGTCTCTACAGAAGCAGTGAACAAATGGATCCCTGCACGATGGGTATGACCAGCGCTCCAAGCTGCCTTGCGTTCGTCGGATTGCTAACAAGCTGTGTGGCAGCTCCATGGACAAAAGTCATGGAAAGAACAAACGTGTGGGTAACTATGGCTGGTGCCACAGGGTGGGGCGCATCTGTATCATCTTCAAATAAGCCTTTCAGAACATGCTTGGTCAATCTGCCAGATCAGATAGAGGTAGGATGGCAACTCTGTGTAAAACAACAGCAGCCGTGAGTGCTGAGTGCTAAATTACAAAAGATGGAACTTTTGGGGTCAGTAAAGATGGACTTCTGCCTATTTTCTTTAACTATTCAGGAGCTAATGTCACTAGAGGGGTAATGATTGTAAATGCTTTAAGACCTATACATTGCAACGATACAGCATGGTGTAATCATGCGAGCACATATCAAAATCCAGACAGCATAAAAGACTTACTTAAACGAAGTACACATAGCTTTGAATCTGATTGCCAAGATAATATAGAGTTTTGGAAACCAGGTGAAATTATTGCTGCTTTAATCTTTGCACCTGGTGTGGCAAGTGCCCAGGCATTAGCTGTGCTAAATAAATTGGGCCATTGGCTTGCTAAGCAAATGCATACAACTGAATCGGCACTATCAATGCTGTTAACTGATGTAGATTCTATATACTATGCTACTTTACAAAACAGAACCGCTGTTAGCCTGCAGAGCACATATTTTACAGGCCTTGTTGTGTGCGCTCGCCATGCGTGCAGCAACGTCTAGTCAGTACTCTTTCACTGAATCTGCTGAGGGTATAAACAGAGGTGGCTCGGAGCGAAGGGGAGAGAGGATGGACCCAGAGCACACTTTATTAACAACAGGGGATGCCCTGAAGGTGCTGCGCCTGCCTCCTTTCTCTGCTCTGACCCTGCTGATAATCATGCTCCTGCTCAGCGGTGTCTTTGGCGTAATCGGGTTGGTAACAGAATAGATCAGTAGTAGATTTTTATTATTAGCACAAAATCATGGTTGTCAGGATTTTGATGGGCTTTGCTGCATGAATCTGTCTGATTATTTGGAATCTATTCACAAAGTATTCCAAACTTGCAAAAAGGAGTACAAAAACTGCAACAAAGTGATGATTTTGATATATTCAGAAATCTTTTTGGTGGATTGATATAAGCTTATTACAAATAGCTGTAGGATGCTTATTTATTCTTTTTATATATGTATTTTGATCTGTATTCCGTGTGTGTGTTGAAATGTGTGCAGACTTTAATAGATAAAGAGTTGAAACAAGCCTCTTCTCATAAACAAAGAAGAGGGAGATGTGGGTATTTCCTGAGCCAGTACGGTGGCAGTGAAAGCAAACTGACCTTGGGAGAGGGATACAATCATGCTCGCTGGAAGAAAGCCATGGAATGAGAAGGGAAGCTTTAAGATACAAAACATTGTTAGCAGAATTTATGGCTTGTTTCAACAGAGACTTGCAAAAAAGAAACTAGTCACTGGCCTTGTAGATAAGAAAGTTACTGGAGTTGTTATGTCTGTAATAGGAGAAGAATGCCGTAGTAGAAAATTACTAGAAGGTAGTGAAACTTAGTTTTGCTTAGCAGTCATGAATATGTATCACGTGTGATGAGTAACTTTATTGGCTAAGCTTGTGTGTGGCATAACTGGGTGGTTGCTATCCTTGGCTAAAATCGGAATTGTGATACTAGGCATCATACTAGGTATAATCATGAACATTCCGTGCTTGGTCACCTGCCTACAAAAGCAATACAGAGAATACTACATCAGGGCGTGCACGCCATAGTACGTCAGTTCCGACTGCCCATCTCACAGGCTCGGGCTGTAGTGGCAGCCTGTCCAGCATGTCAAGCAGCAAAGTCGAACCAGGTACTACCCAGGCATTAACCCCGGGGGTATGCTCCGAACCAGGTATGACGAGTGGATGTCACAGAGTATGTGCCATTTGGCTGTCTCAAATACATTCACGTTGCGGTCGACACTTGCTCCCGAGCTCTCTTCGCGTGTCCATTCACGACGTCCCCGACGCAGAAATCCATCCTACACCAGAACTGGGCTTTTGCCTGCCTAGGGGTACCTCGGGAGATAAAGACTGACAATGGGCCGAATTATCAATCACGGGCATTTCGCCACTTCCTGCAGATGTGGGGAGTCCGCCATACGTTTGGCATTCCTCTGAACAGCACCGGGCAAGCGATTGTAGAACGCGCACACAAAACCCTGAAAGCACAGCTAACGTGCTTAAGAGAGGGGGGAGAGAGGGTGTCGTGGTTTTGTTTAGTAGGGGGGGGCATAAGGTGGTAGCTTCTGTAGGAAACTGCTAGAAGTCGCTCCCCTTTGTTCAGGGGACTTGGCCAGGCCTAGGGCGGACCCACTGCTGGCCAAGGCCGAGCCGATTGGTAGCAGAATGTCTCGTGATAACGCCTCTGCGATAACGTATTTAAGAATGGGAAAACAGAAAAAACAAAGAGAGAGGAGAGAAGATGTGAAGAAGCTGAGTGGGGGCAGAGGCGCAGAGGGGGAGGTGCAGGCCTCATGGGCCTTGCAGGCCTCACCCTCTGGCCTCTCGCCAGGCAGCCGAATGGGCCCAACTCGGTCCAGCCCAGCTGCAAGAAGTGGAGAGGAGATGAGAAGTTGAATAAGATGTAAAAAAGATCCTGAGAGACATCTACCAGCCTGTTGTGAGGAACGGCTGCAGACGCCAAGGTCAGTTCAGAAGGAGGGGGAGGAGTAATGCGGCTCCTGGCCAAGATTCCCCTGCAGCCTGTGGTGACGACCATGGTGGAGCAGGTTGTCCCCCTGCAGCTCATGGAGGTCCACGGAGGAGCAGAGATCCACTTGGAGCCCGTGAAGGACCCCGTACCGGGGGAGGTGGATGCCTGAAGGCAGCTGTGGCCCGTGGAGGGCCCGCTGGGACAGCTGTTCTGAAGGGACTGCACCCGTGGAAGAGATGACCCACGCTGGAGCAGTTCCACGAAGGACTGTGGCGTAGGGGTGGGACCCCACAACGGAGCAGGGGAGGAATGCGAGGAGTTCTTCCCCCGACCATGAAGCAGCGGCATAAAACAACATGTGATGAACTGACCACAACCCCCATTCCCTCTTCCCCCCTGTGCCGCTCGGGAGGGGAAGGTAGTAGAGATAATGTTAAGCTCGCGAAGAGGGAGGGGTGGATGGAGGTTATCTTGTTCTCTGTCTCATTACCCTGCTATTTGTAGCAATAAATGAATAGTTTTCCCCAAGTCGAGTCTGTTTTGCCCATGATGGTAACTTTAAGGATTTCTCCCTGTCCTTATCTCAAACCTCGAGCCGTTTTTCTTATATCATCTCCTCCTATTCTCTCAGAGGGTGGGGGGAGTGAGAGAGACTGCATAGTCTGGTCCGATCGGGGCTGAACTATGACAGAGGGGTTCGCCAGAGGTCTTAGTCGATAAAGCACTTGTGGTACTGAATCATATATCCTTTGCTAACCCCCAATCTGTTTCCCCTATCCAGAACTGTTTTTCCTCGTGTTAGCCACTGTTTGGGGGCAAGGCATTCCCAAAGGTCTGGTACCGCCTGCCAGAAAACCCAGGTTGGGAAGGTCACTCTGATCTGCTAATAGGGGGATGAGGGTATGCTTGTATCTCCACAGGTGCGGGGACCTGATGGATCCCGGCCTGGTTGGTACAGCCATGGCTGGAGGATCAGCAGGGTAACCGAGCAGCGCGGCGCTCTCCAGCTCACCCTAGTGGGATTGATCCTGATTGTGAGTTTTCCAGTGCCAGTGTTAACGACTAATTTCTGGGAGCAGTTCATGAACTGCGCCGACTCTACTCAGGTTTGCATAGCGTGTGGCCTGTTGGGCTCTTGGGAATGCCAACCACACAGCCCTCACCATATCTGAACTGGCGACTGCTTTAGCAGCGCACGACGAAGGACTGACACAAATGAAGTTGGCATTAGATTATGCCCTTGCGAGGCCTGGCATCGGTTGCAGCGACCTAGAGGGAGTCCTAGGTCTCCAGGGTTACTGCTGTTTGGACTTCAGCAAGAACGCCTCCTCGGCCTTGGAGAAGACGCGTGCGCATGGCTGCCCAGTCAGTATTCAACGTCAAAGCCCTAAAGGACTGGGGGTAGTTTCCAGACTTGTTTGGTTTACCTAGATGGATAAGAAATATTGTGTCTATAGGTTTCACAATCCTAGCAGTTGCTTTGATAATGCTTTGTTTGTTTCTGTTATTGTTACCTTTCTTGCATGCTATGATTGAGGGGTCACTAGGCAACTATCCATGATCAACTATGTTATGGCAGCATCCGCCCCAGAGTACCAGCCATTAGACCAGAATGATTTAGCATAGAGGGGGGTGGAATTGTGGGGTAACGTTAGCAGGGCTGCATGTATGCAGGAGGGGCGGTCCATGGCGATTCATGCACTAGATGTGGATGAGTCCACAAGTGCAGGGGGCAGGTGCATCCACGTACGTGGTGGGCACGGATAAGTCCATGGGCGCAGGGGGCACATGCATCCACGTATGTCGTGGGCACGGATAGATCCATGGGCACAGGGGGGCGGGTGCGTTTGCGTGCATAGCGGGTGTACGGGTATTTAACCCTGTGTTGCGCAGCATTAAATTGAAGGCTTAGCTTGACGGTATCCGTGTGATGCCCTGCTTTCCCCGGGGCGGGGCTCTGGTGCATCCTGGGTTGGTTTGCTGGCAAGAGAGCCGGCACAATACATCCCAGTTAATTACCACCATCTTTCACATCTTTTGATATTGTCCTGGTTCTGGGTAGGATCCAGTTAACATTCACCTGAGCTGGGAGGGGAACTGGAATTGGTGGCCCCCCCTGGCTGAGGGACACAGCTGGGATAGTTTACTAATTAGCTAACAGCTGGGGTAAGTTTACCCAAATTGGCCAAAGGGCTATTCCATCCCATGGGACATCATGCTCAGTATATAAGTGAGGAGGGTGGTAAGGGGAGACTCCTATTATTTAGGAGGAAGCTGGGTATCAGGATCTGCTGTGAGTTACTGTTCTGTAAATTATGTGCTTCAATTTTTTTCTGTTACTGGGCTTTGTTTTGTTTGATTTCTGTATCTGTTTTGTTGTTTTCTGTTGTTCTCCTAAACTTTTTTTTAATTTCAACCCATGATTTTTGTTGCCTTCTCTTTACCAGTTCTCCTCTCCCTCCCACTGGGGGGTGGGGGGAGTGAGCAAGAGACTGTGTAGCTTGGTCCCCAGTGGGGCTAAACTATGATAATATGCTGCCAGTGTTTCTTTTTCAGTTGTAATCTAGTGTGTCTCGGATCTTCTACATCCCCAGCTCCAAAAGCCTGGTGGTCCACCTTGCATCTCCCCTGGTGTTTTCTGCCGGAGACTCCAGGTAGGGCCATTCTCCCCGGCTGTGGTGTAGAGCACGATTTTTGCCTCTTGCCCTGTCGGGACTGGCCCAAGGGCTACTGCATGAACAATCTCCTGTTTAATTTGTTCAAAGGCTTCTCGTTGCTCAGGGCCTTGTTTTAAATTGTTCCTCTTTTGGCTCACTTGATAGACAGGGCTTACAACCATACTATCATTTGGAATATGCATTCTCCAGAAACCCACAATGCCCAAGAAAGCTTGTGTTTCCTTTTTGTTAGTTGATGGAGACGTGGCTCTTATTTTGTTGACCACATCCATTGGATTCTGATGATGTCTATATCTTGCCAATTTATTCCTAAAAACTAGGTCTCTTGTGCAGGCCCCTTGACCTTGCTTTGTTTTATGGCAAAGCCAGCTTTCAGAAGGATTTGGATTATTTTCTCCCCTTTCTCAAAAATTTCTGCTGCTGTGTTGCCCCATACAATGATGTCATCAATGTACTGCAGGTGTTCTGGAGCTCCACCCTTTTCCAGTGCAGTCTGGATCAGCCCATGGCAGATGGTGGGGCTGTGTTTCCACCCCTGGGGCAGTTGATTCCAGGTGCAATGGACTCCCCTCCAAGTGAAAGCAAACTGTGGCCTGCATTCTGCTGCCAAAGGGATGGAGAAGAATGCATTGGTGATATCAGTGGTGGCATACCACTTGGCTGCTTTTGACTCCAGTTCATACTGAAGTTCTACTGTGGGGTAACGTTAACAGGGCTGCATGTATGCAGGAGGGGCAGTCCGCAGTGATTCGTGCGCTAGGCGCGGATAGGTCCATGGGTGCAGGGGGCATATGCGTCCACGTATGTCGTGGGCACGGATAGATTCATGGGTGCAGGGGGCGGGTGCGTTTGCGTGCATAGCGGGTGTACGGGTATTTAACCCTGTATTGCTCAACATTAAATTGAAGGCTTGGCTTGACAGTATCCGTGTGATGCCCTGCTTTCCCCGGGGCGGGGCTCTGGTGTGTGCGGGGTAGGTTTGCTGGCAAGAGAGCCGGCAAGTGGTGACCCCGACGTGTGACAGGTCCGGACGGTTTTGAGCTGGGGCCGCGCGGCGGTCGTGCCTGCCTGCTGTTAGGATGGCATCCATCTCTGATACAGTGAAGGTATTAAAGGCGCTGGGTAAAGATCTGAATTGTCCGGTGCATAGGGCACCGTTGACGGAGTTCATCCTATGGATGCAGAAAAGGGGCTTGATTAACAAGCTGGGAGAGGTGATGGACGTGGCGCGGTTACAGGCGGCGGGGAAAGAGTTACAGGAAGAAGGGGGGGTCGGAACGAAGGGTGTGGCGACGCGGCTGGAGACGTTAGGTTCGATGAAAAGACTGCTGGCTAAGGCTCGAGAGGTGCGTGAAGTGTGGATTGCGGCTTTAACTGCAATCAAAGAAGGGCGGCCCTCGGAAGGGGAGGGGGACGAACGGGGTCGAGACGGCGCGGAGGGGACGGGGGGGTGGCGCTCCCGTGGTCTGCCTGGTTCGGCCGAGAGCCTCTGACAGTGATAAAGGGGCGATGGAGTTTGGGCGTGCTCCCCCGTGTGTTGCGCCTTGCTTGCTGAGGGGGCGACCCCCCGGATGCGAGGACGCGGGGGTGCCCTCTGTCTCTCCTTCTACCCTGTCGGCTCCACCGCTTGTAAATTCGCGGAGGGGCGATAGTGAGGCGGGAGCCAGTTTCGAGGTGGCGCCCGAGGAGTCGCGGGACGCGGAGCGGGGTCCTAGCGCTTTCCCGGTGGGGAGAAGAGCCGCGGTCCCCGAGACCAAGGATAAAGCGGCGGGTGATAGAGCCGCGGTCCTCCGGACCAGAACGACGAGAAGCACTGCTTCAAAGGAACATAAATCAGTTTTAACGAGTCTAACAAAAGTGTTAGAAGAACAGGACTGTGCTATTAATAACACTGACCTGAAGAGCTTGTTGACTTGGGTGTCCTCTCACGTATCAAACGCAAACCTCTGTAGTATCTATACGGTGGGCTCCTGGAACACCATAGGTATTAGACTGTGGGACTGTGTAACGCGGGGTGACCCTGCTGTTCAAAAGTTATTACCGGTGTGGCGTGTAATGTTTGAAGCCTTGAAGAATCACACCCAGAAAGGAGATTCAACAGCACCCGTTACCCCGTCCGCTCCTTTGTCCGTGGAAACAAAGACTAACAGCGAGCCGGAAGATCCCTTTGATCCAGGTCCCATAGATCCGGAAAAGGAGTCTTCAGTCTTTGGAGCTTCCTTGTTATAGAGGTGGCGTGTTTGTGTGTGTGTGTGTGCATGTAAGCATGAAGTAAATGGTATGAAATAAGGGGTGAATATTGTCTTGGTTTCAGCAGGGATGGAGTTAATTTTCCTCTCAGTAGCTTTGGATTTTGTGTGTGAAGAATGTTGATAAAATGCTCTGATGATTAGGGTTGTTGTGAATGAGACCAAGGACACTGTCTGGCTTTCCAAGTCTTGTTAATGAGCAGATGCAGGAAGCTGGGCCAAAAAAAAAAAAACACGCAAAAAAAACCTGCAAAACCCCAAACAGACAGAGTATCGTTCATTTGGACTTCAAGTGGTCTACATCTACATTTTAGAAATTGTACACTGTTCATTTTGTATATATTAATGTTATTCTACATTGTTTTGTTCTTCTGTTGTAGGTTTCCTCTTAGTAAACTGCAGCATAAGGTAACGTGTGATTGGCCGACCCTGGCCCCCATTCCTTCTTCCCTTCCCTTCCTGTCCCCCTCCCCCCCCCCCCCCCCCCCCCCCCGCTCAGGGGGCCAGGGAAGGAGGTGGAGATGGTGTTAAGCCCGGGAAGAGGGGGGGGGAGGAGAGGAGGTTGTCTTGTTCCCTTTCTCATTATTCTGCTTTGGTTTTAGTAATAAATTAATAATTTTCCCCAGGTTGAGTCTGTTTTGCCTGTGACGGTGGCTTTAAGGATTTCTTGCTGCCGCCAGGCGCCACCCCCCAAAATCCGGCGGGGCAGGGGCAGCTTACCCAAAACCTGCCATGGTTACAGATACTCCCGTCTGAGTTGACCAGTGGCCTTTAGCAAGACAAAAGCTGCACCCTTTGAATGAGTTAGTTGACGAGTGATTACAGCTTGGACATATAAAGCCAACAGACAGTTCCTGGAATACACCTGTGTTTGTAATACAGACAAATCGGATGCTCCACGAGTCACATTTTCTGTGCCTTCAATTAATATGGGAGAATCCAATTAGTGATATTACTGGACGGTACTTCCACAGGGTATGAAAAACAGTCCAACCATCTGCCAATGGTACGTCGCACAGGGCATAGCACCAGTAAGGTGCTTGCATAGGAATAGCCTTGTTTATCATTATAGGGATGATTTCTTAATTGCAGCACCCGATGATATCACCAGTGCATTATCCGGATTTAAATTGGTTATTGCTCAAGAAAAAATTCAAAAGGTGTGTCCCTGGCAGTGTCTCGGCTGGCAAATTATGGAAAGAACAATTATGCCACAAAAGTTAAAAATCCCTCAAAGAGTGTTTACCTTAAACGATTTGCAGAAATTGCTGGGGGCTATCAACTGGGTATGCCTGGTATTAGACCTCTACAGAATTGCTTTCTCCGCTATTCCTAATACTTAAGGGAGACTCAGATTTAACCTCTTCTAGGAGACTGACTCCAGAAGCACAAACAGCATTCCAAACAGTTTTGCTGCAGGTCTCCATTCATTTGCCTGAGCAACCAATGCTGCAATTTTTAGGAGAATTAATGTTATATCCAGCAACTCATTTAAGTTGCACTCTGTCGTAGTTCAGCCCTGATCAGGACCAGATGACGCAGTCTGTCTCTCGCTCCCCCCACCCTCCGAGAGAATAGGGGGAGATGATATAAGAAAAAACAGCTCAAGGTTTGAGATAAGGATGGGGAGAAATCCTTAAAGTTACCGTCACGGGCAAAACAGACTCGACTTGGGGAAAACTATTCATTTATTTCTAAAATTAGCAGGAGAATGAGACAGGGAACAAGATAACCTCCCCCCACCCCTCCCTCTTCCCGGGCTTAACATTATCTCTATCTCTACTACCTTCCCCTCCCGAGCGGCATGGGGGGGGAAAGGGAATGGGGGTCGCGGTCAGTTCATCACGCGTTGTTTTACGCCGCTGTATCATCGTCAGGGGAAGAACTCCTCACATTCCTCCTCTGTTCCAGCGTGGGGTCCCTCCCACGGGCCACAGTCCTTCATGAAACTGCTCCGGCGTGGGTCATCTCTTCCACGGGGTGCAGTCCCTCTAGAACAGCTGTCCCAGCGGGCCCTCCACAGGCCACAGCCTCCTTCAGGCCTCCACCTGCTCTGGCGTGGGGTCCTCCATGGGCTGCAGGTGGATCTCTGCCCCTCCGTGGACCTCCATGGGCTGCAGGGGGACAACCCGCTCCACCATGGTCTTCACCACGAGTTGCCGAGGAATCTTGGCCAGGAGCCATATTACTCCTCCCCCTCCTTCTTCACTGACCTTGGCGTCTGCAGCCGTTCCTCACAACAGGCTGGCAGACGCCTCTCAGGATCCTTTTTACATCTTATTCACTTCTCATCTCCTCTCCACTTCTTGCAGCCGGGCCGGGCCGAGTTGGGCCCAGTTGGCTGCCCGGCGGGAGGCCAGAGGGTGAGGCCTGCAAGGCCCATGAGGCCTGCGCCTCCCCCTCTCTGCCCCCTGGTCAGCTGCTTCACATCTTCTCCTACTTTTTTTCCTGTTTTCCCCTACTTAAATACGTTATTGCAGAGGCATTATCACGGGACATTCCGCTACCAATTGGCTTGGCCTTGGCCAGCAGCAGGTCCACCCTAGGCCCGGCCGAGTCCACTGAACAAAGGGGAGCGACTTCTAGCAGTTTCCTACAGAAGCTACCACCTTAGGCCCCCCCTCACTAACAAAACCAGAACACACTCCCATAAAAAATGCCTTAACAATATTTACAGATGGATCAGGAAAAAAGCACACATCTGTAATTGTGTGGAAGAAAAATGGTAAGTGGCATCATGACGTACAATTGGTAGAAGGTTCAACCCAAATTGTGGAACTTGCAGTGGTGGTACAAGCTTTGTATAAGTGGAAAGACTAATCCCTCAGTATTGTCTCCGATTCTGCCTATGTGGTCAATGTAATACAATGTGCTGAATGGACAATGTTAAAGGAAATCAATAATCCTTTGTTATATGATCAGTTTAAAAAAAAAAGGGAAATGAGAGGAAAATCTACAAACGAAAAGTTGGCGAAAGCAATGTATCTGCTTAATTTTCTAAATCACTGGAGTGACAATTCTTCCTCAATAGAGAAACATTTTGGATCAACTACTGTACATGATGCCATCTGAGGGCAAGCTCCAGTGATGGTTAAGAATCTGGAAACAGGTAATTGGGAAGGACCATTCCCTCTTATGATGTGGGGGAAAGGATATGCTTGTGTCTCTACAGGAGCAGTGAACAAGTGGATTCCTGCACGATGGGTATGACCAGTGCTCCAAGCTGCCTTGCGTTCGTCGGATTGTTAACAAGCTGTGTGGCAGCTCCATGGACATCAGTCACGGAAAGAACAAACGTGTGGGTAACTATGGCTGGTGCCACAGGGTGGGGTGCCATTTGTCTGTCTGTATCATCTTAAAATAAGCCTTTCAGAACATGCTTGGTCAATCTGCCAGATCAGATAGCAGTAGGATGGCAACTCTGTGTAAAACAACAGCAGCCGTGAGTGCTGAGCGCTGAATTACAAAAGATGGAACTTTTGGGATCACTAAAGATGGACTTCTGCCTATTTTCTTTAACTGTTCAGGAGCTAATATTACTAGAGGGGTAATGATTGTAAATGCTTTAAGACCTATACATTGTAACGATACAGCATGGTGTAATCACGCGAGCACATATCAAAATCCAGACAGCATAAAAGACTTACTTAAATGAAGTACACATAGCTTTGAATCTGATTGCCAAGATAATACATAGTTTTGGAAACCATTTGAAATTATTGCTGCTGCAATCTTTGCACCTGGTGTGGCAAGTGCCCAGGCATTAGCTACGCTAAATAAATTGGGTTTTTGGCTTGCTAAGTAAACGCATGCAATTGTATCGGTATTATTAACACTGTTAATTGATATAGGTTCTATATGCTATACTATTTTACAAAACAGAACCGCTGTTAGCCTGCAGAGCACATATTTGACAGGCCTTGTTGCATGTGCTGGCCACACAGGCAGCAACGTCTAGTCAGTACTCTTTCACTGAATCTGCTGAGGGTAAAAACAGAGATGGCTCGGAGTGGAGGAGAGGGGAGGGACCCGGAGCACACTTTATTTACAACAGGGGAGACCCTGAAGGTGCTGCGCCTGCCTCCTTTCTCTGCTCTGACCCTGCTGATAAACATCCTCTTGCTTGGCGGTGTCTTTGGCATAGTTGGGTTGGTAACAGAATAGATCAGCAATAGATTTTTTTTTTTTATTATTAGCACAAAATCATGGTTGTCAGGATTTTGATGGGCTTTGCTGCATGAATCTGTCTGATCATTCGGAATCTATTCACAAAAGTATTCAAAACTTGCAAAAAGGAGTACAAAAAAACTGCAACAAAGTGATGATTTTGATATATTCAGAAATCTTTTGGTGACTTGATATAAGCATATTACAAATAGCTGTAGGATGCTTATTTATTCTTTTTATATATGTATTTTGATCTGTATTCCGTGTGTGTGTTGCAATGTGTGCAGACTTCAATAGATAAAGCGTTGAAACAAGCCTCTTCTCATAAACAAAAGGGGGAGATGTGGTATTTCCTGAGCCAGTACGGTGTCAGTGAAAGCAAACTGACCTTGGGAGAGGGATGCAATCATGCTTGCTGGAAGAAAGCCATGGAATGAGAAGGGAAGCTTTAAGATACAAAACATTGTTAGCAGAATTTATGGCTTGTTTCAACAGAGGCTTGCAAAAAAATAGTCACTGGTCTTGTAGATAAGAAAGTTACTGGAGTTGTTATGTCTGTAATAGGAGAAGAATGCTATAGTAGAAAATTACTAGAAGGTAGTGAAACTTAGTTTTGCTTAGCAGTCATGAATATGTATAACGTGTGATCAGTAATTTTATTGGCTAAGCTTGTGTGTGGCATAACTGGGTGGTTGCTATCCTTGGCTAAAATCGGAATTGTGATACTAGGCATCATACTAGGTATAATCATGAACATTCCGTGCTTGGTCACCTGCCTACAAAAGTGATACAGAGAATACTACATCAGGGCGCGCATGCCATATGACGTCAGTTCCGACTGCCCATCTCACAGGCTCGGGCTGTAGTGGCAGCCTGTCCAGCATGCCAAGCAGCAAAGCCGAACCAGCCCTTATACTACCCAGGCATTAACCCCGGGGGTATGCTCCGAACCAGGTATGATGAGTGGATGTCACAGAGTATGTGCCATTTGGCTGTCTCAAATACATTCATGTTTCGGTCGACACTTGCTCCTGAGCTCTCTTCGCATGTCCATTCACGACATCCACAACGCAGAAATCGATCCTACACAGGAACTGGGCTTTTGCCTGCCTAGGGGTACCTTGGGAGATAAAGACTGACAATGGGCCGAATTATCGATCACGGGTATTTCGCCACTTCCTGCAGACGTGGGGAGTCCGCCATACGTTTGGCATTCCTCTGAACAGCACCGGGCAAGCGATTGTAGAACGCGCACAGGAAACCCTGAAAGCACAGCTAGCGTGCTTAAGAGAGGGGGGAGAGAGGGGTTCGCTGGGGGTCTTGGTCAGTGAAGCGCTTGTGGTACTGAATCATATGTCCTTCGCTGACCCCCAATCCGTTTCCCCTATCCAGAACCATTTTTCCTTGTGTCAGCTGCTGTTTGGGGGCAAGGTGCTCCTGGGGGTCTGGTACCACCTGCCAGAAGACCCACGTTGGGAAGGTCCCACTGATCTGCTAATAGGGGGATGAGGGTATGCTTGTATCTCCACAGGTGTGGGGACCTGATGGATCCTGGCCCAGTTGGTACAGCTGTGGCTGGAGGATTGGCAGGGTGACCAAGCGGCGCCGTGCTCTCCAGCTCACCCTAGTGGGATTAATCCTGATTGTGAGTCTTCCAGTGCCAGTGATAATGACTAATTTCTGGGAGCAGTTCATGAACTGTGCCAACTCTACTCAGGTTTGCATAGCGTGTGGCCTGTTGGACTCTTGGGAATGCCAACCGCACAGCCCTCACCATATCTGAACTGGCGACTGCCTTAGCAGCACATGATGAAGGACTGACACAAATGAAGTTGGCATTAGATTATGCCCTTGCGAGGCCTGGCATCGGTTGCAGCGACCTAGAGGGAGTCCTAGGTCTCCAGGGTTACTGCTGTTTGGACTTCAGCAAGAAAGCCTCCTCGGCCGCGGAGAAGACGCGTGTGCATGCTGCCCAGTCAGTATTCAATGTCAAAGCCCTAAAGGACTGGGGGTAGTTTCCAGACTTGTTTGGTTTACCTAGATGGCTAAGAAATATTGTGTTTATAGGTCTGACAATCCTAGCAGTTGCTTTGATAATGCTTTGTTTGTTTCTGTTATTGTTACCTTTCTTGCATGCTATGATTGAGGGGTCACTAGGCGACTATCCATGATCAACTATGTTATGGCGGCATCCGCCCCAGGGTACCAGCCATTAGACCAGGATGATTTAGCATAGAGGGGGGAATTGTGGGGTAACGTTAGCAGGGCTGCATGCATGCAGGAGGGGCAGTCCGTGGTGACTTGCGCGCTAGGTGCTGATAGGTCTATGGGCACAGGGGGCACATGCGTCCATGTATGTCGTGGGCACAGATAAGTCCATGGGTGCAGGGGGCAGGTGCGTTCGCATGCATAGCGGGTGTACAGGTATTTAACCCTGTGTTGCGCAGCATTAAATTGAAGGCTTGGCTTGACGGTATCCGTGTGATGCCCTGCTTTCCCCGGGGCGGGGCTCCGGTGCATGCGGGGTAGGTTAGCTGGCAAGAGAGTCTGCATTCTAGCACGTCTAGCACAGCAGCACTCGGTGGTGGTGTAATATCATTCAGGCCATGATAGTCCACTGTTAGTCTCCACTCTCCGCTAGACTCTTGTACTGCCCATACGAGACTGTTAAAGGGTGAGTGAGTCTTACTGATCGCTCCCTGGCTTTCCAGTTGGCGAATCAGCTTATGGATGGGGATCGGGGCATCTTGGTTGGTGCGATATTGCCGTTGGCGTACCATGGTGGTAGTGATTGGTACCTGTTGTTCCTCAACCTTCAGCAACACCACAGTGGAAGGGTCTTTCAAGAGACCAGGCAAGGTGGACAGCTGTTTATTTTCCTTCATCTCCACAGTGGCTATACCAAAAGCCCACCGGTGCCCTTTTGGGTCTTTGAAATACCCACTCCTGAGGTAATATATATTGAGAATGCATGGAGCATTTGGGCCTTTCACTATGGGGTGCTTTTGCCACTCATTCCCTGTTAGAATCACTTCGGCCTCCAGTACAGTCAGCTGTTAATCCTCCTGTCACTCCAGAAATACAAATGGGTTCTGCCCCTTTATAGCTTGATGGCATTAGGGTACACTGTGCACCAGTGTCTACTAGAGCCTTATACTCTCATGGGTCTGATGTGCCAGGCCATTTAATCCATACAGTCCAATAACCTCTGTTGTCCCTCTCCTCTGCCTGGCTGGAGTCAGGGCCCCTCTAATTCTAGTCGCATTTCCTGTGAATATGAATTAAAATTCCCTTCTATAGGATCAGAGGTGAGATAAGCCCTTTTACTATGTCTGGGGAACTGCCTGCTGGAAACTGGAGCAGCGTTTTTCCTGGGAGAACCCCCTTTTGTGGTTCTTTTTCCTTGCAACTCATGTGCCTCTAAGGTTGAGGTAGGTTTTCTATCCCACTTCCTCATGTCCTCTCTGTGGTCACACAGGTAAAACCACAGGGTGGCCTGTGGTGTGTACCCACTATATCCTCTCTCTTGAGCAGATGAATGCTTACTCCTAATAGCTGTGAGATACAGGTCTGTACAGGTTGGGAGTAGGTTATATCCTCTTTGAATTGCTGGGACTCCTGGGATAGTTTCTCCACAGTCAAGATGCAAGCCTGTAGGGAGGAAGAGAGATTTTGTTCGTATTGCAGGAGTTGGCCAGCCAGTTCATTTACTGTTTGTCCCTCTCTATCTTTCCAGGTTATAACTGCCAATGCGTTGGCATATGATGATGGTGCACTTTGAACAAACTTCTGCCACGTGGGTTGTGTGTACTTGACTTCATCTGGATCCTTAGATAACTGCTCATTGTCCAGGTCATCATAAATCATTTCCAGCACAGCTAATTCCCTCAGGTACTGGATGTCCCTCTCCATGGTGACCCACTTGCCTGGGTGAAATCTTCCTTGAAGGGATATCTTTCCTTCATACTTGACAGGAGTTATTTCCAGAGGCTGAGGGCTTGTGTCCCTTTTCCAATTGCTTTGTCAATGCCCCCTTCCCTAGAAAGGGATCCCAGCTACTTGGCTTCTCTACCCTCTAATTCCAGGCTACTGGCCCCATTATCACAGCATTGGAGCAGACAAATAACAATGTTCTTGCTTGGATGATGGCTGAAATCTTGGAGCTTGCTCAGGGATAGGGATCAGGTGGTTGCCATCTCATCAGATCCGGAGACCTCTTTCCCTTGAGGGTATTGAGTAGTGTTGAACAGGGCTCAGTAGGCATGGGCCAGGCCCCAGCATGTTGCAGTGATTTGTGTCTCTCTGGAATTGCCAGGGTGACAGCATACCTTTTCCAAATATTCTACTAGTTTTTCAGGATTCTGCACTTGTTCAGGGGTGAAGTTCCAAAACAATGGAGGTGCCTACTGTCCTGGGTACTTGCCCATACTATCCCACACACCCTGTCACTCATAACTATCCAGCCTCAGGGCAGATCTCTGGGTGCTATTCTTCAATAGTTGTTTCAACTTAAACGAGAGCTAAAACACATTCATGAGACATAGCAATAGGATTTGTTGGTTTTGTTGGGGGGGGGGGGGCGGGGGCAGGTGGCTACAGTGGCAGCTTTTGCAAGAAGCTGCTAGAAATTTCCCCTTTTTTCCAGTGGACTTGGCCAGGTCTACAGTGGATCTGCCACTGGCCAGGGCTGAGTCAATTGGTGACTGAATGTTCAGTAATAATGTCTGTGATAACATATTTAAGAATGGGGAAAAAAAAATTATAAAGTGAAGCAGGGGCAGAGAGGGGGAGGCATGAGCCTTGTGGCACTCACTGTCTGGACCTGATTTGGCTCAGCCCAGCTGAGAGAAGTAAAGAGAGGAGATGTGAAGAGAACCTGAGAGGCACCTGCCTGAGCTGATTGTGAAGAATTTCTTGTGAGAGGAATGGCTGCAAATGCCAAGGTCAGTGAAGGAGGGGGAGGAGTAATGCTACTCCTGGCCAAGATTCCCCTGCAGCCCCTGGTGAAGACCATGGTGAAGTAGGCTGTCCCCCTGCAGCCCATGGAGGTCTATGGAGGAGCAGAGATCCACCTGCAGCCCATGGAGGACCCCACACTGGGGCAGGTGGATGCCTGAAGGAGGCTGTGGCCTGTGGAGGGCTCACACTGGGGCAGCCTGTTCTGGAGGGGCTGCACCCCGTGGAAGAAATGACCCATGCTGGAGCAGTTCATGAAAGACTGTAACCTGTGGGAGGGACCCCACAATGGATCAGGGGAGGAACGTGAGGAGTTCTTCCCCCAAGGAGGAAGGAGTGGCAGACAGCGACATGTGATGAACTGACCATAACCCCCATTCCCTGTTCCCACCCTCTGTGCCACTTGAGGAGAAGGGGAAAGAGGTAGAGATAATTGAAATGCCGTTAAGACAGGGAAGAGGGAGGGGTGGGGGAAAGTTGTTGTTTTTGTTATCTTTCTCATTGTCCTGCTTTGGTTTTAATAATAGTTTTCCCCAACTCGAGTCTGTTTTGCCCATAACGGTAACTTTTAAAGATCTCTCCCTGTCCTTATCTCAAATCTTGAGCCTTTTTTCTTATGTTATCTCTCCCCTATTCCCTCAGAGGGTGGGGGGAGTGAGTGAGAGACTGTGTAGCTTCATCCTGAGTGGTGTTGAACTATGACAAGGAACATGCTGGTTTGAACATCTCAAGGACATTAAAAATTCTCAAGAGTTATTTGAACTAGCCTGGAGAGGAAGGGGAAGGAGAAAGGGAGGTGGGAGAAAGTGTCCCCCCCCTTGTCTCCTCCATAGATTGGTTCTCTGAGGAGAGAAGGTAAAGATTAATTCATTAAATTATTAATTGTTTCCAAGAGATAGTTCCCAACGTATGGACATCATTGCAAGGCTGAGTACAAATACCAAATTAGTCTCACAACTAGTAATTTTATCATATCATATAAGCCAGTGTTACATAGTACAGCAAAATAACCTTAATCCTGTCTCCAGAGATAATAAACAGTACAACAGGGAGTGTATACAGCAAGTAAGGTATTACATAGAGTCTGAGAACAGGCACAACAGCTCTAAGAGCAAATACATCAACATTGTTACCAGTGGCTGTTTAACTAATATAATGAATGCTTATAATAAATTTGTTTCAACATGTTCTAGTCCAATCTGTCATCTTCAACCCTTCATGCCCCATGTTGGACACCAAAAATTACTGTTGTGGTTTAACTTGGCAGGCAGCTAAATACTACAGAGTCATTCGCTCACTCCCCCTTGCAGTAGGATGGGGGAGAGAATCAGAAAAAAAGTTAAAACTTGTGGGTTGAGATAAAGACAGTTTAATAGGACAGAAAAGGAAGGGAATAATAATAATAGTAATGACAAAAGAATATACAAACCAAGTGATGTGCAGTACAATTGCTCACCACCTGCTGACTGATGCCTAGTCAGTCCCTGAGCTATGACGCCCCCCCAGCTGACTCCCCCCAGTTTACATACTGAGCATGATGTCATATGACATCATCCCAGTCGAAGGGCAGGGGCCTGAAAGGGCCAGGCGTATCTGGCAAGTCAACTCGTGGCTCAGGGAGTGGTGTTACAGCCAGGGCTTTGGGTATCTTGACCATGGGGCGTGCTTTGAGAAGCCCGGGCTGCTAGGGCTGGATGGCGTACACCTAAACGAGAATGGGAAGAGTGTGCTTGGACGTAGGCTTGCCAGACTTGTCCGGAGGGCTTTAAACTAGTGTTGCTGGGGGAGGGGGAGCAGAGTTCAGCCCACGACTATCGGCATGGCGCCAGTGCCAGCACCAAGCGCCCAGAAGTCAGGGAAGGATCGCAGGTAGGTGCAAATAAACCTAATCTGCGATACAAAAGAACACCTGTCACTCCAGCCAGCAAGTCAGTTTTATCGGGGGCCCTGCTGAAGTGTTTCTATGCCAACGCACGCAGCATGGGAAATAAACAGGAAGAACTGGAGATGCGTGCACGCGAGCAGGGCTACGACCTTGTTGGCATCACGGAGACGTGGTGGGATGACTCTTACAACTGGAGCGTCAACATGGAGGGGTACAGGCTTTTTAGAAAAGACAGGCAGGGAAGATGAGGAGGGGGTGTCGCTCTCTATGTCAGCAACCGGCTGGAGTGCGTGGAGCTCTGCCTGGGGATGGGGGAGGAGCTGACAGAGAGCTTATGGGTTAAGATCAGAGGACAGGGACGGACGGGGGATGTTACGGTGGGGGTCTGTTACAGGCCGCCTGGCCAGGAAGACAGAGCGGACGAGGCGCTCTATAGCCAGATAGGAGCAGCCTCACAGCGGTCACGAGCCCTGGTCCTCATGGGGGACTTGAACCACCCTGACATCTGTTGGAGAGACAACACGGCAGGGCACAGGCAGTCCAGGAGGTTCCTGGAATACGTGGATGACAACTTCCTCCTGCAGGCGATAGAGGAGCTGACAAGGAGGGGTGCCATGCTGGACCTTGTGCTCACCAACAGGGAGGGGCTGGTGGGGGACGTGAAACTGATGGACAGCCTTGGCTGCAGTGACCATGACGCGGTGGAGTTCAACACCCACGGGGCGGCAAGGAAACTGCACAGTAAGCTCTCTGCCCTAGATTTCAGGAAGGCGGACTTCGGCCTCTTCAGGGACCTGATGGGCCAAGTGCCATGGGAGGCGGCCCTGGAGGGAAGAGGGGCCCAGGAAAGTTGGTCCACATTCAAGGAGCACCTCCTCCAAGCTCAGCAGAGGTGCATCCCGATGAAGAAAAAGTCGGGCAAAAAGGCCAGGAGGCCTGCGTGGATGAGTAAGGAGCTCCTGGACCAACTGAAAGTGAAGAGGAAAGCCTATAGAGGGTGGAAGCGGAGACAGGTAGCCTGGGAGGACTACCGAGTGACTGTGCGAGCGGCCAGGGATAGGGTGAGGAAGGCTAAAGCCCTGATGGAATCGAATCTGGCCAGGGATATAAAAAGTAACAAGAAAAGCTTTTACAGGTATGTAGGGGAACAAAAGAAAATCCAAGGAGAATGTAGGCCCCCTCCGGAAGGTAACGGGTGTCGTGGTTACCCGGGATGTGGAGAAGGCTGAGGTACTCAATGACTTTTTTGCCTCAGTCTTCACTGATAAGAACTCTTGTCTCCCCACCCAAGCTGTGGAAGGCACAGGCAGGGACTGCAAGGATGAAGAACCGCCCACAGTGCTCGAAGAGCAGGTTTGAGATCATTTAAGGAACCTGAAGGTGCACAAGTCCATGGGGCCTGATGAGATTCATCCGCGGGTCCTGAGGGAACTGGCGGATGAAGTTACCAAGCCACTGGCCATCATCTTTGAGAAGTCGTGGTGGTCTGGTGAGGTCCCCGATGACTGGAAGAGAGGAAACATAACCCCCGTTTTTAAAAAGGGGAGTAAGGAAGACCCGGGCAACTACAGGCCGGTCAGCCTCACCTCTGTGCCTGGCAAGGTCATGGAGCAGATTCTCCTGGAAACCATGCTAAGGCACATGGAGAGCAAGGAGGTGGTTGGTGACAGCCAACATGGCTTCACCAAGGGCAGATCGTGCCTGACCAATTTGGTGGCCTTTTATGACGGGGTAACAGCATCGGTGGACAAGGGACGGGCAACGGATATCATCTACCTGGACTTGTGCAAGGCATTTGACACTGTCCCGCACGACATCCTTCTCTCTAAACTAGAGAGAAATGGGTTTGATGGACGGACCACTCGGTGGTTAAGGAGTTGGCTGGATGGCTGCACTCAGAGAGTGGTGGTCAACGGCTCAATGTCCAAGTGGAGATCGGTCACCAGTGGCGTCCCTCAGGGGTCCGTGCTGGGCACGGCCCTGTTCAACATCTTTGTCGGCGGCATGGACAGTGGGATAGAGTGCACCCTCAGCAAGTTCGCCGATGACACCAAGCTGTGTGGTGCCGTCGACACGCTGGAAGGGAGGGATGCCATCCAGAGGGACCTTGACAGGCTGGAGAGGTGGGCCCGTGCCAACCTCATGAAGTTCAACCAGGCCAAGTGCAAGGTCCTGCACCTGGGTCATGGCAATCCCAGGCACAAATACAGGCTGGGCGGGGATTGGATCGAGAGCAGCCCTGAGGAGAAAGACCTGGGAGTGTTGGTAGACGAGAGGTTCAACATGAGTGGGCAATGCGCCCTTGCGGCCCAGAAGGCCAACCGCATCCTGGGCTGCATCAAGAGGAGCGTGGCCAGCAGGTCGAGGGAGGTGATTCTGCCCCTCTACTCTGCCCTGGTGAGACCCCACCTGGAGTACTGTGTCCAGTTCTGGAGTCCCCAACACAAGAAGGACATGGACCAGTTGAAAAGGGTCCAGAGGAGGGCCACAAAGATGATAAGAGGGCTGGAGCACCTCTCCTATGAGGACAGGCTGAGAGAGTTGGGGCTGTTCAGCCTGGAGAAGAGGAGGCTCTGGGGAGACCTGATAGCGGTCTTCCAATACCTCAAGGGGGCCTACAGGAAAGATGGGGCGAAGCTGTTCAGTAGGGCCTGTTGTGATAGAACAAGGGGTAATGGGTTTAAATTAGAAGGAGGTAGGTTTAGATTAGATATGAGAAAAAAATTTTTTACAATGAGAGTTGTAGAGCACTGGAACAGGTTGCCCAGAGAGGTGGTGGATGCCCCATCCCTGGAATTGTTCAAGGCCAGGCTGGATGAGGCTCTGAGCAACCTGATCTAGTCAGGGATGTCCCTGCTTCTTGCAGGGGGGTTGGACTAGATGACTGTTGAAGGTCCCTTCCAACTCTAACTATTCTATGATTCTATGATTCTATGATGTGGAATATCCCTTTGGCCAGTTTGGATCAGCTGTCCTGGCTGTGCTTCCTCTCAACTTCTTATACACCTCCAGTCTTCTAGCTGGCAGGGCATAAGAAGCCGAAAAGTCCTTGACTTAGTGTAAGCACTGCTCAGCAACAACTAAAACAACAGTGTGTTACCAACACTATTCTCATCCTAAATCCAAAACACAGCACTATACCACCTACTAGGAAGAACATTAACTCTATCCCAGTCAAAACCAGGACATAGTGTCTCTGTGATAACATAATTTAGAAGGGGGAAAAAAACTGTGCAACAGCAGAGAGGAGTGAGAATATGTGAGAGAAACAACTCTGCAGACACCAAGGTCAGTGAAGAAGGAGAGGGAGGAGTAACGTTGCTCCTGGCAGAGATTCCCCTGCAGCCTGTGATGAAAACCATGGTGAGGCAGGCTGTCCCCCTGCAGCCCATGGAGGTCCACAGAGGAGCAGAGATCCACTATGCAGCCCGTGGAGGACCCCACGCTGGGGCAGGTGGATGCATCTGAAGGAGACTGTGACCCTGTGGAGGACCCACATTTGATCAGTTCCTGAAGGATTGCACCCCGGGGGAAGGATTCATGGTGGAGAAGTTCCTGGAGAACTGTCTCCCATGGGAGGGACCCCATGTTGGAGCAGGGGAAGAGTGTGAGGAATTCTCCCCCTGAGGAGGAAGGAGTGGCAGAAAAAATGTGTGATAACCTGACCACAAGCCCCATTCCCCATCTCACTGTGCCACTCAAGGGGAAGAGGTAGAGAAATTAGGAGTTAAGTTGAGCCTGGGAAGAAGGGATGGGTGGGGAAAGGTGTTTTAAGATTTTCTTTTTATTTTTCATTACCCTACTCTGATTTGATTGGCAATAAAAATTTATTAAAAATTAATTTTCCTGAGTTGAGTCTGTTTTGCCCATGACTGTAATTGCTGAGTGATCTCCCAGTCCTTATCTTGACCCACGAGCCTTTTGTTATATTTTCTCTGTCCAGCTGAGGAGGGGGAGTGATAGAGTAGCTTTGGTGGGCATCTGGTGTCCAGTCAGGTTCAACCCACCACAGATGTATTTCAAAACAAAAGCAGAATTATGGCAGCCCTAGAAAAGGCTAACACATTTTAGGGAAAAGAAACAGGAGCCACTTCCTAATGCATATTAGCTCAAGGAAACCCCCTGCTTAATAGACGTCTCGGAAAAGATGATATACTTTCTTGATGGTGGAAAACTATTTTAACAAAGTTCTATTTTCCATAATGAAAATTAGAAATATAAAACTAAAATATATCAAATTTTAATTACTTTAGTATTATGGAGGGGGTGTATAGATATGTAAAAATGACTATAATGCTTTTAGAGTTTCCAGCCTAACAACAGTTAAAAATGGTGAGGTTTATTTTTTATTATTTTGTTGCCTATTGCTCAAAAAACCCCCATAAAATGCTACTATCCTATAAATCTAGGCTCATAAATTACAGCACTCTGCTAACATCTAGGTTAACATTGACTGAATACAGAATTATTCATGTTAGACAGAATTATTTGTTCTTCCGGTGTTCTGGTTTTATTTAGTGAGGGGGGGGTAGCTTCTGTAAGAAGCTTCTAGAAGTTGTTCCCCTTTGTTCAGTGGACTCGGCTGGGCCTAGGGCAGACCCACTGCTGGCCAAGGCCAAGCCAATTGGTAGCAGAATGTTCCCTGATAATGCCTCTGCAATAACGTATTTAAGAAGGGGAAAACAGAAAAAAAAAAGAAGAGAAGATGTGAAGCAGCTGAGCAGGGGAAGAGAGGGGAAGGCACGAGCCTTGTGGGCCTTGCAGGCCTCACCCTCTGGCCTCCTGCCGGGCGGCCCTCTGGGCCCGACTCGGCCCTGCCCAGCTGCAAGAAGTGGAAAGGAGATGAGATGTGAAGAGAACCTGAGAGGTGTCTTCCTGCCTGTTGTGAAGAATTTTTCTTGTGAGAGGAACAGCTGCAGACACCAAGGTCAGTGAAGAAGGAGGGGGAGGAGTAATGCAGCTCCTGGTCAAGATTCCCCTGCAGCCCATGGAGGTCCACAGAGGAGCAGAGATCCACCTGCAGCCCATGGAGGACCCCAGGCTGGGGCAGGTGGATGCCTGAAGGAGGCTGTGGCCCATGGAGGGCCCACTGGGGCAGCTGTTCTGGAGGGACTGCACCCCGTGGAAGAAATGACCCACGCCGGAGCAGTTTCACGAAGGACTGTGGCCCATGGGAGGGACCCCACGATGGAGCAGGGGGAGAATGTGAGGAGTTGTTCCCCCGATGATGAAGCAGCGGCGTAAAACAACGTGTGATGAACTGACCACAACCCCCATTCCCTCTTCCCCCCTGTGCTGCTTGGTGGTGGGGAAGGTGGTAGAGATAATGTTAAGCCTGGGAAGAGGGAGGGGTGGGGGGAGGTTATCTTGTTCCCTGTCTCATTATCCTGCTGTTTTTTTAGTAATAAATGAATAGTTTTCCCCAAGTCGAGTCTGTTTTGCCCGCAACGGTAACTTTAAGGAACTCTCCCTGTCTTTATCTCAAACCTCGAGTCTTTTTTCTTATATTATCTCTCCCTATTCCCTCAGAGGGTGGGGGGAGTGAAGGAGAGACTGCGTAGTCTGGTCTTGATCGGGGCTAAACTATGACATCCGGTTACCCAGTTGCAAAGCTCATTGAAAGCTATCACCCAGAATTGCATTCTTCAGTTCAAAATGAAATCACCTTCTAATCTACACAATTCAGAGAAAACACAAAAATAAAACAGTCTTTGCTAGAGATTTCAGAAACTTGATTAATTTTATTCTCATCTGGTTGTTTTAACATCTACATTGATTTAATTAATATATAATCGATTAATGATGGTGTTAGAATGCACAGTGTCAAATGTTACTCAGTTTTAAAGAGTTACCAGTGTTAATGGACACAATACATGTCTAAATATTTTTTTTTAATAATGCCATGTTTAAGACCTGATTAGACTCATTGTGCATACATCTGCAAGTCAGTGTACACACACATAGGAAGAGCATACACGGCCAATTTATTTATCTAGATCTACAAAGACTGTAATTATACCTGTGCACGTTCAGAGTCTCCGAAATGCTCATGCTACTGAAAAAAATATTTAAATTATCACAGTGGCAATGTGCATTTCAGCTCTAGAGTCTCCCAGAGGAATCTACAAGTTTTGGTGTGCAGCACCTCCAGTATGAATGTTTCACTCAGCCAAGTTACACCACACTGCTATGCAAACAACAAGCCATCGTTTGCCTTTGAAACAGTTGATAATAGGTGAGAGTAAGATGGCAAAATAAATGAAATAAACACTACAGAATTACCTGTCTATTGCACCTACTGCCACGCATAACCCCATTAACAAAACAAAAAAAAAGCCCATACTGCCAGGTAACTGCATGTAAAAAATGTGCAAAATCTGATGGAAGTTTTCCATTCAAATCTTGAATGTAGTGACTTTAAAACTAATTTCTAATTGTACATAGACAATGTTTTCAGCAAACAAACAACCTTATTTCAGCCACTACAGCATGTTTAAACTGTGTTCATGAGTAGTTCTGACTTTACAGGTACCTAGAGTGATGTTTGAAAAGGGGTCCGACAGGAATAATTTGATTTTTAAATCCAGCTACATTGTGTATATTGTTGTCCGTTATCACAAACATAGTGTTTTGCACCACAGTCTGAGAGGCAAACACTAGGTAATGTTGGTTTTGCCCAATTCTAAGACAGTCTGTGCTTTTTAGCACTCATATGTACCATTTAAGGAGTTTTTCTTTGGTATGACTTCAGCTGATGCTGGGGTACAGAAAGGAGTGAAACTTAAACTAGGCTAGTTGCTAGAAATGCAGTACATTAGCTCCTTGAAAAGACAGTCCTGCTTTTCAGGGTGGGCACTTGAAAATTTAAGCAATCACAATTTGCAGAAGTACCAAGATGAAACCTTTCAGTGATTTTAAGTACTTCTTACTAGCTTACATCTAATACTGGCACCAAACAGGCTTTTAAGACAAATCTTGATTTTTACGGAGTTTAAGTTGGTCTATTACAGTGTAAGCATCACTAATTTCTCCTATTTAGGATGTTAAGAACAGGCACTTTTCTGTCAGAATGATGCTATAGACTCTTAATAGCTTTTGTAAATGCCCTATTCATAATGCCGACTCCAAGACAACAATCTAAATCAAAAATTATGCTGTGCATGTGTGATATAAATTAATCTTTAGTAAAACTGACATATGAGCAGAAATGTCTCCTCCGGACCTGTAGAAGACGAATATAAGCCACGACCAAAATGACTGTAAGCATCGTTATGGTAACTTCTTCAAAATTTTCTTGAGATTCATGGGATGTGGGTGGACAGGAGAAGGCAGCTAAGACCGCATATTGATATACATATATCATTATCAAGAGAAGAATTAAAAATGCAGGTTCCACCTATGCATACATACCTACTTTATTGGGGAGCTATGAAAGACCTGCCTTTGGATGTTGTTCTCTGTAAGGCTGAAGGGAAGCAAAGAGCGAGCACAATTTATGGTGTTTACTTGTCCATCATCATCTGCTTAGCTCCACTACTGTCCTAAGATGAGCAAATACAGCTGTGCTGGTTTTGTGTAGCAGGAGAAGCTACAGTGGCAACTTCTGCGAGAAGCTGCTAGAAGTTTCCCCTGTGAGAAACAACCGCTCACCATGAATAATTTGCAGATTTGCAGAGGACAAAGTCACTGGAGCAAAGCATCTTTTATTTGTGAGTCAGCTGAGTCGGGTGTGTCTTAGAGCAGAGGCACACTTCTTAGTTCAGAGTTACAATATTTATACCCTTCCCCAATCACCCTATTTGTCTATCTCTGTTTTTTTCTTTTCCTTTCTTTGTTGGAGCTCACAATCTACTTGATTGAATCCATGTTCTGGACCCCCCCACACTTCCCCAGTTATCTAAACGGCCCAGGATAAGGTCTGGTTATCTATATGGGTCAAGATAAGGTTCCAAAATGGCTTAAGCAAAACCTTAGGCTCTTTTCTCACAGTTCCCCCTCTTTCTTTTTCTTTACTATTTTTGCTGAAGCCCACATTCTTGCTCTAAATTATGCAGAATCAATTGTAGCTTCTTGTCTCGTTCTTCCTGCTTCCAATCTCTTCTCTTCAGAACCATGATTCTCTGGGCTGTTGTTATTTTTGGGTTTGTCGGCATATTGGTTATCTGCATTCCTTCTACTGTATTGGTAATAAGTCTTATAAGACAGGGGATAATACAGGGGAGAAACATTAAACCAGTCAGCGCACATAACAAAAAGCTAGAATTCTTTTACAGAGCATTTCCCCTACCCATTTGTCAAATTTAGCCTCGTTTCGTCTTATGCATTCCTCACCAATGGTTTCTGAAGCTAACACCCATCTGAGAGGTTGTTTATCTTCCACTGAAGTAATGGTGTGATTCCACCTAAGAATTTGGAGGTGACTTAAACTGATCCCTTTCTATGGCCATTCTTCACTCATTAGAAGACCCCCACAAACCCCACAGTTGGTAACATTCAATTATTCTGCTATCCTTTCAGCAAGATCCACAAACAGGTTCTTCCCTATAGAGGGAAGTCCTAAAGGCTTCTGCAGCTCCTTTCTAATTTTCTCATATATTTGGTTTTGGGTCTTTCCCTGAGTTCTCGTTATTGTTGCATTCTTTAGGGCTGTAATAACGTTCTGAACTAACATTTCTTTGGCTTGATCCTGGTATTCCCTTCCATCCGACATGCCCCATTGTCCCATTTTACTAAAACAAACCCATGGCTCTCCGCCATGACTCCCATAAGTAGTTCCTTTGTTTTTAACTTTCCAATAGGTCTGTCCTGACTCACTACACTCTTGAGGCGAGCCATCATAACATTTTGAGTGAATGTGGGTGTGGTATGTAAAGCCATAAGCAGATCCTCTTCCCCAATGGACCGTTTGATAACATTCTGTAAAGAAGGGCAAGGCTGTTGAGAGGTTCAGGCATATGCAGAGGACCCAAATTATGTTAGACCAAGGTCTGGTATAGCGTATATTTCCACTTCCCATACCTGTTGGGTTGCAGCCAACAGTAGGGTATAGGTGTCTTCTTAGTGGCAAATAGAGAGGCTAATCCAGTCTTGCCCTTGATCTGTCCTCTTTTATGCCTGCGGAATTCTTTGCCCTGCGCACAGGAGGTAGTGGAAGTCTGTATCTAAATTTTCCACTGTCTTCCACTGCCAACACCCCTGGCAATACCAGGAATGTCCTTTCTGTGTATCTAGTCTCCCATTTTTCCAACAATCCTTACAATGGGACACGATAATGGGATTACATTGATTACATTGACTACATAGAGACACTGTGGCCCACAATCTTCCTTGTATCTTCAATATCCCTTCCTTACTTAAATCACCTATTATTGAATTGTGGTTTTTGCCCCTTTTCTGCAGAGGATCCGAACAACCTCTACTTGTCGTTACATTTCACAATAAAATTGGCTCACGGTCATTCTCGGGGTGAAATGTACAATTCTCTGGATTTTACCTTTTAAAAGTTAACTTAAGAGGGTCACTTCCCTGCATCACAGTCCAGTTGTTGGGATGTGTTTCCACTGGTCCTTTGACTCTGGCTATGTGTGTCCACCCCCTTTCTTTGGTTCTGACAGCCGTTTCTGTGGTCAGGAGCACCTGTAAAGGACCTTCCCACATCAGGGTCAAGGCATCACCTCTGCAGGACTTCACCAGTACCCAATCTCCTTGGTGTATGGACAAGTTCAGGGGTGCTGTTTGAGACAATAGCCCTTTTTTCCTTAGGTCAATAAGAGAAAGAGTTCCTGCACACAGACAATTTTTAGGATACAGATCATTTATCTCAGGGATTGGTAACCCCTCCTCTCTTCCCAAATAAGGTAAGCCAAAAAACATTTCATAAGGAGATACTTCCAAGTCTTTTCTGGGGGTGGTTCTAATTCTTAACAGTGCCAGAGGTAAACATTTGGTCCATAGTAACCTAGTTTCAACAATTAATTTAGTGATATGCATTTTAAGAGTAGCATTCATTCTCTCAACCCGCCCAGAACTTTGAGGATGCCATGATGTATGAAAGTCCCATTGTACTCCCAAGGCCTGACACACACTTTGTAAGATCCTTGAAGTAAAGTGAGTTCCTCTGTCAGAGTCTATTCTTTCTATTATGCCATATCTAGGGATGATTTGTTCCAACAAAATCTTAGCTACATTTGAGGTTGTGGCAGTTGCAGTAGGAAAGGCTTCCACCCAGTGGGTGAGATGATCTATTATCACTAGTAAATATTTCCATCGTTGTATTCTAGGGAGTTCAGTATAGTCTATCCATATACTTTGAAAAGGTCGAAGGGCTAAATTTCTTCCTCCGCTCGGAGTCTTTCTCATTACCCTTTTGTTTACCTTTTGACAAATTAGACACCACTCAGTTACTTGTTTAGCCACAGTGTATATTCCTACCCAGCCATAAGTCCTTAAAAACTGATCCCACAGGGCCTGGGTTCCCCAGTGTGTCTCTTGATGTAACCTGATTAATATTTCTCTAGCAATAGCTTTATTTAGTATTTGTCTCCCATCAGGTAGGAGCCATTTTCCTTCCTGAGTCTCTTCACATCCCGTCCTTTGTAGGAGTTCTTCCTCCTCTTTGGTAAACACCGGAACCTTTAATGGAGTTTCCTTATTTCCAGGCACTAAGGCGAGCATTCTAGTTCCCCTATCCAAGGCTGCTTCCTTGGCTTGTTCATCAGCGAGTCTACTCCCCCTTGCCTCCAGAGTCCCACCCTTTTGGTGTCCTGCTATATGGACTACAGCAATCTCTTCTGGTAGGCCCAGGGCCTCTAATACTTCTAATACCAATTGCTCATGTACTAACTCCTTTCCTCGAGAGGAAATAAGTCCCCGCTCTCTCCAAATCTTTCCAAAGGTATGTACCACCCCAAAAGCATACTTGGAATCAGTGTAAACAGCCCCTTCTTCTCTTTAGAGCAACTCCAGAGCTCGCTTTAAGGCATATAGTTCACATGTTTGGGCCAACCAATTACTAGGTAGCCTTCCCCTTTCTACTGTGCTATTTTGTTCACCATCCACTACTGCGTAACCACTAGGACGTTTTCCATTAATGTATTTCGAGGATCCATCTATAAAAAGACATTTCCCCTCAGACAGTGGGGTTCTCGGACTTTGGTCTGATATTCAATAATATCCAAACAACTATGTTCTGGAGCTCCCTCTTCAGTTTTTCCATACAGGAACTGGGAGGCGTTCAAACTTTTATCAACTGTTAACACTAAATCATCTTTTTCCATCAGGATTGCTTTGTATTTTAATATCCTGGAATCAGTGAACCACCTTCCCGATTTTTGACTCAAAATAGTTCTAACTGCATGTGGGGTAAACACGATCAATGCTCCCCCAAACGTCAGTTTTCTGCTTTCCTCCACCAAAAGAGCTGTGGCTGCTACTGCCTGTACACATGTAAGCCATCCTCAAGAAAGTGGATCTAACATTTTTGAGATGTATGCCACAGGCTGTCTTTGTCCTCCCCATATTTGAGTCAACGCCCCATAGGCCACTCCGTCTTCCACATTTACATAGAGGTGAAAAAGTTTTTTTCCAAGACGGGAGTGCTCAACACTGGTGCCTGAATTAATAATTTTCTTAGGTTCACAAACTGTTCCCGCTCCCCCTCAGTCCATTCAGGTTTCCCACTTTCCCCTTGAAGTTTCTCATATAAAAACTTTACATTCTGGCTAAAATTTTCAATCCACAATTGGCAGTACCCAAGGAGGCCTAAAAACTTCCTAATCTCTCTTTTTGTCCTGGGAAGTGATACTGCAATGATTCCAGAAATTCGTTCTGGATTTATTTTCCTTTTTCCCTCACTAATTAAATGTCCCAAATATTTTACCTCCTTCTCCACAAGCTGTAATTTAGTCTGGGATACTCGTAGTCCTTTTTCTCTGTCCAAGTGAGCTGAGTTTTACGTCCTGAATCAGGGTTTTCCCATTCAAAGGCAAATAGATTGCGGCTCTCAGGGGCCAAGGTGAGGAAAAAGAATGCATCTTGTAAATCCAATACTGTGAACTATTCATAAATTTCTTTCAGGCTAGTTAATAAGGTGTATGTGTTTGCTACTACCAGATATAGATCTTTCACAATTCTGTTTACTGCCCTTAAGTCTTGTACTATTCTGTATTTCACATCTGGCTTCTTTACCAGTAAAATTGGAGTATCAGCCTCAGTCGGGGCCAGACTACGCAGTCTCTCTCTCACTCCCCCCACCCTCCAAGGGAATAGGGAGAGAGAATATAAGGAAAAAAAGGATCAAGGCTTGAGATAAGGACAGGGAGAAAATCCTTAAAGTTACTGTCATGGGCAAAACAGACTCAACTTGGGGAAAACTATTCATTTATTACTAAAACCACCAGGATAATGAGAGAGAGAACAAGATAAACCTCCCCCCATCCCTCCTTCTTCCCAGGCGTAACATTATCTTTACCTCCTTCCCCCCACCTCGAGCGGCACAGGGGGGAAGGGGGAATGGGGGATGCAGTCAGTTCATCACACGTTGTTTTACGCTGCTGCTTCATGGTCGGGGGAAGAACTCCTCGCATTCCTCCCCTGCTCCAGCGTGGGGTCCCTCCCACGGGCTGCAGTCCTTCGTGAAACTGCTCCGGCGTGGATGACAACTTCCTCCTGCAGGCTATAGAGGAGCCGACGAGGAGGGGTGCCATGCTGGACCTTGTGCTCACCAACAGGGAGGGGCTGGTGGGGGATGTGAAACTGAAGGACAGCCTTGGCTGCAGCGACCACAACACGGTGGAGTTCAAGATCCACGGGGCAGCAAGGAAACTACACAGCAAGCTCTCTGCCCTAGACTTCAAGAGGGCAGACTTCGGCCTCTTCAGGGACCTGATGGGCCAAGTGCCATGGGAGGCGGCCCTGGAGGGAAGAGGGGCCCAGGAAAGTTGGTCTATATTCAAGGAGCACCTCCTCCAAGCTCAGCAGAGGTGCATCCCGATGAAGAACAAGTCGGGCAAAAAGGCCAGGAGGCCGGCGTGGATGAGCAAGGAGCTCCTGGACCAACTGAAAGTGAAGAGGAAAGCCTATAGAGGGTGGAAGCGGAGACAGGTAGCCTGGGAGGACTACAAAGAGGCTGTGCGAGTGGCCAGGGATCAGGTGAGGCAGGCTAAAGCCCTGACA
Organism: Chlamydotis macqueenii; assembly: GCF_036417535.1. Taxonomy (NCBI): domain Eukaryota; kingdom Metazoa; phylum Chordata; class Aves; order Otidiformes; family Otididae; genus Chlamydotis; species Chlamydotis macqueenii. The sequence goes on from NC_141592.1 coordinate 49,999,705, forward strand.
GAACTGAATCTGGCCAGGGATATAAAAAGCAACAAGAAAAGCTTCTATAGGTATGTAGGGGACAAAAGAAAGTCCAGGGAAAATGTAGGCCCCCTCTGGAAGGAAACCGGTGTCCTGGTGACCCAGGACATGGAGAAGGCTGAGGTGCTCAGTGACTTTTTTGCCTCAGTCTTCACTGATAAGGGCTCTTGTCCCACCACCCAAGCTGTGGAAGGCACAAGCAGGGACTGCGAGGATGAAGAACCACCCACTGTAGTGGAAGAGCAGGTTCAGGAACATCTGAGGAACCTGAAGGTGCACAAGTCCATGGGACCTGATGAGATCCATCCGCGGGTCCTGGGGGAAGTGGCGGATGAAGTTGCCAAGCCACTGGCCATCATCTTTGAGAAATCGTGGCGGTCTGGTGAGGTCCCCGATGACTGGAAAAGAGGAAACATAACCCCAATTTTTAAAAAGGGGAATAAGGAAGACCCGGGCAACTACAGGCCGGTCAGCCTCACCTCTGTGCCTGGCAAGGTCATGGAGCAGATTCTCCTGGAAACCATGCTAAGGCACATGGAGAGCAAGGAGGTGGTTCGTGACAGCCAACATGGCTTCACCAAGGGCAGATTGTGCCTGACCAATTTGGTGGACTTCTATGATGGGGTTACAGCATCAGTGGACAAGGGACAAGCAACGGATATCATCTACCTGGACTTGTGCAAAGCATTTGACACTGTCCCGCATGACATCCTTCTCTCTAAACTAGAGAGGCATGAGTTTGATGGACGGACCACTCGGTGGTTAAGGAGTTGGCTGGATGGCCGCACTCAGAGAGTGGTGGTCAACGGCTCAATGTCCATGTGGAGACCGGTCACGAGTAGCATCCCTCAAGGGTCCATGTTGGGCCTGGCCCTGTTCAACATCTTTGTCGGTGACATGGACAGTGGGATAGAGTGCACCCTCAGCAAGTTCACCGATGACACCAAGCTGTGTGGTGCCGTCGACACGCTGGAAGGGAGGGATGCCATCCAGAGGGACCTTGACAGGCTGGAGAGGTGGGCCCATGCCAACCTCATGAAGTTCAACCAGGCCAAGTGCAAGGTCCTGCACCTGGGTCATGGCAATCCCAGGCACAAATACAGGCTGGGCGGGGAATGGATTGAGAGCAGCCCTGAGGAGAAGGACTTGGGAGTGCTGGTGGACGAGAAGCTCAACATGAGCCGGCAATGCACCCTTGCGGCCCAGAAGGCCAACCGCATCCTGGGCTGTATCAAGAGGAGCGTGGCCAGCAGGTCGAGGGAGGTGATTCTGCCCCTCTACTCTGCCCTGGTGAGACCCCACCTGGAGTACTGCGTCCAGTTCTGGAGCCCCCAACACAAGAAGGACATGGACAAGTTGGAGAAGGTCCAGAGGAGGGCCACGAAGATGATAAAAGGGCTGGAGCACCTCTCTTATGAGGACAGGCTGAGAGAGTTGGGGCTGTTCAGCCTGGAGAAGAGAAGGCTCTGGGGAGACCTGATAGCGGTCTTCCAGTACCTCAAGGGGGCCTACAGGAAAGATCGGGAGAGGCTGTTCTGTAGGGCCTGTTGCGATAGGACAAGGAGTAATGGTTTTAAAATAGAGGTGGGTAGATTTAGATTAGATATTAGGATAAAATTTTTTACAATGTCAGTTATAGAACACTGGAACAGGTTGCCCAGAGAGGTGGTGGAAGCCCCATCCCTGGAAACGTTCAAGGCCAGGCTGGATGAGGTTCTGAGCAACCTGATCTAGTTGGGGATGTCCCTGCTCCTTGCAGGGGGGTTGGACTAGATGACCTTTGAAGGTCCCTTCCAACCCTAACCATTCTATGATTCTATGATTTCTTCCACAGGGTGTAGTCCCTCCAGACGGGCTGCCCCAGGGGCCCTCGACGGGCCACAGCATCCTTCAGGCATCCACCTGCCTCGACATGGGGTCCTCCATGGGCTGCAGGTGCATCTCTGCTCCTCCGTGGACCTCCATGGGCTGCAGGGGGACAACCTGCTCCACCATGGTCATCACCACAGGCTGCAGGGGAATCTTGGCCAGGAGCCACATTACTCCTCCCCCTCCTTCATCACTGACTTTGGCATCTGCAGCCGTTCCTCTCACAAGAAAAAATTCTTTACAACAGGCAAGCAGATGCCTCTCAGGATCTCTTCACATGTCATTCACATCTCATCTCCTCTCCACTTCTTGCAGCTGGGCTGGGCCAAGTTGGGCCCAGTCGGCCACCTGGCAAGAGGCCAGAGGGTGAGGCCTGCAAGGCCCACAAGGCTCGCGCCTCCCCCTCTCTGCCTCTGCTCAGCTTCTTCACATCTTCTCTTCTTTTTTTTTCTGTTTTCCCCTTCTTAAATACATTATCGCAGAGTTGTTATCACAGAACATTCTGCTACCAATTGGCTCGGCCTTGGCCAGCAGCAGGTCCGCCCTAGGCCTGGCCGAGTCCACTGAACAAAGAGGAACAACTTCTAGCATTTTCCTACAGAAGCTACCACCTTAGGCTCCCCCTCACTAAACAAAACCAGAACAGTTTGTTTATTTATTTGGGTTTTTTTGTTTAATTAATTCTTTTATATCCCTTTGGTCTTCCAATCTTAAAGGATACTGTTTTATTTTAACTGTACCAGAACCAGGTTTTAATTCCACCTTTACCAGTACAGCATTTTTTGCTTTACCAGGAATCCCAGAAGCCTATACCCCTGGATACATTTGATCTAGCATTTCTCCAATTTTGGAGGTACCCTCAGTTTGTTTTTCAATTTGAATCATAGCCTAACTTAAGACTTCCATTAATCAATCATCTTTTACTTTGGATTCTACTTTACCCTTTTCGAAAATTATTTGTGCCTCCAATTGCTCTAATAAATCGCATGCAAGTAAAGGTTTCAGAGATTGTGGTAAATAAAGGAATTTGTGTATCCCCATTTGTTTTCCAATCTTGAATTTAATGGGCTGTAGAAAGAAAACCTTCCTTCTGCTGGCCAGTGGCTCCTATTACAGTTACAAAATCATGACCTATGGGTATTAGTTCTTGATTTAATACAGAATATGAGGCACCTGTATCTGTTAAAAATTCTACCTCCTCATTCTGGTTCCCGAGCTTTAATTTACCAGTGAATCCACTAGGGTAGATTCCCCAGGTCCCCATCACTGGACTTCAGCAAACTCTTCAGGCTTTATTTTTCTTATTTTAGGGCATTCCCTTTTCCAGTGCCCTTTGTTCTCCACAGTAAGCACACTGGTCTGATCGAAATGTTGCTTGGAAACCCCCTCAAGCTCCCATAGGAGGCCCTCCTCTACCTCTGCCTCCAGGGGGTCTCTGGGATCTTTGTTGTCCTAACACCGCGATGGTTGCCATGACTATTGTTCCACTTAATTTTCTCCTACCATTATTTTCCCTATTCCTATACACCCTCCAGGCTTCCTCAATTAACTTCTCCAAATCCCACACTTCAGGCTCTTTTGGTCTTTGGAGTTTTCTTCTAATATCTTCTGATGACTGGTCCAAAAACAATGATACCAATTGTTGATGCCCTACATCAGATGAGGGATCTAAAGTGGTATATTTACACATTGCCAATCACAATCTGTCTAGGAATTCCTGGGGGTTTCAGTTTGCCCTTGCTTCACAGCATAAAGTTCTGACCAATTTACAGCTTTCGGGATTGCATTCTCCTGTCCAAATTTTATCCAATCTTGATATCACTTTAATATGCGATAGTCTGCACTATCATTTGGATCCCAATTTGGGTCAGTCAGGGGAACATAGTGATCAACTCCCCCTGCCAATATTCCGGCTGTAATTTGAGCCTGGACATGAGTTCAGGGGTTTTTTTTAATTAACTGTTCCTCAGTCTCAGTCATTGCATCTAACATTATGTCTGTATCTTTCCAGTCTGGGTCTTGATTGTTAATTATTAATTCAAATCTTTTGGCAATTCCCAGTGGATTCTAATGCCAAAACAAGGGGTATTCTGAGGGGCCAAATTTATACCACATTCCTTTTGCCACTCAAGATGATTTCTTAAAGTGAAAAACATATCAGCATATACCACCTCATCTCATTTATCATTCTTCTGAGAAACAGCATCAATTTGTAATAAAGTATTATAATTCAAAGTTCCATTATTCAGTCATTTTTCCTTATCATCCAATTTATATAACGGCCACCACTGATTATAATATTTGATTAAAGTTTTCTTATTTACGTTCCCTTCCGGTGGTCTTCCAATATCTTTCCAATGTGCCAGGATACATCCTAACGGGCTCTTTTCAAAATTTCCCCACTCTGTTGACCACCCATTACATTATTCAACCAGGAGTTACTTTACAACAATGCTCCACAAACACACACACACAAAAAAATTATATAAAATAATCATTCACTCTTATCCTCTTGCTTTGTCCTTCTCCAGCTATTTCCCTCACGGAATAACAGAATCACAGATCCAGACTCCACACTCGCTTCGTGCACGTCTTACTCAGTCACACATACATACACATCTTCAACAGTGTTTCATTATCTTTTATATTATTGAAATTGCGAAATCCAAGAGTACAATTTCCAACATCAGAACCGAAGAGGGCTCAAATGAACATCAAAATGTTCCCAAATGAACACCGAAGTATTCCCAAACCGTACACCAAAATGTACCCAGAAGTATACCAGTGAGGTGCTAGCAACCCGGTATACACTGTTCTACGTAAGATCTCATCTTACGATTCATGAACAGCTTCCTAACCTTCCCTCGAGTGCAGGACATTCCCTCCTGCCCCCAATGCCTAAGCATCATCCCCAGGTGCAGGACATTCCCTCCTGCCCCCAATGTCTGAGCACCATCCCCAGAGGACTGTCAGGAGGTATGCTCGGAGAGGACTCCTTGGTCCCTCTCCCCCTTTCTTGTCTGGACTTATTCCCCATATTCCCGCGGGGCACGTTCAAACAAAAATTCTTTTGCTTCGTCCCTTCACCGGACGATCTCCTCGCGGAGGGACGGAAATCCAGTTAGAAGGACTCCACACTCGCTTTGCAGGCAGTTCTGCGTCTCAGTCACACACTCTCAGCCCCGCTTTCTTAGCCGCCGGAGTATTACTCAACAGTCAATTTTCTTACCTGGGTCCCGTGCACAGAAATTGTCGGCTGCTATGCACTAATTAATTCAGTTCCTGTACTCCCCTTTTTTTGCTCTGGGAGTCCTCTGACCAGGTATTGCCTGCCGTTCCCACGAAACGAGGCAAAAGGGCGGAGACTGTCGAAATCAGCAGGGCGCGCCCCTCTGTTCCCATTGCCCCGCTCCGCAGACGTGGAAGCGAAGTTATCCCGGACAAGCCCCCAAATTGTGAGAAACAACCGTTTGCCCTGAATAATTTGCAGAGGACAAAGTCATCGGAGCAAAGCATCTTTAATTTGTGAGTCAGCTGAGTCGGGTGTGTCTTAGAGCAGAGGCACACTTCTTAGTTCAGAGTTACAATATTTATACCCTTCCCTGATCACCCTATTTGTCTATCTCTGTTTTTTTCTTTTCCTTTCTTTGTTGGAGCTCACAATCTACTTGACTGAATCCATGTTCTGGACCCCCCCACACTTCCCCAGTTATCTAAACGGCCCAGGATAAGGTCTGGTTATCTATATGGGTCAAGATAAGGTTCCAAAATGGCTTAAGCAAAACCTTAGAAAAAAATCATAGCATCATAGAATGGTTGGGGTTGGAAGGGACCTTCAAAGGTCATCTAGTCCAACCCCCCTGCAAGGAGCAGGGACATCCCCCACTAGATCAGGTTGCTCACAGCCTCATCCAGCCTGGCCTTGAATGTTTCCAGGGATGGGGCATCTACCAGCTCTCTTGACGACCTGTTCCAGTGTTCTACAACCCTCATTGTAAAAAAATTTTTCCTAATATCTAATCTAAATCTACTTCCCTCTATTTTGAAACCATTACCCCCAGTCCTGTTGCAACAGGCCCTACTGAACAATCTCTCATATTTCCTGTGAGGGAGAAGAGAAGGCTCCAGGGAGACCTTATTGCAGCCCTCCAGTACCTAAAGAGGGCTTATAAGAAAGATGAGGGGAAACTTTTTAGCAGGGCCTGTAGCAATAGGACAAGGGGTAATGGTTTTAAACTAAAAGAGGGTAGATCCAGACTAGATAAGGAAGACATTTTTTACGATGAGGGTGGTGGAACACCGGAACAGGTTGCCCAGACAGGTGGTGGAAGCCCCATCCCTGGAAACATTCAAGGCCAGGTTGGATGAGGCTCTGAGCAACCTGATCTAGTCAGGGATGTCCCTGCTCCTTGCAGGGGGGTTGGACTAGATGACCTTTAAAGGTCCCTTCCAACCCAAACTATTCTATGATTCTATGATTTTCAGGTTGTTTGCAGTTTTATATAAGTCCAAACTCAAAGAGGTAGATGTCTTCCTACTAAAAAGGCAAACAATTCTCTTCTGCCTTTATAATACTATAATATTCCCTTCTCTTGGCCGGGCCAGGCCAGGCCATCTGGACTGAATCGGGCCCAGATAGCCACTCAATGGGAGGCCAGAGGGTGAGGGCCGTGAGGCCCACAAGGCTTGTGCCTCCCCCTCTGCCTGTGCTTCTGCTTCTTCACTCCTTTTTTGAAATGTTCCCCTTCTTAAATACGTTATCATAGAGACATTATCACTATCACCAATTGGCTCGGCCCTGGCCAGTGGCAGGTCCGCCCTAGACCTGGCCGAGTCCACTGAACAAAGGGCTGTGAGAAAAGGGCCTAAGGTCCCTAAGTCCTACCTGGACTTGTGCAAAGCATTTGACACTGTCCCGCACGACATCCTTCTCTCTAAACTAGAGAGGCACGAGTTTGATGGACGGACCACTCGGTGGATAAGGAATTGGCTGGATGGCTGCACTCAGAGAGTGGTGGTCAATGGCTCGATGTCCAAGTGGAGACCGGTGATGAGTGGCATTCCTCAGGGGTCCGTGTTGGGCCCGGCCCTGTTCAACATCTTTGTCAGCCACATGGACAGTGGGAGAGAGCGCACACTCAGCAAGTTCGCCGACGACACCAAGCTGTGTGGTGCCGTCAACACGCTGGAGGGGAGGGATGCCATCCAGAGGGAGCTTGACAGGCTGGAGAGGTGGACCCGTTGTCAGGGACTGAGAGTTAATGTCTCAAACATTGTTGTGGCTGTGGCGCCGGGTGCAGTCTGCAGTCTGCATAGGGGAGGTGGAGGCCGCATGGGAGATATGCAGCTCCCCAGGCCCCTGTTAACAACTTGCCAAATATGGCCAGGGGTCACACAGCGGTCATCTGAGGAAGGGGCTTCTGACCACCCCTCACATTCAGTTCCCGCTTTGCGCCTGTACAGAGGACTCAGAACTCTGGAACCAGACCATACCAGTCTTCAAGGGGCATAACCGGAGGTGGGGATTAGGCTATAAAAGACACTGCCTGAGGGAGCCACGTGGTGAGCCCCCACTGGAAGATCATCATGGCCGCCCACCACCGTGGCCCCCACCACCAGAAGCCGCGCACCCGCCACCCCACCAGAGGATCCGTGTGCCTGCCCGTCATCACTGGATCCAAGGGTGGTGATATCTCTTTCCCTCTTTCTCTTTTCTATTTTCTTCTTCCTTCTTAAAAATATCCCGATAAGAACCCCGGCTATCAACCCCCTTTATGCTTTCCAAGTTTTCAAAGTTAAATCGTTCCTCTAAACGTTAAATAAAATCCTAAATCGATTGTTTGGTGTTGTTTCACCTGAATTTAGTCCAAGGGAATCACAAACCTGCTACGGCTCTGGGTCGTAACACCCGTGCAAACCTCATGAAGTTCAACCAGGCCAAGTGCAAGGTCCTGCATGTACACCGTGGCAATCCCAGGCACAAATACAGGCTGGGTGGAGAATGGATTGAGAGCAACCCTGAGGAGAAGGACCTGGGAGTGCTGGTGGACGAGAAGCTCAACATGAGCAGGCAATGTGCCCTTGCAGCCCAGAAGGCCAACTGCATCCTGGGCTGCATCAAGAGGAGTGTGGCCAGCAGGTCAAGGGAGGTGATTCTCCCCCTCTACTCTGCCCTGGTGAGACCCCACCAGAAGTACTGTGTCCACTTCTGGAGCCCCCGACATAAGAAGGACATGGACCAGTTGGAGAGGGTCCAGAGGTGGGCCACAAAGATGATCAGAGGGCTGGAGCACCTCTCCTATGAGGCCAGGCTGAGAGAGTTGGGGCTGTTCAGCCTGGAGAAGAGAAGACTCCTAGGAGACCTTTATCATGATCTTCCAATACCTCAAGGGGGCCTACAGGAAAGATGGGGAGAAACTCTTCTGTAGGGCCTGTTGTGACAGGACAAGGGGTAATGGTTTCAAAATAGAGGGAGATAGATTTAGATTAGATATTAGGAAAAAATTTTTTACGATGCGAGTTATAGAACACTGGAACAGGTCGTCAAGAGAGCTGGTAGATGCCCCATCCCTGGAAACATTCAAGGCCAGGTTGGATGAGGCTCTGAGCAACCTGATCTAGTGGGGGATGTCCCTGCTCCTTGCAGGGGGGTTGGACTAGATGACCTTTGAAGGTCCCTTCCAACCCTAACCATTCTATGATTCTATATTTAAGATAATAAGCAGTTTGAAAATATTCCCATAGTCCATTGCTCTACGTGTTTTACACAAGTGACCAAAATGGCAATCCCTTTCTGCATACTTAATGTATGATGTCCTCAACACAGGAGGCAGAAAGACCTGGACCCAAAAGCAATTACAAGCACAATGGTTAACACATTTTCCTGCTGATATGCAGACAAAGCAATAGCGGGGCTTACATGGCTTTGGTTCATAATTCTAGGAGAAAAATAAAGCCTAAACAGAGGGAAATTTTTATCTCTGGCTCAGAGATTCTCTGGCTTTCTTTTTGCAGAAGAAAAGTTGCAGAAATTATTCAAAAACCCCAGACATGCAGACTTCTCAGTCCATGCCACAAAACACACTTCTAAATTACATTAAGCAGCTGTTCAACTATCTACAGTAGAGCAAACCCATAACAGGACAAAGCAGTCTAATATTCTACCCACAAATATGGGTATGTTTTGGGCATAACAGTCTTTATTTTTTTGGTCCTTCTTAAGTCTAGGGTAATATCGTAATGGAGTCTAGAAAAGGCTTTGGTTTTTATCTCAGTTAGTAAATTTAAAAGAAAGCTCTTATGTTGTAAGAACACCAAACAGTTCATATTTTCATCTGAAGTTTACAATTTGCAACTGAAAAGTTATACCTTGTTACAAGTAACTCTTAGAAGTAATACAACAGCAATATACTGGGGGTAAAAAACATCTTCCTCTCAGTTTTCTTCCAGTTTGGTTATTTTGTAAAGGGAACGACAACAATAAACACATAATCCAGCTCCAACCCTATTCCTATGATGAACATGGACATGCAAGAGACCAATATCTCAAGTCCATGCCATTTTCTGATGGCAAGTATGTACCAGGGATATATTGTGTTGAAGGCAGTGTCAGTCAAGGGGTGCTGGAGCACTAACACCTGCACACAGACCAACTGTACGTTTCTCCAACCAGTTCCAGGACAGTGTTCTGGCACAAAATCAGCTCTACATACATCATGCTCATGCACTGGTCTAGCGGAAGCTCATTTAGATGAGCTTTCCCTGGTTCAGCACGGTAAACCTAACCAATAAGTGCAAATTTAAACAGAACTATAAAGGAAACAGAGATATGCAAGTTGAAGGAAATATGGGTTGAGTCAAACACGTATCTTATTATTCCAAATCCTCTCCTCAAAGTAAAGTCTCCAGAAACATTACAATTAAGAACTCTATATAGTCTTAAAGCTTGAGGATATAGTATTTAAATAGTATATATAATCTGTTGTTTTATTCCACCTAATAAAAAAATCTCTCTCTTTGTTTTTTTTCCAGAAGTTTACAAATAATCCTATTATTAGTTGACAACTCACTTAAAAATCCTCTACTCCCAAACACAAGACATTGCCAAAGTCATCCTTCTCTCCAAATTTAAAATACTTCAAAGTTGTTATCAGAACACAATACCACAGCAGCTAATAGAACAACTCCTTCAAGGTTAGATTGTACACTTCCCTTTTCTCTTCAAAGTAATATCGATCAGGTTTCCACTCACGACTTTCAAGATTCAATGGGAGAATAGAAATCTGACTTCGATGCATGTAATTTTAATGAAAAGCTTACTTTTTCAAATAGTTGTTGTAAATTGTGCACTTTATATCATCTCTGCCTCCTCAGTTTTTCCCAGCAATAATGCATACCTCCCAAAAGCCTGTATTCTTGATCTGTTGAAAACACTCTTCCAACAACTCTTTTATTGTAAAACTCAAGGTACTGTTCCAAATGCAAAAACCTTGGAAATGTCATGTAAGGGCACAAAAGATTGATTCACTGTGGGTGACAATTCAAGCACTGCCTCTTGTGGTGCAGAACACCACTTATTAATTTCTCAAATAATTTTCAATAAAGAAGCTCACACATTTTCTCTGATAACTGTTACACACACACATTTCTGTACAGCATATGTAATGTTTTCTTGGTCTCTTTTATGGCTCTAATCCCCACACATCCCTGATCAGCAAAAAGAATGAATGATGGGCTAGTCTTCTCACAATGGTGAAGAATATATTAATAGTTTTAACTTCACAGCTGGGAAATCATCTACATATATATAGTGCTACAAACTTCTATTTATCTGAACAAGTGTCACTAGTTATATAGTAGATGATTTTTTCATTTTTGGAGTTTCTTTCTCTCCAATGCATCAAAGTGCCATACAAACAGCAACCTGAACCTCAGAAGCATGTATCAGCTAGAAAGATGCCGAAAGGATAACAGGTGAGCAACATGTTTTTTATTATAATAAGGGCAAAGGATGAACAATTCCAACTAAGAACATTGTGGCAGACCATTATCCTTACAAAGACATCAAGAGAGTTTAATGCATGGCCAAACTGACAAAACCCAGCAGCTTTAAACATCTCATCTGAATGTCCGACACTGCAAAATGCACACACCACCACGCACACCTCAAAGTAGTCAATTGGAGTATCTCCATCTTCAGATTACTTCATATTTATTATCAGAGATTTAAGATGCCTAACATACATCAAAGAATAATGGATGTTTTCATACCACTTGATCTTCAGGGTTTGTAAACAAGCCTATTAATATTTAATGTATCAGCAGTATAGGCAGATGTAGTTTCTTTCAGAGATACACAGCGAAACACAGTAACCTCTGACCAATAAAATTCCCAACAACGTCTAGACCTTTGTCACAGAATGAAAATTGTCACTGATGTGTTTTTTGTATTTTTAGCAACAGTTTATCTGAGTAAACACTGAAAGATTTAACCCAAGGCCAGCAAGTCAGATGCAGAGCAAATTTAGCCCTTTGTCTCTATATCTGTGTGCATATCACTGATACATAAAACTTAATAATTTCAGAAAACACATAAGGGTGTTACCTTTCTGGACGTGGATGATGTCTGGAAAGTTGGCCAAGTGTCCCTGATACAGCGCTAACAAATCTATCACAGCATCTAGGTCTTGCCGGGGCTGATCTGCAAAGAGGTCCCCAATAGCATCATAGGCTTCTGCAGTGAAGGCTATGGCTTGGTTGAGGCTAGCTGAAAAGGCCTGCTGGTCCAGCTCAAATGCCTGACTGAGGCACTTAAAGGAGTGCCCCACCTTCTGGTATTCCTTCTTGAAACCAGTGACTTGTTTGCGGGCAAACTCATTAGCTGTATGATTAAGCTGCAGGGCGCTCTCGTCCATCTTCTTTGTGAAGGCTTTGAAGCCATCCACCTGGCTTTCCACCTCTTGCAAGTCCAGGCCAGCCCCAGGGCCCGTGGGGACACTGATGGTCAGGAAAAAGTTGGCACCCACCATCTCGTCCTTCTCAGCCTTGCGCTTGCCTTGTTTCCAGGCCTTCTCATCTGTGCTGGGACAGGTGAGGAAGTGCTGGAAAGCATCGCACTGAGCCAGAATGGGGTGGCTGCACATGTGATCCATCCACCAGGCCAAGCCTTTGCGACGTTTGGAGATGAAGTCCTCCTCAAAGCGGCCAGTGGCCTGCTTCTCCGGCAAGTGGGGCACAGAGATGACAGGGAACTTCTCAGCGAGGCGCCCATAGAGCCAGTCAAAGTGCTTGTAGCGGCGGTGTACCTGCTGCCTGGTGTGGCTGGGCACCAGCTTGTAGGCGATGTAGCTCTTCATGCCCTTGAACTTGGTCTGCTTGGTGGGGTCCTCAATGGAGCACTGGAAGGGGTAGGGGTTCTCCTGCCACTCGGGGCCCCAGGAGCCTAGCACCACACACAGCTTGTCCCCGTCCTTCACGAAGCCTGATGCCTCACCCAGCACAAAGGCCTCCCCGCCAGACTTGACGAAGGTGGAGAAGCGGTTGAGGTTGCGGCTCACCGTGGCCAAGTTCTTAGCACTGCTGCCAGGCGGGTGCAGGTGGCCTGCCAGGTGACCACTGCGGGAGCTCAAGGACAGCTCGGACCTCGTGGACAAGCGGTAGCGGCCAGAGGCCCACCCGCCCACCACCTCATAGTCAGGGTAGGAGCTTTCCAGGGCGCCCGGCTCATCAGCCACTGTGGAGCTTTCATCCCAGTCATCGTCCCAGTCATCATCGCTGCCCTGGCTGGGCTGGTAGGAGCTGCCATAGGGCACCAGTGGGAAGGCGTACCCGGCGGTGGGGGGCAGCGAGAAGGACTCGGGCGCTGCCACCGGCGGGGCCTGCTGTGTCGTCAGCTTGAAGTTTGCGGAAGGCGGCAGCGGCTCGAAGCCACCAACGGGGAGATTGGTGTAGCGGGCAGGCGGCGGCGGCTCGGCGGCCGGGGCGCGGATCACCTGCACGTAAGAGGCCGGGAAGAGGCCGCGATCACCGCGGCTGTTGACACCCTCCAGCCAGCCCTCGATGTCCTGCTCGCTGCAGAGGCTCAGCACCTCGTGCTCCCGCAGCGAGATCTCCCCCGGGTTCTCCGACCTGAAGTCGTACAGCGCCCGGGCCCGCAGCGCCATGGCCCCACCGCCCAACAGACCCCCGGGGACTTCCCGCCGCCGCCCCGCCCCGCACCGGCGACTGCCCCCTGTCTCCGCGTCCCGCCGGCGGGGACGCTAAGGCGGCTGGCTTCTCCGGCTCCGCTGCGCTACAGCGCGGCCGGCTCCGAATCCTGGCTTCACCCCGGCGGACGAGGAAGGGCGCGGGGGCTGGGCTGGTGACCGTCTCACATCGACAGTTTCGCTAATCCAGAGTCGAGAGGCAGGACGGAAGAGCCGAGCGCAGAGCCGCTGCCCCCATCGATGGGCCCGGCGCGGCCCGGTTCACCCCGCCCCTTCCCCGCCCCTTCTCCGCCCCCAGTCGGCGTCCGACTGACCGCGGGATGGGCGCCAAACCCCGGCCGTGTCCGTGCTCACCCTCCCCTCCGCGGCCTCTGCCCTTACCCGAGAAAGGCACCCCGACCTCGCGCCCAGAACAATAACACGGTTATAATCTGGTACCGTTTCCAAACTGCTGTGTTTTGAGTGTTTCATACCAAGTTTTACAGGTTGTAATACTTACAAGTTCAGCCTCTTTAAAAATGTCGATTAAATTTTCATAAGTCTACAAGATTTCTGTGACTCAAGTGCATGATGATTATTTCCGACCCCCCTCAAAGATGTTTGAGCACTTCTCCAGGTTTGGCAAAGAAGCTTTTGCATCTCAGATGCTTTGTTTTCTTTTCAGAGTTTCCATGTTGTGAGAAGGAAGAATTTATGCCATTGCTTTTTGAACTTTTCTGCAGTAGGTGTATTACACAGATGCTATGGAAAGATTACACTGTTTCTAGTGGTCCTCCTCCAGCTGGTTCTTGCTTACAAAGAAGCAAGAAAAGTAAGGTTAGAATTAGGAAAGCATGCATTTTAGTTGTGGATAATATGTATTTTATCCCTCTTGAAAAATGTGGTCATGCTGCTTATGTTGGTTTTCTGTGGAACAGCCTCAGTCCTGTTGTGGTGCTTTTTTCCCTGCCCTGATAATTTCCCCTTATAACTCCTGTGGCACCTAGTCCTGTGTTGTCTAATCACATGGATCCCATCCCATTAATGATGAGCCATCTTTGCATCCCTGGATACAAGTTTATCTCAAGATTTCTACCTGTTAAAGAACAATTTGAAATAAAGTTTGTGTGGCACGAACTGGCTACAAACTTTTTTCTGCCTGCTGTCTTCCTTCTGGGTGTAAATGCTGCCTTCACCATGTTGTGGTAAGCTTTCTTGCCCCCACTAGGAAAGAAGTTCTCTGGAGGAGATTGTGCCTGTTTGGCCCCCAGTTCTTCATGTTTTCCCATCAACATCCTGCCAGATACTCAGTTCTTGTTTATTTCTCTGACACAGTTCAAAGTGTATGTTGGGAATAAACAGGAAGAGCTGGAGATGCGTGCACACGAGCAGGGCTACGACCTTGTTGGCATCACGGAGACGTGGTGGGATGACACATACGACTGGAGCATCAACATGGAGGGGTATAGGCTTTTTAGGAAGGACAGGCAGGGGAGACGAGGAGGGGGTGTCACTCTCTACCTCAGCAACCCGCTGGAGTGCGTGGAGCTCCACCTGGGGATGGAGGAGGAGCTGACAGAGAGCTTATGGGTCAGGATGAGAGGAAGGGCAGGGACAGGGGACATTATGGTGGGGGTTTGTTACAGGCCGCCTGGCCAGGAGGACAGAACGGACGAGGCCCTCTACAGGCAGATAGGAGCAGCCTCGCGGTCACAAGCCCTGGTCCTCATGGGGGACTTGAACCACCCTGACATCTGTTGGAGAGACAACACGGCAGGGCACAGGTAGTCCAGGAGGTTCCTGGAATTCGTGGACGATAACTTCCTCCTGCAGGCGATAGAGGAGCTGACAAGGAAGGATGCCATGCTCGACCTTGTGCTCACCAACAGAGAGGGACTGGTGGGGGATGTGAAACTGAAGGACAGCCTTGGCTGCAGCGACCACGACACGGTGGAGTTCAACACCCATGGGGCAGCAAGGAAACTACACAGCAAGCTCTCTGCCCTGGACTTCGGGAGGGCAGACTTTGGCCTCTTCAGGGATCTGATGGGCCAAGTGCCATGGGAGGCGGCCCTGGAGGGAAGAGGGGCCCAGGAAAGTTGGTCCACATTCAAGGAGCACCTCCTCCAAGCTCAGCAGAGGTGCATCCCGATGAAGAACAAGTCGGGCAAAAAGGCCAGGAGGCCTGCGTGGATGAGCAAGGAGCTCCTGGACCAACTGAAAGTGAAGAGGAAAGCCTATAGAGGGTGGAAGCGGAGACAGGTAGCCTGGGAGGACTACAAAGAGGCTGTGCGAGTGGCCAGGGATCAGGTGAGGCAGGCTAAAGCCCTGACAGAATTGAATCTGGCCAGGGATATAAAAAGCAACAAGAAAAGCTTCTATAGGTATGTAGGGGACAAAAGAAAGTCCAGGGAAAATGTAGGCCCCCTCTGGAAGGAAACCGGTGTCCTGGTGACCCGGGACATGGAGAAGGCTGAGGTGCTCAGTGACTTTTTTGCCTCAGTCTTCACTGATAAGGGCTCTTGTCCCACCACCCAAGCTGTGGAAGGCACAAGCAGGGACTGCGAGGATGAAGAACCACCCACTGTAGTGGAAGAGCAGGTTCAGGAACATCTGAGGAACCTGAAGGTGCACAAGTCCATGGGACCTGATGAGATCCATCCGCGGGTCCTGGGGGAAGTGGCGGATGAAGTTGCCAAGCCGCTGGCCATTGTATTTGGGAAGTCGTGGCAGTCTGGTGAGGTCCCCGAAGACTGGAAGAGGGGGAACATAACTCCCATTTTTAAAAAGGGGAATAAGGAAGACCCAGGCAACTACAGGCCGGTCAGCCTCACCTCTGTGCCTGGCAAGGTCATGGAGCAGATTCTCCTGGAAACCATGCTAAGGCACATGGAGAGCAAGGAGGTGGTTGGTGACAGCCAACATGGCTTCACCAAGGGCAGATCGTGCCTGACCAATTTGGTGGACTTCTATGACGGGGTAACAGCATCGGTGGACAAGGGACGGGCAACGGATATCATCTACCTGGATTTGTGCAAAGCTTTTGATACTGTCCCGCACGACATCCTTCTCTCTAAACTAGAGAGGCATGGGTTTGATGGACGGACCACTCAGTGGATAAGGAGTTGGCTGGATGGCCGCACTCAGAGAGTGGTGGTCAACGGCTCAATGTCCATGTGGAGACCAGTGATGAGTGGCGTCCCTCAGGGGTCCATGCTGGGCCCGGCCCTGTTCAACATCTTTGTTGGCGACATGGACAGTGGGATAGAGTGCACCCTCAGCAAGTTCGCCAATGACACCAAGCTGTGTGGTGCTGTCAACACGCTGGAAGGGAGGGATGCCATCCAGAGGGACCTTGACAGGCTGGAGAGGTGGGCCTGTGCCAACCTCATGAAGTTCAACCAGGCCAAGTGCAAGGTCCTGCACCTGGGTCATGGCAATCCCAGGCACAAATACAGGCTGGGTGGAGAATGGATTGAGAGCAGCCCTGAGGAGAAGGACCTGGGAGTGCTGGTGGATGAGAAGCTCAACATGAGCAGGCAATGCGCCCTTGCAGCCCAGAAGGCCAACCGCATCCTGGGCTGCATCAAGAGGAGTGTGGCCAGCAGGTCTAGGGAGATGATTCTGCCCCTCTACTCTGCCCTGGTGAGACCCCACCTGGAGTACTGTGTCCAGTTATGGAGCCCCCAACATAAGAAGGACATGGACCAGTTGGAGAGGGTCCAGAGGAAGGCCACAAAGATGATCAGAGGGCTGGAGCACCTCTCCTATGAGGCCAGGCTGAGAGAGTTGGGGCTGTTCAGCCTGGGGAAGAGGAGGCTCCGGGGAGACCTGATAGCGGTCTTCCAGTACCTCAAGGAGACCTACAAGAAAGATGGGGAAAGGCTGTTCAGTAGGGCCTGTTCTGATAGGATGAGGGGTAATGGTTTTAAAACAGAGGGAGGTAGATTTAGATTGGATATTAGGAAAAAAATTTTTACAATAAGGGTTGTAGAACACTGGAACAGGTTGCCCAGAGAGGTGGTGGAAGCCCCATCCCTGGAAACGTTCAAGGCCAGGCTGGATGAGGCTCTGAGCAACCTGATCTAGTGGGGGATGACCCTGCTCCTTGCAGGGGGGTTGGACTACATGACCTTTGAAGGTCCCTTCCAACCCTAACTATTCTATGATTCTGATTCTATGATTCTCAAATGTCTTTGTCAAATAATTTGTCTTCATATGGGGACGATTCACTGGAATAACACAAGACTCCTCGTTTGCTTTCATTTGTGATTTTAGTGTTTGATACCTGGGTTTTGCTTTTTTTCACTTTTTTTTCCTGACCTTCATTTTCCCAACGTTAGTGCATATATTGTCACAGCACTTCCCTATTACTGTTGCTTGGCTTGTGTACTTAACATTTTTTTAATATATCAGCTCACCTCAGCCTGGCATGTTAGCCCCAAATTCCTTCACTGCTTAACTCTTTTAATTAGCCGATACCAATAGTGCCCAAAGAACCACATAGTTAACCACACAAACAGCTCCTTGGCAGCCAGCCAAGTGGAACACATTCATGTTGCATCATCTGTGCCACTATCTCCAAACCCAAACGCTAAATTTGCAGCGGCAAGTTTACAGAGAGCAATACTGAATATCCACATCAGTGATAAAGCAAGAAGCATCAGTCTCCTCCCGAGAGAGACCTGGCAGCTGCCCAGGATGGTACAGCTGAAGACCTTGACTTCAAACAACTCTGTATCAAGGCTTCTGGGTTTCCCCACCAGCTCACTTGGTACTAGTGAAAGCACCCTGACCTGGCCTGGTCACAATTAACCATCCAGCAGACGCTGAGGAGCTCCTCAAGCTCTGCATCAGCATTTGTGAGTACTTCTAGAACTGCCAAAGCTCTTTTTCTGTCAAGGCTAGTGATCATCAGCTTTCTGCCTGTCCTGGTTCTGGCTAGAATAGAGTTAATTTTCACCTGAGCTGGGAGAGGAACTGGAGCTGGTGGCCTCTGTGGCTGGGGGACACAGCTGGGATAGTTAACTAATTAGCCAACAGCTGGAGTAAGTTTACCCAAATTAGCCAAAGGGCCATTCCATCCCATGTGACATCATGCTCAGTATATAATTGAGGAGGGTGATAAGGGGAGTCTTCTGCTACTTGGGAGGGAGCTGGGTATGAAGTTCTATTATGAGCTCTTGTACTGTAAATTTTGTGCTTCAGTGTTTTCTGTTATTGGGTTTATATGATTTCCATTTTTTTTTCTGTTGTTCTTTTAAATTTTTTTTTCTTTTTAAGTCTCAACCCATGAGTTTTGTTTTCTTTTCATTACCAGTTTTCCTTCCTGTCCCACTGGACAGTAGGAGGAGTGACTGAGAGACTGTATAGCTTGGTCCCTAGTGGGGTTAAACTATGATATTGCTGATGCAGTCAGTGCACTGTCAGTGTTTGGTGCAAATGCTGTTTTCTTCTGCCAAATGCAGAGATTTCTATGGTACGTGATCCAAGGTCCAGCATGCTGCCCTCCACCCATGTGGAGTAAGGACTAAAACACCAACAGGAGGTAGATGTGGATAAGTTTAACTTCTGTCTTAGATTTCATCTCAAATTTTGACTACTGCAAATCAAGATTAGGGATAATACAGCAGGGCACAAGCAATCCAGGAGGTTCCTGGAATGTGTGGATGACAACTTCCTCCTACAAGTGACAGAGGAGCCAACGAGGAGAGGTGCTATGTTGGACCTTGTTCTCACAAACAGGGAGAGGCTGGTGGGGAACATAGAGCTCAAGGGCAGCCTTGGCTTCAGTGACCATGAGATGGTGGAGTTCAAGATCCTCAGGACAGCAAGGAGGGAGTGCAGCAAGCTCTCTGCCCTAGACTTCAGGAGAGCAGACTTCGGCATCTTCAGGGATCTGATGGGCAAAGTGCCATGGGAGGCGACCCTGGAGGGAAGAGGAGCCCAGGAAAGTTGGTCTATATTCAAGGAGCACCTTCTCCAAGCTCAGGAGCAATGCATCCTGATGAAGAGCAAGTTGGGCAAAACCACCAGGAGGCCTGTGTGGATGAACAAGGAGCTTCTGAACCAACTTAAAAACAAAAAGGAAACCTGCAGAGGGTGGAAGCAAGGACAGGTAGCTTGGGAGGATTACAGAGAGGTTGTCTGAGCAGCCAGAGATCAGATTAAGAAGGGTAAAGCCCTGACAGAATTAAATCTGGCCAGGGATGTTAATGGCAACAAGAAAAGCTTCTATAGGTGATAGAGTTGGCTACAAGTTAAAGAATAATGTGTTCCAATTGTAACCACTATGGCCTGCATAGCAACGTAATCCTTGTGTGAAAATGTAAACTAACCTTGAGAGAAAGAACAGCAGAGTCGTAAAATCTAACATAACAAAGTACTTTCTGCAGACACTAGCCGAAACCAAGATAAGGGGGGCTTAAGGAATTTACAAGCAGAGCAATGAGCCAAGGCAAGACCCTATATGGAAAAGAGACACGGAGTTCAACTAGCAAACACAGTGAGGAGTATTTAGTTCATCTCTCATCCACAAGAGGCCTCGCAAAGACCACCAGAAAGAATCTTTGCGCATGCAAAGATGAACGTTTGCATGGCTCAATGCCCAAGTGAAGACCGGTGACAAGTGGTGTTCCTTAGGGGTCCGTGTTGGGTCTAGCCCTGTTCAACATCTTTGTCGGCGACATGGACAGTGGGATAGAGTGCACCCTCAGCAAGTTCGCCGATGACATGCTGGAGGGAAGGAATGCCATCCACAGGGATCTTGACAGGCTGGAGAGGTGGGCCAGTGCCAACCTCATGAAGTTCAACCAGGCCAAGTGCAAGGTCCTGCACCTGGGTCATGGCAATCCCAGGCACAAATACAGGCTGGGCAGAGAATGCATCAAGACCAGCCCTGAGGAGAAGGACTTGGGAGTGCTGGTGGACGAGAAGCTCAACATGAGCAGGCAATGCGCCCTTGCGGCCCAGAAGGCCAACTGCATCCTGGGCTGCATCAAGAGGATTGTAGCCAGCAGGTCGAGGGAGGTGATTCTCCCCCTCTACTCTGCCCTGGTGAGACCCCACCTGGAGTACTGTGTCCAGTTCTGGAGCCCCCAACACAAGAAGGACATGGACCAGTTGGAGAAGGTCCAGAGGAGGGCCACGAAGATAAGAGGGCTGGAGCACCTTTCCTATGAGGCCAGGCTGATAGAGTTGGGGCTGTTCAGCCTGGAGAAGAGAAGACTCCTAGGAGACCTTTATCATGATCTTCCAGTACCTAAAGGGGGCTTATAGGAAAGATGGGGAGAAACTCTTCAGCAGAGCCTGTTGTGACAGGACAAGGGGTAATGGTTTTAAATTAAAAGAGGGTAGATTCAGACTGGATATAAGGAAGAATTTTTTTACAGTGAGGCTGGTGGAACACTGGAACAGGTTGCCCAGAGAGGTGGTGGATGCCCCATTCCTGGAAACATTCAAGGCCAGGTTGGAGGGGACTCTGAGCAACCTGATCTGGTTGAAGATGTCCCTGCTCCTTGCAGGGCGTTTGGACTAGATGACCTTTAAAGGTCCCTTCCGACCTAAACTGTTCTATGATTCTGAGATAAGTGATTGGGGTTTTGTTTTCTTTCCGTAGTTACTCTGAACATTGATCATGATTTGATCTGACCTGTCTTGTGCATTCACTTGAATCCTCACAGGTTAAGCTACAGGAAAATTAGTTCCTAATCTGCCTATTCTGTACCATTTATTGTTTGATTTACATTTTATTGCATCTAATTCAACTTTTTCCCCAAACTTTTCAGTCCCTATTCATCTTTTCAATGCCTTTAATCATTATTGGTTTTTTTTCTCTGAAATAGTCTTTTTCACATGGAGGTGGTCAGTACTGGAAATGATGCTGACCTACTTGGTTTGTGTAAGTAGACACATTTAAGATTTGTTGTATTGAACAATCTGGAGTAATGAACAAAAAGCCTTGCACAGCTGTAAAGCTGTTTCAGGAATGTGATTTTGCTGCTCCAAGTGGTGAGAAGTCCTGTGATGCCTGACAGGCTGTGACTGTCATGGCCAGGACAGGAAGAAGGGACAAAGTTGAGCAGGGGGCCTGACTTACTTCCTTGGGTACAGTGATGGAGGTGGCAGCTGTCCTGCTTCCTCCCGCCCCCCCTTAGTGCGTTAGATCTGATGTTTTCTTAGTAAGCCATGTCTCATTATTTTTATCTCAAACGGATACAAGCAAAGACATCAAGTTCAACAGGTACATAAACTGCTACCAGGAGAATTTGAAGGCATAAAATCTGTAAAGCTAATGAAAATAATATTTCTTAAATACATATAAACCAGTGAAGTAGTTATTCTCTAAAATCTTCCAGTTTTATCTTGAGATTTTGACAAATATTAAGTTATGTGAAATCAAGTCATATTTTTTTCAGGCACTAGCACAATCAATAAGGCAAAATTATGAAAGGAAAAAGAGTGTTCTATTATTTCCCTGGTGCACAAAACTAAAAAGAAAACTTGCAACAGTAACTAGCTTGAAATTACATTTTCCATCTCTCACCAGTGAGCCAACTGATTACCATTGTGTGCAGACACTCTTTTGTGAATGTTAAAATTATAATTTTTAAAACCTCTACAATTATTTTTAGGAAAACCAACCTGCAAAATTAGAAATCATCCTGTCATAGTTCAGCCCCATTTCGGACCAGACTACGCAGTCTCTCTCTCACTCCCCACACCCTCCAAGAGAATAGGGAGAGATAATATAAGGAAAAAGGCTTGAGGTTTGAGGTAAGGACAGGGAAAAATCCTTAAAGTTACCAGTACAGGCAAAACAGACTCGAGTGGGGGAAAACTATTCATTTATTAATAAAATCAAAGCAGGATAATGAGACAGAGAACAAGATAACCTCCCTCCACCTCTCCCTCTTCCCAAGCTTAACATTATCTCTACCGCCTTCCCTCCCCCGAGCGGCACAGGGGGGAAGAGGGAATGGGGGTTATGGTCAGTTTATCACATATCGCTTTACACCACTGCTTCCTTGTCAGGGGAAGAACTCCTCACATTCCTTCCCTGCTCCATTGTGGGGTCCCACCCACGGGCTGCGGTCCTTTGTGAAACTGCTCTGGCATGGGTCATTTCTTCCACGGGGTGCAGTCCTGCAAGCGACGGAGGAATGTACGACAAAACACCCAATATGAGTAATAAGTGTAGTTCCATTTATTAGTCCCAGATGCGCATATTTATATTGCTAAGATAAAATATGCCTACTAGTCATTGCGTGATTGGCTTAAGCTCTAATGGTTATATTTGCATATCCCTCCTACTGAAAGTCCCGTACTTTTCATGTTTTCACTTTCTCAAAGTTGTTTGCGATCTTCTTCAAGGTTGCTTCATTTACTTTCTCACAGGAAGCTTCATTACTTTCTCACAGGCGGCCTCATTATTTTCTCACAGGTGGCTTCAGTACTTTCTTACAGGCAGCTTCATTACTTTCTCACAAGCATCTTCAGTGATGTCCTTGAGGCCTGCTGCTCACAAACATAACAATTCCATTTGGTCTGGATTGTTCACTAAGTGTCCCTGATACTCCAGGTATCCAACAAATCCCCCTTTTTGTTTTGAACAATCCAGACCCACTTATGTGCTAATAACAAAAAATCAATGGCTGCTAGATTCTGCAAAAATATCATGACGCGTGCTATCCATGTCTTCTAATAATCCTGATAACATGCTAGAGGTTAAATTCATTTGCTTTTGTGCCCAACAAGCTAATTTATTTAAGTTAGCTAAAGCTTTTTGCAGTTGCTGCCCAAGGAACAAATAAAGATAATGCTGTCTGCTCAGCTGTACTCAACAGGGTTAATTTGCTGTCACAATGGGGAGTCAATACTTTTAGCAGTCTTCTTGCTCGAGTATGATTCCATAATGTTCTCATAGGTGGAGCAAACATTATCAATTTTCCAAAATAACATGGTCCTCCTATGGCCCTTTTTGATACTCCTGACCTTATTTTCCTACAATATCAACTAGGTTCATGTAGGCCTCTACTAAATCTCCCTTTTTTTTTTTTTTTTTTTTTTTTTATGAGCCAGATTGTCTGTATTGAGTTGTCAATCATTTTTTGCAAGCATGGTATGTTATGCCTAATATGATGCCTAGTATCACAATTCCAATTTTAACCAAGGACAGCAACCACCCAATTATGCCACACACAAGCTTAGTTAATAAAATTACTGATCACACGTTATACATATTCATGATTACGAAGCAAAGCTAAGTTTCACTACCTTCTAGTAATTTTCTACTATAACATTTTTCTACTATTATAGATATAACAACTCCAGTAACTTTCTTATCTATAAGAGCAATGACTAGTTTTCTGCAGGCCTCTGTTGAAACAAGCCATAAATTCTGCTAACAATGTTTTGGATCTTAAAGCTTCCCTTCTCATTCCATGGCTTTCTTCCTGAGAGCATGATTGCATTCCTCCCCCAAGGTCGGTGTGCTTTCACTGATACCGTACTGGCTCAGCGAAATACCACATCTCCCCCTTCTTTGTTTATGAGAAGAGGCTTGTTTCAACGCTTTATCTATTAAAGTCTGCACACATTTTAAGACACAGAATTATAGATCAAGATACACATATAAAAGGAATGAATAAGCATCCTATAGCTATTAGTAACAAGCTTATATCAAGTCACCAAAAGATTTCTGAATATATCAAAACCATCACTTTGTTGCTGTTTTTGTACTCCTTTTTGCAAGTTTTGAATACTTTTGTGAATAGATTCCGAATGATCAGACAGATTCATGCAGCAAAGCCCATCAAAATCCTGACAATCATGATTTTGTGCTAATAATAAAAAAAAAAAAATCTATTGCTGATCTATTCTGTTACTAACCCAACTATGCCAAAGACACCGCTGAGCAAGAGGATGATTATCAGCCGGGTCAGAGCAGAGAAGGGAGGCAGGCGCAGCACCTTCAGGGCGTCCCCTGTTGTAAATAAAGTGTGCTCTGGGTCCGTCCTCTCCCCTCCGCTCCGAGCCACCTCTGTTTATCCCCTCAGCAGATTCAGTGAAAGAGTACTGACTAGGTGTTGCTGCATGCCTGGCCAGCGCATACAACAAGGCCTGACTAGACGTTGCTGCATGTGTGGCCAGCACATGCAACAAGGCCTGTCAAAATATGTGCTCTGCAGGCTAACAGCGGTTCTGTTTTGTAAAGTAGCATAGTATATAGAATCTACATCAGTTAACAGCGTTGATAGTGCCGATGCAGTTGTATTTATTTGCTTAGTAAGCCAACAGTCCAATTTATTTAGCATAGCTAACACCTGGGCACTTGCCACACCAGGTGTAAAGATTGCAGCAGCAATAATTTTACTTAGTTTCCAAAACTCTGTATTATCTTGGCAATCAGATTCAATGCTATGTATGCTTCGTTTAGGTCTTTTATGCTGTCTGGATTTTGATATGTGCTCGCATGATTACGTCACACTGTGTCGTTGCAATGTATAGATCTTAAAGCATTTACAATCATTACCCCTCTAGAAACATTAGCTCTTGAATGGTTAAAAAGAAAAAATAGACAGAAGTCCATCTTTACTGATCCCAAAAAGTTCCATCTTTTGTAGTTTTAGCACTCAGCACTCGTGGTTGCTGCTGTTTTACACAGAGTTGCCGTCCTACCGGTATCTGGCAGGTCAACCAAACATGTTCTGAAATACCCGCAGATGATACAGACAGGGATCCACTTGTTTACTGCTCCTGTAAAGACATAAGCGTATCCCTTCCCCCATGTTATAAGAGGGAACGGTCCTTCCACTTATACAAAGCTCGACTCAGACAGGAGTATCTGTTAACCATGTCAGGGGCGGGGGGGTGGGGGCGCCTGGCGGCGGCCGTGGCCCCAGGCATATAAGAGGAAAGAAAACTAAAACCCGAGATTTAAGACAAGAATAGGGAGGGATCCTTAAAGCCACTGCTACAAGCAAAACAGACCATCACTAAAACCAAAGCAGGATAAGGAAAAAGGGAACAAGACAACCTCCCCCCACCCCTCCCTCTTCCCGGGCTTAACACCATCTCCACCTCCCTCCCCTGCCCCCTGAGCGGGACAGGGATGGGGGGCGGGGGGGCAGGAAGAGGGAATGGGGGTTACAGACAGTTAATCACGTGCCACTTTATTGATATCAACGGTTTAACGGCTGCACCTACAGCAGCAGCCATGACTGTAGCCTTTTCTTGTTCTAACATTCGCTCGGCAGCTTCCAGCAGTTGCCCTGTACTAGATCCTTTTGGCAGCACACTAAGGGCTCTCTTAGTTTTTTTGTTGTTTTTTTGTTTTGTTTTGTTGTTTTTTTTTTTCATTAGCATTATTAAAGGCAAGCATATCTAAGAACTTTGCTTTCATGTCATCATCCAGATCAGGGTGAGCCATAATTGCAGTGTGCAACCAATCAATAAATTTCCCATATGGTTCTGTGGGACCTTGTCTTATTGATGTAAAGGCAGGTCTGGACTTTTCATCGTGCACCCTAGCAAGCGCTCTATAAGCCAAATCTTGGCCCAGTTGTAACACTTCGGTAGCAAATTGCGCTTGCCAATCAGATCGTGTGTAGGGTCCCGCTCCCATCAGCATTTGAGTTTGCACCCCGAATAACGGATCACCCTGTTGTCGAGGCGTTGCAGCTGCCCTATCACAAGCAGTCTGCCAGTACTGAAAGAACTACAGCTGCTGCGACGGTAGCAAAAGCATCTGGACAATCATTCTAATATCATAAGGAGGTAACAACTGTGACAAAAAAAAAATATGCTGCAACACAAATTGAGTATATGATGATTTTAGCACTGCACTGCACTTTTTAGCTTCCTTCAATATTTTCCAGTCTAATGCTTGCCACACACTTTTCCCAGTATTATCAGTCACAACTGGAAATGCCATGGGAAAAGGCTCTCCTTCTATCACGGCATCTCGAATCACCCCATTCCACCGCGCTGTTGGATTCGGATCCCCGGCCCCTCCCGCCGGCGTCCCTTGCAAAGGTGCAAAAAGACTGATCTCACCCGATGCTCCGTTCGGAACGAATAGGTTGGACGCTGGCAGGTCTCGATGTGGCACAGGCGAAGGAGTTGACGAATTTTCCAGTGACCCTTCTAGGCGAACCTCTAGAGCTTCCAGCCTTTTTAGCGTCTCTTGCAGCTGTGCGTCCTTCAAGCCGGATGAATGTTCATCCCCCTCTTCCTCACGCCATGGTGGTAGGGAAGAAGGTGGTAATGGGGGATAAACCGGAGCTGTTGGCGCCAGCGAAAAGGCTCGTGACTCTGAGCCTGCACTGGCGCAGCGTGGCAGGGTGCCTGGCAGTGGTACATCTGATGGTAGTGAAAAGTCTTTGGCAGTTTTTCCCTCTGGTGCCCACATATCTATAGTTATAGGAGCTGTGGCTGCATTTCCTGGAGTCCTTGCTGGGGCTCTGTCGTAGTTCAGCCCTGATCAGGACCAGACTACGCAGTCTCTCTCTTGCTCCCCCCACCCTCCCAGAGAACAGGGGGAGATGATATAAGAAAAACGGCTCAAGGTTTGAGATAAGGACGGGGAGAAATCCTTAAAGTTACCGTCACGGGCAAAACAGACTCGACTTGGGGAAAACTATTCATTTATTTTCTAAAATTAGCAGGAGAATGAGACAGGGAACAAGATAACCTCCCCCCACCCCTCCCTCTTCCCGGGCTTAACATTATCTCTACTACCTTCCCCTCCCGAGCGGCACGGGGGGGGGAAAAGGGAATGGGGGTCGCGGTCAGTTCATCACGCGTTGTTTTACGCCGCTGTATCATCGTCGGGGGAAGAACTCCTCGCATTCCTCCTCTGCTCCAGCGTGGGGTCCCTCCCACGGGCCACAGTCCTCCGTGAAACTGCTCCGGCGTGGGTCATCTCTTCCACGGGGTGCAGTCCCTCCAGAACAGCTGCCCCAGCGGGCCCTCCACGGGCCACAGCCTCCTTCAGGCCTCCACCTGCTCTGGCGTGGGGTCCTCCACGGGCTGCAGGTGGATCTCTGCCCCTCCGTGGACCTCCATGGGCTGCAGGGGGACAACCCGCTCCACCATGGTCTTCACCACGAGTTGCAGAGGAATCTTGGCCAGGAGCCACATTACTCCTCCCCCTCCTTCTGAACTGACCTTGGCGTCTGCAGCCGTTCCTCACAACAGGCTGGCAGACGCCTCTCAGGATCCTTTTTACATCTTATTCACTTCTCATCTCCTCTCCACTTCTTGCAGCCGGGCCGGGCCGAGTTGGGCCCAGTCGGCTGCCCGGCGGGAGGCCAGAGGGTGAGGCCTGCAAGGCCCATGAGGCTCGCGCCTCCCCCTCTCTGCCCCCCGCTCAGCTGCTTCACATCTTCTCCTCTCTCTTTTTCCTGTTTTCCCCTACTTAAATATGTTATCGCAGAGGCGTTATCATGAGACATTCTGCTACCAATCGGCTCAGCCTTGGCCAGCAGCGGGTCCGCCCTAGGCCCGGCCGAGTCCACTGAACAAAGGGGAGCAACTTCTAGCAGTTTCCTACAGAAGATACCACCTTAGGCCCCCCCTCACTAACAAAACCAGAACAGGCTCGAACCCCCCCCACCCTCAGCACGAGCCGGGGCAGCGGCAGGGCTCATTAAACCCAAGAACGGCATGCTGGTAGCGGAGGTGGACCCGTCGGCTGGAGTTAAGGCCGCAAAAGCAGATGCAGCAACTGAACGCTTGGCTTTCATGCTTATCAATGTTTCGTTAATTAGCTTCCACATGGTGGAGATCCCTTACTTATTTCATCCCACAGCTTTTTTCTTATCTTTTCCCATGTCGGGAGTTCAAAAGGATCATCAGCTGTGGGGATTAATTCCCTTTTCTTTGCCCACTGCAGCAAAGCTTCTAGGATGGCCAAGTCATAACTCAGTCCTCTCATAGAGAGCATAATAATTCTAGGGCTACCTCCTTTTCCATTATTGCCGGCAGTTTCACAATTGGTGCTCCCTGATTAAGGCATCCCTTTTATTCCCTGATTAA
The DNA here is from genome assembly GCF_036417535.1 of Chlamydotis macqueenii. Lineage (NCBI taxonomy): Eukaryota > Metazoa > Chordata > Aves > Otidiformes > Otididae > Chlamydotis > Chlamydotis macqueenii. The sequence continues at coordinate 50,027,817 of NC_141592.1, forward strand.
GTATTCACAATTGGTGCTCCCTGATTAAGGCACCCCTTTTTCCCTGATTACGTGCTCACAATTGGTGCTCCCTGATTAAGGCACCCCTTTTTCCCTGATTACGTGCTCACAATTGGTGCTCCCTGATTAAGGCACCCCTTTTTCCCTGATTACGTGCTCACAATTGGTGCTCCCTGATTAAGGCACTCCTTTTTCCCTGATTAAGTACTCACGATTGGTGCTCCCTGATTAAGGCACCCCCTTTTTGCAGCTTGTCCTGTAGCCCTGGCAGACGGCGAACCCCTGTTTCAACGGTTCAGGCTCCAGATCGTCGCATCTGAAGGACAAATGCGTAGTCGATCTTGCCCCCCGGTCACTGCTCCCGGTGCTTCTCTGCCTCCGCCGCTCCGATAGCATTGTCTTCTAGTTGTCCCTGTTCGGGCGCCATTTGCGAGTGACGGAGGAACGTACGACAAAACACCCAATATGAGTAATAAGCGTAGTTCCATTTATTAGTCCCGGATGCGCATATTTATATTGCTAAGATAAAATATGCCTACTAGTCATTGCGTGATTGGCTTAAGCTCTAATGGTTACATTTGCATATCCCTCCTACTGAAAGTCCCGTACTTTTCATGTTTTCACTTTCTCAAAGTTGTTTGCGATCTTCTTCAAGGTTGCTTCATTTACTTTCTCACAGGAAGCTTCATTACTTTCTCACAGGCGGCCTCATTATTTTCTCACAGGTGGCTTCAGTACTTTCTTACAGGCGGCTTCATTACTTTCTCACAAGCGTCTTCAGTGATGTCCTTGAGGCCTGCTGCTCACAAACATAACAATTCCATTCGGTCTGGATTGTTCACTAAGTGTCCCTGATACTCCAGGTATCCAACACAGTCCCTCCAGAACAGCTGCTCCAACGCAGGCCCTCCACAGGCCACAGCCTCCTTCAGGCATCCACCTGCCCCAGCGTGGGGTCCTCCATGGGATGCAGGTGGATCTCTGCTCCTCCATAGACCTCCATGGGCTGCAGGGGGACAACCTGCTCCACCATGGTCTTCACCACAGGCTGCAGGGGAAACTCTGCCAGGAGCGGCATTACTCCTCCCCTTCCTTCTTCACTGACCTTGGCATCTGCAGCCATTCCTTTCACCAGAAGTTCTTCACAACAGCCAGGCAGATGCCTCTCAGGTTCTCTTCACATCTCATCTCCTCTCCACTTCCTGCAGCCGGGCTGGGCCAAGTCGGACCCAGACAGCCGCCCAGCGGAAGGCCAGAAGGTGAGTCCTGCAAGACCCACAAGACTTGCACCTCCCCCTCTCTGCCCCCACTCCAGCTTCTTCATGTCATCTCCCTTCTTTTTCTGTTTCCCCTTAAATACGTTATTGCAGAGGTGTTATCAGGGAACATTCTGCTACCAATCGGCTCGGCCTTGGCTAGCAGTGGTTCCGCCCTAGGCCTGGCCGAGTCCACTGAACAAAGGGGAGCAACTTCTAGCAGCTTCTTGCAGAAGCTACCACCATAGCCCCTCTACTAAATAAAACAGAACAATCCTGAAAAAGATTTTTCAGAGGTTTGAAGACGCCAAGTTATTAGGCCCTCAGTAACCATCTACAGTGACAAGTAGAAGAGCTGGCCTGATTGAGCTTTGTTTCTTGTTCAGACTAGCAATGGCAAGGATTTCAAAATAAGAATAGCACATATTGACTTGTGGCATTTTAGCTGCATAAAACATATATCTGGATGCTTTACTTGGGCAGGAATTTCTACCATCTTCATTGGGAATTAAATTTTTAGAGTCAAAGTGAATGTTTTTCTGATCCTATTGAGACTGGTAACCTTTAGTTCAGTGAAAATGTTTATTAGTTAATGTGTTCCTAGGGGGTGAAACTGAAAGCTAAACTAAAGCCAAATGGCTACAGATGTCTGTGTATGGGAGATATTATTTTCATTTGGAGTTAGGCATCTCAAGACCCCTGAGAATCTATGTTGAAAGAGGTGTTTGAAAACATTGTGACTTATTTTTCTGCTTAGATGCAGAAGTTTTATTATAATAAAAAATTGGGAACCTTTTGGGGAAAAGGTAAAGAGTTCAGGTTATCTTGAAATAAGAAAAAGTGAATGAGTAAAGACTCTGAAACAAAAAAAAAAAAACCCACAAAACTGTGTGTCATCCCCTGGGCAACTTGTCCTTGAAGCCCGCAAATGTTTCCTTCTTTATTTTGTTAATTTTCCTCTATGATATCATTTTGTTGCTTCAGTAAGAAAATCAAAGTGATTTTCCATGAGAGAAGATGAAGGTCTGCTGGCATTTCATCTTTTCACTGTCACCATTATGATGATACCCCTTTGTGGACCCTGGAAAAACTGTGCATCTTCATATTGGACAATTTTCTAGTTGGAAACACACTGAATAGTGCTTTGTGCAAGGAAATAACTACAAATAGGCCAGTTTTCATCTATATAATTTTTAAGACCAAACTCAGTCAAATGCTTACTCAATCTGTGATTTTTTAATTGTTGCAGTTCATGTTGTATCTCTAGATGATTATCTTTTACTGGTGGTGCTATCGCATCTGTCGTAGTTTAGCCCTAGCCACCACACAGTTGCTCACTCTCCCTCCCCAGTGGGATGGGGGAGCATAACCGGTTCATAGGATTCCTATGCACAAAGTTCACCCAACATATGATATTCAAAAGCACAACAGTATTTATTGCTCTGTTATAGCCTTGCATAAGCAGTTACCAGCATAAGCAGTTACAGTTACTAGTGTATTGTTTTTCCTTTATGAGAGTCTTACCAACCCAACTAAGCCGGAGACACAGCCGAGCAGGAGGATGATGATCAGTGGGGTCAGAGCAGAGAAGGGAGGTAGGCGCAGCACCTTCAGGGCGTCCCCTATTGTTCATAGAGTGTGCTCTGGGTCCTTTCTCTCTCCCTCTGCTCCGAGTCGCCTCTGTTTATACCCTCAGCAGATTCAGTGGAAGAGTACTGACCAGGTGTTGATGCACGCGTGGCCAGCGCATGCAACAAGGCCTGCCAAGTACGTGCCCTGCTGGCTAACAGTGGTTCCTGGATAGCAGCAACATACTGCTCAATAACAACCCTCCTAGTTTCCCTCTCTGAGATAACAACCCTCCTAGCTCCCCTCTCCAAGGTCGCATTCTCACAGCTGTGTGCAGCTTGTAATCTCCCACAGTGGCCCTACAGGGACCATCACTGAGATCCCTCACACAGGGAGAGAAATGGGGAAGAAAGGAAAACTGGTGCGTTGAGATGAAGACAGTTTACGAGAACAGCAAAGGAAAACTGCAATAATGACAAAATATAAGGATATTAAAATATACAAAATGAATAACGCACAATTTCTCACCACCCGATGTCCCAATGACCGATACAGCCCGTCTCGAGCTGTGATCACAGAAACAAAAACCCAGCAGCAAGCAAAGGAGCAAGACGGAGAGAGCAAGGGAAGCCAGAGATGCCCCCTTCCTGGAGCAACCCCCACTTATCTACTGAGCATGACATTTATGGCATGGAATACTCTCTTTGGCCAGTTTGGGTCAATTATTCTGTCTTTCTCCCAGCTTCCTGCATCTGCACGTTAACGAGACTTTAACGAGACTTAGAAAGCCAGACAGTGTCCTTGGTCTCATTAACAACAACTCATATAATCAGGGTGTTTATCAACACTCTTCAGGTAGGAAATCCAAAACACACTGGCTACGGAGAGGAAAGTTAACTCCATCCCTGCTGAAACCAGGACAGTATCCACTCCATATTCCACACCATCTAAGTCATGTTTTATATATATATAGACACAGATATCATTCCCTTAGTCTACGGGTCATCCCTCCAAAATGTCTGTTGAGTTCATTTAGCCCATGACTTTGGGCTCCATCTGTCATACCAGTCTTTCAGGGCAGGACAGATGGAATGTAGTGTGGGGTTGTTGCCTGCTGCATCTGGAGCTTGCAGCTGGTACATCTGGCACAGCTGGTGTATCATGGCCATGGTCTACGAATTGAAGATGTTGATCTCAAGGAAATTGTTGGGTGCCAGTCCTGGTTCCATCACTGCTGTATTTTGCTGGGTTTCATTGAAGTTGGTTCTTCACTGATCTGGGTGATTCTTGGTGCAATACCTTTGATATGACATAGAATATCTACAGAAATGATGACAGGCAGTTCAAATTATTGGCTATTTTCACCTAAAATCAGATCTCCTTGAGGTAAACATCAGACTTCTCCATCCTTCTGCATCACCCACCAAGTACATCCAGGTCCTGGAGCAAAAGCAATCCCACAGATGGGTTTGCCTTTGCCCGGAGGAGGAATAACGCAGACTGCCTTCCCCAACATATTCCTTACATGCACCACAGGGACTTTACCCCTTCTACAGTACATAAAAGTTCTGATTGGACAGGGGCAGCACAGCTGGTGGATCCCCAAGTGTTGATTAACCAGGTGGCTTTTGCTAAATGTTTGTCCCAATTTTTGAAGGTCTCACCACCCATTGCTTTCAGTGTAGTTTTCAGCAGTCCATTGTACCGTTCAGTCTTTCCAGAGGCTGATGCGTGATGAGGGATGTGATATACTCACTCAATGCCATGCTCTTTGTCCCAGGTATCTATGAAGTTGTTTTGGAAATGAGTCTCATTGTCTGACTCAATTAAGTCTGGAATGCCATGTCTCCAGACAACTTGCTTCTCAAGGCCCAGGACAGTGTTTCGAGAAGTGGCATGAGGCATGGGATATGTCTTTAGCCACCCAGTGGTTGCTTCCACCATTGTAAGCCCTAAACAACAGCGAGCCTTTGAACAAATAAAACAAAAGATTGTTCATGCAGTAGCCCTTGGGCCAGTCCAGACAGGACAAGATGTGAAAAACATCCTCTACACCGCAGCCGGGGAGAATGACCTCACCTGCAGTCTTTGGCAGAGAACATCAGGGGAGAGTTGAGGTCGACCTCTAGGGTTTTGGAGCTGGGAATATAGAGGTTCTGAGGCCTGCTATACTCCAACTGAAAAAGAAATACTGGCAGCATATGAAGGAGTCTGAGCTGCTTCAGAAGTGATTGGTACTGAAGCACAGCTCCTCCTGGCACCCCGACTGCCAGTGCTGGGCTGGATGTTCAAAGGGAGAGTCCCTTCTACGCACCATGCAACTGATGCTACGTGGAGTAAATGGGTTGTACTGATCACACAGTGAGCTCGAATAGGAAACCCCAATCGTCCAGGAATCTGATCACAGACTGGCCAGAAGGCAAAGATTTTGGAATGTCATCAGAGGAGAAGGTGACACCTGGTGAAGAGGCCCCACCGTATAATAATCTACCAGAAAATGAGAGGCGATATACTTTGTTCACTGCTCTGCAGACTGAAGAAGTAAGACCCAGCACCTCGGGGGAGGCACGGGAGCCGTGCGAGGTAGCCCGACCGGCTTGTGTAATAACTAGCACTACCAAGAAAAAGAGATGAGTGGTAGTAGTGGGTGACTCCCTCCTGAGAGGTACAGAGGCACCCATCTGACGCCCCGATGCGCTCTCTCGGGAGGTATGCTGTCTCCCGGGGGCTCGTATCGGGGACGTCACCGAGAGACTACCTAGCCTCATAAGGCCCACAGACTATTATCTGCTACTGGTGTTTCATGTGGGTGCCAGTGACACAGCTGGCAGCAGTCTGAAAAACATCAAGAGGGATTTCAGGGCTCTGGGTTCAACAGTCAAAGATTCTGGGGCACAGGTGATATTCTTGTCAATCCTCCCAGTCAAAGGGCAGGGACCTGAAAGGGCCAGACATATCTGGCAGGTTAACTCGTGGCTCAGGGAGTGGTGCTACTGCCAGGGTTTTGGGTATCTAGATCACGGGGCGTGCTTTGAGAAGCCCAGGCTGCTAGGGGCGGATGGCGTGCACCTAACCGAGAAGGGGAAGAGTGTGCTTGGACAAAGACTTGCCAGGCTCGCCCGGAGGGCTTTAAACTAGTGTTGCAGGGGGAGCACAGTTCAGCCCACTGCTGTCAGCATGGTGCCAGTGCCAGCACCAAGTGTCCAGAAGCTGAGGAAGGATCGCAGGTACGTACAAATGAACTTAAACTGCGGTCCAACAGAACCCCTGTCGCTCCAGCCAGCAAGTCGGCTTTGTTGGGGGCCCAGCTGAAGTGTCTTCATACCAATGCATGCAGCATGGGGAATAAACAGGAAGAGCTGGAGATGCGTGCACATGAGCAGGGCTACGACCTCGTTGGCATCACAGAGACGTGGTGGGATGACACATACGACTGGAGCGTCAACATGGAGGGGTATAGGCTTTTTAGAAAGGACAGGAAGGGGAGACGAGGAGGGGGTGTCGCTCTCTACCTCAGCAACCCGCTGGCGTGCGTGGAGCTCCGCCTGGGGATGGAGGAGGAGCTGACAGAGAGCTTATGGGTCAAGATTAGAGGATGGGACGGACAGGGGACATTACAGTGGGGGTCTGTTACAGGCCACCTGGCCAGGAGGACAGAGCAGATGAAGCGCTCTATAGGCAGATAGGAGCAGCCTCACAGTCACAGGCCCTCATCCTCATGGGGGACTTCAACCACCCTGACATCTGTTGGAGGGACAACACGGCAGGGCACAGGCAGTCCAGGAGGTTCCTGGAATGTGTGGACGATAACTTCCTCCTGCAGGCGATAGAGGAGCCGACAAGGAGGGGTGCCATGCTCGACCTTGTCCTCACCAACAGGGAGGGACTGGTGGGGGATGTGAAACTTGTGGGGTAACATTAACAGGGCTGCATGTATGCAGGAGGGGCAGTCCGCGGTGATAGGCGCGGTGATAGGCGCGGATAGGCCCATGAGTGCAGGGGGCAGGTGCGGTCGTGTGCACAGCTAGATCCATAGGTGCAGGGGGCGGGTGCGTGCGCGGTGTACGGGTATTTAACCCTGTGTTGCGCAGCATTAAATTGAAGGCTTGGCTTGACGGTATCTGTGTGATGCCCTGCTTTCCCCGGGGTGGGGCTCCGGTGCGTCCTGGGTTGGTTTGCTGGCAACAGAGCCGGCAAGTGGTGACCCCGAAGTGTCTCCCCGGGATGGGATCCCGATAGAGGGAGGGTCTGTAAGTTGTCGTGCAGCAACAACCAGTGACCCCCGATGTGTCAGAAGGTAATGCGTGGCCGCGGGGCGGTTGTGGTCTGGACGAGTTTTAGCTGTAGGGGCTGTCGTGACTGCGGGGCGGTCGTGGTCCGGACAGGTTTGAGTCGTGGCCGCGGGGCGGTCGTGCCTGCCTGCTGTTAGGATGGCATCCATCCAGGATACAGTAAAGGCGTTGGGAAAAGAGGTAAATTGTCCGGTGCATACGGCACCGTTGACGAAGAGCTTGATTAGCAAGCCGGGAGAGGTGATGGACGTGGCGCGGTTACAGGCGGCGGGGAACGAGCCGTCGGAAGGGGAGGGGGACGAATGGGGTCGAGACAGGGGCGATGGAGTTTGGGTGTGCTCCCCCGTGTGTTGCACCTTGAGGTAACTCCACAAGTTTTGGCGCAATTGCCTGGGGATGCAGGTGTGGCGCAGATGATGAAGCGGGTTATGGAGGCAGAAGCGTTGCAGCAAGCAAAACTGCTCATTGCAGCGGTTTCCGCTATGCGATCACCCCCTGCGGGCCCCACCTGCTTTGGTTGTGGGGGTGTAGGACACTTTAAGCAACAGTGTCCTTCAGGGATGTCCTGGTTCTGGCCAGGATAGAGTTAATATTTACCTGAGCTGGGTGGAGAACTGAAGCTGGTAGCCCCTATGGCTGGGATAGTTAACTAATTAGCTAACAGCTGGGGTTCATTTACCCAAATTAGCCAAAGGGCTATTCCATCCCATGTGACATCATGCTCAGTATATAAGTGAGGAGGGTGCTGAAGGGAGGCTCCCTGCTAGTTGGAAGAGACTGGCTGTGGAGATCTGTTGTGAGCTATTGTACTGTTTTTGTGTTCCATCACTGTCTTGTTTTCTTCTGTCGTTACTGTTAAATTTACTTTTTGTTCAATCTCAACCCATGTGTTTTTTTTTTTTCCTTCTGGTTTTCTTTTGTTTGCTAAATCTCCTCCTATTCTTTCGGAGAGTGGGGGGAGTGAGAGAGAGACTGTGTAGTCTGGTCCCCGTTGGGGCTGAACTACGACAGTTATTTTGGCGCCCAACGTGGGGCTCGAAGGGTTGAGATAATAACAGATATGACTTTTTTTTGCTTGAAACAAATTTGTTTATACGTGCTTGTTGTATTGGTTGTCAGTTATTAGTCATGATGTTGCATGATGGTTATGTTGTTGTATTGTTTATGCTCTTATATGTACTATGTGTTCCCAGTGGTGGTGTTTATCACCTCAGGGAAAATGATGAGAATTATCCTTCTGTTATACTATGCCATATACATCTATGACATGGTGACATCAATGGCCTTAGAGATAAATTGGTATTCCTATGTGGACAGCTTCCCGAATTCTTTCACTTCCAGAGTAGTTAAACCACTTTTTGAGAACTCTGAAGATCTGGGGGATATTCAAGCCACTATGATGTTGTTGTTATGTATCTTGAATGTGGGCCAAGTCTTGTCTAGAGCTGCAAACCCACTTTTTGGGAATCTCCTCCTGAGATTTACCCTAAGGCAAGATACTAATACGTGGCATGGTATGAGGGAGAACAAACTGACCTGCAATGTAGGGACTCAAACCCTAGCAACAGGCATTGCAGCTGAATCAGAGGGTGAACCTGTGCTGGTATCAGTTGCCCCCGTATGCAAGAAGAAAACTTGGAAGTGGAAGTCAGCTCGTTTAGTGAGGGATGAAGAAGCCCCTTCTAGGACGGAGCAGGAGGAAGAAGAGGAAGGTTCATTTGCTTCATGTCCAGGAAGAACTCGGAAGGCAGGCTCTTCCTCAGAGGAAGAACTCCTAAAGGAGACAGTGAGCACCAGATTTCTATCCCTGAGCGAGCTGCGAGACATGCGAAAAGACTTTAGCCGTCATCCTGGGGAGCACATTATCAGCTGGCTGCTGTGGTGCTGGGATAATGGGGCCAATAGCTTGGAATTAGAAGGCAGAGAAGCTAGGCAACTGGGATCCATTTCTAGAGAAGCAAGCATTGACAAAGCAGTTGGAAAAGGGACACAAGCCCTCAGCCTCTGGAGGCGACTCCTGTCAGGTGTGAAGGAGAGGTATCCTTTCAAGGAGGATATAATGTGTCATCCAGGCAAGTGGGCCACCATGGAGAAGGGTATCCAGTACCTGAGGGAATTAGCTGTGCTGGAGATTATTTATGATGATCTGACCAGTGAGCAGTTACCTAAGGATCCAGATGAAGTCAGGTGCACACGACAAATGCGTCAGAAGTTTGTTCGAAGTGCACCATCATCATATGCCAACTCATTGGCAGTTATGACCTGGAAAGATGGAGAGGAAGAAACAGTGGATGAACTGGCTGGCCGACTCCGGCAGTATGAGGAAAGCCTGTCTTCCTCCCTAAGGGCCTGTGTCTCGGCTGTGGAGAAACTATCCCAGGAGTTCCAGCAATTCAAAGCAGATATGTCCCATTCCCCACTGGTACGGGCCAATATTTCAGCTATTAGGAGTAAACGTTTCCCTGCTCAAGAGAGATGGTTTACGCGGCGAGGTACCCTGTGGTTTACCTTGCGTGACCAAGGAGAGGACATGAGGGAATGGGATGGGAAGCCTGCCTCTGCCCTAGAGGCGCAGGTAAGTGAGTTGCGTGGAAAAACCATTGCAAATAGAAGTTCTCCCTGGAAAATTGTTGCACCAGTCTCCAATAGGGAGCGTAGAAGGAATAGCTTTAGTTCTGACCCTCTTGAAGGGACCTCTCGTGCATATTTAAAAGAAATGAATGATGAATACTGTGGCCAGGATTAGAGAGGCCCTGCCTCCAGCCAGGTGGAGGAGAGGGATAACAGAGTTTATTGGACTGTGTGGATCTGATGGCCTGGCATGTCAGACCCACAAGAGTACAAAGCTCTAGTGGATACTGGTGCACAATGTACCTTGATGCCATCAAGATATAATGGGGCAGAACCCATTTGTATTTCTGGAGTGACAGGAGGATCCCAACAGCTGTCTGTATTGGAGGCTGAAGTGAGCCTAACAGGGAATGAGTGGCAGAAGCACCCCATAGTGACTGGCCCAGATGCTCCATGCATTCTTGGTATAGATTACCTCAGAAGGGGATATTTCAAGGACCCAAAAGGGTATCGGTGGGCTTTTGGTGTAGGTGCTTTAGAGATGGAGGAAATGGTACAGTTGTCCACCTTGCCTGGTCTGTCAGAGGATCCTTCTGTTGTGGGGTTGCTGAAGGTTGAAGAAAAACAGGTGCCAATTGCTACCACAACTGTGCACCGGCGGCAGTATTGCACCAACCGAGACTCCCTGATCCCCATCCATAAGCTGATTCGTTGGCTGGAGAGCCAGGGAGTGATCAGCAAGTCCCACTCACCTTTTAACAGTCCCATATGGCCAGTGAGAAAATCAAGTGGAGAGTGGAGGTTAACAGTGGACTATCGTGGCCTGAATTAGGTAACACCACCACTGAGTGCTGCTGTGCTAGACATGTTAGAACTTCAGTATGAACTAGAATCCAAGGCAGCCAAGTGGTATGCCACCACTGATATTGCCAACGCGTTCTTTTCAATCCCATTGGCACCAGAATGCAGGCCAGTTTGCTTTCACTTGGAGGGGGGTCCAGTACACTTGGAATCGACTGCCCCAGGGGTGGAAACACAGCCCCACCATCTGCCATGGGCTGATCCAGACTGCACTGGAAAAGGGTGGAGCTCCAGAGCACCTGCAGTACATTGATGACATCATTGTATGGGGCAACACAGCAGCAGAAGCTTTTCAAAAAGGGGAGAAAATTATTTAAATCCTCCTGAAAGCTGGGTTTGCCATAAAACGATGTAAGGTGAAAGGACCTGCAAGAGAGAGACAGTTTTTGGGGATAAAATGGCAAGACGGGCGTCGTCAGATTCCAATAGATATAGTCAACAAAATAACAGCTATGGCTGCACCGACTGACAAAAAGGAAACGCAAGCTTTCCTGGGCGTTGTGGGTTTCTGGAGGATGCATATTCCAAATTATAGTATGATTGTAAGCCCTCTGTATAAAGTCACCCAAAAGAAGAATGATTTTAAATGGGGCCCTGAGCAACAGCAGGCTTTTGAACAGATTAAACAAGAAATTGTTCACGCGGTGGCTCTCGGGCCAGTCCAGACAGGGCAAGAGGTAAGAAATGTGCTCTACACCGCAGCTGGGGAGAATGGCCCTACCTGGAGTCTCTGGCAGAAAGCACCAGGGGAAACTTGAGGTCGACCCCTAGGTTTTTGGAGCCGGGGATAAAAAGGATTTGAGGCCTGCTATACTCCAACCGAAAAAGAAATCCTGTCGGCATACGAAGGAGTTCGAGCTGCTTCAGAAGTGATTGGTACTGAAGCACAGCTCCTCCTGGCACCCTGACTGCCAGTGCTGGGCTGGATGTTCAAAGGAAGGGTCCCCTCTGTGCATCATGAAACGGATGCTACATGGAGCAAGTGGGTTGCACTACTTACACAGCGGGCCGGAATAGGAAACCCCAATCGCCCAGGCATATTAGAAGTAATTACAGACTGGCCAGAAGGCAAAGATTTTGGAAAGCCACCAGAGGAAGAGGTGACGCGTGCTGAAGAAGCCCCACCATATAATAATCTACCAGAAAATGAGAAGCGGTATGCCCTATTTACTGATGGGTCCTGTATTGTAGCAAAACATCGGAAGTGGAAAGCTGCTGTGTGGAGTCCTACATGACAAGTTGCAGAAGCTGCTGAAGGCCAAGGTGACTCGAGTCAGTTTGCGGAGGTGAAGGCCATCCAGCTGGCTTTAAACATCACTGAACGGGAAAAATGGCCTGTGCTCTATCTCTACACCAACTCATGGATGGTGGCAAATGCTCTGTGGGGATGGTTAAAGCAATGGAAGCAGAGCAACTGGCAGCGTAGGGGCAAACCTATCTGGGCTGCCACTTTGTGGCAAGATATTACTGCCCGGTTAGAGCATCTGGTTGTAAACTACGTCACGTAGATGCCCATGTACCCAAGAGTTGAGCCACTGAAGACCATCAAAACAACCAGCAAGTGGATCAAGCTGCTGAAATTGAAGTGGCTCAGGTGGATCTGGACTGGCAGCATAAGGGTGAACTATTTTTAGCTCGGTGGGCCCATGATACCTCAGGCCATCAGGGAAGAGATGCAACATACAAATGGGCTCGTGATCGAGGGGTGGATTTAAACATGGACACTATTGTGCAGGTTATCCTTTAATGTCAAATATGTGCTGCAATCAAACAAGCCAAGCGGTTAAAGCCTCTGTGGTCTGGAGGACGATGGCTGAAGTATAAATATGGAGAGGCCTGGCAAATTTATTACATCACGCTCCCACAAACTCGCCAAGGCAAGCGCTATGTGCTTACAATGGTGGAAGCAACCACTGGATGGCTGGAAACATATCCTGTACCCCATGCCACTGCCCGAAACACCATCCTGGGCCTTGAGAAACAAGTCTTATGGCGACATGGCACTCCAGAAAGAATTGAATCAGACAATGGTACCCACTTCCGAAACAATCTCATAGACACCTGGGCCAAAGAGCATGGCATTGAGTGGGTATACCACATCCCCTATCACACACCAGCCTCTGGAAAAATTGAAAGGTATAATGGGTTGCTGAAAACTACACTGAAAGCAATGGGTGGTGGAACCTTCAAACATTGGGATAAACGTTTAGCAAAAGCCACTTGGCTAGTCAACACTCGGGGGTCCACCAATCGAGCTGGCCCTGCCCAATCTGAACTTCTACATACTGTAGAAGGGGATAAAGTCCCTGTGGTGCATGTAAGGAATATACTGGGGAAGACAGTCTGGGTCTTTTCTCCCTTGGGCAAAGGCAAACCCATGCATGGGATTGCTTTTGCTCAAGGACCTGGGTGTACTTGGTGGGTAATGCAGGAGGATGGGAAAGTCCGATGTGTACCTCAAGGAGATCTAATTTTAGTTGAAAAGAGCCAATAATTTGAAGTGCTTGATGTCAGTTACTATACAGTACTGTATGTCATTATCTAGCTATTATATGTCCCTCCTTGCTTCTTCCTGTTCCACGCCCTGAGATACTTATGTTGTGTCAAAAGTATTATAGTAAAATCATTTATACCAACAAAGAATGAACTTTATTAAAATAGGAAAAATTGCAGCAGTGATGCAACCAGAACTGGCTCTTGCTACTAGCACCTACCAACAGATCTTCAGTCTGCAGATTATGAACTTGCTAAGTCACTTGCACCAGACAGACTACCTGAGGAAGCACTGCGTCATCTGTCCTATGCTGAGAGACTGATGACAGATGGAGCCCAAAGTTATGGACTGGATAAACTCAACAGACCTTTTGGAGGGATGGGCCATAGACTAAGGGAGTTACATCTGTGTGTCTGCATACAAGTAGATAAAAGGAAGAAAAAGTTGATGATTAATTGGAAAGTGTAGGATCTGGGCATGATGTAGATGGTATGGAATAAGGGGTGGATAATGTCCTGGTTCTGGCCAGGATAGAGTTAATATTTACCTGAGCTGGGTGGAGAACTGAAGCTGGTAGCCCCTATGGCTGGGGTAGTTAACTAATTAGCTAACAGCTGGGGTTAATTTACCCAAATTAGCCAATGGGCTATTCCATCCCATGTGACATCATGCTCAGTATATAAGTGAGGAGGGTGCTGAAGGGAGGCCCCCTGCTAGTTGGAAGAGACTGGATGTGGAGTTCTGTTGTGAGCTATTGTACTGTATTTGTGTTCCATCACTGTCTTGTTTTCTTCTGTCGTTACTGTTAAATTTACTTTTTGTTCAATCTTTTTTTTTTTTTCCTTCTGGTTTTCTTTTGTTTGCTAAATCTCCTCCTATTCTCTCGGAGAGTGGGAGGAGTGAGAGAGAGACTGTGTAGTCTGGTCCCTGTTGGGGCTGAACTATGACAAGGGACCAATCAGGAGACGGAACCCACAAATGACCAAAAAAGATGATGTTTTCGATGTGGGCGGGGCAGACATCTTGCCAAACAGCGTCTGCAGCCACGCTTGGCCAGAGGGCAGTCAGCTGAGCCGGGACCGTCGCCACTGCCGCCGTGGGTGAGCTGTGAGGGGGGCGAGCGGGGAGAGGCTCGACGGTGGCTGCCCCTCAGGTGAGCCCGGTGCCGGGAGAAACGGCGGGCGGAGGCTGGTTTCTGTCACGGCCGCCGTGAGTGGGCTCGCCCGGTGACTCGGTGGATCCAGGTATATGCTTCCGAGATGTCCAGCAAGCTGAAAAGCTATCCTGCTGAAAATGGAGAACATCCCAAGAGAAAACCGGAAAACGGAACGGACAGCATGGCTGCCTCAGCCCTTAGCACCTACACCCCAGAAGAAATGGTACAGCAGATGAAGGAGCTCATCACTGAGAGCAATGGGTTAAAAGAAGCCATGAAGTTGCTGTCCTGGTTTTGGCAGGGATGGAGTTAATTTTTCCTCTCATTCCCAGTCAAACTTACTTCAGCCTCCAATACAGTCAGTTCTTGGGATCCTCCTGTCACTCCAGAAATACAAATGGGTTCTGCCCCTTTATAGCTTGATGGCATTAGGGTACACTGTGCACCAGTGTCTACTAGAGCCTTATACTCTCATGGGTCTGATGTGCCAGGCCATTTAATCCATACAGTCCAATAAACTCTGTTGTCCCTCTCCTCTGCCTGGCTGGAGGCATGGCCTCTCTAATCCTGTTCATAATATTCATCGCTCACTTCCTGTGAATATGAATCAGAATTCCCTTCCATAGGATCATAGGTAAGATCAGCCCTTCTATTCCGTCTGGGGAACTGTCCACTGGAGACCGGAGCAGCAGTTTTCCGGGGAGAACCTCTATTTGCAAATGTTTTTCCCCGCAGCTCATGTACCCGTGCCTCTAGGTCTGAGGTAGGTTTCCCATCCCACTTTTCATGTCCTCTCCTTGGTCACGCAAGGTAAACCACAGGATACCTCGCCGTGTGTACCGTCTCTCTTGAGCAGGGAAACGTTTACTCCTAATAGCTGAAATACTGCTCTGTATGGGCGGGGAGTAGGACCTATCCTCTTTTAACTGCTGGACCTCCCGAGACAGTTTCTCCACAGCTGAGATGAGGGAAGAAGAGAGAGTGTCTTCATATTGCCGGAGCTGAGTAGCCAATTCATCTATTGTTGGTCCCTCTCCCTCTTTCCAGAGCATAATTGCCAATGAATTGGCATACGATGATGGTACACTCCGTAGAAACTTCCGCCACATGAGCCGTGTGCACCGGACTTCATCTGGATCTTGGGGTGACTCCTCGCTGTCTAGGTCACTATAAATGGCTTCCAGCACAGCTAATTCCCTTAGGTACTGGATACCTCTCTCTATAGTGGTCCACTTGCCTGGATGATAAGTAATATCTTCCTTGAAGGGATATCTTTCCTTCATACTTGACAGGAGCCGCCTCCAGAGGCTGAGAGCTTGTGCACCTCTTCCAATCACTTTGTCAATGCCTGCTTCCCTAGAAAGGGATCCCAGCTGTTTAGCTTCCTTACCTTCTAATTCCAGGCTACTGGCCCCATTATCCCAGCATCGAAGCAACCAGGTGAGAAAGTGCTCGCCTGGACGGCGGCCAAAATCTTTTCGTATGTCTCGCAACTCATTCAGGGATAAGGATCGGGTGGTTTCAGTCTCATTTATGAGTTCCTCTCTCATGAGTTCCTCTTCTTCTTCCTCTGTTCGTGATGGTCCTGGTTTTCCCTCATCCCTTACTAAACAAGCTGACTTTCGCTTCCAAGATTTCTTCTTCTGTACAGGGGCGACTGATACTGACACAGGTTGGTTCTCTGATTCGGCTGCAGTGCCAGTAGCTAGAGTTGGAGTAGCCGCAGTGCCTGTCATTGGGGCTGGAGTAGCCGCAGGGCCGGTAGCCAGGGCTGGAGTAGCCGCAGGGCCGGTAGCTGGTGCTGGAGTAGCTGCAGTGCCGGTAGCCGGGGCTGGAGTAGCCGCAGGGCCAGTAGCCGGGGCTGGAGTAGCCAGGGTATCGGTCGGTTGATTTTTTCTCCCTTCTTCCTGAGGGTGCTGCACGTTAAGCAGTGTTTGGTAGATACTAGCCAGTGCCCAGCACAAAGCGGTAAGCTTTGCCTCTTTAGAATAGCTATGGCATTTTTCTTTCAAATATTCAATCACTTCATCTGGATTCTGTAGTTGTTCGGGAGTGAAGTTCCAGACCATTGGAGGTGAGAAGTTTTCTAGGTACCTGCCTGTCTTCTCCCACATACCATGCCACCCCTGCCCCTCCAACCTCAAGGTAGATCTCCGGGTGAATTTTGTAAATAATTGTTTAATCCTAAACAACATCTGAAACCCATTTAGGACACAGAGCAATAGGAGTATGCTGGCTTGCACATCCCAAGGATATTCAAAATTCTCGAGAGCTGATGTGACTCGCTCAAAAGAAAAAGGGAAGGTAAAGGAGTATGGGAAGGTACCCTCCTCTGACTTCCCCATAGATTGGTTCTCCGGGGAGAAAAAGAAAAATGTGTGATTATTAATAATTCTTACCAAATGGCATCCAAAGTACGGAGTTGCCAGCAATGCCGAAAACAAGGACCAGATTAATTTAATGACCAGTGATGATACCATATCATAAGCCAGTAGTGCCCAGTAAATCAAAATGAGAATTCTCATCCATTTCCGAGAAGTGATAAACAGCACCAAAGGAAATATGTGATGCAACTTAGGAGAGACATAACACAACCATGTGAACACGTAGTACAACATTGTGACCAGGGATTCAAATAAAATAATGAGCACTTGTAACAACTTTAACACACTCTAGTCAGATCTGTCCTTACCTCAACCCTTCGAGCCCCACGTTGGGCGCCAAAATGACTGTGATGGTTTAGCCCAAATCACCACACAGCTTCTCGCTCACTCTCCCCCTCCCCAGGGGGATAGGGGAGAGAATTGGGAAGGAAGGAGAACTCGTGGGTTGAGATGAAGACAATTTACTAAAATAAAAGGGAAAACTACAATAATAACAGAATATAAGGATATTAAAAAATATACAAAGTGAACAATATGTGTTTTCTCACCACCCGATGTCCCAATGACCGATACAGCCCGTCCCGAGCAGCGATCACGGAAACAAACCCGAGCAGCAAGCAAAGGAGCAAAAGGGAGCCAGCAAGGTAGGGGGAACGATGCCAGCAAAAACAAGCAGGAAGGATGGATGCCAGGAAGGCAGATACCCACCCTCGCCTGCCCCCACTTATATACTGAGCATGACGTTTATGGCATGGAATACTCTCTTTGGCCAGTTTGGATCAATTATTCTGTCTGTCTTTCTCCCAGCTTCCTGCATCTGCAAATTAGCGAGACTTGGAAAGCAGGACGGTGTCCTTGGTCTCATTCACAACAACTGGTATCATCAGGGTGTTTATGAACATTCTTCACACACAAAATCCAAAACATACCAGCTACTGAGAGGAAAAATTAACTCCATCCCTGCCAAAACCAGGACAGTTGCATAACCAAGCTGTGAAGGACCGGTACGAGGAACTTTCCATCTGTCGAGAGAAGCAGAAAGAAGAACGAGAATTTTATGAGTTAAAGCTTAAGGAAGTTAAGCAGTGCTTGCTAGACAAGTGCATGGAAAATGAAAAGCTACAACAACACCTTCAGAACTTAAAGGAAAGAGGAGGAGCTGAAATGGAGGGCTGCATGGCTCCTGAGAAGGAAATGAGGCAGCTGATATCCCAGGTGCACCGGCTCCAGGCTGAGAAGGCCAATATGCTAGGCATCATTTCAGATCTGCAGGTCAAGCTGAACATCTCAGCAGAGGATTCCTTTGTGGAGATTGGGATGAAGGAAGGAGAAATAAATAGAGCTGCAAAGGAACATCAAGAGAATAGTGGTGAAATGACCAGTAACATTGATATCTACAGCAGGAGCAAAACTGCCGACGAATGAAAGAATCTGCAGTCTGAGGAGCTAATTGTAAGCCAACTGCTCTACTGCCTTAGAAATGAAACTCAGAAGAGGGAAGAACTTGAGAAGGAGCTGCAGAATCACAAAGAGAGACTGTCAAAACTGGAGAAGAAAACCAGCAACTGCCTGAAGAGTGGGACACAAACTGAAGAGCAAGCAGAGGAGAGTTCAGAGGCTGTTGGCAGTGAAGTAGAAACTCTGAGTTTGCAAGTTTGTGCTCTGTTTAAAGAGCTTCAGGAAGCCCATGAGAAGGTAAAAGAAGCAGAATTGATTCAGAAGCAGCTTCAAGAAAAGTGCCAAGTACTGGGAAGAAAAAGCTCAGCTGCTGCATCAGAACTGGAGGAGAAGCAGCAGCTAATATACACCATCAAGAAGCTGGAACTTCAGGTGGAGAGCATGCAGGCAGAGGTCAAGCTGGAACAAGCCAAGGCACATGAAGAAAAGGCGAGATATAGTAGCTTGCAGGATACAAATAGCAAACTCCTTCCTGAACTCACCAAGGCAATGAAAACCATTGATGAAATGAAACTCAAAGAGCTGCACAGAGTGGATAAAGTTGTGGTGGAACAACTGAATGCAAAGGTGGAGTTGGCAGAACAAGCGCCTGTGGCAAAGCAGCTCCAGATAGATGAAATGAAGCAAATAACTGCTAATTATTTGTTATTGACTGTGCCTTTTGATTTGAAAAACATTTATTTTTTTCTATGATGCTTTCAATTTAATTGGGAAACACACCCATCAGTTTACTCGGGAATACAGCATAAGACTTTTGGCTATGTACTTAATAGAACTATAGATGAGTGGTTTAAGAAAATTTTAAATTTTGTTTTGGAAATTTCAACTTTAGGCTAGAATGATTCAGCATAGAGGGGGGAGGTGGGGAGAGGTTGTCTTGTTCCCTTTCTCATTGTCCTGCTTTGGTTTTGGTAATAGTTTTCCCCAGGTCGTGTTTGTTTTGCCTGTGACGGTGGCTTTAAGGATCTCTTGCTGCGGCCGCCGCCAGGAGTGACCCCCCCCCCCCCCCCCCCCCCGCCCCATCCGGCGGGGCGGGGGCAGCTTACCCAAAACCTGCCCTGGTTACAGATACTCCCGTCTGAGTTGACCAGTGGCCTTTAGCAAGAGAAAAGCTGCACCATTTGAATGAGTGAGTTGACGAGCGATTACAGCTTGGACATACAAAGCCAACAGACAGTTCCTAGAATACACCTGTGTTTGTAATACAGACAAATCAGGTAAATGACGACTCTTACAGGATTTAAGGGCAGTAAATTCAGTAATTGAGGCTATGGGATCTTTGCAACAGGGGTTACCATCTCCTTCGAGGTATGAACTGTGTATAACTGAAAAGATGAATCCCTCAATATTGTCTCCGATTCTGCCTATGTGGTCAACGTAATACAATGCACTGAATGGACAATGTTAAAGGAAATTAATAATCTTTTGTTGTATGACCAGTTTCAAAAGAAAAAAAAATGTTGGAGTGAAAATAAGAATCTGGAAACAGGTGATTGGGTAGGACCATTCCCTCTTATGATGTGGGGGAAAGGATATGCTTGTGTCTCTACAGGAGCAGTGAACAAGTGGATCCCTGCACGATGGGTACGACCAGTGCACCAAGCTGACTTGCGTTCGTTGGATTGCTAACAAGCTGTGTGGCAGCTCCATGGACATCAGTCACAGAAAGAACAAACGTGTGGGTAACTATGGCTGGTGCCACAGGGTGTGGTGCCATTTGTCTGTCTGTATCATCTTCAAATAAGCCTTTCAGAACATGCTTGGTCAATCTGCCAGATCAGGTAGCGGTAGGACGGCAACTATGTGTAAAACAACAGCAGCCGTGAGTGCTGAGTGCTAAATTACAAAAGATGGAACTTTTGGGGTCAGTAAAGATGGACTTCTGTCTATTTTCTTTAACTATTTAGGAGCTAACGTTACTAGAGGGGTAATGATTGTAAATGCTTTAAGACCTATACATTGCAATGGCACAGCATGGTGTAATCACGCGAGCACATATAAAAATCCAGACAGCATAAAAGACCTAAACGAAGTACACATAGTTTTGAATCTGATTGCCAAGATAATACAGAGTTTTGGAAACCAAGTGAACTTATTGCTGCTTCAATCTTTGCACCTGGTGTGGCAAGTGCCTAGGCATTAGCTACGCTAAATAAATTGGGCCATTGGCTTGCTAAGCAAATGCATACACTGCATTGGTGCTATCAATGCTGTTAACTGATGTAGATTCTATACGCTATGCTACTTTACAAAACAGAACCGCTGTTAGCCTGCAGAGCACATATTTGACAGGCCTTGTTGTGTGCGCTGGCCAGGCGTGCAGCAACGTCTAGTCAGGCCTTGTTGTGTGCACTGGCCACGCGTGCAGCAACGTCTAGTCAGTACTCTTTCACTGAATCTGCTGAGGGTATAAACAGAGCTGGCTCAGAGGCGGGGAGAGAGGATGGGCCCAGAGCACACTCTATTAACAACAGGGGACGCCCTGAAGGTGCTGCGCCTGCCTCCTTTCTCTGCTCTGACCCGGCTGATAATCATCTTCTTGCTCGGCAGTGTCTTTGGCGTAGTCGGGTTGGTAACAGAATAGATCAGCAATAGATTTTTTTATTATTAGCACAAAATCATGGTTGTCAGGATTTTGATGGGCTTTGCTGCATGAATCTGTCTGATCATTCGGAATCTATTCACAAGGTATTCCAAACTTGCAAAAGGAGTACAAAAACTGCAACAAAGTGGTGATTTTGATATATTCAGAAATCTTTTGGTGACTTGATATAAGCTTGTTACTAATAGGTGTAGGATGCTTATTCATGCTTTTTATATATGTATTTTGATCTTTATTCCGTGTGTGTGTTGAAATATGTGCAGACTTTAATAGATAAAGCGTTGAAACAAGCCTCTTCTCATAAACAAAGAAGAGGGAGATGTGGGTATTTCTTGAGCCAGTACGGTGTCAGTGAAAGCAAACTGACCTTGGGAGAGGGATGCAATCATGCTCGCTGGAAGAAAGCCATGGAATGAGAAGGGAAGCTTTAAGATACAAGGCATTGTTAGCAGAATTTATGGCTTGTTTCAACAGAGGCTTGCAAAAAAGAAACTAGTCACTGGCCTTGTAGATAAGAAAGTTACTGGAGTTGTTATGTCTGTAATAGGAGAAGAATGCCATAGTAGAAAATTACTAGAAGGTAGTGAAACTTAGCTTTGCTTAGCAGTCATGAATATGTATAACGTGTGATGAGTAACTTTATTGGCTAAGCTTGTGTGTGGCATAACTGGGTGGTTGCTATCCTTGGCTAAAATCGGAATTGTGATACTAGGCATCATACTAGGTATAATCATGAACATTCCGTGCTTGGTCACCTGCCTACAAAAGCAATACAGAGAATACTACATCAGGGCGCGCACGCCATAGTACGTCAGTTCCGACTGCCCATCTCACAGGCTCGGGCTGTAGTGGCAGCCTGTTCAGCATGCCAAGCAGCAAAGCCAAACCAGGCCTTACACTACCCAGGCATTAACCCCGGGGGTATGCTCCGAACCAGGTATGGCAAGTGGATATCACAGAGTATGTGCCATTTGGCTGTCTCAAATACATTCATGTTTCGGTCGACACTTGCTCCCGAGCTCTTTTCGCATGTCCATTCACGACGTCCACGACACAGAAATCCATCCTACACCAGAACCGGGCTTTTGCTTGCCTAGGGGTACCTCGGGAGATAAAGACTGACAATGGGCCGAATTATCGATCACGGGTATTTCGCCACTTCCTGCAGACGTGGGGAGTCCGCCATATGTTTGGCATTCCTCTGAACAGCACCAAGCAAGCGATTGTAGAATGCGTGCACAAAACCCTGAAAGCACAGCTAGCGTGCTTAAGAGAGGGGGGAGAGAGGGGTTCGCCAGAGGTCTTAGTCGATAAAGCGCTTGTGGTACTGAATCATATATCCTTTGCTAACCCCCAATCCGTTTCCCCTATCCAGAACCGTTTTTCCTCGTGTCAGCCACTGTTTGGGGGCAAGGCATTCCCAAAGGTCTGGTACCACCTGCCAGAAGACCCACGTTGGGAAGGTCCCACTGATTTGCTAACATGGGGATGAGGGTATGCTTGTATCTCCACAGGTGCGGGGACCTGATGGATCCCAGTCTGGTTGGTACAGCCATGGCTGGAGGATCGGCAGGGTAACCAAGCAGCGCGGCGCTCTCCAGCTCACCCTAGTGGGATTGATCCTGATTGTGAGTCTTCCAGTGCCAGTGATAACGACTAATTTCTGGGAGTGGTTCACGAACTGCGCCGACTCTACTCAGGTTTGCATAGCGCGTGGCCTGTTAGGCTCTTGGGAATGCCAACCACACAGACCTCGCCATATCTGAACTGGCGACTGCTTTAGCAGCACACGACGAAGGACTGACACAAATGCAGTTGGCATTAGATTATGCCCTTGCGAGGCCTGGCATCGGTTGCAACAGCCTAGAGGGAGTCCTAGGTCTCCAGGGTTACTGCTGTTTGGACTTCAGCAAGAAAGCCTCCTCGGCCTTGGAGAAGACGTGTGTGTATGCTGCCCCGTCAGTATTCAACGTCAAAGCCCTAAAGGACTGGGGGTAGTTTCCAGACCTCTTCGGTTTACCTAGATGGCTAAGAAATATTGTGTCTATAGGTTTGAGGATCCTAGCAGTTGCTTTGATAATGCTTTGTTTGTTTCTGTTATTGTTACATTTCTTGCATGCTATGATTAAGGGGTCACTAGGCAACTATCCATGATCAACTATGTTATGGCGGCATCCGCCCCAGAGTGCCAGCCATTAGACCAGGATGATTTGGCATAGAGGGGGGGAATTGTGGGGTAACAGGTTAGCAGGGCTGCATGTATGCAGGAGGGGCGGTCTGCAGTGATTCGCGCGCTAGGCACGGATAAGTCCATGGGTGCAGGGGGCAGGTGTGCCCATGTACATGGTGGGCATGGATAAGTCCATGGGCGCAGGGGCAGGTGCGGTCGTGTGCGTGGATAGATCCACGGGTGCAGGAGGTGGGTGCGTTCACGTACGTAGCGGGTGTACGGGTATTTAACTCTGTGTTGCGCAGCATTAAATTGAAGGCTTAACTTGACGGTATCCGTGTGATGCCCTGCTTTCCCCGGGGCGGGGCTCTGGTGCGTCCTGGGTTGGTTTGCTGGCAAGAGAGCAGGCAGGTGGGAACTTAAAAGGTGTAAGGAATCAGTAAGAATGCCAGTGGTATATGGGAGGAAGTGTAGAGTGGAGTAGTGCCGGCTTTATTTGGTGTGGAGCATGGACAGTAGTGCCTGCCCGCTGTTGCTTGTTTGTTCGTGCTAAGTTTGAAGTGTCATAAGTACCTTATTTCTTTTAACGGGAGACAGGAATTTCAGGAATGTCGTCTCAGTAATTGTCTTGAATTGAGGTGCATTCGCTGTGGGGTGAGTACGCCATTGTATGTTTGGCCTTGGATAAGGTATTATTGTTGTCAATTTAATCAGGTTGTATTCTTTGGCTGAAGAATAAGCAGAGTGTCTTTTATGGGAGGCAAACAAAGTGGCAGAATAGTGAAAAGGAGCCCTCTGGGCTGCATTCTAGCTCACTGGAAGGAGATAGGGAAGCTGCCAGGGGGAAGTGTAAACAAAAAGACTTTTTAAAAGTATTGTAATCAATGGTGGCCTTTGTATAAATTAGATGATGAGGAGAAATGGCCCTTTAACAGAACATTGAATTATAATACCTTGCTGCAATTGATGTTGGTTTTGAGGAGAGAAGGGAAATGGGATGAGGTCTCATATGCGGACATGTTTTTCACCATCCAGAATCATCCCGAATATCAAATGGACTGTGGATTAGTACCCCTACAGGACCCAATGGTGATGGCTTTGGAGAAGGAAAATAAGAAAGAGGGAAAAGGAAAGATGAAGAGGTGTTGCTCGGCATGCAGCATAGGGCAGAGATGTACAAAGTTGGGGAAAATAAGGGGTCCTGGGATGGGAGACCTGCTGGAGCATTATAAACCACCAGTAGGAGCTTCTATTTATAGGACAGTCAGCAAGTGATATTCGGAGGAAGTTGCAGAAATTAAGACCGACAGAGAGCAGAAATTTGGAGACACTGTTAGATGAAGCTTGGAGAGTGTTTAGCAATAGAGAAGAGGAGGATCGGAGGAAGGATAAATGGATGCTGGTAGCGGCACTACAGAAGAGTATAAGGGATCTAGAGGTGTGGAACCCAGGAGACCTTTGGAAAAGGACCAGTGTGCAAGGTGTAAACAAAGGGGACACTGGAGAAGTGAATGTCCACGAGACTCGCTCTTTTATCGAGTTCAGTCCCTGTTTTGCCTGTTATTACTCCCAATTAAATTCAATCCTTATCTCAAATTCCTCGAGCCCCACGTTGGGCGCCAAAATAACTGTCGTAGTTCAGCCCCGATCGGGACCAGACTATGCAGTCTCTCTCTCGCTCCCCCCACCCTCCGAGAGAATAGGGGGACATGATATAAGGAAAAAACATCTCGAGGTTTGAGATAAGGACAGGGAGAAATACTTAAAGTCACCGTCATGGGCAAAACAGACTCGACTTGGGAAAAAGTATTCATTTATTTCTAAAACTAGCAGGAGAATGAGACAGGGAACAAGATAACCTCCCCCCACCCCTCACTCTTCCCGGGCTTAACATTATCTCTACTACCTTCTCCCCCCCCCCCCCCCCCCGAGCGGCACAGAGGGGAAGAGGGAATGGGGGTCACAGTAAGTTCATCACGCGTTGTTTTACGCTGCTACTTCGTCATCGGGGGAAGAACTCCTCACATTCCTCCTCTGCTCCAGCGTGGGGTCCCTCCCATGGGCCACAGTCCTTTGTGAAACTGCTCCGGTGTGGGTCATCTCTTCCACGGGGTGCAGTCCCTCCAGAACAGCTGCCCCAGCAGGCCCTCCACAGGCCACAGCCTCCTTCAGGCCTCCACCTGCCCCAGCATGGGGTCCTCCATGGGCTGCAGGTGGATCTCTGCCCCTCCATGGACCTCCATGTACTGCAGGGGGACAACCTGCTCCACCATGGTCATCACCACAGGCTGCAGGGGAATCTTGGCCAGGAGCTGCATTACTCCTCCCCCTCCTTCTGAACTGACCTTGGCGTCTGCAGTTGTTCCTCACAACAGGCTGGCAGACACCTCTCAGGATCCTTTTTACATCTTATTCACTTCTCATCTCCTCTCCACTTCTTGCAGCCAGGCTGGGCCGAGTTGGGCCCAGTTGGCTGCCCGGCAGGAGGCCAGAGGGTGAGGCCTGCAAGGCCCACAAGGCTCACCCCTCCCCCTCTCTTCCCCTGTTCAGCTGCTTCACATCTTCTCTCCCTCTTTTTTTTTTTTTTTTTTTTCTGTTTTCCCCTTCTTAAATATGTTATCGCAGAGGCGTTATCAGGGAACATTCTGCTACCAATTGGCTCAGCCTTGGCCAGCAGCGAGTCCGCCCTAGGCCTGGCCGAGTCCACTGAACAAAGGGGAGCGACTTCTAGCAGTTTCCTACAGAAGCTACCACCTTAGCCCCTCCTCACCAAACAAAACCAGAACATATACCAAAGGCATGCTTTGAATCTGTCCATATATTTACTCGCAGTCCTTCAGTGAGCTCCAGTACTCTCACTAATGCGATTATCTCCCCCCTCTGTGCTGATGTACCTTTTGGGAAGGATTTTGCTTTTATCACCTGATCTGTTGTTGTCACCGTATATCCGGCCATTCAGACCACATTCCTCACAAAGTTGTTTCCATCCGTATACTACGTATGGTTGGCTTCTTCCAATGGTTCTTCCTTCAGGCCAGGTCTATTTGCATAGACAGTTTCAGTTGTTTCTATGCAGTCGTACAAGGGGATCAGTTTCCTATTTATCACATAGAAAAGAGGCAGGGTTAACTATTGTAGACGTAACAATTTCCACATCATCCTGCTCCATTAGGAATGCCTGATATTTTAAAGATCTTGACGAGGATAACCAATGTCCGCTTTTTTGTTCTAAAACAGAAGTTACTATATGGGAAGTGTGAACAATCACTTTCTGCCGCAGGGTAAACGTGGGAGCCTCTTGAATAATTACGATGACAGGTGCCACTGCCCGGAGGCATCCTGGCCATCCTTTGCTGACTTAAAATAATAGAATGGTTAGGGTTGGAAGAGACCTTCAAAGGTCATCTAGTCCAACCCCCCTGCAAGGAGCAGGGACATCCCCAACTAGATTAGGTTGCTCAGAGCCTCATCCAGCCTGGCCTTGAACGTTTCCAGAGATGGGGCTTCCACCACCTCTCTGGGCAACCTGTTCCAGTGCTCTACAACTCTCATTGTAAAAAAATTTTTTCCTAATAGCTAAATCTACCTCCCTCTATTTTAAAACCATTACCCCTAGTCCCATCACAACAGGCCCTACTGAACAGCCTTTCCCCATCTTTCTTGTAGGTCTCCTTGAGGTATTGGAAGACCGCTATAAGGTCTCCCTGGAGCCTCCTCTTCCCCAGGCTGAACAGCCCCAACTCTCTCAGCCTGTCCTCATAGGAGAGGTGCTCCAGCCCTCTGATCATCTTTGTGGCCCTCCTCGGGATCCTTTCCAACTGGTCCATGTCCTTCTTATGTTGGGGGCTCCAGAACTGGACGCAGTACTCCAGGTGGGGTCTCACCAGGGCAGAGTAGAGGGGGAGAATCACCTCCCTCGAACTGCTGGCCATGCTCCTCTTGATGCAGCCCAGGATGAGGTTGGCCTTCTGGGCCACAAGGGCGCATTACCTGCTCATGTTGAGCTTCTCATCCACCAGCACTCCTAAGTCCTTCTCCTCAGGGCTGGTCTTGATGCATTCTCCGCCCAGCCTGTATTTGTGCCTGGGATTGCCATGACCCAGGTGCAGGACCTTGCACTTGGCCTGGTTGAACTTCATGAGGCTTGCACAGGCCCACCTCTCCAGCCTGTCAAGGTCCCTCTGGATGGCATCCCTCCTTTCCAGTGTGTTGACAGCACCACACAGCTTGGTGTCATCGGCGAACTTGCTGAGGGTGCACTCTATCCCACTGTCCATGTCACCGATAAAGATGTTGACCAGGGCCAGGCCCAGCACGGACCCCTGAGGGACGCCACTCGTGACCGGTCTCCACATGGACATTGAGCCGTTGACCACCACTCTCTGAGTGCAGCCATCCAGCCAACTCCTTATCCACCGAGTGGTCTGTCCATCAAACCCATGTCTCTCTAGTTTAGAGAGAAGGATGTCGTGCGGGACAGTGTCAAATGCCTTGCACAAGTCCAGGTAGATGATGTCCGTTGCTCGTCCCTTGTCCACCGATGCTGTCACCCCGTCATAGAAGTCCACCAAATTGGTCAGGCACGATCTGCCCTTGGTGAAGCCATGTTGGCTGTCACGAACCACCTCCTTGCTCTCCATGTGCCTTAGCATAGTTTCCAGGAGAATCTGCTCCATGAGCTTGCAGGCACAGAGGTGAGGCTGACTAGCCTGTAGTCGCTCGGGTCCTCCTTGTTCCCCTTTTAAAAAATGGGGTTTATGCTCCCTTTTTTCCAGTCTTCTTCATCCAATTGTTTGGAAAAATATGCTACTGCTCAATTGAAGGGTCCCAATCTTTGGGCTAAAATTCCCAGGGCCACTCCTTCTTTTTCATATGCAAACAACCCAAAAAGTTTAGTTACATCGGGCAAGCCCAAAGTAGGGACTCTCATCAATTCTAATTTCAACTCTTTAAATGCTCTTTTGGCCTCATCAGTCCAGTTTAATTGTTTCTGATTATCTTTCAATAGTTCATGTAAAGGTTTCGCTAACAGTGCATAATTATAAATCCATAGGCGACAACAACCTGTCCAGTCCCAGAAAAGTTCAAAGTTCTTTTACCCTAGTGTAACCGGTTCGTAGGATTCCTATGCACAAAGTTCACTGAACATATATTTAAAAGCACAACAGTACTTATTGCCCTGTTATAGCCTTGTATAAGCAATTACTAGCATAAGCAGTTACAGTTCCTAGCATAAGCAGTTACCAGCGTATTGTTTTCCCTTTATGAGAGTCTTACCAACCCAACTACGCTGGAGACACCGCCAAATAGGAGGATGATTATTAGCAGGGTCAGAGCAGAGAAGGGAGGCAGGCGCAGCACCTTCAGGACATCCCCTGTTGTTCGTAGAGTGTGCTCTGGGTCCTTTCTCTCTCCTCTGCTCCGAGCCACCTCTTATACTCTCAGCAGATTTAGTGGAAGAGTACTGACCAGGTGTTGATGCACGCGTGGCCAGCGCATGCAGCAAGGCCTGCCAAGTATGTGCCCTGCTGGCTAACAGCGGTTCCTGGATAGCAACATCATACTGCTCAATAACAACCCCTCTAGTTCCCCTCTCTGAGATAACCACTCTCCTGGCTCCCCTCTCTGGGGTCACATACTCACAGCTGTGTGCAGCTTGTAATATCCCCCAGTGGCCGTAGACATGTGTACTAGACGTAGTATACAACTAACCAGGCATAGCAAACAAATGCCACCTAAACACAAGATAAACAGTAACTGTTTTAACCAACTCCACTCCTATGTCCGTCCAGCAAACAGGTTCCATCCAGTTGTTTCCACTAATTGCTGGTTCAATCTGCGTATCTCCCGCAATTGTGCATGGATGGACTTTGAACAGTCACTTAAGTTCATGCATGTCGTAGTTTAGCCTTGATTGGGACCAGACTACACAGTCTCACTCCCCCACCCTCCAGTGGGACAGAAGGGAGAATTGATAAACAAAAGGCAGCAAAAGCATTTGGGGTGAGATGAAACAAAAAATAAATTTAACAGCAATAACAGAAGGGAAAAAAAAAAAAAGTGACAGAAAACAAATATAGTATAATGGCTCATAACAAATCCGAAAAAACAGTTTCCTCCCAAAGAGGAAAAGACCTGTTTTAACACCCTCCTCACTTATATACTGAGCATGATGTCACATGGGATGGAATAGCCCTTTGGCCAATTTGGGTAAAATTAGCCCAGCTGTTGGGTAATTAGTAACCTATCCCAGCTGGGTGTGCCAGCCATAGGGGCTACTAGCTCCAGTTCTCCACCCAGCTCAGGTGAATATTAACTCTATCCTAGCCAGAACCAGGACATTATCCACGCCTTATTCCATACCATCTACATCATGCCCAGATCCTACACTTTCCAATTAATCATCACCTTTTTCTTTCTTTGATCTACTTATATACATACACACAGATGTAACTCCCTTAGTCTATGGCCCATCCCTCCAAAAGGTCTGTTGAGTTTATCCAGTCCATAACTTTGGGCTCCATCTGTCATCACAGTCTCTCAACGTAGAACAGACAACGCAATGTTTGCTCAGGTAGTGTATCTGGTGTGACTGCTTTAGCATGTTCATAGTCTGCAGACTGAAGATCTGTTGCTAAGTGCTAGTTGCAAGAGCCAGTTCTTGTTCCATCTCTGCTGCATTTTTCTGTTTTATCAAAGCTCATTCTTTGTTGATCGAGGTGATTTTACTATAATACTTTTGATACAACATAAGTCTCTCAGGGGATGAAACAGGGGGAAGCAAAGAGGGACATATAACAGCTAGATAGGTAATGACATACAGTACTATAAAGTAATCAACATAAAGCAGTTCAAATTATTGGCTCTTTTCAACTAAAATCATATCTCCTTGAGGTACATATTGGACTTCCCCGTCCTCCCGCATCACCCACCAAGTACATCCAGGTCCTTGAGCAAAAGCAATCCCATGCATGGGTTTTCCTTTGCCCAGGTGAGGAATAACCCAGACTGTCTTCCCCAGGATATTCCTTACATGCACCACAAGGACTTTATCCCCTTCTACAGTATGTAGAAGTTCAGATTGGGCAGGGCCAGCTCGATTGGTGGATCCCCAAGTGTTGACTAACCAAGTGGCTTTTGCTAAATGTGTATCCCAATGTTGGAAGGTTCCACCACCCGTTGCGCTTTCAGTGTAGTTTTCAGCAGTCCATTGTACCTTTCAATTTTTCCAGAGGCGGGTGCATGATAAGGGATGTGATATACCCACTTGATGTCGTGCTCTTTGGCCCAGGTGTCTAGGAGGTTGTTTCGGGAATGGGTCCCATTGTCCGATTCAATTGTTTCTGGAGTGCCATGTCGCCATAAGACTTGCTTCTCCAGGCCCAGGATAGTGTTTCAGGCAGTGGTATGGGGTACGGGATGTGTCTCTAGCCACCCAATGGTTGTTTCCACCATTGTAAGCACATAGCGTTTGCCTTGGCGAGTTTGTGGGAGCGTGATGTAATAAATTTGCCAGGCCTCTCCATATTAATTTTTCAACCATCATCCTCCATACCACAGAGGCTTTAACCGCTTGGCTTGCTTAAATGCAGCACGTTTCACATTAGTGGATAACCTGTGCAATAGTGTCCATGGTTAAATCCACCCCTCAATCACGAGCCCATTTGTATGTTGCATCTCTCCCCTGATGGCCTGAGGTATCATGGGCCCACCGAGCTAAAAATAATTCACCCTTATGCTGCCAGTCCAGATCCACCTGAGCCACTTCAATTTTAGCAGCTTGAGCCACTTCAATTTTAGCAGCTTGATCCACTTGCTGGTTGTTTTGATGGTCTTCAGTGGCTCAACTCTTGGGTACATGGGCATCTACATGACGTACCAGATTCTCTAACCAGGCAGCAATATATTGCTATAATGAAGCAGCCCAGATGGGTTTGCCCCTATGCTGCCAGTTGCTCTGCTTCCACTGCTTTAACCACCCCCACAGAGCATTTGCCACCATCCATGAGTCAGTGTAGAGATAGAGCACAGGCCATTTTTCCTGTTCAGCAATATCTAAAGCCAGCTGGATGGCTTTCACCTCTGCAAATTGACTTGATTCACCTTGGCCTTCAGTGGCTTCTGCAACTCATCTTGTAGGACTCCACACAGCAGCTTTCCACTTCCAATGTTTTCCTACAATATGACAGGACCCATCAGGGCATACCGCTTCTCATTTTCTGGGAGGTCGTTATATGGTGGAGCCTCCTCAGCACGCATCACCTCTTCCTCTGGTGGCTTTCCAAAATCTTTGCCTTTTGGCCAGTCTGCGATTACTTTCCTGGGCAATTGGGGTTTCCTATTCGAGCCCGCTGTGTGAGCAGTGCAACCCGCTTGCTCCATGTAGCATCCGTTGCATGATGCATAGAAGGGACCCTTCCTTTGAACATCCAGCCCAGCACTGGCAGTCGGGGTGCCAGGAGGAGCTGTGCTTCAGTACCAACCACCTCTGAAGCAGCTCAAACTCCTTCATATGCTGCCAGTATCTCTTTTTCGGTTGGAATATAGCAGGCCTCAGATCCTCTATATCCCTGGCTCCAAAACCCAAGGGGTCGACCGCGGGTTTCCCCTGGCGCTTTCTGCCAGAGACTCCAGGTAGGGCCATTCTCCCCAGCTGCAGTGTAGAGCACATTTCTTAGCTCTTGCCCTGTCTGGACTGGCCCAAGGGCTACCACATGAACAATCTCTTGTTTTATTTGTTCAAAGGCTCGCTGTTGTTCAGGGCCCCATTTAAAATCATTCTTCTTTTGGGTTAGTTTATACAGAGGGCTTACAATCATACTGTAATTTGGAATATGCATTCTCCAGAAACCCACAACGCCCAAGAAGGCCTGTGTTTGCTTTGTGTCAGTTGGCACAGCCATAGCTGTTATTTTGTTGACCACATCTACTGGAATTTGATGACGTCCATCTTGCCATTTTATCCCCTAAAAACTGGGTCTCTCATGCAGGTCCTTTGACCTTACTTTTTTTTTACTGCAAAACCAGCTTTCAGGAGCATTTTAATTTTTTTCTCCCCTTTTTCAAAAGCTTTTGATGCTGTATTGCCCCACACAATTATTGCAGGTGCTCTGGAGCTCCACCCTTTTCCAGTGCTGTCTTGGTCAGCCCATGCAAATAGTGAGGCTGTGTTTCCACCCCTGGGGCAGTCGAGTCCAGGTGTACTGGATGCCCCTCCAAGTCAAAGTAAACTGTGGCCTGCATTCTGCTACCAATGGGATTGAGAAAAACGCGTTGGCAATATTAATGGTAGCATACCACTTGGCTGCCTTGGATTCCAGTTCATACTGAAGATCTAACATGTCCCTGCTCCTTGCAGGGAGGTTGGACTAGATGACCTTTGAAGGTCCCTTCCAATCCTAACCATTCTATGATTCTATGTCTGGCACAGCAGCACTCAGCAGTGGTGTAACCTCATTCAGGCCGTGATAGTCCACTGTTAACCTCCACTCTCCACTTGATTTTCTCACTGGCCATATGGGACTGTTAAAAGGTGAGCAGGACTTGCTGATCACTCCCTGGCTCTCCAGCCAACGAATCAGCTTATGGATGGGGATTATGGAGTCTCAGTTGGTGCGATACTGCCGCCGGTGCACAGTTGTGGTAGCAATTGGCATCTGTTGTTCTTCAACCCTCAACAGCCCAACAACAGAAGGATCCTCTGACAGACCAGGCAAGGTGGACAACTGTATAATTTCCTCCATCTCCAAAGCACCTACGCCAAAAGCCCACCGGTATCCTTTTGGGTCCTTGAAATACCCCCTTCTGAGGTAATCTATACCAAGAATGCATGGAGCATCTGGGCCAGTCACTATGGGGTGCTTTTGCCACTCATTCCCTGTTAGGCTCACTTCAGCCTCCAATACAGACAGCTGTTGGGATCCTCCTGTCACTCCAGAAATACAAATGGGTTCTGCCTCATTATATCTTGATGGCATCAAGGTACATTGTGCACCAGTGTCCACTAGAGCTTTATACTCTTGTGGGTCTGATGTGCCAGGCCATCGGATCCACACAGTCCAATAAACTCTGTTGTCCCTCTCCTCTACCTGGCCGGAGCCAGGGCCCCTCTAATCCTGGCCACAGTATTCATTGTTCATTTTTTTTCAATATGCATGAGAGGTCCCTTCAAGAGGGTCAGAACTGAAGCTATTCCTTCTACTCCGCCTATTGGAGACCGATGAAGCAATTTTCCAGGGAGAACCTCCATTTGCAATTGTTATTCCCCACAACTCACGTACCCATGTCTCTAGGGCCGAGGCAGGTTTCTCATCCCACTCCCTCATGTCCTCTCC
Organism: Chlamydotis macqueenii; assembly: GCF_036417535.1. Taxonomy (NCBI): domain Eukaryota; kingdom Metazoa; phylum Chordata; class Aves; order Otidiformes; family Otididae; genus Chlamydotis; species Chlamydotis macqueenii. The sequence goes on from NC_141592.1 coordinate 50,060,964, forward strand.
TTGGTCACGCAAGGTAAACCACAGGGTACCCCACTGCATGTACTGTCTCTCTTGAGCAGGGAAACGTTTACTCCTAATAGCTGAAATATTGGCTCATACCAGTGGGGAATGGGACATATCTGCTTTGAATTGCTGGAACTCCTGGGACAGTTTCTCCACAGCCAGGACGCAGGCCCTTAGGGAGGAAGACAGGCTTTCCTTGTACTGCCGGAGTCAGCCAGCCAGTTCATCCACTGTTTCTTCCCTGTGGGGTAACGTTAGCAGGGCTGCATGTATGCAGGAGGGGCGGTCCGTGGCAATTCACGCACTGGACGTGGATGAGTCCACAAGTGCAGGGGGCAGGTGCGTCCATGTACGTGGTGGGCACGGATAAGTCCATGGGCGCAGGGGCAGGTGCCCGGGCACGGATAAATCCATGGGCGCAGGGGGCGGGTGCGTTCGCGTGCGTAGCAGGTGTACGGGTATTTAACCCTGTGTTGCGCAGCATTACATTGAAGGCTTAGCTTGACGGTATCCGTGTGATGCCCTGCTTTCCCCGAGGCGGGGCTCTGGTGCGTCCTGGGTTGGTTTGCTGGCAAGAGAGCCGGCAAGTGGTGACCTCAATGTGTGACACGTCCAGACGGTTTTGAGCTGGGGCTGCGCGGCGGTCATGCCTGCCTGCTGTTAGGATGGCATCCATCCCTGATACAGTGAAGGTATTAAAGGCGTTGGGTAAAGATGTGAATTGTCCGGTGCGTAGGGCACCGTTGATGGAGTTCATCCAATGGATGCAGAAAAGGGGCTTGATTAACAAACCGGGAGAGGTGATGGAAGTGGCGCGATTACAGGCGACGGGGAAAGAGGCATTAGCTACGCTAAATAAATTGGGCTTTGGGCTTGCTAAGTAAACGCATGCAATTGTATCGGTACTGTTAACACTGTTAATTGATGTAGATTCTATACGCTATACTACTTTACAAAACAGAACCGTTGTTAGCCTGCAGAGTACATATTTGACAGGCCTTGTTGCATGTGCTGGCCACACATGCAGCAGCACCTAGTCAGTACTCTTTCACTGAATCTGCTGAGCGTAAAAACAGAGATGGCTCAGAGCGGAGGAGAGGGGAGGGACCCAGAGCACACTTTATTAACAACAGGGGACGCCCTTAAGGTGCTGCGCCTGCCTCCTTTCTCTGCTCTGACCCAGCTGATCATCACCCTCCTGCTTGGCGGTGTCTTTGGCATACTCGAGTTGGTAACAGAATAGATCAGTAATAGATTTTTTTATTATTAGCACAAAATCATGGTTGTCAGGATTTTGATGGGCTTTGCTGCATGAATCTGTCTGATCATTCGGAATCTATTCACAAGGTATTCCAAACTTGTAAAAAGGAGTACAAAAACTGCAACAAAGTGATGATTTTGATATATTCAGAAATCTTTTTGGTGGATTGATAAAAGCTTATTACAAATAGGTGTAGGATGCTTATTCATGCTTTTTATATATGTATTTTGATCTGTATTCCGTGTGTGTGTTGAAATATGTGCAGACTTTAATAGATAAAGCGTTGAAACAAGCCTCTTCTCATAAACAAAGAAGAGGGAGATGTGGGTATTTCTTGAGCCAGTACGGTGTCAGTGAAAGCAAACTGACCTTGGGAGAGGGATACAATCATGCTTGTTGGAAGAAAGCCATGGAATGAGAAGGGAAGCTTTAAGATACAAGGCATTGTTAGCAGAATTTATGGCTTGTTTCAACAGAGGCTTGCAAAAAACTAGTCACTGGTCTTGTAGATAAGAAAGTCACTGGAGTTGTTATGTCTGTAATAGTAGAAGAATGCTGTAGTAGAAAATTACTAGAAGGTAGTGAAACTTAGTTTTGCTTAGCAGTTATGAATATGTATAACGTGTGATGAGTAACTTTATTGGCTAAGCTTGTGTGTGGCCTAACTGGGTGGTTGCTATCCTTGGCTAAAATCGGAATTGTTATATAGGCATCATACTAGGTATAATCATTAATATTTCTTGCTTGGTCACCTGCCTACAAAATGATACAGAGAATACTACATCAGGGCACACAGCTAACGTGCTTAAGAGAGGGGGGGAGAGAGGGCTTCGCCGGAGGTCTTGGTCGGTGAAGCGCTTGTGGTACCGAATCATATGTCCTTTGCTGACCACCAATCCGTTTCCCCTATCCAAAACCATTTTTTTCTCGTGACAGCTGCTGTTTGGGGGCAAGGCACTTTGAAAGGTCTGGTACTGCCTGCTAGAAGACCCACCTTGGGAAGGTCCCGCTGATTTGCTAACATGGGGACGAGGGTATGCTTGTATCTCCACAGGTGCGGGGACCTGATGGATCCTGGCCCGGTTGGTACAGCTGTGGCTGGAGGATCAGCAGGGTAACCGAGCAGCGTGGCACTCTCCAGCTCACCCTAGTGGGATTGATCCTGATTGTGAGTCTTCCAGTGCCAGTGATAACGGCTAATTTCTGGGAGTGGTTCACGAACTGCGCCGACTCTACTCAGGTTTGCATAGCGCGTGGCCTGTTGGGCTCTTGGGAATGCCAACCGCACAGCCCTCGCCATATCTGAACTGGCAACTGCTTTAGCAGCACACGACGAAGGACTGACACAAATGAAGTTGGCGTTAGATTATGCCCTTGCAAGGCCTGGCATCGGTTGCAGCGACCTAGAGGGAGTCCTAGGTCTCCAGGGTTACTGCTGTTTGGACTTCAGCAAGAACGCCTCCTCGGCCTTGGAGAAGACGCGTGTGCATGCTGCCCAGTCGGTATTCAACGTCAAAGCCCTAAAGGACTGGGGGTAGTTTCCAGACCTCTTCGGTTTACCTAGATGGCTAAGAAATATTGTGTCTATAGGTTTGATGATCCTAGCAGTTGCTTTGATAATGCTTTGTTTGTTTCTGTTATTGTTACCTTTCTTGCATGCTATGATTAAGGGGTCACTAGGCAACTATCCATGATCAACTATGTTATGGCGGCATCCGCCCCAGAGTACCAGCCATTAGACCAGGATGATTTAGCATAGAGGGGGGGAATTGTGGGGTAATGTTAGCAGGGCTGCATGTATGCAGGAGGGGTGGTCCATGGCGATTCATGCACTGGACGTGGATGAGTCCACAAGTGCAGGGGGCAGGTGCGTCCACGTACGTGGTGGGCACAGATAAGTCCATGGGCGCAGGGGCAGGTGCGTGGCGGGCACGGATAGATCCATGGGCACAGGGGGCGGGTGCGTTCATGTGCATAGCGGGTGTACGGGTATTTAACCCTCTGTTGCACAGCATTACATAGAAGGCTTGGCTTGACGGTATCCGTGTGATGCCCTGCTTTCCCTGGGGCGCGGCTCCGGTGCGTCCTGGGTTGGTTTGCTGGCAAGAGAGCCGGCATTCCCCTCCATCTTTCTAGGTCATAACTGCCAGTGAGTTGGCATACGACTATACTGCACTTCAAACAAACTTCTGCCACATGGGTCACATGCACTTGATTTAATCTGGATCCTGAGATAACTTCTCACTGTCCAGGTCATCATAAATGACCTCCAGCACAGTAATTCCTTCAGGTACTGGATGCCCCTCTCCATGGTGGCCCACTTGCCTGAGTGACATCTTACATCCTCCTTGAAAGGATACCTCTCCTTCACACCTGACAGGAGTTGCCTCCAGAGGCTGAGGACTGGTATCCCTTTTCCAACTGCTTTGTCAATGCTCCCTTCTCTAGAAATGGATCCTGGCTGCCTGGCTTCTCTGCCTTCTAATTCCAGGCTACTGGCCCCATTATCCCAGCACCATAGCAGCCAGCTGACAATGTCCTCCCCAGGATGACAGCTAAAATCTTTTTGCATGTCTCACAGCTCACTCAGGGATAGAGATCAGGTGCCTACTGTCTCATTTAGGAGTTCTTCCTCTGAGGAAGAGCCCACCTGCTGAGTTCTTCCTTGGCATGAAGCAAATAGATCTTCCTCTTCTTCCTCCTGCTCCCTCTTAGAAGAGGCTTCTTCATCTCTCACTAAACGAGCTGACTTCCTCTTCCAAGCCTTCTTCTGTGCAGGGGCAACTGATACCCGCACAGGTTCACCCTCTGATTCGGCTGCAATGCCTGTTGCTGGAGTTTGAGTACCTACATTGCAGGTCAGTTTGTTTTCCCCTCATACCATGCAACATATTACTATCACGCCTTAGGGCAAATCTCAGGAGGAGATTCCCAAAAAGTGTTTTTGCAGCCCTAAACAAGACTTGGCACACATTCAAGACTTATTACAACAACATCACAGTAGCTTGAATATCCCCCAGATATTCAAAGTTCTCAAAAAGTGGTGTAGCTATCCTGGAAGTGAAAAAATTCGGGAAGATGTCCACATAGGAATACCAATTTGTCTCTAAAGCCATTGATGTCACCATGTCATAAATTGATATTGCGTAGTATAACAGAAGGATAATTCTCATCATTTTCCCTAAGGTAACAAACACCACCACCAAGAACACATAGTACATACAGGAGCATAGACAACACAACAACATAACCACTGCAACATCATGACCAATAACTAACAACCATTACAATAAGTGTGTATAAACAAACTTGTTTCAAGCATAAGAAGTCAGATCTATTGTTATCTCAGCTCTTCGAGCCCCAATGTTGGGCACTAAAATAACTGTCACAGTTTAGCTCTGATCTGGACCAGACTACACAGTCTCTCTCTCTCACTCCCCCCACCCTCCAGTGGGACAGAAGGGAAAATTGGTAAACAAAAGGCAGCAAGAACACATGGGTTGAGATGGAACAAAAAATGAATTTAAGAGTGATAACAGAAAAAAACCAAATACAGTACAATGGCTCACAACAAACATCAACACCCAGCTTCTTCCCACATAGCAGGAGGCTCTCTTTAGCACCCTCCTCACATACATACTGCGCATGATGTCACATGGGATGGAATAGCCCTTTGGCTAATTTGGGTAAACTTACCCTAGCTGTTAGCTATTTAGTTAACTATCCCAGCTGGGTGCCCCAGCCATAGGGGCCACCAGCTCCAGTTCTCCTCCCAGCTCAGGTGAATATTATCTCTGTCCTAGCCAGAACCAGGACAATGTAACATACACCATGGAAGTCCTCACATCCATGTCCATGAGCTAGGAGTAAAAAGTCAATAGCAGCACAATTTTGAAGCATAGCATGGCGTATACTATCTACATCAAGTAACAAATCAGAAAGAGCTATACTGGTAGTGTTACTAAATTTTGCTAACCAACATCCGAGGCGATTTAGTATCATCAGGTCTTGTGCACTGGCAACACCCGGAGCTAAAAAAGGTGTAGCAATGATTGTTGCCGGGTCCCAGGTGTTCACATCATCCTGACAGTTGGGAGGAAATGCATGGATGTCACAGGTGGGTCAGTGATGGGACCGTTTTTGTCGCAACCATCCAGCTAACGTAATGTTGGCTGTGAATAATGTCAGTCGCCCTAGGGTGCAAGGCCCACCCTTTATGGCTTCGGGCAATCCTGGTCATGTACGGTCTCCACATATCAAAAAGAAGTCCATGTGGTAGAGTCTCTACCCGAGCCCACTAATCAGGAGTTGAAACAAGTGAGAGGTCAGCTAATAAACACAGCAAGGGAGAATATTCACTTCATCCCTCCAGAGGACCCTTAGAGACCACTGACTCTAAAGACTGAGAATGCGCAGTGGGGTGGAGAATAGGGAAATAATTTATGGGAAATTGCATGAATGTGTGTAGTTAGGTCACTGAAATCGGGAATCAATCTCCTTAACACCAATGTAGCATTAAGAAGCAGGCATTCTTTATTGCAGTGCTGGATGCACGGGGGATCCTTCCACCTAGCGTGCATGCCGGTCTGGAAATCTGGACAGAATATATTCAGTGATTTCATGCATAATCAATAATAATTCCTGGAATACTAATACATAATCATCAGTTTTCCTAGAAATCATTATAATATTCCCCACCCACTTGCACATGCTCAGTCTTTTGAGTCGAGGGTCTTCTGGTGGTCTTGGGGGTCGTTGGAGCGCCCCTTCCTCAAATTCACTGGTTGAACCCCTCCTTAAAATCTCCATATACAGTCTTGAGAGCAGGTCGCATTGCTCCTCGATTTTCTGGCTCCAAAGTGATGGCTCAGGGCCTATCTTCACAGCTGGTGTTTGAGGCCTACCTTTGTTCTGCCACCTTTCTTAATTACCCCAGATATGCTAGGCTGACTTCTAACAAATGAAATATTGTATTTTCTTAACAATTCTAAAACTCCCTGTTCCCTCTAAGGATAAATAGATTTTATATAAAATTTAGCCTATGTGACTACAGTTTTATAGTTAGCAAGAATCACCTCATGTTGATATTTAGTTTTCAAAAAATCATGTTATTCTAAAATTATATTGATTAAGCATTTTATGTCATATAACAGTTATACCCTATAAATATTGTTACATCCTTGAACAGTGAAGATAATATTTAGAAGGATAAGGGATTAATTAGAATAAAATTAATTAAATAATATAAATCAAGTAGCTTTATAATAATATAATAATAATATAACAGAATAATATGATAGAATAGTAATTTTATATAGCCTAGCAGGGACCCTGCATAACAATGTATTTCTCATGTAAAACTATAAACTACTAACCTTGGGAGAAAAACAGTAGAGTTGTAAACTGAACATAACAAGGTATTTTCAGAATGCCCCAGCAGGTGCTGAGATAAGTCAGATGGGTACATCCTGAGGGGGTACATACATGCTGGCTGAAACCAAGATAAGGGGGCTTAAGGAATTTAGAAGCAGAGCCATGGCCTGAGACAAAAATGATAGAGGGGAACAACCAAGGACAGTAGGAACCAACAAAAACAAGTCAACAAGAAACCGCCTTGGCAGCAAGACTAAAGACAGACAAAGGTCTGAGTTTACGCAGCGGACACAGTGATGAAGAGGAGACGACCACCGGATGAAGTAAACGACCACCAGAGGGACTGCGACTCCTGAGAATAGACACTAGATGGCAGCAGAGACCGGGGCATAACCTGTTTCATGTGAGTGGAAACATTATAATGATTTATCGGAAAAATAATGAATATGTGACCAAGTCCTCGGGAATTCTATGAATATGTATGCCTATGATGCATAAATATCGTACTTGTTGCTTAACTCGGGATGCACGTTTGGAAGAGAAATTCCCCCGTGCATCCAGCACTGCAACATAGAATGCCTGCTTTATAACACTACACTGGTGTTACGGAGTTTTGATACCCAATTTCGATGACAGTATCATCAGAGCGTTTTTATAAACATTCTTCACACATGTCGTAGTTTATCCCCAATCCGGACCAGACTATGCAATCTCTCTCTCACTCCCCCCACCCTCCGAGAGAATAGGGAGAGATAATGTAAGGAAAAAAGGCTAGAGGCTTAAGATAAGAACAGGGAGAGATCCTTAAAGTTACCGTCACGGGCAAAAAAGACTCGACTTGGGGAAAACTATTCATTTATTACTACAAACAGCAGGATAATGAGACAGAGAACAAGATAACCTCCCTCCACCCCTCCCTCTTCCCAAGCTTAACATTATCTCTACTACCTTCCCCCTCCCCCGAGCGGCACCGGGGGGAACAGGGAATGGGGGTTATGGCCAGTTCATCACACGTCGCATTACACTGCTGCTTTCTCCTCAAGGGAAGAACTCCTCACATTCCTTCCCTGCTCCAGTGTGGGGTCCCTCCCACGGGCTGCAGTCCTTCGAGAAACTGCTTCGGCATGGGTCATCTCTTCCATGGGGTGCAGTCCCTCAGGAACAGGCTGCCACAGCGTGGGCCCTCCATGGGCCACAGCCTCCTTCAGTCCTCCACCTGCCCCAGCATGGCGTCCTCCATGGGCTGCAGGTGGATCTCTGCTCCTCTGTGGACCTCCATGGGCTGCAGGGGGACAGCCTGCTTCACCATGGTCGTCACCACAGGCTGCAGGGGAATTCTGGCCAGGAGTAGCATTACTCCTCCCCCTCCTTCTTCACTGACCTTGGTGTCTGCAGCCATTCCTCTCACAAGAAATTCTTCACAACAGGCAGGCAGATGCCTCTCAGGTTCTCTTCACATCTCATCTCCTCTCCACTTCTCCCAGCTGGGCAGGGCCGAGTCGGGCCCAGATGGCCACCCAGAGGGAGGCCAGAGGGTGAGGCCTGCAAGGCCCACAAGGCTCGCGCCTCCCCCTCTCTGCCCCTGCTCAGCTTCTTCACTTCTTCTCTCCTTTTTTCCTGTTTTTCCCCTTCTTTAATACTTTATCGCAGAGGTGTTATCAGGGAACTTTTTGCTACCAATTGGCTCAGCCTTGGCTAGCAGCAGGTCTCCCCTAGGCCTGGCTGAGTCCACTGAACAAAGGGGAACAACTTCTAGCAGCTTTCACCTTAGCCCCCCCTCACTAAATAAAAACAGAACAACATACAAAATCCAAAGCTACTGAGAGGAAAATTAACTCAATTCCTGCCAAAACCAAGGCAGTATCCACCTCTTATTCCACACCATTTACTTCATGCTTATATATATACACACAGATTGCTTATACCTGTCTAGGAAATTTTTAATTTCCTCCAGACTATAATCCGTTAATTTGTCTATTTGCCCTGCCTGTCCAGTTCCGCTTAAACATCTTGTAAATAAACGCTGCGCCTTGCACGGCAACAATACCAACCTGGATGTATCACTTGTTTCAATGGGGTCAACCTGTGACACCGCACACACCAGAACACTCAGCTACAGCAAAAATATAAATCAGCTGGAACAAGCTTATGACCACACCAACAACACTGAGCGGTAACAAAAATATGACAGGAGCTAGGAGGGTTGTTATTGAGCAGTATGTTGCTACTATCCAGGAACTGCTGTTAGCCAGCAGGGCACGTACTTGGCAGGCCTTGTTGCATGCGCTGGCCATGCGTGCATCGACACCTGGTCAGTACTCTTCCACTGAATCTGCTGAGGGTATAAACAGAGGCGGCTCAGAGCGGAGGGAGAGAGAAAGGACCCAGAGCACACTCTATGAACAACAGGGGACGCCCTGAAGGTGCTGCACCTACCTCCCTTCTCTCGCAAGCCACTCCAGGTGCTGCGGCGCATGGCACAAGAAATCCACCAGAAACGGATACGAAAGATTGCCTGTGATGAGCAAGATATGAGTTCCGTAGCACCCCTTACACATCAAACCCAGGAGTTGTCCTTGGGACAACCAGACATTCCATCATTCGGGTGCACACAACCATCTGCACCCCCTCCCCCCCTCCCAGAGTTTGAGAATTCAATGTATCCATGGACCGATGTTAGGAAGGTGCAGCGGCGCCTTAAAGAGGATTAGGGATTAGACCAAGCCCCCACATTGGATTGCCGTGTATTGCGCTATGACACTCGACCCTTTACCTGCTGTATTATCTGGTGGTCGTCCACTAACACACAAGGGGTCAAAGCATTAGTCGATATGGGGGCGGAGGTCACTATCATACATGGAAATCCACGCAAGATGCAAGGGACTACTAGTCCCGTATGGGGGCTAGGAGACCAGCCAGTGGTGGGAACAATGACAAAACTAAAGTTGCAGATTGGTGATTGGGACCCCCATATGTATCAGGTATTAGTAGCTGAGATTGGGGAATATATCATAGGGATGGATGTGTTGAAGGGGGCAACCGTGATGATAGAAGGGACGTTATGGGCCTTTGGGTCAACTCGGTGGCTCCATGCCCGGGCGATTACTGTGGGAAAAATCCAGGCCTCTGCTGCAATTCCTATTGCTTCCCAAATAGTAAATATAAAGCAATATAAGATACCGGGAGGAATGAAAGAAATACAGGATACTATTAATGATTTACTCTTAGCCGGAGTTGTTCGATATACTCATTTGCCATTTAATAGCCCGATTTGGCCGGTGAAGAAACCTGATGGTAGTTGGCGAATGACAGTAGATTACAGAGCGGTCAATAAACATACTCCACCCATAACATCAGCAGTGCCAGAGGTAGCTACTTTGCTACACCAGATCCAGTCACATGAGGGCACCTGGCATGCAGTAATAGATGTGGCTAACGCATTCTTTACCATACCCATCCCTCTCGAAACCCAAGAACAATTTGCTTTTACATGGGGTGGCAATCAGTATACTTTTACTGGACTGCCACAGGGGTATTAACACAGCCTGACCTTTTGTCACCAGACTATACACCAGACTTTAGAAAAACATCACATGGAGGCTAGTGTACAACTTCTGCAGTATATTGATGATGCACTAATACAAGGTAGCAGTTTTCATAGAATCATAGAATGGTTAGGGTTGGAAGGGACCTTCAAAGGTCATCGAGTCCAACCCCCCTGCAAGGAGCAGGGACATCCCTGACTAGATCAGGTTGCTCAGAGCCTCATCCAGCCTGGCCTTGAACGTTTCCAGGGATGGGGCCTCCACCACCTCTCTGGGCAACCTGTTCCAGTGTTCTATAACTCGCATCGTAAAAAACTTTTTCCTAATTTCTAATCTAAATCTACTTCCCTCTATTTTAAAACCATTACCCCTCGTCCTATCGCAACAGGCCCTACTAAACAGCCTTTCCCCATCTTTCTTGTAGGCCCCCTTGAGGTACTGGAAGACTGCTATCAGGTCTCCCCGGAGCCTCCTCTTCTCCAGGCTGAACAGCCCCAACTCTCTCAGCCTGTCTTCATAGGAGAGGTGCTCCAGCCCTCTGATCATCTTTATGGCCCTCCTCTGGACCCTTTCCAACTGGTCCATGTCCTTCTTATGTTGGGGGCTCCAGAACTGGACACAGTACTCCAGGTGGGGTCTCACCAGGGCAGAGTAAAGGGGAAGAATCACCTCCCTCAACCTGCTGGCCATGCTCCTCTTGATGCAGCCCAGGATGCGGTTGGCCTTCTGGGCCACAAGGGCGCATTGCCGGCTCATGTTAAGCTTCTCATCCACCAGCACTCCCAAGTCCTTCTCCTCAGGGCTGCTCTCAATCCATTCCCCACCCAGCCTGTATTTGTGCCTGGGATTGCCATGACCCAGGTGCAGGACCTTGCACTTGGCCTGGTTGAACTTCATGAGGTTGGCACGGGCCCACCTCTCCAGCCTGTCCAGGTCCCTCTGGATGGCATCCCTCCCTTCCAGCGTGTCGACGGCACCACACAACTTGGTGTCGTCGGCGAACTTGCTGAGGGTGCACTCTATCCCACTGTCCATGTTGCCGAAAGATGTTGAACAGGGCCGGGCCCAGCACGGACCCCTGAGGGACACCACTCATGACTGGTCTCCACATGGACATTGAGCCGTTGACCACCACTCTCTGAGTGCGGCCATCCAGCCAACTCCGTATCCACCGAGTGGTCCGTCCATCAAACCCATGTCTCTCTAGTTTAGAGAGAAGGATGTCATGCGGGACAGTGTCAAAAGCTTTGCACAAGTCCAGGTAGATGATGTCAGTTGCTCGTCCCTTGTCCACCGATGCCGTCACCCCGTCATAGAAGTCCACCAAATTGGTCAGGCACGATCTGCCCTTGGTGAAGCCATGTTGGCTGTCACCAACCACCTCCTTGCTCTCCATGTGCCTTAGCATGGTTTCCAGGAGAATCTGCTCCATGACCTTGCCAGGCACAGAGGTTAGGCTGACCGGCCTGTAGTTACCCGGGTCTTCCTTATTCCCCTTTTTAAAAATTGGGGTTATGTTCCCCCTCTCCCAGTCATCGGGGACCTCACCAGACCGCCATGACTTCTCAAATACGATAGCCAGTGGCTTGGCAACTTCATCCGCCAGTTCCCTCAGGACCCGCAGATGCATCTTATCAGGTCCCATGGACTTCTTGTGCACCTTTAGGTTCCTCAGATGATCCCGAACCTGCTCTTCCAGTACAGTGGGCGGTTCTTCATTCTCGCAGTCCCTGCTTGCACCTTCTACAGCTTGGGCGGTGGGACAGGAACTCTTGTCGTTGAAGACTGAGGCAAAAAAGTCATTGAGAACCTCAGCCTTCTCCATGTCCTGGGTAACCAGGACACCAGTTCCCTTCTGGAGGGGGCCTACATTTTCCCTGGACTTTCTTTTGTCCCCTACATACCTATAAAAGCTCTGGTTTTGACCAAGTACAACAACACCTAGATGCGATATTAAAATTGTTGCATCAGAAAGGATGGGCTGTCAACCCTCAGAAGATACAAGGCCCAGTGCAAGTCAAATATTTAGGCATTGTCTGGAATCGCGGGATGCAGCGCATTCCCAACAAAGCTCTGGATACCATTAGGAACTGGCCGTGACCTGAAGACAAAAAAGGAGTGCAAAGGTTTCTGGGCGCAGTAGGATATTGGCGTTCCTATGTTCCAGGGCTGGCAGTATTGTTAAAACCATTGTATAGAATCACCCAAAAGAAGGCGCACTTTGAGTGGGCCGATATACACCAGCAGGCTTTTGAACAAGTTTGTGAGCTTATCCAATATCACATGGAACTGCACCCTATCCAGGTGGGTCCGGTAGAACTGCAAGTAACATTGGAGCAGAACGTGGCCCTCGAGCCTGTGGCAGTTACAAGAGGGACGAAGGCGGCCTCTAGGATTCTGGTCACGATGCCTTACAGGAGCCGAAGAGAGGTATATCGCCTTCGAAAAGGCATTGTTAGCGGTTTATTGGGCCTTGCTAGATACAGAAGACAGGACAGTGGGACATGAGGTATTAGTGCGATCAGCAGGACCTATAGTTTCATGGGCCTTGGCACCCACGGCGAGTCACAAAATAGGACACGCCCAAGAGTCTACTATAGTCAAGATGAAGTGGTACATCCAAGAACGAGCAAAACCTGGGATGCGAGGTGTACACCAATTGCATGAATTAGTAGGTCAGAGCCTAATGGGAGAAGCAGAGAAAAAACATGATCTATACAATTATCAGATTGGACGCTGGGGAGTACCCTATGAACAGCTAACTGAAAGTCAAAAGAAGCATGCCTGGTTCACAGACGGTAGTGCTGGAACAAAACAAGGCAAACCCATGTGGCATGCAGTTGCCTTACAGCCCAGTTCTAAAACTCAATTGGTTACGGAAGGGAGTGAAGGCAGTAGTCAGCTAGCTGAACTGGTCGCTGTGTGGCAAGCCATAGATGCTACTCCAGAGAACACCATTTGCTATTTATATACAGATTCCTGGGCAGTAGCCCAGGGATTGGTAAATTGGTTAGGCAAATAGGATGCAGATGGATGGTACATTGGTAGCAAAGAAGTATGGGGGAAAGATTACTGGATAAAAATTTGGGAATTGTTGCAAACCCAGGAAGTATGAGTTTTCCATGTGGATGCACATGTCAGAGAACAATCAGAAACCACGCGGTGGAATGTTGAGGTAGATCAGATAGCACGACCTATGGTAAAAGCAGCTATGCACAACGGCGACGAGCAGAGGCTGCTAGCGCAATGGGCTCATGACAAAGCGGGGCACGCGGGCCGGGATGCTACACTAGCGTGGGCCCGACGACGTGGCATTCATTTGCTGCAAGATGTGGTCACAGGCGTTATACACCAATGTGAGGTGTGCTCTCAGTTGAAGGAACGGGTTTTCACACAACCAACTGGTCACATAAAGCATGGCCTATGTCCGGCGGAAGTATGGCAAATTGATTACATAAGCCCACTGCCCGAACACAGGCGACAGCGGCATGTGTGTGTGGCTGCAGACACCTTTTCTGGAGTGATAGTGGCCGTGGCTAGTAGATACGCAAATGCTTATACTACTGTTCGCTGTCTGGATACGATTGAGACATACTATGGTGTTGACGCGGAAGAAACGGACACTGCTGACGACCAATATGATCAAGCAAATGCCAATTTATTGTTGATACATCCCGGTTAATATAGCCCTTCTAATTCCGTATCATGCGCAAGCTCTCTACTAATTGGTTAACTATATCATGCACGCGCTCCTAGCTAAAGTATGATTCGTTAAGTCTCTATGTTCACGCGCACGGCTCTCTCCACCTGCACCCTGTATCACGTTCAGCCCCCAGTCACGTATGCCAGCTGTTTTCCTTCTTCTCAAGGTTGCTTCGTTTACTTTCTCACAGGAAGCTTCATTACTTTCTCACAGACGGCCTCATTATTTTCTCGCAGGTGGCTTCAGTATTTTTCTTACAGGCAGCTTCAGTACTTTCTCACAAACGGCCTTATCGATGTCCCTGAGGCCTGCTACTCAAAAACACAACAATTCCATTCGGTCTGGATTGTTCACTAAGTGCCCCTGGCTCTCCAGGTATCCAACAAATCCCCCTTTTTGTTTTTGAACAATCCAGACCCCAGTTATCATACGTTCCATAACTTTCACAAAGCATTTTAAAATACACCCCAATACCATTAGTGCCAACAGCAAAGCCACTAATATTACCAGCCCATGTACTATCAAATCTTTTAGCCAACCTGTGACTCCCAATGATTTTAGCCAGTCCGAAAGTCCATTTTCCACCTGTATTGCATGCATGTTCCGGCGTAACTCTGCCAACTGATAGTGTATTGATTTAGAGTGATCAGAAATATTCATGCAACACATACCTTCAAAATCTTCACATCCATGTCCATGCGCTAATAACAAAAAATCAACGGCTGCCCGATTCTGCAAAATAGCATGACGCATACTATCCATGTCTTCTAACAATCCCGATAACATGCTAGAGGTTAAATTCATTTGCTTTTGTGCCCAACAAGCTAATCTATTTAAGCTAGCTAAAGCTTTTGCAGATGCCGCCCAAGGAACGAATATAGATAATGCTATACGCTCAGCTGTACCCAATAGGGTTAAATTGCCATCACAGTTGGGAGCTAATACTTTTAGTGATCTCCTTGCTCGAGTACGATTTCGCAATACTTTCATAGATGGAGCAAACATTATCAATTTTCCAAAATAACATGGTCCTCCTATAGCCCCTTTTGGCACTCCTGACCAGGCCCGATCCCCACAAATTAAGAAGTATCCCGGGGGTATGGCCTTGGCCGTGTCATTCACCCAAAGAGGCATCTTTGAACCTTTGATTTCTGCTCCCACTGCTCCATTACAATAATCTCCTGAGCTGTTTTGATAAGTATACACAGGTTTTCCTTGGGCGTCAGTCATTTTACTAGTTACATCAGTCCATTGGTTCCTGTTCCATGCTGTACTTACCCCCTTTTCTGTAAAAAGGGGACCTCCCAGCATAAAACAAGACCCTGAACCATTTAAGGATCCCATTAGATCTAATTCTTGTGGATCCCAAGGCAAACTGTGATTTAAATGCCTAATCACCAATGCTGCAGCTATTCCAATTTGATTGCTATTCCCAGAACAACACACCGGTTTCTGTCCAGGGCGGAGGCTGGCACACTCCATCTTTGCGTGGCATGTTTGATTCACCACAGTCTCATTCAAAACAGTGTGATTATTGACCCATCCTTTCCAGTCATCCGGATTCCAATAGGGAGTACCAATCAGACACGTACGAAAAGGATCAGCAGGAGTAGCCATTGACACACAAAACGATGATTGGTTTGTAATGTTGGCAAATGTCAGCCACATGTTTGGTCTGGGGTCAATACGATGTAAGTCTACAGTCTCACCAACACACCCAGTTACCAGCATCAGGAGGATGATGATGATGCATCCTGCTGTCCCAGGTCTTCCTTCCATGGTTTCACCCATCGACTTGGAACCCATCGTGGTCCTTCGTCTGTCAAAACACAAACATAACCTCGACCGGTCATTTTCACTTCTGCCGGACCTCTCCATTCCCCAGTTTTTAAATCCCGGTATTGCACCTTCACCGAATCACTTTTCTGCAGTCCAGATTGCAATGACATATGATGAATTACAATTGGAGGAGATTCACGGTCTCCTGTTAATCTCAGATAATTTAGCACATAAAGCGCTTTTGCAAGCCTTTCAGAGGGTGCCGGCTCTCCCCCTTTTTGTTTTTGCAAAAGCGATTTTAAGGTGGCATGTGCACGCTCTACAATGGCTTGGCCTGTAGGGGAGTGAGGAATACCTGTTATTCTGCGAATACCCCATAGTTGGCAAAAGCGTACAAACGTTTGCGAAACATATGCAGGGCCATTGTCAGTTTTGATTTTTTGAGGAGCTCCTAGTGCGGCAATGGCAGCATGCATATGCTTCAGAACATGTTTGGCTGTTTCCCCTGTTTGAGCAGTGGCCCATATTGCATGCGAGTAAGTGTCAATACTGACATGCACATACTTCTGACGTCCGAATTCTGCAATATGAGTAACATCCATTTGCCATAATTGCAAGGCACCTAAACCTCGAGGGTTGACCCCAAGGCCTAGACCAACTCCTGATTTTTGACAAGCAGGGCAGGACTGCACTATTCCTCGAGCATCTGAGAATTTTAAATCAAATTGTTTCGCTAGCACTTTAGCAGATTGATGTAAGAAATTATGAGATAAACGAGCCTGCTCAAACAGGTTAACCGTTTGATTTTTCCATGCAGCAGCGACTAGCTTGTCTACTATGTTGTTTCCTATAGACAAGCCTTGGTTAAACTGATGACTGCGAATGTGTGTTATAAAATAAGGTTCTCTGCGTTGATTTAGCAAAAACAACAGCTGCATCAATAACATATACAAAGTATTATTTTTTACTGTTTTTATCATGGCACGTTCTAAACGCTGTGTCGTGCCCACCACATATAATGAATCTGAAACAACATTTAGAGGCTCATCGTGCCACTGTTGAAAGGCCCACACCACTGCTCTCAGTTCAAGCGTCTGCAGGGAGTCCGTGATGTAACCTGTAAGAATTTGATGATTCCATTGGTTATTACTGTACCAAGCGATGGCAGCTCGTTTAGATTTCCTCCCAGCATCTGTAAATACCGTGAGTCCTTCTACCGGTACTTCCGACCTGCGAGGGGCTTCTTCAAAGTCTTGATTTTGCAACAGTGACAAAAGTTTGGCTGAAGGATAATGATTAGTTACAGCACCTGGGTAGTCAGCTAAAGCGACTTGAAGCATCTCTGAAGTTGCTAACAGCCAGTCCAAATAATTTTGAGCTATAGGTACAAATAGCCTTGTAGGTTCTTGAGCTGACAATTCCAAAATCCTTCTTCTGCCTTTTATAATCATGTTAGCTAACAGCTCGACCCTTGTACAAACTGTGTTTTTGGGTTGGTAAGATAGAAATACCCATTCCAAAATTCTAATGTGCTGTTCTTCTGATTGCACTATGAGCCCTATTAAATGTTGTCGCTTTGGTGACGAATTAACAATCAAAAACTGTAAAGGTAAATCATTAATTTTTCTTTGTGTGGTAGCTGTTAGAATTTTTTCTACAATCTGGTCTAACACCTGTTTCTGTTCTACTGATAAAGTTCGCCGTTCATTTGGTTTGGTCGTAGTTCCCAACAGGGGCATTAAAGGAGCTAAATCATCATTAGTGATTCCAGTGATGGATCTTACCCACTGTATGTCTCCCAACAATTTCTGAACATCTGAGAGGTTCTTAATGTCTGTATGAATTTGTATTTTTTGCGGTCGCACTGTGCTTCCAGTAATGACCCAGCCTAAATATTGCCATGGGCCTTTACGCTGTACTTTTTCAGGGGCAATTTTTAGTCCTTTTGGCTCTAAAGTTTTTATTAACTCTTGTAATATTTTTTCTGCATTCATTTTTTCGCCTGCTATTAAGATGTCATCCATATAATGATAGATTAACAAAGACTGATGCTCTTGCCGAAATGGCTGCAGAGCCCATGCGACAAAATTCTGACACATTGTGGGGGAATTTTTCATGCCTTGGGGTAGCACCACCCATTGATACCTTTTAGCAGGTTCCTGCTTGTTAACTGCTGGTACCGTGAAAGCAAATTTTTCTGCGTCATCTGGATGTAAAGGAATGGTGAAAAAACAATCTTTTAAATCAATAATAAGTAAATCCCAATTTTCAGGGATCATTACAGGGGAAGGTAATCCCGACTGTAAAGTTCCCATATCCTGCATGACAGCGTTTACTGCACGTAAATCATGCAGCAGTCGCCATCTACCCGATTTTTTTGGAATAGTAAAAACGGGGGTGTTCCAAGGGCTTATAGAGGGCACAATATGACCTGCTTCCAATTGCTCATGTACTAGGTTCTGTAATATTTGCAGCCTATCCTGCTTTAGCGGCCATTGGTCTACCCACACTGGGGTTGCCGTCGTCCAGGTGAGTTTTAAAACAGGCTGCTTGACCATGGCCGCCCCTAAAAAGGCTGGGTTACAAGCTGGGCTTTCATTTGGGACAGCACGTCTCGACCTAAAAGAGCTATAGGCATGTGCATTACATACGGCCTCGTGGTAACTACTGTACCATCTTGAAAATTAAATGACACTATTGATTTACTGATCATCGTGCGCTGTGCGCCTCCCACCCCTACCACAGTAGTAACTGCCGGTACCAATGGCCAATTACAGGGCCACTTTGTTGCAGGAATAATGGTAACATCTGCACCCGTGTCAATTAGCATCGACAGCGCCAAGGATTGTCCATTTGGATGTTTAATTGTGACCTTTTCTTTTGGCTTTCCCCTGGCGATATCGATTGCCAATAAGACACTTGGCGCGCCGGTGGACCCAAAGCCTCCCCGGCCGTGGACGACCGAGTGCGCCCGAGGAACACATGCATGAAACGGTACCAATTGTGCTATCTTTGATTGTGCTGGTATGGTCAGGGGTGGTGTTAGTGTATACACCATAATCTTTATAGTCCCGCAATAATCTGCATCAATGATTCCAGGCACTATAAATATGCCTTTTCGAGACACTGATGAACGGCCTATAAGTAATGCACTTAACCCATGCCCTAACGGTCCTTGCTGATCAGAATCAACCAGTTGAACCTCTGAAGTTGTTAATGTCACATCTACTGCTGTTGCCAAGTCCACTCCGGCACTGCCGACTGTGGCGGCCGCGCAGCGGTCCAAGCACCCTGTACTTGTGTCGTTGCGCGTGGGTGGAACGCGCTCCGTGCCCTGTTTCCCGATCGCAAACAATCCTTAGTGAAATGACCCAATTTTCCACAACTAAAACACCTTTTGTTCTTTCTTTTTGCCTGCTTTTTTGGTACCAAGGGTTTAACTGCTGCACCTACGACAGCAGCCATGACTGTAGCCTTTTCTTCTTCTACCATTCGCTCGGCAGTTTCCAGCAGTTGCCCTGTACTAGATCCTTTTGGCAGCACACTGAGGACTCTCTTAGTTTTTTCATTAGCATTATTAAAGGCAAGCATATCTAAGAACTTTGCTTTCATGTCATCATCCAGATCAGGGTGAGCCATTATTGCAGCGTGCAACCGATCAATAAATTTCCCATATGGTTCTGTGGGACCTTGCCTTACTGACGTAAAGGCAGGTCCGGACTTTTCATCGTGCACCCTAGCAAGTGCTTTATAAGCCAAATCTTGGCTCAGTTCTAATACTTCGGTAGCAAATCGCGCTTGCCAATCAGATCGTGTGTAGGGTCCCGCTCCCATCAGCATTTGAGTTTGCACCCCGAATAATGGATCACCCTGTTGCCGAGGAGTTGCAGCTGCCTTATCACAAGCAGTCTGCCAGTGCTGAAAAAACTGCAGCTGCTGTGACGGCAGCAAAAGCATCTGGACAATCATTCTAGTATCATAAGGAGTTAACAACTGTGACAAAAAAATATGCTGCAACACAGTTTGAGTATATGATGATTTTAGCCCATACTGAGTAACTGCATTTTTAGCTTCCTTCAATATTTTCCAATCTAATGCCTGCCACACACTTCTCCCGGTATTATCAGTCACAACTGGAAATGCCATAGGAAAAGGCTCTCCTTCTATCAAAGCATCTCGAATCACCTCTTTCCACCATGCTATCGGATTCAAATCCCCGGCCCCTCCCGCCAGCGTCCCTTGTAAAGGTGCAAAAGGACTGATCTCACCCGATGCTCCGTTCGGAACGAATAGGTTGGACGCTGGCAGGTCTCGATGTGGCACAGGCGAAGGAGTTGACAAGTTTCCCAGTGACGCTTCTAGGCGAACCTCTAGGGCTTCCAGCCTTTTTAGCGTCTCTTCCAGCTGTGCGTCCTTGGAGCCAGATGAATGTTCATCCCCCTCCTCCTCACGCCGTGGTGGCAGGGAAGAAGGTGGTAATGGGGGATAAACCGGAGCTGTCGGTGTCGGCGAAAAGACTCGTGACTCTGAGCCTGCACTGGCGCAGTGTGGCGGGGTGCCTGGTAGTGGTACATCTGGTGGTGAAAGGCTTTCGGCAGTTTT
The DNA here is from genome assembly GCF_036417535.1 of Chlamydotis macqueenii. Lineage (NCBI taxonomy): Eukaryota > Metazoa > Chordata > Aves > Otidiformes > Otididae > Chlamydotis > Chlamydotis macqueenii. Next base: position 50,081,230 of record NC_141592.1, read on the forward strand.
TCCTTCTGGTGCTTGTATATCTATAGTTATAGGGGCTGTGGCTGCAGCTCCTGCAGTCCTTGCTGGGACTCGAACCCCCCCACCCTCAGCACGAGCCGGGGCGGCGGCAGGGCTCGTTAAACCCGAGAACGGCATGCTAGTAGCAGAGGTGGACCCGCCGGCTGGAGTTAAGGCCGCAAAAGCAGATGCGGCAACTGAACGCTCGGCTTTCATGCTTATCAGTGTTTCGTTAATTAGCCTCCACATAGTGGAGAGTTTGCTCGCCTCCTTTGATCCTTTACTTACTTCATCCCACAGCTCTTTTCCTATCTTTTCCCATGTCGGGAGTTCAAAAGCATCATCAACTGTGGGAATTAATTCCCTTTTCTTTGCCCACTGCAGCAAAGCTTCTAGGACGGCCGAGTCATAACTCAGTCCTCTCGCAGAGAGCATATGTTGGAGGAGCTTAACCACTGCTGACTCCTCTTTGGTCAGTGTGGACCCCATCTCCTCCCCGGCCGCTCGCCTGGCCAAGACGAGATTCCCTCTGTACCTTTCGTACCTTTTTGCGCTATAGCGACTTCCCGAGTGCCGGGGCAGCACTCGCCTGCGACCGGCTTCCGCCCCCTCTTCTTTTCCTATTTCGGTTCCGTCGGGATGACCAACGCCGATCTGAGGGTCCCTGTTCGGGCGCCACCTGTTGACGCGGAAGAAACGGACACTGCTGACGACCAATATGATCAAGCAAATGCCAATTTATTGTTGATACATCCCGGTTAATATAGCCCTTCTAATTCCGTATCATGCGCAAGCTCTCTACTAATTGGTTAACTATATCATGCACGCGCTCCTAGCTAAAGTATGATTCGTTAAGTCTCTATGTTCACGCGCACGGCTCTCTCCACCTGCACCCTGTATCACGTTCAGCCCCCAGTCACGTATGCCAGCTGTTTTCCTTCTTCTCAAGGTTGCTTCGTTTACTTTCTCACAGGAAGCTTCATTACTTTCTCACAGACGGCCTCATTATTTTCTCGCAGGTGGCTTCAGTATTTTTCTTACAGGCAGCTTCAGTACTTTCTCACAAACGGCCTTATCGATGTCCCTGAGGCCTGCTACTCAAAAACACAACAATTCCATTCGGTCTGGATTGTTCACTAAGTGCCCCTGGCTCTCCAGGTATCCAACACTATGGAACACCAATCGAAATACAATCAGACAACGGTTCCCATTTTAGAAACCATAAAGTAGCAAATTGGGCCACTGAAAGAGAGAGACAGTGGGTGTGGCATTTACCTTACCACTCACAGGGTGCAGGATTGGTGGAATGCCTTAATGGCCTATTGAAACAGCAACTGCGTAGATTAGGAGGTACAAAATACCTGCGATGGGTAGATCATCTGCCCACCACTGTGCGTGTGCTGAATAACCACGCAGTGGCAGGAGATAAAATGCCCCTCCTATTGATGAAAAATTACCAAGCCAGGCCAATAAAAGTACCACTCACTCTGGTGCAATACGAGAGTGGCGCTCAATTTGCATTGACCACCGAGCGGGGATGCTTATCTCTTTATTCTGCACAAACATTAACAGTTGCTGGCGGACAAGTTCAGTGGTTCCCTCTGGACGTAAAAATATCTGTACAAGCAGAACAGACGGTGTTTTTCATTTTCACATTACACCCAAACCATATCGTCAGCGGTTTTAATCTAATAAATCCAGTACACAGCAGCAATCGACGGCCTATCTCCTTAGGCCTGGGCAGCACTGCACCAATAAGTCGGAGTATCCCTGCAGGCCTTTTGGCATCTGTGTATTTTTGGATGATGCCCCCACTCCACATTGAACCCAACCCTGTATCACAAATGTTTGCAGGTGCATGTGTTTGGTATCACCCCCCTGGGAAGCCAGGACCAGTTGCAGCTGAAGTGGTGACTGCTGATGATTCACAGGCCATCACCATTGCCCTTACTGGTGAATCAAACTGGTTGCATGTACCTGTGCAGCAATTATGACGCAGAGAATGAAAAAAAAAAAAAAAAGGGGGGGGTGGAGTGGGGGGATGTTAACCTTGGTTTTGTCTGGTTTTTTTCTTTTGACAGGTTTATGCACACACATTTCCCCTGTGAGTAAAACATATGGGTGACACTGGCAAAGGTAACAGGACAAGATACCCTTTGTCTCAGCACAGTGACTCCCCGGAACCCATTTACTACGAGCTTGGAAGGAGTACCCCTCACCGCAAGTGAGTTCACCGACACAGTTACAGAGTTGCCCGAACTCGTAAAAACACCAGGGGTTGCCTGAACTTATAAACCAGTGGGACAGCTGGCTGCGGTGTCTGGGTAAATCACCTGCATTACCCCCACAAGAAGTTCAAATCCTGGGAACATTGGATGCAGACAGCTGTACCTATTTCAAATCTACTAGTAATGCTACTAGTATAGCTTTTTCTGATTTGTTACTTGATGTAGATAGTATACGCCATGCTACGCTTCAAAATCACACTGCTATTGACTTTTTACTCCTAGCTCATGGACGTGGATGTGAGGACTTAGATGGTTTGTGTTGCATGGACTTAAGTGACCACTCGAAGTCCATTCATGCACAATTGCAAGAGATATGCCAATTGAACCAGCAATTAGTGGAAGCAACTGGATGGAACCTGTTTGCTGGATGGACATGGGGGTGGGGTTGGTTAAAACAGTTATTGTTGTGGACTATTGTTGATACAGCTTTACACCACTTAAGAGTACAGGTTGTGGAATACCACAGTGTCCCAACTACGGACCACGCGGTGGCATGTGTGAGGGATTTCAGTGATGGTCCATGTAGGGCCACTGTGGGATATTACAAGCTGCACACAGCTGTGAGAACGCGACCTTGGGGAGGGGAGCTGGGAGGGTTGGTATCTCAGAGAGGGGAACTAGGAGGGTCGTTATTGAGCAGTATGTTACTGCTATCCGGGAACCGCTGTTAGCCAGCAGGGCATGTACTTGGCAGGCCTTGTTGCATGCGCTGGCCACGCGTGCATCAACACCTGGTCAGTACTCTTCCACTGAATCTGCTGAGGGTATAAACAGAGGCGGCTCAGAGCAGAGGGAGAGAGAAAGGACCCAGAGCACACTCTATGAACAACAGGGGACGCCCTGAGGGTGCTGCACCTACCTCCCTTCTCTGCTCTGACCCCGCTGATAATCATCCTCCTGCTCGGAGGTGTCTCTGGTGTAGTCGAGTTGGTAAGACTCTCACAAAGGGAAAACAATGTGCTAGTAACTACTTATGCTAGGAACTGTAACTGCTTATGCTAGTAACTGCTTATACAAGGCTATAACAGGGCAATAAATACTGTTGTGCTTTTAAATATCATATGTTCAGTGAACTTTGTGCATAGGAATCCTACGAACCGGTTACATATGTAAGCCATTCTTAGCACTCAGCAGTCAGGAATAATATTACTAATTCCCAATGAGACCATGACAATAATTTTCTTCACTGAAGAAATTGAGACAATAAGCCAAAAGGAAATTCACCTATACTGAATACTTAAATTTGAATAAAATAAAATAAAAAGTAAAATACAGTAAATAAGACAAATTTAGAATACTTTTAAGTATCATTATCAGTCCTGTAGGTAGAATTATAGAATAGTTTGGGTTGGAAGGGACCTTTAATGGTCACCTAGTCCAACCCCCCTGCAAGAAGCAGGGACATCCCCCAGTAGATCAGGTTGCTCAGAGCCTCATCCAACCTGGCCTTGAATGTTTCCAGGGATGTGGCGTCCACCACCTCTCTGGGCAACCTGTCCCAGTGTTCTCCTACCCTCATTGTGAAATGTTTTTTCCTAATATCTTATTTGAATCTGCCTCCTTCTAGTTTGAAACCATTACCCCTTGTCCTATCACAACAGATCCTGCTGAAGAGTTTCTCCCCATCTTTCTTATAAGGCTCCTTTAGGTAATGGAAGACCTCTATAAGGTCTCCCCCCTCAGCCTCCTCTTCTCCAGGCTGAACAGCCCCAACTCTGTCAGCCTGGCCTCACAGGAGAAGTGCTTCAGCCCTCTTATCATCTTCATGGCTCTCCTTTGGACCCTCTCCAACTGGTCCATGTCGTTCTTGTGTTGGGGGCTCCAGAACTGGACGCAGCATTCCAGGGGGGGTCTCACTGTCGTAGTTCAGCCCCGATCGGACCAGACTACGCAGTCTCTCTCTCACTCCCCCCACCTTCTGAGAGAACAGGGAGAGAAAATATAAGGAAAAACGGCTCGAGGTTTGAGATAAGGACAGGGAGAAATCCTTAAAGTTACCGTCACGGGCAAAACAGACTCGACTTGGGCAAAACTATTCATTTATTACTACAAATAGCAGGATAATGAGACAGAGAACAAGATAACCTCCATCCACCCCTCCCTCTTCCCAAGCTTAACATTATCTCTACTACCTTCCCCTCCCGAGCGGCACAGGGGGGAAGAGGGAATGGGGGTTGTGGTCAGTTCATCACATGTTGTTTCACGCCGCTGCTTCATGGTTGGGGGAAGAACTCCTTGCATTCCTCCCCTGCTCCGTTGTGGGGTCCCACTCCTACGCCACAGTCCTTCGTGGAACTGCTCCAGCGTGGGTCATCTCTTCCACGGGTGCAGTCCCTTCAGAACAGCTGTCCCAGCGGGCCCTCCACGGGCCACAGCTGCCTTCAGGCATCCACCTCCCCCGGTACGGGGTCCTTCACGGGCTCCAAGTGGATCTCTGCTCCTCCATGGACCTCCATGGGCTGCAGGGGGACAACCTGCTCCACCATGGTCGTCACCACAGGCTGCAGGGGAATCTTGGCCAGGAGCCGCATTACTCCTCCCCCTCCTTCTGAACTGACCTTGGCATCTGCAGCCGTTCCTCACAACAGGCTGGTAGATGTCTCTCAGATCTTTTTTTACATCTTATTCACTTCTCATCTCCTCTCCACTTCTTGCAGCCAGGCTGGACCGAGTCAGGCCCAGTCGGCTGCCTGGCGAGAGGCCAGAGGGTGAGGCCTGCAAGGCCCATGAGGCCTGCGCCTCCCCCTCTGTGCCTCTGCCCCCGCTCAGCTTCTTCACATCTTCTCTCCTCTCTCTTTTTTTTTTTTCTGTTTTCCCATTCTTAAATACGTTATCGCAGAGGCGTTATCACGAGACATTCTGCTACCAATCGGCTCGGCCTTGGCCAGCAGCAGGTCCGCCCTAGGCCCGGCCGAGTCCACTGAACAAAGGGGAGCGACTTCTAGCAGTTTCCTACAGAAGCTACCACCTTAGGCCCCCCCCTTACTAACAAAACCACGACACTCACCACAGCAGAGTAGAGGGGCAGGATCACCTCCCTCGACCTGCTGGCCACGCTTCTCTTGATGCAGCCCAGGATGCGGCTGGCTTTCTAGGCTGCAAGTGTGCATTGTCGGCTCATGTTGAGCTTCTCATCAAGCAACCCTCCCGAGTCCTTCTCCTCAGGGCTCCTCTCAATCCATTCTCCACCCAGCCATTATTGGCACCTGGGATTGCCCTGAATCATGTGCAGGACCTTCTGTAAGAAGCTGCTAGTAGTTTCCCCTTTGTCTGGTTAACTTGGCCGGGCCTAGGGCAGACCCGTCACTGGCCAGGGCTGAGCCAATTGGTAGCAGAATGTTCCCTGATAATGCCTCTGCGATAACATATTTAAGAAGAGGAAAAATAAAAAAAAAGAAGATGTGAAGAAGCTGAAGTGAGGGGCAGAGAGGGGGAGGCGCAGGCCTTGTGGGCCTTGCGGCCCTCACCCTCTGGCCTCCCTCTGGGTGGCTGTCTGGGTCCGATTCACCCAGCCTGGCTACAAGAAGTGGAGCTGAGATGTTAAGAGAACCTGAGAGGCATCTGCCTGAGCCAATTGTGAAGAATTTCTTGTGAGAGGAATGGCTGCAGACGCCAAGGTCAGTGAAGAAAGAGGGGGAGGAGTAATGCTGCTCCTGGCAGAGATTCCCCTGCAGCCTGTGGTGAAGACCATGGTGAAGCAGGCTGTCCCCCTGCAGCCCATGGAGGTCCACAGAGGAGCAGAGATCCACCTGCAGCCCGTGGAGGACCACACATCAGAGAAGGTGGATGCCTGAAGGAGGCTGTGGCCCATGGAGGGCCTGCACTGAGGCAGCCATTTCAGAGGGACTGCACCCCGTGGAAAAACGACCCACAATGGAGCAGTTCTTAAAAGACTGTAGCCCGCAGGAGGGACTCCATACTGGAGCAGGGGAGGAATGTGAGGAGTTCTTCCCTCGACGAGGAAGGAGTGGCATAAAGTGAAATGTGATGAACTGACCAACATGGCTTCACTAAGGGCAGATCGTGCCTGACCAATTTAGTGGCCTTCTATGATGGGGTTACAGCATCGGTGGACAAGGGATGAGCAACGGACATCATCTACCTGGACTTGTGCAAGGCATTTGACGCTGTCCTGCATGACATTCTTCTCTCTAAACTGGAGAGACATGGGTTTGATGGATGGACCACTTGATGGATAGGGAATTGGCCAGATGGCTGCGCTCAGAGAGTGGTGATCAACGGCTCAATGTCCAGGTGGAGACCGGTGATGAGTACCATTCCTCAGGGGTCCGTGTTGGCTTTGTCTCAGCACAGCGACTCCCTGGAACCCATTTACGACGTGCTTGGTAGGAGTACCCCTCACTGCAAGTGAGTTCACCGACAACGTTGCACAGTGTCCCAAACTTGTAAACCAGTGGGACAGCTGGCTGCGGTGTCTGGGTAAATCACCTGCATTACCCCCACAAGAAGTTCAAATCCTGGGAACATTGGATGCAGACAACTGTACCTATTTCAAATCTACTAGTAATGCTACTAGTATAGCTTTTTCTGATTTGTTACTTGATGTAGATAGTATACGCCATGCTACGCTTCAAAATCACACTGCTATTGACTTTTTACTCCTAACTCATGGACGTGGATGTGAGGACTTGGATGGTTTGTGTCGCATGAACTTAAGTGACCACTCAAAGTCCATTCATGCACAATTGCAAGAGATATGCCAATTGAACCAGCAATTAGTGGAAGCAACTGGATGGAACCTGTTTGCTGGATGGACATGGGGGTGGGGTTGGTTAAAACAGTTATTGTTGTGGACTATTGTTGATACAGCTTTACACCACTTAAGAGTACGGGTTGTGGAATACCACAGTGTCCCAACTACGGACCACGCGGTGGCATGTGTGAGGGATTTCAGTGATGGTCCATGTAGGGCCACTGTGGGAAATTACAAGCTGCACACAGCTGTGAGAACGCGACCTTGGGGAGGGGAGCTGGGAGGGTTGGTATCTCAGAGAGGGGAACTAGGAGGGTTGTTATTGAGCAGTATGTTGTTGCAATCTGGGAACCGCTGTTAGCCAGCAGGGCATGTACTTGGCAGGCCTTGTTGCATGCGCTGGCCACGCGTGCATCAACACCTGGTCAGTACTCTTCCACTGAATCTGCTGAGGGTATAAACAGAGGCGGCTCAGAGCAGAGGGAGAGAGAAAGGACCCAGAGCACACTCTACGAACAACAGGGGACGCCCTGAAGGTGCTGCGCCTACCTCCCTTCTCTGCTCTGACCCTGCTGATCATCATCCTCCTGCTCGGCAATGTCTCTGGCTTAGTTGGGTTGGTAAGACTCTCATAAAGGGAAAACAATATGCTGGTAACTGCTCATGCTAAGAACTGTAACTGCTTGTGCTGGTAACTGCTTATGCAAGGCTATAATAGAGCAATAAATACTGTTGTGCTTTTAAATATCATATGTTGGGTGAACTTTGTGCATAGGAATCCTACGAACCGGTTACAGGCTCTCAGGGGCCAAGGTGAGGCAAAAGAGTGCATCTTTTAAATCCAATACTGTGAACTATTCATACGTTTCTTTCAGGCTAGTTAATAAGGTATATGGGTTTGCTACTACTGGATATAGATCTTATACAATTCTGTTTACTGCCCTTGATAGAGTTGGCTCCTAGTTAATGCAATCCTGGTGTGAAAACGTAAACTAACCTTGAGAGGAAGAACAGCAGAGTCGTAAAATCTAACACAACAAAGTACTTTCTGCAGACAGTAGCTGAAACCAAGATAAGGGGGGGCTTAAGGAATTTACAAGCAGAGCAATGAGCCAAGGCAAGACCCTATATGGAAAAGAGACCCAGAGTTCAACTAGCAAACACAGTGAGGAGTATTTAGTTCATCTCTCATCCACCAGAGGCCTCGCAAAGACCACCAGAAAGAACCTCTGTGCATGCGAAGACGAACATTTGCATATATTAATGAGTTCCAGGAAATCTTATGTTTATGTAACTTAGTTCTCAGAAATCTCTTGAATAGGTATGATTTTGCAACATATATTCTCTGTGATACTGTCTGTTCGTTGGAGCACTCGTGGTGGAGCGATCCCCAGTGCTGCTAATAAAAAGAACCTGCTTAACAGTCATATTGGATTCTGGCTGTTGAGTGAACTTGCTTGTTTCAGTTGGCGACCCAGATGGGACCCTTTCTGCTCAGCTGCAGGACCCATTGAGAAAAGGACACCCTCGGGCGCTCCCGGGAATTTTCCTGGAGGGACTCCTCACCTCAATTGGATCATTGCGGGAACAAACAAGGACCATCTGAACAAAGGTATTCCATAAAACATTTTGGGGGCTTGGCTATTTAGAAGCTGCTCATAAATCGTGAGATGAGATCTTTACGTAGAACAGCGTATAATGGGTTGCTAGCACCTCACCGGTATAGAATCACAGAATGGTTAGAGTTGGAAGGGACCTTCAAAGGTCATCTAGTCCAACCCCCCTGCAAGGAGCAGGGACATCCTCAACTAGATCAGGTTGCTCAGAGCCTCATCCAACCTGGCCCTGAATGTTTCCAGGGATGGGGCATCCACCACCTCTCTGGGCAACCTGTTCCAGTGCTCTACAACTCGCATTGTAAAAAATTTTTCCTAATATCCAATCTAAATCTACCTCCCTCTATTTTAAAACCATTACCCCTCGTCCTATTGCAACAGGCCCTACTGAACAGCCTCTCCCCATCTTTCCTGTAGGCCCCCTTGAGGTACTGGAAGACTGCTATCAGGTCTCCCCGGAGCCTCCTCTTCTCCAGGCTGAACAGCCCCAACTCTCTCAGCCTGTCCTCATAGGAAAGGTGCTCCAGCCCTCTTATCATCTTCGTGGCCCTCCTCTGGACCTTCTCCAACTGGTCCATGTCCTTCTTGTGTTGGGGGCTCCAGAAGTGGACACAGTACTCCAGGTGGGGTCTCACCAGGGCAGAGTAGAGGGGCAGAATCACCTCCCTCGACCTGCTGGCCATGCTTCTCTTGATGCAGCCCAGGATGTGGTTGGTCTTCTGGGCTGCAAGGGCGCATTGCCTGCTCATGTTGAGCTTCTCGTCCACCAGCACTCCTAAGTCCTTCTCCTCAGGGCTGCTCTCCATCCATTCCCCACCCAGCCTGTATTTGTGCCTGGGATTGCCTTGACCCAGGTGCAGGACCTTGCACTTGGCCTGGTTGAACTTCATGAGGTTGGCACTGGCCCACCTCTCCAGCCTGTCAAGGTCCCTCTGGATGGCATCCCTCCCTTCCAGCGTGTCGACGGCACCACACAACTTGGTGTCATCGGCGAACTTGCTGAGGGTGTGTTGGATACCTGGAGTATCAGGGGCACTTAGTGAACAATCCAGACCGAATGGAATTGTTATGTTTGTGAACAGCAGGCCTCAAGGACATCACTGAAGCCGCCTGTGAGAAAATAATGAAGCTTCTTGTGAGAAAGTAAAAGAAGCAACCTTGAGAAGAAGGAAAACAGCTGGCATATGTGACGGGGGGCTTAACGTGAAGCAGCATGCAGGTGGAGAGAACCATGCACGTGAACAAAGAGACTTAACGAATCATATTTTAGCTAAGAGCGTGTGCATGATATAGTTAGCCAATTAGTAGAGAGCTTGCGCGTGATACGGAATTAGAAGGGCTATATTAACCAGGATGTATCAACAATAAATCGGCATTTGCTTGATCATATTGGTCGTCAGCAGTTTCCGTGACTTCCGCGTCAGCAAGGGTGCACTCTACCCCACTGTCCATGTCACTGACAAAGATGTTGAACAGGGCCGGGCCCAGCACGGACCCCTGAGGGACACCACTCGTGACCGGTCTCCACATGGACATTGAGCCGTTGACCACCACTCTCTGAGTGCAGCCATCCAGCCAACTCCTTATCCACCGAGTGGTCCGTCCATCAAACCCATGTCTCTCTAGTTTAGAGAGAAGGATATCGTGCGGGACAGTGTCAAAAGCTTTGCACAAGTCCAGGTAGATGATATCTGTTGCTCGTCCCTTGTCTACGAATGCTGTCACCCCGTCATAGAAGGCCACCAAATTGGTCAGGCACAATCTGCCCTTGGTGAAGCCATGTTGGCTGTCACCAACCACCTCCTTGCTCTCCATGTGCCTTAGCATGGTTTCCAGGAGAATCTGCTCCATGACCTTGCCAGGCACAGAGGTGAGGCTGACTGGACTATAGTTGCCCGGGTCCTCCTTGTTCCCCTTTTTAAAAATGGGAGTTATGTTACCCCACTTCCAGTCATCGGGGACCTCACCAGACTGCCACAATTTCTCAAAGATGATGGCCAGTGGCTTGGCAACTTCATCTGCCAGTTCCCTGAGGACCCGCAGATGGATCTCATCAGGTCCCATGGACTTGTGCACCTTCAAGTTCCTCAGATGATCCCGAACCTGCTCTTCCAGTACAATGGGCAGTTCTTCATCCTCACAGTCCCTGATTGTGCCTTCTACAGCTTGGGTGGTGGGACAAGAGCCCTTATCGGTGAAGACTGAGGAACAAAAGTCACTGAGCACCTCAGCCTTCTCCATGTCCTGGGTCACCAGGACACCGGTTTCCTTCCAGAGGGGGCCTACGTTCTCCTTGGACTTTCTTTTGTCCCCTACATACCTATAGAAGCTTTTCTTGTTGCATTTTATATCCCTGGCCAGATTCAGTTCTGTCAGGGCTTTAGCCTGCCTCACCTGATCCCTGGCCACTCACACAGCCTCTTTGTAGTCCTCCCAGGCTACCTGTCTCCGCTTCCACCCTCTATAGGCTTTCCTCTTCACTTTCAGTTGGTCCAGGAGCTCCATGCTCATCCACGTGGGCCTCCTGGCCTTTTTGCCTGACTTGTTCTTCATCGGGATGCACCTCTGTTGAGCTTGAAGGAGGTGCTCCTTGAATGTGGACCAACTTTCCTGGGCCCTACTTCCCTCCAGCCTGAGAACAAAGGCTGCAGCTCCGGCCGGAAGGTCTGCACCGGCACCCCCTGCGGCGGTCGATGCCTCCGTGCAGACGGAGCAGCCGAGGGGGGAGGCTGCGGTGCAGACCTCGGGCTGCAGGCAGTGCCTGGACCCTACTCTCGGGGCAGAGGCAGGCGGCAGCCCTGACTGCAGAAGGTGTGCCCAGGTGGAGCAGCTCCTGCGGCAGGTGGCTGAGCTGCAGGAGGCAGTCAGGAGGCTGTGTGACATCAGGGAGGCGAAGAGGGAGCTGGATGCCTGGTTCCAGGCGCAGTCTGCACCGGAACCGCAGCACCCAGTCAACCAATCAAACCCCCCCCCCACCTACACACAACATAAGCAATCAGGCAGAAGATGCCAACCAATGGAAAACTGCAAGGATAAAACGCAACAGGAGGAAGAAGAAGCTTCCCCAGAAACCCGAGGTGCCCCTGCAGAACCGCTTTGCTGCTCTGCAGACCGAAGAAGTAAGACCCAGCACCTCGGGGGAGGCACTGGAGCCGTGCGAGGTAGCCCGACCGGCTCGCGTGATTACCAGTGCTTCCAAGAAAAAGAGGCGAGTGGTAGTAGTGGGTGACTCCCTCCTGAGGGGGACGGAGGCACCCATCTGCTGACCTGATCCACTCTCTCGGGAGGTGTGCTGTCTCCCGGGGGCTCGTGTCAGAGATGTTACCAAGAGAATACCTGGCCTCATACGGCCTACAGACTATTATCCGTTACTGGTCTTTCATGTGGGGGCCAGCGACACAGATAGCAGCAGCATAAGAAACATCAAAAGGGATTTCAGAGCCCTGGGTTCTACAGTCAAAGACTCTGGGGCTCAAGTGGTATTCTCCTCTATCCTCCCGGTCGAAGGGCAGGGGCCTGAAAGGGCCAGGCGTATCTGGCAAGTCAACTCGTGGCTCAGGGAGTGGTGTTACAGCCAGGGCTTTGGGTATCTTGACCATGGGGCGTGCTTTGAGAAGCCCGGGCTGCTAGGGGCGGATGGCGTACACCTAAACGAGAATGGGAAGAGTGTGCTTGGACGTAGGCTTGCCAGACTTGTCCGGAGGGCTTTAAACTAGTGTTGCTGGGGGAGGGGGATCACAGTTCAGCCCACGACTATCGGCATGGCGCCAGTGCCAGCACCAAGCGCCCAGAAGTCAGGGAAGGATCGCAGGTAGGTGCAAATAAACCTAATCTGCGATACAAAAGAACACCTGTCACTCCAGCCAGCAAGTCAGTTTTATCGGGGGCCCTGCTGAAGTGTTTCTATGCCAACGCACGCAGCATGGGAAATAAACAGGAAGAACTGGAGATGCGTGCACGCGAGCAGGGCTACGACCTTGTTGGCATCACGGAGACGTGGTGGGACGACTCTTACAACTGGAGCGTCAACATGGAGGGGTACAGGCTTTTTAGAAAAGACAGGCAGGGAAGATGAGGAGGGGGTGTCGCTCTCTATGTCAGCAACCGGCTGGAGTGCGTGGAGCTCTGCCTGGGGATGGGGGAGGAGCTGACAGAGAGCTTATGGGTTAAGATCAGAGGACAGGGACGGACGGGGGATGTTACGGTGGGGGTCTGTTACAGGCCGCCTGGCCAGGAAGACAGAGCGGACGAGGCGCTCTATAGCCAGATAGGAGCAGCCTCACAGCGGTCACGAGCCCTGGTCCTCATGGGGGACTTGAACCACCCTGACATCTGTTGGAGAGACAACACGGCAGGGCACACGCAATCCAGGAGGTTCCTGGAATGCGTGGATGATAACTTCCTCCTGCAGGCGATAGAGGAGCCGACAAGGAGGGGTGCCATGCTGGACCTTGTGCTCACCAACAGGGAGGGGCTGGTGGGGGATGTGAAACTGATGGACAGCCTTGGCTGCAGTGACCATGACGCAGTGGAGTTCAAGATCCACGGGGCGGCAAGGAAACTGCACAGTAAGCTCTCTGCCCTAGATTTCAGGAAGGCGGACATCGGCCTCTTCAGGAACCTCATGGGCAAAGTGCCATGGGAGGCGGCCCTGGAGGGAAGAGGGGCCCAGGAAAGTTGGTCCATACTTAAGGAGCACCTCCTCCAAGCTCAGCAGAGGTGCATCCCGATGAAGAACAAGTCGGGCAAAAAGGCCAGGAGGCCTGCGTGGATGAGCAAGGAGCTCCTGGACCAACTGAAAGTGAAGAGGAAAGCTGTTCTGGTTTTGTTAGTGAGGGGGGGCCTAAGGTGGTAGCTTCTGTAGGAAACTGCTAGAAGTCGCTCCCCTTTGTTCAGTGGACTCGGCCGGGCCTAGGGCGGACCTGCTGCTGGCCAAGGCCGAGCCAATTGGTAGCAGAATGTCCCGTGATAACGCCTCTGCGATAACGTATTTAAGTAGGGGAAAACAGGAAAAAGAGGAGGAGAAGATGTGAAGCAGCTGAGCGGGGGGCAGAGAGGGGGAGGCGCGAGCCTCATGGGCCTTGCAGGCCTCACCCTCTGGCCTCCCGCCAGGCAGCCGACTGGGCCCAACTCGGCCCGGCCTGGCTGCAAGAAGTGGAGAGGAGATGAGAAGTGAATAAGATGTAAAAAGGATCCTGAGAGGCGTCTGCCAGCCTGTTGTGAGGAACGGCTGCAGACGCCAAGGTCAGTGAAGAAGGAGGGGGAGGAGTAATGCGGCTCCTGGCCAAGATTCCCCTGCAGCCTGTGGTGAAGACCATGGTGGAGCGGGTTGTCCCCCTGCAGCCCATGGAGGTCCACGGAGGGGCAGAGATCCACCTGCAGCCCGTGGAGGACCCCACGCCGGAGCAGGTGGAGGCCTGAAGGAGGCTGTGGCCCGTGGAGGGCCCGCTGGGGCAGCTGTTCTAGAGGGACTGCACCCCGTGGAAGAGATGACCCACGCCGGAGCAGTTTCACGAAGGACTGTGGCCCGTGGGAGGGACCCCACGCTGGAGCAGAGGAGGAATGCGAGGAGTTCTTCCCCCGACGATGATACAGCGGCGTAAAACAACGCGTGATGAACTGACCGCGACCCCCATTCCCTTTTCCCCCCCCGTGCCGCTCGGGAGGGGAAGGTAGTAGAGATAATGTTAAGCCTGGGAAGAGGGAGGGGTGGGGGGAGGTTATCTTGTTCCCTGTCTCATTCTCCTGCTAATTTTAGAAATAAATGAATAGTTTTCCCCAAGTCGAGTCTGTTTTGCCCGTGATGGTAACTTTAAGGATTTCTCTCTGTCCTTATCTCAAACCTTGAGCCGTTTTCCTTATATCATCTCCCCCTATTCTCTCGGAGGGTGGGGGGAGCGAGAGAGAGACTGCGTAGTCTGGTCCCGATCGGGGCTGAACTACGACAAAAGCCTATAGAGGGTGGAAGCTGGGACAGGTAGCCTGGGAGGACTACCGAGTGACTGTGCGAGCGGCCAGGGATAGGGTGAGGAAGGCTAAAGCCCTGATGGAATCGAATCTGGCCAGGGATATAAAAAGTAACAAGAAAAGCTTTTACAGGTATGTAGGGGACAAAACAAAATCCAAGGAGAATGTAGGCCCCCTCCGGAAGGTAACGGGTGTCGTGGTTACCCGGGATGTGGAGAAGGCTGAGGTACTCAATGACTTTTTTGCCTCAGTCTTCACTGATAAGAACTCTTGTCTCCCCACCCAAGCTGTGGAAGGCACAGGCAGGGACTGCAAGGATGAAGAACCCGCCACAGTGCTCGAAGAGCAGGTTCGAGATCATTTAAGGAACTTGAAGGTGCACAAGTCCATGGGGCCCGATGAGATCCATCCGCGGGTCCTGAGGGAACTGGCGGATGAAGTTGCCAAGCCACTGGCTATCGTATTTGAGAAGTCGTGGCGGTCTGGTGAGGTCCCCGATGACTGGAAGAGAGGAAACATAACCCCCATTTTTAAAAAGGGGAGTAAGGAAGACCCGGGCAACTACAGGCCGGTCAGCCTCACCTCTGTGCCTGGCAAGGTCATGGAGCAGATTCTCCTGGAAACCATGCTAAGGCACATGGAGAGCAAGGAGGTGGTTCGTGACAGCCAACATGGCTTCACCAAGGGCAGATCGTGCCTGACCAATTTGGTGGCCTTTTATGACGGGGTAACAGCATCGGTGGACAAGGGACGGGCAACGGATATCATCTACCTGGACTTGTGCAAGGCATTTGACACTGTCCCGCACGACATCCTTCTCTCTAAACTAGAGAGGCATGGGTTCGATGGATGGACCACTCGGTGGGTAAGGAGTTGGCTGGATGGCCGCACTCAGAGAGTGGTGGTCAACGGCTCAATGTCCAAGTGGAGATCGGTCACCAGTGGCGTCCCTCAGGGGTCCGTGTTGGGCCCGGCCCTGTTCAACATCTTTGTCGGCGACATGGGCAGTGGGATAGAGTGCACCCTCAGCAAGTTCACCGATGACACCAAGCTGTGTGGTGCCGTCGACTCGCTAGAAGGGAGGGATGCCATCCAGAGGGACCTGGACAGGCTAGAGAGGTGGGCCCGTGCCAACCTCATGAAGTTCAACCAGGCCAAGTGCAAGGTCCTGCATCTGGGTCAAGGCAATCCCAAGCACAAATACAGGCTGGGCGGGGATTGGATTGAGAGCAGCCCTGAGGAGAAAGACCTGGGAGTGTTGGTAGACGAGAGGTTCAACATGAGTGGGCAATGCGCCCTTGCGGCCCAGAAGGCCAACCGCATCCTGGGCTGCATCAAGAGGAGCGTGGCCAGCAGGTCGAGGGAGGTGATTCTGCCCCTCTACTCTGCCCTGGTGAGACCCCACCTGGAGTACTGTGTCCACTTCTGGAGTCCCCAACACAAGAAGGACATGGACCAGTTGGAAAGGGTCCAGAGGAGGGCCACAAAGATGATCAGAGGGCTGGAGCACCTCTCCTATGAGGACAGGCTGAGAGAGTTGGGGCTGTTCAGCCTGGAGAAGAGGAGGCTCCGGGGAGACCTGATAGCGGTCTTCCAATACCTCAAGGGGGCATACAGGAAAGATGGGGAGAAGCTGTTCAGTAGGGCCTGTTGTGATAGAACAAGGGGTAATGGGTTTAAATTAGAAGGAGGTAGGTTTAGATTAGATATTAGAAAAAAATTTTTTACAATGAGAGTTGTAGAGCACTGGAACAGGTTGCCCAGAGAGGTGGTGGATGCCCCATCCCTGGAATTGTTCAAGGCCAGGCTGGATGAGGCTCTGAGCAACCTGATCTAGTCAGGGATGTCCCTGCTTCTTGCAGGGGGGTTGGACTAGATGACCGTTGAAGGTCCCTTCCAACTCTAACTATTATATGATTCTATGATTCTATGATTCCAGGGCTGCCTCCCATGGCACTTGGCCCATCAGGTCCCTGAAGAGGCTGAAGTCTGCCCTCCTGAAGTCCAGGGCAGAGAGCTTGCCATGTAGTTTCCTCGCTGCCCCGTGGATCTTGAACTCCACCATGCCGTGGTTGCTGCAGCCAAGGCTGTCCTTCAGTTTTGCCGGCTCTCTTGCCAGCAAACCTACCCCGCACGCACCAAAGCCCCTCTCGGGGGAAAGCGTGGCATCACACGGATACCATCAAGCCAAGCCTTCTATTTAATGCTGCGCAACACAGGGTTAAAGACCCGTACACCCGCCACGCACGCCACTGCACGTGCCCCCTGCACTCATGGACTTATCAGCGCCTAGCGCGCGAATCACCGCGGACCGCCCCTCCTACATACATGCAGCCCTGCTAACGTTACCCCACAATTCCCCCCCTCTATGCTAAATCATCCTGGTCTAGTGGCTGGTACCCTGGGGCAGATGCTGCCATAACATCTTTGATCATGGATAGTCGCCTAGTGACCCCTTAATCATAGCATGCAAGAAACGTAACAATAACACAAACAAACAAAGCAACCGCTAGGATGGTCAAACCTATAAACACAATATTTCTTAGCCATCTAGGTAAACTGAAGAGGTCTGAAAACTACCCCCAGTCCTTTAGGGCTTTGATATTGAATACTGACTGGGCAGCATGCACACGCGTCTTCTCCAAGGCCGAGGAGGCGTTCTTGCTGAAGTCCAAACAGCAGTAACCCTGGAGACCTAGGACTCCCTCTAGGTCGCTGCAACCGATGCCAGGCCTTGCAAGGGCATAATCTAACGCCAACTTCATTTGTGTCAGTCCTTCGTCGTGTGCTGCTAAAGCAGTCGCCAGTTCAGATATGGCGAGGGCTGTGCGGTTGGCATTCCCAAGAGCCCAACAGGCCACGCGCTATGCAAACCTGAGTAGAGTCGGCACAGTTCGTGAACCGCTCCCAGAAATTAGTCGTTATCACTGGCATTGGAAGACTCACAATCAGGATCAATCCCACTAGGGTGAGCTCGAGAGCACCGCGCTGCTCGGTCACCCTGCCGATCCTCCAGCCACGGCTGTACCAACCGGGCCAGGATCCATCAGGTCCCCGCACCTGTGGAGATACAAGCATACACTCGTCCCCATGTTAGCAGATTAGCAGGACCTTCCCAATGTGGGTTTTCTGGCAGGCAGTACCGGACCTTTCAAAGTGCCTTGCCCCCAAACAGCGGCTGATGCAAGGAAAATGGTTTTGGATAGGGGAAACGGATTGGGGGTCAGCAGAGGACATATGATTCAGTACCACAAGTGCTTTATCGACTAGAACCTCTGACGAACCCCTCTCTCCCCCCTCTCTTAAGCACGTTAGCTGTGCGCCCTGATGTAGTATTCTCTGTATCATTTTGTAGGCAGGTGACCAAGCAAGAAATATTAATGATTATACCTAGTATGATGCCTATATAACAATTCCGATTTTAGCCAAGGATAGCAAACACCCAGTTATGCCACACACAAGCTTAGCCAATAAAGTTACTCATCACACGTTATACATATTCATGACTGCTAAGCAAAACTAAGTTTCACTACCTTCTAGTAATTTTCTACTATAACATTTTTCTACTATTACAAACATAACAACTCCAGTGACTTTCTTATCTACAAGACCAGTGACTAGTTTTTTGCAAGCCTCTGTTGAAACAAGCCATAAATTCTGCTAACAATGTTTTGTATCTTAAAGCTTCCCTTCTCATTCCATGGCTTTCTTCCAGCAAGCATGATTGTATCCCTCTCCCAAGGTCAGTTTGCTTTCACTGACACCGTACTGGCTCAAGAAATACCCACATCTCTCTCTCCTTTGTTTATGAGAAGAGGCTTGTTTCAACGCTTTATCTATTAAAGTCTGCACATATTTCAACACACACACGGAATACAAATGAAAATACATATATAAAAAGAATGAATAAGCATTTTACAGCTATTTGTAATAAGCTTTTTATCAATCCACCAAAAAGATTTCTGAATATATCAAAATCATCACTTTGTTGCAATTTTTGTACTCCTTTTTGCAAGTTTTGAATACTTTTGTGAATAGATTCCGAATAATCAGGCAGATTCATGCAGCAAAGCCCATCAAAATCCTGACAACCATGATTTTGTGCTAATAATAAAAAAAATCTATTACTGATCTATTCTGTTACCAACCCGACTACGCCAAAACACCGCCGAGCAAGAGGATGTTTATCAGCAGGGTCAGAGCAGAGAAAGGAGGCAGGCACAGCACTTTCAGGGCGTCCCCTGTTGTAAATAAAGTGTGCCCTGGGTCCATCCTCTCTCCCCGGCTCCAAGCCACCTCTGTTTATACCCTCAGCAGATTCAGTGAAAGAGTACTGACCAGACATTGCTGCACATGTGGCCAGCACATGCAACAAATGTGCTCTGCAGGCTAACAGCAATTTTGTTCTGTAAAGTAGCGTAGTGTATAGAATCTACATCAGTTAACAGCATTGATAGTACCAATGCAGTTATATGCATTTTCTTAGCAAGCCAACAGCCCAATTTATTTAGCGTAGCTAACGCCTGGGCACTTGCCACAACAGGTGCAAAGATTGAAGCAGCAATAATTTTACTTGATTTCCAAAACTCTATATTATCTTGGCAATCAGATTCAAAGCTATGTGTACTTCGTTTAGGTCTTTTATGCTGTCTGGATTTTGATATGTGCTCGCGTGATTACACCATGCTGTATCGTTGCAATGTATAGGTCTTAAAGCATTTACAATCATTACCCCTCTAGTAACATTAGCTCCTGAATAGTTAAAGAAAATAGGCAGAAGTCCATCTTTAGTGATCCCAAAATTTCCATCTTTTGTAATTTAGCACTCAGCACTCGCGGCTGCTGTTGTTTTACACAGAGTTGCCGTCCTACTGCTATCTGATCTGGCAGATTGACCAAGCATGTTCTGAAAGGCTTATTTGAAGATGATACAGACAGACAAATGGCGCCCCACCCTGTGGCACCAGCCATAGTTACCCACACGTTTGTTCTTTCCGTGATTGATGTCCATGGAGCTACCACACAGCTTGTTAACACTCCAACGAATGCAAGGCAGCTTGGGGCGCTGGTTGTACCCACTGTGCAGGGATCCACTTGTTCACTGCTTCTGTAGAGACACAAGCATATCCTTTCCCCCACATCATAAGAGGGAATGGTCCTTCCCAATTACCTGTTTCCAGATTCTTATTTTCACTCCAAGTTTTTTGGTTTTTTTTTTTTGAAACTGGTCATACAACAAAGGATTATTAATTTCCTTTAACATTGTCCATTCAGCGCATTGTATTACATTGACCACAAAGGCAGAATCTGAGACAACATTGAGGGATCCATCTTTCAACTTACACAAAGTTCATACCTCGAAGGAGATGGTAACCCATGTTGCAAAGGTCCCATAGCCTCAATTACTGAATTTACTGCCCTTAAGTCCTGTAAGAGTCGTCATTTACCCTGTTTGTCTGTATTACAAACACAGGTGTATTCTAGGAACTGTCTGTTGGCTTTATATGTCCAAGCTGTAATCGCTCGTCAACTCACTCATTCAAATGGTGCAGCTTTTGTCTTGCTAAAGGCCACTGGTCAACTCAGACGGGAGTATCTGTAACCAGGGCAGTTTTTGGGTAAGCTGCCCCCGCCCCGCCGGATGCGGGGTGGGGGGCGGTGGGGGGGGGCGCCTGGCGGCGGCCGCAGCAAAAAGATCCTTAAAACCACCGTCACAGGCAAAACAGACTCGACCTGGGGAAAACTACTCATCCATTACCAAAACCCAAGTAGGACAATGAGAAAGGGAACAAGACAACCTCTCCCCACCCCCCCCCATGCTGAATCATTCTAGCCTAAAGTTGAAATTTCCAAAACAAAATTTAAAATTTTCTTAAACCATTCATCTATAGTTCTATTAAGTACATAGCCAAAAGTCTTATGCTGTATTCCCGAGTAAACTGATGGGTGTGTTTCCCAAGTAATTAAATTGAAAGCATCATAGAAAAAATAAATGTTTTTCAAATCAAAAGGCACAGTCAATAACAAATATTTAGCAATTTTCTGCTGCATTTCATCTATCTGGAGCTGCTTTGCCGCAGGCACTTGTTCTGCCAACTCCACCTTTGCATTCAGTTGTTCCACCACAACTTTATCTACTCTGTGCAGCTCTTTGAGTTTCATTTCATCAATGGTTTTCATTGCCTTGGTGAGTTCAGGAAGGAGTTTGCTATTTGTATCCTGCAAGCTACTATATCTCGCCTTTTCTTCATGTGCCTTGGCTTGTTCCAGCTTGACCTCTGCCTGCATGCTCTCCACCTGAAGTTCCAGCTTCTTGATTGTGTATATTAGCTGCTGCTTCTCCTCCAGTTCTGATGCAGCAGCTGAGCTTTTTCTTTCCAGTACTTGGCACTTTTCTTGAAGCTGCTTCTGAATCAATTCTGCTTCTTTTACCTTCTCATGGGCTTCCTGAAGCTCTTTAAACAGAGCACAAGCTTCCAAACTCAGAGTTTCTACTTCACTGCCAACAGCCTCTGAACTCTCCTCTGCTTGCTCTTCAGTTTGTGTCCCACTCTTCAGGCAGTTGCTGGTTTTCTTCTCCAGTTTTGACAGTCTCTCTTTGTGATTCTGCAGCTCCTTCTCAAGTTCTTCCCTCTTCTGAGTTTCATTTCTAAGGCAGTAGAGCAGTTGGCTTACAATTAGCTCCTCAGACTGCAGATTCTTTCATTCGTCGGCAGTTTTGCTCCTGCCGTAGATATCAATGTTACTGGTCAATTCACCACTATTCTCTTGATGTTCCTTTGCAGCTCTATTTATTTCTCCTTCCTTCATCCCAGTCTCCACAAAGGAATCCTCTGCTGAGATGGTCAGCTTGACCTGCAGATCTGAAATGATGCCTAGCATATTGGCCTTCTCAGCCTGGAGCCGGTGCACCTGGGATATCAGCTGCCTCATTTCCTTCTCAGGAGCCATGCAGCCCTCCATTTCAGCTCCTTCTCTTTCCTTTAAGTTCTGAAGGTGTTGTTGTAGCTTTTCATTTTCCATGCACTTGTCTAGCAAGCACTGCTTAACTTCCTTAAGCTTTAACACATAAAATCCTCGTTCTTCTTTCTGCTTCTCTCGACAGATGGAAAGTTCCTCGTACCGGTCCTTCATAGCTTGGTTATGCAACTTCATGGCTTCTTTTAACTCATTGCTCTCAGTGATGAGTTCTTTCATCTGCTGTACCATTTCTTCTGGGGTGTAGGTGCTAAGGGCTGAGGCAGCCATGCTGTCCGTTCCGTTTTCCGTTTTTCTCTTGGGATGCTCTCCATTTTCAGCAGGGTGGCTTTTCAGCTTGCTGGACATCTCGGAAGCATATACCTGGATCCGCCGAGTCACCGGGTGAGCCCGCCCACGGCGACTGTGACAGAAACCGGCCTCCGCCTGCCGTTTCTCCCAGCACCGGGCTCGCCTGAGGGGCAGCCACCGCCGAACCTCTCCCCACTCGCCCCCCTCACAGCTCGCCCGCGGCGGCGGCGGCGGTCCCGGCTCAGCTGACTGCCTTCTGGCCAAGCATGGCTGCAGACACTGTTTGGCAAGATGTCCGCCCCGCTCACATCGAAAACATCTCCTGTTCTGGCCACCTGTAAGTTCTATCCCCTGATCGGTCCCTGAAGGACACTGCTGCTTGAAATGTCCTACACCCCCACAACCAAAGCAGGTGGGGCCCGCGGGGGGTGATCGCATAGCGGAAACTGCTGCAATGAGCGGTTTTGTTTGCTGCAACGCTTTTGCCTCCATAACCCGCTTAATCATCTGTGCCACACCTGCATCCCCAGGCAATTGTGCCAAAATTTGTTGAGTTACCTCATTTGCATTCTGTTTAGCTAACTCTTTCGCGACTATAGGTTTCACATTCTCTGGTAAATCAGAATTCTCAATCGCCTTCTGTAGCCTTTCCAAGAAAGAGGTATACGACTCCCCTATGCCCTGCCTCACCTGAGTGTACGGCTGCCTTTTGCCCTCATATTTACCCATTTTTGCGAACGCCACCCGCGCCACCTGCGCGGTGGCGTGGATATCCCTGCCCCGCATATTAGCCTGTGAGGCCGGATCAGCAAAGTTACCTGACCCTAGAATCCTTTCCACACTAATCCCGTGCAAGGGGTGATTTGGATCTAAAGCTTCTAAAACCACCTTGTCCGCTTCCTCCTTTAACGAAGGACACTTTTTGCCTAAATTCCCAGTATTCAGGATCTCTAACTGTCCAGAGTCTCTCCTAAAAGAGATTTTACAAGGAAAAAGGAGGGTCCTTGTCCTTCCAAGTCCTTTAGTGCTCAAGTTCTATAACTACACTAAACCTCAGACTGACAATACAACAAGCTTCTGATATCTACATATGTTTTGATAACTACCATACAGGGCTATTTTTTAAAAAGAATATACACAATCTGACTCTCATAAGTTCATTTTGGATTAATTCCTTTAACTGTGGGTTGCTCTAGTTTCCTTCTTTTGTGGGTTGAGTGAGTTAGCCAACAACACACAGCTATTAAAATCCCTGCATAATGTATTTGCCTGACAATCTGACTACAGAACAGGTTTTGTCTCCTGATACAACACATGAATGCATGTCAGGCTTGGAGGTAAATATTAAAATGTTGCCTAGCAACTAGCATAACTGCCTGACACATGGCTCACAAAGAAGCTGGAGAGAGACTTGAACATGGGGAGGCACTCCGTCCATATAAAAAGACGGTAAACCCCTGCCACAACTTGGGCCAAACAAACTCTGTCAAAAATATTAAAATAATGAGATTTCAACTTGCCCTTCAGGTTGTGGGCTACATAGAGAAAATCATCAGTGCTCTATCAGAAAAAGTCAAGGTTTTGTTGCAGTGTTGGAGATGCCCTGAAGGGCCAAACATACGACAGATGGAAAAGTGAACATCATTATCATTGACACTTGTTTTTCCTGCACCTATGTGTGTTCTGCCCTGACAGAGGTACTGATGTTGGAAGAATCCACACAGGCCCTGATCTTCATTAACAAGGAAGGTGGCTTTTATGCCCTTGGAGAGAGGAGACAGCCAAGGACTTCCAGCAGGGAAGTGCTAGGTGTTGCACAGTTCTTAAGAAAGCAGCTTAGCAAGCTAGGAGAGGAGGCAAAGTCCGTGGCAAAATATCCAGGGACATAAGGAATTCACCAGCAAGAAGCATAGAGATATTCACTACAGAGAAATCAACCAACAGCAAGAGACCCACAGAAATGCCACAGAAAGTGGAGAAAAAGAAAAAGGAGGGAGAGAGAGCAGTTCTCCTCCTAAGAAATGAGACTGGCTGCCACTTCACAAAGCAGCAAGTATTCCTTCCCTACCAAAACAACTGTTGCCTAATCTAGATGAGGAGGAACTATGTTTGTTAAGAGTCTCAAAAGGCTACTCCTAAAATAAACCAGTTGCAGCCAGAGTGTCCCTTCTAAAGGAGACAGAAATAATTCTCTGACAACGTGCTTGTCTGCTTTGGAGGTGCATTCCTTAAGCAGTCTACCAAAGACTACTAAAGGCTCCTCAAGCTACCTGATGCTTATCCCATTCTGCTAATAATACTGCCAGATAACAAGCAACACAAAGCCTGCATAGTCACAGCTGGTATTCTTATCAGACAGCATGACAAACAAACAAATGTAGGAACTGACTGAAAGACCTCTATATGCTGTTAGAGGATGTCTTTCAAGGAAGGACTGCTGAAAAGACATGGGATCTAATTTGAGAAGAAACATCCCTAGAAACTGACTTTTCAAATTAACAGGACAGTCTTTCTGCTACTGTTGAAAGAGAACAGTGACAAAAGTAAAAATCTGGATTAATAAAATTTAATAATAATAACAAAGCAACTGGAAATGGGTTACCTTGCCTTACTGTTGTCACGTTCCGATTTCGGATGAAAGGAAGGCCCCCTTGTGTTCTAGCCGACCTCAGACAAGTCTGGGAGGCTAGGGGCGGCTGGACCAACCTCTCACACACACTGGAGCGTGGTTTTGCTCGTATTCTTGGGAACAGAATTAAGACTCAAAACGGAGTCAAGCACCAGGTAACTTTATTTACCCGAGAAAAAGTTTGCGAATGCAAGAGAAAAGAGAGAAAGAAAGGAAAGAGAGAGAAAAGAAAAGAGTTTCAGTTGCAACAGCTACCACCATGGAGCTGCGGCGTCCCGACAGTCCAGTTCACTCGGTGTGGGAACGTTCCGTCCGATGTTGATTCCATCAATGTTGATTTCCGTCAATGTGTTGTTTCCTTGATGTTTGTTCCCCTGATGTTTGTTCCTCTTTTGAATGTTGGTTGGTTTTGTCCTTTTATTGTTTGTTTCATTGCATATTCATTGTATTCCAAGAGCTGGTTTGCCTAGCCGCACCCCTCACCTGGCGGTGATATGCATGCCCATTACCGTCTTTTTTTCTTCTGGCCTCGGGTTTGGGCTCATGCCGGGGGGTAGGGCTAAATTTCTCAGAATCAGCTCTGCATTCAGGTCCGCAGGACAACAGGAGTTGGCTTGCAAGATAACGGGAATTGGCTTGCAAGATAACAGGAGCTGGCTTGCAAGATAACAGGAAGACTCTAGTAACTGAAGTTCCATTGTTCAGGGGGTGGTTTGATGTTTGAACAATGTTGAGACAAATTTTTGACAGTCTTTTACAACTGTTTATATCTGAGAGATGGAGGAGTAAAAGGGAAAGTGCAATAGGGGAAGAAAACAAAAGAAGTAATAACGATAAACTTAAAAAGAAAATAATTTCAGCCATTCAGGGAATTGAATGCAGAAGTCCTTGGAGCAGGTGAAGAATGCCATAACAGCTCTCAGTTATTGAAAGCTGAAAAGCATTCAAACTACACCACATACAACATAGCAGGCTATAATAAATTAAAAATATTACTTTTGGAAATTAATGGAGGGCAAGTTTCACACTACTGAAGGTCATTGCTTATCTTTAAGGAGCAGTCAGATAACAATACACCAGTCAGGTAACTTCAAAAACAGAAGAGATACTGAAAATATATAACAAGCAATCAATATATAAACACTTAGATGATAACAAGAAAATCACAGGATGGTTGAGATTGGAAGGGACCTCTGGAGGTCATCTGGTCCAACTCCACTGCTTGAGCAGGGCCACCTAGAACAGGTTACTCAGGACCATGTCCAGACAGCTTTCGAATATCTCCAAGGAAGGAGACTCCACAGCCTTCCTCGGAAACCTGCTCCAGCACTCACATACCCTCACAGTAATAAAATGTTTCCTGATGTTCAGATGGAACCTCCTGTGTTTCAGTTTGTGACTATTGCCTCTTGTCCTGCCACTGGGCACCACTGAGAAGAGTTTGGCTCAATCTTCCTTGCACCCTCCCTTCAGATATTTCTAGAAGTTGATGAGATCCCCCTGATCATTCTTCTCTCTAGACTAAACAGTCTCAGCTCGCTCAGCCTTTCCTTGTATAACAGATAATAATTCTGATTCTGTGATTTCAGATGCTCCTCCTGTCCCTTAATCATCTTAGTGGCCCATTGTTGAATTCTCTCCAGTATGTCCATGTCTCTCTTGCACTGAGGAGTCCAGAACTGGACACAGGACTCCACGTGTGGCCTCATCAGTGCTCAGTAGAGGGGAAGGATTATCCCCCTCGACCTTCTGGCAATACTTTGCCAAATGCAGCCCACGATACCATTAGCCTTCCTTGATGCTGCCATGGTTTAACCCTAGTCAGCAATCTAGTATCACGCAGCCGCTTGCTCCCCCTGCCCAGGGGGATGGAGGAGAGAATCGGGAAGAAAAGAAAACTCCTGGGTTGAGAGAAAGACAGTTTACTAGGATAGCAAAGGAAGATATAACAACACATATACATTAATAATAATAATAATAATAATAGGGATAATAAAATATACAAAATGAACTATGCACAATTTCTCACCACCCAATGTCCCAATGACCGATACAGCCCGTCCTGAACAGCAATCACAGAATGAAATTGAAAGTGACCCCGGAAGAAAACTGAGCAGCAAGAGCAAGAGCGAGAGAGCTGCCCACTGGTTGACTCCCATTTATATACTGAGCATGACGTTTACAGCATGGAATATTTTCTTTGGACAGTTTGGGTCAACTGTACTGGCTATACCACTCCTCACTTCTTGCATCTGCACAACCTGGGAAGCTCAGAAAAGTCCTTGGTCTCTTAGCAACAACTGATAACATCAGTGTGTTTATCAATATTCTTCACATACCCAATTTCATACTAAATCCAAACCACAGCAGCATCTGGGAAGAAAATTAGCTCCATCCCAGTTGAAATTAGGACAGATACAAGGGCACATTGCTGGCTCATGTTCAACCTGATGCCCACCGGGACCCCAGTTCATTTTCTGAAAAGCTGAATGACAGATTTGTCAAGAATAAGGCCCTTTTTTAGTTGAATCTGTAGCGGTAGGACAAGGGGTAATGGTTTTAAACTAAAAGAGGGTAGATTCAGACTAGACATAAGGAAGATATTTTTTACAATGAGGGTAGTGAAACACTGGAACAGGTTGCCCAGAGAGATGGTAGATGCCCCATCCCTGGAAAAATTCAAGGCCAGGTTGGATGAGGCTCTGAGCAACCTGATCTAGTTGGAGATGTCCCTGCTCCTTGCAGGGGGGGTGGTCTACGACCTTTAAAGGTCCCTTCCAACCCAAACTATTCTATGATTCTATGAATAAAGCATGTAAAGGCAATTTAACATTGATTTTTTTTTTAAACTTAGCAACAAGCCTGATGGATAAGAAAGAATCTTGAGAGGAAACATCTTGATGTTACTGCAACATTTTACAGTACTTGAGGTGACATTTTCAGAAGTAAAATAGGGAAATAAGGTCTAGGTGACACTGGGTTACAAACTTGCATTTAACTTGCTTTCAAAGTGGAAGAATATTTCAAGGGTGTTCCTGAAGGAATGGGCTTAGGTTAGGGCAAAGCCTGGGCTTAGGTTGAAAGAGATCAAATGCAACAACAAAGAAAACGCCAAAACAAACAACAGAAGATAGACAGGCAGCAATAAAAAGAAAAATACTTAAGGTTACAATACTACAGGTTGAGATATCATTGCAAAATACAAACAAAAATGAATCCAAGGTAAGATTTGCTACCTTAAGTGATAAACATAAAATATGGGAATAAATTTCCTCTTGAGCAATATACAATTTTTCAAATAAATTCACACCCAAGAATCAATATTATGATTTGTTGCATGAACACAATTACATCCATTTTCCATTACGCTAAGTGGAGTTCCGAGACAAAATTTGAGCCAAAATCTACATGTGTATACAGAAATATACACACATACACATAAAGTTATACAGTAGCAGAGGTATGCAGATTTAAGACTGACAAAACATACCACCAAGCCTGACTATTTACAGATACTGTAATAATACAGTTTAGACAACAGCTGGATTAAAAAAATGACATAATTAAGTGTTCCTATGTTTTTTTCCATCCTAAATAATCCTGGAAATATCCTGTTACCTTTGTAACTACTGTCCTTATACATGAATAATTCAGTCATTAATTCATTAAGAAAAACAGTGACTTTTTAATGTGGGGTAACGTTAGCAGGGCTGCATGTATGCAGGAGGGGCAGTCCGCGGTGATTCGTGCGCTAGGCGCGGATAGGTCCATGGGCGCAGGGGGCAGGTGCGTCCACGTACGTGGTGGGCACGGATAAGTCCATGGGTGCAGGGGAAGGTGCGTAGCGGGCACGGATAGATCCATGGGCGCAGGGGGCGGGTGCGTTCGCGTGTGTAGCGGGTGTACGGGTATTTAAACCTGTGTTGCGCAGCATTACATTGAAGGCTTGGCTTGACGGTATCCGTGTGATGCCCTGCTTTCCCCGGGGCGGGGCTCCGGTGCGTCCTGGGTTGGTTTGCTGGCAAGAGAGCCGGCAAGTGGTGACCCGGACGTGTGGCAGGCCCGGACGGTTTTGAGCTGGGGCCGCGCGGCGGTCGTGCCTGCCTGCTGTTAGGATGGCATCCATCCCTGATACAGTGAAGGTATTAAAGGCGTTGGGTAAAGATCTGAATTGTCCGGTGCATAGGGCACCGTTGACGGAGTTCATCCAATGGATGCAGAAAAGGGGCTTGATTAACAAGCCGGGAGAGGTGATGGACGTGGCGCGGTTACAGGCGGCGGGAAAAGAGTTACTGGAAGAAGGGGGGGTCGGAACGAGGGGTGTGGCGACGCGGCTGGAGACGTTAGGTTCGGTGAAAAGACTGCTGGCTAAGGCTTGTGAGGCGCGCGAAGTGTGGGTTGCGGCTTTAACTGCAATCAAAGGAAAAGGGCGGCCCTCGGAAGGGGAGGGGGACGAACGGGGTCGAGACGGCGCGGAGGGGGCGGGGGGTGGCGCTCCCGTGGTCTGCCCGGTTCGGCCGAGAGCCTCTGACAGTGATAAGGGGGCGATGGAGTTTGGGTGTGCTCCCCCGTGTGTTGCGCCTTGCTTGCCGGGGGGGCCTGGGCCGAGGGGGCGACCCCCCGGATGCGAGGACGCGGAGGTGCCCTCTGTCTCTCCTTCTGCCCCATCGGCTCCACCGCTTGTAAATTCGCGGAGGGGCGATAGTGAGGCGGGAGCCAGTTTCGAGGTGGCGCCCGAGGAGTCGCGGGACGCGGAGCGGGGTCCTAGCGCTTTCCCGGTGGGGAAAAGAGCCGCGGACCCCGAGACCAAGGATAAAGCGGCGGGTGATAGAGCCGCGGTCCTCCAGACCAGAACGACGAGAAGCACTGCTTCAAAGGAACATAAATCAGTTTTAACGAGTCTAACAAAAGTGTTAGAAGAACAGGACTGTGCTATTAATAACACTGACCTGAAGAGCTTGTTGACTTGGGTGTCCTCTCACGTATCAAACGCAAACCTCTGTAATATATATATGGTGGGCTCCTGGAACACCATAGGTATTAGACTGTGGGACTGTGCAACGCGGGGTGACCCTGCTGTTCAAAAGTTATTACCGGTGTGGCATGTAATGTTTGAAGCCTGAAACAATCACACGCAGAAAGGAGATGCAACAGCACCTGTTGCCCCGTCTGCTGCTTTGTCCATGGAAACAAAGACTAACGGCGAGCCGGAAAATCCCTTTGATCCAGGTCCCATAGATCTGGAAAAGGAGCCTTCAGTCTTTGGAGCTTCCTTGTTATAGAGGTGGCATGTTTGTGTGTGTGTGTGTGCATATAAGCATGAAGTAGATGGTATGAAATAAGGGGTGAACACTGTCTTGGTTTCAGCAGGGATGGAGTTAATTTTCCTCTCAGTAGCTTTGGGTTTTGTATGTGAAGAATGTTGATAGAAACACTCTGATGATAAAGAGTTGTTGTGAATGAGACCAAGAACACTGTCTGGCTTTCCAAGTCTCGTTAACGTGCAGATGCAGGAAGCTGGGTAAAAAAAAAAAAACAAACAAAAAAAACCCAAACAGACAGAGTATCGTTCATTTGGACATCGAGTGGTGAGAAATTGTACACTGTTCATTTTGTATATATTAATGTTCTTCTACTTTGTTGTTGTTGTAGGTTTCCTCTTAGTAAACTGAAGCATAAGGTAACGTGTGATTGGCCGACCGTGGCCCCCATTCTCTCTTCCCGCCCCTCCCCCCCTCCCCCCCCTCCCAGTCCCGCTCAGGGGGCGGGGGACGGAGGTGGAGATGGTGTTAAGCCCGGGAAGAGGGAGGGGCGGGGAAGGAGGTTGTCTTGTTCCCTTTCTCATTATCCTGCTTTGGTTTTAGTAATAAATTAATAATTTTGCCCAGGTCGAGTCTGTTTTGCCTGTGACGGTGGCTTTAAGGATCTTTTTTCGCGGCCGCTGCCAGGCGCGCCCCCCACCCCCGCCCTCCCCATCCGGCGGGGCGGGGGCAGCTTACCCAAAACCTGCCATGGTTACAGATACTCCCGTCTGAGTTGACCAGTGACCTTTAGCAAGACAAAAGCTGCACCCTTTGAATGAGTGAGTTGACGAGTGATTACAGCTTGGACATACAAAGCCAACAGACAGTTCCTGGAATACACCTGTGTTTGTAATACAGACAAATCGGATGCTCCACGAGTCGCATTTTCTGTGCCTTCAATCAATATGGGAGAATCCAATTAGTGATATCACTGAACGGTACTTCCACAGGGTATGAAAAATAGTCCAACCATCTGCCAATGGTACGTCGCACAGGGCATAGCACCAGTAAGGTGCTTGCATAGGAATAGCCTTGTTTATCATTATAGGGATGATTTCTTAATTGCAGCACCCGATGAGTCTCTGGTGGACAGAGTTCTTAATGATATCACCAGTGCATTATCCGGATTTAAATTGGTTATTGCTCAAGAAAAAATTCAAAAGGTGTGTCCCTGGCAGTATCTCGGCTGACAAATTATGGAAAGAACAATTATGCCACAAAAGTTAAAAATCCCTCAAAGAGTGTTTACCTTAAACGATTTGCAGAAATTGCTGGGGGCTATCAACTGGGTATGCCTGGTATTAGACCTCTACAGAATTGCTTTCTCCACTATTCCTAATACTTAAGGGAGACTCAGATTTAACCTCTTCTAGGAGACTGACTCCAGAAGCACAAATGGCATTACAAACAGTTTTGCTGCAGGTCTCCATTCATTTGCCTAAGCAACCAATGCTGCAATTTTTAAGAGAATTAATGTTGTATCCAGCAACTCATTTAAGTTGCACTCCCATAAAAAAATGCCTTGACAATATTTACAGATGGGTCAGGAAAAACACACAAATCTGTAATTGTGTGGAAGAAAAATGATAAGTGGCATCATGACGTACAATTGGTGGAAGGTTCAACCCAAATTGTAGAACTTGCAGTGGTGGTACGAGCTTTGTATAAGTGGAAAGATTAATCCCTCAGTATTGTCTCTGAGTCTGCCTATGTGGTCAATGTAATACAATGCGCTGAATGGACAATGTTAAAGGAAATTAATAATCCTTTGTTATATGATCAGTTTGAAAAAAAAAGGGAAATGAGAGGAAACTCTACAAACAAAAAATTAGCGAAAGCAATGTATCTGCTTAATTTTCTAAATCAATGGAGTGACAATTCTTCCTAAATAGAGAAACATTTTGGATCAACTACTGTACATGATGCCATCTGAGGGCAAGCTCCACTGATGGTTAAGAATCTGGAAACAGGTAATTGGGAAGGACCATTCCCTCTTATGATGTGGGGGATAGGATATGCTTGTGTCTCTACAGAAGCAGTGAACAAATGGATCCCTGCACGATGGGTATGACCAGCGCTCCAAGCTGCCTTGCGTTCGTCGGATTGCTAACAAGCTGTGTGGCAGCTCCATGGACATCAGTCACGGAAAGAACAAACGTGTGGGTAACTATGGCTGGTGCCACAGGGTGGGGCGCCATTTGTCTGTCTGTGTCATCTTCAAATAAGCCTTTCAGAACATGCTTGGTCAATCTGCCAGATCAGATAGCGGAAGGACGGCAACTCTGTGTAAAAACAACAGCAGCCGCGAGTGCTGAGTGCTAAATTACAAAAGATGGAACTTTTGGGATCACTAAAGATGGACTTCTGCCTATTTTCTTTAACTGTTCAGGAGCTAATGTTACTAGAGGGGTAATGATTGTAAATGCTTTAAGACCTATACATTGCAACGATACAGCATGGTGTAATCACGCGAGCACATATCAAAATCCAGACAGCATAAAAGACCTAAACGAAGTACACATAGCTTTGAATCTGATTGCCAAGATAATATAGAGTTTTGGAAACCAAGTGAAATTATTGCTGCTTCAATCTTTGCACCTGGTGTGGCAAGTGCCCAGGCGTTAGCTACGCTAAATAAATTGGGCTTTTGGCTTGCTAAGTAAACGCATGCAATTGTATTGGTACTATCAATGCTGTTAACTGATGTAGATTCTATACGCTATACTACTTTACAAAACAGAACCGCTGTTAGCCTGCAGAGCACATATTTGACAGGCCTTGCTGCATGTGCTGGCCACACATGCAGCAACGTCTAGTCAGGCCTTGTTGTATGCGCTGGCCACGCATGCAACAACATCTAGTCACTACTCTTTCACTGAATCTGCTGAGGGTAAAAACAGGGATGGCTCAGAGCGGAGGAGAGGGGAGGGACACAGAGCACACTTTATTAATAGCAGGGGATGCCCTGAAGGTGCTGCGCCTGCCTCCCTTCTCTGCTCTGACCCGGCTGATAATCATCCTCTTGCTCAGCGGTGTCTTTGGCGTAGTTGGGTTGGTAACAGAATAGATCAGTAGTAGATTTTTTATTATTAGCACAAAATCATGGTTGTCAGGATTTTGATGGGCTTTGCTGCATGAATCTGTCTGATTAATCGGAATCTATTCACAAAAGCATTCAAAACTTGCAAAAAGGAGTACAAAAACTGCAACAAAGTGATGATTTTGATATATTCAGAAATCTTTTTGGTGGATTGATATAAGCTTATTACAAATAGCTGTAGGATGCTTATTCATTCTTT
Organism: Chlamydotis macqueenii; assembly: GCF_036417535.1. Classification (NCBI taxonomy): domain Eukaryota; kingdom Metazoa; phylum Chordata; class Aves; order Otidiformes; family Otididae; genus Chlamydotis; species Chlamydotis macqueenii. The sequence goes on from NC_141592.1 coordinate 50,114,312, forward strand.
TTATATATATGTATTTTGATCTGTATTCCGTGTGTGTGTTGCAATGTGTGCAGACTTTAATAGATAAAGCGTTGGAACAAGCCTCTTCTCATAAACAAAGAAGAGAGAGATGTGGGTATTTCTTGAGCCAGTACGGTGTCAGTGAAAGCAAACTGACCTTGGGAGAGGGATACAATCATGCTTGCTGGAAGAAAGCCATGGAATGAGAAGGGAAGCTTTAAGATACAAAACATTGTTAGCAGAATTTATGGCTTGTTTCAACAGAGGCTTGCAAAAAACTAGTCACTGGCCTTGTAGATAAGAAAGCTACTGGAGTTGTTATGTTTGTAATAGTAGAAAAATGCCATAGTAGAAAATTACTCGAAGGTAGTGAAACTTAGTTTTGCTTAGCAGTCATGAATATGTATAACGTGTGATGAGTAACTTTATTGGCTAAGCTTGTGTGTGGCATAACTGGGTGGTTGCTATCCTTGGCTAAAATCAGAATTGTGATACTAGGCATCATACTAGGTATAATCATGAACATTCCGTGCTTGGTCACCTGCCTACAAAAGCAATACAGAGAATACTACATTAGGGCGAGCACGCCATACGACGTCAGTTCCGACTGCCCATCTCACAGGCTCGGACTATAGTGGCAGCCTGTTCAGCATGTCAAGCAGCAAAGCCAAACCAGGCCTTATACTACCCAGGCATTAACCCCGGGGGTATGCTCCGAACCAGGTATGGCAAGTGGATATCACAGAGTATGTGCCATTTGGTCGTCTCAAATACATTCATGTTGCGATTGACACTTGCTCCCGAGCTCTTTTCGCATGTCCATTCACGACGTCCACGACACAGAAATCCATCCTACACCGGAACCGGGCTTTTGCCTGCCTAGGGGTACCTCGGGAGATAAAGACTGACAATGGGCCGAATTATTGATCACGGGTATTTCGCCACTTCCTGCAGACGGGGGGATTCCGCCATACGTTTGGCATTCCTCTGAACAGCACCGGGCAAGCAATTGTAGAACGCACACACAAAACCCTGAAAGCACAGCTAACGTGCTTAAGAGAGGGGGGAGAGAGGGGGTTCGCTGGGGGTCTTGGTCGGTGAAGCGCTTGTGGTACTGAATCATATGTCCTTTGCTGACCTCCAATCCGTTTCCCCTATCCAGAACCATTTTTCCTCATGTCAGCTGCTGTGTGGGGGCAAGGCACACCCAAAGGTCTGGTACCGCCTGCCAGAAGACCCACGTTGGGAAGGTCCCGCTGATCTGCTAATAGGGGGATGAGGGTATGCTTGTATCTCCACAGGTGCAGGGACCTGATGGATCCCGGCCCAGTTGGTACAGCCGTGGCTGGAGGATCGGCAGGGTGACTGAGTGGCGCGGTGCTCTCGAGCTCACCCTAGTGGGATTGATCCTGATTGTGAGTCTTCCAATGCCAGTGATAACGACTAACTTCTGGGAGCAGTTCACGCATTACACAAACTCTACTCAGGTTTGTATAGCGTGTGGCCTGTTGGGCTCTTAAAAATGCCAGCCGCACAGCCCTCGCCATATCTGAACTGGCGACTGCCTTAGCAGCACACGACGAAGGACTGACACAAATGCAGTTGGCATTAGATTATGCCCTTGCGAGGCCTGGCATCGGTTGCAGCGACCTAGAGGGAGTCCTAGGTCTCCAGGGTTACTGCTGTTTGGACTTCAGCAAGAAAGCCTCCTCGGCCTTGGAGAAGATGCGTGCGCATGCTGCCCAGTCAGTATTCAATATCAAAGCCCTAAAGGACTGGGGGTAGTTTTCAGACCTGTTCGGTTTACCTAGATGGCTAAGAAATATTCTGTCTATAGGTCTGACAATCCTAGCAGTTGCTTTGATAATGCTTTGTTTGTTTGTGTTGTTGTTACATTTCTTGCATGCTATGATTAAGGGGTCACTAGGCGACTGTCCATGATCAAAGATGTTATGGCGGCATCCTCCCCAGAGTACCAGCCATTAGACCAGGATGATTTAGCATAGAGGGGGGGAATTGTGGGGTAATGTTAGCAGGGCTGCATGTATGCAGGAGGGGCGGTCCGCGGTGATTCACGCGCTAGGCACGGATAGGTCCATGGGCGCAGGGGGCAGGTGCGTCCACGTACGTGTTGGGCACGGATAAGTCCATGGGCGCAGGGGGCGGGTGCGTTCGCGTGCGTAGCGGGTGTACGGGTATTTAACCCTGTGTCGCGCAGCATTAAATTGAAGGCTTGGCTTGACGGTATCCGTGTGATGCCCTGCTTTCCCCGGGGCGGGGCTCCGGTGCATGCGGGATAGGTTAGCTGGCAAGAGATCCGGCATTTAAACAGAAAAAAAATCAACAGAGAACAATATATATATATATCAGACTCTCCATCAATTTTGCAGAGGTTTATATTAAAATATTAAAAACTGGAGTATCAGGATATAAAATTCCAGTTAGTATCTGCATATTATTCAGATATTGGTATGTTTACATAAAAGGACATAACAAACTTTTTAAGAGACTGATCTGAACCAAGAAATTGAAGAGTTAATTAGCTCATAAAGCATTTTTTACAGCCTGAAGTGCTTCTAAATTTACTGAAGTTCACAACACATCTTCAGACAAATTTCATAACATTGACTTCTACTTCTTGTTTTGATCTATTTTTATTACTGAAGTAAAATTCATGCTATTTTAGCAGAGAAAAGAATCTTGTCAATACTTAATCACTAAATTATATATATCAGTTAAAGCTGATATACCACACTGTTCCAATTTAAAGTAATAGGCTCCATTCAAACAGTGTTTTTTGAAATAACCTACTTGCACTTGATTTTGGTCACACTTTATCAAGTGTTATCAGGCACAATCTGTGATTAAGATCAATCTTCTGTTTACCACAATGAGGAAATGAGGCTTTGTATCACCTAGAAACTAATATATCTGTCAAACTACCTTTAGGTTAGATGTTTGTTTTAAGATGTCTGGATTTCAGCAGTCTATGTCAAGTCCTGTTGAAGTGACATGTTGGAGTGAGTCCAGAGGAGGGCCACAAAGATGATCAGAGGGCTGGAGCACCTCTCCTATGAAGACAGGCTGAGAGAGTTGGGGCTGTTCAGCCTGGAGAAGAGGAGGCTCCGGGGAGACCTGATAGCGGTCTTCCAGTACCTCAAGGGGGCCTACAGGAAAGATGGGGAGAAACTCTTCAGCAGGGCCTGTTGCAATAGGACAAGCAGTAATTGTTTTAAAATAGAGGGAGGTAGATTTAGACTTGATATAAGGAAAAAAATGTTTCAATGAGGGTGATGGAACACTGGAACAGGTTGCCCAAAGAGATGGTAGATGCTCCATCCCTGGAAACATTCAAGGCCAGGTTGGATGAGGCTCTGAGCAACCTGATCTAGTCAGGGATGTCCCTGCTCCTTGCAGGGGGGTTGGTCTAGATGACCTTTAAAGGTCCCTTCCAACCCAAACTATTCTATGATTCTATAAGTCCAAAGCTTAATACCAGGATGATGATGATGTTGCTATTTAGACTGAAATAGATTTATGCTTAAACAGAAACACCCCAGGGTGGGTGAACGACAACTGATTTCAACTCATTTTCTTATCATTTGTCTCTTCCTAAACTTCCTACACCTCAGTTTATCTGAACACGCACAGTACCTAGGCATGAAGAACCTTAATATACACACAAATAGGCTGTTCAGTTTGATTTGTGAACAAATTTACACTTAAGTATTTAGCATGACTTCTGTTCTATAACCTTTCTATGCAAGGACAACTTCTCTTCAAGGCCATTTCATGATTATTTGAAGGGATCTAGAAAGAAAGCTGGTATGTGTCTAACAGAAAGGATAACAGTTCATCTGATGCATTTAGATTCTGTATGCATGCAAACAAACAGACCATCTCTTTAATATCACAGGCTATATGCATCGTCTCTGTTACATAGAGTTAAAAGCAAAGATTGCAACAAAGCTCCACTTCTGTATCCAGATTATATCTCTCCATTAAATTCAGGCTTTGTTTAATTGGAAAACGTTTCAAACTCACAGCATCAGGCAAGTAAAAGTATTTTATTTTCAAACTTATTTTTCATTGTCAAAAATGTTCTTTTTATTGTAATTTTGATGAAGAGCAATTACAGTATGGGTTAACTTACATGAAAGTTCACTTGGCTATGCATACAGAAATACTCAAGATAAGCCACATTTTTTTGACCATCGGGTAAACCACCCCATTGGGGATGCAGAAGTAACATGAAAAAAGTTTTCAAAAAATTAATTTGTTTTAAACTCCCCATTCTCATTTCTGCTTAAAATATGATCTTTGATTATGTATGTTTGGAAAACTGTTTCCATCAAACGGATACACTAACCTGTAGAAATTCTGGAATTTTATTTCCCGTTCTATTAAAATATTAGAAACAGCATATCAATACTATTATCACTCTTCTCAGCTTCTCATTCTGCTCAACAGAGCATTACAGTAACATACGTACTGATCACTGTAGCAGAGCTCTCCTTATCATAGGTAGGTCAAAAATCCTTTTCTCAGCTCTATATTTTACTGTACAGAAATGTCCTGCAGAAATCGTTAATATTTAGATGTAATTATAATAAGCTGTTTTCATTTCTGTGTATTGTTTTAAATATCAGAATTTTACAAACCTATCTGCAGCAGTAAACTGCAAGCTCATAAGAAAACATTGGGAAAGCAAGTTATTAGGTGCCAGCCACATGCCACATAGAGCTGCTTAGTTCAGCTAGGATTTGCGTCACTTGGTCTCGAGCATTACCAGGGAACAGCACGCAAAGCTCTACTTTGGGAGAATTGCAATTTAAATGATGAATTACAGAAGCGTTGTGGTTTAATCCCAGCCAAAAACTAAGCACCACACAGCCACTCGCTCACATTCCCCTGGTGGGATCGGGGAGATAATCGTATGGGTAAAAGTTAGAAAACTCATGGATTAAGATAAAACCAGTTTAATAATTGAAATATAAAAGTAATAATTAAAATTGTAAATAAAAGGAAAATAACAAAGAGAGAGAAATAAAACCCCAAAAAGATGAGTGATGCAAATTAAAACAATTGCTCACCACTAACTAACTGATGCCCAGCCAGTCCCTGAGCAGCAGCTTCCCCTGCCAAACTCCCTCCAGTTTTATTGCTGAGCATGACGTCATATGGTATGGAATATCCCTTTGGGGTCAGCTGTCCCTGTTGTGTGCTCTCCCAACTTGTTGTGTACCTCCAATCTACTCACTGGTGGGGTGATGTGAGAAGCAGAAAAGGCCTTGACTCTGTGTAAGCACTGCTCAGTGATAATGGAAATATCCCTGTTTCCAGCACAAATCCAAAACATAGCCTTATACTAGCTACTATGAAGAAAATCAACTCTATCCCAGCCAAAATCAGCACAAAAAGGAACCAGTATTCTTTAAAGAGAGGATTAAAAAGATAAAAATGTCATTTAAGAGAGGACTTTATCATGACTAATGATTTGATGATATGAGCTTGATTATTTTTATTACAATACTCTAGTTAGGCAATATTTGTAACAGCCAGTTTGTAGTCACAAGAACTAGTGATAGATACTCTAAATCAGAGACTGGATTTTTTTTTATCCCCAGTGCTCAGAAGCAAAAGGATATTATTAATAAAGCAATATGAACTGATGCATACACTGTCACAATTATGTTTGTTATCAAATGAGTGGAAAAAAAGACAGAAGGATAGAATTTTGGTTTTGAAATCACATCTCAGGATAACACTGCATAACCTTCACCTTTTTTCTTTTTTTTTAAAAATTAAAAACGTGCTTGCACTGAGTCTGGCTGAGATGGAGTTAATTTTCTTCATAGCTGTCTGTATGGTGCTATGTTTTAGATTTGTGACCAAACCAGTGTTAATAATATACCAATGTTTCAACTATTGCTGAACAGCGTTTGCACAGAATCAAGGCCACCTCCATTTCTCACTCTACACCACAAGAAGTAGGCTGGGAGTGGGCAAAAGGTTGGGAGGGGACACAGCTGGGACAGCTGACCCAAAATGACCAATGTGATATTCCATATCATATGATGTCATACTCAGTAATAAAACTAGAGAGAATTTGCCAGGGGTTGTCATTGCTCAGAGACCAGCTGGGCATCGGTCTGCTGGTGTGGTGGTGAGTGATTGCTTTTCCATAACTTATTTTTCTTTGTTATGGTTTTTTTTTTCTTTTTTTTTTTTTTTTTTTTACTTATTAAACGATCTTTATCTCAACCTACAAATTTTCTCATTTTCGCCCTTCCAATTCTCTCCCCCATCCCACTGAGAGAAGGAAGTGAGCGAGTGGCTGTGTGATGCTTAGCTGCCCACCAGGGTTAACCCATAACAATGTTCAAATAATTTCAGAAAAACCTCAACAATTTAACCGTTACAATTTTAAAAGAGATGGTTTAAGGTATTTCTTATTTCAGCATCAACTCTTAACTCAGGAACTCTCAAACGTGCTGCATGTCGCGGTTTAGATCCAGTCACCACACAGTTGCTCTCTCTCCTTCTCCCTCCCCAGCAGGATGGGGGAGAGAATCGGGAAGAAAGGAAAACTTGGGTGTTGAGATGAAGACAATTTACTAGAATAGTAGAGGAAAACTACAATAATAACAGAATATAAGGATACTAAAATATACAAATTGAACAATGCACGATTTCTCACCACCCGATATTCCAATGACCGACACAGCCCGTCCTGAGCAGTGATCACGGAAACGAAACAGAGCAGCAAGCAAAGGAGTGAGACAGAGAGAGAGATGGTCCCCTGGCCAGCCCCCACTTATATACTGAGCATGATGTTTATGGCATGGAATGCTCTCTTTGGCCAGTTTGGGTCAATTGTTCTGGCTATATCCCTCCCAGCTTCCTGCACCTGCACATTAGCAAAATCTGAAAAGCTGGACAGTGTCCTTGGTCTCATTAGCAACAACTCGTATCATCAGGGTGTTTTATCAACATTCACAAATCTCATACTAAATCCAAAATGCAGCAGCTACTGAGAGGAAAATTAGCTCCATCCCAGCCAAAACCAGGACAGTATCCACTCCTTATTCCATACCATCTACATCATGCTTATACACACACAGATATCATTCCCTCAGTCTATGGGCCATCCCTCCAAAATCTCTGTTGAGGTCATTTAGTCCACGACTTTGGACTCCATCTGTACTCAAAGGTATTTACCTCAGGAACGCAATCCAGACTGTTAGTCAGGGCACCTTTTTGACTTAAAAGGAACATCATATCAATCCTGTGAGATGCCCAGGTGTCTGAGGGATTTCAGATGTTGGCCTGTGTAGGGCCACTGTGGGAAATTACAAGCTGCACACAGTTGTGAGAACGCGACCTTGGAGAGGGGAGCTAGGAGGGTTGTTATTGAGCAGTATGCTGTTGCAATCCGGGAACCACTGTTAGCCAGCAGGGCACATACTTGGCAGGCCTTGTTGCACGCGCCGGCCATGCGTGCATCAACACCTGGTCAGTACTCTTCCACTGAATCTGCTGAGGGTATAAACAGAGGTGGCTCAGAACAGAGGGAGAGAGAGAAAGGACCCAGAACATACTCTATGAACAACAGGGGACGCCCTGAAGGTGCTGCGCCTACCTCCCTTCTCTGCTCTGACCCCGCTGATAATCATCCTCCTGCTCGGCTGTGTCTCCGGCTTAGTTGGGGTGGTAAGACCCTCATAAAGGGAAAACAATACGCTAGTAACTGCTTATGCTAGGAACTGTAACTGCTTATGCAAGGCTATAACAGAGCAATAAATACTGTTGTGTTTTTAAAATATCATATGTTGGGTGAATTTTGTGCATAGGAATCCTACGAACCAGTTATACCAGGGGACAGCAGCTGGTGATGCAATTCTAGTGCTGGGGGAGTTAAGAGAATACCGAGCCAAAAGGCAAGAGAGGACATTACCCTTGTTGTATATATGAAACAAGCTCACACTGTAATAAGAAACAGTGACAAACATTTCCCTAATTGACCCTTGAAGATATTGGACATAGTGAGTTCATAGAGTCTCTTCCCATTGCTGCAAAGCAGGTATCTAACAAATAATCACCCTGGGAAAATTTTCAAAAGTAATATTTATATATTTAGTTCAAGAAAAACATCTTGAATTTAAACATTCAAGAGATGAAAAAAATCTATTATACCAACCACTTGCAACACCAACAGATAAGAATATCATGTATCTTGCAAATCGCTCATTCAGCCAGGTAATATTCTCCCATTCCACAGGGAGTAGATTACCAAACCATTAATATAGATTAGTTCAGAAGCAACTAAAGAATTGTTGTGGTTTCACCCCAGTCAGCAATAGAGTACCACAACGCCACTCACTCCCCCTCCCCAGTGGACAGGGAAGAGAAACTGGGAAGAAAAGAAAACTCCTGGGTTGAGATAAAGACAGTTTATTGGAATAGCAAAGGAAAATGACAATAATAACAAAATATAAGGATACCAAAATGTACAAAATTAACAATGCATGATTTCTCAGCACCCAATGTCCCAATCGTCAAAACAGCCCATCCTGAGCAGCAATCGCAGAAACGCAACCAAGCAGCAAGCAAAGGAGGGAGAGGGAGCCAGAGATCAATTTCCACCCCAGACAACTCCTAATAATATACTGAGCATGACATTTATGGCACGGAATATTCTCTTTGGCCAGTTTGGGTCAACTGTTCTGGCTATATCCCTCCCAGCTTCCTGCATCTGCACATTAGCGAGACCTGGAATGCCAGACAGTGTCCTTGGTCTCATCAGCAACAACTCATAACATCAGTGTGTTTATCAACATTCTTCATATATGAAATACAAAACACATCAGCTACTGAGAGGAAAATTAACTTAATCCCTGCCGAAACCAGGACAGTATCCACTCCTTATTCCATACAATCTATGTCATGCTTGTATATATATATATATATATACACACGCACAGATATCATTTCCTCAATCAACGGAGCATCCCTCCCAAGTCTGTTGAGTTCATTTAGTCAATGACCTAGAACTCCATTTGTCATAACAGTCTTGCAGGGCAGGAGAGATGGTATGCAGTGTGGGGTTGTTACATGCTGCATCTGGAGCTCGCAGCTGGTACATATGGTGCAGCTAGTGTACGACATCCATGGTCTGCGAGATGAAGATGTTGATCTCGAGGAAGTTGTTGGGTGCCAGTTCTTGTGGGGTAACGTTAGCAGGGCTGCATGCATGCAGGAGGGGCGGTCCGTGGCGATTCACGCACTGGACGTGGATGAGCCCACAAGTGCAGGGGGCAGGTGCGTCCATGTACATGGCGGACACGGATAGATCCATAGGCACAGGGGGCGGGTGCGTTCGTGTGCGTAGCGGGTGTACGGGTATTTAACCCTGTGTTGCGCAGCATTAAATTGAAGGCTTAGCTTGACGGTATCCGTGTGATGCCCTGCTTTCCCCGGGGCGGGGCTCCAGTGCGTCCTGGGTTGGTTTGCTGGCAAGAGAGCTGGCAGTTCTGGTTCTCTCATCGCTGCACCTCGCTCGATTTCATCGAAGCTCATTCTTCACTGATCAGAGTGACTCTTACTGCAATACATTTGACAGGACATATAATAACTACAGGAATCATAAAATCATAGAATGGTTGGAGTTGGAAGGGACCTTCAAAGGTCATCTAGTCCAACCCCCCTGCAAGTACCAGGGACATCCCTGACTAGATCAGGTTGCTCAGAGCCTCATCCAGCCTGGCCTTGAATGTTTCCAGGAATGGGGCTTCCACCACCTCTCTGGGCAACCTGTTCCAGTGTTCTACAACTCTCATTGTAAAAAATGTCTTCCTAATATATAATGTAAATCTACCTCCCTCTATTTTAAAACCATTACCCCTTGTCCTGTCACAACAGGCCCTACTGAACAGCCTCTCCCCATCTTTCTTGTAGGGCCCCCTTGAGGTACTGGAAGATCGCTATCAGGTCTCCCCGGAGCCTTCTCCTCTCCAGGCTGAACAGCCCCAACTCTCTCAGCCTGTCCTCATAGGAGAGGTGCTCCAGCCCTCTGATCATCTTCGTGGCCCTCCTCTGGACCTTCTCCAACTGGTCCATATCGTCCTTATGTTGGGGGCTCCAGAAGTGGACACAGTACTCCAGGTGGGTGTCTCACCAGAGCAGAGTAGAGGGGCAGAATCACCTCCCTCGACCTGCTGGCCACACTTCTCTTGATGCAGCCCAGGATGCGGTCAGCCTTCTGGGCTGCAAGGGCGCATTGCCTGCTCATGTTGAGCTTCTCATCCACCAGCACTCCCAAGTCCTTCTCCTCAGGGCTGCTCTCAATCCATTCCCCGCCCATCCTGTATTTGTGCCTGGGATTGCCACGACCTACATGCAGGACCTTGCACTTGGCCTGGTTGAACTTCATGAGGTTTGCATTGGCCCACCTCTCCAGCCTGTCCAGGTCCCTCTGGATGGCATCCCTCCCTTCCAGCGTGTCGACGGCACCACACAACTTGGTGTCGTCAGCGAACTTGCTGAGGGTGCACTCTATCCCACTGTCCACGTCGCCGACAAAGATGTTGAACAGGGCCGGGCCCAACATGGACCCCTGAGGGACGCCACTCATGACTGGTCTCCACTTGGACATCGAGCCGTTGACCACCATTCTCTGAGTTTAGAGAGAAGGATGTCGTGCAGGACAGTGTCAAAAGCTTTGCACAAGTCCAGGTAGATGATATCCGTTGCTCGTCCTTTGTCCACTGATGCTGTCACCCTGTCATAGAAGGCCACCAAATTGGTCAGGCACGATCTGCCCTTGGTGAAGCCATGTTGGCATACAGTTCAAATTATTGGCTATTTTCACCTGAAATCAGATCTCCTTGAGGTACACATTAGACTTCCCCATCTTCCCGCATCACCCACCAAGTACATCCAGGTCCTTGAGCAAAAGCAATCCCACGGGTGGGTTTGCCTTTGCCCAGGGGAGGAATAACCCAGGCTGTCTTCCCCAGTATATTCCTTAGATGCACCACAGGGACTTAATCCCCTTCTACAGTACATAAAAGGTCTGATTGGGCAGGGCCAGCTCCATTGGTGGATCCCCGAGTGTTGAATAACCAGGTGGCTTTTACTGAATGTCTAGCCCAGTTTTTGAAGGTTTCTTCACCCATTGCTCTCAGTGTAGTCTTCAGCAATCCATTGTACCACACATTCCAGAGGTTGGTGCATGATAAAGGATGTGATATATCCACTCTTTGGCCCAGGTGTCTATGAAGTTATTTTGGAAATGAGTCCCATTGTCTGACTCTATTCTTTCTGGAGTGCCATGTCGCCAGAGAACTTGCTTCTCCAGGCCCAGAATAGCGTTTCAGGCAATGGTATGGGGTACAGGATATGTCTGTAGCCACCCAGTGGTTGCTTCCACCATTGTAAGCACATGGCGCTTGCCTTGGTGGGTTTGTGGAAGTGTGATGTAATCAATCTGCCAGGCCACTCCCTATTTCTATTTCAGCCATCATCCTCCATACCAAAGAGGCTTTAACTGCTTGGCTTACTGTAGTAGCTCAGCCCCGATTGGGACCAGACTACGCAGTCTCTCTCTCACCCCCCCCCCCCCCCAACTCCAGTGGGACAGAAGGGAAAACTGGTAAACAAAGAAACCAGCAAAAACACATGGGCTGAAATGGAACAAAAAAATTTAACAGTAATAACAGAAGCAAACAAAACAGTGATGGAAAACAAATACAGTACAATGGCTTACAAGTCTCCACACCTAGTTTCTTCCAAGTAACAGCAGGCTCCCCTCAGCACCCTCCTCACTCACATACTGAGCATGATGTCAGATGGGATGGAATAGCCCTTTGGCTAATTTGGGTAAGCTTAACCCAGCTGTTGGCTAATTAACTATCCCAGCTGAATGCCCCAGCCATGTCATGTGCACCTGACTTCATCTGGATCCTTAGGTAACTGCTCACTGGCCAGATCATCATAAATGACCTCCAGCACAGCCAGTTCCCTCAGGTACTGGATGTCCCTCTCCATGGCAGCCCACTTGCCTGGGTGACATATTACAGCCTCCTTGAAAGGATACCTCTCCTTCACACCTGACAGGAGTCACCTCCAGAGGCTGAGGGCTTGTGTCCCTTTTCCAACTGCTTTGTCAATGCTCCCTTCTCTAGAAAGGGATCCCAGCTGCCTAGCTTCTCTGCCCTCTAATTCCAGGCTACTGGCCCCATTATCCCAGCACCACAGCAGCCAGCTGACAATGTCCTCCCCAGGATGACAGCTAAAATCTTTTTGCATGTCTCACAGCTCACTCAGGGATAGAGATCAGGTGCTTACTGTCTCATTTAGGAGTTCTTCCTCTGAGGAAGAGCCCACCTGCAGAGTTCTTCCTTGGCATGAAGCAAATAGATCTTCCTCTTCTTTCTCCTGCTCCCTCTTAGAAGAGGCTTCTTCATCTCTCACTAAACGAGATGACTTCCACTTCCAAGTTTTCTTCTTGCATACAGGGGCAACTGATACCAGCACAGGTTCACCCTCTGATTCAGCTGCAATGCCTGTTGCTGGAGTTTGAGTACCTACATTGCAGGTCAGTTTGTTCTCCCTCATACCATGCCACATATTACTATCATGCCTTAGGGCAAATCTCGGGAGGAGATTCCCAAAAAGTGTTTTTGCAGCCCTAGACAAGACTTGGCACACATTCAAGACACATAACAACAACATCATAGTGGCTTGAATATCCCCCAGATCTTCAGAGTTCTCAAAAAGTGGTTTAACTACTCTGGAAGTGAAAGAATTCGGGAAGCTGTCCACATAGGAATACCAATTTGTCTCTAAAGCCATTGATGTCACCATGACATAGATTGATATTGCATAGTATAACAGCAGGATAATTCTCATCATTTTCCCTGATGTGATAAAGACCACCACCAGGAACATATAGTACATATAGGAGCATAGACGACACAACAACATAACCAACCACTGCAACATCATGACCAATAACTGACAACCAATACAATAAGTGTGTATAAACAAATTTGTTCCAAGCAAAAAAAAAAGTCAGACCTGTTGTTATCTCAACCCTTCGTGCCCCACATTGGGCGCCAAAATAACCGTTAAAGTTCAGCCCTGATCAGGACCAGACTACATAGTCTCTCTCTCTCACTCCCCCCACTCTCCAGTGGGACAGAAGGGAGAATTGGCATACAAAAAAAACCCAAAAAACCCCAAAACAGCTGTTCTGGTTTTGTTAGTGAGGGGGGGCCTAAGGTGGTAGCTTCTGTAGGAAACTGCTAGAAGTTGCTCCCCTTTGTTTAGAGGACTCGGACGGGACTAGGGCGGACCCACTGCTGGCCAAGGCCGAGCTAATTGGTAGCAGAATGTCCCATGATAACGCCTCTGCGATAACGTATTTAAGTAGGGGAAAACAGAAAAAAAGGGAGAAGATGTGAAGCAGCTGAGCGGGGGGCAGAGAGGGGGAGGCGCAGGCCTCATGGGCCTTGCAGGCCTCACCCTCTGGCCTCCCGCCGGGCAGCCGACTGGGCCCAACTCGGCCCGGCCTGGCTGCAAGAAGTGGAGAGGAGATGAGAAGTGAACAAGATGTAAAAAGGATCCTGAGAGGCGTCTGCCAGCCTGTTGTGAGGAACGGCTGCAGACGCCAAGGTCAGTGAAGAAGGAGGGGGAGGAGTAACATGGCTCCTGGCCAAGATTCCTCTGCAACTTGTGGTGAAGACCATGGTGGAGCAGGTTGTCCCCCTGCAGCCCATGGAGGTCCACGGAGGGGCAGAGATCCACCTGCACCCGTGGAGGACCCCACGCCGGAGCAGGTGGAGGCCTGAAGGAGGCTGTGGCCCGTGGAGGGCCCGCTGGGACAGCTGTCCTGAAGGGACTGAACTCCGTGGAAGAGATGACCCACGCCGGAGCAGTTTCACGAAGGACTGTGGCCCGTGGGAGGGACCCCACGCTGGAGCAGAGCAGGGGAGGAATGTGAGGAGTTCTTCCCCCGAGGATGATACAGCAGCATAAAACAACGCGTGATGAACTGACCGCGACCGCCATTCCCTTTCCTCCCCCCTGTGCCGCTCGGGAGGGGAAGGTAGTAGAGATAATGTTAAGCCTGGGAAGAGGGAGGGGTGGGGGGAGGTTATCTTGTTCCCTGTCTCATTCTCCTGCTAATTTTAGAAATAAATGAATAGTTTTCCCCAAGTCGAGTCTGTTTTGCCCGTGACGGTAACTTTAAGGATTTCTCCCCGTCCTTATCTCAAACCTTGATCCGTTTTTCTTATATCATCTCCTCCTATTCTCTCGGAGGGTGGGGGGAGCGAGAGAGAGACTGCGTAGTCTGGTCCCGATCGGGGCTGAACTACGACACCAGCAAAAACACATGGGTTGAGATGAAACAAAAAGTAAATTTAACAGCAATAACAGAAGAGAACAAAACAGTGATGGAAAACAAATACAGTACAATGGTTCACAACAAATCTCTACACCCAGTTTCTTCCCACATAGCAGAAAACTCTCCTCCTCCTCCTCCTCCTCCTCCTCCTCGTCCTCCTCATCCTCCTCCTCCTCCTCGTCGTCCTCCTCCTCGTCCTCCTCCTCCTCCTCCTCCTCCTCGTCCTCGTCCTCCTCCTCCTCCTCCTCCTCCTCCTCCTCGTCCTCCTCGTCCTCCTCAAAAGAAGTCTCGGTTGGTAGGATATTGTCATCGGTGCACTGTGGTGGCAGCGATTGGTACCTGTTGTTTTTCGACCCTCAGCATCCCCACAACAAAAGGGTCCTCTGAGAGATCAGGCAAGTCAGACAGCTGTTTATTTTCCTCCATCTCCACAGTGTCTATACCAAAAGCCCACCGATACCCTTTTGGGTCCTTGAAATATCCCCTTCTGAGGTAATCTATACCAAGAATGCATGGAGCATCTGAGCCAGTCACTATGGGGTGCTTTTGCCACCAATTCCCAGTCAGACTCACTTCAGCCTCCAATACAGTCAGCTCTTGGGATCCTCCTGTCACTCCAGAAATACAAATGGGTTGTGCCCCTTTATAGCTTGAAGGCATTAGGGTACACTGTGCACCAGTGTCTACTAGAGCCTTATACTCTTGTGGGTCTGATGTGCCAGGCCATTTAATCCATACAGTCCAGTAAATTCTCCTGTCCCTCTCCTCCGCCTGGCTGGAGGCAGGGCCCCTCTAGTCCGGTTTATAATATTTCCTAGTCACTTTCTGTGAATATGAATCAGAAGTTCCTTCCATAGGATCAGAGGTGAGATCAGCCCTTCTAAGCTGTCTGGGGAACTGCCCACTGGAGACTGGAGCAGCAAATTGCCTGGAAGAACCTCCCTTTGTGATTGTTTTTCCTCGCAACTCATGTACGCGTGCCTCTAGGGCCAAGGTAGGCTTTCCATCCCATTTCCTCATGTCCTCTCCTTGGTCATGCAAGGCAAACCATAGGTCACCTCGTCGCGTGTACCTTCTCTCTTGAGCAGGAGGAGGTTGTCTTCTAATAGCCAAGATACTGATCTGTGCAGGTAGGGAGTAAAACGTATCCTCTTCGCGTTTCTAAAACTCGCGGAACAATTTTTTTTCCAGTTTTTTGAACAGGTTTTCAAGTCTTTCAGACAGTCTTTGCACAGTCGCGACATGGGCCCATAGGGAGGAAAAGAGATTGTCTTCATATTGTCGAAGCTGGTTGGCCACTGCATGTACTGGTGGTGCATCATCGTCTTTCCAACTCATTGCTGCCAATGAGTTGGCATACGCTGATGGTGCACTCTGTACAAACTTCCGCCACATGAGTTGGGAACATTCAATTTCATCTCGATCTATGAATGTCCACGGCTCATCCAGGTCATGATAAATCAGCTCCCGCACACCTAATTCCCTTAGATACTAGATACCTCCCTCCATGATGGTGTCACGGCCCACTCGGGACTCGTGATGGTTCTTTTAGTGCGATCTCGAACTGCAAAATTATGGCGAACACGCCAAAGGGGTTGGTTTCAATCATGTGGGGTAACGTTAGAAGGGATGCACGTACGCTGGAGGGGCGGTCCGTGGCGACTCACGCACTGGACGCGGATGAATCCATCAGTGCAGGGGTTAGGTGTGTCCATGTATGTGGTGGGCATGGATAAGTCCAGGAGTGCAGGGGGCAGGTGCGTCCACGTACGTGGTAGGCACGGATAAGTCCATGAGTGTAGGGGTAGGTGCGTGGCGGGCATGGATGGGTCTATGGGTGCAGGGGGGCGGGTGCGTTCGCGTGTGTAGCGGGTGTACGGGTATTTAACCCTGTGTTGCGCCGCATTAAATTGAAGGCTTGGCTTGACGGTATTCGTGTGATGCCCTGCTTTCCCCGGAGCGGGGCTCCGGTGCCTGCGGGGTAGGTTAGCTGGCAAGAGAGCTGGCAAATCAAACAGCACAAACTTTATTATTTTGCCCGTAAAGCGGCATGCGAGAGGTGAAAGGGAGGTGTAACCGGTTCGTAGGATTCCTATGCAAAACGATCACCCAGCATATGATATTTAAAAGCACAACAGTATTTATTGCTCTATTATGGCCTTGCATAAGCAGTTACCAGCATAAGCAGTTACAGTTCCTAGCATAAGCAGTTACTAGCGTATTGTTTTCCCTTTGTGAGAGGCTTACCAACCCGACTACGCCAGAGACACCGCTGAGCAGGAGGATGATTATCAGCAGGAGGATGATTATCAGCGGGGTCAGAGCAGATAAGGGAGGTAGCCGAAACACCCTCAGGGCGTCCCCTGTTGTTCATAGAGTGTGCTCTGGGTCCTTTCTCACTCCTCTGCTCCGAGCCGCCTTTTTTTATACCCTCAGCAGATTCAGTGGAAGAGTACTGACCAGGTGTTGATGCACGTGTGGCTAGCGCATGCAGCAAGGCCTGCCAAGTACATGCCCTGCTGGCTAACAGAGGTTCCCGGATAGCAGCAACATACTGCTCAATAACAACCCTCCTAGTTTCCCTCTCTGAGATAACAACCCTCCTAGCTCCCCTCTCCAAGGTCGCATTCTCACAGCTGTGTGAAGCTTGCAACTTCCCACAGTGGCCCTACACTGACCATCTGTCGTGGTTTTGTTAGTAAGGGGGAGCCTAAGGTGGTAGCTTCTGTAGGAAACTGCTAGAAGTCGCTCCCCTTTGTTCAGTGGACTCGGCCGGGCCTAGGGCGGACCTGCTGCTGGCCAAGGCCAAGCCGATTGGTAGCAGAATGTCCCGTGATAACGCCTCTGCGATAACGTATTTAAGAAGGGGAAAACAGAAAAAAAAAAGAGAGAGAGAGAGAAGAGAAGATGTGAAGAAGCTGAGCAGGGGCAGAGGCGCAGAGGGGGAGGCGCAGGCCTCATGGGCCTTGCAGGCCTCACCCTCTGGCCTCTCGCCAGGCAGCCGACTGGGCCCGACTCAGTCCAGCCCGGCTGCAAGAAGTGGAAAGGAGATGAGAAGTGAATAAGATGCAAAAAAAAGATCCTGAGAGAAATCTACCAGCCTGTTGTGAGGAACGGCTGCAGACGCCAAGGTCAGTTCAGAAGGAGGGGGAGGAGTAATGCGGCTCCTGGCCAAGATTCCCCTGCAGCCTGTGGTGACGACCATGGTGGAGCAGGTTGTCCCCCTGCAGCCCATGGAGGTCCACGGAGGAGCAGAGATCCACTTGGAGCCTGTGAAGGACCCCATACCGGGGGAGGTGGATGCCTGAAGGCAGCTGTGGCCCGTGGAGGGCCCGCTGGGACAGCCGTTCTGGAGAGACTGCACCCGTGGAAGAGATGACCCACACCGGAGCAGTTCCACAAAGGACTGTGGCCCGTGGGAGGGACCCCACAATGGAGCAGGGGAGGAATGTGAGGAGTTCTTCCCCCGACCATGAAGCAGCGGCGTAAAACAACATATGATGAACTGACTGCAACCCCCATTCCCTCTTCCCCCCTGTGCCGCTCGGGGGGGGAAGGTAGTAGAGATAATGTTAAGCTTGGGAAGAGGGAGGGGTGGATGGAGGTTATCTTGTTCTCTGTCTCATTATCCTGCTGTTTGTAGTAATAAATGAATAGTTTTGGCCAAGTCGAGTCTGTTTTGCCCGTGACGGTAACTTTAAGGATTTCTCCCTGTCCTTATCTCAAACCTCGAGCCGTTTTTCCTTATATTTTCTCTCCCTATTCTCTCGGAGGGTGGGGGGAGTGAGAGAGAGACTGCGTAGTCTGGTCCGATCGGGGCTGAACTACGACACCATCATTGAAATCCCTCACACAGGAGGGAAAAGGAAAAGTAAAGATAGGAAAAAAAAAAAAAAAGGATAATAGCTACCACTGCGGGTCCAAGGCGTCCCTATGGTCCCAGATCCAGGCAGCGTCCCGCCGGTCCTCACAATCGATGTCGATCCTTGGTGGGGAGAGCTCTTCGGGGGTCTCGTTGTTAGGGGTCGACCTTTTATGCCAAGTAACAAACCTTGCTCCTCCTTACTTCGGGGATCTCCGCCTGTTCTTGGCCCTTAGGATAGAAGTGTGGTTTTTGTACATAAAGTTCCATTAAAGGGCACTTTCTCACCATTGTTTTTGAGACAGCAGTTGCGATTCATCCTCCTCGATAGCAGCTGCACGGTTATCTCTGCCAGTTTTGACAACAGGGATGAGCCATGGCACCTCCGCGTCACTCTGTCCTCCGTTTCAAGGATGTTGTACATTTTGTTGTTAGGCCAGAGTCGGCCTTGTCCATAACAGTTCCGTTCTGTTCCCGGGAAAAAAAAAACAACTGCATCCCAGGCAGGCTGCTCGCAGCAACTCATGTCAAGTTGTGAGCCTAACTTTTAGGCCAGATCAAGTCCATAGTCCACCTGGAAGTCCTCGATGACAAGGTTGAGACAATACTGATTTTCTGACCGACCCTTACACCACCACATGGCTCAACATTGTCATCAGGACCGCTTGGTGGTAGCATAACCCTCAAAGGGAGACAGGAAAGGAGGGAGAGAGAGAGAAAGAGAAAAGTAACAGCAGTACAATTTGCAAAAAGTTAAGCTGTTTCTCTAACATACACTAAAAATCTTCTAATTCTACATCATTTTTCTCTAGGCAATCTGCCTTGCACTAGCAGATTTTGGAATATCTATGTAGGTTGGAACATTTAGCAGACTGTGTGCATTAAGTACAGAAGTCAAATGTGTCAACTGATTCATCATTTTCCAAATTTTGACATACAGTATTGCTGATAAAACAAAACTTATTAAGACCAGCATTAAGAGAACAATAATGGGGTGACACAATTTGTTCAACATGCCTGTAGCAGTAGGTGACCACCCAAAAACTATGTCCCACCATCTATGTTCTGCATCCTTTTCTACCCTTTCCAAAACACGGTGTATTTTGTCCACATCATGATGGACCGTTACTAAGGTTTTTTGTCCATTTTCCCTGATCTTTCCCAGGATCTTGATCAAATCCTGGTGTTGTAATAATTTTTTTACCAAAGTGAGATTCATTCCAATTGGTGCAGGTAGCAGTTCATGAATCAGTGTGTAATTAGATTGCAAGAGTTTGTGAGAGGTCACCAGTGCTAAGTAAGAAAAGTCACATCCAGTGATTTTAGTAAAGTTACAAACACAAAAATTTGAGTGGTTCCTAGTATCTACAACTACATCACCTACAGATATGGAATCACAAACAGTCCTTAAGCATGCACAACCTTTACCAATATATACAAGTATTGTTTCAGGGTTTTTGTCAGGACAAATCTCGAAATGGCAAATGTTTTGTTCAGTGTCAAGACAAATGTCTTGGGCTCTGATAGTGTTGCTTTCACAAATGAATCCTTGTTGTTCCCGCACAATACATGCATCAAAATCAATACTTTGCCATTTATCCCCGTTTTTCCAGGCCCATACTCTATGGTCTAGAGGACAGAGTACAGTTCCGTTGTGGTTCACTCCTAGCGCAATGATTGGGTATATTGTATCTACCGAAGCATTGTGTATTGTTAACACAAAAGCTGTGGCCACGCTGTTGATGGGGTTATAGGTAAAATTAACCAGATACCACCAGGACTGGAATTTCCTTTCAAAGTCAGTGGCACTGTCCCAAACTATTTTCTGAATTTCAGTGGGGAAAGTGCCTTCTTCACCTTCTCTTATAATTGATGCAGCTACTGATTGCATCCACAATTGAGCCTGGATACAACTGAGAGCCAGAGAGAGGTTGTTTTGGACCACACTGAGCGCATCTATGACCAATTCACGGTCCTTTTCATTCACCTTCTCCCATTTTGGTAATATATTCGATAACATCCATTGATTAGTTCCCAAAGCCAATAGGGAAGATCGTAAAGGACGTTGCAATTTAGTCAGGTCACTAGTTGTGGTAGCCAATTTGTTCATCAATACCTCTGAATCGATACTATTTAGAACTCCCAATCCTGTTCCCAGAACACCAGTTAGGTCTCTCTTTATTCGTTTCTTGGAAGGGGTCCGTTTTTGCAGCCAGGTTGTCCATCCCTCATAAGAGGTTTTTAGGAAAGGTGAGCAAGCTGGCTGAATTTCTGAAGCATTATTTTGCATTGACAATTCAACTTGTTTGAGGGACCATGACGGATTGAATAACATCTGTTGCTGGCCCATATTTCTGATTACATATGGTCCAATTCAGAAAATTTTCGGGTTCAGTACAATAACTGGTTCAGTGGTAGGTGGTGCTGTGTTTGTTGTCATGTTGGGGCTGGGAGGAGTAGTTGTTGTTGGCTCAATAATGGCCATTTTAAATTTGAATGTGAGTGCCACGTCACCTTTCTGGGTATTCCAGAGACAGATTACAAAGACAGGTTGGGTTAGTGTAAAATTACTCCAGCATTCCAATTTTTCCTTTTCAAGGGCACAGAGACTCTTTGTGAGTACAAAATCATTAGTTCTTCTTACAGTAATTTGGGTTGCTTTTTCATGGATAGATCCATTGACCATTCGGCAACCTATTTGAATTTTTTCTCCAATTGTTCCCATCAAGAGGGGAGCCCTGCTGTCTCTATCCCAGCCCCACTCATGCTCTGAGTACATTTCCATTTCATGCTTAACCACAGTGGCCAAGTTTAAGTCCAACCATTTTAAAAGGTGGTCCCATGCTTCCTGTAAACCTAAGGTGGGTGTGAGACCATGGCCATTTGGTGTTCTTTTGATTACAGGTTAGTGGTAAGATGCAGGAAAATATTGTAAGCCCAATCATAAATCAAATTAAACAATTGGTCATTTTTAGAATTTATGCTTCCAAATTATCATCCATATGCAGCTCATTCCACTCTCTGTTGTCCCTCGGAGTTCTTCTGCAAGATAAAATAACAGAGCTTGCCTCCTTGAGGCACAGTTAAAATGATGGTACTATCCAACGGGTATTTATCCGATGTTCCTTTCCCAGGGCATCAGAGGCTACCCACGCATATGCATTTAGTGGGGTTTTTAGGACCAATGGTACTGTTCCCACAGTGGGAAGCTCCACTAAAACAGGTTGTCCTGGGAAGTGAGCTGGATTTTTAGAGTCATTCGGTCCTTTTAAAGAAGGGATTAAAGTAGGGGCTTTTGGACAGAAGGCAGTGATTTTAGGGCATCCATTTATCCCCCATCTGTCATTTACACCTTTGACAGCTTCCCACAGGCGAGCATCCCAATTGCCTTCCTGTGGTTTCAAAAGTCGTTTCAGCAAACCATTGGTTCTCTCTACAATACCATTAGCTTGTGGGTAATAAGGAGTGTGAAAAATCCATTTAATCCCTTCACTTCGTGCCCAATCCTGTACTATTCTGGCAGTGAAGTGGGAACCGTTATCAGACTGTATTTCTTGTGGTTTTGGAAAAGTTCCAAACCATTGTCGCAATGCTTTCACAGTGCTTTCTCCCATAGCCCTGTGAAAGGCTTCTGCTTGGACTAGTCCTGATGTTATTTCCACTCCCACCAGCACAAAATGTTTCCCTCCTGATTTCTTAAAGGGTCCAATATAATCTACCTGCCACACATCCCACAAACCTTTACCCTCTCTTAGATGCAGGGGATCATCTTCTAAAGGGTCGCCTATGACATTGCTCACAGGCAGATATGCAAGTTTCGCATGTTGCTCTGGTGACAGGCCAGCCTCGAGCAAGGGCTTCACGATACAGATCCTTAGCTCCTGTGTGTTTACGCTTTACATGCAACCATTCTAACAAGCGTTCCCAATCTTCTGTGACTTGGTCCTTTTGTACAGGGGCTAGCCTTGCTAACTCATCCGCTCTGTTATTCCATTCACCCGCTGAGTCCCCATCTGCCTGATGAGAAGCTACCCATCCCACGGCAAAGTTCCCCTGTTTAGCAATGTTTAAGATTTCTTGCCATTTCTCCTTTTGCCACACTGGGATTCTGTTAACCTCCCATTCATTTTGCTCCCAAAAAGGCAGCCATTTGGTACAACCCTTAAACACAGTGTAGGAATCAGTATAGATGTGGACAGGAGAAGTGGCTTGAGCTTCACGCTGGAAAACACTCCACACTGCAATTAACTCTCCTACTTGAGCACTGCCTACTCCCTCTGTAATAATTTGTTCATCAGAGGAGGTATGGAGTGCTACTGATCAATATTTCCATACCTTCCCTTCTCTCTTTGCAGAAGCATCGGTAAACCAGGCACTCACTGATTGATCAGGAGAGAAAGGAGGAGCTGCTTGGATGACAGAGGAAGGTTTATCTTGGCTGCCATCCAAGTTTTCTGTTTCTTGAATAGCCAAATGTTTTAAAGCTCCTTCAGTCACTGAGAAAATGTTACAGTAGTGTTCGATCTGGGCATACAATTTTTGTACTGAGGCTTTCTGTGCCACCCCGTCAGGGGGAGGGGTCCCGCTAGTAACTGCCTTTATCACTTTAAACGGGCCTCTCAGTACAATTGGTTGTTGGTGTGCAATTTTCTCTACTTCTATGAGAGCCAGGCTAACCACAAACAAAACTTTCTCCCAAGCAGTGTATCTTCTTTTGGCATCTTTAAAGCTGCGAGAATAAAATCCCACAGGCCGAGTTGGACCCTCAGGGCCCTGTTGCCATATGTGTACTGATAATCCTGATATGGCAAATCCCCATTCCACCTGAAAAGGGTCTGTAGGGTGGACAGGGCCGACAGCCTGGTGAGCCGTTGCTTCAAAAATTAACAATTGCATAGCTTCTTCCTGAGATGGGGTCCTGTCGTGGTTTTGTTAGTGAGGGCGGGGCCTAAGGTGGTAGCTTCTGTAGGAAACTGCTAGAAGTTTTTTCCCCTTTGTTCAGTGGACTTGGCCAGGCCTAGGGCGGACCCACTGCTGGCCAAGGCCGAGCTGATTGGTAGCAGAATGTCCCATGATAACGCCTCTGTGATAACGTATTTAAGAATGGGAAAACAGGAAAAAAAAAAAAGAGAGGGAAGAGAAGATGTGAAGAAGCTGAGCGGGGGCAGAGGTGCAGAGGGGGAGGCGCAGGCCTCATGGGCCTTGTAGGCCTCACCCTCTGGCCTCTCGCCAGGTGGCCGACTGGGCCCGACTCGGTCCAGCCCGGCTGCAAGAAGTGGAGAGGAGATGAGAAGTGAATAAGATGTAAAAAAGATCCTGAGAGACATCTACCAGCCTGTTGTGAGGAACGGCTGCAGACGCCAAGGTCAGTTCAGAAAGGAGGGGGAGGAGTAATGCGGCTCCTGGCCAAGATTCCCCTGCAGCCTGTGGTGACGACCATGGTGGAGCAGGTTGTCCCCCTGCAGCCCATGGAGGTCCACGGAGGAGCAGAGATCCACTTGGAGCCCGTGAAGGACCCCGTACCGGGGGAGGTGGATGCCTGAAGGAGGCTGTCGCCCGTGGAGGGCCCACTGGGACAGCCGTTCTGGAGAGACTGCACCCCGTGGAAGAGATGACCCACGCCGGAGCAGTTCCACGAAGGACTGTGGCGTAGGGGTGGGACCCCACAACGGAGCAGGGGAGGAATGCGAGGAGTTCTTCCCCCGACCATGAAGCAGCGGCGTGAAACAACGTATGATGAACTGACTGCAACCCCCATTCCCTCTTCCCCCCCCGTGCCGCTCGGGAGGGGAAGGTAGTAGAGATAATGTTAAGCTTGGGAAGAGGGAGGGGTGGATGGAGGTTGTCTTGTTCTCTGTCTCATTATCCTGCTATTTGTAGTAATAAATGAATAGTTTTGGCCAAGTCGAGTCTGTTTTGCCCGTGACGGTAACTTTAAGGATTTCTCCCTGTCCTTATCTCAAACCTCGAGCCGTTTTTCCTTATATTTTCTCTCCCTGTTTTCTCGGAAGGTGGGGGGAGTGAGAGAGAGACTGCGTAGTCTGGTCTGATCGGGGCTGAACAGGTCCATTCCCATTTGACCCCTTTCCTCAGCAAATCATAAAGAGGTCTAGCAATAATGGAGAAGTCTGGAATGTTTTCTCCAGAACACCAATAGTCCTAAAGCATGTTGTAAATCCTTTTTTTGACTCAGGCATTTTAATCTGATCTAAAGAAGTGAGGGTGTTTGGTGGGATACACGTCATTCCCCCTTTCCACCAAATTCCCAAAAACTTTACTTCTTGTGATGGCTTTTGGACCTTTTCGGGAGGAATTTGCAAACCCAAATTCTCCAAGTGAGAAATTATATTCTGGTGGGTTGTTTCCACCGCCTTTATTTCTTTCCCCCCCACAAGGATGTCATCAATATATTGGTAAACATCTACAGCTTCAGGTTTTGGTATTTTTTCCAATTCTTGGGCTAAAGCATGATGAGCCAATGTAGGAGAATGCTTATACCCCTGGGGTAGCCGGGTGAAAGTATGTTGTTGCCCTTCCCACGTAAAGGCAAAATGGTCTCTGTCCTCTGGTTGCAAAGGTACCATAAAAAACATGTCTTTAACATCTATAGTTGCCATAATTGGGTGAGCTTTCTCCTGAATTATTGTTATCAATTCTGTCAAATTGGGCACCACGGCAGTCAAAGGTTCAGTGTTGGTGTTCAATCTCCTAAAATCCACTGTGAGTCACCACTTTCCATTAGGTTTTCGCACTGGCCACACTGGAGAGTTAAAAAGTTAAATGTGTATTTGTTACAACCCCTTGCTCCCGCAGTTCCTGCAAAACAGGTCTGATACCTTCCTTTGCTCCCAGGGGAAGGGGATATTTTTTGACATTAGTTACCTTGCTAAACGGCAGAGAGGGTGCAGTTTGGAGCAACCTAATATTTCATTGCGGGGTCCCAAAAGTCCACCACAACCCTTCTGGGTTTTTCCAACCTTTCCCTTTAAGGACATCCATTCCTAATAAGTTAGTGGGAATATTCCCAATCACCATTGTAACAGTGACCATGTTTTCCTCTCCTGGCAACGTTAGCTTTACCTGAGCAACACTCATGGCTTCTGTTGACCCTAAAGCATTCAGGACACAAAAACGTCTTCTCGAGAGAGAGACACCACACCTTTGTGCATCTTCTTTAGTCAGAGCAGAGACTTGGGCACCGGTATCAATCAAAAAGGTCACCAGTCCACGTTTTGGACTCACAATAGCCGTAATTAGCAAATCTCCCCTGCTAGTCTTGGTGAGCTGTCGGATATAAATCCATCCTCCATTCCCTCGCTCACCGATGGGGAATGGAGGTTCGAGTTCCCCTGCGTCTGGGGAAAAACCTCACTGTTTCTGTTGCCTGTGTCTTCCAAAGGTGGGGCTGTGGGTGTGATGGGTGAGATTTCTTTCCCTTTGGGTGGGTATTGTTTCAGGTTACACCATTTTGATACCACCTTGCTCAGCTTTTCAATGGGTAAACCATCCATTACATCTCTTGGAACACCCTTTTTAATTCCCAAAAGCCACCACTGTTGTCGGGTCATGGGCTGTCCTCCTCCTGCTGTTTTAAAACGAGGGCCGGATTGACTGATGTGGGGGGGCAAGTCCCTGATTTCTATCTGACAGATTCCTTTTGGTCTGTCCTCTGGGAGTTTTACTGGACCATATTTTCTCCCATAATTCATCAGCTCCTGTGCTACCTCCCCCTAGGTCCACACCTTTGCTTTATCACCTGACAAGGGTCGAGATGGGCTGAGATCAGAGGGAGACACATTCACGGGGCTATTGGTTGCATTTCCACGGCCTCTCATAAAGCCCTCCAATCTTTCTAAGGGACTGAGTGCCTCAATGGTCTTTTGAAGCTGAATCCCCAGAGGCTTAAGTGACTCTGGAAGTCCCCTTATCAAGGGAGTCATGCTCTCAGGGTCCACCGGCAACATCACTGGAGATTCACATCTAGGAGTTAACTTTCTTTCTTTCATCATTTGCAAACAAGCAGCTTTTTGGATGCTTTCCACCAGCTGATCAACTGTGCCAGTGATTGCAAGAGGATCCCCTCTCTCCAAAGGGTTTAACCCCCCAGCCCAATAGGCAGCTCGCTGAGTTAAGGACCATGGGGCACAATTATCTCCTGTGGTCAAAAAGACTCCAGGACCCCAATATCCCTCAGCCTCCTTTTCACTCAGCTGAATTTGATCTCCCCCGGTTAGAGATACACGCCACACATACTCCGTCTCAGATTCTTTGGCAAGGCGCCCATACTCCCGCTTCAGTTTGGCAAGCTCAGTAGCGGTATACGGCGACTCCTCAGTTGTTATCTGTGGGTCGCTATCCTCATCATTCAAATAAAAGAATTCTGTTTTAACCAAAGGTCTCACCCGAGGGTGGTCGCCAGAGCGATCCCTCACCTCCTCCAATTTCTTCTGAGGGTATATTGGACTTATCTGTCGAATACCTCTCTCCTCAAGCTTCAGATCTGTCTCGCTGTCCAATTCTGAATTCTTTGGATATTCCTCCTTCAAGATAGATTTCAGCAAAAGGTTTTGCTCCTTTTCTCCCTCCAGCTGCTTTTCAAGGGTGGATACGGTCCCCTGAAGGGCCTCCACCAAACTCTGGAGTGACTTAATAATCTGTTGCTCCTGCTCTCGCCGCTTAAGGCGGTCCTCTACTGCTGCTACCAGACTTGCACCCAGAACAGCACAAACTATGGCTTTGCCTCTGCCAGATTTTACCCTCGCCTCCTTCTGCAAGGAAGTCATTCGATCTACTACGCTCTGCAAATTTGTCCAATTGACGTACAGAAAACGGACTCCACAATCTCTAAAATAGTAAAGTAGGTATGTTTATTCAGTGCTGGGCAGCACGGGGGGGGGGTAGTCCCACCAACCTCATTGTCCCACGACCTCATTGGCATCACAGAGACGTGGTGGGATGACACATACAACTGGAGCATCAACATGGAGGGGTATAGGCTTTTTAGAAAGGACAGGAAGGGGGTACGAGGAGGGGGTGTTGCTCTCTACGTCAGCAACCGGCTGGAGTGTGTGGAGCTCCGCCTGGGGATGGAGGAGGAGCTGACAGAGAGCTTATGGGTCAAGATTAGAGGACGGGGACGGACAGGGGACGTTACAGTGGGGGTCTGTTACAGGCCGCCTGGCCAGGAGGACAGAGCAGATGAAGTGCTCTATAGGCAGATAGGAGCAGCCTCACGGTCACAGGCCCTGGTTCTCATGGGGGACTTCAACCACCCTGACATCTGTTGGAGAGACAACACGGCAGGGCACAGGCAGTCCAGGAGGTTCCTGGAATGCGTGGATGACAACTTCCTCCTGCAGGCGATAGAGGAGCCGACAAGGAGGGGTGCCATGCTCGACCTTGTGCTCACCAACAGGGAGGGGCTGGTGGGGGATGTGAAACTAAAGGACAGCCTTGGCTGCAGCGACCATGACATGGTGGAGTTCAAGATCCACGGGGCAGCAAGGAAACTACATGGCAAGCTCTCAGCCCTAGACTTCAGGAGGGCAGACTTCGGCCTCTTCAGGGACCTGATGGGCCAAGTGCCATGGGAGGCGGCCCTGGAGGGAAGAGGGGCCCAGGAAAGTTGGTCCATATTCAAGGAGCACCTCCTCCAAGCTCAGCAGCGGTGCATCCCGATGAAGAACAAGTCGGGCAAAAAGGCCAGGAGGCCGGCGTGGATGAGCAAGGAGCTCCTGGACCAACTGAAAGTGAAAAAGGAGGCCTATAGAGGGTGGAAGTGGGGACAGGTAGCCTGGGAGGACTACAAAGAGGCTGCGCGAGTGGCCAGGGATAAGGTAAGGAAGGCCAAAGCCCTGGCAGAACTGAATCTGGCCAGGGATATAAAATACAACAAGAAGAGCTTCTATAGGTACGTAGGGGACAAAAGAAAGTCCAGGGAAAATGTAGGCCCCCTCCAGAAGGGAACTGGTGTCCTGGTTACCCAGGACATGGAGAAGGCTGAGGTTCTCAATGACTTTTTTGCCTCAGTCTTCACCGACAAGAGTTCCTGTCCCACCACCCAAGCTGTAGAAGGTGCAAGCAGGGACTGCGAGAATGAAGAACCGCCCACTGTACTGGAAGAGCAGGTTCAGGAACATCTGAGGAACCTGAAGGTGCACAAGTCCATGGGTCCTGATGAGATCCATCGGTGGGTCCTGAGGGAACTGGCGGATGAAGTTGCCAAGCCACTGGCTATCGTATTTGAGAAGTCGTGGTGGTCTGGTGAGGTCCCCAATGACTGGAAGAGAGGGAACATAACCCCAATTTTTAAAAAGGGGAATAAGGAAGACCCAGGTAACTACAGGCCGGTCAGCCTCACCTCTGTGCCTGGCAAGGTCATGGAGCAGATTCTCCTGGAAACCATGCTAAGGCACATGGAGAGCAAGGAGCCATGTTGGTGACAGCCAACATGGCTTCACCAAGGGCAGATCGTGCCTGACCAATTTGGTGGACTTCTATGACGGGGTGACGGCATCGGTGGACAAGGGACGAGCAACTGATGTCATCTACCTGGACTTGTGCAAAGCTTTTGACACTGTCCCGCATGACATCCTTCTCTCTAAACTAGAGAGACATGGGTTTGATGGACGGACCACTCGGTGGATAAGGAGTTGGCTGGATGGCCGCACTCAGAGAGCGGTGGTCAACGGCTCAATGTCCATGTGGAGACCGGTCACGAGTGGCATCCCTCAGGGGTCCGTGCTGGGCCCGGCCCTGTTCAACATCTTTGTCGGCGACATGGACAGTGGGATAGAGTGCACCCTCAGCAAGTTCGCCGATGACACCAAGCTGTGTGGTGCCGTCGACACGCTGGAAGGGAGGGATGCCATCCAGAGGGACCTTGACAGGCTGGAGAGGTGGGCCCGTGCCAACCTCATGAAGTTCAACCAGGCCAAGTGCAAGGTCCTGCACCTGGGTCACGGCAATCCCAGGCACAAATACAGGCTGGGCGGGGAATGGATTGAGAGCAGCCCTGAGGAGAAGGACTTGGGAGTGCTGGTGGATGAGAAGCTTAACATGAGCAGGCAATGCGCCCTTGCAGCCCAGAAGGCCAACCGCATCCTGGGCTGCATCAAGAGGAGCGTGGCCAGCAGGTCGAGGGAGGTGATTTTCCCCCTCTACTCTGCCCTGGTGAGACCCCACCTGGAGTACTGTGTCCAGTTCTGGAGCCCCCAACACGAGAAGGACATGGACCAGTTGGAGAAGGTCCAGAGGAGGGCCACGAAGATGATAAAAGGGCTGGAGCACCTCTCTTATGAGGACAGGCTGAGAGAGTTGGGGCTGTTCAGCCTAGAGAAGAGGAGGCTCTGGGGAGACCTTATAGCGGTCTTCCAGTACCTCAAGGGGGCCTACAAGAAAGATGGGGAAAGGCTGTTTAGTAGGGCCTGTTGTGATAGGACGAGGGGTAATGGTTTTAAAATAGAGGGTGGTAGATTTAGATTAGAAATTAGGAAAAAATTTTTTACGATGCGAGTTATAGAACACTGGAACAGGTTGCCCAGAAAGGTGGTGGAGGCCCCATCCCTGGAAACGTTCAAGGCCAGGCTGGATGAGGCTCTGAGCAACCTGATCTAGTTGGGGATGTCCCTGCTCCTTGCAGGGGGGTTGGACTAGATGACCTTTGAAGGTCCCTTCCAACCCTAAGCATTCTATGATTCTATGATTCTATGACTGTGTGCACCTGACGTGGCAACTCACTTTAAATTTATACAACCAAGTGTTACATATACATAAAGTTTCACAATACGCCTATACATATGCATGAGCTATCCCCACTTCGTATTAAAATTAGTCCCAAGGGGTCATTTTCATAAACTCCTCCCATCTGCGCTTGCGCAGTGCCTCCTGGTGGTGGTCGTTGGGGGTCGTGGGGATGAAGGTAGGTGACTCCTCTTTGTCACCGCTAGTAACCTTTTGTTCTTGTGCAAACTCAGTTATCCCTTGGCTTTTATTCAAGCTGCAGGGTCGGTTTTAGCTGGTTCTTGAAGCGACCCTCTAGTCCTTACCAGGAACTGTCTTTCATGAAGAATCGCAAGACTTTCTGCTTCAAATAGTTTGCACAATGGTTAGCAAATCGTTAAGCAAGTGGTTAGCAAAACATTAAGCACTATTTATCAACTTGGTTCCTTAGCATGCACAGCAATAATTAATCAATGCCATATCTACTAAAATTTCTTTAACTCCTTTTCTCAATCCTCCCTTTTCTAGAAAGTTAGTAAATTCTTTTACTGTATTTAATTCTAGTATAGTGTTTCCCTATCTAGCATTTTTCGAAATATTTGTTAGAGTCAAGCCTTTGTCGTAATCGGTTCCTTTTCCATTCACTGTAGGAATCTCCTGTATTCTTAAAACACCACAAGCCGCATCCAATTGCTATACAAAGGATTATGGACACAAACTTTAATCCACATTCTACCTTCTCAGTTTAAGCTTTAGGGGTCCCTGAACTTCAGAAGTCCAGAGTTTTCGTGGTGCCTTTTTTACCCTAGTGTGGTGTATCCAGGCATTCCGCTCTCTGATCTTGATAGCTGTAAAGGAGGTGAGGAGTACCTGGTATGGTCCTTCCCACTGTGGTTCCAAGGTTTTTTCTGCAAGAGACTTTACATATACATAATCTCCAGGTTAGATATCACACACAGGTTCATCTAGACCTCTTCCCCGGGTCCCAATTACATGCTGTCCAATTCTATTGAGCTGTTTGCTCAATGCCACCATGTAGGAAGTCATAATTTCATCCCCAGCTTGCATAGACATCCCCCTCTGTATTCCATAGGGTTGTCCACACAAAATTTCAAAGGGGCTCAGTCCTTCTCTCGCCCTTGGTCTCGTTCGTATACGCAAAAGGGCTAACGGGAGAGACTGAGGCCATGTCAGGTTTGCTTCTTGTCCCAATTTCACAATTTGCTGTTTGATTAAGTGGTTCATTTTTTCCACTTGGCCACTCGACTGAGTGCGATATGGGGTATGAAGTTGCCAATCTATACCCAAATGGTGGCTAATTTGTTGTACTATTTTTGAGACAAAATGTGGTCCTCTATCAGAGGATATGGTTGCCGGAACCCCAAAACGTGGTATTATCTCTTGTACCAATATTTTAGTTACCTCCCAAGCCTTAGCTGTTCTGGTTGGGAATGCTTCTGGCCAACCTGAAAAGGTATCAGTTAATACCAGTAAATATCGATACCCCCCTTTTCTTGGAAGTTCTGTAAAATCAACCTGCCATTGTTGTCCAGGCCCATTGCCTTTTCCAATCTGGCCCACTTCTGGTTTGGGGGTATTTTTAGGATTATTCTGGAGGCAAAGATCACACTGTTGAGTCACCTGTCTCACCGTGGTATATAAATTTCTAGCCACAATTTCTCTTATTAAATGTTTATACAGAGCCTCCGTTCCCCAATGCCTTTTTCTATGTTCCTCCCATATCAAGTGCCACAGTAAACAAGAGGGAATGATTAGTCTTCCCTGTGGGGTATAAGCCCACCCCTCTTCATTATATGACCCTTCTAAGTCTGTAATAAGTTTCCGATCTTCCTTGGTATATTCTGGCTTACCTTCTAGGGAGATTTACCTGTCAGGAATTAGAGCCCCTTCTATTTTCACCTTTGTTTTGGCCACTTGTTTTGCCTCTCTGTCCGCCAGCTCATTCCCTTTTTCCAAATCTGAGCTCACTTTCTGGTGTGCCTTAATATGCATAATTGCCACTTTCTCAGGGAGCTGGACAGCTTCCACTAGCTTCAGAATTTCTTCTGCATGTTTGATATTTTTCCCCTGGGAGTTCAATAGTCCTCTTTCTTTCCAAATTGCTCCATGTGCGTGCACAACTCCGAAGGCATAATTGGAGTCCGTGTAAATGTTCACAAGTTTGCCCTGGGCCAATCCCAGGGCGCGGGTTAGGGCAATTATTTCTGCCTTCTGTGTGGAGGTGTTCATGGGCAAAGGCCCTGATTCTATTACCTCTTGACTGGTGGTAATGGCGTATCCCGCATGTCGATTGCCATTTAAGACATAACTGCTCCCGTCTGTGAACCAGTTTTCCCCGTTTTCCATGGGGCTATCCTTCAGGTCTGGGCGGCTTGCGTATGTTGCTTCGATGGTTTCCAAACAGTCATGATGCACCGGTTCTCCTGTGTTCCCACTGAGAAAAGAAGCTGGGTTGACAATGTTAGTGACCACGATTTCCACGTCATCCTGTTCTACTAATACAGCTTGATATCTCAGGAATCTTTGTGGAGAGAGCCAGTGCCCACCCTTTGCTTCCAGTACTGCTGATACTGCATGAGACACCAAAACAGTCATTTTCTGGCCCAGAGTGAACTTTCGGGCTTCCTGTATGTTTAATATCACAGTTGCAACCACCCGTAGGCATCCAGGCCAACCCTTTGCAGTCGCGTCTAACTGCTTAGAGAGGTAGGCAACTGCCCGTCGATATGGGCCCAGATCTTGTGCTAATATTCCCAGGGCAATGCCCTGCTTCTCATGGGAGAAAAGAAGAAATGGCTTACTCACATCTGGGAGTCCTAAGGCTGGGGCCGACATCAAAGCCTTTTTCAGTAGCTCAAAGGCTCATTCAGTCTCCTTGTTCCACTCAAGGTGCTTCTGCTCAGTGTCTGTCAGCGCATACAGTGGTTTAACAAGCAGTCCATAATTATAGATCCACAATCGGCACCACCCCGTCATTCCCAGAAAAGTCCATAACTCCTTTACTGTCTGAGGTTTTTGAGTTTGGCATATTGCCTCTTTGCGGGCCTGTCCCAAAGTTCTCTGCCCCACACTAATTTCATAGCCCAAATAATTCACTTTACGTTGCATTACCTGGGCTTTCTTCTTGGACACCTGGTATCCCTGGAGTCCCAATAAATTCAACAGACTCACCATCCATACCATACAGTCTTCCTCTGTTTTGGTGGCAATCAGGATATCATCCACATACTGCAACAATTTTCCTTTCTCAGACGGGGTTTCCCAGGATTCTAAGTCTTTCGCAAGCTGATTGCCAAAAATGGTAGGGCTATTCTTAAATCCTTGCGGCAACACCGTCCAAGTGAGCTGGGTCTTCTGACCACTTTTAGGGTTTTCCCATTCGAACGCAAACAATTTTTGACTGGCTTCGTGGAGAGGGAGGCAAAAGAAAGCATCCTTCAAATCTAAAACAGTAAACCAAATTAGTTCAGGTGTTAACACGGTCAGCAGGGTATATGGGTTCGCCACTACTGGATAGAGGTCTTCAGTTATCTTATTCACCGCCCGTAAGTCTTGGACCACCCGATATGACCCATCGGGCTTCCTAACAGGTAATATAGGGTGTCCTGGTTTCAGCAGGGATGGAGTTAATTTTCTTCTCAGTAGCCAGTGTGTTTTGGATTTCGTGTGTGAAGAATGTTGATAAAAAAATTCTGATGATACGAGTTGTTGTTAATGAGACCAAGGACACTGTCTGGCTTTCCAAGTCTCGTTAACGTGCAGATGCGGGAAGCTGGGCGAAAGACAGACAGAATAATTGATCCAAACTGTGCAAAGAGAGTATTCCATGCCATAAACGTCATGCTCAGTATATTAAGTAGGGGTTGCCCATGGGAGGGGGCATTCTTTTCTGGCATCCATTCCATCTGGGTATCCGTTCGGGCACCCTCGGCATCCTTTTCTTCTCTCTTGCTTGCTGGCATCATTCCCTCTACCTTGCTAGCTTGCTCTCCCCTCTTTGCTTGCTGCTCGGTGCCATTTCCGTGATCGCTGCTCAGGCTGTGTCGGTCATTCGGACATCGGGTGGTGAGAAATCGCACATTGTTCATTTTGTATATATTAATATCCTTATATTCTGTTAGCTTTTTTGTAGTTTTTAGTATTTTTAGTAAACTGTTTTTATCTCAACCCACGAGTTTTCCTTTCTTCCCAATTTCTCTCCCCCGTCCCACTGGGTAGGGGGAGGGTGAGTAAGAAACTGTGTGGTGTTCCAGGCCAAACCACCACAGTCTTTTTGGCGCACAACGTTGGGCTCGAAGGGGCCTCACTAGATCAGTCATGAGATCATCAGACCTTAGTCTGAGGATCCAAGGTTCAAGCCCCGGTCAGTCCCGAAGGTTTGAGATAAGGACCTGTTTGAACACAGTGTGTTGAAAATAGATTTGTTACGAGTGTTCATTAAGCTGCTTTGGTCATCACTGGGCACAACGTTGTTTTATTTGTTCTCACAGTTGTTTTTAGAGCTGTACTGGATAGCACCCTACTTGCCGTATTTTCTGTTTGTCGGTGTTTGTGCACGCTTTATCAATGCTGTGTGTTGGATCAAAGGTTGGAACTATACCTGTTGTTTTGTTCCGGGAAGCCAGGCCGCGGGGGGAACATCTGTTTACAGCTTTCCCCCGCTTCACCAAGCTAATTTCAACAGCTTTTGAGAATTTTGAACACCCTTTGGGATACTCCTACCACCGTGTTCATGTTGGCAGGTCTCTTGCAGCTATCTCAGATCTTGATATTGATTAAGTTTAAACAATTTTTTAAAAGTATTATGGCTCCTCCAACCCCCACAACAGACACTGTGGCTACTCAGACTCCTGCTACAAATGCTGCAGCTACTTCAGCCACTACGGCAGGCACCGCAGCTATCCCAGCCCCTGCTACGGACACTGCGATTGCTTCGGCCCCCACGCCAGACACTGTGGCTACTCAAACCTCGGCAAGCAGTACCAAAGAGAAACCAAAAAACCAATCTACACCAGTATCAGTTGCCCCTGTACATAAGAAATACACCAAAAAAATCAGTTCGCATAGTGAAAGATGATGATGAACCAGGGCCGTCACATGAACAGGGAGAGGCAGAAGGAGAGGTAGTCACCCAGTCCCTATCCCTGAGTGAGCTGTGAGATATGCAAAAAGATTTCAGCTGTAATCAAGGTGAGCAACTTGTCACCTGGTTGCTCCGATGCTGGGACAGTGGGGCCAGTAGCCTGGAATTAGAAGGCAGGGAAGCCAGGCAGCTGGGATCCCTGTCTAGGGGCGATTGGAAGAGAGTCAGCAGCCTGCAGCCTCTGGAGGCGACTCCTGTCAGGTGTGAGGGACAGGTATTTCTTCAAGGAAGATATTGTATGCCACCCAAGCAAGTGGACCACCATGGAGAGAGGTATCCAGTTTCTGAGGGAATTAGCTGTTCGGGAGCTGATTTATCATAACCTGGATGACCCACGGACATCTGTAGATCCAGATGAAATTGAATGCACCTGACCCATGTGGCGGAAATTTGTACAGAGTGCACCATCCTCATATGCCAACTCATTGGCAGCAATGAGTTGGAAAGATGATGAGATGCCACCAGTACGTGCAGTGGCTAACCAGCTCCGACAATATGAAGACAATCTCTCTTCCCCGATGCGGGCCTGTGTCTCGGCTATAGAAAGACTGACTGAGAAATATGAAAGCCAGTTTGAAAAACTGTTTGAAAAACTATCTGAGGTGTGTCAGAAACTCGAAGATTCTTGCTCCCCACCTGCACGGACCAATATCACAGCTATTAGAAGAAGACCTCATCCTCCTCCTGCTCAAGGGAGACGGTACACCTGACGAGATGACCTATGGCTTACCTTGCATGACCAAGGAGAGGATATGAGGAAGTGGGATGGAAAGCCTACCTCGGCCCTAGAGGCACGTGTACGTGAGTTGCGAGGTAAAACAATCCCAAAGGGAGGTTCTTCCAGGAAATTTGCTGCTCCAGTCTCCAGTGGGCAGTTCCCCAGACAGCGTAGAAGGGCTGATCTCACCTCTGATCCTATGGAAGGAACTTCTGATTCATATTCACAGAAAGTGAATAGAAAATATTGCAAACAGGACTAGAGGGGCCCTGCCTCCAGCCAGGCGGAGGAGAGGGACAACCGAGTTTATTGGACTGTATGGATTAAATGGCCTGGCACATCAGACCCACAAGAGTATAAGGCTCTAGTAGACACTGGTGCACAGTGTACCCTAATACCATCAAGCTATAAAGGGGCAGAACCCATTTGTATTTCTGGAGTGACAGGAGGATCCCAAGAGCTAACTGTATTGGAGGCTGAAGTAAGTTTGACTGGGAATGAGTGGCAAAAGCACCCCATAGTGACTGGCCCAGATGCTCCATGCATTCTTGGTATAGATTACCTCAGGAGCGGGTATTTCAAGGACCCAAAAGGGCACTGGTGGGCTTTTGGTATAGCCACTGTGGAGACAGAGAAAAATAAACAGCTGGCCACCTTGCCCAGACTTTCAAAGGACCCTTCCATTGTGGGAAAGCTGAAGGTTGAAGAACAAAAGGTACCAATCGCTACCACCACGGTGCACCGGCAGCAATATCGCACCAACCGAGACTCCCTGATCCCCATCCTCAAGCTGATTCGTCGACTGGAGAGCCAGGGAGTGATCAGCAAGTCCCGCTCACCCTTTAACAGTCCCATATGGCCAGAGCAAAAATCTAGTGGAGAGTGGAGACTAACAGTGGACTATCGTGGCCTGAATGAGGTTACACCACCGATGAGTGCTGCCATGCCGGACATGCTAGAACTTCAGTAAGAACTGGAGTCAAAGGCAGACAAGTGGTATGCCACCATCGATATTGCCAATGCGTTCTTTTCCATTCCTTTGGCACCAGAATGCAGGCCACAGTTTGCTTTCACTTGGAGGGGTGTCCATTGCACCTGGAATCGATTGCCCCAGGGGTGGAAACACAGCCCCACCATTTGCCATGGACTGATCCAGACTGTACTAGAAAAGGGTGGAGCTCCAGAACATCTGCAATACATTGATGACATCATCGTATGGGGCAACACAGCAGCAGCAGTTTTTGAGAAAGGGGAGAAAATAATCCAAATCCTTCTGAAAGCCGGTTTTGCCATAAAACAAAGCAAAGTCAAGGGGCCTGCACAAGAGATCCAGTTTTTAGGAGTAAAATGGCAAGATGGACGTCGTCACATTCCAATGGATGTGGTCAACAAAATAACAGCTATGGCTCCACCAACTAACAAAAAGGAAACACAGGCTTTCTTGGGCATTGTGAGTTTCTGGAGAATGCATATTTGAAATTACAGTCTGATTGTGAGCCCTCTCTATGAAGTGACTCGAAAGAGGAATGATTTTAAATGGGGCCCTGAACAGCGACAAGCCTTTGAACAAATTAAACAGGAGATTGTTCATGCAGTAGCCCTTGGGCCAGTCCAGACAGGACAAGATGTGATAAACGTACTCTCCACTGCAGCTGTGGAGAATGGCCCTACCTGGAGTCTTTGACAGAGAACACCAGGGGAGACTCGAGGTCGACCCCTAGGCTTTTGGAGCCGTGGATATAGAGGATCTGAGGCCTACTATACTCCAACTGAAAAAGAAATACTGGCAGCATACGAAGGAGTTCTAGCTGCTTCAGAAGTGATTGGTACTGAAGCACAGCTCCTCCTGGCACCCCGACTGCCAGTGCTGGGCTGGATGTTCAAAGGGAAGGTCCCCTCTACACAACATGCAACTGATGCCATGTGGAGTAAATGGGTTGCACTGATCACACAGCGAGCCTGAATAGGAAACCCCAATCATCCAGGAATCTTAGAAGTAATCACAGATTGGCCAGAAGGCAAAGATTTTGGAATGCCGCCAGAGGAAGAGGTGACACGTGCTGAAGAAGCCCCACCATAAAACAACCTCCCAGAAAATGAGAGGCGATATGCCCTGTTCACTGATGGGTCCTGTCATATTGTAGGAAAACATCAAAAGTGGAAAGCTGCTGTGTGGAGTCCTAGACGACGAGTGGCAGAAGCCACTGAAGGCCAAGGTGAATCAAGTCAGTTTGCAGGGGTGAAAACCATCCAGCTGGCTTTAGACATCGCTGAATGGGAAAAATGGCCAAAGCTCTATCTCTACACTGACTCATGGATGGTGGCAAATGCTCTATGGGGGTGGTTAAAGCAATGGAAACAGAGCAACTGGCAGCGCAGAGGCAAGCCCATCTGGGCTGCCGCACTGTGGCAAGGTGTTAACACAGTCAGCAGGGTATATGGGTTCGCCACTACTGGATAAAGGTATCTTATTCACCGCCCGTAAGTCTTGGACCACCCGATATGACCCATCGGGTTTCCGAACAGGTAATATAGGGGTATTGAAATCAGACTCACACTCCTTTAATAATCCTAACTGCAGAAATTTTTCTTTCACCGGCCGGATTCCTTCCCTATCTTCCTTCTTTAGGGGATTTTGTTTAATTCTTACTGGTTGTCGGCCTTCCTTAATCTTAACTTCAACAGGTGGAGCATTTTTTGCTCTTCCAGGTACGTCGGTAGCTCATACCCCCGGCTACACTTGGTTTAGGATTTCCTCATTAATTTTTCCTTCTGAGGGGAGACTGGTTAAGGTTAGACTCAATATCTGAATATATTGCTGATCCTTTACCTCCAGAGTAATTTCTCCTTTTTCAAATATAATCTTTGCTCCCAATTGTTCCAACATATCTCTTCCCAAAAGTGCTTTTGGGGAGTTGGGCATATATAAAAATTTGTGGATGCCCCATTGTTTTCCCAATTTGTATTCTAGAGGCTTACAAAAATATGCCTTTTCACTTTGGCCAGTCGTTCCTTTTACCATGACATAATCATTTCCCAGGGGCATCAAAGCTTTATTCAAAACCAAGTATGTTGCCCCTGTATCTACTAAGAATTCTACTTCTTGTTGCTTTTCCCCTAGCCTAATTAGAACCAGTGGATCCGCTAGGGTAGATTCCCCAGGTTCCCGTCAGTCTTTCTTCACATGGGCTATCGTTCTTCCTGTTTGAGCCCTCTGACCTTCTTTCTTGTTCCTTGGGCATTCCTTTTTCCAGTGACCAAAATTTTTACACAAAGCACATTGATCCTTGCCCAGTTGGGGCAGGTCTTGTCTAGTCCTTCTTCCTCCCTCTTCCTGGATAATGGCTATCAGCTTCTTTTGCCCTTGTCTATATCCTTCCTCGCTGTTACTGAATACTCTCCATGCTTTGTCTAACAATACTTGTAAATTCCTGCTTTCTGTAAGGCGCAATTTCTGAAGTTTGCACCTTATATCCCCTGTAGATTGACCCAAAAATAGGGAGACTAATTGTTGTACTCCTACCTCTGACCCAGGATCCAGCGGTGTGCTGAGACGCATCACGTCCCTCAATCGATCCAGGAATTCAGATGGGGACTCGGAAGGATTTTTGCTTGACTGCATATAAAGCTGACCAATTTATAGTTTTGGGGATTGCCTTCTCCATTCCCTTTGAAATCCACTCCTGATACTACTGCAATCTTTCCATATGTACAGATCTATTAACATCCCACTTTGGATCTTGGAGGGGGAAATATTCCTTAACGTCCCCTCCTGTAATCTTATAATGGTCTTCTGTTGGATACCTGGAGTATCAGGGACACTTAGTGAACAATCCAGACCAAATGGAATTGTTATGTTTGTGAGCAGCAGGCCTCAAGGACATCACTGAAGCCACTTGTGAGAAAGTAATGAAGCTGCCTGTGAGAAAGTACTGAAGCCACCTGTGAGAAAATAATGAGGCTGCCTGTGAGAAAGTAATGAGGCTGCCTGTGAGAAAGTAAATGAAGCAACCTTGAAGAAGATCGTAAATAACTTTGAGAAAGTGAAAACATGAAAAGTACAGGACTTTCCAGGTTAACGGACTTTCCAGGTTAGCTAACTGCAAGTAGGAGGGATATGCAAATGTAACCATTAGAGCTTAAGCCAATCACACAATGACTAGTAGGCATATTTTATCTTAGCAATATAAATATGCGCACCCGGGACTAATAAATCGAACTATGCTTATTACTCATATTGGGTGTTTTGTCGTACGTTCCTCCGTCGCTCGCAAATGGCGCCCGAACAGGGACATACTAGAAGACACTGCTATCGGAGCGGCGGAGGCAGAGAAGCACCGGGAGCAGTGACCGCGGGCAAGATCGACTACGCATTTGTCCTTCAGATGCGACGATCCGGAGCCTGAACCGTTGAAACAGGGGTTCGCCGTCTGCCAGGGCTACAGGACAAGCTGCAAAAAAGGGGTGCCTTAATCAGGGAGCACCAATCGTGAGCACGTAATCAGGGGAAAAAAGGGGTGCCTTAATCAGGGAGCACCAATTGTGAGCACATAATCAGGGAAAAAGGGGTGCCTTAATCAGGGAGCGCCAATTGTGAAACTGCCGGCATAATGGAAAAGGAGGTAGCCCTAGAATTATTACAAGGCTTTTTAGAAAAGTGGGGGGTGGATAGCAATTGCATCAAAAACTTGGCAGGATTAGTTGCGGTTGGGACAGTTAAGGGATGTTTTCAGGATTCTGATTCGCTCTTTATTGTGGAGGAATGGAGAAGATTAGGTGAAATATTGTGGGGTATGGTGATAGATGATGATAAAAATGCAAAAAAGCTTATGAAACCGTGGCGTGAAGTAATTAATAACATCAAACGCTATCAAGCGGAAAAACATCTTGCCGCGGTAGCGGCTGAGCACTTGGGTGGAGAAACTGCGGGTCGTTTGTCTATCGGTGTTGATCACGTCCTTATACCCGCAACCGGGTGCCCCGTTCTAGTTAAACGGAATGGGAGGGAGCCTCAAAAGGACTCCCCGGAACCTTCTGCCCCCCCCCCGCCCACCCTGGACAGAGAGGAGGTAAAAGATGACACTCCTATAGCAGACGGGGGTACACAAAAAGACAATAAATGTCAAGAAACACCCCAGAGACAAATAAAAATTACCCCAGTGAATTGGAGAAACATTATGAGACAGGCTGCTGAAGAGGGACAATATGAGATAGTCAGCAGTATTTCTGATAATTTGGCCTTCCCTGTAAAGTATGAGATCGATGCCGATGGAAATCAGTATGGCATACACCACCCGTTAGATTGGAAATTCCTCTCCCAACTGCGAAACACTGTAAATGAGGCCGGCTTACATGGCGAGCCCACTAAACAACTACTAAATTATATATGGGGGGGAACGCTTTTGTGTCCGGAAGACATTAAGGGAATTGTAAGAATGATTATGACTCAGTCACAGTTGTTACTGTGGCAAGCACACTGGCAATGCCTCTGCGAGTTATCTGCCCATCAACCTCGGGGCCAGGATGACCCCCTTAATGGTGTTACCGTAGAACAGCTGATGGGAACAGGCAGATTTGTTACTATAGATATGCAACTGCAAACAGGGGCTGACGTCTGCTTCGAATCCATGCGCACAGCAAGGGCAGCCATCAGTGCCGTTAGAACTAGCCCTCCTTCCCCCTCATATATGACAATCAAACAGGGGAGGGATGAGTCTTTCTCTCAATTTATAGACAGATTAACATCGGCAATAGATCAAGCAGATGTGAATGACTGGATGAAACCTGCACTGTTAAGACAATGTGTATTAGAAAATACTAATCAAGCTACAAAGTCAATAATCCTAACGTTGCCAGGGGATGCTACTATAGAACAGATGCTAGAACGCATGAGCAGAGTACCAGTGGGACCACAAGCTGTGTTAGTGGAGGCGGTACGGGAACTAGGGAAAGATTTAATACAGGCACAGCAGCAAGCGTTCGCAGCCCTGGCACCCCTGCACCAGCCGTCAAAACCAAGTCGACCCCCGCCGTGGAGAGGAAATATATGCTTCCGTTGCGGCCAAGAAGGGCATACTCATCGACAATGCTGTGCCCCACGAGTCTGGTGTGACAACTGCCGCATGAACAGCCACAACACCGCTGCCTGTCAGCGGACGGGAAACGGGCGAACGAGCGCGTCAGGCGGCCACGCGACGACAACAGTTGCCGCCCCTGCTCAACTGAATGCGACCCAACAACCAGGACAACCAATCACGAACCCGTTCCTGCCTCCTCCCTGTGACCAGCCACAACAGGGAGCCTCGGCCTGGACTTGGCAACAGCAATAGACTGTACGCTGGTTGACCAGTGGCCACAAAAAAATTGCCACCACTATGACAGAACCCATCTTAATCAACGGGGAGCCGCAAGGAGCATTACTCCTCGGACGCTCATCTACGGGACTAAGAGGCCTCTTTATTCTACCAGGGGTTATCGATGTGGATTATAAAGGGACAGTATCAATAATAGCACAAACTTTGTTCCCACCGATACATATCCCGGCTGGCAGTAAAATTGCTCAATTGGTTCCTATCCACCAGCTGACACAGGATATGGAAGCACTATCTCCAGTAGAAAGGGAAACAGCTGGGTTCGGATCTACAGGGGGCTTAGCTATGCTAACTATGACTATGGGCCGCCGACCCGTAGCATCAACTATCCTTTGCAATACCGGAGAACAAATTCACCTGGACATGCTACTAGACACCGGCGCTGACATCACCATTGTCGCAAAAGAACGCTGGCCTCAACATTGGCCATTGCTACCCATGGCCAGAGGCGTGGAAGGAGTTGGAGGACATTCATCAGTTTTGCGCAGTGAACACCATATTCATGTTGTCCTCGACGGAAGAACTGCCTCTACGTACATCACAATAATGACTTTGCCACAAGGAGTCAATGGACTTGTAGGACGTGATGTCCTTGATCAATTGGGAATTATTCTTACTACTAAAAATTCTTTTTAGTTACGGTCACTGCGGTATGGACTTTCCCGATCTCTCTTCAGTGGCTAACAGACAGGCCCATTTGGATTGAGCAGTGGCCGTTAAAAAAGGAAAGTCTTAAAGCAGCACATCAGCTAGTAGAAGAACAACTATCACAAGGACATCTTCGGCTATCAACAAGCCCATGGAATACCCCCGTATTCGTAATACGCAAAAAATCTGGAAAATTTTGACTTCTACAAGACCTCAGAGCCGTGAATGCGCAGATGCAATCCATGGGGGCCTTGCAGCCAGGACTACCAAATCCTGCTATGTTACCTGAATCTTGGCATCTCTTAATAGTTGATCTAAAAGACTGCTTCTTTACAATTCGCCTGCATCCAGAAGATACTTAACGCTTTGCATTCACCTTGCCATCAATCAACAGAGAAGCACCCGCTCAACGATTCGAATGGACTGTACTCCCTCAGGGCATGAAAAACAGTCCCACCCTGTGCCAGCTCTTTGTGGACAATGCTCTTCGGCCTATTAGGGCTGCCTGGCCCAAAGCAATACTATACTATTATATGGATGATATCTTGATTGCTCAAGAATGCCCTTTCACAGAACAGCAACGACAATTCTTAATGCACTCACTAAAACAGGAGGGACTTATTCTTGCCCCAGACAAAGTTCAACGCACAGCGCCGTGGAATTACTTAGGCTGGCAGATAACAGACTCTCAAATCCGCCCGCAAAAATTAACAATAACAACCCACATACGCACCTTGCATGATGCTCAGAAACTTATGGGAGATCTACAATGGTTACGACCAGTCGTCGGCATTTCCAACGACGATTTAAACATTCTACGGCCCCTCTTGCGAGGTGTGGATCCGGCAACACCTGTAGCATTGTCTCCACAACAAGAAACCGTTCTACAACGTATTACAGAGTTAATTACCCAACGGTGGGTCAATCGTCGTGACCCCGCTATTCCAGTAGACCTCACCATTGTCAATGGACCCTCTCAACTCATTGGTGCACTTACACAGTGCAAAAAGAAAA
This sequence comes from Chlamydotis macqueenii, assembly GCF_036417535.1. Taxonomy (NCBI): domain Eukaryota; kingdom Metazoa; phylum Chordata; class Aves; order Otidiformes; family Otididae; genus Chlamydotis; species Chlamydotis macqueenii. The sequence continues at coordinate 50,158,220 of NC_141592.1, forward strand.
AGGGGGAGATGGTCCGAATCCTGGAATGGTTGTACACGAGTCTCCAACCACACAAAATGATTCAAAACCGGCTAGAAAACCTGAGTTGATCAGAAAAGGAAGAAAACGAGTGCTACAGATTACGGGCACCGAACCAGGTACTATCCGACTGCCTATAAGAAAAGATATGCTGGAATGGTGCCTTCGTCAATCAGAGGAGCTTCAGCTCAGCTTATTCTCTTCAGCAAATGATGTTGTTACAGACTCGATTAAATCACCAGTACTTCAGTGGATCAGTCAGAACGAGTGGATCATGCCGCCCAAAAGGAGTGAAACGCCTCTACCAGATGCAGTCACAGCCTTTACAGATGCAGGAAAAAGATCACGACATGCTGCTGTCGTTTGGCAAGATCAAGGAAAGTGGCGCCATCATATTCTTACGGCTGTACCGGGGGATTCATTGCAAACCCTGGAGCTAGCGGCAGTGGTATGGGCTGTTCTTCGATGGCATCACCAGACGCTCAGTATTGTGACAGACTCATTGTATGTCGCGGGAGTCCTCCAGAGGATAGAGGACGCAAGGCTTAAGGACATCAGGAATCCCCTCCTTTGTGAGCTCTTTCGACAATTGCAGGCAGCCCTACAACAAAGATATCAACCATACGCAGTCATTCACATAAGAAGCCATAGGTGGACAATAGGCTTGGGCAAGGGAAATCACCGAGCTGATCAGTTAGTGGCATTAAGTGACTTTGTTAAGGCGCGGGAGGCTCATAGCATTTTTCATCAAAATGCAAAGGGCCTAAAAAGTCAATTCAACATTACAACAAATTAAGCCAAGGGAATTGTTAGGGCGTGCCCTCAATGTAGTCATCATGGGCCAGGTCTGGGTATAGGAGTAAACCCCAGGGGCTTGGGGCCCTGTGAACTTTGGCAAATGGATGTGACCCATGTACCTGAGTTTGGTCGACTCAAATATGTACATGTTACAGTGGATACGTACAGTCACTTTGTGTGGGCTACGGCCCAAACGGGAGAAAAGGCAGGGCATGTGATTCGCCATCTTATGAGCAGTTTTGCCGTGATGGGTGTACCACAAAAATTAAAAACGGATAAAGGGCCAGCCTATGTCAGTGAAAGGATGAGAAAATTCTGCCAAATGTGGGGCATTGCGCACGTCACTGGAATACCCCACTCCCCAACAGGACAGGCGATAGCAGAAAGAACCAATCAGACATTAAAAAGATACTTGAAAAATTTTCAGGATGTTAGAGACATACAGGAAAGAGTGTCAAAAACCCTGTTTGTTATGAACTATCTCTGCATATTTGGGGACTCTGAGGTTCCGCCTGTAAAACGTCACGCCAACACCACAAACAGCATTAAGGGACAACCTATGAAAGTATACTACAGGGATTTGTCAACAGGAAAATGGGAAGGACCTGCAGAGGTACAATTTATTGGTAAGGGTTATATGTGTGTCCTTACTCCTTCAGGACCTCAGTGGGTTCCTGCTCGGTGGACTAAAGCAGCTGTAGCGCACGCCTCTTCAGGAACATCAAACAGTGGTGATAATTGAAAATGGACTGGAGGGTCATCATTATTGCTGCCTGTATTTGTGTTTCTGCAAGCTTTGTGCCAAAATCAGTTTTTGACCCTAGAGAAAATGTATGGGTAATCTTGAGCAGGGGAGGGAAGTGGAGATGGTGTTAAGCCCGGGAATAGGGAGGGGTGAGGGGAGGTTGTCTTGTTCCCTTTTTCATTATCCTGCTTTGGTTTTAGTGATGGTCTGTTTTGCTTGTAGCGGTGGCTTTAAGGATCCCTCCCTATTCTTGTCTTAAACCTCGGGTTTTGGTTTTCTTTCCTCTTATATGCCTGGGGCCACGGCCGCCGCCAGGCGCCCCCACCCCCCCGCCCCTGACATGGTTAACAGATACTCCTGTCTGAGTCAAGCTTTGTATAAGTGGAAGGACCGTTCCCTCTTATAACATGGGGGAAGGGATACGCTTATGTCTTTACAGGAGCAGTAAATAAGTGGATCCCTGTCTGTATCATCTGCGGGTATTTCAGAACATGTTTGGTTGACCTGCCAGATACCGGTAGGACGGCAACTCTGTGTAAAACAGCAGCAGCCACGAGTGCTGAGTGCTAAAACTACAAAAGATGGAACTTTTTGGGATCAGTAAAGATGGACTTCTCTCTATTTTTTTTTTTAACTATTCAAGAGCTAATGTTTCTAGAGGGGTAATGATTGTAAATGCTTTAAGATTTATACATTGCAACGACACAGCGTGACGTAATCATGCGAGCACATATCAAAATCCAGACAGCATAAAAGACCTAAACGAAGCATCCATAGCATTGAATCTGATTGCCAAGATAATACAGAGTTTTGGAAACTAAGTAAAATTATTGCTGCTTCAGTCTTTACACCTGGTGTGGCAAGTGCCTAGGCGTTAACTACGCTAAATAAATTGGACTGTTGGCTTACTAAGCAAATAAATACAACTGCATCGGCACTATCAACGCTGTGAACAGATGTAGATTCTATATACTATGCTACTTTACAAAACAGAACCGCTGTTAGCCTGCAGGGCACATATTTGACAGGCCTTGTTGCATGCGCTGGCCACACATGCAGCAATGTCTAGTCAGTACTCTTCCACTGAATCTGCTTAGGGTATAAACAGAGGTGGCTCGGAGCGGTGGGGGAGAGGACGGACCCAGAGCACACTTTATTTACAACAGGGGATGCCCTGAAGGTGCTGCGCCTGCCTCCCTTCTCTGCTCTGACCCGGCTGATAATCATCCTCCTGCTCAGCGGTGTCTTTGGCGTAGTTGGGTTAGTAACAGAATAGATCAGCAATAGATTTTTTTATTATTAGCACAAAATCATGACTGTCAGGATTTTGATGGGCTTTGCTGCATGAATCTGTCTGATCATTCGGAATCTATTCACAAAAGTATTCAAAACTTGCAAAAAGGAGTACAAAAACAGCAACAAAGTGATGGTTTTGATATATTCAGAAATCTTTTGGTGAATTGATATAAGCTTGTTACTAATAGCTGTAGGATGCTTATTCATTCCTTTTATATTTGTATTTTGATCTATAATTCTGTGTCTTAAAATGTGTGCAGACTTTAATAGATAAAGCGTTGAAACAAGCCTCTTCTCATAAACAAAGAAGGGGGAGATGTGGTATTTCGCTGAGTCAGTATGGTATCAGTGAAAGCACACCGACCTTGGGGGAGGAATGCAATCATGCTCTCAGGAAGAAAGCCATGGAATGAGAAGGGAAGCTTTAAGATCCAAAACATTGTTAGCAGAATTTATGGCTTGTTTCAACAGAGGCCTGCAGAAAACTAGTCATTGCTCTTATAGATAAGATAGTTACTGGAGTTGTTATATCTATAATAGTAGAAGAATGTTATAGTAGAAAATTACTAGAAGGTAGTGAAACTTAGCTTTGCTTCGTAATCATGGATACGTATAATGTGTGATCAGTAATTTTATTAACTAAACTTGTGTGTGGCATAACTGGGTGGTTGCTGTTCTTGGTTAAAATTGGAATTGTGATACTAGGCATCTGTCGTAGTTCAGCCCCGATCGGACCAGACTACGCAGTCTCTCTCTCACTCCCCCCACCTTCCGAACTGACCTTGGCGTCTGCAGCCGTTCCTCACAACAGGCTGGTAGATGTCTCTCAGGATCCTTTTTACATCTCATTCACTTCTCATCTCCTCTCCACTTCTTGCAGCCGGGCTGGACTGAGTCGGGCCCAGTCGGCTGCCTGGCGAGAGGCCAGAGGGTGAGGCCTGCAAGGCCCATGAGGCCTGCGCCTCCCCCTCTGCGCCTCTGCCCCTGCTCAGCTTCTTCACATCTTCTCTTCTCTCTCTTTTTTTTCTGTTTTCCCATTCTTAAATACGTTATCGCAGAGGCGTTATCACGAGACATTCTGCTACCAATCGGCTCGGCCTTGGCCAGCAGTGGGTCCGCCCTAGGCCTGGCCAAGTCCCCTGAACAAAGGGGAGCGACTTCTAGCAGTTTCCTACAGAAGCTGCCACCTTAGGCCCCCCCCTACTAAACAAAACCATGACAGCATCATACTAGGCATAACATACCATGCTTGCAAAAAATGATTAACAACTCAGTACAGACAATCTGGCTCATAAAAAAAAAAAAAAAAAAAAAAGGGAGATTCAGTAGAGGCCTACATGAACCTAGTTGATATTGTAGTAAAATAAGGTCAGGAGTACCAAAAAGGGCCATAGGAGGACCATGTTATTTTGGAAAATTGATAGTGTTTGCTCCATTACGGAATCATACGCGAGCAAGAAGATCGCTAAAAGTATTGACTCCCCACTGTGACGGCAATTTAACCCTGTTGGGTACAGCTGAGTGGATAGCATTATCTTTATTTGATCCTTGGGCAGCAACTGCAAAAAGCTTTAGCTAACTTAAATAAATTAGCTTGTTGGGCACAAAAGCAAATGAATTTAACCTCTAGCATGTTATCAAGATTATTAGAAGACATGGATAGCATGCGTCATGATATTTTTGCAGAATCTAGCAGCCATTGATTTTTTGTTATTAGCACATAAGTGGGTCTGGATTGTTCAAAACAAAAAGGGGGATTTGTTGGATACCTGGAGTACCAGGGGCACTTAGTGAACAATCCAGACCGAATGGAATTGTTATGTTTGTGAGCAGCAGGCCTCAAGGACATCACTGAAGCCACTTGTGAGAAAGTACTGAAGCTGCCTGTGAGAAAGTACTGAAGCCACCTGTGAGAAAATAATGAGGCTGCCTGTGAGAAAGTAATGAGGCTGCCTGTGAGAAAGTAAATGAAGCAACCTTGAAGAAGATCGCAAACAACTTTGAGAAAGTGAAAACATGAAAAGTATGGGACTTTCCAGGTTAACGGACTTTCCAGGTTAGCTAACTGCAAGTAGGAGGGATATGCAAATGTAACCATTAGAGCTTAAGCCAATCACACAATGACTAGTAGGCATATTTTATCTTAGCAATATAAATATGCACATCCGGGACTAATAAATCGAACTACGCTTATTACTCATATTGGGTGTTTTGTCGTACATTCCTCCGTCGCTCGCAGTCTTCGGCCAGATTCCCTGCTGTTTTTAAAATTAGCTGTTTCTCTATCTCAGTCATATACTCCAGTAATAGCTGTATATCCTTCCAATCAGGATTATGCTGTTTTACAATAAATTGGAAATGCTTAGTTACACTTACTGGGTCACTTCTATAATCTTTTGCAACCTTTTTCCAGTCCCCTAGGTCAGCAGTGGAAAAGGGTACTTTGATTAACATCGTCCCACCATCCGGCCCCTCCGCCTCCCGGAGAGGTGCTTGCAAAACTGTTGGAGCAGATTTCTTCCTAGTACGGGAAGATACGGGACTGTCCGGGGGGGGTCGAAGCTCTGTCCGAGTCCGCATCCTGTTCCTGTGGTCGAGGGGGAGGCTTAAACAAATCAGTTAAATCTTGTTCTGGTGCCTGGTGAATCTTATTTGCCTTAGTACATATTTGTCCAATACTACATGCCGAACAACACCGCCTCAGTTTACCTCTAAGCTCCTTGTTGTTTTCTCGCTCAAGTGCGAGTACCATAGGGTCCTGTGGGGGTACCATTCCACAGTCCCTTTGCCACTCTGGATGGTTTCGGAGGGTGAAAAACATATCTGCATACGAAACCTCATCGCATTTTCCTTCTGTCCTTAAAAACAGCATTAGTTGTAACAGAGTATGTATAAGCTGTAACTTATACAATGGCCACCACTGATTGCAATATTTGATAAGGGTGTTTTTACTTTCCGTACCTCCAGTCTCAACAATATCTTTCCAGTGGGCAAGTACACACCCCGGAGGACTCTTCTTCAATATATCTCCTTGTGTATTACCCGTCTTGTAAGCTCTCCACGCAAATTGCTTCCTGCAAACCCCTATAGTTTTCTCCCAATTTTCCTCCCACATATCCCAAAGTTCCGGACAAAACAGGGGATATTCCCCAGATATCCCCTACTCCAAGGAATTTGGGGGAATCCAGTAATGTACACGTATTCCCACGGTTCAAGTCCAAACCACCTCAGGAATGTTTCTCTCCGTCCTGACATACAAGGACGTTTAGTAAATTTGGATGAGAGGATGGCCCCCTTGCATTCTAGCCAACCTCAGACAAGCCTAGGTGGCTAGGGGCGGCTAGACCAACCTCTCACACCACACACACAGTTGCAGTCTCGCTTGAATTCTCACGACTCACTCACGCTCTCACAACACAGGCACTCCCACAGCAGAACGTTCTTCACACATACACGTGAATTTGTCCGGATGCTTAATTAACACTCCTATTGACATTCCTTTTAGCAGCTGCAAAATATAGCCTTCAAAATTGCAAGAGGCCCGCTTACCCTTCTCCTGCTTCTCATATACCGATCATCAGCAGGTCCGTCCTGGCTCCCGACAATGGGATGCAGCGGCTACCTCGGACTCACTCAATCTACTCCCAAGATCACTAGTGGCCACTCTATCGGTCAGTGAGTCCCCCTTTGGCGCCCCAAACTAACCTGGGTACCCACCCAATGGGGACTATGCTGCACGCCAGACGTCTCTGCGCGATTTACCAGCTGCCCCAGCCACGCGTACGACTTACAGGCTCTCTCGGTAAAACATACTGTTTGGTCCGCAGCTTCAGGAGGTTGTTGTCTGCTCCCGCGGTGAGTGGCTGGCAGCGGAGGCTCCTCCGAGGAAAGTGCTCGGGGCGCGCCTAGGGGCATCCGCTCTGCAGCCGATCCCGCAGCCAAGCAGAGAGCCTCCTGGCTGGCTCGCCAAACTGACGTGCGGAAAACAGACTCCACAATCTGTAAGACTGTAAAGTAGGTATGTTTATTCAGCGCCGGGCAGCATGGGGGGGTAGTCCCACCAAAACCGTGTGCACCTGACGTGGCAACTCACTTTAAATTTATACAACCAGGTGTTACATATACATGAAGTTTCACAATATGCCTATACATATGCATGAGCTATCCCTGCTTCGTATTAAAATTAGTCCCAAGGGGTCATTTTCATAAACTCCTCCCATCTGCGCTTGCGCAGTGCCTCCTGGTGGTGGTCGTTGGGGGTCGTGGGGATGAAGGTAGGTGACTCCGTCACCGCTAGTAACCTTTTATTCTTGCGCAAACTCAGTTATCCCTTGGCTTTTATTCAAGCTGCAGGGTCGGTTTTAGCTGGTTCTTGAAGCGACCCTCTAGTCCTTACCAGGAACTGTCTTTCATGAAGAATCGCAAGACTTTCTGCTTCAAATAGTTTGCACAATGGTTAGCAAATCGTTAAGCAAGTGGTTAGCAAAGCATTAAGCACTATTTATCAACTTGGTTCCTTAGCATGCACAGCAATAATTAATCAATGCCATATCTACTAAAATTTCTTTAACTCCTTCTCTCACAATTATCCCAAGCCCAATCTTGCCCAGGTGTGGACGGCCGGGCACCGTGCTGTGCCAAGAGCTCATAAAGCGAGTCTCGATTTCTCACTAACAAAGAGTACCGATCATCAACTTTTTCTGCCATTCTTATTACGAAGGGACCAAACCCACTTCGGAGAGGCTAACTTAGTTTCCACACACACAGTTCCCCTGCGTCGCCCTTCTCTTCCCCGAGTGGTTGAAGGGACCAAAATCTACTACAGGGAGGCCAAACTTAAGTTTCCACAAATGCAGACTCTCTGCAGTCGCCCTTCACTTCCCTGAGTAGTCAGCCTCATACATATGAGGACAGATCCCCCTTTTGCACTAAGAGATCTGATTATTAACTCCCGTCAGACAGAGTCCAAACCTCAGTTCAAGTCCATTAGGTGTGTGAGGTGTGCGGGAAATTCGGATCAGCCCCCTTGCTTTCTAGACACCTCTCATCCGAATGGATGTAGGGCTAGGTGCGGCTGGACCGAACCGTCCTTCCCCTGTTACAGACCACACACAACCTGTACCTCTCTGTCTTTCAGGATCCTGCCGACTATGCAAATTTAAAAAATGTCACGGCCCACTCAGGACTCGTGATAGTTCTTTTAATGCGATCTCGAAGTGCAGAATTACGGCGAACACGCCAAAGGGGGTGGTTTCAATCAAACAGCACAAACTTTATTATTTTGCCTGTAAAGCGGCATGCGATAGGTGAAAGGGAGTGAAAAGGAAAAGTAAAGACAAGAAAAAAAAAAAAAAAGGATAATAGCTACCACTGCGGGTCCAAGGCGTCCCTATGGTCCCAGATCCAGGCAGCGTCCCGCCGGTCCTCACAATCGATGTCGATCCTTGGTGGGGAGAGCTCTTCGGGGGTCTCGTTGTTAGGGGTCGACCTTTTATGCCAAGTAACAAACCTTGCTCCTCCTTACTTCGGGGATCTCCGCCTGTTCTTGGCCCTTAGGATAGAAGTGTGGTTTTTGTACATAAAGTTCCATTAAAGGGCACTTTCTCACCATTGTTTTTGAGACAGCAGTTGCGATTCATCCTCCTCGATAGCAGCTGCACGGTTATCTCTGCCAGTTTTGACAACAGGGATGAGCCATGGCACCTCCGCGTCACTCTGTCCTCCGTTTCAAGGATGTTGTACATTTTGTTGTTAGGCCAGAGTCGGCCTTGTCCATAACAGTTCCGTTCTGTTCCTGGGAAAAAAAAAACAACAACTGCATCCCAGGCAGGCTGCTTGCAGCAATTCATGTCAAGTTGTGAGCCTAACTTTTAGGCCAGATCAAGTCCATAGTCCACCTGGAAGTCCTCGATGACAAGGTTGAGACAATACTGATTTTCTGACCGACCTTTAGAAATGGTCCACTTGCTTGGGGGGCATATACTATCTTCCTTGAAGAAATACCTGTTCTCCCCTGACAGGAGTCATAGAATAGTTTAGTTATGGTTGGAAGGGACCTTTAAAGGTCATCTAGTCCAACACCCCTGCAAGGAGCAGGGACATCCCTGACTAGATCAGGTTGCTCAGAGCCTCATCCAACCTGGCCTTGAATGTTTCCAGGGATGGGGCATCCACCACCTCTCTGGGCAACCTGTTCCAGTGTTCCATCATCCTCAATGGAAAAAAATTTCTTCCTTATATCTAGTCTTAATCTACCTCCTTCTAGATTAAAGCCATTATCCCTTATCCTATCGCAAGAGGCCCTGCTAAAAAGTTTGTCCCAGTCCTTCTTATAAGCAGCCTTTAGGTATTGAAAGGCAGAACAAAGGTCTCCCAGGAGCCTCCTCTTCTCCAGGCTGAACAGCCCCAACTCTCTCAGCCTGGCCTCATAGGAGAGGTGCTCCAGCCCTCTTATCATCTTCGTGGCCCTCCTCTGGACTTTCTCCAACAGGTCCATGTCCTTCTTATGTTGGGGGCTCCAGAAGTGGACACAGTATGCCAGGTGGGGTCTCACGAGAGCAGAGTAGAGGGGGAGAATCACCTCCCTCGACCTGCTGGCCACGCTCCTCTTGATGCAGCCCAGGATGCGGTTGGCTTTCTGGGCCACAAGGGCACACTGCCGGCTTATGTTGAGCTTCCCATCAATGAACACCCCCATGTCCTTCTCCTCAGGGCTGCTCTCAATCCATTCTCTGCCCAGCCTGGGATTGCCCCAACTCATGTGCAGGACCTTGCACTTGGCCTGGTTGAACTTCATGAGGTTGGCACGGGCCCACCTCTCCAGCCTGTCAAGGTCCCTCTGGATGGCATCCCTCCCTTCCAGCATGTCAATCACACCACACAGCTTGGTGTCATCTGCAAACTTGCTGAGGGTGCACTCTATCCCACTGTCCATGTCGCTGACAAAGATGTTAAATAGGGTCAGTCCCGATATTGACCCCTGAGGAATGCCACTCGTCACGGGTCTCCACCTGGACATTGAGCTGTTGACCACCACTCTGTTGAGTGCGGCCATCCATTCCTTATCCATGTCTCTCCAGTTGAGAGACAAGGATGTCATGCGGGACAGCGTCAAATGCCTTGCACAAGTCCAGGTAGATGATGTCAGTTGCTTGTCCCTTGTCCACCAATGCTGTAACCCTGTCATAGAAGGCCACCAAATTCGTCAGGCACGATTTGCCCTTAGTGAAGCCATGTTGGCTGTCACCAATCACCTCCTTATTTTCCATGTGCCTTAGCATGGTTTCCAGGAGAATCTGCTCCATGACCTTGCCAGGCACAGAGGTGAGGCTGTAGTTGCCCGGGTCTTCCTTGTTTTCCCTTTTTAAAAATGGGGGTTATCTTTCCCCTTTTCCAGTCATCGGTGGGTTCCTCACCAGACTGCCATGACTTCTCACATATGATGGACAGCAGCTTGGCAACTTCATCCGCCACTTCAATCAGGAGCCATGGATGCATCTCATCAGGTCCCATGGACTTGTGCACCTTCAGGTTCCTTAGATGGTCTCGAACCTGATCTTCTCCTACAGTGGGCAGTTCTTCATTCTCCCGGTCCCTGCCTTTGCTTTCTGCGACTTGGATGATGTGGCTAGAGCCCTTGCCAGTGAAGACTGAGGCAAAAAAGTCATTGAGTATCTCAGCCTTCTCCATGTCCCGGGTAACCAGGTCACCTGTTTCCTCCCGGAGAGGGCCCACATTCTCCCTGGTGTTCCTTTTATTCCCAACGTTCCTAAAGAAGCTTTTCTTGTTGCCCTTGGTGTCCTTGGCCAGATTTAATTCTTTCAGGGATTTAGCCTTCCTTACCTGATCCCTGGTCGCTCGGACAATCTCTCTGTATTCCTCCCAGGCTACTTGTCCTTGCTTCCACCCTCTGTAGGCCTCCTTTTTGGTTTTAGGTTGGTCCAGGAGCTCCTTGTTCATCCATGCAAGCCTCCTCGTGTTTTTGCCCGACTTCCTGTTTGTTGGGATGCAATTAGAGCTTGCAAGGAGATAAGAGTAAATTGAACTAAAGCACAAAGGCCAGGGGAACGTCCCAGCTACTACTGGAGAAGATTGCAGCAGGCTTTGTTGAGGTATGGGGGACTGACTCTCCAGAATTTTAATAATGAATTGGCAACAAGTGTGTTTGTGGACCAAACTGCCTCTGACATCCGCAACTATTTTAAGGATCATATGCCGGGGTGGCAAGGAGAAAATTTGAAAGCTATTATATTACCTGGAGGTTCTATACTTGTACAATATGTAGATGATTTGTTACTTGCCAGTAAGACATATGAAGATTGCTTGAAAGCTCCTATTTGTCTGTGTACTGCTTTAGTAGAAAAAGGTCACGGTGCATCTCTTTCTAAGCTTCAGCTGTGTCAGCAGGAAGTAAAATATTTAAGATTCCTATTAAAAGAAGGACAAAGATTAGTAGACCCAGAACAGGTACAGGCTATTGTGGAAACACCTCAACCGGTAACAAAGAAAACAATTGCGAGGATTTTTAGGCGCAGTAGGATACTGTAGACCCTGGATACCGGGGCTAGGGGAGTTAAGTAAGCCATTGACAAAAGCTACTAAGGCAGAGGAAGTGGAACCTATACGTTGGGGTCCAGAGAAAGAAAAGGCTTTCGAAGCTATAAAAGGAGCTTTAGCTTCTGCTCTGGCATTGGGATTGACGGATTACTCCAAGCCCTTTGAACTATTTGTGCATGAGAACAAAGGAGTAGCCAGCGGAGTCCTTACTCAAAAGCTAGGTCCACACCGCCACCCTATGGCTTATTACTCAACTCAACTCAACTCAACTGGATCCTGTAGTGGCAGGGAACAATTCCTGTGTTAAAGTGATAGCAGCAACAGCGACTGTCACAGAAAGCAGCAGACCATTAGTCTTGGGTTAGCCAACAACTGTGTATGTCCTGCATGAAGCAGAACTGATTGTTAAGCAACATGCTATACAAGCATTGTCCCCACAAAGAGCACATCACTATGAATTAATGATTTTAAATGCAGATAATATTACTTTAAAAAGATGCAATGTTTTGAATCCAGCAACTTTACCGCCTGTTCCCTCCGATGGTGAGTCATATCATGATTGTGCTCAGGTAGTGTTTCACTCCAGCCACTCACAGTTGATCTGTGGGATCAACCTCTAGGGAACTCAGACCTAACCCTTTTCACGGATGGATCTTTGTACTATGTGAATGGAAAACGACACACAGGCTACGCAGTGGTGAGAAACTTAGAGATACTTGAAGCAGAACCTCTATAACCCTCAGTGAGTGCCCAAGGGGCTGAATTAACTGCATTAGCAAGAGCAGCCTGGTGGGGATGTAATCAGTGGGTAACTATTTATACTGATTCTCAATGTGCTTTTGGAGCGTGTCATGCAACAGGTATGCTACGGAAAGAACGAAGGTTCCTTACCTCAGTGGGAAAAATATTTCTAATGGAACTGAAATCTGAATGCTGTTGGAAGCTATTAAGCTGCCAAGGCAAATTGCTGTAATACGCTATCCAGCTCGTACCAAAGGATTCCGTGAAATTGAAAGAATTAATGAATTGGCAGCTAAAGCAGCTAAAGCTGCTGCCCGCCAACCTATACGTGAGTGTACCGCCATAACAACTCCCTCTGCTGATGATTGGCCAGATATCAACAATTCAGCCCAAGTATATGCAGAGATCACTCAGGAAGAATGGACTCAATGGGAAAGTTGTGAGGCTGTGAAAGATGAAACTGGAATTGGACTATTGGGGGAAAACCCATTTTACCAAGAAAATATTTAATGACTTGGGCTAGGTGGTTTCATGATAAAACACATGGAGGGATGACAGCAGTTGTTAACCAGATTGAGAAAATGTGGGCAGCCCCCAGAATACATATGGCAGTAAAAAGGACTGTGAGTTCTTGTCCCACATGTTGGAAGTTTTCTGATGCAAAACACAAACGGGAGGTTGGAGGACTACCATGGGCATACTTCCCATTCCAAAGACTGCAAATTGATTACGCTGACATGCCTCCTGTGAGCGGACTTAAGCACCTGCTGGTAATCATGGATCAACTCTCGGGATGGGTAGAAGCTTTTCCCACCAGGAAAGCTGATACTGTGGGAATGGTCAAAGCACTCTTGCGGGAAATCATTCCCAGACACGGAATACCTGAAACCATAGAATCCGATAGGGGTTCTCATCTTTCAGTGGGAATACTAAACAATATCTATAAAAGTTTAGGAATACAGCAACAGTTACATGTTCCATATCATCCACAGTCCTCAGGACAGGTGGAAAGAATGAATAGGACTCTTAAAAATAAAATTGCTTGAACTTGGAGTCAGGTAGGTTTGAAATGACCTGAAGTTTGACCTTAGGTGAATTGGAAGCGACAGAGAACTACACTTATAAGAACCCCTCCAATTCGCCTTTCCAGAGTAAGACTCTTCTAACTCAGACCAAATATCAGGATTGGGAATATACAACTGCAGTGCTAACAGAAGGAACTTTCTGTTTTACTCGTAACCAGTTGTTGCAGTTCAGCCCCGATCGGGACCAGACTACGCAGTCTCTCTCTCACTCCCCCCACCCTCCAAGAGAATAGGGAGAGATAATATAAGGAAAAACGGCTCGAGGTTTGAGATAAGGACAGGGAGAAATCCTTAAAGTTATTGTCATGGGCAAAACAGACTCGACTTGGGGAAAACTATTCATTTATTACTAAAAAAACAGCAGGATAATGAGAAAGAGAACAAGATAACTTCCCCCCACCCCTCCCTCTTCCCGGGCTTAACATTATCTCTACTACCTTCCCCCCCACTGAGTGGCACAGTGGGGAAGAGGGAATGGGGGTTGCGGTCAGTTCATCACACGTTGTTTCACGCCGCTGCTTCATGGTCGGGGGAAGAACTCCTCACATTCCTCCCCTGCTCTGTTGTGGGGTCCCACCCATACGCCACAGTCCTTCGTGGAACTGCTCCGGCGTGGGTCATCTCTTCCACGGAGTGCAGTAGTCTCTCCAGAATGGCTGCCCCAGTGGGCCCTCCACAGGCCACAGCCTCCTTCAGGCATCTGCCTGTCCCAACGTGGGGTCCTCCACGGGGTGCAGGTGGATCTCTGCTCCTCTGTGGACTTCCATGGGCTGCAGGGGGACATCCTGCCTCACCATGGTCATCACCACAGGCTGCAGGGGAATCTTGGCCAGGAGCCGCATTACTCCTCCCCCTCCTTCTGAACTGACCTTGGCATCTGCAGCCGTTCCTCTCACAAGACAAGTTCTTCATAATAGGCTGGCAGACGCCTCTCAGAATCTCTTCACATCATCCAGCTCATCTCCTCTCCACTTCTTGCAGCCGGGCCGGACCGAGTTGGGCCCAGTCGGCTGCCTGGCAAGAGGCCAGAGGGTGAGGCCTGCAAGGCCCATGAGGCCTGCGCCTCCCCCTCTGCGCCTCTGCCCCCACTCAGCTTCTGCACATCTTCTCTTCTCTCTTTTTTTTTGTTTTCCCCTTCTTAAATACATTATCACAGAGGGGTTATCGGGGAACATTCTGCTACCAATCGGCTCGGCCTTGGCCAGCAGCTGGTCCGCCCTAGGCCCGGCTGAGTCCACTGAACAAAGGGGAGCAACTTCTAGCGGTTTCCTACAGAAGCTACAACCTTAGGCCCCCCCTCACTAAACAAAACCAGAACGCCAGCCTGACCAATATGCCTACCCAGTAGAAAACATCTCATGCCTCATAACTCAGTGGAGAGATGGTTACTGGTTTAAAAACACTCGCACTGTCTGTAAAGGTCAAACCCTGTTTTTTTGAAACTATGAGCGTCAGGCCACAGAGCAGCAACATCTCAACGTACAACACCAGAACGATCTACAAATAGTGGAAAGGTAAAGGACAACATAGTTTAAATGGAACTCGGGTATCTGAAGACAAAGATGGATTTGACCTTCCGTTGGGAAGATATGGGATTTTAATCTTACATACCAGTGTACTAGCAAGTAGATATTACTCCCCATTTTGGGCCCTACAAGACCATTATTTTGTCTGTGGCCAAAAAGCATATAAAATACCACCGGTCAATTGGACAGGCAGTTGTTACGTAGCCCGTGGGGTGCCATATTTACACATTACTTTTAAATTACCTCAGGGAACAATTACGAACGTCAGAGAAACTTCCCTCCTTGAAACTCGAGAAGAAACTCTTCAAGAGACTAGAAGAGGCACTAGATAGCAAATGGAGAAATCCACTAACAGAGGGAAAACTAACAGGATGTTCCATAAGACCGGTCACGAGTGGCATCCCTCAGGTGTCCGTGTTGGGCTCGACCCTGTTCAACATCTTTGTCGGCAACATGGACAGTGGGATAGAGTGCACCCTCAGCAAGTTTGCAGATGACACCAAGCTGTGTGGTGCTGTCGACACGCTGGAAGGGAGGGATGCCATCCAGAGGGACCTTGACAGGCTGGAGAGGTGGGCCTGTGCCAACCTCATGAAGTTCAACCAGGCCAAGTGCAAGATCCTGCACCTGGGTCATGGCAATCCCAGGCACAAATACAGGCTGGGCGGGGAATGGATTGAGAGGAGCCCTGAGGAGAAGGACTTGGGAGTGCTGGTGGATGAGAAGCTTAACATGAGCAGGCAATGCGCCCTTGTGGCCCAGAAGGCCAACCGCATCCTGGGCTGCATCAAGAGGAGCGTGGCCAGCAGGTCGAGGGAGGTGATTCTGCCCCTCTACTCTGCCCTGGTGAGACCCCACCTGGAGTACTGTGTCCACTTCTGGAGCCCCCAACATAAGAAGGACATGGACCTGTTGGAGAAAGTCCAGAGGAGGGCCACAAAGATGATCAGAGGGCTGGAGCACCTTTCCTAGGAGGACAGGCTGAGAGAGTTGGGGCTGTTCAGCCTGCAGAAGAGGAGGCTCCGGGGAGACCTGATAGCAGTCTTTCAGTACCTCAAGGGGGCCTACAAGAAAGATGGGGAGAGGCTGTTCAGTAGGGCCTGTTGTGATAGGATGAGGGGTAATGGTTTTAAAATAGAGGGAGGTAGATTTAGATTGGATATTAGGAAGACATTTTTTACAATGAGAGTTGTAGAACACTGGAACAGGTTGCCCAGAGAGGTGGTAGAAGCCCCATCCCTGGAAACATTCAAGGCCAGGTTGGATGAGGCTCTGAGCAACCTGATCTAGTCGGGGATGTCCCTGCTCCTTGCAGGGGGGTTGGACTAGATGACCTTTGAAGGTCCCTTCCAACCCTAACCATTCTATGATTCTATTTCAGGAATAATTCCATTAGTGACCGGCCCCACCATTGCTTGTGTAGGCTGATATACCATCAGACTACAAATGGTCTTAGAACTTGAAGACTCTATCAGTGATCTAGGAACAGCCATTGAATCCCTCAGTGAGGAGATGCAGCAAGTAAGAATCTTTTCCCTACAAAATAGGCTAGCCTTAGACTATCTCCTGGCATCTCAAGGAGGTGTGTGTGCATTAATTGGATCTCAGTGTTGTATCTATATAAATGACAGTTCCCATGAGATATATCAAAAGGTGACTGAGGCAGAAACACGTGCCTGCAAAGGAGCCCAAAGTGCATACAACCCCCCTGAAAGTGACTGGTTACAAAACTTGTTCTCTGGATGGGGATTATCACCATGCTTTAGTAGTTTATTTAGCTCATTGCTAAAAAGTCTTTTACCTGTGGTTATTATGCTTCTGATAGTCTGCTGTGTTTTTACTCATATTCGGAATTGTTTACAGAATATGCTTGTGAAATCTATACAAGGGTAGCGAACAGTCCTCATACACAGCCAACTATATATGGACAGGGATGCCCAAAAAAAACCCAAAGGGAGGACTGTTACAGGAGGAGTGTGATTAACTGTATTCTTCTCTCTGAATAGTCTCATTTAGCATTAGTAGCTTAGCGCTAGTAGCTAAAGCAGCTGAAGCCTTAGGCCGCAAGAGCTGATAGAGAGTAAACTTTTTGATAAAACTAATGCTGCTAACACAGAACTAGCTGAATCTGGCAGATGTGAGCGGAATGAAGAAGATAAGGACCAAGGAAACAATTCCAAGAGAATGAGGTAACTTCAGAAGAAGGCCAGCCCGGCGACAGTGAAAACCAATAAGAAATCAAGAGCCCAACGATCACAATTAAGTGATTGGACTTGGAGATTGGGTGCTGAGTGGTACGGGTATAATTGAGGGGGGTGATCTGGGGTAGGGGTCCCTCTCCGGAGGCACCCAGCTCGAGCTCTACCCTGAGAACTAATAAAAGAGGAGCTTGAAACCTTCGCTCGGACCTTACATTAATCAGCAGGATCCTAGGGTCGGACCCTGTTATGATGGCCGGTGTGTGTAAATCCATAACGTGGCCAAGTGGGAAGTAAAAAGCTTAAATTGAAATAGCTGTTGATTAACACTCAATACTGGACAGCAAGAGGTAAATTTATAACATTTATAATGCATAATCTTCACTGTTAAATTGTTTGGAATCTCACAGAAACTGGAAAAGCATCAGATACTAGAGAAAATATGTAACCTAGGTTGTCATAACCTAATATAAAGCAATTCCTACCAACTACATTACTTCACATGTTTGTTTCCCATGACACTACCCTCCAATTCTCATCTTTAATAACATCATTGAAAATCGGCCGGCTCTCTTGCCAGCTAACCTACCCCGCATGCACCGGAGCCCCGCGCCGGGGGTATCACACGGATACCATCAAGCCAAGCCTTCTATTTAATGCTGTGCAACAGAGGGTTAAATACCCGTACACCCGCTACGCACGCGAACGCACCTGCCCCCTGTGCCCATGGACCCATCCGCGCCCGCCACGCACCTGCCCCCTGCGCTCATGGACTTATCCGCGCCTAGCACGCGAATCGCCACAGACCGCCTCTCCTGCATACATGCAGCCCTGCTAACATTACCCCACAATTCCCCCCTCTATGCTAAATCATCCTGGTCTAATGGCTGGTACTCTGGGGCGGATGCTGCCATAACATAGTTGATCATGGATAGTCGCCTAGTGACCCCTTAATCATAGCATGCAAGAAAGGTAACAGTAACAGAAACAAACAAAGCATTATCAAAGCAACTGCTAGGATTGTCAAACCTATAGACACAATATTTTAGCCATCTAGGTAAACCGAACAGGTCTGGAAACTACCTCCAGTCCTTTTAGGGCTTTGACGTTGAATACTGACTGGGCAGCATGCGCACGCGTCTTCTCCAAGGCCGAGGAGGCGTTCTTGCTGAAGTCCAAACAGCAGTAACCCTGGAGACCTAGGACTCCCTCTAGGTCGCTGCAAACAATGCCAGGCCTCGCAAGGGCATAATCTAATGCCAACTTCATTTGTGTCAGTCCTTCGTCGTGTGCTGCTAAGGCAGTCGCCAGTTCAGATATGGCAAGGGCTGTGTGGTTGGCATTTTTAAGCGCCCAACAGGCCACGCGCTATGCAAACCTGAGTAGAGTCGGCGCAGTTCGTGAACCGCTCCCAGAAATTAGTCGTTATCTCTGGCTGTACCAACCGGGCTGGGATCCATCGGGTCCCCGCACCTGTGGAGATACAAGCATACCCTCATCCCCATGTTAGCAAATCAGCAGGACCTTCCCAAGGTGGGTCTTCTGGCAGGCGGTACCAGACCTTTGGGAGTGCCTTGCCCCCAAACAGCAGCTGACGCGAGGAAAAATGGTATTGGATAGGGGAAACGGATTGGGGGTTAGCGAAGGACATATGATTCAGTACCACAAGCGCTTCACCTGATAGCGGTCTTCCAATACCTCAAGGGGGCCTACAGGAAAGATGGGGAGAAGCTGTTCAGTAGGGCCTGTTGTGATAGAACAAGGGGTAATGGGTTTAAATTAGAAGGAGGTAGGTTTAGATTAGATATGAGAAAAAAATTTTTTACAATGAGAGTTGTAGAGCACTGGAACAGGTTGCCCAGAGAGGTGGTGGATGCCCCATCCCTGGAATTGTTCAAGGCCAGGCTGGATGAGGCTCTGAGCAACCTGATCTAGTCAGGGATGTCCCTGCTTCTTGCAGGGGGGTTGGACTAGATGACCGTTGAAGGTCCCTTCCAACTCTAACTATTCTATGATTCTATGATTCTATGATTCACAGACCAAGACCCCCAGCGAACCCCTCTCTCCCCCTTCTCTTAAGCACGTTAGTTGTGCTTTCAGGGTTTTGTGTGCGTGTTCTACAATCGCTTGCTTGGTGCTGTTCAGAGGAATGCCAAACGTATGGCAGACTCCCCACGTCTGCAGGAAGTGGCGAAATACCCGTGATCGATAATTCGGCCCATTGTCGGTCTTTATCTCCCGAGGTACCCCTAGGCAGGCAAAAGCCCAGTTCTGGTGTAGGATGGATTTCTGCGTTGTGGACCTCGTGAATGGACATACGAAAAGAGCTCAGGACCAAGTGTCGACCACAACATGAATGCATTTGAGACAGCCAAATGGCACATACTCTGTGATATCCAGTTGTCATACCTGGTTCGGAGCATACCCCTGGGGTTAATGCCTGGGTAGTACCTGGTTCGACTTTGCTGCTTGGCATGCTGGACAGGCTGCCACTACAGCCCAAGCCTGTGAGATGGGCAGTCGGAACTGACGTCGTATGGCGTGCACACCCTGATGTAGTATTCTCTGTATTGCTTTTGTAGGCAGGTGACCAAGCACGGAATGTTCATGATTATACCTAGTATGATGCCTAGTATCACAATTCTGATTTTAGCCAAGGATAGCAACCACCCAGTTATGCCACACACAAGCTTAGCCAATAAAGTTACTCATCACACGTTATACATATTCATGACTGCTAAGCAAAACTAAGTTTCACTACCTTCGAGTAATTTTCTACTACAGCATTCTTCTCCTATTACAGACATAACAACTCCAGTGACTTTC
Source organism: Chlamydotis macqueenii (assembly GCF_036417535.1). NCBI lineage: Eukaryota > Metazoa > Chordata > Aves > Otidiformes > Otididae > Chlamydotis > Chlamydotis macqueenii. The sequence continues at coordinate 50,178,009 of NC_141592.1, forward strand.
TTATCTACAAGGCCAGTGACTAGTTTTTTGCAAGCCTCTGTTGAAACAAGCCATAAATTCTGCTAACAATGTTTTGTATCTTAAAGCTTCCCTTCTCATTCCATGGCTTTCTTCCAGCGAGCATGATTGTATCCCTCTCCCAAGGTCAGTTTGCTTTCACTGACACCATACTGGCTCAAGAAATACCCACATCTCCCTCTTCTTTGTTTATGAGAAGAGGCTTGTTTCAACGCTTTATCTATAAAAGTCTGCACATATTTCAACACACACACGGAATACAGATCAAAATACATATATAAAAAGAATGAATAAGCATCCTACAGCTATTTGTAATAAGCTTATATCAATCCACCAAAAAGATTTCTGAATATATCAAAATCATCACTTTGTTGCAGTTTTTGTACTCCTTTTTACAAGTTTTGAATACTTTGTGAATAGATTCCGAATGATCAGACAGATTCATGCAGCAAAGCCCATCAAAATCCTGACAACCATGATTTTGTGCTAATAATAAAAAAATCTATTGCTGATCTATTCTGTTACCAACCCAACTATGCCGGAGACACTGCCGAGCAAGAGGATGATGATCAGCCGGGTCAGAGCAGAGAAGGGAGGCAGGCGCAGCACCTTCAGGGCATCCCCTGTTGTTAATAAAGTGTGCTCTGGGTCCGTCCTCTCTCCCCCGCTCCGAGCCACCTCTGTTTATACCCTCAGCAGATTCAGTGAAAGAGTACTGAGGAGGTGTTGCTGCATGCATGGCCAATGCATACAACAAGGCCTGTCAAATATGTGCTCTGCAGGCTAACAGTGGTTCTGTTTCGTAAAGTAGTATAGCGTATAGAATCTACATCAATTAACAGTGTTAATACAATACCGATACAATTGCATGCGTTTACTTAGCAAGCCAACAGCCCAATTTATTTAGAGTAGCTAATGCCTGGGCACTTGCCACACCAGGTGCAAAGACTGAAGCAGCAATAATTTCACCTGGTTTCCAAAACTCTATATTATCTTGGCAATCAGATTCAAAGCTATGTGTACTTCGTTCAGGTCTTTTATGCTGTCTGGATTTTGATATGTACTCGCGTGATTACACCATGCTGTATCGTTGCAATGTATAGGTCTTAAAGCATGTACAATCATTACCCCTCTAGTAACATTTGCTCCTGAATAGTTAAAAAAAAATGGACACAAGTCCATCTTTAGTGATCCCAAAATTTCCATCTTTTGTAATTCAGCACTCAGCACTCGCGGCTGCTGTTGTTTTACACAGAGTTGCCGTCCTAACACTATCTGATCTGGTAGATTGACCAAGCATGTTCTGAAAGGCTTATTTGAAGATGATACAGACAGACAAATGGCACACCACCCTGTGGCACCAGCCATAGTTACCCACACGTTTGTTCTTTCTGTGACTGATGTCCATGGAGCTGCCACACAGCTTGTTAACAATCCGACGAACGCAAGGCAGCTTGGGGCGCTGGTCGTACCCATCGTGCAGGGATCCACTTGTTCACTGCTCCTGTAGAGACACAAGCATATCCTTTCTCCCATGTCATAACAGGGAATGGTCCTTCTAGATTCTTATTTTCACTCCAACATTTTTTTTTTAAACTGGTCATACAACAAAGGATTATTAATTTCCTTTAACATTGTCCATTCAGCGCATTGTATTACATTGACCACATAGGCAGAATCTGAGACAACATTGAGGGATCCATCTTTCAACTTACACAAAGTTCATACCTCGAAGGAGATGGTAACCCATGTTGCAAAGGTCCCATAGCCTCAATTACTGAATTTACTGCCCTTAAATCCTGTAAGAGTCGTCATTTACCTGATTTTTTTTTTTGTATTACAAACACAGGTGTATTCTAGAAACTGTCTGTTGGCTTTGTATGTCCAAGCTGTAATCGCTCCTCAACTCACTCATTCAAATGGTGCAGCTTTTATCTTGCTAAAGGCCACTGGTCAACTCAGACGGGAGTATTGTAACCATGGCAGGTTTTGGGTAAGCTGCCCCCGCCCCGCCGGATGGGGAGGGCGGGGGTGGGGGGCGCGCCTGGCTGCGGCCGCGACGAGAGATCCTTAAAGCCACCGTCACAGGCAAAACAGACTCGACCTGGGGAAAATTATTCATTACTAAAACCAAAGCAGGATAATGAGAAAGGGAACAAGACAACCTCCTTCCCCCCTCTCCCTCTGCCCGGGCTTAACACCATCTCCACCTCCTTCCCCCGCCCCCTGAGCGGGACTGGGCGGGGGGGAGGGGGGGAGGGGCGGGAAGAGGGAATGGGGGCCACGGTCGGCCAATCACACGTTACCTTATGCTTCAGTTTACTAAGAGGAAACCTACAACAACAACAAAGTAGAAGAACATTAATATATACAAAATGAACAATGTACAATTTCTCACCACTTGATGTCCAAATGACCGATACTCTGTCTGCCTTTGGCCCAGCTCCCTGCACCTGCACATTAACGAGACTTGGAAAGCCAGACAGTGTTCTTGGTCTCATTCACAACAACCCTAATCATCAGAGCATTTTATCAACATTCTTCACACACAAAATCCAAAGCTTCTGAGAGGAAAATTAACTCCATCCCTGCTGAAACCAAGACAGTATTCACCCCTTATTTCATACCATCTACTTCATGCTTATATGCACACACACACAAACATGCCACCTCTATAACAAGGAAGCTCCAAAGACTGAAGGCTCCTTTTCCAGATCTATGGGACCTGGATCAAAGGGATTTTCCGGCTCGCTGTTAGTCTTTGTTTCCACGGACGAAGGAGCAGACGGGGTAACGGGTGCTGTTGAATCTCCTTTCTGCATGTGATTCTTCAAGGCTTCAAACATTACACGCCACACCGGTAATAACTTTTGAACAGCAGGGTCACCCCGCGTTACACAGTCCCACAGTCTAATACCTATGGTGTTCCAGGAGCCCACCATATATATATTACAGAGGTTTGCGTTTGATACGTGAGAGGACACCCAAGTCAACAAGCTCTTCAGGTCAGTGTTATTAATAGCACAGTTCTGTTCCTCTAACACTTTTGTTAGACTCGTTAAAACTGATTTATGTTCCTTTGAAGCAGTGCTTCTCGTCGTTCTGGTCCGGAGGACCGCGGCTCTATCACCCGCCGCTTTATCCTTGGTCTCGGGGTCCGCGGCTCTTTTCCCCACCGGGAAAGCGCTAGGACCCCGCTCCGCGTCCCGCGACTCCTCGGGCGCCACCTCGAAACTGGCTCCCGCCTCACTATCGCCCCTCCGCGAATTTACAAGCGGTGGAGCCGATGGGGCAGAAGGAGAGACAGAGGGCACCTCCGCGTCCTCGCATCCGGGGGGTCGCCCCCTCGGCCCAGGCCCCCCCGGCAAGCAAGGCGCAACACACGGGGGAGCACACCCAAACTCCATCGCCCCCTTATCACTGTCAGAGGCTCTCGGCCGAACCGGGCAGACCACGGGAGCGCCACCCCCCGCCCCCTCCGCGCCGTCTCGACCCCGTTCGTCCCCCTCCCCTTCCGAGGGCCGCCCTTTTCCTTTGATTGCAGTTAAAGCTGCAACCCACACTTCGCGCGCCTCTCGAGCCTTAGCCAGAAGTCTTTTCACCGAACCTAACGTCTCCAGCCGCGTCGCCACACCCCTCGTTCCGACCCCCCCTTCTTCCAGTAACTCTTTCCCCGCCGCCTGTAACCGCGCCACGTCCATCACCTCTCCCGGCTTGTTAATCAAGCCCCTTTTCTGCATCCATTGGATGAACTCCGTCAACGGTGCCCTATGCACCGGACAATTCAGATCTTTACCCAGCGCCTTTAATACCTTCACTGTATCAGGGATGGATGCCATCCTAACAGCAGGCAGGCACGACCGCCGCGCGGCCCCAGCTCAAAACCGTCCGGACCTGTATCACGTCGGGGTCACCACTTGCCGGCTCTCTTGCCAGCTAACCTGCCCCCTGTGCCCATGGACCCATCCGCGCCCGCCACGCACCTGCCCCCTGCGCTCATGGACTTATCCGCGCCTAGCGCGCGAATCGCCACGGACCGCCCCTCCAGCGTACGTGCAGCCCTGCTAACGTTACCCCACAAAAATATTATCTTGGGCATTTAATATGAAAGATATTATTATAGTACAATGAAAACATAAGAAAAAATAATACTTAAACACATACATATTAGTTAGCAAATTAGATGTGAGCTTCCATGGCATTATGCAGCAGGAGACTAAAATGCAGAAACATTATACTTGAGAGTCCCTCTCCGTATAACTCTCATGGAACTACATATGGACTACTGCATTCAGCTTAACTAGCATCAGAAACACAATGACAAACTGAAGGAAACAGAGAAAAGCAACAAAAATGTTTGGATGTCTTCAGTGATAGACAAAAACATTGGAAGGGACAAAAGAATTTATATCCTTGTGTCCCTCATCATCAAGTAGAAAGGAAAATAATTACTTGGGCAGCATAAAAGTGTCTATAGGAATATTATTTTACAAAAGCTTTGATTAAGAAAGTGAAAAATACCATTCAAAAGCAGAAACACCTCTTGCTGATAAGATCTTTCAAATGATGGGATATCTTCAAGTACAGAATATGTACAGAACAGTGATCACCAACTACAGCTATCAGTTTATGCATGGCCACCATAAGAAAATGCATTTTCGGATCTGTACTGGTTTTGGCTGGGACAGAGTTAATTTTCTTCATAGTAGCTAGTATGATGCTACGTTTCGGATTTGTGATGAAAACAGTGTTGATAAAACAGGGATGTTTTAGTTATTTGCTGAACAGTGCTTACACAGCGTCAAGGCCTTTTCTTCTTCTCAGAAGTAGCAAGTAGGCTGTAGGTGCACAAGAAGTTGGGAGGGGACTCAGCTGGAACAGCTGAGCCCAGCTGACCAAAGGGATATTCCATACCGTATGATGTCATGTTCAGCAATAAAAAGCCGGGAGGAAGAAGGAGGAAGTAGAGGGATGTTTGGAGTTATGGCATTTGTCTTCCCAAGTAACCGTTACACGTGATGGAGCCCTGCTTTCCTGGAGATGGCTAAACATCTGCCTGCCAATGGGAAGTAGTGAATGAATTCCTTATTTTGCTCTGTCTGTGTGCACAGCTTTTGCTTTACCTATTAAACTGTCTTTATCTCAACCTATGAGTTTTCTCACTTTTACCCTTCCAATTCTCTCCCCCATCCCACTGTAGGAGAAAGTGAGCGAGCAGCTGTGTGGTGCTTAGTTGCCAGCCAAGGTTAAACCACGACAAACTCCTTGGTTCAATACCTTGCAAGACCTGAGCCTGCTTAAAAGCTGTAATCCTTCCTCCTCTTCATGGAGTATCAACTGCACTACAATATACAAGTCATTTTATAATGGCTCTTAGATGCTAACTTCCTGAATGACTGAACCAGTCCAGGGGCTATGAAAGCAAAGAAAGTTCTCACTGTATTGCTGAATGCTTGTAAACACCAACTGGTTTCTATCTCATTCCAGGGGATGAAGTCACATCATACATTCTTCACTTTAAAAAGAAATTATTTCCTTAATTCTGCATTACCCTATTAGGGTGTTCTGATTAGAAGGTGTTCCACCTATCTGTAGTTTGGGGGACTAACCGACACTAGAACTTGCTGATTTCTTCTGCTAAATAAAAGAGAGACATAACAAATGTCAGGAATTTTGATGAAGAAAAAGAAAAGCCAAGTAAAATTCTATATAAAAAAATAAGAGTCCATTAGAACATTTTATGCACAATCAAGTCATCCAAAACCAACTTCTCCTATGTAACTTGGATTCACATAGACTTATTTTAGACAGATTTGTCAAGACCAGAATAGGCTTAATTCTTTGGTACTGCTTTCTGGAGTACGTATAAATGTATGCTACTTCCTATGGCAGAGAGACTCATTTTAGTTAATCATTAAACCAACAGTAAACATATGCATAAGCAGTGACAATTTAGGAGTAAGATTTTAATAAAAGGTTCTGGTGAAAATAAGACGGACGAGCAATTGCTACACAGAGATAAACCGAATGGCAATGCAGAAGCTAACATTACACCTCAGACAGGTAAGTAAATATACAAAATTAAAGTCAGAATGATGGCTTTTCTAGTTTAATAAATATACTTGCAATTGAAACACAAACGCGACATTTCCTGCAAACCTCCTCTTCTGCACTAATACAATTCCATTATTAGCAAGTATCACTAGAACAACTAACTCAGTGTGGTGGTTTAGCCCAAGTCACCACACAGTTTCTCACTCACCCTCCCAATACTCACTGGGATAGGGGAGAGAAATTGGGAAGAAAGGAAAACTCGTGGGTTGAGATAAAAACAGTTTACTAAAATAACAAAGGAAAACTACAAAAATAACAAGATATAAGGATATTAATATATACAAAATGAACAATGTACGATTTCTCACCACCCGATATCCGAATGACCGAGACAGCCCGCCTCGAGCAGCGATCACGGAAATGACACAGGGCAGCAAGCAAAGGAGCGAAAGCGAGCCAGCAAGGTAGAGGGAATGATGCCAGCGAGCAAGAAGAGACGGAAAGATGGATGCCAAGGATAGAAAGGATGCCCCCTCCCATGGGCAACCCCCACTTATATACTGAGCATGATGTTCATGGCATGGAATATTCTCTTTGGCTAGTTTGGGTCAATTATTCTGTCTGTCTTTCGTCCAGCTTCCCGCATCTGCACGTTAACGAGACTTGGAAAGGCAGGCAGTGTCCTTGGTCTCATTAACAACTCGTATCATCAGAGTGTTTTTATCAACATTCTACACACAGGAAATTCAAAACACACCGGCTACTGAGAGGAAAATTAACTCCATCTCTGCCGAAACGAGGACAGTATCCACGCCTTATTCCATACCATTTACATCATGCTTCTATATTGTCGTGGTTCAGCCCCGATCGGGACCAGACTATGCAGTCTCTCTCTCACTCCCTCCACCCTCCGAGAGAATAGGGAAAGATAATATAAGAAAAAAAGGCTCGAGGTTTGAGATAAGGACAGGGAGAAATCCTTAAAGTTACCGTCACGGGCAAAACAGACTCGACTTGGGCAAAACTATTCATTTATTACTACAAACAGCAGGAAAATGAGAAAGGGAACAAGATAACCTCCCTCCACCCCTCCCTCTTCCCAAGCTTAACATTATCTCTACCTCCTTCCCCCCCACCAAGCAGCACAGGGGGGAAGAGGGAATGGGGGTTATGGTCAGTTCATCACACGTCGTTTTATGGCGCTGCTTCGTTGTTGGGGGAAGAACTCCTCGCACTCCTCCCCTGCTCCAGCGTGGGGTCCCACCCACGGGCTACAGTCCTTCTGTCCTTCAGGGGAACTTCTAGCAGTTTCTTAAAGAAATTACCACTGTAGCCCCCCCTCACTAAATAAAAAGAGAACATACATATGTACAGATATCATTCCCTCGATCTATGGGCCAGCCCTGCAAAGTCTGTTGAGTTGATTTAGGCCATGACTTTGGGCCCCATCTGTGATAACAGTCTTTCAGGGCAGGAGAGATACGGTGTGTAGTGTGAGGTTGTTATATACTGCATCTGGAACTCGTAGCTTGTACCTCTGGCGTGGCCGGTGTATCACGTCCATGGTCTACAAGTTGAAGATGTTGATCTCGAGGAAGTTGTTGGGCACCAGTTCTGGTTCCATCACTGCTGCACGTCACTTGACTTGATCGAAGTTCGTTCTTCACTGATCAGGGTGATTCTTGCTGCAATACCTTTGATATGACATATAAGAACTACAGACACGATTATATACAGTTAAAATTATTGGCTGTTTTCACCTAGAATCAAATCTTCTTGAGGTACACATCAGACAAGGATCACTCCCTGGCTCTCCAGTCGATAAATCAGCTTATGGATGGGGATCAGGGAGTCTCGGTAGGTGGGATATTGCCGCCGGTGCACCATGGTGGTAGCGATTGGTACCTTTTGTTCTTCAACCTTCAGCTTTCCCACAACGGAAGGGTCCTTTGAGATATCGGGCAAGGTGGACAGCTGTTTATTATTCTCTGTCTCCATGGTGGCTATACCAAAAGCCCACCAGTGCCCTTTTGGGTCTTTGAAATACCCGCTCCTGAGGTAATCTATACCAAGAATGCATGGAGCATCTGGGCCAGCCACAATGGGGTGCTTTTGCCACTCATACCCAGTCAAACTCACTTCGGCCTCCACTACAGTCAGCTGTTGGGATACTCCTGTCACTCCAGAAATAAAAATGGGTTGTGTCCCTTTATAGCTTGATGGTATTAGGGTACACTGTGCACCAGTGTCTACTAGAGCCTTATACTCTTGTGGGTCTGATGTGCCAGGCCATTTAATCCATACAGTCCAGTAAACTCTGTTGTCCCTCTCCTCCGCCTGGCTGGAGGCAGGGCCCCTCTAGTCCGGTTTATAATATTTTCTAGTCACCTTTGGTCAATATGAATCAGAAGTCCCTTCCATAGGATCAGAGGTGAGATCAGCCCTTCTACTTGCCGGCTCTCTTGCCAGCAAACCCACCCCGCACGCACTGGAGCCCCGCCCCGGGGAAAGCAGGGCATCACACTGATACTGTCAAGCCAATCCTTCTGTTTAATGCTGCGCAACACAGGGTTAAATACCCATACACCCACTACGCACGCGAACGCACCTGCCCCCTGCGCCCACGGATCTATCTGTGCCCGCCATGCACACGACCGCACCTGCCCCCTGCACTCATGGACTTATCCGTGCCTACCACGTACGTGGACTCACCTGCCCCCTGCACTCATGGACTTATCCGCGCTGTCATAGTTCAGCCCCAATCAGGACCAGACTACGCAGTCTCTCTCTCACTCCCCCCACCTTCCGAGAGAACAGGGAGAGAAAATATAAGGAAAAACGGCTCGAGGTTTGAGATAAGGACAGGGAGAAATCCTTAAAGTTACTGTCACGGGCAAAACAGACTCGGCTTGGGGAAAACTATTCATTTATTACTAAAAACAGCAGGATAATGAGACAGAGAACAAGATAACCTCCCCCCACCCCTCCCTCTTCCCGAGCTTAACATTATCTCTACTACCTTCCCCTCCCGAGCGGCACAGGGGGGAAGAGGGAATGAGGGTTGCAGTCAGTTCATCACACGTTGTTTCACGCCGCTGCTTCATGGTCAGGGGAAGGACTCCTAACATTCCTCCCCTGCTCCGTTGTGGGGTCCCACCCATACGCCACAGTCCTTTGTGAAAATGCTCCGGCGTGGGTCATCTCTTCCACGGAGTGCAGTCTCTCCAGAACAGCTGTCCCAGCGGGCCATCCATGGGCCACAGCCACCTTCAGGCATCCACCTCCCCCGGTGTGGGGTCCTTCACGGGCTCCAAGTGGATCTCTGCTCCTCTGTGGACCTCCATGGGCTGCAGGGGGACAACCTGCTCCACCATGGTCGTCACCACAGGCTGCAGGGGAATCTTGGCCAGGAGCCGCATTACTCCTCCCCCTCCTTTCTGAACTGACCTTGGCGTCTGCAGCCGTTCCTCACAACAGGCTGGTAGATGTCTCTCAGGATCTTTTTTACATCTTATTCACTTCTCATCTCCTCTCCACTTCTTGCAGCCAGGCCGGACCGAGTTGGGCCCAGTCAGCCACCTGGTGAGAGGCCAGAGGGTGAGGCCTGCAAGGCCCATGAGGCCTGCACCTCCCCCTCTGCGCCTCTGCCCCCACTCAGCTTCTTCACATCTTCTCTTCTCTCTTTTTTTTTTCCTGTTTTCCCCTTCTTAAATACGTTATCGCAGAGGCGTTATCATGGAACATTCTGCTACCAATCGGCTCGGCCTCGGTCAGCAGCAGATCCGCCCTAGGCGCGGCCGAGTCCACTGAACAAAGGGGAGCGACTTCTAGCAGTTTCCTACAGAAGCTACCACCTTAGGCCCCCCCTCACTAACAAAACCACAACACGCGCCTAGCGCGCGAATCACCGCGGACCGCCCCTCCTGCATACATGCAGCCCTGCTAACGTTACCCCACACTACTCTATCTGGGGAACTGCCCACTGGAGCCTGGAGCAGCAATTTTCCAGGGAGAACCTCCCTTTGCGATTGTATTACCTCGCAACTCACATACACGTGCCTCTAAGGCCAAGGCAGGCTTTCCATCCCATTTCCTCATGTCATCTCCTTGGTCACGCAAGGTAAACCACAGGTCACCGCACTGTGTGTACCATCTCCCTTGAGCAGGAGGAGGATGAGGTCTTCTTCTAATAGCTGAGATATTGGTCCGTGCAGGTGGGGAGTAAGACCTATCTTCTTCGAGTTTCTGAATCCCCTTGGATATTTTTTCAAACAGGCTTTCAGATTTTTCAGTCACTTTCTAGAGCCGAGACACAGGCTCTTATCGGGGAAGAGTTAGCCACTGCACCTACTGGTGGCATCTCATCATCTTTCCAATTCATTGCTGCCAATGAGTTGGCATACGATGATGGTGCACTCTGTACAAACTTTCACCAGATGGGTCGGGAACATTCAATTTCATCTGGATCTACAGATGTCCGTGGGTCATCCAGGTTATGATAAATCAGCTCCCGAACAGCTAATTCCCTCAGATACTGGATACCTCTCTCCATGATGGTCCACTTGCTTGGGTGGCATACAATATCTTCCTTAAAGAAATACCTGTCCCTCACACCTGACAGGAGTCGCCTCCAGAGGCTGCAGGCTGCTGACTCTCTTCCAATCGCCCTGTCAATGGCTGCTTCCCTAGAGAGGGATCCCAGCTGCCTGGCTTCCCTGCCTTCTAATTCCAGGCTACTGGCCCCACTGTCCCAGCATCGGAGCAACCAGGTGACAAGTTGCTCACCTTGATTACGGCTGAAATCTTTTTGCATATCTCGCAGCTCACTCAGGGATAGGGACTGGGTGACTACCTCTCCTTCTGCCTCTCCCTGTTCATGTGACGGCCCTGGTTCATCATCATCTTTCACTATGCGAACTGATTTGTTGGTGTATTTCTTATGTACAGGGGCAACTGATACTGGCATGGGTTGTTTTTTTGGTTTCTCTTTGGTACTGCTTGTTGAGGTTTGAGTATCCACGGTGCCTGTCGTGGAGGCTGAAGCAATCCCAGTGCCCATGGCAGGGACTGGGGTAGCTTTGGTGCCCGCAGTATGGGCTGAAGTAACTGCAGCATTTGTAGCAGGAGTCTGAGTAGCCACAGTGGTCTGTTGCTAGGGTTGGAGAAGCCACCATATTCTTAAATAGTTGTTTAAATTTAATCAATATCGAGATCATGATCTGAGATAGCTGCTAACACTAACACGGTGGTTGTGATACAGGGAATTAACTGTCTGCTAAATATTGCTTGATTTAGGAGACAAACTGTCTGCTAGAGAATGCCTAACAATCCTGTTTGCCTTGAAACTCACTTAAGCTTATCAGGGACTGGTATGTGTCAAGAAACTGGTATTTGTCAAGGACTAATATGTCAAGCAAAGGATGTGATAACAGGAGCTGCAATGTCAGTTCCACCACAAATCCAGTCAGAAGTCGTTAAGAAACTGCTGAAATCACCAAGCAAAAAGAGAGCATGGGTGAATGACTAAAGTTCATCTAGAGGAAGATAAGACCCCTGAAGAAGTAAACGACCACCAGAGACAGATCTGAAATGCTACTGCAAGTGTTTTTTTTTTAATAACCCCGCCTCACTTATGCATATGTATGTCTGTATTGTGCAATCCTATGAATATGTATGCCTGCACCATATAAATTTTTGGTAAAATGTGCTGTCGGTGTGCGTGCTTTTGGAGGAGCAATCCCTCACTCACCCGGCGCCGAATAAACATGCCTGCTTTATAACTCTCTCTGAGTTGTAGAGTTTGATCCGCGCATCAGTTGGGGTATCCCAAGGGTATTCAAAATTCTCAAAAGCTGTTGAAATTAGCTTGGTGAAGTGGAGGAAGTTGTAAACAGATTTTCCCCCCGCGGCCTGGCTTCCCGGAACAAAACAACAGGTATAGTTCCAAACAACACCCACAAGATGGCTCCTGAAAAATCTGGGTGGAGCTGCCTCTGCCTCCTCGCTCTGCACACTGCCCGTCGCCATTGAATACAAGTATGAAAATGGTCTTGTTACCAGCAATCTCATCAAACAAATGAACGCCACATAGCACAGCGGAACGATACCTTTGATCCAACACACAGCATTGATAAACCATGCATAAACACCAGCAAACAGCAGCAAGTAAGGTACTGCCCAATACAGCTCTAAAAACAACTCTGAGAGCAAATTAAATAACATTATGGCCAGCGATGACCAAACCGACATAATGAATGCTTGTAACAAATCTGTTTTCAACACACTGTGTTCAAACCTGTCCTTCGGAACTGACCAGGGGCTCGAACCTTGGATCCTCAGATTAAAGTCTGATGATCTCCTGACTGATCTAGTGAGGCCTCTCCTTGGGCTGGCTTTTGCCCAACTTCCTGTATCTGCATGTTAACGAGACTTTAAGGAGACCTGGAAAGCCAGACAGTGTCCTTGGTCTCATTAACAACAACTCGTATCATCAGAGTGTTTTTATCAGCATTCTTCACCTATGAAATCCAAAACACACCGGCTACTGAGAGGAAAATTAACTCCATCCCTGCCGAAACCAGGACACTCAGTGATTGCTGAAATCACATGTAACAAAGACTAGGAAAATCAGCTCTCAGTAATCATAGAATCATAGAATATCTTGAGTTGGAAGGGACCCCTAATGATTGAGTACAACTCCCTGCTCCTCGCAGGACTCCCTAAAACTAAACTATATGACTAAGAATGATGTCCAGATGCTCCTTGAACTCTGACAGGGTTGGTACCATGACCTCTTTCTTGGGGAGCCTATTCCAGTGATCGACCACCCTCTTAGTGAAGAACCTTTTCCTAATGTCCAATCTGAACTTCCCCTGATGCGGTTTCATTCCATTAATAATGAACACAGTAAAAAGTCTCAGTTTTTTGGAAGCAGCAGATGGGTAAGACCTATCATTTTGTTTGATGAGTGGAAATTCGAGATTTACAACTCAACACTTCAGTGATTCTGTACAAGTAGGGAAGTCTGCAGAATGATGGTTCAAAGATCTAAAAAGCAAACTTGTATTCAAACTCAGAAGTAACAGTTTTCAAATAATCAGACACTCAGGACTAAAAGACTGGTAGTCTCATAGTTCCCTTGCATAGAGGTAATTGCCACCTCATGTTCTCTTTCTGATTTAGCTCTAAAACCAGGAGAGAATCTCACATAATCTGTATTCTTTACTGAATGTTAAATATGATAGGCTAAATAGAGTTAGATATTTTAGTTCCTGGGGTTATATTTTGAAAGTAACTTTTTTGGTATCTATCTCTTAATACATTTTAAAAAGGAAAAAGATTGGCAACATTATGCTACTAGGTTCATCCTTCTCTTAGGCTTAGTAAAATAATGCTTCCCCAATATCCTCCACACAATACTCCCTCCAGGCAAACTAGCTCTGATACTGTTTATCAACATACCAGTTAATGCTGTTCCCATCTTCTCCTCCTTCTAGAAGTTTTCATCATTTTCTTTGACAGTCGCAGCCCCAATCAGCTAAAGGAAGAATCATCTTGCAGCTGTACTCATATCTGGTTTCTCAACCTGATAGCAGACTTAATGCATTATCAAAGCATAGCTTCTTTATAAAATGAATTAGAAGAATTAACAGCCTATACAGAATTATGTGTGAAGGCATAAATGCTCTGGCATACAGGTACTTATGAAAAGTCTACTCTTCATTATTAGCAGTGGCTTTAAAACAAAATGTCAAAACACTATTTTTATAACAGAACTTGAATTCCTCCATGTTTAATAAGGCAGGCATAAAACACATATTCCTTTTATATGTAGATTTTCCCAGTGAAGAAATGCAATAAGATTTATGGCTAGAAATACTGATTAAATGTTCATAATTATTGGACTATATCATTCAATTGTTTGTTATGATTTTGCAATTAGAATTAATACAGTTCTGTTGTTTTCTTTTAAGATAAAAAACATCACAGTAGGAAAAAATGTGTAATCTCTGTTGTGGAAATGCTTTTGACAACCCTAAGCAGTATTTCAGTTTCAGTCTTTCAGTCTTTCATTCAACAGTTGCTTGAGCAGCAATCACACTCTATTCCTTCCTATGGTGTGAAGAGTCGTGCATCATAACAATTAACAAAGAATACCAAAAATTAACCAAAAGAATGCTATTTTTCAACTACCTATTGCATCTTAGCCAAAGAAGACAAAACAGGAGAGGGAAACAGACAAACAAAGCAGCACTTTACTCCTTGAAAACATTCTAGTCTTCTATTTATGGAAGATTCATCTTGGCAATACGTTATTCTGCTACGACCGCTAGATGTCACGTGAGCACCGGAGAGATTACTACTTCCTTTGTTAGATGTTAAATGTAACAGGGATTCATCTCATCTAATTAGGAAACTAGACAGGTATCTAGGTTCCCTCTACAATGCACACCAAGAGTCAAATCACCCTGTGAAGAGGTCTTTTTCTCTCATTATCTATTCAAGAAATAAAGAGATCTTATCTACAGTGGGAATTTTTAAATTAAAAATACTAATGCATTTCTAACAGTACATAAAGATAACATTTTTACTGACACACTGACCTTTTGTTTACCAATTGTTTTGTTTTTTTATAAAGTGAGATGAATGAAATTCCAAACTTCTAGAATGGTGCCCATGATATTGTATCAACATATTAATAGTCTGCATTTCTCCTACTACATAGCCCAAAATTATTATCAGTAAATTAGGGTAGTGTTAAAGAAAAACTGCATTCTCAGACCTGGAAAGCAATATATTTGGGACTGTAAGAACTAAACTCATCAAATAATAAATAGAAAGAAACCTCACAAATGCTCCCACCCAATTTACTTCAGAATCTCCATAATTTGAATCGATAGAGGGCATTCTAACAAATTTTTACCAGTTACACTGTCTTATATGCTCAGCATTGTTATACACTCAGCATTGTGTCCTTGGACTCCAACTAAATATAATGTTTGTTTTGGATAAGGAATACTGCACTACAAGCATCAGGATTAAAAACCATCACAGAAACTCTGAAGTTAAGTGTTAGAACAAAAAAAATCCATTCTAAAAGGAAAGTAATATTTCAATAGCAATTATTACTATCATCCTTTCAAAAATAAAGGATGTATGTCCTGTTAAGTAAAGAATAATGAGCTAAGCAAGCACATATTTTGTTTATGCTGCTTGAAAGCATGACTATAGATGGTAGGATTTGTTAGGAAGGGTCCTGTTTCATACTATATCTGGTAGGAATGGCCCCATTCTGTCCTGGTTTTGGCAGGGATGGAGTTAATTTTCCTCTCAGTAGACAGTGCATTTTGAATGTTGTATGTGAAGAATGTTGACAAACGTCCTGATGATATGAGTTGTCGTGAATGAGACCAAGGACACTGTCTGACTTTCCAGGTCTATATATGGATATTGTTGGATTGAGAATGGGTTACCACCTTTAGTTTGAATATATACTGGTGTGGCTGATTTGAGTAAGCCCACATACGTGGAGCCTCATCCCCACAATGAAATCGGTATATCATTTAGTCCCTTAGGCAAAGTTCCTAATTTTGGGTTTGCCAAGGCAGTGATCAATTTTGGTAAATTTGGTATAGGTTATTTGAGTTTAATTCCATCTGGAGAACAATGGAGCTTTGCATTCAGCTTACAAAGATCTCTTCCCAGCAAGTTGACGGGAGTGTCCTGCACAACTATGAAAGATTGGGAGGTGGTGAGAGGTTCCACTTGTAAATTTAATGTTATCCAGAAGTGGTACAGTGCACAAATCCTTCTATTCCTACTGTCCTTTCATCACCAATTATTTTTGCTTGTTTAGGTTTTATATTTAAAGTAGAAAAGTTTGCCCCTCTGTCTATCAGACAGAGATTATTACATACATTGACTGAAAGGTTTAAGACCAGATCCTCATGAGAAGAGGGGGAAAATATTTCATATTCAGAGGCTTCTGTAGGAGCTGACAACAGGTTCCCACTTAACCGTCAATCCTGGGTGAAATCGAATTGCTCTTGTAGCACAGAAGGGAAAGACTGCACCTTAGGACTGAGTGGTCTTTTTTTTCTTGCTAATGTGCAGGCGCAGGAAGCTGGGAGAGAGACAGACAGAATAATTGACCCAAACAGGCTGTCGTACTTTAGCCCTGCTCAGGACCAGACTACGCAGTCTCTCTCTCACTCCCTCCACCCTCCAAGGGAATAGGGGGAGATAACATAAGAAAAAAGGCTCCAAGTTTGAGAAAAGGACAGGGAGAGATCCTTATGCCTAGTATGATGCCTAGTATCACAATTCCGATTTTAACCAAGGACAGCAACCACCCAGTTATGCCACACACAAGCTTAGTTAATAAAATTACTGATCACACGTTATACATATTCATGATTACGAAACAAAGCTAAGTTTCACTACCTTCTAGTAATTTTCTACTATAACATTCTTCTCCTATTACAGACATAACAACTCCAGTAACTTTCTTATCTATAAGAGCAATGACTAGTTTTCTGCAGGCCTCTGTTGAAACAAGCCATAAATTCTGCTAACAATGTTTTGGATCTTAAAGCTTCCCTTCTCATTCCATGGCTTTCTTCCTGAGAGTATGATTGCATTCCTCCCCCAAGGTCGGTGTGCTTTCACTGATACCATACTGGCTCAGCGAAATACCACATCTCCCCCTTCTTTATGAGAAGAGGCTTGTTTCAACGCTTTATCTATTAAAGTCTGCACACATTTTAAGACACAGAATTATAGGTCAAAATACATATCTAAAAGGAATGAATAAGCATCCTACAACTATTAGTAACAAGCTTATACCAAGTCACCAAAAGATTTCTGAATATATCAAAACCATCACTTTGTTGCTGGTTTTGTACTCCTTTTTGCAAGTTTTGAATACTTTTGTGAATAGATTCCGAATGATCAGACAGATTCATGCAGCAAAGCCCATCAAAATCCTGACAGTCATGATTTTGTGCTAATAATAAAAAAATCTATTGCTGATCTATTCTGTTACTAACCCAACTACACCAAAGACACTGCTGAGCAAGAGGATGATTATCAGCCGGGTCAGAGCAGAGAAGGGAGGTAGGCGCAGCACCTTCAGGGCATCCCCTGTTGTTAATAAAATGTGCTCTGGGTCCCTCTTCTCCCCCCCGCTCCGAGCCACCTCTGTTTATACCCTCAGCAGATTCAGTGAAAGAGTACTGACTAGGTGTTGCTGCATGCATGGCCAATGCATACAACAAGGCCTGTCGAATATGTGCCCTGCAGGCTAACAGCGGTTCTGTTTTGTAAAGTAGCATAGTATATAGAATCTACATCAGTTAACAGCGTTGATAGTGCCGATGCAGTTGTATTTATTTGCTTAGCAAGCCAACAGCCCAATTTATTTAGCGTAGCTAATGCCTAGGCACTTGCCACACCAGGTGCAAAGATTGCAGCAGCAATAATTTTACTTAGTTTCCAAAACTCTGTATTATCTTGGCAATCAGATTCAATGCTATGGATGCTTCGTTTAGGTCTTTTATGCTGTCTGGATTTTGATATGTGCTCGCATGATTAAGTCACGCTGTGTCGTTGCAATGTATAGATCTTAAAGCATTTACAATCATTACCCCTCTAGAAACATTAGCTCTTGAATGGTTAAAAAGAAAAAATAGACAGAAGTCCATCTTTACTGATCCCAAAAGTTCCATCTTTTGTAGTTTTAGCACTCAGCACTCGTGGCTGCTGCTGTTTTACACAGAGTTGCCGTCCTACCGGTATCTGGCAGGTCAACCAAACATGTTCTGAAATACCCGCAGATGATACAGACAGGGATCCACTTGTTTACTGCTCCTGTGAAGACATAAGCGTATCCCTTCCCCCATGTTATAAGAGGGAACAGTCCTTCCACTTATACAAAGCTTGACTCAGACAGGAGTATCTGTTAGCCATGTCAGGGGCAGGGGGGTGGGGGCGCCTGGCGGCGGCCGTAGCCCCGGACATATAAGAGGAAAGAAAACTAAAACCCGAGGTTTAAGACAAGAATAGGGAGAGATCCTTAAAGCCACCGCTACAAGCAAAACAGACCATCACTAAAACCAAAGCAGGATAAGGAAAAAGGGAACAAGACAACCTCCCCCCACCCCTCCCTCTTCCCGGGCTTAACACCATCTCCACCTCCCTCCCCTGCCCCCTGAGCGGGACAGGGATGGGGGGCGGGGGGGCAGGAAGAGGGAATGGGGGTTACAGACAGTTAATCACGCGCCGCTTTATTGATATCAATGGTTTAACGGCTGCACCTACAGCAGCAGCCATGACTGTAGCCTTTTGTTGTTCTAACATTCGCTCGGCAGCTTCCAGCAGTTGCCCTGTACTAGATCCTTTTGGCAGCACACTAAGGGCTCTCTTAGGGTTTTTGGGGTTTTTTTTTTTTTTTGTT
Source organism: Chlamydotis macqueenii (assembly GCF_036417535.1). NCBI lineage: Eukaryota > Metazoa > Chordata > Aves > Otidiformes > Otididae > Chlamydotis > Chlamydotis macqueenii. The sequence continues at coordinate 50,196,535 of NC_141592.1, forward strand.
TTGTTTTGGTTTGGTTTTTTTTCATTAGCATTATTAAAGGCAAGCATATCTAAGAACTTTGCTTTCATGTCATCATCCAGATCAGGGTGAGCCATAATTGCAGTGTGCAACCGATCAATAAATTTCCCATATGGTCCTGTGGGACCTTGCCTTACTGACGTAAAGGCAGGTCCGGACTTTTCATCATACACCCTAGCAAGCGCTCTATGAGCCAAATCTTGGCCCAGTTGTAACACTTTGGTAGCAAATTGCGCTTGCCAATCAGATCGTGTGTAGGGTCCCGCTCCCATCAGCATTTGAGTTTGCACCCCGAATAATGGATCACCCTGTTGTCGAGGCGATGCAGCTGCCCTATCACAAGCAGTCTGCCAGTACTGAAAGAACTGCAGCTGCTGCGACGGTAGCCTCCTCTTCTCCAGGCTGAACAGCCCCAACTCTCTCAGCCTGTCCTCATAGGAAAGGTGCTCCAGCCCTCTTATCATCTTCGTGGCCCTCCTCTGGACTCATTCCAACTTGTCCATGTTCTTCTTATGTTGCGAGCTCCAGAGTTGGACACAGTACTCCAGGTGGGGTCTCACAAGAGCAGAGTAGAGGGGGAGAATCATAGAATGAATCATAGATTCATATAATAGTTTGGGTTGGAAGGGATCTTTAAAGGTCATCTAGTTCAACCCCCCTGCACGGAGCAGGGACATCTTCAACTTGCTGGCCATGCTTCTTTTGATGCAGCCCAGGATGCAACTCTTCCGAGTGCAGCCATCCAGCCAATTCCTTATCCACCGAGAGGTCTATCCGTCAAACCCATGCCTCTCCAGTTTAGAGAAGGATGTCATGTGGGACAGTATCAAATGCCTTGCACAAGTCTAGGTAGATTGTGTCAGTTGGTCATCCCTTGTCCACCAATACTGTAACCTTGTCATAGAAGGCCACCAAATTGGTCAGGCACAATTTGCCCTTAGTGAAGTCATGTTGACTGTCACCAATCACCTCCTTATTTTCCATGTGCCTTAGCATGGTTTCCAGGAGAATCTGCTCCATGACCTTGCCAGGCACAGAGGTGAGGCTGACCGGCCTGTAGTTCCCCAGGTCCTCCTTGTTCCCCTTCTTAAAAATGCAGGTTATGTTTCCCTTTTTCCACTCATCGGGGACCTCACCAGACTGCCATGACTTCCCAAATACAATGGCCAGTGGCTTGGCAACTTCATCCACCAGTTCCCTCAGGACCCGCAAATGCTTCTCGTCAGGTCCCATGGACTTGTGCACCTTCAGGTTCCTCAGATGTTCCCAAACCTGCTCTTCCAGTACAGTACAGTTCTTCATTCTCCCAGTCCCTGCCTTTGCTTTCTGCAACTTGGGTGATGTGGCTAGAGCCCTTGCCAGTGAAGACCAAGGCAAAAAATGTCATTAAGCACCTCAGCCCTCTCCATGTCCTAGGTAACCAGCTCTCCTGTTTCCACCCAGAGAGGTCCAACATTCTCTCTGGTCTTCCTTTTATTCCCAATGTACCTAAAGAAGCTTTTATTGTTGCCCTTGGCGTCCCTGGCCAGATTTAATTCTGTCAGGGATTTAGCCTTCCTTACCTGATCCCTGGCCACTCGGACAGTCTCTCTGTATTCCTCCCAGGCTACCTGTCCTTGCTTCCACCCTCTGTAGGCCTCCTTTTTGTTTTTAGGTTGGTCCAGGAGCTCCTTGTTCATCCATGGTGCCTCCTGGTGTTTTTGCATCACTCCTGAGCTTGGAGGAGGTGATCCTTGAATTTTAACCAGCTTTCTTGGGCCTCTCTTCCCTCCAGTGCTGTATCCCATGGCACTTTACCCGGGAGATCTCTGAAGAGGCCAAGGTCTGCTCTCTTGAAGTCTAGGGCAGAGAGCTTGCTGCACTCCCTCCTCACTGCCCTAAGGATTTCAAACTCGACCATTTTATGGTCACTGCAGCCAAGACTGTCCTTGAGCTCCACATTCCCCACTAGCCCCTCCCTGTTGGTGAGAAACAAGGTCCAGCATAGCACCTCTCCTCGTTGGCTCCTCTATCACCTGCAGGAGGAAGTTGTCATCCACGCATTCCAGGAACCTCCTGGACTACCTGTGCCCTGCTGTGTTGTCTCTCCAACAGATGTCGGGGTGGTTCAAGTCCTCCATGAGGACCAGGGCTTGTGGACATGAGGCTGCTCCTATCTGTCTATAGATGGCCTCATCTGTTCGGTCTTCCTGGCTAGGTGGCCTGTAGCAGACCCCCACTGTAATGTCCCCTGTCCCTGCCCTGCCTTTAATCCTGACCCATAAGCTCTCTGTCAGCTCCTCATCCATCCCCAGGTGGAGTTCCATGTACTCCAGCTGGTCATTGACATAGAGGGTGATTCCCCCTCCTCATCTCCCCTGCCTGTCCTTCCTAAAGAGCCTATATCTTTTAATTCCAACTCCCCAGTCATAGGAGGCATCCCACCATGTCTCTGTGATGTCAAGAAGATCATAGCCCTGCAGGTGTTCACACATCTCTAACTGTTCTTGTTTATTCCTCATGCTATGTGCATTAGCATAGAGGCACTTAAGCTGGGCCCTCGATGAAGCCACTTGCTGCCTGGAGCGTCTGGAATTCCTTTGAGTTGCACTTTAGGTGCTCTCCTACTTACCTGTGATTCTGTTGGTATGTAGTCACAGATAAAGTGCATGTAAACTCTGCAGTACAGTAAATCTGTTGTGTTTCTTCCAATCTAGTTTTAAGTCTCTAAGAAGGAAAGGCTTCCATAAGATTCTTCAGAAGCCTGCTCTACACCTTAATAGTATTCATCTCGACTTCTTGATGTCTTGGCTAATTACTGTCTCCTACTCAAACCTGTATCAGACTAATCAGTTCCTACCTTTACTTTTCTAAGCTTTACTTTTCTTCTCTTACTTATTGAGGGTTATATACCATAAGAATCTGTAAAATTAGTTCATTTATTGTTCTTTTTAGCTAAACAATTAACATACAGGCTTTTAAAATTTTCCCTTCAATATGAATGTGAGCTCTTCAAATTTCCTCATCATTTTTATGGTAGCAGGATGTGTACTCATGATATACTCATTATTCTATACATGGTTGTGCAGTGCCATCTACAGACAGATTATAAATCTCTGCTTCAAAAATTGGAGACTACAGGAATAACACACATCTCAGACTTTTAAACTAAAATATAACAGTTTAGACTCTTGGAAAATCAATGCAAAGATTTTGAATTGCTTCTTTAACTACTTTAAAAAATTGAAATTTTGGAGGTAGAAGTCAGTAATGGTGGAACACCATTTAAAAGGCTGTGGTGGGGTGACCTTGGCCAGCTGCCAGACATCCACCCAGCCATTCTCTCACTCTCCCTCTTCAAACAGGACAGGGGAAGAAAATAAGATGAAAAAGTTCATGGTCCGAGCTAAAGACAGGAAGATCACTTACCAATTACAGTCATGGGCAAAACTGACTCGATGAAAATTTAATTTATTGCCAATTGAAATAGATTTGAGTAGTGAGAAACAAAGACAAACATTAAAACAACTTCCTCCCACCTCCTTCTTCCCAGTGGGAGCAGTGGGGGATGGGGAATGGGGGATTACAGCCAGTGCATAACAGTTCCTCTCTGTCATTCCTTCCTCCTCATGCTTCTCCCCTGCTCCAGCATGGCTCCTCTCTAGTCTGCTGCAGTGTGGATTCTCCGTGGGCCGTAGAGGAATACCTGCTTGTCCTGGTTTTGGCAGGGATGGAGTTAATTCTTCTCTCAGTAGCTGGTGTGTTTTGGATTTCGTATGTGTGAAGAATGTTGATAAAAACACTCTGATGATACGAGTTGTTGTGAATGAGACCAAGGACACTGTCTGGCTTTCCAAGTCTCCTTAAAGTCTCGTTAACGTGCAGATGCGAGAAGCTGGGCGAAAGACAGACAGAATAATTGACCCAAATTGGCCAAAGGGAGTATTCCATGCCATAAACATCATGCTCAGTATATAAGTGGGGGTTGCCCATGGGAGGGGGCATCCATTCGGGTATCCATTTGGGCACCCTTGGCATCCTATTCCACCTTCTCATCTCTCTTGCTTGCTGGCATCGTTTCCTCTACCTTGCTGGCATCGTTTCCTCTACCTTGCTGGCTTGCTCTCCCCTGATTTGCTTGCTGCTCGGTGTCGTTTCCGTGATCGCTGCTCGGGCTGCGTCGGTCATTCAGACATCGGGTGGTGAGAAATCGTACATTGTTCATTTTGTATATTTTGTATATATTAATATCCTTATATTCTGTTATTTTTGTAGTTTTTAGTATTTTAGTAAACTGTTTTTATCTCAACCCACAAGTTTTCCTTTCTTCCCAATTTCTCTCCCCTGTCCCGCTGGGTAGGGGGAGGGTGAGTGAGAAACTGTGTGGTGATGAGGGCTAAACCACCACGCTGCTCCACTGTGGTCTCTTCCACAGGCTGCAGGGAAATACATGCACTGGCACCTGGAGCACCTCCTCCCTCTCTTTCCTCTCTGATATTGGTGTTTGCACTTTTGTTTCTCACGTTTTTTCCTCACTCCTCATACCATTTGCCACTTCTTAAATACATTCTAAAAGAGGCACCACCAACTTCACTGATTGGCTCAGCTTTGGCTTGTGGTGGGTCTGTTCCTGAGCTGTCTGGAACCAGCTGTGTCTGGCACAGGGCAGCCCCTGGCCTCTTCTCACAGAGGCCACCCCTTCAGCCTCCCCACCCCCTTATCAAAACCTTGCCATGTACACCCAGTACAAAGGCCTCAGAAGTGTTTTGATCTACTTCCACTTTTAAGCACTGTTGAGGCAATTACAAGGAAAAAAAAAAAGAAAACCAAGTCAAATATACAAAAGAAATTCTCAAGAAAAAACACACACAGTAATCTCAGGGCTCAAAAACTGAAAAGCAAAAGCATCAGGACAATAAACAGCTTGCTTTTGATAACTAGAAACAGATCTTCTCAGTGAGAGGTCAGAAACAGTAACTCTACAATCCAAAATGCAGGCTTCAGTGCCCACCATTCCCACAAAGAAGTCCACACTTCTATATTAAGAGCAACGATGTGCAATCAAAGAATTTGTCATTAAATTAAGGAGGTATGAAAGAATAATATTATTTAACAAAAAAAACTAAACAGTCTAGAGAGGAAAGAAGGACCAAGTTTCCAAGCTAGACAAGGCTTTTTTGGTATCTGGCCAGGAAAGAAAGATAATTGCTTTAGTCACCTACCTCAAAGGACTATAAGAAAAGTGTTCACTGGCCTTGATTTGCATTGCAATTAAATATACTATAGCTTTGGAGTTAAATACACTATAGCTTAGACAAAGTTATTTTCCAAATAATAGCTTCTACTATGAACTAAATATCAGGTGTACCTATTTCCGGCTTCCCATATATCAGTAACTGACATTTAAAGCCAACAAGTAGACAATTAGTATTAAATGTGTCTATGAATTATTATCTTTCTGAATCTGCTGTTTACCTTGCATAGGGAAGTACTGTTCCTACTTGCAATAGCAGAGGTGGCTGGGGAACTAATGATCAGTACTGGCACTTACCTGCAGCACTTGCTTCCTGGCTTGGACAGCATCTTCTATTTGCAATATCAGTCTGATTCACTGTAGCACTCAAGGACTTGTTTGGTGGCTAATGAATGAAGGCCCACTGCTTATAGAATCATAGAATCATAGAATGGTTAGGGTTGGAAGGGACCTTCAAAGGTCATCTAGTCCAACCCCCCTGCAAGGAGCAGGGACATCCCTGACTAGATCAGGTTGCTCAGAGCCTCACCCAGCCTGGCCTTGAACGTTTCCAGGGATGGGGCCTCCACCACCTTTCTGGGCAACCTGTTCCAGTGTTCTATAACTCGCATCGTAAACATTTTTTTCCTAATTTCTAATCTAAATCTACCCCCCTCTATTTTAAAACCATTACCCCTCGTCCTATTGCAACAGACCCTACTAAACAGCCTTTCCCCATCTTTCTTGTAGGCCCCCTTGAGGTACTGGAAGACCGCTATCAGGTCTCCCCGGAGCCTCCTCTTCTCCAGGCTGAACAGCCCCAACTCTCTCAGCCTGTCCTCATAAGAGAGGTGCTCCAGCCCTTTTATCATCTTCGTGGCCCTCCTCTGGACCTTCTCCAACTGGTCCATGTCCTTCTTGTGTTGGGGGCTCCAGAACTGGACACAGTACTCCAGGTGGGGTCTCACCAGGGCAGAGTAGAGGGGAAGAATCACCTCCCTCGACCTGCTGGCCACGCTTTTTTCTCTCCCCATTTGGAAGAAGCTCCACTTGCCTTCTTTTCACATGCTGTAAGTATAGAAAATAAATGTGTAATTATTAAGACCTTGAATTATACCTTCTATGTAGAGAGATTCCCAAATATCTTAGTGCATGTATGAACCATTTCACCTACCATAATATGAGAGAATGGAACATTATAAGTTTTCTTTCTCACTAATGGTTTACAGGATTCCTAAGTGATCCAATGGATAACTTCAAGTGAAATCACAGTTGGAAAGTAATGATTTTCAGGGCAGTATATTTAAGACTATTGTTCTTGAGAGAAGTTATGGAAGATAATTAAGCTTATCAATCATTCCTCATCTGCACAGTGCTCTCTAACTGATACTTGCCTCAGTAATGCTGTCAGTCCAACAGGTTTCAGTAGAAATTGAACAGGTCTCTCAGAGACCAACATTAAACATGCCATCATGAACATCCACACCAGCATCTGAACTTTCCTTGGAAACATTCAAATGCTCGTTACATCCAGCTCTCCTTACCTGGAAGACAGGTGTTACTATAATTTTTATAATTATATTATTGATATAAAAAAATAATCTCTGTAATAGTTCAGGCACAAGTACACATTAGAGAATCCAGATAGAGAACCTCCTCTATCTTTCATCCCCTCCAAGACATTAAACTTCTTGCTTTCACCTCACCTGAAATGCAAGCCTGTTTGTCCCCAACATGCAACAACATACAGTAATGCACAGTTTATTCAGCATGCACCCAGGCATTCAGTGCAAGCTTTACTGTATAGTAATGTTGTCTTAATATCTTTTCATACCTCAGATTCAATGACCCAGGACTACAGATGCCTTTAATGTTCCTGTCATCATTTAATGCAGCAATTTCCAAACTTTGTGACTTTGTGTCACCTCTGGCAGAAGCGGAGCGGCACAGCTTGCACACGCTGCACAGATGGGCCGAGCCGGAGACCACACCTATCCTGCTGGGCTGAGCCCCCTCACACCGCAGAGGCCCAGGCCCAGGCCTGCAACGCTCATGCTCCACCCCCTCAGTGCTCACGGCTCCAGCAGGGAGGGGCAGTGCCCCACGTATTTACCATGGCGCAAAAGCCATAGCCATCACTCGCTCCTCTTCTCGGGCAGCATAGTACAGCCCAGTACCATCCCGCCACCGCTGGGCCCCAAGCGGAAACGATGTTGGTGGGGGGAGGGCAGACGGAGCAGAGCGCGCATCCTAGGCCACCATGAGGGCGCTCTCCACGCTCCCCCGCTCCCTTGACCCCTCTGTCTCGCCCTACCCTACGCTGCCCGGCTTACCCTGAGCTCCTACCACTGCGTGCAGATCCGCTGTCCCTCCTGCCCCATGAGCCAGGCCCCCCACCCCGTTGTTTCAGTGGACTCCGCAGGCAGTCCACAAGCGGAGCTGTGGCACAACGCGGAGCTCGCCCGTTCCCGTCCCCTGTCTCCCCCTGCGTCAGCTAGCACCACCTTACCGCCCAGGTCCTGGCTGCTCCAGCCCCTGCAGGCTTGGAGGAGGTCGGCTGCCTCCCTTTCCTGGACTGAGACATGGCAGCTGAGCTCCCTCACGGGTATCTCTCCGGTGCTACTGCAAGCCTAGAGGCAGACGAGAAAAAAACCAAAACCAAAACAAAACAAAAAACCAAACTAAGATTGCGTTCTAGCTCATCACTCCTCTTCCTGCAGCTGGTAAGACCCCGGGAGGGCTCACCCTGCCGGGGCTCCGCACACCCCACAGGAGGCAGAAGAGAGTGGGGTACAGCTCACTGCGAGATGCCTTCTATTTATTTTTGCCTCCTAGAATAAATCATGGGCTTCTTGAAGACCAGAGCTGGGGAGTTGCCCTGTCTAGACTCCGGAATCACTTACCTCTCCTGTAGTGAGAACCACCTACAAATGAGCCCAGGCCTCAGTGCTTTGATTTCTGGCAGAGCTTGTCCAAAATTTGGTTGATCTGGTTCTGATTTAAATCTGTGCTTAAATGACCAGTAAGTTTTCCCTTGGCTGGTTGTAATTGTGTTTGAGGAAATAGTAACTAAGCATTCTTTGTCGTGTAAATATGACCTCATTGGCATCACGGAGACGTGGTGGGATGACACATACGACTGGAGCGTCAACATGGAGGGATATAGGCTTTTTAGAAAAGACAGGAAGGGGAGACGAGGAGGGGGTGTCGCTCTCTACATCAGCAACTGGCTGGAGTGTGTGGAGCTCCGCCTGGGGATGGAGGAGGAGCTGACAGAGAACTTATGGGTCAAGATTAGAGGATGGGGACGGACAGGGGACGTCACGGTAGGGGTCTGTTACAGGCTGCCTGGCCAGGAGGATAGAGCAGATGAAGTGCTCTATAGGCAGATAGGAGCAGCCTCACGGTCACAGGCCCTGGTCCTCATGGGGGACTTAAACCACCCTGACATCTGTTGGAGAGACAACACGGCAGGGCACAGGCAGTCCAGGAGGTTCCTGGAATGCGTGGATGACAACTTCCTCCTGCAGGCGATAGAGGAGCCGACAAGGAGGGGTGCCATGCTCGACCTTGTGCTCACCAACAGGGAGGGACTGGTGGGGGATGTGAAACTAAAGGACAGCCTTGGCTGCAGCGACCATGACATGGTGGAGTTCAAGATCCACGGGGCAGCAAGGAAACTACATGGCAAGCTCTCAGCCCTAGACTTCAGGAAGGCAGACTTCGGCCTCTTCAGGGACCTGATGGGCCAAGTGCCATGGGAGGCGGCCCTGGAGGGAAGAAGGGCCCAGGAAAGTTGGTCCATATTCAAGGAGCACCTCCTCCAAGTTCAGCAGCGGTGCATCCCGATGAAGAACAAGTCGGGCAAAAAGGCCAGGAGGCCGGCATGGATGAGCAAGGAGCTCCTGGACCAACTGAAAGTGAAAAAGGAAGCCTATAGAGGGTGGAAGTGGGGACAGGTAGCCTGGGAGGACTACAAAGAGGCTTTGCGAGTGGCCAGGGATAAGGTAAGGAAGGCCAAAGCCCTGACGGAACTGAATCTGGCCAGGGATATAAAATGTAACAGGAAGAGCTTTTATAGGTACGTAGGGGACAAAAGAAAGTCCAGGGTAAATGTAGGCCCCCTCCAGAAGGGAACTGGTGTCCTGGTTACCCAGGACATGGAGAAGGCTGAGGTTCTCAATGACTTTTTTGCCTCAGTCTTCACCGACAAGAGTTCCTGTCCCACCGCCCAAGCTGTAGAAGGTGCAAGCAGGGACTGTGAGAATGAAGAACTGCCCATTGTACTCGAAGAGCAGGTTCGGGATCATCTAAGGAACGTGAAGGTGCACAAGTCCATGGGTCCTGATGAGATCCATCCGCGGGTCCTGAGGGAACTGGCGGATGAAGTTGCCAAGCCACTGGCTATCGTATTTGAGAAGTCGTGGCGGTCTGGTGAGGTCCCCGATGACTGGAAGAGAGGGAACATAACCCCAATTTTTAAAAAGGGGAATAAGGAAGACCCAGGTAACTACAGGCCGGTCAGCCTCACCTCTGTGCCTGGCAAGGTCATGGAGCAGATTCTCCTGGAAACTATGCTAAGGCACATGGAGAGCAAGGAGGTGGTTGGTGACAGCCAACATGGCTTCACCAAGGGCAGATCGTGCCTGACCAATTTGGTGGCCTTCTATGACGGGGTGACGGCATCGGTGGACAAGGGACGAGCAAATGACATCATCTACATGGACTTGTGCAAAGCTTTTGACACTGTCCCGCACGACATCCTTCTCTCTAAACTAGAGAGACATGGCTTTGATGGACGGACCACTCGGTGGATAGTTGGCTGGATGGCCGCACTCAGAGAGTGGTGGTCAACGGCTCAATGTCCAGGTGGAGACTGGTCACGAGTGGCGTCCCTCAGGGGTCCGTGCTGGGCCCGGCCCTGTTCAACATCTTTGTCGGCGACATGGACAGTGGGATAGAGTGCACCCTCAGCAAGTTCGCCGATGACACCAAGCTGTGTGGTGCCGTCGACACGCTGGAAGGGAGGGATGCCATCCAGAGGGACCTTGACAGGCTGGAGAGGTGGGCCCGTGCCAACCTCATGAAGTTCAACCAGGCCAAGTGCAAGGTCCTGCACCTGGGTCATGGCAATCCCAGGCACAAATACAGGCTGGGTGGGGAATGGATTGAGAGCAGCCCTGAGGAGAAGGACTTGGGAGTGCTGGTGGATGGGAAGCTTAACATGAGCAGGCAATGCGCCCTTGCAGCCCAGAAGGCCAACCGCATCCTGGGCTGCATCAAGAGGAGCGTGGCCAGCAGGTTGAGGGAGGTGATTCTCCCCCTCTACTCTGCCCTGGTGAGACCCCACCTGGAGTACTGCGTCCAGTTCTGGAGCCCCCAACACAAGAAGGACATGGACCAGTTGGAGAAGGTCCAGAGGAGGGCCACGAAGATGATAAAAGGGCTGAAGCACCTCTCCTATGAGGACAGGCTGAGAGAGTTGGGGCTGTTCAGCCTGCAGAAGAGGAGGCTCCGGGGAGACCTGATAGCGGTCTTCCAGTACATCAAGGGGGCCTACAAGAAAGATGGGGAAAGGCTGTTTAGTAGGGCCTGTTGCGATAGGACGAGAGGTAATGGTTTTAAAATAGAGGGGGGTAGATTTAGATTAGAAATTAGGAAAAAATTTTTTACGATGAGAGTTATAGAACACTGGAACAGGTTGCCCAGAAAGGTGGTGGAGGCCCCATCTCTGGAAACGTTCAAGGCCAGGCTGGGTGAGGCTCTGAGCAACCTGATCTAGTCAGGGATGTCCCTGCTCCTTGCAGGGGGGTTGGACTAGATGACCTTTGAAGGTCCCTTCCAACCCTAACCATTCTATGATTCTATGATTCTATGATTTTTCAGGTAGCAAAATTACTCTTAAAACAGGGAAATCTTGCACAAAACAAGCTTGTCTTTTTTTTTTTTTTTTACAATTTGGAAAAAAGTGTAGACACTTTCCTAGATTAAGTTGGAAGTGGATGTACTAAAAGATAACTTTTTTTTTTTCTCATGAAAATCAATCCCTCTGTCTTTCTGCAGAGCCCCTTGAAAAAGCATTAGTTTTTTACACCTGATCCTGAATTGATGCTTGGAGCCATTCACAGCTCCCCTCCTGGGATCATACTTGTTCATAGCTTTCTGCTTTCTTTGAGCAAAGGCCAGCATTAGTTCCAGGTACCTACCTGTTCCTGTAACTTAGGCTCCTTTAGAGTTTAACTCTTGCCATCCCAAGAACCTGAAATTGCATATAATGCAAAGGATACTTTCCCTCCAAATGAATAGTTTCAGTTTTGAAATTTGCCCTATATCTTGTGTTGGATTTTTTTGAAGTGTAGCATTACAGCTCATATATACTGCAATTCAGGTTATTAAATCCAAAAGCCTTCAAGGTCTGAGTTTTTTTGTTGTTTGTTTGGGTTTTTTTTAAGAGTAAATTCTAAATGCCCCAATCCATGTGAGTGTTTACACAAATGAGGGTCCCAAGATGTACTAAGAACTTTTCCAAAATACAGCAGGAATAATTAATGGTCAATCAAAGCTACTGGAAGATTAAGTATGGCCAAATGACCCTGGTTGAAAACTGAAAATATGCCATGAGTATGAATGGTATAATACTGATTCTGGATTAAAGATTTGATTTGGCCAAGTCTCCTGTTCGTCTGGATGTGTAGCTGAAATGGAAAACTCACCATTTTAAGAGCAGTTCTCCAGGATTTCTCAGTGAAGAAACAAACTGAGATTAATGTAGTATAGTAAATATCCTTCAAACATTGTAACAAGAATTATGTAATTGATAATGTGAACTGGACCTCCAGTGAAAGGGGATTCAAAATTCAATAGTTATCTATAAACTGGTATGCCTAGCTGTATATAGATACATACATACTCATACACAAAGTTTATATACATGAGAATGGGAAATTCAAATTGTAACTGCTCAGCAATGGTAATTCATGACCAAGGAATGATCTGGCATGGAGAGCAAGAAGGCCTAACTGCAGAACGAGTTAAACTGGCTGGAAGCAAGAATGTCAGAGACAGAAGAACTCCCTGTAAGGAAGTGAAGTTTCCCTTGATGATAAGAAATGCTGCGGTATTGTCTTGTAGCAACCTTGGAATGCTCTAAGGGTTCTGAGTTTTCAGGGGCCACCTTTGGTCAATGGAGCTGGTGCTGGGGGATGAACCAAATGCTGGGCTAAGGCATCTGATGCCAACACTCACATGATTGGTGCAGTTGTACATGTATATAACAAATCGACTCATTAAGCATTTTTGCAGGCTCCTTGTAGAACTGCCTATGGCAGTAGGACTCTGTCCAATGCATTGTTCATTAACTCTTATATTTAAGCACAAACATGTGTTTAATTCACCTCAAGGGGTACAATAAAAATTCTTCAAGACATGAAGTGGCACGGCTGACTGATTTTATCTTGCTCAGACCATGTTTGTACACAACTGTCCTGATTCTGACTAGGATAGAGTTAATTTTCACCTGAGCTGGGAGAGGAACTGGAGCTGGTGGCACCTGTGGCTGGGGAACACACCTGGGATAGTTTACTGATTAGCCAACAGCTGGGATAGTTTACCCAAATTAGCCAAAGGGCTATTCCATACCATGTGACATCATGCTCAGTATATAAAGTGGGGATTGTGCAGAGGGGTAGGTTCTTACTACTTAGGAGAGATCTGCATATTGGGATTTACTGTGAGCTATTGTAGAGCAATTTATGTGATTAAGTATTTTCTGTTATTGGGTTTTTTTTGTTTGTTTTCCATCTCTCTTTTCTTTTCCTCTGTTGTTCTCTTAAATGGCCTTTATCTCAACCAATGAGTTTTGCCTTCTTTCATTTCCTAATTCTCCTCCCCATTCCACTGCGAGGGGTGGTGAGGGAGAAGTGAGTGAGTGACTGTGTGGTATTGTAACTGCTGAGTAGGGCTAAATCATGACAGTTCTTTTGGTGCCCAACGTGGGACAGGAAGGGTTGAGATAATTACAGATCTGACCAGAGTAACTTGAAACAAAATCTGTTATACACACTTATATTGGTTGGTAGTTGCTGGTCATGATGTTGCTGTGGTTGGTCATGTTGTGTTATGTACACTCTTATACGTACTATGTATTACCTGTGGTGCTGTTAATCACCTCAGGGAGAATGATGAGAATTATCATTTTGTTGTATTATGCAGTATCAATTTCTGATATGGTAACATCAATAGTCTTGAAGCTTAGTTGGTATCTGTATATGGATGATTTCCTCAACTCTTTCACCTCCAAGATAGTTATAACAGTTTCTGAGAACTTTGAATACCCTGGAGATATTCAAGCCAGCATGCTCTTTTTGCTGTGTCTCTTGAATGTGTCCCAGGTTTTGTTTAGGGTTACAAAAACACTGCTCTGTGTTATGCATCACCCTCAAGGGAAAGAGAGGGAAAAATGAATGATGGGCACTGTGGCTACTCAAACCCCAGCAACAGGCACTGCAGCTGAACCAGAGAACAAACCTGTGCTGGTATCAGTTGCCCCTGTATGCAAGAAGGAAACTTGGAAGTATAGGTCAGCTCATTTAATGAGGGATGAAGAAGCTTCTCCTAAGAGGGAGCAGGAGGAAGGAGCATACTGCCCTGTCAGTAAGGAGGCAGATCACTCTAAAGCACGGCCATCACAAAGACAGGAGGAAGAATTACTCACTTCACCCCAAGGAAGAACTTGGCAGGAGGACTCCTTCTCTTCCTTGGAGAAAGAGGAAGAACTTGTAAATGAGACAGTAACCACCTGATCTCTATCCCTGAGTGAGTTGTGAGATATGTGACAAGATTTCAGCCATTGTCTGGGTGAGCACATTGTCAGCTGGCTGCTGCAGTGCTGGGATAATGGGGCCAGTAGCCTGGAATTAGAGGGCAGAGAAGCTAGGCAGCTGGTATCCCTTTCTGGAGAAGGGGGCACTGAGAAAGCAATTGGAAAAGGGACACAAGCCCTCAGCCTCTGGAGGTGACTCCTGTCAGGTGTGAAGGAGAGGTATCCTTTCAAGGAGGCTGTAAGATGTCACCCAGGCAAGTGGGCCACCATGGAGAGGGGCATCCAGTACCTGAGGGAATTAGCCGTGCTGGAGGTGATTTATGATGGCTTGGACAATGAGCAGTTATCCAAAGATCTAGATGAAGACAAGTGCACACGACCAATGTGTCAGAAGTTTGTTTGAAGTGCACCGTCGTCATGTATCAACTTATTGTCAGTAATGACCTGGAAAGACAGAGAAGGACAAATGAAGGATGAATTGGCTGGCCAACTCAGGCAATACAACAAAAGTTTCTCTTCCTCCCTGTGGGCCTGAGTCTCAGCTGTGGAGAAACTGTCCTGGGAGTTCCAGCAATTCAAAGAAGATATGTTCTACTCCCCACCTGAACAGACGAGTATTTCAGCTATCAGGAGTAAACTAGAAAATATTATAAACAGGACTAGAGGGGCCCTGACTCTAGCCAGGTGAAGGAGAGGGACAACAGAGCTTATTGGACTGTGTGGATCCGATGGCCCGGCATGTCAGACCCACAAGAGTATAAGGTTCTAGTGGACACCGGTGCACAGTGTATCCGAATACCATCAAAGTATAATGGGGCAGAACCCATTTGTATTTCTGGAGTGACTGGGGGCTCCCAACAACTAACTCTGTTAGAGATTGAACTAAGCCTAACTGGGAATGAGTGGCAAAAGCTCCCCATAGTGACTGGCCAAGATGCTCCATGGTATAGACTAGCTCAGGAGGGGATATTTCAAGGACCCAGAAGGGTACTGATGGGCTTTTGGTATAGGTGCTTTGGAGATGGAGGAAATCAAATAGCTGTCCACCTTGCCTGGTCTCAAAGGATCCTGATGTTGTAGGGATGCTGAGGATCGAAGAACAACAGGTACCAGTTGCTACCACCATGGTGCACCAGCAGCAATATCGTACTGAGATTCCCTAATTCCTATCCATAAGCTGATTCCTCAACTGGAGAGCAAGGGAGTGATCAGCAAGTCCCGCTCACCCTTTAACAGTCACGTATGGCCAGTGAGAAAAATCTAGCGGAGAGTGGAGACTAACAGTGGACTATCGTGGCCTGAATGAAGTTACACCACCGCTGAGTGCTGCCGTGCCGGACATGCCAGAACTTCAGTATGAACTGGAATCCAAGGCAGCCAAGTGGTATGCCACCACTGATAGTGCCAATGTATTCTTCTCCGTCCCTTTGGCAGCAGAATGCAGGCCACAGTTTGCTTTCACTTGGAGGGGCATCCAGTACACCTGGAATCGACTGCCCCAGGGGTGGAAACACAGCCCCACCATTTGCCATGGACTGATCCAGACTGCACTGGAAAAGGGTGCAGATCCAGCACACCTGCAGTACATTGATGACATCATTGTATGGGGCAACACAGCAGCAGCAGATTTTGAGAAAGGGAAGAAAATAATCCAACTCCTTCTGAAAGCCGGTTTTGCCATAAAACAAAGCAAAGTCAAAGGGCCTGCACAAGAGATCCAGTTTTTAGGAGTAAAATGGCAAGATGGACGTCGTCACATTCCAATGGATGTGGTCAACAAAATAACAGCTATGGCTCCACCAACTAACAAAAAGGAAACACAAGCTTTCTTGGGCGTTGTGGGTTTCTGGAGAATGCATATTCCAAATGACAGTATGGTTGTAAGCCCTCTCTATGAAGTGACTGAAAAGAAGAATGATTTTAAATGGGGCCCTGAGCAACGACAAACCTTTGAACAAATTAAACGGGAGATTGTTCATGCAGCAGCCCTTGGGCCAGTCTGGACAGGACAGGATGTTAAGAATGTGCTCTACACCGCAGCCAGGGAGAATGGCTCTACCTGGAGTCTTTGGCAGAGAACATCAGGAGAGACTCGAGGTCAACCCCTGGGGTTTTGGAGCTGGGGATATAGAGGTTCTGAGGCCTGCTATACTCCAACTGAAAAAGAAATACTGGCAGCATATGAAGGAGTTTGAGCTGCTTCAGAAGTGATTGGTACTGAAGCACAGCTCCTCCTGGCACCCCAACTGCCAGTGCTGGGCTGGATCTTAAAAGGTGTGGTGGTTTAGCCCAAGTCACCACAGTTTCTTGCTCACCCTCCCCCTTCCCAGCAGGATGGGGGAGAGAATTGGGAATAAATAAAAACTCGTGGGTTGAGTTGAAGGCAGTTTACTAGAATAGCAAAGGAAAACTAGAATAATAACAGAATATAAGGATATTAAAATATACAAAATGAACAATGCACGATTTTCTCACCACCTGATGTCCGAATGACCGACACAGTCTGTCCCAAGCAGTGATCACAGAAATGAAACAAAGCAGCAAAGGAGTGAAAGCGAGCCAGCAAGGTCGAGAGAATGATGCCAGTAAGCAAAAGAGAGACGAGATGGAGAAAATGGATGCATCCCCCTGCTGACGCGGAAATAATGGACACTGCTGACGACCAATATGATCAAGCAAATGCTGATTTATTGTTGATACATCTCGGTTAATATAGCCCTTCTAATTCCGTATCATGCGCAAGCTCTCTACTAATTGGTTAACTATATCATGCACACGCTCCTAGCTAAAATATGATTCGTTAAGTCTCCAGGTATCCAACAAATCCCCCTTTTTGTTTTGAACAATCCAGACCCACTTTCATCATACATTCCATAGCTTTCACAAAGCATTTTAAAATATACCCCAAAATCATCAGTGTCAACAGCAAACCCGTCAATAATACCAACCCAT
Source organism: Chlamydotis macqueenii (assembly GCF_036417535.1). NCBI lineage: Eukaryota > Metazoa > Chordata > Aves > Otidiformes > Otididae > Chlamydotis > Chlamydotis macqueenii. The sequence continues at coordinate 50,213,538 of NC_141592.1, forward strand.
AAACTATTAAATCTTTTAGCCAGCCTGTGACCCCCAAGGATTTCAACCAGTCTGTTAACCTGCTTTCCACTTGTATTGCATGCATGTTGCATCATAACTCTGCCAACTGATAGCGTATCGACTTAGAGTGATCAGAAACATTCATGCAACACATACCTTCAAAATCTTCACATCCATGTCCATGCGCTAAGAACAAAAAATCAATGGCTGCTAGATTCTGCAAAAATATCATGACGCATGCTATCCATGTCTTCTAATAATCCTGATAACATGCTAGAGGTTAAATTCATTTGCTTTTGTGCCCAACAAGCTAATTTATTTAAGTTAGCTAAAGTTTTTGCAGTTGCTGCCCAAGGAACAAATAAAGATAATGCTATCCGCTCAGCTGTCCCCAACAGGGTTAAATTGCTGTCACAATGGGGAGTCAATACTTTTAGCGATCTTCTTCCTCGAGTATGATTCCGTAATGTTCTCATAGGTGGAGCAAACATTATCAATTTTCCAAAATAACATGGTCCTCCTATAGCCCTTTTTGGTACTCCTGACCTTATTTTACTACAATATCAACTAGGTTCATGTAGGCCTCTACTGAATCTCCCTTTTTTTTTTTTTTTTTTTTATGAGCCAGATTGTCTGTATTGAGTTGTCAATCATTTTTTTGCAAGCATGGTATGTTATGCCTAGTATGATGCCTAGTATCACAATTCCGATTTTAACCAAGGACAGCAACCACCCAGTTATGCCACACACAAGCTTAGTTAATAAAATTACTGATCACACGTTATACATATTCATGATTACGAAACAAAGCTAAGTTTCACTACCTTCTAGTAATTTTCTACTATGGCATTCTTCTCCTATTACAGACATAACAACTCCAGTAACTTTCTTATCTATAAGAGCAATGACTAGTTTTCTGCAGGCCTCTGTTGAAACAAGCCATAATTCTGCTAACAATGTTTTGTATCTTAAAGCGTCCCTTCTCATTCCATGGCTTTCTTCCTGAGAGCATGATTGCATTCCTCCCCCAAGGTCGGTGTGCTTTCACTGATACCATACTGACTCAGTGAAATACCACATCTCCCCCTTCTTTGTTTATGAGAAGAGGCTTGTTTCAACGCTTTATCTATTAAAGTTTGCACACATTTTAAGACACAGAATTATAGGTCAAAATACATATCTAAAAGGAATGAATAAGCATCCTACAGCTATTAGTAACAAGCTTATATCAAGTCACCAAAAGATTTCTGAATATATCAAAACCATCACTTTGTTGCTGTTTTTGTACTCCTTTTTGCAAGTTTTGAATACTTTTGTGAATAGATTCCGAATGATCAGACAGATTCATGCAGCAAAGCCCATCAAAATCCTGACAATCATGATTTTGTGCTAATAATAAAAAAAAATCTATTGCTGATCTATTCTGTTACTAACCCAACTATGCCAAAGACACCGCCGAGCAAGAGGATGTTTATCAGCCGGGTCAGAGCAGAGAAGGGAGGCAGGCGCAGCACCTTCAGGGCGTCCCCTGTTGTAAATAAAGTGTGCTCTGGGTCCGTCCTCTCCCCTCCGCTCCGAGCCACCTCTGTTTATACCCTCAGCAGATTCAGTGAAAGAGTACTGACTAGGTGTTGCTGCATGCATGGCCAGCGCATGCAACAAGGCCTGTCAAATATGTGCTCTGCAGGCTAACAGCGGTTCTGTTTTTTAAAGTAGCATAGTATATAGAATCTACATCTGTTCACAGCGTTGATAGTGCCGATGCAGTTGTATTTATTTGCTTAGTAAGCCAACAGTCCAATTTATTTAGCGTAGTTAACGCCTAGGCACTTGCCACACCAGGTGTAAAGACTGAAGCAGCAATAATTTCACTTGGTTTCCAAAACTCTGTATTATCTTCAGATAATATCAGATTCAATGCTATGGATGCTTCGTTTAGGTCTTTTATGCTGTCTGGATTTTGATATGTGCTCGCGTGATTGTGTCATGCTGTGTCGTTGCAATGTATAGATCTTAAAGCATTTACAATCACTACCCCTCTAGAAACATTAGCTCTTGAATAGTTAAAAAAAATAGAGAGAAGTCCATCTTTACTGATCCCCAAAAGTTCCATCTTCTGTAGTTTTAGCACTCAGCACTCGTGGCTTGTCTTAGTTCCACCCCGATTGGACCAGACTACGCAGTCTCTCTCTCACTCCCCCCACACTCCGAGAGAATAGGGAGAGAAAATATAAGGAAAAACGGCTCGAGGTTTGAGATAAGGACAGGGAGAAAATCCTTAAAGTTACCATTACGAGCAAAACAGACTCGACTTGGGGAAAACTATTTATTTATTACTACAAACAGCAGGATAATGAGACAGAGAACAAGATAACCTCCCCCCACCCCTCCCTCTTCCCAAGCTTAACATTATCTCTACTACCTTCCCCCCCCGAGCGGCACAGGGGGGAAGAGGGAATGGGGGTTGCAGTCAGTTCATCATATGTTGTTTTATGCCGCTGCTTCATGGTCGGGGGAAGAACTCCTCACATTCCTCCCCTGCTCCATTGTGGGGTCCCTCCCACGGGCCACAGTCCTTTGTGGAACTGCTCCGGTGTGGGTCATCTCTTCCACGGGTGCAGTCTCTCCAGAACAGCTGTCCCAGCGGGCCCTCCACGGGCCACAGCTGCCTTCAGGCATCCACCTCCCCCGGTATGGGGTCCTTCATGGGCTCCAAGTGGATCTCTGCTCCTCCGTGGACCTCCATGGGCTGCAGGGGGACAACCTGCTCCACCATGGTCATCACCACAGGCTGCAGGGGAATCTTGGCCAGGAGCTGCATTACTCCTCCCCCTCCTTCTTCACTGATCTTGGCGTCTGCAGCCGTTCCTCACAACAGGCTGGTAGATGTCTCTCAGGATCTCTTTTTTACATCTTATTCACTTCTCATCTCCTTTCCACTTCTTGCAGCTGGGCCGGACCGAGTCGGGCCCAATCGGCTGCCTGGCGAGAGGCCAGAGGGTGAGGCCTGCAAGGCCCATGAGGCCTGCGCCTCCCCCTCTGCGCCTCTGCCCCCACTCAGCTCCTTCACATCTTCTCTCCTCTCTCTTTTTTTTTCTGTTTTCCCCTTCTTAAATACGTTATCGCAGAGGCCTTATCACGAGACATTCTGCTACCAATCGGCTCGGCCTTGGCCAGCAGCAGGTCCGCCCTAGGCCCGGCCGAGTCCACTGAAGAAAGGGGAGCGACTTCTAGCAGTTTCCTACAGAAGCTACCACCTTAGGCCCCCCCTCACTAACAAAACCACGACATGGCTGCTGCTGTTTTACATAGAGTTGCCGTCCTACCGGTGTCTGGCATGTCAACCAAACATGTTCTGAAAGGCTTATTTGAAGATGATACAGACAGGGATCCACTTGTTTACTGCTCCTGTAAAGACATGAGCGTATCCCTTCCCCCATGTTATAAGAGGGAACGGTCCTTCCACTTATACAAAGCTCGACTCAGACAGGAGTATCTGTTAACCATGTCAGGGGCGGGAGGGTGGGAGCGCCTGGCGGCAGCCGTGGCCCCAGGCATATAAGAGGAAAGAAAACTAAAACCCAAGGTTTAAGACAAGAATAGGGAGAGATCCTTAAAGCCACTGCTACAAGCAAAACAGACCATCACTAAAACCAAAGCAGGATAAGGAAAAAGGGAACAAGACAACCTCCCCCCACCCCTCCCTCTTCCCGGGCTTAACACCATCTCTACCTCCCTCCCCTGCCCCCTGAGCGGGACAGGGATGGGGGGCGGGGGGGCGGGAAAAGGGAATGGGGGTTACAGACAGTTAATCACGCGCCGCTTTATTGATATCAACGATTTAACTGCTGCACCTACAGCAGCAGCCATGACTGTAGCCTTTTGTTGTTCTAACATTCGCTCGGCAGCTTCCAGCAGTTGCCCTGTACTAGATCCTTTTGGCAGCACAATAAGGGCTCTCTTAGGGGTTTTTTTTTTGTTTTTTTTTGTTTTGTTTTGTTTTGTTTTTTTTAGCATTATTAAAGGCAAGCATATCTAAGAACTTTGCTTTCATGTCATCATCCAGATCAGGGTGAGCCATAATTGCAGTGTGCAACCGATCAATAAATTTCCCATATGGTCCTGTGGGACCTTGCCTTACTGACGTAAAGGCAGGTCCGGACGTTTCATTGTACACCCTAGCAAGCGCTCTATAAGTCAAATCTTGGCCCAGTTGTAACACTTCAGTAGCAAATTGCGCTTGCCAATCAGATCGTGTGTAGGGTCCCGCTCCCATCAGCATTTGAGTTTGCATCCCGAATAATGGATCACCCTGTTGTCGAGGCGTTGCAGCTGCCCTATCACAAGCAGTCTGCCAGTGCTGAAAGAACTGCAGCTGCTGCGACCTGCACAATCATTCTAATATCATAAGGAGTTAACAACTGTGACAAAAAAATATGCTGCAACACAGATGGATTTTAGCCCATACTGAGTAACTGCACTTTTAGCTTCCTTCAATATTTTCCAGTCTAATGCTTGCCACACACTTCTCCCAGTATTATCGGTCACAACTGGAAATGCCATGGGCAAAGGCTCTCCTTCTATCAAAGCATCTCGAATCACCTCTTTCCACTGCACTATCGGATTCAAATCCCCAGACCCTCCCGCCGGCGTCCCTTGCAAAGGTGCAAAAAGACTGATCTCACCCGATGCTCCATTCGGAACGAATAGGTTGGACGCTGGCAGGTCTCGATGTGGCACAGGCGAAGGAGTTGACAAGTTTCCCAGCAACGCTTCTAGGCGAACCTCTAAGGCTTCCAGCCTTTTTAGCGTCTCTTGCAGCTGTGCGTCCTTCAAGCCGGATGAATGTTCATCCCCCTCTTCCTCACGCCGTGGTGGCAGGGAAGAAGGTGGTAATGGGGGATAAACCGGAGCTGTTGGCGCCAGCGAAAAGGCTCGTGACTCTGAGCCTGCACTGGCGCAGCGTGGCAGGGTGCCTGGCGGTGGTACATCTGATGGTGGTGAAAAGTCTTTGGCAGTTTTTCCCTCTGGTGCCCACATATCTATAGTTATAGGGGCTGTGGCTGCATTTCCTGGAGTCCTTGCTGGGGCTCGAACCCCCCCACCCTCAGCACGAGCCGGGGCGGCGGCAGGGCTCGTTAAACCCGAGAACAGCATGCTAGTAGCGGAGGTGGACCCGTCGGCTGGAGTTAAGGCCGCAAAAGCAGATGCAGCAACTGAACGCTCGGCTTTCATGCTTATCAATGTTTCGTTAATTAGCTTCCACATGGTGGAGAGTTTGCTCGCCTCCTTTGATCCTTTACTTTTTTCATCCCACAGCTCTTTTCCTATCTTTTCCCATGTCGGGAGTTCAAAAGCATCATCAACTGTGGGAATTAATTCCCTTTTCTTTGCCCACTGCAGCAAAGCTTCTAGGACGGCCGAGTCATAACTCAGTCCTCTCATAGAGAGCATATGTTGGAGGAGCTTAACCACTGCTGACTCCTCTTTGGTCAGTGTGGACCCCATCTCCTCCCCGGCCGCTCGCCTGGCCAAGATGAGATTCCCTCCGTACCTTTTGTACCTTTTTGCGCTATAGCGACTTCCCGAGTGCCGGGACAGCACTCGCCTTCGACCGGCTTCCGCCCCCTCATTTCTTCTTCTTCGGTTCCGTCGGGATGCCCAACACCGATCTGAGGGTCCCTGCACCCTCTCTCCGATGGTCCCTGTTCGGGCGCCACCTGCTGACGCGGAAATCAGGGACACTGCTGACGACCAATATGATCAAGCAAATGCCGATTTATTGTTGATACATCCCGGTTAATATAGCCCTTCTAATTCCGTATCATGCGCAAGCTCTCTACTAATTGGTTAACTATATCATGCACGCGCTCCTAGCTAAAATATGATTCGTTAAGTCTCTATGTTCACACTCACAGCTCTCTCCACCTGCACCCTGCTTCACTTTCAGCCCCCAGTCACGTATGCCAGCTGTTTTCCTTCTTCTCAAGGTTGCTTCATTTACTTTCTCACAGGAAGCTTCATTACTTTCTCACAGGTGGCCTCATTATTTTCTCACAGGTGGCTTCAGTACTTTCTTACAGGCAGCTTCAGTACTTTCTCACAAGCAGCTTCAGTGATGTCCTTGAGGCCTGCTGCTCACAAACATAACAATTCCATTTGGTCTGGATTGTTCACTAAGTGCCCCTGGTACTCCAGGTATCCAACAAATCCCCCTACAATGGGCAAACCCCACTTGTATACTAAGCATGATGTTTATGGCATGGGATACTATCTTTGGTTAGTTTGGGTCAATTATTTTGTCTGTCTTACTCCCAGCTTCCTGCGCTTGCACGGTAGCGAGACTTGGAAAGCTGGACGGTGTCCTTGGTCTCATTAGCAACAACACCACAGATCATCAGGGTGTTTTATCAACATTTTTCAAATATTAAATTCAAAACACATTTTCTAGTGAGAGGAAAATTAACTCCATCACTGCCGAAACCAGGATAAAAGGGAAGGTCCCCTCTACACATCATGCAACTGATGCTACGTGGATTAAGTGGGTTGCACTGGTCACACAGCGGGCTCAAATAGGAAACCCCAATCGTCCAGGGATCTTAGGAGTAATCACAGACTGGCCAGAAGGCAAAGATTTTGGATTGCCACCAGAGGAAGAGGTGATGTGTGCTGAAGAAGGCACACCGTATAATAATCTACCAGAAAATGAGAGGAGAGATGCTCTGTTCACTGATGGATCCTGTCGTATTGTAGGAAAACATCGGAAGTTGAAAGCTGCTTTGTGGAGTCCTACACAACCACTCACAGAAGCCACTGAAGACCAAGGTGAATCAAGTTTGCACAGGTGAAAGCCATCCAGCTGGCTTTAGACATTGCTGAAAGGGAAAAATGGCCAAAGCTCTATCTCTACACCGACTCATGCATAGTGGCAAACGCTCTGGTGGGGATCATTAAAGCAATGGAAGCAGAGCAACTGTCAGCACAGAGGTGAGCCCATCTGGGCTGCTGCAGTGTGGCAAGATATTGCTGCCCGGTTAGAGCAGCTGGTTGTAAGAGTAGGTCACGTAGATTCCCACGTACCCAAGAGTCGAGCCACTGAAGAACATCAAAACAACAAGCAAGTGGATCAAGCTGCTGAAATTGAAGTGGCTCAGGTGGATCTGGACTGGCAGCATAAGGGTGAATTATTTTTAGCTTGGTGGGCCCATGATACCTCAGGCCATCAGGGAAGAGATGCAATGTACAAATGGGCTTGTGATCGAGGGGTAGACTTGACCATGGACACTATTACACAGGTTATCCACGAATGTGAAACATGCACTGCCAATAAGCAAGCCAAGCGGTTAAAGCCTCTGTGGTATGGAGGACGATGGCTGAAATATTAATATGGGGAGGCCTGTCAGACTGATTACATCACGCTTCCACAAACCTGCCAAGGCAAGTGCCATGTGCTTACAATGGTGGAAGCAACCACTGGATGGCTAGAGACATATCCTGTACCCCATGCCACTGCCCAGAAACACCATCCTGGGCCTGGAAAAGTAAGTTCTCTGGCGACATGGCACTCCAGACAGAATAGAGTCAGACAACGGAACTCATTTCCGAAACAACCTCATAGACACCTGGGCCAAAGAGCACGACATTGAGTGGGTCTATCACATCCCCTATCATGCACCAGCCTCTGGAAAGATTGAACAGTACAATGGACTGCTGAAAACTACACTGAAAGCAGTGGGTGATGGTATTTTCAAACATTGGGATATACATTTGGCAAAAGCCATCTGGTTAGTCAACACTCGAGGATCCACCAATCGAGCTGGCCCTGCCCAATCTGAACTTTTACGTACTGTAGAAGGGGATGAAGTCCCTTTGGTGCATGTAAGGAATATCCTGGGGAAGACAGTCTGGGTTATTCCTCCCCTGGGCAAAGGCAAACCCATCCGTGGGATTGCTTTTGCTGAAGGACCTGGATGTACTTGGTGGGTGATGCGGGAGGATGGGGAAGTCAGATGTGTACCTCAAGTAGCTTTGATTTTAGGTGAGAACAGCCAATAATTTGAACTGTATTATGTTAACTACTATATAATACTGCATGTCGTTTCTTCTCTAGCTGTTACATGTCATATCAAAGGTATTACATTAAGAATCACCTAGATGAACAAAGAATTAACTTTGATAAAACTGAACTAAGTGCAGCGGTTATGGAACTAAAACAGGCTTTAGCAGCTGGTGTGCAGCAGCTCAAGATCAACATCTTCAACCCACAGACCATGACATGATAAATCAGTCGCACCAGATACACCAATTGAGCAAACACTGTGTCATCTCTCTTGCCCTGAAGGATTGTTATGACAGATGGAGCCCAAAGTCATCGGCTAAATTAACTCAGTAGACATTTTGGAAGGACGGCCCATAGACTAAGGGAGTGCTATCTGTCTGCGTGTATATATGTATATCAAAGTTAGGAAAAAAAAAGTTATGATTAATTGGAAGGTGTAGGATCTGGGCATGATGTAGATGGTATGGAATAAGGGGTGGATAATGTCCTGGTTCTGGCTAGGATAGAGTTAATATTCACCTGAGCTGGGAGGAGAACTGGAGCTGGTGGCCCCTGTGGCTGGGGCACCCAGCTGGGATAGTTTACCCAAATTAGCCAAAGGGCTATTCCATTCCATGTGACATCATCTTCAGCAAAAGCCAAGTGTTTTGCCTTCTTTTCTTTCCTGATTCTCCTCCCTGTTCCGGTGAGGGGGGAGTGAGTGAGTGACTATGTGGTATTGTAGCTGCTGAGTAGGGCTAAACCACGACAATAGCTTAAGTAAAACAAATGCATGATTTGAATATTTCATACTAGGTATTTCCAAATTCATATAATTAAATGTATTACTCCAAAGAAGAAATAGCAACAATGGTTCCTAAACACGTATATGTGCAAGGAGGCCATGTATATCAACAGGAGGAACCAAAAGTGTCTGAATTTTTAGGGAATGTTCACTGCCTAAGCAGCTATTCCCTGATTCCTCCAGGGCAAAGGCAGTAGGACTAAGTTTCTGTGTGGGAAGTCCATAAATCCAATTACCCCTCAAGCCCTTCCCCTGTCATATAAAGGGAGAATTAGACACATCAGAACCTCAAGTGGGTGAAGGTGAATCTCTAGATGCCTTGGGGAATGGCTTTAACCCCAAGAGCGTGTTAAAGAAGTCTCTTCACCCTGGTTTTCCCGTAGTAGAGTCTCAGGTATCGAATCTTATAAAAATAATTTATTCAGGTGGTACAGCCAAAAAATAAAACAGCTCAAGCTGGATGCCTTCGGAGAGGGACCCTGAACAAAGAAATCCTGGGCAATTATACCTTTACAATCTATGTATCTGCCCCTCACATGCTCTTCACGCACCTTTTGGTCCAGTGGTAATTACTGATCTGGGACCTTCTAACTCCTTATTGAATTCCTTCTCTGTCTCTAGGCTGGCTGTTTACTGTTCTTATCTTGGTGAGTTGCAGCTTTTGCTGACAGTTGTAGCCTCCTTATCTTATGGTTTTACTTATTGTCGTAGTTCAGCCCCAATCGGGGACCAGACTACGCAGTCTCTCTCTCACTCCCCCCACACTCCAAGAGAATAGGGAGAGATAATATAAGGAAAAACGGCTCGAGGTTTGAGATAAGGACAGGGAGAAAATCCTTAAAGTTACCATTACGAGCAAAACAGACTCGACTTGGGGAAAACTATTTATTTATTACTACAAACAGCAGGATAATGAGACAGGGAACAAGATAAACTCCCTCCACCCCTCCCTCTTCCCAAGCTTAACATTATCTCTACTACCTTCCCCTCCTGAGCGGCACAGGGGGGAAGAGGGAATGGGGGTTGCGGTCAGTTCATCATACGTTGTTTCATGCTGCTGCTTCATGGTTGGGGGAAGAACTCCTCACATTCCTCCCCTGCTCCGTTGTGGGGTCCCACCCCTATGCCACAGTCCTTCGTGAAACTGCTCCGGCGTGGGTCATCTCTTCCACAGAGTGCAGTCTCTCCAGAACGGCTGTCCCAGTGGGCCCTCCACGGGCCACAGCTGCCTTCAGGCATCCACCTCCCCCGGTATGGGGTCCTTCACGGGCTCCAAGTGGATCTCTGCTCCTCCGTGGACCTCCATGGGCTGCAGGGGGACAACCTGCTCCACCATGATCATCACCACAGGCTGCAGGGGAATCTTGGCCAGGAGCTGCATTACTCCTCCCCCTCCTTCTTCACTGACCTTGGCGTCTGCAGCCGTTCCTCACAACAGGCTGTCAGATCTCTCTCAGGATCTTTTTTACATCACATCTTATTCACTTCTCATCTCCTCTCCACTTCTTGCAGCCGGGCCAGACCAAGTCGGGCCCAGTCGGCCATCTGGCGAGAGGCCAGAGGGTGAGGCCTGCAAGGCCCATGAGGCTCGCGCCTCCCCCTCTGCGCCTCTGCCCCCACTCAGCTTCTTCACATCTTCTCTTCTCTCTTTTTTTTTTTTCTGTTTTCCCCTTCTTAAATACGTTATCGCAGAGGCCTTATCACGGGACATTCTGCTACCAATCGGCTCGGCCTTGGCCAGCAGCGGGTCCGCCCTAGGCCCGGCTGAGTCCACTGAACAAAGGGGAGCGACTTTTAGCAGTTTCCTACAGAAGCTACCACCTTAGGCCCCCCCTCACTAAACAAAACCACGACACTTATCTAGGTAAAAGTTCACAGCTTGCAGCCTAAGACTTCAGCAAATTTCAGCTACTCATGCTGTTATGCTAAACAAGTAGTGTATCAAATCGCACAACATTGTGCTGTAACATGCTTACTTGGCTACTATGAAAAGTTCAATTATAGTTCACCCCTGCATCCTAATGCTAAATGATTAACTTGGAGGATTCATTCTGTTTAAAACTACTTATTTAAGCTAAACGACCAGTATTCCTTAACAAGAGGAAGGATGATTCAGACACATCAGTTGCCTAAAGCCTTCCCTACTCTTCCTTTTTGGGTAGCTCTGTACTCTGTACACATTATTTTAGCCAGCCTTTGAAGTGATTAAATCTATGACATGTATGAATTTTGCACTCCACTCCATGGGTTAAGTGACTAAAATTTTAAGTACACAGCTCTTAACTAAGCTCTGTATTGCATCTGACCATGAATGTGTTAAGTGGTTACATAGGACTGTTTTATAAGGATGTGCATATAGGCAAGATCATCTGGAGGAGATAAAGGTGAGGGACATGTTTAAGTGTATGACTTTTACACAAGTCTTTTGCATGTTATTTTATCTAGGGTCACTCTGACAGGCTGACAGGTCTAATGGATAGTACCACATTCCTAGGCTGCAAGCAGAGGATCCTCCCTGTTGACACAGTGCTTCAGTAAGCATTTACTGTACTTCACTGCTTTTATTGCTATGTTCCTGATGACAACAAATGAAGGTGAACTTATGGGGTTACATAGTAACAAGGTAGTAATACATTACAAACTTGGTCATGTAGGTCTGTATCATGCAGAGTGCTGAGGATTCTGCTGATCCAGAACCACATTGATTGATAACTTTAAACTGTCCTATTAACAAGTTTAGTATGTAAATGCAGTCTTGCCCTTAGAGACATGCACAGGTTTTGCTCCTAGAAACCCTTAGACCCTATGATCTCTCTGGCAACTTGCCAGAACTCCCCTACTCCCTCCAATAGCCAGCTCCTCCCATGGTCTCACCTCTGGCTCCCAGGCTACTTCACCTACTCACTGGCTAGTCTGGTTTGATCTTCACTAGTGCTCACACTCACTCGCATATCTGCACTCACCCCAGTTGCTGGCACCCAGATGCATGGGCCTCTGATCCCTAGTCCCACTCCAGTGGCTGGCACTTGATTTCACTCATTGGGGTCTCTCCAGTCGCTTGGCAATCAGGCACATGGGCTCTCTGGCCTGTGGTCCCAGTCCATTTGCTGGCACCATGGACACATGGGCCCCTATAACTCAAGGACCCACTCCAGTGGCTGGCACTTAAGTCCACTCATTCGGGTCTCTCCATTTGCTGGCACCCAGGAACACAGGCCCTCCAACCCATAGTCTGACTCCAGTTGCTGGAACTCACACACCCATACATGCACATGCACACAGACTAGAGAGCCCTCACCCAGGAAAGAGTGAGTTAGTCTTCTTTAATAAGAAGATAGGACAGTGTGGGAGATTAAACAGAGACCTATATGAACCTAGTTGATACAGCAGTAAAATAAGGTCAGGAAAAGGTCAAAACACAGGTGCAGGAAAAGAAACTGCACTCAGAGGCAAGAAACGTAATCGAGTAAGAATGAGGGAGTAGAAACGATAAGGAGAAACTGGATGAGAGCATCAATAACCAATCAGAAGTAAGCACGATCAGGGCCAACAGCCAATCATAAACATGTATGCTCAGTGCGTGAACAAGGAAAAAATATATAATGAGAAGAAAAAGAACAATAAACGTCTCCATTTCCCCCAAAATAATGGAGTCCGTGTTTCATTCCCTTCAGGACAGACTGCGCTGATCAGGCACAGGACATGGCCAGACAAGTGTACCAGACAAGTGTACCAACCAGCAAACTATTTATACACAGCTGGACCTTTTTATCCCCATACCCATCTATTTTCCCACAGTTGTTCCTCCCCAAATCACCTATATCCCTCCCTTTTCCTGCCTGTGGTTCCTCCCCTAAATATCCCATAATAAGTTTTGTGCAATCCCCAAATGCTCTTCCCCCGCATCCCATAATGTGTCCCATACCCTAGGCAGCAACCCCCTCAGGCCAAAAAGTATTCTGTTGTTGACTCATCTTGATGGGTGTCACATCTGAACACTGGGGCTGAGGCTTTTCTGGGACAGCCCTGGGAGGGACCTGGACAGGGTGTGCCTTCTTTGGGAGTCTGTAATTTGGGTTCCCACCTACGGAGGTGCTTCTGTGCTCCTCTGGGCTTGTGGAGATGGGCCGAGGGCTCCTGTGATGAGCCTGGGAGGAGCCGGGGCAGGGTATTATTTGGGCTCCCCCTCCTGCCATTGTCCCTCTGTGCACCTTTGTGGGTGTGCAGATAAGCTTTTATCACACAATCTAACATTGCAAGAGAGGATTGATAGTCTAGACGTAGGACTTGTCCAATATATGTCAACAGAAGCAATGACAGGTGGGAACATTTGGGACAGAATCTTTAATAGGGCCTGTAGCGATAGGACAAGGGGTAATGGTTTAAACTAAAAGAGGGTAGATTCAGAATAGATATAAGGAAGCATTTTTTTTTGCGATGAGGATGGTGAAACACTGGAACAGGTTGCCCAGAGAGGTGGTAGATGCCCCATCCCTGGAAACACTCAAGGCCAGGTTGGATGGGGCTCTGAGCAACATGATCTAGTCGGGGATGTCCCTGCTCCTTGCAGGGGGGTTGGACTAGATGGCCTTTAAAAGGTCCCTTCCAACCCAAATTGTTCTATGATTCTATGAACACAGGCTTTTTATTGTGATAATGTGTAATATAAACAAGGATTTTAAAATATTTTGTATGCTTTTAATAGTCATTTAGACACACATTTAATGGACACGTTTACATTTAATTCAAGGTGTTATGAGTGTAAAATCTGAATTCAAAATCACAGATTCATCTTTTTCCTACCATATTCAATCTCTGAAGGGCTCCAGTTGATGTCAAATATCTCTGTATAATTTGCGTAATACTACCACAAATTTACGAGTCATTCACCAAATTCACAGAAATAGAATACAAAATCTCTTGTATAATTGAATTTCTTCCACCTGTGATAGTTTAAAAAATATGAAAGGAAGTATAAAAAACAGTTAAACAAATTGTTTGTTTAATCTCTTTCTTTCTCTTCTTCTGGTTTACCAAGAAACTCTTTGTCGTAGTTCAGCCCCGATCGGGACCAGACTACGCAGTCTGTCTCTCACTCTCCCTACCCTCCAAGAGAATAGGGGGAGATGATATAAGAAAAAAGGCTCAAGGTTTGAGATAAGGACAGGGAGAAATCCTTAAAGTTACCATCACGGGTGAAACAGACTCAACTTGGGGAAAACTATTCATTTATTTCTAAAACTAGCAGGAGAATGAGACAGGGAACAAGATAACCTCCCCCCACCCCTCCCTCTTCCCAAGCTTAACATTATCTCTACCTCCTTCCCCCATCCCGAGTGGCACAGGGGGGAAGAGGGAATGGGGGTCGCGGTCAGTTCATCACACGTTGTTTTACACTGCTGCTTCATTGTCGGGGGAAGAACTCCTCACATTCCTCCCCTGCTCCATTGTTGGGTCCCACCCACACGCCACAGTCCTTTGTGAAACTGCTCCGGTGTGGGTCATCTCTTCCACAGGGTGCAGTCCCTCCAGAACGGCTGTCCCAGTGGGCCCTCCACAGGCCACAGCCTCCTTCAGGCATCCACCTCCCCCGGTGTGGGGTCCTTCACGGGCTCCAAGTGGATCTCTGCTCCTCCGTGGACCTCCATGGGCTGCAGGGGGACAACCTGCTCCACCATGGTCGTCACCACAGGCTGCAGGGGAATCTTGGCCAGGAGCCGCATTACTCCTCCCCCTCCCACTGCAGCTGTTCCTCTCACAAGAAAAATTCTTCACAACAGGCTGGCAGACACCTCTCAGGATCTTTTTACATCTCATTCACATCTCATCTCCTCTCCACTTCTTGCAGCTAGGCCGGGCCGAGTTGGACCCAGTCAGCTGCCTGGAGAGAGGCCAGAGGGTGAGGCCTGCAAGGCCCACAAGGCTCGCGCCTCCCCCTCTCTGTCCCCACTCAGCTTCTTCACATCTTCTCTTCTTTTTTTTTCCTGTTTTCCCCTTCTTAAATACATTATTGCAGAGGTGTTATCACAGGACATTCTGCTACCAATCGGCTTGGCCTTGGCCAGCAGCCAGTCTGCCCTAAGCCCGGTCGAGTCCACTGAACAAAGGGGAACAACTTCTAGCAGTTTCCTACAGAAGCTACCGCCTTAGGCCCCGCCTCACTAAACAAAACCACAACACTCCTGTCACAAGTTTTCTTTCTCTTCTCTTCTTACTCAAACAAAATCTTTCTTTCCATGGTGTTTTTCTCCAGGAGGTGCTGATTCATTGTGATCCTAGTAAAAAAGGCACTCAGACTCTGTAAGGTATCATTCACAGTGCTATTTATTAGAGCTAACACTATAAGCATAGATAATCTTACATCCCTTTAGATGCCAGGAACCCGAGCAGTGTAGCATCGAACAGGATTCCAATCCACGCAGAGCATGCCGTGCAGATCCATCTATAGAAGAGAGTGTCCCCTATGTGAGAAACAACTGCTCACCATGAATAATTTGCAGAGGACAAAGTCACCAGAGCAAAGTATCTTTTATTTGCGAGTCAACTGAGTTGGGTGCGTCTTAGAGCAGAGGCACACCTCTTAGTTCAGAGGTACAATATTTATATCCTTCCCCTGATCACCCGATTTGTCTGTCTCCTTTTTTTTTGTTGGAGCTCACAATCTACTTGATCGCACCCACATTTCAGTTGCATTTGCTTAATTTTAGTAAACAGGACCCCTCGGTTATCTACATGGCTCAGGCTAAGGTCTGGTTATCTATACGGCTCAGGCTAAGGTTCCAAAATGGCTTAAGCAAAACCTTAGGCCCTTTTCTCACAGTTCCCCCTCTTTCTTTTTCTTTACTATTTTTGCTGAAGCCCACACTCTTGCTCTAAATTATGCAGGATTAATTGCAGCTTCTCGTCTCGTTCTTCCTGCTTCCAATCTCTTCTCTTCAGAACCATGATTTTCTGGGCTGTTGCCATTTTCGGGTTTGTCGGCATATTGGTTATCTGCATTCCTTCTACTACATTGGTAATAATTCTTATAAGACAGGGGAGAAATATTAAACCAGTCAGCGCGCATAACAAAAAGAATCCCACCTTTTTCCACCATTATATTCCCATTAATCCTTCCCACCAATCTCGGTCTAATATTGTTTTCCATTTTTGCACTGGAACATGAGCCAGTTTTCTAATGTTTGCTATATCAAGCACGGCATGCCCACTGTCATGAATTTTAAAGCAACAATCAGAGATGTTAAATTTTCCACACACCCCTCCTTCCTCTGACAATAAATAATCTAGGGCCAGTTGATTTTCATAAATTGCCCTCCTCATTTGGGTTTGTTGCTTGGCCAATAATTCCAATGCTAAAGTGGTCTTATTGGTAATCAGCTCAACCACAGCTTGTGCTGGTATCCCCCTCCATCTGACATGCCCCATTGTCCCATTTTACTAAAACAAACCCATGGCTCTCTTTTAGGGCATATTTGTCCACCATGACTCCCATAAGTAGTTCCTTTGTTTTTAACTTTCCAATAGGTCTGTCCTGACTCACTACACTCTTGAGGCGAGCCATCATAACATTTTGAGTGAATGTGGGTGTGGTATGTAAAGCCATAAGCAGATCCTCTTCCCCAATGGACCGTTTGATAACATTCTGTAAAGAAGGGCAAGGCTGTTGAGAGGTTCAGGCATACGCAAAGGACCCAAATTATGTTAGACCAAGGTCTGGTATAGCGTATATTTCCACTTCCCATACCTGTTGGGTTGCAGCCAACAGTAGGGTATAGGTGTCTTCTTAGTGGCAAATAGAGAGGCTAATCCAGTCTTGCCCTTGATCTGTCCTCTTTTATGCCTGCGGAATTCTTTGCCCTGCGCACAGGAGGTAGTGGAAGTCTGTATCTAAATTTTCCACTGTCTTCCACTGCCAACACCCCCGGCAATACCAGGAATGTCCTTTCTGTGTATCTAGTCTCCCATTTTTCCGACAATCCTTACAATGGGACACGATAATGGGATTACATTGATTACATTGACTACATAGAGACACTGTGGCCCACAATCTTCCTTGTATCTTCAATATCCCTTCCTTACTTAAATCACCTATTATTGAATTGTGGGTTTTGCCCTTTTTCTGCAGAGGATCCAAATAACCTCTACTTGTCATTACATTTCACAATAAAATTGGCTCACGGTTGTTCTCGGGGTGAAATGTACAATTCTCTGGATTTTACCTTTTAAAAGTTAACTTAAGAGGGTCACTTCCCTGCATCACAGTCCAGTTGTTGGAAGGTGTTTCCACTGGTCCTTTGACTCTGGCTATGTGTGTCCACCCCCTTTCTTTGGTTCTGACAGCCGTTTCTGTGGTCAGGAGCACCTGTAAAGGACCTTCCCACATCAGGGTCAAGGCATCACCTCTGCAGGACTTCACCAGTACCCAATCTCCTTGGTGTATGGACAAGTTCAGGGGTGCTGTTTGAGACAATAGCCCTTTTTTCCTTAGGTCAATAAGAGAAAGAGTTCCTGCACACAGACAATTTTTAGGATACAGATCATTTATCTCAGGGATTGGTAACCCCTCCTCTCTTCCCAAATAAGGTAAGCCAAACAACATTTCATAAGGAGATACTTCCAAGTCTTTTCTGGGGGTGGTTCTAATTCTTAACAGTGCCAGAGGTAAACATTTGGTCCATAGTAACCTAGTTTCAACAATTAATTTAGTGATATGCATTTTAAGAGTAGCATTCATTCTCTCAACCCGCCCAGAACTTTGAGGATGCCATGATGTATGAAAGTCCCATTGTACTCCCAAGGCCTGACACACACTTTGTAAGATCCTTGAAGTAAAGTGAGTTCCTCTGTCAGAGTCTATTCTTTCTATTATGCCATATCTAGGGATGACTTGTTCCAACAGGATCTTAGCTACATTTGAGGTTGTGGCAGTTGCAGTAGGAAAGGCTTCCACCCAGTGGGTGAGATGATCTATTATCACGGGTAAATATTTCCATTGTTGTATTCCAGGGAGTTCAGTATAGTCTATCCATATACTTTGAAAAGGTCGAAGGGCTAAATTTCTTCCTCCGCTCGGAGTCTTTCTCATTACCCTTTTGTTTACCTTTTGACAAATTAGATACCGCTCAGTTACTTGTTTAGCCACGGTGTATATTCCTACCCAGCCATAAGTCCTTAAAAACTGATCCCACAGGGCCTGGGTTCCCCAGTGTGTCTCTTGATGTAACCTGATTAATATTTCTCTAGCAATAGCTTTATTTAGTATTTGTCTCCCATCAGGTAGGAGCCATTTTCCTTCCTGAGTCTCTTCACATCCCATCCTTTGTAGGAGTTCTTCCTCCTCTTTGGTAAACACTGGGACCTTTAATGGAGTTTCCTTATTTCCAGGCACTAAGGCGAGCATTCGAGTTCCCCTATCCAAGGCTGCTTCCTTGGCTTGTTCATCAGCGAGTCTACTCCCCCTTGCCTCCAGAGTCCCACCCTTTTGGTGTCCTGCTATATGGACTACAGCAATCTCTTCTGGTAGGCCCAGGGCCTCTAATACTTCTAATACCAATTGCTCATGTACTAACTCCTTTCCTCGAGAGGAAATAAGTCCCTCCTCGTTCTCTCCAAATCTTTCCAAAGGTATGTACCACCCCAAAAGCATACTTGGAATCAGTGTAAACAGCCCCTTCTTCTCTTTAGAGCAACTCCAGAGCTCGCTTTAAGGCATATAGTTCACATGTTTGGGCCAACCAATTACTAGGTAGCCTTCCCCTTTCTACTGTGCTATTTTGTTCACCATCCACTACTGCGTAACCACTAGGACGTTTTCCATTAATGTATTTCGAGGATCCATCTATAAAAAGCCATTTCCCCTCAGACAGTGGGGTTTCGTGTAAGTCTTCTCGGACTTTGGTCTGATATTCAATAATAGCCAAACAACTATGTTCTGGAGCTCCTTCCTCAGTTTCCCTATACAGGAACTGGAAAGGGTTCAAACTTCTATCAACTGTTAACACTAAATCATCTTTTTCCATCAGGATTGCTTCATATTTTAATATCCTGGAATCAGTGAACCACCTCCCCGATTTTTGACTCTAAATAGTTCTAATTGCATGTGGGGTAAACACGATCAATGCTCCCCCAAACGTCAGTTTTCTGCTTTCCTCCACCAGAAGAGCTGTGGCTGCTACTGCCTGTACAAATGTAGGCCATCCTCGAGAAACTGGATCTAACATTTGAGATGTATGCCACAGGCTGTCTTTGTCCTCCCCATATTTGAGTCAACGCCCCATAGGCCACTCCATCTTCCACATTTACATAGAGGTGAAAAGGTTTCTCCAAGGACGGGAGTGCCAACACTGGTGCCTGAATTAATAATTTTCTTAGGTTCTCAAACTGTTCCCACTCCCCCTCAGTCCATTCAGGTTTCCCACTTTCCCCTTGAAGTTCCTCATATAAAAACTTTACATTCTGGCTAAAATTTTCAATCCACAATCGGCAGTACCCAAGGAGGCCTAAAAACTTCCTAATCTCTCTTTTTGTCCTGGGAAGTGATACTGCAATGATTCCAGAAATTTGTTCTGGATTTATTTTCCTTTTCCTTTCACTAATTAAATGTCCCAAATATTTTACCTCCTTCTCCACAAACTGTAATTTAGTCTGGGATACTCCTAGTCCTTTTCCTCCTAAAAAGTTTAACAAATTAATTGTTGTCTGCCGGACATCCTTCTCTCTTACCCCTGAGATTAACAAATTGTCTATGTACTGGAGTAATTGTGTCCCTGGGGCTAAACCAAATCCCTCTAGCACTTGTTCTAACACTTGTCTGAATAGATTCGGGGATTTTGTAAACCCTTGGGGTAGTACTGTCCAAGTGAGCTGAGTTTTACGTCCTGAATCAGGGTTTTCCCATTCAAAGGCAAATAGATTGTGGCTCTCAGGGGCCAAGGTGAGGCAAAAGAATGCATCTTTTAAGTCCAATACTGTGAACCATTCATACGTTTCTTTCAGGCTAGTTAATAAGGTGTATGGGTTTGCTACTACCGGATATAGATCTTTCACAATTCTGTTTACTGCCCTTAAGTCTTTGTGGGGCCCTGCAAGGCAGCAACAAGGCTACGAGCAGGGCTGCATGTACACAGGAAGAATGGACTGCAACGATTCGCGCGCTTGCTGACGCAATGCCTCGTGCTAGGCGCGGATAGGTACATGGGCGTAGGGGGCGGGTGCGTTCGCGTGCGTAGCAGGTGTACGGGCTTGCGTAGCAGGCGTACGGGTATATATTGCAATGTGACACAGCAGTAAATTGAGAGCTGACTCGAAGGCATCCGTGTCTGTGTCTGTCTCCCCGGGATGGGATCCCGGTAGTGAGGGGTTGGTTAGTTGTCGCGCGGCAATAAGTCTTGTACTATTCTATATTTCCCATCTGGCTTCTTTACCAGTAAAATTGGGGTATCATATTCTGCTTCAAATTCGATCAGTAACCCAAACTCAAATATTTTTCTTTTTTTTTTTAGTTATTTCTTTTATACCCCTTCGGTCTTCCAATCTTAAAGGATACTGGTTTGTTTTAACTGTATCAGAACCAGGTTTTAATTCCACCTATACCAGTACAGATTTACCAGGAATCCCAGAAGCCCATACCCCTGGATAGACTTGATCTAGGATTTCTGCAGTTTTCGGGGTACCCTCAGTTTGTTTTTCAATTTGAATCATAGCCCTACTTAAGACTTCAATTAATCAATCATCTTTTACTTTGAATTCTACTTTACCCTTTTCAAAAATTATTTGTGCCTCAAATTACTCTAATAAATCCTGTCCAAGTAAAGGTTTCGGAGATCCTCGTAAACAAAGGAATTTGTGAATCCCCATTTGTTTCCCAATCTTGAATTTAATTGGCTTTATAAAGAAAACCTTCTTCTGTGGCCAATGGCTCCTATTACAGTTAAGAAATCATGATCTGTGGGTATTAGATCTTGATTTAATACAGAGTATGAGTCACCTGTATCTATTGTCCAGCCTCACCTCTGTGCCTGGCAAGGTCATGGAGCAGATACTCCTGGAAACCATGCTAAGGCACATGGAGAGCAAGGAGGAGGTAGGTGACAGCCAACATGGCTTCACCAAGGGCAGATCGTACCTGACTAATTTGGTGGCCTTCTATGATGGGGTTACAGCACCGGTGGACAAGGGACGAGCAACGGACATCCTCTACCTGGACTTGTGCAAGGAATTTGACACTGTCCTGCCAGTTCTCTTGCCAGCTAATCTACCCCGCATGCACCGGAGCCCTGCCCCGGGGAAAGCAGGGCATCACACGGATACCGTCAAGCCAAGCCTTCTATTTAATGCTGAGCAACACAGGGTTAAATACCCATACACCCACTACGCACGCGAACGCACCAGCCCCCTGCACCCATGGATCTATCCGTGCCCGCCACACACCTGCCCCTGCGCCCATGGACTTATCTGTGCCCACCACGTACATGGACGCACCTGCCCCCTGCGCCCATGGACCTATCCGCGCCTAGCACATGAATCACCGCGGACTACCCCTCCTGCATACATGCAGCCCTGCTAACGTTACCCCACAATTCCCCCCCTCTATGCTAAATCATCCTGGTCTAATGGCTGGTACTCTGGGGCGGATGCCGCCATAACATAGTTGATCATGGAGAGTCGCCTAGTGACCCCTCAATCACAGCATGCAAGAAATGTAACAATAACAGAAACAAACAAAGCATTATCAAAGCAACTGCTAGGATCCTCAAACCTATAGACACAATATTTCTTAGCCATCTAGGTAAATCGAAGAGGTCTGAAAACTACCCCCAGTCCTTTAGGGCTTTGATGTTGAATACTGACTGGGCAGCATGCACACGCGTCTTCTCCAAGGCCGAGGAGGCGTTCTTGCTGAAGTCCAAACAGCAGTAACCCTGGAGACCTAGGACTCCCTCTAGGTCACTGCAAACGATGCCAGGCCTCGCAAGGGCATAATCTAATGCCAACTGCATTTGTGTCAGTCCTTCGTCGTGTGCTGCTAAGGCAGTCGCCAGTTCAGATATGGCGAGGGCTGTGCGGTTGGCATTTTTAAGAGCCCAACAGGCCACGCGCTATGCAAACCTGAGTAGAGTTTGTGTAATGCGTGAACTGCTCCCAGAAAATAGTCGTTATCACTGGCATTGGAAGACTCAATGAGGATCAATCCCACTAGAGTGAGCTGGAGTGCGCTGCGCCGCTTGGTTACTGTGCTGATCCTCCAGCCACGGCTGTACCAACTGGGCCGGGATCCATCAGGTCCCCAGCACCTGTGGAGATACAAGCATACCCTCGTCCCCATGTTAGCATATCAGCGGGACCTTCCCAACGTGGGTCTTCTGGCAGGCGGTACCGGACCCCCAGGAGCGCCTTGCTCCCAAAAAACAGCTGACGCGAGGAAAAATGGTTTTGGATAGGGGAAACGGATTGGGGGTCAGCGAAGGACATATGATTCAGTACTACAAGCGCTTCACTGACCAAGACCCCCAGCGAACCCCTCTCTCCCCCCTCTCGTAAGCGCGTTAGCTGTGCTTTCAGGGTTTTGTGTGCGCGTTCTACAGTCGCTTGCCCGGTGCTGTTCAGAGGAATGCCAAACGTATGGAGGACTCCCCACGTCTGCAGGAAGTGGCGAAATACCCGTGATCGATAATTCGGCCCATTTTCAGTCTTTATCTCCCGAGGTACCCCTAGGCTGGCAAAAGCCCGGTTCAGGTGTAGGATGGATTTCTGTGTTGTGGACCTCGTGAATGGACACACAAAGAGAGCTCAGGAGCAAGTGCCAACTGCAACATGAATGTATTTGAGACAGCCAAATAGCACATACTCTGTGATATCCACTTGCCATACCTGGTTCGGAGCATACCCCTGGGGTTAATGCCTGGGTAGTATAAGGCCTGGTTTGGCTTTACTGCTTGGCATGCTGGACAGGCTGCCACTACAGCCCGAGCCTGAGAGATGGGCAGTTGGAACTGACGTCGTATGGCGTGCGCGCCCTGATGTAGTATTCTCTGTATTGCTTTTGTAGGCAGGTGACCAAGCACGGAATGTTCATGATTATACCTAGTATGATGCCTAGTATCACAATTCTGATTTTAGCCAAGGATAGCAACCACCCAGTTATGCCACACACAAGCTTAGCCAATAAAGTTACTCATCACACGTTATACATATTCATGACTGCTAAGCAAAACTAAGTTTCACTATCTGCTAGTAATTTTCTACTACGGCATTCTTCTCCTATTACAAACATAAAAACTCCAGTAACTTTCTTATCTACAAGGCCAGTGACTAGTTTTTCTGTGAACATCTGTTGAAACAAGCCATAAATTCTGCTAACAATGTTTTGTATCTTAAAGCTTCCCTTCTCATTTCATGGCTTTCTTCCAGCGAGCATGATTGTATCCCTCTCCCAAGGTCAGTTTGCTTTCACTGACACCGTACTGGCTCAAGAAATACCCACATCTCTCTCTTCTTTGTTTATGAGAAGAGGCTTGTTTCAACGCTTTATCTACTAAAGTCTGCACATATTTCAACACACACACGGAATACAGATCAAAATACATATATAAAAAGAATGAATAAGCATCCTACAGCTCTTTGTAATAAGCTTATATCAATCCACCAAAAAGATTTCTGAATATATCAAAATCATCACTTTGTTGCAGTTTTTGTACTCCTTTTTGCAAGTTTTGAATACTTTGTGAATAGATTCCGAATAATCGGACAGATTCATGCAACAAAGCCCATCAAAATCCTGACAACCATGATTTTGTGCTAATAATAAAAAATCTATTACTGATCTATTCTGTTACCAACCCAACTACGCCAAAGACACCGCCGAGCAAGAGGATGTTTATCAGCAGGGTCAGAGCAGAGAAGGGAGGCAGGCGCAGCACCTTCAGGGCATCCCCTGTTGTTAATAAAGCGTGCTCCGGGTCCCTCCCCTCTCCTACGCTCCGAGCCATCTCTGTTTTTACCCTCAGCAGGTTCACTGAGCAGGTGTTGCTGCATGCGTGGCCAGCGCACACAACTAGGCCTGACTAGACATTGTTGCATGTGTGGCCAGCACATGCAACAAGGCCTGTCAAATATGTGCTCTGCAGGCTAAAACCGGTATGTTTTGTAAAGTAGTATAGCGTATAGAATCTACATCAATTAACAGCATTGATAGTACCAATGCAGTTATATGCATTTTCTTAGCAAGCCAACAGCCCAATTTATTTAGCGTAGCTAACGCCTGGGCACTTGCCACAACAGGTGCAAAGATTGAAGCAGCAATAATTTTACTTGATTTCCAAAACTCTATATTATCTTGGCAATCAGATTCAAAGCTATGTGTACTTCGTTTAGGTCTTTTATGCTGTCTGGATTTTGATATGTACTCGCGTGATTACACCATGCTGTATCATTGCAATGTATAGGTCTTAAAGCATTTACAATCATTACCCCTCTAGTAACATTAGCTCCTAAACAGTTAAAGCAAATAGGCAGAAGTCCATCTTTACTGATCCCAAAAGTTCCATCTTTTGCAGTTTAGCACGCAGCACTCGCGGCTGCTGTTGTTTTTACACAGAGTTGCCGTCCTAACACTATCTGATCTGGCAGATTGACCAAGCATGTTCTGAAAGGCTTATTTGAAGATGATACAGACAGACAAATGGCGCCCCACCCTGTGGCACCAGCCATAGTTACCCACACGTTTGTTCTTTCCGTGACTGATGTCCATGGAGCTGCCACACAGCTTGTTAGCAATCCGACGAACGCAAGGCAGCTTGGAGCGCTGGTCGTACCCATCGTGCAGGGATCCACTTGTTCACTGCTCCTGTAGAGACACAAGCGTATCCTTTCCCCCACATCATAAGAGGGAATGGTCCTTCCCAATTACCTGTTTCCAGATTCTTAACCATCACTGGAGCTTGCCCCTCAGATGGCCTCATGTACAGCAGATAATCCAAATAGTTTCTCTATTGAGGAAGAATTGTCACTCCAGTGATTTAGAAAATTAAGTATATACATTGCTTTTGCTAATTTTTCATTTGTAGTTTTCCCTTTTTTATTTTTATTTTTTTTAACTGATGATATAACAAAGGATTATTAATTTCCTTTAACATTGTCCATTCAGCGCATTGTATTACATTGACCACATAGGCAGACTCAGAGACAATATTGAGGGATTAATCTTTCCACTTATGCAAAGCTCGTACCACCACTGCAAGTTTTACAATTTGGGTTGAACCTTCCAACAATTGTACGTCATGATGCCACTTACCATTTTTCTTCCACACAATTACAGATTTGTGCGTTTTTCCTGACCCATCTGTAAATATTGTCAAGGCATTTTTTATGGGAGTGCAACTTAAATGAGTTGCTGGATACAACATTAATTCTCCTAAAAATTGCAGCATTGGTTGCTCAGGCAAATGAATGGAAATCTGTAGCAAAACTGTTTGTAATGCCGTTTGTGCTTCTGGAGTTAGTCTCCTAGAAGAGGTTAAATCTGAGTCTCCCTTAAGTATTAGGAATAGTGGAGAAAGCAATTCTGTAGAGGTCTAATACCAGGCATACCCAGTTGATAGCTCCCAGCAATTTCTGCAAATCATTTAAGGTAAACACTCTTTGAGGGATTTTTAACTTTTGTGGCATAATTGTTCTTTCCATAATTTGTCAGCCGAGACACTGCCAGGGACACACCTTTTGAATTTTTTCTTGAGAAATAACCAATTTAAATCCGGATAATGCACTGGTGATATCATTAAGAACTCTGTCCACCAGAGACTCATCCAGTGCTGCAATTAAGATATCATCCCTATAATGATAAACGAGGTTATTCTTATGCAAGCGCCTTACTGGTGCTATGCCCTGTGCGACGTACCATTGGCAGATGGTTGGACTATTTTTCATACCCTGTGGAAGTACCGTCCAGTGATATCGCTAATTTGATTCTTCCATATTGATTGAAGGCACAGAAAATGCGACTCGTGGAGCATCCGATTTGTCTGTATTACAAACAGAGGTGTATTCTAGGAACTGTCTGTTGGCTTTATATGTCCAAGTTGTAATCGCTCGTCAACTCACTCATTCAAATGGTGCAGCTTTTGTCTTGCTAAAGGCCACTGGTCAACTCAGACGGGAGTATCTGTAACCATGGCAGGTTTTGGGTAAGCTGCCCCCGCCCCGCCGGATGCGGGGGGGGGGTGGGGTGCACGCCTGGCGGCGGCCGCGAAAAAAGATCCTTAAAGCCACCGTCACAGGCAAAACAGACTCGACCTGGGCAAAATTATTAATTTATTACTAAAACCAAAGCAGGATAATGAGAAAGGGAACAAGACAACCTCCTCCCCCCTCCTCCCCGTGCCGCTCGGGAGGGGAAGGTAGTAGAGATAATGTTAAGCCGGGGAAGAGGGAGGGGTGGGGGGAGGTTATCTTGTTCCCTGTCTCATTCTCCTGCTAATTTTAGAAATAAATGAATAGTTTTCCCCAAGTCGAGTCTGTTTTGCCCGTGACGGTAACTTTAAGGATTTCTCCCCGTCCTTATCTCAAACCTTGAGCTGTTTTTTTCTTATATCATCTCCTCCTATTCTCTTGGAGGGTGGGGGGAGCGAGAGACAGACTGCGTAGTCTGGTCCTGATCAGGGCTGAACTACGACATATGCACACACACAGTCATAGAATCATAGAATCATAGAATGGTTAGAGTTGGAAGGGACCTTCAAAGGTCATCTAGTCCAACCTCCCCTGCAAGGAACAGGGACATCCCCAACTACATCAGGTTGCTCAGAGCCTCATCCAACCTGGCCTTGAACGTTTCCAGGGATGGGGCATCCACCACCTCTCTGGGCAACCTGTTCCAGTGTTCTACAACTCTCATTGTAAAAAACTTTTTCCTAATATCCAATCTAAATCTACCTCCCTCTATTTTACAACCATTACCCCTTGTCCTATCACAACAGGCCCTACTGAACAGCCTCTCCCCATCTTTCCTGTAGGGCCCCTTGAGGTACTGGAAGACCGCTATAAGGTCTCCCCGGAGCCTCCTCTTCTCCAGGCTGAACAGCCCCAACTCTCTCAGCCTGGCCTCATAGGAGAGGTGCTCCAGCCCTCTTATCATCTTCGTGGCCCTCCTCTGGACCTTCTCCAACTGGTCCATGTCCTTCTTGTGTTGGGGGCTCCAGAACTGGACACAGTACTCCAGGTGGGGTCTCACCAGGGCAGAGTAGAGGGGGAGAATCACCTCCCTCGACCTGCTGGCCACGCTTCTCTTGATGCAGCCCAGGATGCGGTTGGCCTTCTAGGCTGCAAGGGCGCATTGCCAGCCCATGTTAAGCTTGTCGTCTACCATCACTCCCAAGTCCTTCTCCTCAGAGCTGCTCTCAATCCATTCCCCATCCAGCCTGTATTTGTGCCTGGGATTGCCACAACCCAGGTGCAGGACCTTGCACTTGGCCTGGTTGAACTTCATGAGGTTGGCACGGGCCCACCTCTCCAGCCTGTCAAGGTCCCTCTGGATGGCATCCCTCCCTTTCAGCGTGTCGACAGCACCACACAACTTGGTGTCGTTGCCTAAATTGCTGAGGATGCACTCTATCCCACTGTCCATGTCACTGACAAAGAGGTTAAACAGGGCTGGGCCCAACACGGACCCCTGGGGAACGCCACTCGTGACTGGTCTCCACTTGGACATCGAGCCATTGACCACCACTCTCTGAGTGAGAACATCCAGCCAACTCCTTATCCACCAAGTGTTCCGTCCATGAAACCCATGCCTCTCTAGTTTAGAGAGAAGGATGTCGTGCAGGACAGTGTCAAAAGCTTTGCACAAGTCCAGGTAGATTATATCCATTGCTCGTTCCTTGTCCACCAATGCTGTCACCCCGTCATAAAAGGCCACCAAATTGGTCAGGCACGATCTGCCCGTGGTGAAGCCATGTTGGCTGTCACCAACCACCTCCTTGCCCTCCATGTGCCTTAGCATGGTTTCCAGGAGAATCTGCTCCATGACCTTGCCAGGCACAGAGGTGAGGCTGACCGGCCTGTAGTTGCCTGGGTCATCCTTGTTCTCCTTTTTAAAAATGGGGGTTATGTTCCCTCTCTTCCAGTCATCGGGGACCTCACCAGACCACCACGACTTCCCAAATACAATGGCCAGTGGCTTGGCAGCTTCATCCACCAGTTCCCTCAGGACCCGCGGGTGCATCTCATCAGGTCTCATGCACTTGTGCACCTTCAAGTTCCTCAGATGTTCCCGAACCTGCTCTTCCAGTACAGTGGGCGGTTCTTCATCCTCCCAGTCCCTGCTTGCACCTTCTACAGCTTGGGTGGTGGGACAGGAACTCTTGTCGTTGAAGACTGAGGCAAAAAAGTCATTGAGAACCTCAGCCTTCTCCATGTCCTGGGTAACCAGGACACCGGTTTCCTTCCAGAGGGGGCCTACATTCTCCCTGGACTTTCTTTTGTCCCCGACATACTTATAGAAGCCCTTCTTGTTGTTTTTGACATCCCTGGCCAGATTCAGTTCTGCCAGGGCTTTAGCCTTCCTCACCTGATCCCTGGCCACTCGCACAGCCTCTCTGTATTCCTCCCAGGCTACCTGTCTCCGCTTCCACCCTCTATAGGCTTTCCTCTTCACTTTCAGTTGGTCCAGGAGCTCCTTGCTCATCCACACCGGCCTCCTGGCCTTTTTGCCCGACTTGTTCTTCATCGGGATGCACCTCTGCTGAGCTTGGAGGAGGTGCTCCTTGAATATCGACCAACTTTCCTGGGCCCCTCTTCCCTCCAGGGCCGCCTCCCATGGCACTTTGCCCATCAGATCCCTGAAGAGGCCAATTCTTCCTCAGCTTCTGGACACTTGGTGCTGGCACTGGCACCATGCTGACAGCAGTGGGCTGGACTGTGCTCCCCCTCCCCCAGCAACACTAGTTTAAAGCCCTCTGAACAAGTCTGGCAAGCCTTTCTCCAAGCACACTCTTCCCCTTCTCGGTTAGGTGCATGCCGTCTGTAGACCAGGCTTCTCAAAGCATGCCCCGTGGTCTAGATACCCAAAGCCCTGGCTGTAGCACCACTCCCTGAGCCACGAGTTGACCTGCCAGATTCGTCTGGCCCTTTCAGGCCCCTTCCCCTTGACCGGGAGGATTGATGAGAATACCACCTGCGCCCCAGAATCTGACTGTTGAACCCAGAGCCCTGAAATCCCTTTTGATGTTTCTCAGGCTGCTGCCTGCTGTGTCGCTGGCACCCACATGAAACACCAGTTACGGATAGCAGTCCGTGGGCCATATGAGGTCTGGTATTCTCTTGGTGACATCCCTGATACGAGCCCCCGGGAGACAGCATACCTTCCGAGAGAGCACATCAGGTCAGTAGACGGGTGCCTCCGTACCTCTCAGGAGGGAGTCACCCACTACTACCACTCGTCTCTTTTTCTTGGTAGCACTAGTTATCATGCGAGCCGGTCGGGCTACCTTGCATGGCTCCAGTGCCTCCCCCGAGGTGCTAGGTCTTACTTCTTCGGCCTGCAGAGCAGCAAAGTGGTTCTGCAGGGGCACCTCCGGGTTTTGGGGAAGCTGCTTCTTCCTCCTGCTGCGCCTTGCCATTGCAACTTTCCATTCATTGGCATCTTCTGCCTGCTTACTTACCTTGTGTGTCAGTGCGGGGGGTTTTGGTTGGTTGACTGGGTGCTGTGGTTCTGGTGCAGACTGTGCCTGGAACCCAGTGTCCAGCTCTCTCTCAGCCTTCCTGATGTCACACAGCCTCCTGACTGCCTCCTGCAGCTCAGCCACCTGCTGCAGGAGCTCCTCCACCTGGGCACACCTTCTGCAGTCAGGGCTGCCACCTGCCCCTGCCCCAGGAGTAGGGTCCAGGCACTGTCTGCAGCCCAAGGTCTGCACCGCAGCCTCTCCCTTCGGCTGCTCCGTCTGCACGGAGGCATCGACCGCCGCAGGGGGGGCCGGTGCAGGCCTCACAGCCGGAGCTGCAGCCTTTGCTCTCAGGCGAGTGTTAGCCATGTTGCCCCGAGAGTCGGGAACAGCAAATGCCCTGGGACGGTGTCCTCCCTGATGTGCCCTGCGCTCAAGAATTGCCACGCCACGCCCTGTTCGCCACGCTCCGGGTCACTGGCGCTCCCTAGGGCCTGCTTTAAATGTGGAGAGGGGCCAGACCGCTGGTGCCCCCTGGCTCCGCCCATGTCTCGTCAGCCACTCTCGCGGGAGCTGTTGGCTCCTGGCGCCTCGCTCCTCTCCCCCCTGAGCTTCCCCGATTTGGGAATCCCCTCACTGCACTGCGCTGTGCCGCGCCGCTGCAGATCCTGCCGACTCCGAAGCTGTTGCCTCGGCAACTCATGATCTATGCACTGATTAATTATTGCTGTGCATGCTAAGGAACCGAGTTGATAAATAGTGCTTAATATTTTGCTAACTACTTGTTTAACGATTTGCTAACCGTTGTGCAAACTATCTGAAGCAGAAAGTCTTTCGATTCCTCACGGTAAGGACTAGGGGGTCGCTTCAAGAACCAGCTAAAACCGACCCTGCAGCTTGAATGAAAGCCAAGGGATAACTGAGTTTGCGCAAGAACAAAAGGTTACTAGCGGTGACGGAGTCACCTACCTTCATCCCCACGACCCCCAACGACCACCACCAGGAGGCACTGCGCAAGCGCAGATGGGAGGAGTTTATGAAAATGACCCCTTGGGACTAATTTTAATACGAAGCAGGGATAGCTCATGCATATGTATAGGCATATTGTGAAACTTCATGTATATGTAACATTTGGTTGTATAAATTTAAAGTGAGCTACCGCGTCAGGTGCACACGGTTTTGGGGGGACTACCCCCCCACCCCGTGCTGCCCAGCACTGAATAAACATACCTACTTTACAGTCTTACAGATTGTGGAGTCCGTTTTCCGCACGTCAGTTTGGCGAGCCAGCCAGGAGGCTCTCTGCTTGGCTGCGGGATCGCCTGCGGAGCGGATGCCCCTAGGCGCGCCCCGAGCACTTTCCTCGGAGGAGCCTCTGCTGCCAGCCGCTTACTGCGGGAGCAGACAACAACCTCCTGAAGCCGTGGACCAAACAGTATGTTTTACCGAGAGAGCCTGTAAGTCGTACGCGTGGCTGGGGCAGCTGGTAAATCGCGCAGAGACGTCTGGCGTGCAGCATAGTCCCCATTGGGTGGGTACCCAGGTTAGTTTGGGGTGCCAAAGGGGGACTCACTGACCGATAGAGTGGCCACTAGTGATCTTGGGAGTAGATTGAGTGAGTCCGAGGTAGCCGCTGCATCCCATTGTCGGGAGCCAGGACGGACCTGCTGATGATCGGTATACGAGAAGCAGGAGAAGGGTAAGAGGGCCTCTTGCAATTTTGAAGGCTATATTTTGCAGCTGCTAAAAGGAATGTCAATAGGAGTGTTAATTAAGCATCCGGACAAATTCACGTGTATGTGTGAAGAATGTTCTGCTGTGGGAGTGCCTGTGTTGTGAGAGCGTGAGTGAGTCGTGAGAATTCAAGCGAGACTGCAACTGTGTGTGTGGTGTGAGAGGCTGGTCTAGCCACCCCTAGCCACCTAGGCTTGTCTGAGGTTGGCTAGAATGCAAGGGGGCCATCCTCTCATCCAAATTTACTAAACGTCCTTGTATGTCGGGACGGAGAGAAACATTCCTGAGGTGGTTTGGACTTGAACCGTAGGAATACGTGTACATTACTGGATTCCCCCAAATTCCTTGGAGTAGGGGATATCTGGGGAATATCCCCTGTTTTGTCCAGAATTTGGGATATGTGGGAGGAAAATTGGGAGAAAACTATAGGGGTTTGCAGGAAGCAATTTGCGTGGAGAGCTTACAAGATGGGTAATACACAAGGAGATATATTGAAGAAGAGTCCTCCGGGGTGTGTACTTGCCCACTGGAAAGATATTGTTGAGACTGGAGGTACGGAAAGTAAAAACACCCTTATCAAATATTGCAATCAGTGGTGGCCATTGTATAAGTTACAGCTTATACATACTCTGTTACAACTAATGCTGTTTTTAAGGACAGAAGGAAAATGCGATGAGGTTTCGTATGCAGATATGTTTTTCACCCTCCGAAACCATCCAGAGTGGCAAAGGGACTGTGGAATGGTACCCCCACAGGACCCTATGGTACTCGCACTTGAGCGAGAAAACAACAAGGAGCTTAGAGGTAAACTGAGGCGGTGTTGTTCGGCATGTAGTATTGGACAAAGATGTACTAAGGTAAATAAGATTCACCAGGCACCAGAACAAGATTTAACTGATTTGTTTAAGCCTCCCCCTCGACCACAGGAACAGGATGCGGACTTGGACAGAGCTTTGACCCCCCCGGACAGTCCCGTATCTTCCTGTACTAGGAAGAAATCCGCTCCAACAGTTTTGCAAGCACCTCTCCGGGAGGCGGTGGGGCCGGATGGTGGGACAATGTTAATCAAAGTACCCTTTTCCACTGCTGACCTAGGGGACTGGAAAAAGGTTGCAAAAGATTATAGGAGTGACCCAGTAAGTGTAACTAAGCATTTCCAATTTATTGTAGAACAACATAATCCTGATTGGAAGGATATACAGCTATTACTGGAGTATATGACTGTGACATAGAAACAGCTAATTTTAAAAACAGCAGGGAATCTGGCCGAAGACCATTATAAGATTACAGGAGGGGATGTTAAGGAACATTTCCCCCTCCAAGATCCAAAGTGGGATGTTAATAGATCTGTACATATGGAAAGATTGCAGGAGTATCAGGAGTGAATTCCAAAGGGAATGGAGAAGGCAATCCCCAAAACTATAAATTGGTCAGCTTTATATGCAGTCAAACAAAGTCCTTCCGAGTCCCCATCTGAATTCCTGGATCGATTGAGGGACGTGATGCTCCTCAGCACACCACTGGATCCTGGGTCAGTGGTAGGAGTACAGCAATTAGTCTCCCTATTTTTGGGTCAATCTACAGGGTCAACATACTGAGTTTTGTATCAAGCTTTGATGCCCCTGGGAAATGATTATGTCATGGTAAAAGGAGCGACTGGCCAAAGTGAAAAGGCATATTTTTGTAAGCCTCTAAAATACAAATTGGGAAAACTATGGTGAATCCACAAATTTTTATATATGCCCAACTCCCCAAAAGCACTTTTGGGAAGAGATTTGCTGAAACAATTGGGAGCAAAGATTATATTTGAAAAAGGAGAAATTACTCTGGAGGTAAAAGATCAGCAATATGTTCAAATATTGAGTCTAACCTTAACCAGTCTCCCCTCAGAAGGAAAAAATAATGAGGAAATCCTAAACCAAGTGTACCTGGGGGTATGGGCTAGCGACGTACCTGGAAGAGCAAAAAATGCTCCACCTGCTTAAGTTAAGATTAAGGAAGGCCGACAACCAGTAAGAATTAAACAATATCCCCTAAAGAAGGAAGATAGGGAAGGAATCCAGCCGGTGATAGAAAAATTTTTGCAGTTAGGATTATTAAAGGAGTGTGAGTCTGAATTCAATACCCCTATATTACCTGTTCGGAAACCCGATGGGTCATATCGGGTGGTCCAAGACTTACGGGCGGTGAATAAAATAACTGAAGACCTCTACCCAGTAGTGGCGAACCCATATACCCTGCTGACTGTGTTAGCACCTGAACTAATTTGGTTTACTGTTTTAGATTTGAAGGATGCTTTATTTTGCCTCCCTCTCCAGGAAGCCAGTCAAAAATTGTTTGCGTTCGAATGGGAAACCCCTAAAAGTGGTCGGAAGACCCAGCTCACTTGGACGGTGTTGCTGCAAGGATTTAAGAATAGTCCTATCATTTTCGGCAATCAGCTTGCGAAAGACTTAGAATCCTGGGAAACCCCGTCTGAGGAAGGAAAGTTGTTGCGGTATGTGGATGATATCCTGATTGCCACCAAAACAGAGAAAGACTGTATGATATGGACACGGGAACACAGGAGAACCGGTGCATCATGACTGTTTGGAAACCATCGAAGCAACATATGCAAGCCGCCCAGACCTGAGGGACAGCCCCATGGAAAACGGGGAAAACTGGTTCACAGACGGGAGCAGTTATGTCTTAAATGGCAATTGACATGCGGGATACGCCATCACCACCAGTCAAGAGGTAATAGAACCTCCCCTTTGCCCATGAACACCTCCACACAGAACGCAGAAATAATTGCCCTAACCCGCGCCCTGGAATTGGCCCAGGGCAAAGTGGTGAACATTTATACAGACTCAAAATATGCCTTCGGAGTTGTACACACACGGAGCAATTTGGAAAGAAAGAGGACTATTGAACTCCCAGGGAAAAAATTTCAAACATGCAGAAGAAATTCTGAAGCTACTAGAAGCTGTCCAGCTCCCTGAGAAAGTGGCAATTATGCATATTAAGGCACACCAGAAAGTGAACTCAGATTTGGAAAAAGGGAATGAGCTGGCGGACAGAGAGGCAAAACAAGTGGCCAAAACAAAGGTGAAAATAGAAGGGGCTCTAATTCCTGGTAGGCAAATCTCTCTAGAAGGTAAGCCAGAATATACCAAGGAAGATCAGAAACTTATTACAGACTTAGAAGGGTCATATAATGAAGAGGGGTGGGCTTATACCCCACAGGGAAAACTAATCATTCCCTCCTGTTTACTGTGGCACTTGATACGGGAGGAACATAGAAAAAGGCATTGGGGAACAGAGGCTCTGTATAAACATTTAATAAGAGAAATTGTGGCTAGAAATTTATATACCATGGTGAGACAGGTGACTCAACAGTGTGACCTTTGCCTCCAGACTAATCCTAAAAATACCCCCAAACCAGAAGTGGGCCAGATTGGGAAGGGCAATGGGCCTGGACAACAATGGCAGGTTGATTTTACAGAACTTCCAAGAAAAGGGGGGTATCGATATTTACTGGTATTAACTGATACCTTTTCAGGTTGGCCAGAAGCATTTCCAACCAGAACAGCTAAGGCTCGGGAGGTAACTAAAATATTGGTACAAGAGATAATACCACGTTTTGGGGTTCCAGCAACCATATCCTCTGATAGAGGACCACATTTTGTCTCAAAAATAGTACAACAAATTAGCCACCATTTGGGTATAGATTGGCAACTTCATACCCCATATCGCCCCCAATCGAGTGGCCAAGTGGAAAAAATGCAAACAGCAAATTGTGAAATTGGGACAAGAAGCAAACCTGACATGGCCTCAGTCTCTCCCTTTAGCCCTTCTGCATATACGAATGAGACCAAGGGCGAAGGAAGGACTGAGCCCCTTTGAAATTTTGTGTGGATGACCCTATGGAATACAGAGGGGGATGTCTATGCAAGCTGGGGATGAAATTATGACTTCCTACATGGTGGCATTGAGCAAATAGAATTGGACAGCATGTAATTGGGACCCGGGGAAGAGGTCTAGATGAACCTGTGTGTGATATCCAACCTGGAGATTATGTATATGTAAAGTCTCTTACAGAAAAAACCTTGGAACCACAGTGGGAAGGACCATACCAGGTACTCCTCACCTCCTTTACAGCTATCAAGATCAGAGAGCGGAATGCCTGGATACACCACACTAGGGTAAAAAAGGCACCACGAAAACTCTGGACTTCTGAAGTTCAGGGACCTCTAAAGCTTAAACTGAGAAGGTAGAATGTGGATTAAAGTTTGTGTCCATAATCCTTTGTATAGCAATTGGATGCGGCTTGTGGTGTTTTCAGAATACAGGAGATTCCTACAGTGAATGGAAAAGGAACCGATTATGACAAAGGCTTGACTCTAACAAATATTTCAAAAAATGCTAGATAGGGAAACACTATACTAGAATTAAATACAGTAAAAGAATTTACTAATTTTCTAGAAAAGGGGAGACTGAGAGAAGGAGTTAAAGAAATTTTAGTAGATATGGCATTGATTAATTATTGCTGTGCATGCTAAGGAACCAAGTTGATAAATAGTGCTTAATGTTTTGCTAACCACTTGCTTAACGATTTGCTAACCATTGTGCAAACTATCTGAAGCAGAAAGTCTTTCGATTCCTCACGAAAGACAGTTCCTGGTAAGGACTAGGGGGTCGCTTCAAGAACCAGCTAAAACCGACCCTGCAGCTTGAATAAAAGCCAAGGGATAACTGAGTTTGCGCAAGAATAAAAGGTTACTAGCGGTGACGGAGTCACCTACCATCACCCCCACGACACCCGACGACCACCACCAGGAGGCACTGCGCAAGCGCAGATGGGAGGAGTTTATGAAAATGACCCCTTGGGACTAATTTTAATACGAAGCAGAGATAGCTCATGCATATATATAGGCATATTGTGAAACTTCATGTATATGTAACACCTGGTTGTATAAATTTGAAGTGAGCTACCACGTCAGGTGCACACGGTTTTGGTGGGACTACCCCCCCCCCCCTGTGCTGCCCAGCGCTGGATAAGCATAACTACTTTACAGTCTTATAGATTGTGGAGTCCGTTTTCCGCACATCAATTTAATACAGAATATGAGGCACCTGTATCTGTTAAAAATTCCACCTCCTCATTCTGGTTCCATAGCTTTAATTTAACCAGTGGATCTGTTAGGGTAGATTCCCCAGGTCCCCATCACTGGACTTCAGCAAACTCTTCAGGCTTTTTTTTTCTTAATTTAGGGCATTCCCTTTTCCAATGCCCTTGTTCTCCACAGTAAGCACACTGGTCTGATTGCAATGCTGTTCGGAAACCCCCTCAAGCTCCCATAGGAGGCCCTCCTCTACCTCTGCCTCCAGGGGGTCTCTGGGATCTTTGTTGTCCTAACACCGCGATGGTTGCCATGACTATTGTTCTACTTAATTTTCTCCTACCATTATTTTCCCTATTCCTATACACCCTCCAGGCTTCCTCAATTAACTTCTCCAAATCCCACACTTCAGGCTCTTTTGGTCTTTGGAGTTTTCTTCTAATATCTTCTGATGACTGGCCCAAAAACAATGATACCAATTGTTGATGCCCTACATCAGATGAGGGATCTAAAGTGGTATATTTACACATTGCCAATCACAATCTGTCTAGGAATTCTGTGGCGGTTTCAGTTTGCCCTTGCTTCACAGCATAAAGTTCTGACCAATTTACAGCTTTCAGGATTGCATTCTCCTGTCCAAATTTTATCCAATCTTGATATCGCTTTAATATGTGATAGTCTGCACTATCATTTGGATCCCAATTTGGGTCAGTCAGGGGAACATAGTGATCAACTCCCCCTGCCAATATTCCGGCTGTAATTTGAGCCTGGACATGAGTTCGGGGTGTTTTTAGAATTAACTGTTCCTCAGTCTCAGTCATTGCATCTAACATTATGTCTGTATCTTTCCAGTCTGAGTCTTGATTTTTAATTATTAATTCAAATCTTTTGGCAATTCCCAGTGGATCATCTCTATAACCTTTAACCACTTCCTTCCAAGCATCCAAATCTCCCATATTAAAAGGGACTTTATATAGGAGGTGGCGGTACATAATCTTCAATCCTTTCTTCATCTCCCCAGTCCTTTATTTTCAGACATCTTTTTCCAGTACTGCATGCTGAACAAGAGCGCTTCAATTTTCCTTGTTCCTTTTTTTATCTTTTTCTAATGAAAAAGAGGGGCCAAATTTATACCACATTCCTTTTGCCACTCAGGATGATTTCTCAAAGTGAAAAACACATCAGCACATAACACCTCATCCCATTTATCATTTCTTCTGAGAAACAGCATCAATTGCAATAAAGTCTCATAATCCAAAGTTCCATTATTCAGCCATTTTTCCCCATCATCCAATTTATATAACAGCCACCACTGATTACAATATTTGATTAAAGTTCTCTTATTTACGTTCCTTCCCGGTGGACTCCCAATATCTTTCCAATGTGCCAGGATACATCCTAACGGGCTCTTTTTCAAAATTTCCCCACTCTGTTGACCACCCATTATATTATGCAACCAGGAGTTACTTTACAACAACTATGACAAATGCAAATTATTGCTATAATCACTGCCAACAACACTCCACAAATGCAAACAAAATATGAATTATTTTAAATCACCATTCACTCTTATCATCTCACTTCGTCCTTCTCCGGCTGTTTTCCTCATGGAATAACAGAACCACGGATTCAGACTCTGCACTCACTTCGTGCATAATTGCATGTCTCACTCACTCACTCATACGTACATACAGATCTTCAACAGTGTTTCATTATCTTTTATATTACTGAAATTGCGAGATCCGAGAGTACAATTTCCAATGTCAGAACCGAAGAGAGCCCAAATGAACATCGAAATGTTCCCAGATGAACACCGAAGTATTCCCAAACGTACACTGAAATGTACCCAAATGTATACCAGTGAGGTGCTAGCAACCTGGTATACGCTGTTCTACGTAAGATCTCGTCTCACGATTTATGAGCAGCTTCTAAATGGCCAAGCCCTCAAAAAGATTTAAAGAATACCTTTATTCAGATGGTCCTTGTCTGTTCTGACAGTAATCCAACTGAGGTGAGGAGTCCCTCCGGGAAAATTTCCAGAGGCGCCCGAGAGAGTCCTTTTCGCAATGGGTCCTGCATCCTAGCAGAGAGGGTCCCATCTGGTTCGCCAACTGAAACAAAAAAAAGTTCACTCAACAGTCAAAATCCAATATGACTGTTAAGCAGGTATTCTTTATTAGCAGCGCTGGGCAGCACTGGGGATCGCTCCACCACAAGTGCTCCAACAAACAGGCAAAATCACAGAGAATATATGTTGCAAAATCATACATATTTAACAGAATTCTGAGAACTTGTTAACAGATGCAAATGTTCATCTTAACATGCACAGAGGTTCTTTCTGGTGGTCTTCGCGAGTCCTCTGGTGGACGAGGGATGAAGTAAATACTCCTCCTCACTGTGTTTGCTAGTTGAACCTTGAGTCTCTCTTCCATATAGTGTCTTGCTTTGGCTTATCGTTCTGCTTGCAAATTCCTTAAGCCCCCCTTATCTTGGTTTCAGCTAGTGTCTGCTCAAAGTACTTTGTTATGTTAGATGTTACAACTCTGCTGTTCCTTCTCTCAAGGTTAGTTTACATTTTCACACCAGGATTACATTAACTTGGAGCCAACTCTATCATTAGGCACCAGAGAACACAGCTTAGCTTCTCTTCTAAATGGATTTTTTTATGTCTAATAAGACATGAGCTCTGACTAATGCCTTTCCAAATGTCTCTCATGGTATCTTCAGCATATAGATACTTTGATATCTAACAAGGTGGGAGCTTCTGCTGCAGTTTTGTTATAAGTTGGTTAAAAACGACCAATTACAAGGCACAAATTTGTTGAGAAGAAAGCATCTTCTATTCCCAGGTTCATGGAACAACTTGTTTTACTCTATTTTGCTCAGGATTTTTTTCTTCAATTTCAGATTTTTTTTTGTGTATTCCTTAAGG
This sequence comes from Chlamydotis macqueenii, assembly GCF_036417535.1. NCBI lineage: Eukaryota > Metazoa > Chordata > Aves > Otidiformes > Otididae > Chlamydotis > Chlamydotis macqueenii. Next base: position 50,252,803 of record NC_141592.1, read on the forward strand.
GAATACGCAATCTTGTCAAGATGAATAAAGCTCATGCTTTGACCAACATATTTCCTTCTCATTTACTTGTGTTGCTTAAACAACTTGTTCCTGCTGAAGTGCTGTCGTAGTTCAGCCCCGATCGGGACCAGACTATGCAGTCTCTCTCTTACTCCCCCCACCCTCCGAGAGAATAGGGTGAGATAATACAAGAAAAAAAAAAGGCTCAAGGTTTGAGATAAGGACAGGGAGAAATGCTTAAAGTTACCGTCACAGGCAAAACAGACTCGACTTGGGGAAAACTATTCATTTATTACTAAAACCAAAGCAGGATAATGAGACAGAGAACAAGATAACCTCCCCCACCCCTCCCTCTTCCCAGACTTAACATTATCTCTACCTCCTTCCCCTCCCCGAGCGGCACAGGGGGGAAGAGGGAATGGGGGTTATGGTGTGATGGTTTAGCCCGAATCACCACACAGTTTCTCGCTCACCCTCCCCCTCCCCAGGTCCCTCTCCCTCTCCCTCTTTCCAGAGCATAATTGCCAATGAATTGGCATATGATGATGGTACACTCCTGTCATAGTTCAGCCCCGATCGGGACCAGACTACGCAGTCTCTCTCTCACTCCCCCCACCCTCCGAGAGAATAGGGGGAGATGATATAAGAAAAACGGCTCAAGGTTTGAGATAAGGACGGGGAGAAATCCTTAAAGTTACCGTCACGGGCAAAACAGACTCGACTTGGGGAAAACTATTCATTTATTTCTAAAATTAGCAGAAGAATGAGACAGGGAACAAGATAACCTCCCCCCACCCCTCCCTCTTCCCAAGCTTAACATTATCTCTACTACCTTCCCCTCCCGAGCGGCACGGGGTGGGGGGAAAGGGAATGGGGGTCGCGGTCAGTTCATCACGTGTTGTTTTACGCCGCTGTATCATCGCTGGGGGAAGAACTCCTCGCATTCCTCCTCTGCTCCAGCGTGGGGTCCCTCCCACGGGCCACAGTCCATCGTGAAACTGCTCCGGCGTGGGTCATCTCTTCCACGGGGTGCAGTCCCTCTAGAACAGCTGTCCCAGCGGGCCCTCCACGGGCCACAGCCTCCTTCAGGCCTCCACCTGCTCCGGCGTGGGGTCCTCCACGGGCTGCAGGTGGATCTCTGCCCCTCCGTGGACCTCCATGGGCTGCAGGGGGACAACCTGCTCCACCATGGTCTTCACCACGAGTTGCAGAGGAATCTTGGTCAGGAGCCATATTACTCCTCCCCCTCCTTCTTCACTGACCTTGGCGTCTGCAGCCGTTCCTCACAACAGGCTGGCAGATGCCTCTCAGGATCCTTTTTACATCTTATTCACTTCTCATCTCCTCTCCACTTCTTGCAGCCAGGCCGGGCCGAGTTGGGCCCAGTCAGCTGCGGGAGGCCAGAGGGTGAGGCCTGCAAGGCCCATGAGGCTCGCGCCTCCCCCTCTCTGCCCCCCGCTCAGCTGCTTCACATCTTCTCCTCCTTTTTTTCCTGTTTTCCCCTACTTAAATATGTTATCGCAGAGGCGTTATCACGGGACATTCTGCTACCAATTGGCTTGGCCTTGGCCAGCAGCGGGTCCGCCCTAGGCCCGTCCGAGTCCACTGAACAAAGGGGAGCAACTTCTAGCAGTTTCCTACAGAAGCTACCACCTTAGGCCCCCCCTCACTAACAAAACCAGAACAGCTCCGTAGAAACTTCCACCACATGAGCCGTGTGCACCAGACTTCATCTGGATCTTGGGGTGACTCCTCGCTGTCTAGGTCACTATAAATGGCTTCCAGCACAGCTAATTCCCTTAGGTACTGGATACCTCTCTCTATGGTGGTCCACTTGACTGGATGATAAGTAATATCTTCCTTGAAAGGATATCTTTCCTTCATACTTGACAGGAGTCGCCTCCAGAGGCTGAGAGCTTGTGCACCTCTTCCAATCACTTTGTCAATGCCTGCTTCCCTAGAAAGGGATCCCAGCTGTTTAGCTTCCTTACCTTCTAATTCCAGGCTACTGGCCCCACTATCCCAGCATCGAAGCAGCCAGGTGAGATGGTGCTCGCCTGGACGGCAGCCAAAATCTTTTCGTATGTCTCGCAACTCATTCAGGGATAGGGATCGGGTGGTTTCAGTCTCATTTATGAGTTCCTCTCTTACGAGTTCCTCTCTCATGAGTTCCTCTTCTTCCTCCTCTGTTCGTGATGGTCCTGGTTTTTCCTCATCCCTTACTAAACGAGCTGACTTTCGCTTCCAAGATTTCTTCTTCTGTACAGGGGCGACTGATACTGTCACAGGTTGGTTCTCTGATTTGGCTGCAGTGCCAGTAGCCAGAGTTGGAGTAGCCGCAGTGCCTGTCGTTGCGGCTGGAGTAGCCGCAGTGCCTGTCGTTGCGGCTGGAGTAGCCGCGGTGCCGGTAGCTGGGGCTGGAGTAGCCGCAGGACCGGTAGCTGGGGCTGGAGTAGCCGCGGTGCCGGTATCTGGGGCTGGAGTAGCCGCAGGGCCGGTAGCTGGGGCTGGAGTTGCTGCGGTGCCGGTAGCTGGGGCTGGAGTAGCCATGGTATCGGTCGGTTGATTTTTTCTCCCTTCTTCCTGGAGGTGCTGCACAACATTAAGCAGTGTTTGGTAGATACTAGTCATTGCCCAACACAAAGCGATCAGCTTTGCCTCTTTAGAATAGCCATGGCATTTTTCTTTCAAATATTCGATCACTTCATCTGGATTCTGTAGTTGTTCGGGAGTGAAGTTCCAGACCATTGGAGGTGAGAAGTTCTCTAGGTACCTGCCTGTCTTCTCCCACATACCATGCCACCCCTGCCCCTCCAACCTCAAGGCAGATCTCCGGGTGAATTTTGTAAATAGTTGTTTAATCCTAAACAACATCTGAAACCCATTCAGGAGACAGAGCAATAGGAGTATGCTGGCTTGCACATCCCAAGGATATTCAAAATTCTCGAGAGCTGATGTAACTAGCTCAAAAGAAAAAGGGAAGGTAAAGGAGTAGGGGAAGGTACCCTCCTCCGACTTCCCCATAGATTGGTTCTCCGGGGAGAAAAAGAAAAATGTGTGATTATTAATAATTCTTACCAAATGGCATCCAAAGTACAGAGTTGCCAGCAATGCCAAAAACAAGGACCAGACTAATTTCATGACCAGTGATGCTACCATATCATAAGCCAGTAGTGCCCAGTAAATCAAAATGAGAATTCTCATCCATTTCCAAGAAGTGATAAACAGCATCAAAGGAAATATGTGATGCAACTTAGGAGAGACATAACACAACCATGTGAACACGTAGTACAACATTGTGACCAGGGATTCAAATAGAATAATGAGCACTTGTAACAACTTTAACACACTCTAGTCAGATCTCTCCTTACCTCAACCCTTCAAGCCCCACGTTGGGCTCCAAAAAGACTGTGGTGGTTTAGCCCGAATCACCACACAGTTTCTCGCTCACCCTCCCCCTCCCCAGGGGGATGGGGGAGAGAATTGGGAAGGAAGGAGAACTCGTGGGTTGAGATGAAGACAATTTACTAAAATAAAAGGGAAAACTACAATAATAACAGAATATAAGGATATTAAAAATATACAAAGTGAACAATATGTGTTTTCTCACCACCCGATGTCCCAATGACTGATACAGCCTGTCCCGAGCAGCGATCACGGAAACAAACCCGAGCAGCAAGCAAAGGAGCAAAAGGGAGCCAGCAAGGTAGGGGGAACGATGCCAGCAAAAACAAGCAGGAAGGATGGATGCCAGGAAGGCAGATACCCACCCTCGCCTGCCCCCACTTATATACTGAGCATGACGTTTATGGCATGGAATACTCTCTTTGGCCAGTTTGGATCAATTATTCTGTCTGTCTTTCTCCCAGCTTCCTGCATCTGCACGTTAACGAGACTTTAATGAGACTTAGAAAGCCAGACAGTGTCCTTGGTCTCATTCACAACAACTGGTATCATCAGGGTGTTTATCAACATTCTTCACACATGAAATCCAAAACATACCAGCTACTGAGAGGAAAGTTAACTCCATCCCTGCCAAAACCAGGACAATGGTCAGTTCATCACACGTCGCATTATGCTGCTGCTTTCTGCTCAGGGAAAGAACTCCTCACATTCCTCCCCTGCTCCAGTGTGGGGTCCCACCCACGGGCTGAAGTGCTTCGTGAAACTGCTCTGGCATGGGTCATTTTTCCATGAAGTGCAGTCCCTCCAGAACGGCTGCCCCAGTGGGCCCTCCATGGGCCACAGCCTCCTTCAGGCATCTGCCTCCCCCGACGTGGGGTCCTCCAAAGGCTCCAGGTGAATCTCTGCTCCTCCGTGGACCTCCATGGGCTGCAGGGGGACAACCTGCTCCACCATGGTCATCACCACAGGCTGCAGGGGAATCTTTGCCAGGAGTGGCATTACTCATAACACTGTTTTAAGATATAATATCCTGTTATTAGCATAGTATTTGTCACCCACTGAGCTCAAAGTTCTTTGAGGGAAAATGTCAATTTGTATTTGATTTTTGAAAGCTTATTTTGATTTTGGATCAATATCTTTGCACTAGAAAAGTTCTTGCAATTTCCTTCCCTTTTCTGTTACATAATAGTGAGCAGACACATTTCTTAATGGTCCCTATATAGAAGAAACATCAAAGAAAGTCTAGGAGTAAAAAGGAAATTACTGACAAAGTATGACAAGGATCAAGCTTGCTGCTGATTGTGAAAATCAAGTTATCATACACTAAGCAGAGGCTAGACTTCATCTCATGACATGATTATATGATATAGCTACTGTCCTGGTTTCAGCAGGGATGGAGTTAATTTTCTTCTCAGTAGCTGGTGTGTTTTGGATTTCGTGTGTGAAGAATGTTGATAAAAACATTCTGATGATACAAGTTGTTGTTAATGAGACCAAGGACACTGTCTGGCTTTCTAAGTCTCATTAAAGTCTCGTTAACGTGCAGATGCAGGAAGCTGGGAGAAAGACAGACAGAATAATTGATCCAAACTGGCCAAAGAGAGTATTCCATGCCATAAACGTCATGCTCAGTATATAAGTGGGGCTTGCCCATGGGAAGGGGGCATCCTTTCCTGGCATTCTTTTTTGGCATTCTTGTCGGGTATCCGTGCGGGCACCCTTGGCACCCTTTTCTTCTCTCTTGCTTGCTGGCATCGTTCCCTCTACCTTGCTAGCTTGCTCTCCCCACTTTGCTTGCTGCTCGGTATCGTTCCTGTGATCACTGCTCAGGACGAGCTGCGTCAGTTATTCGGACATCGGGTGGTGAGAAATTGTACATTGTTCATTTTGTATATTTTGTATATATTAATATCCTTATATCCTGTTAGCTTTGTAGTTTTTAGTATTTTTAGTAAACTGTTTTTATCTCAAGCCACGAGGTTTCCTTTCTTCCCAATTTCTCTCCCCTGTCCCACTGGGTAGGGGGAGGGTGAGTGAGAAACTGTGTGGTGATCCGGGCTAAAACACCACAGTCTTTTTGGCGCACAACGTGGGGCTCGAAGGGGCCTCACTAGATCAGTCGTGAGATCGTCGGACCTTAGTCTGAGTATCCAAGGTTCAAGCCCCGGTCAGTCCCCGAAGGGTTGAGATAAGGACAGGTTTGAACACAGTGTGTTGAAAACAGATTTGTTACAAGTGTTCATTAAGCTGCTTTGGTCATCGCTGGTCACAATGTTGTTTTATAGCACCCTACTGGCCGTATTTTCTGTTTGTCGGTGTTTGTGCACGCTTTATCAATGATGTGTGTTGGATCAAAGGTATCGTTCTGCTTTGCTATGCGGCACTGATTTGTTTAGTGAGATTGCTGGTAACAGGACCATTTTCATATCTGTACTCAATGGCGGCAGGCAGTGTGCAGAGCGAGGAGGCAGAGGCAGCTCCACCCGGGTATTTCGGGAGCCATCTTGTGGGTGTTGTTTGGAACTATACCTGTTGTTTTGTTCCGGGAAGCCAGGCCGCGGGGGGAACATCTGTTTACAGCTTTCCCCACCTCGCCAAGCTAATTTCAACAGCTTTTGAGAATTTTGAATACCCTTTTGATACCCCTACCACCGTGTTCATGGTGACAAGTCTCTTGCAGCTATCTCAGATCTTGATATTGATTAAGTTTAAACAATATTTAAAAAATATTATGGCTCCTCCAACCCCAGCAACAGACACGGTGGCTACTCAAACTCCTGCTACAAATGCTGCAGCTACTTCAGCCGCTACGGCAGGCACCGCAGCTACCCCAGCCCCTGCTACGGGCACTGCGATTGCTTCAGCCCCCACGCCAGACACTGTGGCTACTCAAACCTCGGCAAGCAGTACCAAAGAGAAACCGAAAAACCAATCATCTACACCAGTATCAGTTGCCCCTGTACAGAAGAAATACACCAAAAAAATCAGTTCGCATAGTGAACGATGATGATGAACCAGGGCCGTCACATGAACAGGGAGAGGCAGAAGGAGAGGTATTCACCCGGTCCCTATCCCTGAGTGAGCTGCGAGATATGCAAAAAGACTTCAGCTGTAATCAAGGTGAGCAACTTGTCACCTGGTTGCTCCGATGCTGGGACAGTGGGGCCAGTAGCCTGGAATTAGAAGGCAGGGAAGCCAGGCAGCTGGGATCCCTCTCTAGGGAAGCAGCCATTGACAGGGCGATTGGAAGAGAGTCAGCAGCCTGCAGCCTCTGGAGGCGACTCCTGTCAGGTGTGAGGGACAGGTATTTCTTCAAGGAAGATATTGTATGCCACCCAAGCAAGTGGACCACCATGGAGAGAGGTATCCAGTTTCTGAGGGAATTAGCTGTTCGGGAGCTGATTTATCATAACCTGGATGACCCACGGACATCTGTAGATCCAGATGAAATTGAATGTTCCCGACCCATGTGGTGAAAATTTGTACAGAGTGCACCATCATCGTATGCCAACTCATTGGCAGCAATGAGTTGGAAAGATGATGAGATGCCACCAGTACGTGCAGTGGCTAACCAGCTCCAACAATATGAAGACAATCTCTCTTCCCCGATGCGGGCCTGTGTCTCGGCTATAGAAAGACTGACTGAGAAATATGAAAGCCAGTTTGAAAAACTGTTTGAAAAACTATCCCAGGTGTGTCAGAAACTCGAAGATTCTTGCTCCCCACCTGCACGGACCAATATCTCAGCTATTAGAAGAAGACCTCATCCTCCTTCTGCTCAAGGGAGACGGTACACCCAACGAGATGACCTATGGTTTACCTTGCATGACCAAGGAGAGGACATGAGGAAGTGGGATGGAAAGCCTACCTCAGCCCTAGAGGCACAGGTACGTGAGTTGCGAGGTAAAACAATCACAAAGGGAGGTTCTTCCAGGCAATTTGCTGCTCCAGTCTCCAGTGGGCAGTTCCCCAGACAGCGTAGAAGGGCTGATCTCACCTCTGATCCTATGGAAGGAACTTCTGATTCATATTCACAGAAAGTGACTAGGAAATATTATAAACCGGACTAGAGGGGCCCTGCCTCCAGCCAGGTGGAGGAGAGGGACAACCGAGTTTATTGGACTGTATGGATTAAATGGCCTGGCACATCAGACCCATGAGAGTATAAAGCTCTAGTAGACACTGGTGCACAGTGTACCCTAATGCCATCAAGCTATAAAGGGGCACAACCCATTTGTATTTCTGGAGTGACAGGAGGATCCCAAGAGCTGACTGTATTGGAGGCTGAAGCGAGTCTGACTGGGTATGAGTGGCAAAAGCACCCCATAGTGACTGGCCCAGATGCTCCATGCATTCTTGGTATAGATTACCTCAGAAGGGGGTATTTCAAGGACTCAAAAGGGCACCGGTGGGCTTTTGGTATAGCCACCGTGGAGACGGAGGAAAATAAACAGCTGTCCACCTTGCCCAGACTTTCAAAGGACCCTTCCGTTGTGGGAAAGCTGAAGGTTGAAGAACAAAAGGTACCAATTGCTACTACCACGGTGCACCGGCAGCAATATCGCACCAACCGAGACTCCATAACCCCATCCTCAAGCTGATTCATCGACTGGAGAACCAGGGAGTGGTCAGCAAGTCCCGCTCACCCTTTAACAGTCCCATATGGCCAGTGAGAAAATCTAACGGAGAATGGAGACTAACAGTGGACTATCGTGGCCTAAATGAGGTTACACCACCAATGACTGCTGCTGTGCCAGACATGCTAGAACTTCAGTATGATCTGGAGTCAAAAGCAGCCAAGTGGTATGCCACCATCAATATTGCCAATGCCTTCTTCTCCATCCCTTTGGCACCAGAATGCAGGCCACAATTTGCTTTCACTTGGAGGAGTGTCCAGTATACCTGGAATTGACTGCACCAGGGGTGGAAACACAGCCCCACCATTTGCCATGGACTGATCCAGACTGTACTAGAAAAGGGTGGAGTTCCAGAACATCTGCAGTACATTGATGACATCATTGTATGGGGCAACACAGCAGAAGAAGTTTTTGAGAAAGGGGAGAAAATAATCCAAATCCTTCTGAAAGCCGGTTTTGCAATAAAACAAAGCAAAGTCAAAGGGCCTGCACAAGAGATCCAGTTTTTAGGAGTAGAATGGCAAGATGGATGTCGTCACATTCCAATGGATGTGGTCAACAAAATAACAGCTATGGCTCCACCAACTAACAAAAAGGAAACACAAGTCTTCTTAGGTGTTGTGGGTTTCTGGAGAATGCATATTCCAAATGACAGTATGATTGTAAGCCCTCTCTATGAAGTGACTCGAAAGAAGAATGATTTTAAATGGGGCCCTGAACAACGACAAGCCTTTGAACAATTTAAACAGGAGATTGTTCATGCAGTAGCCCTTGGGCCAGTCCGGACAGGACAGGATGTGAAAAACATCCTCTACACCTCAGCCGGGGAGAATGGCCCTACCTGGAGTCTCTGGCAGAGAACATCAGGAGAGACTCGAGGTCGACCCCTAGGCTTTTGGAGCCGTGGATATAGAGGATCTGAGGCCTGCGATACTCCAACTGAAAAAGAAATACTGGCAGCATACGAAGGAGTTTGAGCTGCTTCAGAAGTGATTGGTACTGAAGCACAGCTCCTCCTGGCACCCCGACTGCCAGTGCTGGGCTGGATGTTCAAAGGGAAGGTCCCCTCTACACATCATGCAACGGATGCCACATGGAGTAAATGGGTCACACTGATCACACAGCGAGCCCGAACAGGAAACCCCAATCGCCCAGGAATCTTAGAAGTAATCACAGATTGGCCAGAAGGCAAAGATTTTGGAATGCCACCAGAGGAAGAGGTGACACGTGCTGAAGAAGCCCCACCATACAACAACCTCCCAGAAAATGAGAGGCGATATGCTCTGTTCACTGATGGGTCCTGTCGTATTATAGGAAAACATTGGAAGTGGAAAGCTGCTGTGTGGAGTCCTACATGATGAGTGGCAGAAGCCACAAAAGGCCAAGGTGAATGGAGTCAGTTTGGAGAGGTGAAAAGCCATCCAGCTGGCTTTAGACATCACTGAACGGGAAAAATGGCCAAAGCTCTATCTCTACACTGACTCATGGATGGTGGCAAATGCCCTATGGGGGTGGTTAAAGCAATGGAAGCAGAGCAACTGGCAGCGCAGAGGCAAGCCCATCTGGGCTGCCGCACTGTGGCAGCCTATAGAGGGTGGAAGTGGGGACAGGTAGCCTGGGAGGACTACAAAGAGGCTGCGCGAGTGGCCAGGGATAAGGTAAGGAAGGCCAAAGCCCTGGCAGAACTGAATCTGGCCAGGGATATAAAATGTAACAGGAAGAGCTTTTATAGGTACGTAGGGGACAAAAGAAAGTCCAGGGTAAATGTAGGCCCCCTCCAGAAGGGAACTGGTGTCCTGGTTACCCAGGACATGGAGAAGGCTGAGGTTCTCAATGACTTTTTTGCCTCAGTCTTCACCGGCAAGAGTTCCTGTCCCACCACCCAAGCTGTAGAAGGTGCAAGCAGGGACTGCGAGAATGAAGAACTGCCCATTGTACTCGAAGAGCAGGTTCGGGATCATCTGAGGAACCTGAAGGTGCACAAGTCCATGGGACCTGATGAGATCCATCCATGGGTCCTGAGGGAACTGGCGAATGAAGTTGCCAAGCCACTGGCTATCGTATTTGAGAAGTCGTGGTGGTCTGGTGAGGTCCCCGATGACTGGAAGAGAGGGAACATAACCCCAATTTTTAAAAAGGGGAATAAGGAAGACCCGGGTAACTACAGGCCGGTCAGCCTCACCTCTGTGCCTGGCAAGGTCATGGAGCAGATTCTCCTGGAAACCATGTTAAGGCACATGGAGAGCAAGGAGGTGGTTGGTGACAGCCAACATGGCTTCACCAAGGGCAGATCGTGCCTGACCAATTTGGTGGCCTTCTATGACGGGGTGACGGCATCGGTGGACAAGGGACGAGCAAATGACATCATCTACCTGGACTTGTGCAAAGCTTTTGACACTGTCCCGCATGACATCCTTCTCTCTAAACTAGAGAGACATGGGTTTGATGGACGGACCACTCGGTGGATACGGAGTTGGCTGGATGGCCGCACTCAGAGAGTGGTGGTCAACGGCTCAATGTCCATGTGGAGACCGGTCACGAGTGGCGTCCCTCAGGGGTCGGTGCTGGGCCCGGCCCTGTTCAACATCTTTGTCGGCGACATGGGCAGTGGGATAGAGTGCACCCTCAGCAAGTTCGCCGACGACACCAAGTTGTGTGGTGCCGTCGACACGCTGGAAGGGAGGGATGCCATCCAGAGGGACCTTGACAGGCTGGAGAGGTGGGCCCGTGCCAACCTCATGAAGTTCAACCAGGCCAAGTGCAAGGTCCTGCACCTGGGTCACGGCAATCCCAGGCACAAATACAGGCTGGGCGGGGAATGGATTGAGAGCAGCCCTGAGGAGAAGGACTTGGGAGTGATGGTGCATGAGAAGCTTAACATGAGCAGGCAATGCGCCCTTGCGGCCCAGAAGGCCAACCGCATCCTGGGCTGCATCAAGAGAAGCGTGGCCAGCAGGTCGAGGGAGGTGATTCTCCCCCTCTACTCTGCTCTGGTGAGACCCCACCTGGAGTACTGTGTCCAGTTCTGGAGCCCCCAACACAAGAAGGACATGGACCAGTTGGAGAAGGTCCAGAGGAGGGCCACGAAGATGATAAAAGGGCTGGAGCACCTCTCCTATGAGGACAGGCTGATAGAGTTGGGGCTGTTCAGCCTGGAGAAGAGGAGGCTCCGGGAAGACCTGATAGCGGTCTTCCAGTACCTCAAGGGGGCCTACAAGAAAGATGGGGAAAGGCTGTTTAGTAGGGCCTGTTGTGATAGGACAAGGAGTAATGGTTTTAAAATAGAGGAGGGTAGATTTAGATTAGAAATTAGGAAAAAATTTTTTACGATGCGAGTTATAGAACACTGGAACAGGTTGCCCAGAAAGGTGGTGGAGGCCCCATCTCTGGAAACGTTCAAGGCCAGGCTGGATGAGGCTCTGAGCAACCTGATCTAGTTGGGGATGTCCCTGCTCCTTGCAGGGGGGTTGGACTAGATGACCTTTGAAGGTCCCTTCCAACCCTAACCATTCTATGATTCTGTGATTCTAAGATATTGCTGCCCGGTTAGAGAAGCTTGTTGTAAAAGTACGTCACGTAGATGCCCATGTACCCAAGAGTCAAGCCACTGAAGAGCATCAAAACAACAAGCAAGTGGATCAGGCTGCTAAGATTAAAGTTTCCCAAGTGAACTTAGACTGGCAACACAGGGGTGAACTATTTTTAGCTCGGTGGGCCCATGACACCTCAGGCCATCAAGGAAGAGATGCAACATACAAATGGGCTCGTGATCGAGGGGTGGATTTAAACATGGACACTATTGCACAGGTTATCCACAACTGTGAGACATGCGCTGCAATTAAGCAAGCCAAGCAGCTAAAGCCTCTGTGGTATGGAGGACAATGGCTGAAGTACAAGTATGGAGAGGCCTGGCAGATTGATTACATCACACTCCCACAAACTTGCCAAGGCAAGCGGTATGTGCTTACAATGGTGGAAGCAGCCACTGGATGGCTAGAGACATATTCTGTACCTCATGCCACTGCCCCAAACACCATCCTGGGCCTTGAGAAGCAAGTTCTCTGGCGACATGGCGCTCCAGAAAGAATAGAGTCAGACAATGGGACTCATTTCCGAAACAACCTCATAGACACCTGGGCCAAAGAGCACAGCATTGAGTGGGTCTATCACATCCCCTATCATGCACCAGCCTCTGGAAAGATTGAACGGTACAATGCACTGCTGAAAACTACACTGAAAGCAATGGGTGGTGGAACCTTCAAACATTGGGACAAACATTTAGCAAAAGCCACTTGGTTAGTCAACACTCGGGGATCCATCAATCGAGCTGGCCCTGCCCAATCTGAACTTTTATATACTGTAGATGGTGATAAAGTTCCTGTGGTGCATGTAACGAATATGTTGGGGAAAACAGTCTGGGTTATTCCTCCTCTGGGCTATTCCTCCTCTGGGCAAAGGCAAACCCATCCGTGGGATTGCTTTCGCTCAAGGACCTGGATGTACTTGGTGGGTGATGCGGGAGGATGGGGAAGTCAGATGTGTACCTCAAGGAGATTTGATTCTAGGTGAAAATAGCCAATCATTTGAACTGTATATAATCATGTCTGTAGTTCTTTTATGTTCTATCAGAGGTAGTGAAGCAAGAATCACCCTCAGCAGTGAAGAACAAGCTTCGATGAAACCGAGCGATGTGCAGCAGTGATGGAGTCAGAACTGGCGACCAATAACTTCCTCGAGATCAACATCTTCAACTTGCAGACCATGGACGTGATACACCAGCCGTGCCAGAGGTACCAGCTACGAGTTCCAGATGCAGTATCTAACAACTTCACACTACATACCATCTCTCCTGCCCTGAGAGACTGCTATCACAGATGGGGCCCAAAGTCATGGACTAAATCAACTCAACAGACTCTGGAAGGATAGCTCATAGATTGAGATAGTGATATCTGTGTGTATATCTATAAGCGTGACGTAAATGGTATGGAATAAGGGGTGGATACTGTCCTGGTTTCAGCAGGGATGGAGTTAATCTTCTTCTCAGTAGCCAGTGTGTTTTGGATTTCGTGTGTGAAGAATGTTGATAAAAACATTCTGATGATACAAGTTGTTGTTAATGAGACCAAGGACACTGTCTGGCTTTCTAAGTCTCTTTAAAGTCTCGTTAACGTGCAGATGCAGGAAGCTGGGAGAAAGACAGACAGAATAATTGATCCAAACTGGCCAAAGAGAGTATTCCATGCCATAAACGTCATGCTCAGTATATAAGTGGGGGTTGCCCATGGGAAGGGGGCATCCTTTCCTGGCATTCTTTTTTGGCATTCTTGTCGGGTATCCGTGCGGGCACCCTTGGCACCCTTTTCTTCTCTCTTGCTTGCTGGCATCGTTCCCTCTACCTTGCTAGCTTGCTCTCCCCACTTTGCTTGCTGCTCGGTGTCGTTCCTGTGATCACTGCTCGGGACGGGCTGCATCGGTCATTCGGACATCGGGTGGTGAGAAATTGTACATTGTTCATTTTGTATATTTTGTATATATTAATATCCTTATATCCTGTTAGCTTTGTAGTTTTTAGTATTTTTAGTAAACTGTTTTTATCTCAACCCATGAGGTTTCCTTTCTTCCCAATTTCTCTCCCCTGTCCCACTGGGTAGGGGGAGGGTGAATAAGAAACTGTGTGGTGATCTGGGCTAAACCACCACAGTTACAAAATATTTTTACCGTACTACATAGCTCCAGTGACTACAACTACAGATATATTGTAGTTAATTTGTCCACCTTCACAGGATACAAGAAGAGTCATGGCAGAAGGCATGAACCTCTTCTGTTATACACAGTAACACTGATGAGTATATAATCTGCCCACAGACTCTTCTCTTTTAGAGTTACGTAACATCATCCTATGGATTTTTATCTGTTTTACAAGCATCAGCTCTTCTTATCCAATCCAGTCTCCTCTTCCAATCTCTGCTTTGATAAAGGACATGTGAATCTGGAGATTTGTCCTATTTCAGGGATATTATTATATAAAAAAACCCTATATTTGATATGAATCCCAAGGGTGGTTATTTAAGCACATAGAAATATCAGTATTGCAGATTTTGGACAATGCAGATCTGAGATTTTTGTGTAGTCTTTTTGTCAGCTTTTGGAAATTGTTGTTCTACAGGCACTGTGTTGTCTCCTTCAGCAAAGTTGAAATAGCTACTAGAACAATGCTCCTCTGCAGTGGCTGGAGAGACTTCTGGAGTTGTGGCTCCTATTTACAGTAACTCTTTCATATAACAATAGATAACTGAAGAACGTGCACTTAGGAGATGGAGAGTGAGTTGTGCCTCTCACCAGGAACATCCTGAACTAGCTCAAATCAGGATGTTCCTGTGATTTTTGTCTTTCATCTCATGTCTCCTCAAGAGATTTGTCCCTTGAGAGCTTGTGAATTTGCTTTTCTCTTGTTTATCCATTTCCTCAGGCATTCAATTGGAGGATGGTCTGTACTATTCAAAGTAATGAAAGGGGTTTTGGTTGCCTATATTAATAAAGAAGAAAAATGTACTGGAAATTTTAAGTACTGCTTTATCATTAAAAAGTCTATTGTGATAATGAGAAGGTATATTAAAGGACAAGGAGACTACTACAGGGTATAAAAAATGATGGTAATAATAAGGCCAATTGCAAAAGGCCTAGGAACAAAACTCCATGTTGTTTGACTCCATCTCTTGAAACTTTCTTTAAGCTTTCTGTTGCAGTGGGGTTAAATCCATTTTATCACTCCAGAATATACAACCTAATGGGAGATTTATTGAGACAGAGAGAATATGTACTGTGGTACAAGGATGTTTATGGTAGTATCTGTGTGAGGGACTTGAGATGATGGTCTGTGTAGGGCCACTGTGGGAAATTACAAGCTGCACACAGCTGTGAGAATGCGACCTTGGAGAGGGGAGCTAGGAGGGTTGTTATCTCAGAGAGGGAAACTAGGAGGGTTGTTATTGAGCAGTATGCTGTTGCAGTCCGGGAACCGCTGTTAGCCAGCAGGGCACGTACTTGGCAGGCCTTGTTGCATACGCTGGCCATGCGTGCATCAACGCCTAGTCAGTACTCTTCCACTGAATCTGCTGAGGGTATAAACAGAGGCGGCTCAGAGCAGAGGGAGAGAGAAAGGACCCAGAGCACACTCTACGAACAACAGGGGACGCCCTGAAGGTGCTGCACCTACCTCCCTTCTCTGCTCTGACCCTGCTGGTCATCATCCTCCTGCTCGGCAATGTCTCTGGCTTAGTCGGGTTGGTAAGACTCTCATAAAGGGAAAACAATACGCTGGTAACTGCTTCTGCTAGTAACTGCTTATGCAAGGCTATAACAGAGCAATAAATACTGTTGTGCTTTTAAAATATCATATGTTGGGAGAATTTTGTGCATAGGAATCCTACAAACCGGTTACACAGAGGTGCTACTAGAAATTACATGACTGAGGACAGCTGTACAATGCCTAGACATGTTCTGCTAAAACTGACCTCGTTAACCCTTCTCACCTAGGAGGTGTGGTCTGCCTCTATACCAGCTAGATCCAAGGCCTAAGAAGTCCATTGTTGTGCCTTTTCTTAAACAGAATCCTCTGGTGCTCAGATTCTGTCCTGATTTGCAGAACATGAACTTCAACAAATAGCACAGAAACCACTTCACAGAGGAGCTGAGCCTGACTGTATCTTGTATTAGGAAGTGAATTGCTCCCTCATTCTCTTGCCCATTGGATTGCAATGCTACAAGTTTGCTAGTCACTTCGTACCTCTGCTCTGAATCATCATCAACAAACACTAAATGACAAATCTGTTCTGCTCATCACTATTCTTGAAAAGCCATAGGCCAATTGCAGAATAGTTATGGGGATGGAGTAACAATCTAAAGAATAAATGTGTATTATTAAATGTGGCAAAAATAATGGCCTTGAGTGAGAAAATAAGACCCTGAAAACTGAGACAAGATCTTTACACTTAAAGAAAAATAAACATCATATCAGCAGAAAATGCATATCTCCTTCTCCAAGATCTAGGAAAATGAAACTCTTCCTCAAACACAGAGAATTTGGCATAACCAAAGGAAATGTGGTTACCTGTGCTTGCCAGGGACATGCTTCAAAGCTCACTGTAAACAATGACTTCCCACTGCCTGTAATGAGTTTTACATTAAGACCAGAAAAAAATATTTATAGAATCATAGAATCATAGAATGGTTAGGGTTGGAAGGGACCTTCAAAGGTCATCTAGTCCAACCCCCCTGCAAGGAGCAGGGACATCCCCGACTAGATCAGGTTGCTCAGAGCCTCATCCAGCCTGGCCTTGAACGCTTCCAGGGATGGGGCATCCACCACTTCTCTGGGCAACCTGTTCCAGTGTTCTATAACTCTCATTGTAAAAAATTTTTTCCTAATTACCTATCTAAATCTACCCCCCTCTATTTTAAAACCATTACTCCTTGTCCTATCACAACAGGCCCTACTAAACAGCCCCTCCCCATCCTTCTTGTAGGCCCCCTTGAGGTATGGGAAGACCGCTCTAAGGTCTCCCCGGAGCCTCCTCTTCTCCAGGCTGAACAGCCCCAACTCTCTCAGCCTGTCCTCATAGGAGAGGTGCTCCTCCAGCCCTTTTATCATCTTCGTGGCCCTCCTCTGGACCTTCTCCAACTGGTCCATGTCCTTCTCGTGTTGGGGGCTCCAGAACTGGACACAGTACTCCAGGTGGGGTCTCACCAGAGCAGAGTAGAGGGGGAGAATCACCTTCCTCGACCTGCTGGCCACGCTTCTCTTGATGCAGCCCAGGATGCAGTTGGCCTTCTGGGCTGCAAGGGCGCATTGCCTGCTCATGTTAAGCTTCTCATGCACCAGCACTCCCAAGTCCTTCTCCTCAGGGCTGCTCTCAATCCATTCCCCGCCCAGCCTGTATTTGTGCCTGGGATTGCCATGACCCAGGTGCAGGACCTTGCACTTGGCCTGGTTGAACTTCATGAGGTTGGCACGGGCCCACTTCTCCAGCCTCTCAAGGTCCCTCTGGATGGCATCCCTCCCTTCCAGCGTGTCGACAGCACCACACAACTTGGTGTCATCGGCGAACTTGCTGAGGGTGCACTCTATCCCACTGCCCATGTCGCCGACAAAGATGTTGAACAGGGCCGGGCCCAACACGGACCCCTGAGGGACGCCACTCGTGACCGGTCTCCACATGGACATTGAGCCGTTGACCACCACTCTCTGAGTGCGGCCATCCAGCCAACTCCTTATCCACCGAGTGGTCCGTCCATCAAACCCATGTCTCTCTAGTTTAGAGAGAAGGATGTCATGCGGGACAGTGTCAAAAGCTTTGCACAAGTCCAGGTAGATGATGTCATTTGCTCGTCCCTTGTCCACCGATGCCGTCACCCCGTCATAGAAGGCCACCAAATTGGTCAGGCACGATCTGCCCTTGGTGAAGCCATGTTGGCTGTCACCAACCACCTCCTTGCTCTCCATGTGCCTTAGCATGGTTTCCAGGAGAATCTGCTCCATGACCTTGCCAGGCACAGAGGTGAGGCTGACCAGCCTGTAGTTACCCGGGTCTTCCTTATTCCCCTTTTTAAAAATTGGGGTTATGTTTCCTCTCTTCCAGTCATTGGGGACCTCACCAGACCACCACGACTTCTCAAATACGATAGCCAGTGGCTTGGCAACTTCATCCGCCAGTTCCCTCAGGACCCATGGATGGATCTCATTGGGCCCCATGGACTTGTGCACCTTTAATTTCCTCAGATGATCCCGAACCTGCTCTTCCAGTACAGTGGGCGGTTCTTCATCCTCACAGTCCCTGCTTGCACCTTCTACAGCTTGGGTGGTGGGACAGGAACTCTTGTCGGTGAAGACTGAGGCAAAAAAGTCATTGAGAACCTCAGCCTTCTCCATGTCCTGGGTAACCAGGACACCAGTTCCCTTCTGGAGGGGGCCTACATTTTCCCTGGACTTTCTTTTGTCCCCTACGTACCTATAAAAGCTCTTCTTGTTGCTTTTTATATCCCTGGCCATATTCAGTTCCGTCAGGGCTTTGGCCTTCCTTACCTTATCCCTGGCCACTCGCACAGCCTCTTTGTAGACCTCCCTGTTGGATACCTGGAGTACCAGGGGCACTTAGTGAACAATCCAGACCAAATGGAATTGTTATGTTTGTGAGCAGCAGGCCTCAAGGACATCACTGAAGCTGCCTGTAAGAAAGTACTGAAGCCACCTGTGAGAAAATAATGAGGCCGCTTGTGAGAAAGTAATGAAGCTTCCTGTGAGAAAGTAAACGAAGCAACCTTGAGAAGAAGGAAAACAGCTGGCATACGTGACTGGGGGCTGAACGTGAAGCAGGGTGCAGGTGGAGAGAGCCGTGCGCGTGAACATAGAGACTTAACGAATCATATTTTAGCTAGGAGCGCGTGCATGATATAGTTAACCAATTAGTAGAGAGCTTGCGCATGATACGGAATTAGAAGGGCTATATTAACCGGGATGTATCAACAATAAATTGGCATTTGCTTGATCATATTGGTCGTCAGCAGTGTCCGTTTCTTCCGCGTCAACAGGTGGCGCCCGAACAGGGACCCTCAGATCGGCGTTGGACATCCCGACGGAACCGAAATAGGAAAAGAAGAGGGGGCGGAAGCCGGTCGAAGGCGAGTGCTGCCCCGGCACTCGGGAAGTCGCTATAGCGCAAAAAGGTACAAAAGGTACAGAGGGAATCTTGTCTTGGCCAGGCGAGCGGCCGGGGAGGAGATGGGGTCCACACTGACCAAAGAGGAGTCAGCAGTGGTTAAGCTCCTCCAACATATGCTCTCTGTGAGAGGACTGAGTTATGACTCGGCCGTCCTAGAAGCTTTGCTGCAGTGGGCAAAGAAAAGGGAATTAATTCCCACAGTTGATGATGCTTTTGAACTCCCGACATGGGAAAAGATAGGAAAAGAGCTGTGGGATGAAGTAAGTAAAGGATCAAAGGAGGCGAGCAAACTCTCCACTATGTGGAGGCTAATTAACGAAACATTGATAAGCATGAAAGCCGAACGTTCAGTCGTCGCGTCTGCTTTCGCGGCCTTAACTCCAGCCGGCGGGTCCACCTCCGCTACCAGCATGCTGTTCTCGGGTCCAACGAGCCCTGCCGCCGCCCCAGCTCGTGCTGAGGGTGGGGGGGCTCGAGCCCCAGCAAGGACTCCAGGAAATGCAGCCACAGCCCCTATAACTATAGATATGTGGGCACCAGAGGGAAAAACTGCCAAAGGCTTTTCACCACCATCAGATGTACCACCGCCAGGCACCCCGCCACGCTGCGCCAGTGCAGGCTCAGAGTCACGAGCCTTTTCGCCGGCGCCAGCAGCTCCGGTTTATCCCCCGTTACCACCTTCTTCCCTGCCACCACGGCATGAGGAAGAGGGGGATGAACATTCATCCGGCTTGAAGGACGCACAGCTGCAAGAGACGCTAAAAAGGCTGGAAGCCCTAGAGGTTCGCCTAGAAGCGTCGCTGGGAAACTTGTCAACTCCTTCGCCTGTGCCACATCGAGACCTGCCAGCGTCCAACCTATTCGTTCCGAACGGAGCATCGGGTGAGATCAGTCTTTTTGCACCTTTCCAAGGGACGCTGGCGGGAGGGGCTGGGGATTTGAATCCAATCGTGCAGTGGAAAGAGGTGATTCGAGATGCTTTGATAGAAGGAGAGCCTTTGCCCACGGCATTTCCAGTTGTGACCAATAATACTGGGAGAAGTGTGTGGCAAGCATTAGACTGGAAAATATTGAAGGAAGCTAAAAATGCAGTTACTCAGTATGGGCTAAAATCACCATATACTCAATCTATGTTGCAGCATATTTTTTTTGTCACAGTTTTTAACTCCTTATGATATTAGAATGATTGTCCAGATGCTTTTGCTACTGTCACAGCAGCTGCAGTTTTTCAGTACTGGCAGACTGCTTGTGATAAGGCAACTGCAACTCCTCGATAACAGGGTGATCCATTATTCGGGGTGCAAACTCAAATGCTGATGGGAGCGGGACCCTACACACGATCTGATTGGCAAGCGCGATTCGCTACCGAAGTGTTACAACTGGGCCAAGATTTGGCTTATAGAGCGCTTGCTAGGGTGTATGATGAAAAGTCCGGACCTGTCGTTACGTCAGTAAGGCAAGGTCCCACAGAACCATATGGGAAATTTATTGATCGGTTGCACACCGCAATTATGGCTCACCCTGATTTGGATGATGACATGAAAGCAAAGTTCTTAGATATGCTTGCCTTTAATAATGCTAATGATAAAAAAAAAAAAAAAAAAAAAAAAAAAAAAAAAAAAAAAAAAAAAAAACAAACCCAAAAAACTAAAAGAGCCCTTAGTGTGCTGCCAAAAGGATCTAGTACAGGGCAACTGCTGGAAGCTGTCGAGCGAATGTTAGAACAAGAAAAGGCTCCGGTCATGGTTGCTGCTGTAGGTGCAGCCGTTAAACCGTTGATATCAATAAAGCAGTGCGTGATTAACTGTCTGTAACCCCCATTCCCTCTCCCCGCCCCCCATCCCTGTCCCGCTCAGGGTGCAGGGGAGGGAGGTAGAGATGGTGTTAAGCCTGGGAAGAGGGAGGGGTGGGGGGAGGTTGTCTTGTTCCTTTTTTCATTATCCTGCTTTGGTTTTAGTGATGGTCTGTTTTTTGCCTGTAGCGGTGGCTTTAAGGATCCCTCCCTATTCTTGTCTTAAACCTCGGGTTTTAGTTTTCTTTCCTCCTCTATGCCTGGGGCCACAGCCGCCGCCAGGCGCCCCCACCCCCCCGCCCCTGACATGGTTAACAGATACTCCTGTCTGAGTCGAGCTTTGTATAAGTGGAAGGACTGTTCCCTCTTATAACATGGGGGAAGGGATACGCTCATGTCTTTACAGGAGCAGTAAACAAGTGGATCCCTGTCTGTATCGTCTGCGGGTATTTCAGAACATGTTTGGTTGACCTGCCAGATGCAACTCTGTGTAAAACAGCAGCAACCACGAGTGCTGAGTGCTAAAACTACAAAAGATGGAACTTTTTGGGATCAGTAAAGATGGACTTCTGTCTATTTTTTAACTATTCAAGAACTAATGTTTCTAGAGGGGTAATGATTGTAAATGCTTTAAGATCTATACATTGCAACGACACAGCATGACGTAATCATGCGAGCACATATCAAAATCCAGACAGCATAAAAGACCTAAACGAAGCATACATAGCATTGAATCTGGTTGCCAAGACAATACAGAGTTTTGGAAACTAAGTAAAATTATTGCTGCTTCAGTCTTTACACCTGGTGTGGCAAGTGCCTAGGCGTTAACTACGCTAAATAAATTGGACTGTTGGCTTGCTAAGCAAATAAATATAACTTCATTGGCACTATCAATGCTGTTAACTGATGTAGATTCTATATACTATGCTACTTTACAAAACAGAACCGCTGTTAGCCTGCAGAGCACATATTTGACAGGCCTTGTTGTATGCACTGGCCATGCATGCAGCAACACCTAGTCAGTACTCTTTCACTGAATCTGCTGAGGGTATAAACAGAGGTGGCTCGGAGCGAAGGGGAGAGGACGGACCCAGAGCACACTTTATTTACAACAGGGGACGCCCTGAAGGTGCTGCGCCTGCCTCCCTTCTCTGCTCTGACCTGGCTGATAAACAGCCTCTTGCTCAGCGGTGTCTTTGGCGTAGTCGGGTTGGTAACAGAATAGATCAGCAATAGATTTTTTTATTATTATTAGCACAAAATCATGATTGTCAGGATTTTGATGGGCTTTGCTGCATGAATCTGTCTGATCATTCGGAATCTATTCACAAAAGTATTCAAAACTTGCAAAAATGAGTACACACCCAGCAACAAAGTGATGGTTTTGATATTCAGAAATCTTTTGGTGACTTGATATAAGCTTGTTACTAATAGTTGTAGGATGCTTATTCATTCCTTTTATAGATGTATTTTGATCTATATTCTGTGTCTTAAAATGTGTGCAGACTTTAATAGATAAAGCGTTGAAACAAGCCTCTTCTCATAAAAAAAGAAGGGGGAGATGTGGTATTTCGCTGAGCCAGTACGGTATCAGTGAAAGCACACCGACCTTGGGGGAGGAATGCAATCATGCTCTCAGGAAGAAAGCCATGGAATGAGAAGGGAAGCTTTAAGATACAAAACATTGTTAGCAGAATTTATGGCTTGTTTCAACAGAGGCCTGCAGAAAACTAGTCATTGCTCTTATAGATAAGTTACTGGAGTTGTTATATCTATAATAGTAGAAGAATGTTATAGTAGAAAATTACTAGAAGGTAGTGAAACTTAGCTTTGCTTTGTAATCATGAATATGTATAACATGTGATCAGTAATTTTATTAACTAAGCTTGTGTGTGGCATAACTGGGTGGTTGCTGTCCTTGGTTAAAATCGGAATTGTGATACTAGGCATCATACTAGGCATAATCATTAACATACCATGCTTGCAAAAAATGATTAACAACTCAATACAGACAATCTGGCTAAAAAAAAAAAAAAAAAAAAAAAAAAAAACCACAACCATGAACCTAGTTGATATTGTAGTCCATACGAGGACCATGTTATTTTGGAAAATTGATAGTGTTTGCTCCACCTATGAGAACATTACGGTATCATACTCGAGCAAGAAGATCGCTAAAAGTATTGACTCCCCATTGTGACAGCAATTTAACCCTGTTGGGTACGCTCAGCAGATAGCATTATCTTTATTTGTTCCTTGGGCAGCAACTGCAAAAACTTTAGCTAACTTAAATAAATTAGCTTGTTGGGCACAAAAGCAAATGAATTTAACCTCTAGCATGTTATCAGGATTATTAGAAGACATGGATAGCATGCGTCATGACATTTTTGTAGAATCTAGCAGCCATTGATTTTTGTTATTAGCGCATGGACATGAAGATTTTGAAGGTATGTGTTGCATGAATGTTTCTGATCACTCTAAGTCGATACGCTATCAGTTGGCAGAGTTATGATGCAACATGCATGCAATACAAGTGGAAAGCAGGTTAACAGACTGGTTGAAATCCTTGGGGGTCACAGGCTGGCTAAAAGATTTGATAGTTTATGGGTTGGTATTATTGATGGGTTTGCTGTTGACACTGATGATTTTGGGGTATATTTTAAAATGCTTTGTGAAAGCTATGGAATGTATGATGAAAGTGGGTCTGGATTGTTCAAAACAAAAAGGGGGATTTGTTGGATACCTGGAGTACCAGGGGCACTTAGTGAACAATCCAGACCAAATGGAATTGTTATGTTTGTGAGCAGCAGGCCTCAAGGACATCACTGAAGCTGCCTGTAAGAAAGTACTGAAGCCACCTGTGAGAAAATAATGAGGCCGCCTGTGAGAAAGTAATGAAGCTTCCTGTGAGAAAGTAAACGAAGCAACCTTGAGAAGAAGGAAAACAGCTGGCATACGTGACTGGGGGCTGAACGTGAAGCAGGGTGCAGGTGGAGAGAGCCGTGCGCGTGAACATAGAGACTTAACGAATCATATTTTAGCTAGGAGCGCGTGCATGATATAGTTAACCAATTAGTAGAGAGCTTGCGCATGATACGGAATTAGAAGGGCTATATTAACCGGGATGTATCAACAATAAATTGGCATTTGCTTGATCATATTGGTCGTCAGCAGTGTCCGTTACTTCCGCGTCAACACCTCCCAGGCTACCTGTCTCCGCTTCCACCCTCTATAGGCCTCCTTTTTTACTTTCAGTTGGTCCAGGAGCTCCTTGCTCATCCATGCCGGCCTCCTGGCCTTTTTGCCCGACTTGTTCTTCATCGGGATGCATCTCTGCTGAGCTTGGAGGAGGTGCTCCTTGAATATGGACCAACTTTCCTGGGCCCCTCTTCCCTCCAGGGCCGCCTCCCATGGCACTTGGCCCATCAGGTCCCTGAAGAGGCCGAAGTCCGCCTTCCTGAAGTCTAGGGCAGAGAGCTTGCCATGTATTTTCCTCGCTGCCCCGGGGATCTTGAACTCCACCGTGTCATGGTCGCTGCAGCCAAGGCTGTCCTTTAGTTTCACATCCCCCACCAGCCCCTCCCTGTTGGTGAGCACAAGGTCAAGCATGGCACCCCTCCTTGTCGGCTCCTCTATCGCCTGCAGGAGGAAGTTGTCGTCCACGCATTCCAGGAACCTCCTGGACTGCCTGTGCCCTGCCGTGTTGTCCCTCCAACAGATGTCAGGGTGGTTTAAGTCCCGCATGAGGACCAGGGCCTGTGACCGTGAGGCTGCTCCTATCTGCCTATAGAGCGCTTCGTCTGCTCTGTCTTCCTGGCCAGGCGGCCTGTAACAGACCCCCACCGTAACGTCCCCTGTCCGTCCTGCAACAATAAAACTTTACATGACTCAGGTCCAGATATCTGCATATGTAAAAGACTCTTCTCCTCCATGTAGGGGAAAAATTGAAGAAATAATTTAAATCAAGACACCAGATTTCATCCTTCTTTAAAACAAAACTCCAATGAGCTCTATCAGTATTACATACTAGTGTCAAAAGATACTGGATTCTTTTTAATAGACTGATTAAGACCTAAGAAGAGGTGCTGTCAGCAGATTGCTAGTGTGCTGATATTTGTGGTGAATGAATACTTAAGTGCCACAATACCCATATTTATGCTTATGATGCCAGAGCAGACATTTCTTCCACATCCTCTTCCTCTGTTGCCAAAGCACGTGTTTTGAAGCTAAAGGCACTGGACATGCTTCACATGCCAAAAAGAGATAAACCTCTGTCCTTAGGGTACCAGAACACCTAGGGAAAAGACTAAATATTGCTTATGAAGCTCAAATAGTGAAAGGGCTTCCCAAAGTACACAAAAGATTAGAGAATTAATGACAGCAGAAGCCACTGTCCTAGTGCATATAAACATTTAAGTCTGATATGGGGAGCAGAGTCATCCCTTTGTTCAGACCAGTCCTGATGTTTCAGGGAGAGCAGGAAGATGACATATAGCTGGGGAAAATGTTGTTTCTGTTCTGTTTCCAGGGTTTGTTGGAAGAGCTGCTTGAGTTAGTTTGTGGTTGCCAGTTAATTTTCTTCCCTCTGACCACAATCCTAACATTCCCCTTTGCTTCTTAATGTCTGCACTTAAACTTGTTTACTGACCACAGTGTTGCAAACCAGATTTTTAAGAGATGCAGAAGACATTATTTACCCACTGCACAGAGGAGAATATTCACAATGTTGTGTCTTTATACCTGAAACCTCCCTTTTCATATACTGACTCTGCAGAAAGTTAGGGTCCCTCTGCATATATCTATTGACGTGATTTGGCTTTTATTCATTGATTTTCTTGTTTGTTTTCCTTGACTTCCCAGAAATCTTGTCCAGGAATGTCTACAAGAGTAATTTTGTGTTAGGTCTGAGATTCTGAACATCAGTATATTCAGTGAGAGGTCAGACACCACTGTGCTTGTGCAGTGAGGGAACTCACACCTGTCACCAGGTCAATTCTGCTTCCAACTTTTGTGCCCTCGGAGTCTCAGGCATGTGCAGCAGGATTCTATAAAAAATACATAAAAGGTCTGAAACCATCTGAGAAAACATCAGATGTACTTCATAGTATACCATATGGGTAATATCCATCCAGGAATTCCTCACCTGTTATATGGCAGCCCATATTTCATTCTATCAGCTTTTATTTTCACAGTTGCAGCTGTTTGTTATGACCCTTCTAAATTTTGTCCAGTAAACTTCACAGCAGTGCTTTCCAGCTTTTTTTTTTGATTGGTAGATGCCTAAAAATTTCCTATCAGCAGTGCAGGTTCTTTTAAGATGACATATACCTAGGCTGCCATTTAAATCCCTTAAAAGTAGTCCATTAAGTACTCTGTTTTCAGTCACTCCAGTTTGAAAACCACTGGGAATCAAGACTGGATCAACTAGACATTATGAATTCGTTTGGAAAAATAATATTATTCTTTCTTTTTGACACTGTGATAACATCTGTGAGTCTCAAGCATCCCTCTGTACTGGGAAGTACTCAAAGATGTAGCAGAAAGACAGGATCTGAGGAATTTATCCTGTAAGACCTACACAGCCTTTCTACTGCTTAAAATGGCTCTGTACATAAATTGTATGATGACACTGACATACTTAGCCTCAGCTCTTACCTCCTTCCCATTAGGGTGCCCCAGTCGGAAAGCAGGCTTTGATTTTTATTGCATCTTCTCTGAGGAACTCTTTTGTCCTCACCTTGAGGCAGTGACTCATTTCCTCTTATAATTCATCTCATCCTGTGTTCTGCTGTGCGAGCTTACCGTTTGTTATTCCCCACCATATAAGTTAAGCTTGTTATAAGAACAAGCAAAGATTTTTTTTTTTCTGAAATACTGCCCTTTTTTCTCAGCATACAAGTAGCTGCCTTTGCAAACACCTCAGTGAAGTTTTGTATAAAGGTTGCTACATAAAGAAAGGTTGGAAAAAATCCAGTTATCTTCATATAATGCAATTTAATATTACTGTCATGCAAATATGGAGAAAAGTACCAGAGATAATAACAGAAAAATAAAATAGTCTCAAATTTCATCCATTTATGATTTCAGTATGAATTAAAATCTAATAAGTACATAGTGAAGTGCCGGCTCTCTTGCCAGCAAACCAACCCAGGACGCACCGGAGCCCCGCCCCGGGGAAAGCAGGGCATCACACGGATACCGTCAAGCTAAGCCTTCTATTTAATGCTGTGCAACACAGGGTTAAATACCTGTACACCCGCTACGCACCCGAATGCACCCACCCCCTGCACCCATGGATCTATCCGTGCCCGCCACGCACGCAACCGCACCTGCCCCCTGCACTCATGGACTTATCCGTGCCCACCACATACGTGGACGCACCTGCCCCCTGCACTCATGGACTTATCCGTGCCCACCACATACGTGGACGCACCTGCCCCCTGCACTCACGGACTTATCCTCACCTAGCGCGCGAATCACCGTGGACCACCCCTCCGGCATACATGCAGCCCTGCTAACGTTACCCCACAGTGAAGGGCTCACCAGCCAAAACAAAAAATTACCTAGGTTGCAGGGGCACCTGCTGGGATTATTATGATGACATGAATATTTTTCAAAAAGAAGCTAGCAGTGAAATATGGGGTTTACATTTTTCTGTTCCATGTGTGCAACACTATTTGCTTGTATACATATAGTACAGTGGAAATTGGGTCTTTATATTCTATATGTGATTCTTTCTTTACCTAAGAAGCTGATCCTTTTTTTAATTGAAAGGAAGAAAGCTTGAATTATCCTCCTTCCCCTCTGCTTTTTAAATTCCTGGTTTAACAAGCAATCAAGTACAACACAGCCGCTCACTCACCCTCCTCCTCGCCAGGGGAATGGGGGAGAGAATCAGGAAGAAAAGAAAACTCATGGGTTGAGATAAAGAGAGTTTACTAGGATAGCAAAGGAAAAGATAATACATACTAATAATGATCATAATAATACAATATAGTTATAATAAAATACACAAAATGAACAATGCAAAATTTCTCACAACTCGATGACCTGATGACTGATACAGCCTGTCCCGAGCAGCCATATTGGAACAAAATTGAAAGCGATCCCAGAACAATCCCAAGTAGCGAAAAAAGAGCGAGAGAGCTGCCCACTGGCCAACGCCCCTTTATATACTGAGCATGATGACTGTGACATGGAATACTCATGGTCAGTTTGAGTCTATACCCATCCCAGGGGCTATACCCCTCCCATCTTGCACCTTGTTGTAGTTTTGTTTAGTGAGGTGAGGCTATGGTGGTAGCTTCTGTAGGAAACTGCTAGAAGTTGCTCCACTTTGTTCAGTGGACTCGGCCGGGCCTAGGGCGGACCCGCTGCTGGCCAAGGCCGAGCCAATTGGTAGCAGAATGTTCTCTGATAACACCTCTGCAATAACGTATTTAAGAAGGGGAAAACAGAAAAAAAAAAAGAGAAGAGAAGATGTGAAGGAGCTGAACAGGGGCAGAGAGGATAGGCGCGGGCCTCGTGGACTTTGCAGGCCTCACCCTCTGGCCTCCCTCCAGGTGGCCAACTGGGCCCGACTCGGCCCGGCTGCAAGAAGTGGAGAGGAGATGAGATGGATGATGTGAAGAGATTCTGAGGTGTCTGCCTGCCTGTTGTGAAGAATTTTTTCTTGTGAGAGGAACGGCTGCAGACACCAAGGTCAGTGAAGAAGGAGGGGGAGGAGTAATGCGGCTCCTGGCCAAGATTCCCCTGCAGCCTGTGGTGACGACCATGGTGGAGCAGGTTGTCCCCCTGCAGCGCATGGAGGTCCACGGAGGGGCAGAGATCCACCTGCAGCCTGTGGAAGACCCCATGCCAGGGCAGGTGGATGCCTGAAGGAGGATGTGGCACGTGGAGGGCCTGTGCTGGAGCAGCTGTTCTGGAGGGACTGCACCCTGTGGAAGAGATGACCCATGCCAGAGCAGCCTCACGAAGGACTGTGGTGCGTGGGAGGGACCCCATGATGGAGCAGAGGAGGAATGTGAGGAGTTTTTCCCCCGATGATGAAGCAGAGGCGTAAAACAACACGTGATGAAATGACCGCAACCCCCATTCCCTCTTCCCCCCTGTGCCGCTCGGAGAGGAGGGTAGTACAGATAATGTTAAGCCTGGGAAGAGGGAGGGGTGGGGGGAGGTTATCTTGTTCTCTGTCTCATTATCCTGCTGTTTTTAGTAATAAATGAAGAGTTTTCATAGAATCATAGAATGGTTAGAGATGGAATGGACCTTTAAAGGTCATCTAGTCCAACCCCCCTGCAAGGAACAGGGACATGCTCGACTAGATCAGGTTGCTCAGAGCCTCATCCAGCCTGGCCTTGAACGCTTCCAGGGATGGGGCATCCACCACCTCTCTGGGCAACCTGTTCCAGTGTTCTACAACTCGCATCGTAAAAAAAATTTTCCTAATATCTAATCTGAATCTACCCCCCTCTATTTTAAAACCATTACCTCTCTTCCTATTGCAACAGGCCCTACTGAACAGCCTCTCCCCATCCTTCTTGTAGGCCCCCTTGAGGTACTGGAAGATCACAATAAGGTCTCCCCAGAGCCTCCTCTTCTCCAGGCTGAACAGCCCCAACTCTATCAGCCTGGCCTCATAGGAAAGGTGCTCCAGGCCTCTGATCATCTTCGTGGCCCTCCTCTGGACTCTCTCCAACTGGTCCATGTCCTTCTTATGTTGGGGGCTCCAGAACTGGACACAGTACTCCAGGTGGGGTCTCACCAGGGCAGAGTAGAGGGGGAGAATCACCTCCCTCGACCTGCTGGCCACGCTCCTCTTGATGCAGCCCAGGATGCAGTTGGCCTTCTGGGCTGCAAGTGTGCATTGCCTGCTCATGTTAAGCTTCTCATCCACCAGCACTCCCAAGTCCTTCTCCTCAGGGCTGCTGTCAATCCATTCCCCGCCCAGCCTGTATTTGTGCCTGGGATTGCCATGACCCAGGTGCAGGACCTTGCACTTGGCCTGGTTGAACTTCATGAGGCTTGCACGGGCCCACCTCTCCAGCCTGTCAAGGTCCCTCTGGATGGCATCCCTCCCCTCCAGCGTGTCGATGGCACTACACAGCTTGGT
Organism: Chlamydotis macqueenii; assembly: GCF_036417535.1. Taxonomy (NCBI): domain Eukaryota; kingdom Metazoa; phylum Chordata; class Aves; order Otidiformes; family Otididae; genus Chlamydotis; species Chlamydotis macqueenii. The sequence continues at coordinate 50,282,464 of NC_141592.1, forward strand.
GTCGTCAGCGAACTTGCTGAGGGTGCACTCTGTCCCACTGTCCATGTTGCCGACAAAGATGTTGAACAGGGCGGGCCCAATACTGACCCCTGAGGAACGCCACTCGTCAGTCATTTCCACTTGGACATTGAGCCGTTGACCACCACTCTCTGAGTGCACCCATCGAGCCAATTCCCTATCCATCAAGTGGTCCATTTATCAAACCCATGTCTCTTGAGTTTAGAGAGAAGGATGTCATGCAGGACAGTGTCAAATGCCTTGCACAAGTCTGGGTAGATGACATCAGTTGATCATCCCTTGTCCACCGAGTTTTTGTGCTTCTCTGAGCAGTTATTAGATTTAAACACATTAAAATAAATGCACTCATGGATATTGTGAATGGAAATTAGAGGTCTGCTATCAGTTTGGGCCCAAGGCACAACATAACAGTATTGTGACAGAGTACAGATACTGACGTTAGATTGAAAAGTCAGTATTCTAGTTAATCTCAGGATGTGTGAAGAGGTACATTTAGAAACTATCATCTGTCCTATTGATTTGTAGCCCTTATAGAAGTACCTACAAATAACAAACTCTGCTGTAGACTGTATCAAATACGTCCTATTGTTTCAGTCTTCAATTTAGTATTAATAGATAAAGCATAGCAATATAGCAGTAATGATTCACTACTATAAATGAAAAAAACAGAGATGTGATCAAAGGTGAGACTGAAGTGTAAACTTTGACTTATGTGCATTTAAACATTTAAAAAAAATCTTTTCACAAAAGTGAAATGTGTTCCATCTTCTGGTAAGTTCATGGGTTTTGTTTGGGTGGTTTTTTGTTTTTTTTTTTTTATTTAGGGTGAATAGCTAGTAACTAATCTATGACCAAGAGAGTCCTACATACAGCTGTGTATGCACACACCTTGCATCCTTAACATAATACTTTCAGTTCCTTTCTGAAGTATGGCAAGGAAAAGCATTTAAGCAGAGATCTATTTCAGAGTGAACAAAATACTGGGCCTGCCAATCAGTGTCAGGGAGCAAGGAAGAGCTCTGGCAGCCTCTGAGCAGGCCAGAAGAAAACCTTCTTGTATTTTTGATCTTGAAGATTTGGTGAGCTGATGAGGTTAAGCACTTTTCTTTCATGCCCAGGTGTTCATCGGGAAATAGCCTGTTGTAATGACTGTGGAACAAGAACCCTCTGAAGATGATTTAATTGAAAATAATGTTCAGTTCTTTCTCTGTATAATAATCCAATAGGAGTTTCATTAAAATATGTATTTCCTTCACAGTGACAGCTCAGACATCTTCAAAAAGCTATTCTTTCTTTTGGAATGAGGGTGGAAGAGTAGATCAATCACAAAATTACTGAAGACTAAAGAACTTGCACTGCAGAGGAGCCCAGAAGCCAGCGTAAGGCCACAGAGGTCCCTAGGCAGTACTTGGGGAGAGTCCAGCACCCTCTCAGCAGCTCAACATAGCCTTTGAGTCCTGTCCTGGGCTCAGGTGATGCGAGGAATTCCCTGTCCCTGGTCAAAGGGAAGGATGGAGAAACAAAATAACCAGAGGTTTAAAAAGAGACAAAACACAGATGACTTCTGAAAGCAGTGACTCTAAGAAGGGGAAGAGAATTGGAGAGGAACAAAGACAGGAACAAACAGATCATGTGTAAAACAAGGTCAGTCAGTAGGACTATCTGACCAAGCCCTGCACCTGATCACTGCAGTCTGTCCTATCTTATTAAATCTTTTCTTAACTATCTCTCTGCATAATCTCACTCTCTGTCCTCCGTGTGTGTGTGTGTTGCAAGGACTAAGTGCCAGCTACTGGTGAGACCTGTGCATGAGTGAAATTTGGTACCAGCTACCGAAGTCAGACCAGGGGTGTAGGCATCCCTGGGCCTGTGGTGTCAGCTACTGGAGGTGTGGGAGGTCTTGGCTCCCAGCCACTAGGGCAGGAATGGTGTGTGTCCCAAAAAACAGCTACTGGGGGCATCAAGGTGAGTGAAGTGAGTGAGCGGCTCAGCACCAGGGGCTGGAGCGGGACCACAGGTCATAGCCTGTGTGCCTGGTGCCAGCTGCTGGTGGGGGGACTGAGTGTCTGTATCTTCCCCAAATCTGGTGTGCCTGAGGATGTGCATGTGTATTCACCACATCTAGTGAGTAGAGAGTCCTTGTGTCCAGGCAGGGGTATAAGGTGCACAGAGGGTCCATGCTGGTATTTGGGGGGGATGCAGAAGTGTGGGATGTTTGTGAGATGAGTGTGTGCATATGTGCACCTATTTGCTAGGGAGCACCAAGCTGGACTAGCCAGCGAGTAGGAGACGTGGACCAGGTAAAATAGTCTGGGATCCAGGCAGAGGTATCAGGTGGACAGAGGGGTCTGTGCTGGTACTTGGGGAATCCGTGAATGTGCATGTGCTTGTGAATCTGGAGACTGTCTTGTGTGTGCTTTCACTCGTGACCTTCTATCTCTACCAGCCGAAGAGGAGAAGGGGACTTGGCTGTTTATGCTTGTGTTGGTTTTGTTTAGTGAGGAGGGGCTACAGTGGCAGCTTCTGCAAGAAGCTGCTAGAAGTTTCCCCTTTGTCCAGTAGACTCGGCTGGGCCAGGGCCAAGCCCATTGGTAGCAGGATGTTCCCTGATAACGCCTCTGTGATAATGTATTTAAGAAAGGGAAAAATTAAAAAAATTAAAAATGATGATGATGATCTGAAGAAGCTGGAGTGGGGGCAGAGAGGGGGAGGCACGAGCCCTATGGGCCTTGCGGCCCTGACCCTCTGGTCTCCCGCTGGGCGGCCGACTGGGCCCGATTCGGCCCAGCTCGTCTACAAAAAGCAGAGAGGAGATATGAAGACAATCTGAGAGGTGTCTGCCTAAGCTGATTGTGAAGAATTTCTTGTGAGAGGAAGAGCTGCAGACACAAAGGTCAGTGAAGAAGGAGGGGGAGGAGTAATGCTGCTCCTGGCCAGAGATTCCCCTGCAGCCTGTGGTGAAGATCATGGTGGAGCAGGTTGTCCCCCTGCAGCCCATGGGGGTCCACAGAGGAGCAGAGATCCACCTGCAGCCTGTGGAGGACCCCATGCCAGGGCAGGTGGATGCCTGAAGGAGGCTGTGGCCTGTGGAGGGACTGCACCCCGTGGAAAAAAAAGACATATGCTGGAGCAGTTTCACGAAGGACTGTAGCCTGTGGGAGGGACCCCATGCTGGATCAGGGGAGGAATGTGAGGAGTTCTTCCCCCGAGAAGGAAGGAGCAGCATAAAGAGACATGTGATGAACTGACCCCTATTCCCCCCTGTGCCACTCATGGAGGGGAAGAAGGTAGAGATAATTGAACATAAAGTTAAGCCTGGGAAGAGGGAGAGGTAGGGAGAAGTTGTTTTTGTTCTCTTTCTCATTATCCTGCTTTGATTTTAATAAGAAATAAATAGTTTTCCCAAAGTCGAGTCTGTTTTGCCTGTACTAGTAACTTTAAGGATTTCTCCCTGTCCTTATCTCAAATCTCAAGCCTTTTTTCTTATATTATCTCTCCTTATTCCCTCAGAAGCTGAGAGGAGTGAGTGAGAGACTGCATAGCTTGGGCTCAAGTGAGGCTAAACTACAAGACCAGCATAACCTTACTTTCTCTATTTTGACTAAATTTCAAATGCTAAAGAATGTATATGAAGGAATAGGAAAATTAACTAATCAGATATAAATTAGTTATTTATCCTAGAGCTTCATCTCCATGCAGAAATTAATAGTTTATATATTTATATAACCTCTAAAGAGGTTATAGCTTCTCCTTCTGCTCCCTACAGCTTCCTGAAGGGGGGAAACGGAGAGGGAGGTGCTGATCTCTTCTCCTTGGGATCCAGTGACAGGATGCATGGGAACTGTTCGAAGCTGTGTCAGGGGAGGTTCAGACTTGACATTAGGAAGCATTTCTTCACCAAGAGGGTGGTCAAACACTAGAACAGGCTTCCCAGAGAGGAGACCGATGCCCCATGTCTGTCAGTGTTGAAGAGGCATTTGGATACTGCACTTAATAATATGCTTTAACTTTTGGTCAGCCCTAAATTGGTCAGGCAGTTGAACTAGATGATCATTGTAGGTCCCTTCCAACTCCACTCCTCTTTTATTTTCTTATTTTTTTTCTTTCATCAGTCCTGAACAAGATATCACTGTGGCTTAAATTCACAGAAAAAGCATGTTGTTGAATGGCAGCCCAGTCAGAGTTCAGCTTTTCATTTTTCCTATGGGACTTACCTTGTAACTATGGCAACTTAACACCAGAGGCAGGCAGATCCAGGAGCTGACTCTCCCCTGCTACTTTCTACCTAGTATAAATTATAGCAACACCTCACAGGCTACTGCTATGCTACCGTGAAATCTCATAGTGTGGTGGTCGTAGCAGGTGGCGTAGTTCAGCCTCAATTGGGACCAGACTATGCAGTCTCTCTCTCACTCCCCCCACCCTCAAGTACAACAAAAGGAAGAATTGGTAAACAAAAACATAACAACAACAAAAAAAAAACCAGCAAAAAGACATAGATTGAGATGAAACAAACAAAAAAAAAATTTAACAGCAAAAACAGAAAAAAAAAAAACAGTGATGGAAAACAAATAAAATACAATGGCTCACAATAAGTCTCCACACCCACTTTCTTCCCACATAACAAAAGGCTCTCCTCAGCACCCTCCTCACTTATATACTGAGCATGATGTCACATGGGATGGAATAGCCCTTTGGCTAATTTGGATAAACTTAGCCCAGCTGTTGGCTAATTAGTTAACTATCCCAGCTGGGTGCCCCAGCCACAGGAGCCACCAGCTCCAGTTCTCCTCCCAGCTCAGGTGAATATTAACTCTATCCTAGCCAGAACCAGGACATTATCAACCCCTTATTCCATACCATCTACATCATGCCCAGATCCTACACTTTCTGATTAATCATCACCTTTTTTTTCCTTCTTTGATCTACTTATATACATACACACAGATGTAACTCTGTCCTGGTTTTGGCAGGGATGGAGTTAATTTTTCCTCCCAGTAGCTGGTATGTTTTGGATTTTGTGTGTGAAGAATGTTGATAAACACCCTGATGATACCAGTTGTTTGTGAATGAGACCAAGGACACTGTCCTGCTTTCCAAGTCTCGCTAATTTGCAGATGCAGGAAGCTGGGAGAAAGACAGACAGAATAATTGATCCAAACTGGCCAAAGAGAGTATTCCATGCCATAAACGTCATGCTCAGTATATAAGTGGGGGCAGGCAAGGGTGGGTATCTGCCTTCCTGGCATCCATCCTTCCTGCTTGTTTTGTTGGCATTGTTCCCCCTACCTTGCTGGCTCCCTTTTGCTCCTTTGCTTGCTGCTTGGTTTTATTTCCGTGATCGCTGCTCGAGACGGGCTGTATGGGTCATTGGGACATCGGGTGGTGAGAAAACATACATCGCTCATTTTCTATATTTTAATATCCTTATATTCTGTTGTTATTGTAGTTTTCCCTTTTTATTTTAGTAAATTGTCTTCATCTCAACCCACGAGTTCTCCTTCCTTCCCAATTCTCTCCCCCATCCCCCTGGGGAGGGGGAGAGTGAGCAAGAAACTGTGTGGTGATTCGGGCTAAACCATCACAATCTTTTTGGCGCCCAACGTGGGGCTTGAAGGGTTGAGGTAAGGAGAGATCTGACTGGAGTGTGTGAAAGTTGTTACAAGTGCTCATTATTTTATTTGAATCCCTGGTCACAATGTTGTACTACGTGTTCACATGGTTGTGTTATGTCTCTCCTAAGTTGCATCACATATTTCCTTTGATGCTGTTTATCACTTCTTGGAAATGGATGAGAATTCTCATTTTGATTTACTGGGCACTACTGGCTTATGATATGGTAGCATCACTGGTCATGAAATTAGTCTGGTCCTTGTTTTTGGCATTGCTGGCAACTCCGTACTTTGGATGCCATTTGGTAAGAATTATTAATAATCACACATTTTTCTTTTTCTCCCCAGAGAACCAATCTATTGGGAAGTCAGAGGAGGGTACCTTCCCCTACTCCTTTACCTTCCCTTTTTCTTTTGAGCTAGTTACATCAGCTCTCGAGAATTTTGAATATCCTTGGGATGTGCAAGCCAGCATACTCCTATTGCTCTGTCTCCTGAATGGGTTTCAGATGTTGTTTAGGATTAAACAACTATTTACAAAATTCACCCGGAGATCTGCCTTGAGGTTGGAGGGGCAGGGGTGGCATGGTATGTGGGAGAAGACAGGCAGGTACCTAGAGAACTTCTCACCTCCAATGGTCTGGAACTTCACTCCCGAACAACTACAGAATCCAGATGAAGTGATCGAATATTTGAAAGAAAAATGCCATGGCTATTCTAAAGAGGCAAAGCTGATCGCTTTGTGTTGGGCAATGACTAGTATCTACCAAACACTGCTTAACGTTGTGCAGCACCTCCAGGAAGAAGGGAGGAAAAATCAACCGACCGATACCATGGCTACTCCAGCCCCAGCTACTGACACTGCGGCTACTTCAGCCCCAATGACAGGCACTGTGGCTACTCCAACTCTGGCTACTGGCACTGCGGCTGAATCAGAGAACCAACCTGTGTCAGTATCAGTCGCCCCTGTACAGAAGAAGAAATCTTGGAAGCGAAAGTCAGCTCATTTAGTAAGGGATGAGGGAAAACCAGGACCATCAAGAGCAGAGGAGGAGGAAGAGGAACTCATGAGAGAAGAACTCATAAGAGAGGAACTCATAAAAGAGACTGAAACCACCCGATCCTTATCCCTGAATGAGTTGCGAGACATACGAAAAGATTTTGGCTGCCGTCCAGGTGAGCACTTTCTCACCTGGTTGCTTCGATGCTGGGATAATGGGGCCAGTAGCCTGGAATTAGAAGGTAAGGAAGCTAAACAGCTGGGATCCCTTTCTAGGGAAGCAGGCATTGACAAAGTGATTGGAAGAGGTGCACAAGCTCTCAGCCTCTGGAGGCGGCTCCTGTCAAGTATGAAGGAAAGATATCCCTTCAAGGAAGATATTACCTATCATCCAGGCAAGTGGACCACTATAGAGAGAGGTATCCAGTACCTAAGGGAATTAGCTGTGCTGGAAGCCATTTATAGTGACCTAGACAGTGAGGAGTCACCCCAAGATCCAGATGAAGTCTGGTGCACACGGCTCATGTGGCAGAAGTTTCTACGGAGTTTACCATCATCGTATGCCAATTCATTGGCAATTATGCTCTGGAAAGAGGGAGAGGGACCAACAATAGATGAATTGACTACTCAGCTCCGGCAATATGAAGACACTCTCTCTTCTTCCCTCATCTCAGCTGTGGAGAAACTGTCTCGGGAGGTCCAGCAGTTAAAAGAGGATAGGTCCTACTCCCCGCCCATACAGAGCAGTATTTCAGCTATTAGGAGTAAACGTTTCCCTGCTCAAGAGAGACGGTACACACGGCGAGGTATCCTGTGGTTTACCTTGCGTGACCAAGGAGAGGACATGAGAAAGTGGGATGGGAAACCTACCTCAGACCTAGAGGCACGGGGACGTGAGCTGCAGGGAAAAACATTTGCAAATAGAGGTTCTCCCCGGAAAACTGCTGCTCTGGTCTCCAGTGGACAGTTCCCCAGACAGCGTAGAAGGGCTGATCTTACCCATGATCCTATGGAAGGGAATTCTAATTCATATTCACAGGAAGTGAGCGATGAATATTATGAACAGGATTAGAGGGGCCCTGCCTCCAGCCAGGCGGAGGAGAGGGACAACAGAGTTTATTGGACTGTATGGATTAAATGGCCTGGCACATCAGACCCACGAGAGCATAAGGCTCTAGTAGACACTGGTGCACAGTGTACCCTAATGCCATCAAGCTATAAAGGGGCAGAACCCATTTGTATTTTTGGAGTGACAGGAGGATCCCAAGAACTGACTGTATTGGAGGCTGAAGTAAGTTTGACTGGAAATGAGTGGCAAAAGCACCCCATTAGTGACTGGCCCAGATGCTCCATGCATTCTTGGTATAGATTACCTCAGGAGTGGGTATTTCAAAGACCCAAAAGGGCACCGATGGGCTTTTGGTATAGCCACTGTGGAGACAGAGGAAAATAAACACCTGGCCACCTTGCCCAAGCTCTCAAAGGACCTTTCTGTTGTGGGATTACTGAAGGTTGAGGAACAACAGGTACCAATTGCTACCACCACAGTGCACTGGCGGCAATACCGCACCAACCGAGACTCCACAATCCCCATCCTCAAGCTGATTCGTTGACTGGAGAGCCAGGGAGTGATCAGCAAGTCCCGCTCACCCTTTAACAGTCCCATATGGCCAGTGAGAAAATCTAATGGAGAGTGGAGGCTAACAGTGGACTATCATGGCCTAAATGAGGTTACACCACCAATGAGTGCTGCCGTGCCAGATATGCTAGAACTTCAGTATGATCTGGAGTCCAAGGCAGCCAAGTGGTATGCCACCATCGATATTGCCAATGCATTCTTCTCCATCCCTTTGGCACCAGAATGCAGGCCACAGTTTGCTTTCACTTGGAGGGGGGTCCAGTATACCTGGAATCGACTGCCCCAGGGGTGGAAACACAGCCCCACCATTTGCCATGGACTGATCCAGACTGCACAGGAAAAGGGTGGAGCTCCAGAACACCTGCAATACATTGATGACATCATTGTATGGGGCAACACAGCAGAAGAAGTTTTTGAGAAAGGGGAGAAAATAATCCAAATCCTTCTGAAAGTCGGTTTTGCCATAAAACAAAGCAAAGTCAAGGGGCCTGCACAAGAGATCCAGTTTTTAGGAGTAAAATGGCAAGAAGGACATGGTCACATTCCAATGGATGTGGTCAACAAAATAACAGCTATGGCTCCACCAACTAACAAAAAGGAAACACAGGCTTTCTTGGGCGTTGTGGGTTTCTGGAGAATGCATATTCCAAATTACAGTATGATTGTAAGCCCTCTCTATGAAGTGACTCGAAAGAGGAACGATTTTAAATGGGGCCCTGAACAATGACAAGCCTTTGAACAATTTAAACAGGAGATTGTTCATGCAGTAGCCCTTGGGCCAGTCCGGACAGGACAGGATGTGAAAAACATCCTCTACACCGCTGCTGGGGAGAATGACCCTACCTGGAGTTTCTGGCAGAGAACACCAGGGGAAACCCGAGGTCGACCCCTTGGGTTTTGGAGCCGGGGGTATAAAGGATCTGAGGCCTGCTATACTCCAACTGAAAAAGAGATACTGGCAGCATACGAAGGAGTTCGAGCTGCTTCAGAAGTGATTGGTACTGAAGCACAGCTCCTCCTGGCACCCTGACTGCCAGTGCTGGGCTGGATGTTCAAAGGGAAGGTCCCCTCTACACATCATGCAACTGATGCCACGTGGAGTAAATGGGTCACACTGATCACACAGCAAGCCTGAATAGGAAACCCCAATCGCCCAGGAATCTTAGAAGTAATCACAGATTGGCCAGAAGGCAAAGATTTTGGAAAGCCACCAGAGGAAGAGGGTAATGCATGCTGAAAAGGCCCCACCATATAATAATTTACCAGAAGATGAGAAGAGATATGCCCTGTTCAGTGATGGGTCCTGTCGTATTGTAGGAAAACATGAGAAGTGGAAAGCTGCTGTGTGGAGTCCTACACGACGAGTTGCAGAAGCTACTGACGGCCAAGGTGAATGGAGTCAGTTTGCAGAGGTGAAAGCCATCCAGCTGGCTTTGGACATTGCTGAACGGGAAAAATGGCCAAAGCTCTATCTCTACACTGACTCATGGATGGTGGCAAATGCCCTGTGGGGGTGGTTAAAGCAATGGAAACAGAGCAATTGGCAGCGTAGAGGCAAATCCATCTGGGCTGCCACACTGTGGCAAGATATTGCTGCTCGGCTAGAGAATCTGGTTGTAGAAGTACGTCACGTAGATGTCCACATACCCAAGAGTCGAGCCACAGAAGAACACCAAAATAACCAACGGGTGGATCAGGTTGCTAAGATTAAAGTTTCCCAAGTGGACCTAGACTGGCAACACAGAAGTGAACTAATTTTCACTTGGTGGGCCCATGACACCTCGGGCCATCAAAGAAGAGATGCAACATACAATTGGGCTCGTGATCGAGGGGTGGACTTGACCATGGATACCATTGCACAGGTTATCCATGAATGTGACACATGTGCTGCAATTAAGCAGGCCAAGCGGTTAAAGCCTCTTTGGTATGGAGGACAATGGCTGAAGTATAAGTATGGAGAGGCCTGGCAGATTGATTACATCACACTCCCACAAACCCACCAGGGCAAGCGCCACGTCCTTACAATGGTAGAAGCCACCACTGGGTGGCTAGAGACCTATCCTATACCCCATGCCACTGCCCGAAACACCATCTTGGGCCTTGAGAAGCAAGTTCTCTGGCGACATGGTACTCCAGAAAGAATTGAGTCAGACAATGGGACTCATTTCCGAAACAACCTCATAGACACCTGGGCCAAAGAGCATGGCATTGAGTAGGTCTATCACATCCCCTATCATGCACCAGCCTCTGGAAAGATTGAACGGTACAATGGACTGCTGAAAACTACACTGAAAGCAATGGGTGGTGGGACCTTCAAAAATTGGGATAAACATTTAGCAAAAGCCACCTGGTTAGTTAACACTCGGGGATCCACCAATCGAGCTGGCCCTGCCCAATCTGAACTTTTACATACTGTAGAAGGGGTAAAGTCCCTGTAGTGCATCTAAGGAATATGTTAGGAAAGACGGTCTGGGTTATTCCTCCCCTGGGCAAAGGCAAACCCACCCGTGGGATTGCTTTTGCTCAAGGACCTGGATGTACTTGGTGGGTGATGCGGGAGGATGGGGAAGTCCAATGTGTACCTCAAGGAGATCTGATTTTAGGTGAGAACAGCCAATAATTTGAACTGTATATAATCATTTCCATAGTTCTTATATGTCATATCAAAGATATTGCAGCAAGGAACACCCTGATCAGTGAAGAATGAGCTTCAATAAAACCAAGAGAGATGCAACGATGATGGAACAGGAACTGGCGCCCAACAATTTCCTCAAGATCAACCACTTCAACTCGCAGACCATGGACATGATACACCAGCCACGCCAGATGTACCAACTGCGAGTTCCAGATGCAGCATGCAACAACCCACATACTACATGCCATCTCTCCAGCCCTGAAAGACTGTTATGACAGATGGAACCCAAAGTCATGGACTAAATGAACTCAACAGACTTTGGAGGGATAGCCCATAGATTGAAGGAGTTACATCTGTGTGTGTGTGTGTATATATATATATATATCTGTATATGCCTGACGTAGATGGTATAGAATAAGGGGTGGATACTGTCCTAGTTTTGGCAGGGATGGAGTTAATTTTTCCTCTCAGTAGCTGGTATGTTTTGGATTTCGTGAGTGTCGAAGTTCAGCCCCGATCGGGACCAGACTACGCAGTCTCTCTCTCACTCTTCCCAGCCTCCGAGAGAATAGGGGGAGATAATAGAAGGAAAAACAGCTCGAGGTTTGAGATAAGGACAGGGAGAAATCCTTAAAGTTAAAATCACAGGCAAAACAGACTCGACTTGGGGAAAACTATTCATTTATTACTACAAACAGCAGGATCATGAGACAGAGAACAAGATAACCTCCCCCCACCCCTCCCTCTTCCCAAGCTTAACATTATCTCTACCACCTTCCCCTTCCGAGCAGCACAGGGGGGAAGAGGGAATGGGGGTTGCGGTCAGTTCATCACATGTTGTTTCATGCTGCTGCTTCATGGTCGGGGGAAGAACTCCTCACATTCCTCCCCTGCTCCATCGTGGGGTCCCTCCCACGGGCCACAGTCCTTCGTGGAACTGCTCCGGCGTGGGTCATCTCTTCCACAGAGTGCAGTCTCTCCAGAATGGCTGCCCCAGTGGGCCCTCCACAGACCACAGCCGCCTTTAGGCATCCACCTCCCCCGGTACGGGGTCCTTCACGGGCTCCAAGTGGATTTCTGCTCCTCTTGGACCTCCATGGGCTGCAGGGGGACAACCTGCTCCACCATGGTCGTCACCACAGGCTGCAGGGGAATTGTGGCCAGGAGCTGCATTACTCCTCCCCCTCCTTCTGAACTGACCTTGGCGTCTGCAGCCGTTCCTCACAACAGGCTGGCAGACGCCTCTCAGGATCCTTTTTACATCTTATTCACTTCTCATCTCCTCTCCACTTCTTGCAGCCGGGCCGGACCGAGTCAGGCCCAGTTGGCTGCCTGGCGAGAGGCCAGAGGGTGAGGCCTGCAAGGCCCATGAGGCCTGTGCCTCCCCCTCTGCGCCTCTGCCCCCACTCAGCTTCTTCACATCTTCTCTTCTCTCTTTTTCTTCTGTTTTCCCCTTCTTAACTACGTTATCATAGAGGCGTTATCACGGAACATTCTGCTACCAATCGGCTCGGCCTTGGCCAGCAGCAGGTCTGCCCTAGGCCCGAACGAGTCCCCTGAACAAAGGGGAGCGACTTCTAGCAGTTTCCGACAGAAGCTACCACCTTAGGCCCTCCTCACTAAACAAAACCACAACAGTGAGTGAAGAATGTTGATAAATACCCTGATGATACCAGTTGTTGTGAATGAGACCAAGGACACTGTCCTGCTTTCCAGGTCTTGCTAATGTGCAGATGCAGGAAGCTGGGAGAAAGACAGACAGCATAATTGATCCAAACTGGCCAAAGAGAGTATTACATGCCATAAACGTCATGCTCAGTATATAAGTGGGGGCAGGCGAGGGTGGGTATCTGCCTTCCTGGCATCCATCTTTCCTGCTCGTTTTGCTGGCATCGTTCCCTCTACCTTGCCGGTTCCCTTTTGCTCCTTTGCTTGCTGCTCGGTTTTGTTTCTGTGATCGCTGCTCGAGACGGGCTGTATCGGTCATTGGGACATCGGGTGGTGAGAAAACATATATTGTTCACTTTGTATATTTTTAATATCCTTATATTCTGTTATTATTGTAGTTTTCCCTTTTTATTTCAGTATATTGTCTTCACCTCAACCCACGAGTTCTCCTTCCTTCCCAATTCTCTCCCCCATCCCCCTGGGGAGGGTGAGCGAGAAACTGTGTGGTGATTTAGGCTAAACCATCACAAACTCCCTTAGTCTATGGGCCATCCCTCCAAAAGGTCTGTTGAGTTTATCCAGTCCATAACTTAGGGCTCCATCTGTCATAACAGTCTCTCAGCATAGGACAGACAACGCAGTGTTTCCTCAGGTACTGTATCTGGTGCGACTGCTTTAGCATGTTCATAGTCTGCAGACTGAAGATCTGTTGCTAGGTACTAGTTGCAAGAGCCAGTTCTGGTTCCATCACTGCTGCATTTTCTTCTGTCTTACTGAAGTTCATTATTTGTTGGTCTAGGTGATTTTTACTATAATACTTTTGATACAACATAAGTCTCTCGGGGCGTGGAGCAGGAGGAAGCAAAGAGGGTCATATAACAGCTAGATAATTACATCCAGTACTATATAGTAATCAACACCAAGCAGTTCAAATTACTGGCTGTTTTCACCTAAAATTAGATCTCCTTGAGGTACACATAGGACTTACCCATCCTCCCGCATCACCCACAAAGTACACCCAGGTCCTTGAGCAAAAGCAATCCCATGCATGGGTTTGCCTTTGCCCAGGAGAGGAATAACCCAGACTGTCTTCCCCAGGATATTTCTTACATGCATCACAGGGACTTTATCCCCTTCTACAGTATGTAAAAGTTAAGATTGGGCAGGGCCAGCTCGATTGGTGGATTCCTGAGCGTTGACTAGCCAAGTGGCTTTTGCTAAATGTTTATCCCAATTTTTGAAGGTCCCACCACCCATTGCTTTCAGTGTAGTTTTCAGCAGTCCATTGTACCGTTCAATCTTTCCAGAGGCTGGTGCATGATAGGGGATGTGATAGACCCACTCAATGCCATGCTCTTTGGCCCAGGTGTCTATGAGATTGTTTCGGAAGTGGGTACCATTGTCCGATTCAATTCTTTCTGGAGGGCCATGGAGCCATAAGACTTGATTTCTCAAGGCCCAGGATGGTTTTTCAGGCAGTGGTATGGGGCACAGGATATGTTTCCAGCCATCCAGTGGTTGCTTCTACCATTGTAAGTACATAGCACTTGCCTTGGCGGGTGTGTGGGAGTGCGATGTAATCAATCTGCCAGGCCTCTCCATACTTATACTTCAGCCATCGTCCTCCATACCACAGAGGCTTTAATCGCTTGGCTTCCTTGATTACAGCACATATTTCACATTCATGGATAACCTGTGCAATAGTGTCCATGGTTAAATTCACCCCTCGATCACGAGCCCAATTGTATGTTGCATCTCTTCCTTGATGGCCTGAGGTGTCATGGGCCCACCAAGCTAAAAAAAGTTCACCCTTATGCTGCCAGTCCAGATCCACCTGAGCCACTTCAATTTTAGCAGCTTGATCCACCTGCTGCTTGTTTTGATGTTCTTCAGTGGCTCCACTCTTGGGTACGTGGACATCTACGTGACGTACTTTTACAACCAGATTCTCTAGCCGAGCAGCAATATCTTGCCACAATGTGGCAGCCCAGATGGATTTGCCTCTGCGCTGCCAGTTGCTCTGTTTCCATTGCTTTAACCACCCCCACAGGGCATTTGCCACCATCCATGAGTCAGTGTAGAGATAGAGCACAGGCCATTTTTCCCGTTCAGCAATGTCCAAAGCCAGCTGGATGGCTTTCACCTCTGCAAACTGGCTCGATTCACCTTGGCCTTCAGCAGCTTCTGCAACTTGTCATGTAGGACTCCACACAGCAGCTTTCCACTTTCGATGTTTTCCTATAATACGACAGGACCCATCAGTAAATAGGGCATACTGCTTCTCATTTTCTGGGAGGTTGTTATATGGTGGGGCCTTTTCAGCATGCATCACCCTCTTCCTCTGGTGGCTTTCCAAAATCTTTGCCTTCTGGCCAATCTGTCATTACTTCTAATATGCCTGGGTGACTGAGGTTTCCTATTCAGGCTTGCTGTGTGAGCAGTGCAACCCCCTTGCTCCATGTAGCATCAGTTGCATGATGTGTAGAGGGGACCCTTCCTTTGAACATCCAGCTCAGCACTGGCAGTCGGGGTGCCAGGAGGAGCTGTGCTTCAGTACCAATCACTTCTGAAGCTACTCCAACTCCTTCATATGCTGCCAGTATTTCTTTTTCAGTTGGAGTATAGCAGGCCTCAGATCCTTTATACCCCCGGCTCCAAAACCCAAGGGGTCAACCTCAGGTTTCCCCTGGTGCTTTCTGCCAGAGACTCCAGGTAGGGCCATTCTCCCCAGCTGCAGTGTAGAGCACATTTCTTACCTCTTGTCCTGTCCAGACTGGCCCAAGGGCTACTGCATGAACAATCTCCTGTTCAATTTGTTCAAAGGCTTGTCATTGTTCAGGGCCCCATTTAAAATCGTTCCTCTTTCGAGTCACTTCATAGAGAGGGCTTACAATCATACTGTAATTTGGAATATGCATCCTCCAGAAACCCACAACACCCAGGAAAGCTTGCATTTCCTTTTTGTCAGTCAGTGCAGCCATAGCTGTTATTTTGTTGACTATATCTATTGGAATCTGACGAGGCCCATCTTGCCATTTTATCCCCAAAAACTGTATCTCTCTTGCAGGTCCTTTAAACTTACTTCGTTTTTACGGCAAACCCAGCTTTGAGGAGGATTTAAATAATTTTCTCCCCTTTTTAAAAAATCTCTGCTGCTGTGTTGCCCCATACCATGATGTTATCAATGTATTGCAGGTGTTCTGGAGCTCCACCCTTTTCTAGTACAGTCTGGATCAGCCCATGGCAGATGGTGGGGCTGTGTTTCCACCCCTGGGGCAGTCGATTCCAGGTGTACTGGATGCCCCTCCAAGTGAAAGCAAACTGTGCCCTGCATTCTTCTGCCAACGGGATTGAGAAAAACGCGTTGGCGCTATCAATGCTGCCATACCACTTGGCTGCCTTGGACTCCAGTTCATACTGAAGTTCTAACATGTCCGGCACAGCAGCACTCAGTGGTGGTTTACCTTCATTCAGGCCATGATAGTCCACTGTTAACCTCCACTCTTGTCGTGGTTTTGTTAGTGAGGGGGGGCCTAAGGTGGTAGCTTCTGTAGGAAACTGCTAGAAGTCGCTCCCCTTTGTTCAGTGGACTCGGCCGGGCCTAGGGCAGACCCACTGCTGGCCAAGGCCGAGCCGATTGGTAGCAGAATGTCCCGTGATAAGGCCTCTGCGATAACATATTTAAGAAGGGGAAAACAGAAAAAAAAAAAAAAGAGAGGAGAGAAGATGTGAAGAAGCTGAGCGGGGGCAGAGGTGCAGAGGGGGAGGCGCAGGCCTCATGGGCCTTGCAGGCCTCACCCTCTGGCCTCTTGCCAGGCAGCCGACTGGGCCCGACTCGGTCCAGCCCAGCTGCAAGAAGTGGAGAGGAGATGAGAAGTGAATAAGATGTAAAAAAGATCCTGAGAGACATCTACCAGCCTGTTGTGAGGAACGGCTGCAGATGCCAAGGTCAGTTCAGAAGGAGGGGGAGGAGTAACGCGGCTCCTGGCCAAGATTCCCCTGCAGCCTGTGGTGACGACCATGGTGGAGCAGGTTGTCCCCCTGCAGCCCATGGAGGTCCACGGAGGAGCAGAAATCCACTTGGAGCCCATGAAGGACCCCGTACTGGGGTAGGTGGATGCCTGAAGGCAGCTGTGGCCCGTGGAGGGCCCGCTGGGACAGCTGTTCTAGAGGGACTGCACCCGTGGAAGAGATGACCCATGCCGGAGCAGTTCCACAAAGGACTGTGGCCCGTGGGAGGGACCCCACGATGGAGCAGGGGAGGAACGTGAGGAGTTCTTCCCCTGACCATGAAGCAGCGGTGTAAAACAACGTATGATGAACTGACTGCAACCCCCATTCCCTTTTCCCCCCTGTGCCGCTCAGGAGGGGAAGGTGGTAGAGATAATGTTAAGCTTGGGAAGAGGGAGGGGTGGATGGAGGTTATCTTATTCTCTGTCTCATTATCCTGCTGTTTTTAGTAATAAATGAATAGTTTTCCCCAAGTCGAGTCTGTTTTGCCCGTGATGGTAACTTTAAGGATTTCCCCCTGTCCTTATCTCAAACCTCGAGCCATTTTTCCTTATATTTTCTCTCCCTGTTCTCTTGGAAGGTGGGGGGAGTGAGAGAGAGACTGCATAGTCTGGTCCTGATCAGGGCTAAACTACGACAACTCTCCACTTGATTTTCATACTGGCCATATAGGACTGTTAGAAGGTGAGCAGGACTTGCTGATCACTCCCTGGCTCTCCAGTCGACGAATCAGCTTCTGGATGGGGATTATGGAGTCTCAGTTGGCGCAATACTGCCACCAGTACACAGTTGTGGTAGCAATTGGCACCTGTTGTTCTTCAACCTTCAGCAACCCCACAACAGAAGGATCCTCTGAGAGACCAGGCAAGGTGGACAACTGTATAAATTTCCTCCACCTCCAAAGCACCTACACCAAAAGCCCACCAGTAACCTTTTGGGTCCCTGAAATAGCCACTCCTGAGGTAATCTATACCAAGAATGCATGGAGCATCTGGGCCAGTCACTATGGGGTGCTTTTGCCACTCATTCCCTGTCAGGCTCACTTCAGCCTCCAATACAGTCAGTTCTTGGGATCCTCCTGTCACTCCAGAAATACAAATGGGTTCTGCCCCATTATATCTTGATGGCATCAATGTACAGTGTGCACCAGCGTCCACTAGAGCTTTATACTCTTGTGGGTCTGACGTGCCAGGCCATCAGATCCACACAGTCCAATAAACTGTGTTGTCCCTCTCCTCCACCTGGCTGGAGGCAGGGCCTCTCTAATCCTGGCCACAGTATTCATTGTTCATTTCTTTTAAATATGCATGAGAGGTCCCTTGAAGAGGGTCCAAACTAAAGCTATTCCTTCTACTCTGCCTATTGGAGACTGGTGCAGCAATTTTCCAGGGAGAACTTCTATTTGCAGTGTTTTTTCCACCCAACTCATGTACCTATGCCTCTAGGGCAGAGGTAGGCTTCTCATCCCACTCCCTCATGTCCTGTCCTTGGTCACGCAAAGTAAACCACAGGGTACCCTGCCATGTATACCATCTCTCCTGAGCAGGGAAACATTTACTCCTAATACCTGATATATTGGCCCGTACCAGTGGGGAATGGGACATATCTGCTTTGAATTGCTGGAACTCCTGGGATAGTTTCTCCACAGCCGAGACACAGGCCCATAGGGAGGAAGACAGGCTTTCCTCATACTGCCGGTGTTGGCCAGCCAGTTCATCCACTGTTTCTTCCTCTCCAGCTTTCCAGGTCGTAACTGCCAGTGAGTTGGTCTATGACAATGGTGTGCTTCAAACAAACTTCCACCACATTTGTCATGTGCACCTGACCTCATCTGGATCCTTAGGTAACTGCTCACTGGTCAGATCATCATAAATGACCTCCAGCACAGTAATTCCCTCAGGTACTGGATGCCCCTCTCCATGGTGGCCCACTTGCCTGGGTGTCATATTACATCCTCCTTGAAAGGATACCTCTCCTTCATACCTGACAGGAGCTGCCTCCAGAGGCTGAGGGCTTGTGTCCCTTTTCCAACTGCTTTATCAATGCTCCCTTCTCTAGAAAGGGATCCCAGCTGCCTAGCTTCTCTGCCCTCTAATTCCAGGCTACTGGCCCCATTATCCCAGCACCACAGCAGCCAGCTGACAATGTAGTCCCCAGGATGACAGCTAAAATCTTTTCACATGTCTCACAGCTCACTCAGGGATAGAGATCAGGTGCTTACTGTCTCGTTTAGGAGTTCTTCCTCTGAGGAAGAGCCTGCCTGCCGAGTTCTTCCTGGACATGAAGCAAATAAACCTTCCTCTTCTTCCTCCTGCTCCATCCTAGAAGGGGCTTCTTCATCTCTCACTAAACGAGCTGACTTCCTCTTCCAAGCCTTCTTCTGTGCAGGGGCAACTGATACTAGCACAGGTTCACCCTCTGATTCAGCTGCAATGCCTGTTGCTGGAGTTTGAGTACCTACATTGCAGGTCAGTTTGTTCTCCCTCATACCATGCCACGTATTACTATCATGCCTTAGGGCAAATCTCAGGAGGAGATTCCCAAAAAGTGTTTTTGCAGCCCTAGACAAGACTTGGCACACATTCAAGATACATAACAACAATATCACAATAGCTTGAATATCCCCCAGATCTTCAGAGTTCTCAAAAAGTGGTTTAACTATACTGGAAGTGAAAGAATTCGGGAAGCTGTCCACATAGGAATCCCTATTTATTTTTAAAGCCATTGATGTCACCATATCATAGACTGATATTGTATAGTATAAAAAAAATAATTCTCATCATTTTCCCTGATGTGATAAAGACCACCACCAGGAATATATAGTACATACAGGAGCATAGACAACACAACAACATAACCAACCACTGCAATATCATGACCAATAACTAACAACCAATACAGTAAGCGTGTATAAACAAATTTGTTTCAAGCATAAAAAGTCAGATCTGTTGTTATCTCAACCCTTCACACCCCACATTGGGCACCAAAATAACTGTCGTAGATCAGCCCCAACCCGGACTAAACTACAGTCTCTTTCTCGGTCCCCTCAACCCTCCAGTAAGACAGAAGGAAGAATTAGTAAATAAAATTAAAAAAAAAAAGTTAAAAAAAACCCAAAAAATTAAAAACAACAAAAAAAAACTACAAAAACACATGAGTTGAGGTGAAACAAACAAATTAACAACAAAACCAGAAAAAAAACTAAGAAGTGATGGAAAACAAATACAGTACAATGGCTCATAATAAAACCCCAAAACCAGTTTCCTCCCAAGTAGCATGAGGTTCTGCTTAGCACCCTCCTCACTTATATACTGAGCATGATGTCAGATGGGATGGAATGGCCCTTTGGCTAATTTGGGTAAATTAACCCCAGCTGTTAGCTAATTAGTTAACTATCCCAGCTGGGTGCCCCAGCCATAGGGGCCACCAGCTCCAGTTCTCCTCCCAGCTCAGGTGAATATTAACTCTATCCTAACCAGAACTAGGACTGTATCTGGGTCACAAGCTGTTTGAATAGGCTAGACAAGATGCCTACTTAAATTCAAGCACAGGAAGGGGCCATTCTCCTCAGAAGGGAGATTTTAAAAATTTTGGTTTTGATATTGTAACTAGTTTGTAGGATTCCTATGCACAAAGTTCACCCAACATATGATATTTTAGAAACACAACAGTATTTATTGCTCTGTTATAGCCTTGCATAAGCAGTTACTAGCATAAGCAGTTACCAGCATATTGTTTTCCCTTTATGAGAGTCTTACCAACCCGACTATGCCAGAGACACTGCTGAGCAAGAGAATGATTATCAGCAAGATCATAGTAGGGAAGAGAGGTGTTGGGGACAACGAATATCAGAAGCCCTGGGACTGAAAAATAAGGGACTTTCTAAGAGAAGCAAAATCGAGGACACCTGCTGGTGGGAAAAAGATAAGGGACACCTGGTGGTGGTTAGAGGAATTATGAGTATAGAAGAATGGAAACGGTAGCAGTAGTCAGTTTTTTACCTAGCATGCAATAGGGTCTGAGACTATGCTCTAAGAACTGGATTATGTTCTAAAAAGCTGCACACCAATAACTGGTGTATGAACAGATAAAATTTAACCGTTTTGTTGCTAGACAACTACAGGTTTGAAGCCTGTATAGCTAATTCATTACATCAAGTGAGGGAGGTAAGTAACTGGGAACAATAGGAGGCATAGTGTCAAAGGCTCAGAGTTTATTACTGGCATGGTGTGTAATGTCTGAGAATAATGTGCAGAAAGGGGTTGTGACAGCACCTATTATTCTATCTGCTCTTCCATTTGGGGCTGATGGTGAGTTGGAAAATTCCTTTGATCCAGGCCTGAAAAAGAAGCTGGGTTTTTTCTCACTCTACCCTGATAATTTGCAAAAAGGTTGCTCTTCAGCTAATTTAGTAGTTCTGGTGATGACCACAGAATTGGTCAATTGGTGGAAAGTTATTCGGAGGCAAGCTGCTATAGAAGGGGACATAAAATTGTTGAAGACTCTGGCCATGCCTGTGATACTGCAGCCCAAAAGCCCCCCTCAGTGGGAAGGGTTTCAATTTGGGCTAGTAAAAGAGATCCGATGTAGTGTAAAGGGGGGACTTAGTTCACCATATAAGAGGGGGTTAATTCAATCAATTTTTAATACAACTGTGATGCTACCTAATGATTGTCGTACATTGGTGCAAATTATCCTTACCCCCACCCAGAGAATGTTATGGCAGCAATCATGGAGAGACCACTGTGAAGGAGTGTCGTTTGAGAATTTGAACTGGCAGCTGGGTGACCTTTTGTATGCTGTTGGGGGTTGATGTATTAATGGGAGAGGGTGTGTTTATGCTACATGATGCACAGTTGCGAATCATCCGTGAAGCTTTAGTACAGAGTCAGAATGCTGTTTTACGGGCCCTTTTAACCCTCCCTGATGAGAGTGGTACCTGTGACAAAGTCCTTTGCAACCATAAAACAAGAGGCTACAGAGCCCTATATGAAGCTCATAGATTGTTTGAATGAGGCTTTAGAACGCCAGGTAGATTATGCAGAAGCTCGATCTATATTGTTGAAACACCTGGCAGTTGCTAATGCAAACCAAAATTGTAAAAGGCTATTGTCCTCTTTACTGGCAACAAACCTGGTGCCTCAATAGTTCAAACGATGGAGGCGTGTAATGTGGTAGGGACGCATGGATGGCAAATGCAGTCAATGGCTTAAGCGTTTGCTGCTTGTCAACTGGGCGCATCCTGACCTCGAATATGTTATAGCTGCGGGCAGCCAGGGCATTTGCAAAGGGACTGCCCTAGAAGTCCCAAAATATACCCTCCATGTAACAAGGGGAGATATTATGTGGAATACCGTAACTCAAAATTTGCCCGTAATCAGGGAAACCACAAGCTGAGCGCCGCAGGGAGGCGTGCACAGACAACAAATGCTCCCCGGAACACTCCTCAGGAACCACACGTGTGGATGGGCATAAGCAAGTCACAACCCTCAAGTCAGGCACCCCAGGAAGCACAGGGCTGGATCTGGCCACCTCCCAACCCATATATTTAGGAAACTAAACCTACAGCTGTACTGACTGGCGTATATGGCCCAATAGGAAATGGATGTCATGCCCTCTTGTTAGGAAGATCGTCAACTACAATGCAAGGACTCTTCATATTACCAGGCGTTATTGATTCTGACTATACAGGGGAAATAAAAATTATGTTATGGACACCACAGCCACCATGTTTCATACCATCCGGAGTTAAATTGGGGCAATTGATACCTTTTAAGGACAGCCTAAACACTGAAATGCCTGCTTCTAGGGGAGAGCGTGGGAACCAGGGTTTTGGATCAACAGGTAGCCCCGAGATATACTGGACTCAACAGATAGTGAGTAGCCGTCCTATGCTGCGATGCACTGTTACAGAAGGAAGTGATCAAATTGTAATTGATGGATTAATTGACACTGGAGCTGACATAACAATAATGGCTAAATGGGACTGGCCATCCACTTGGGGGGCTGGGATGGTAGTAACTATGGTAACGGGAGTAGGAGGAGGAGTTACTACACCATGACAGAGTGAGGCGTTGGTACACATAAACGGCCCAGATAATTGTGTGGGCACTGTGCGGCCCTTGATACTACCCATTCCTGTTACTTCATGGGGTAGGGATCTTCTTGCTCAATGGGGAATGTAGTTGCAAAATTTATTGTAATGGCCACTGGTGAAAAGCAGCTTACCCAAAAGCTGACATGGCTTACAGATACCCCTGTCTGGGTTGACCAGTGGTCATTGGCAAAAGAGAAGCTGCATCATTTGAATGAATTAGTTGATGAGCAATTGCGACTTGGACACATAAGGCCAACAGACAGTCCCTGGAATACACCTGTATTTGTAATACAGAAAAAATCGGATAAATGGTGACTCTTACAGGATTTAAGGGCAGTGAATAGGGTCATCGGGGATATGGGACCTTTGCAACAAGGGTTACCATCTCCTTCAATGATACCTTGTCACTGGAGTATCACCGTAATTGATTTGAAAGATTGTTTTTTCACCATACCTTTACATCCTGAGGATGCTCCACGATTCCCATTTTCTGTGCCTTCAATCAATATGGGGGAACCTAATCGGCGGTATCATTGGATGGTACTTCCACAAGGTATGAAAAATAGTCCAACCATCTGCCAATGGTACGTCGCACAGGCTATAGCACCAGTAAGGTGCTTACATAAGAATAGCCTCATTTATCATTATATGGATGACATCCTAATTGCAGCATCCGATGATTCTCTGGTGGACAGAGTTCTTAATGATATCACTAGTGCATTATCCGGATTTAAATTGGTTATTGCTCCAGAGAAAATTCAAAAGGTATGTCCTTGGCAATATCTTGGCTGGCAAATTATGGAAAGAACAATTGCACCGCAAAAGTTAAAAATCCCTCAAACAGTGTTTACCTTAAAGGATTTGCAGAATTTGCTGGGAACTATTAACTGGATATGCCCGGTATTAGGCCTTTCTACAGAGATGCTCTTGCCTCTATTTCAAATGCTTAAGGGGGATCTGGATTTAACCTCTCCTAGGAGATTAACTCCAGAAGCACAAACAGCATTACAAACAGTTTTGCAGCAAATCCAGGTTACCCAAGCTGATCGATGTGACCCCAATTTGCCCTTTAATGTATATGTATTTGCAGGAAGGAAGCAGCCTAAAGCATTAATAGGCCAGCAAGTGGAACAACAGCTTCTGCGAATAGAATGGATCTTTTTATCCCATACAGGCAAAAAGACACTGACTACCTGGGCAGAGCAATTAGCACAGTTGGTGGTTAAAAGCAGGACTCAGCTTTGCCAATTAACAGGGCAAGATGTACAAGAGCTGTACTTGCCACTCACAATGGAACAGTTGAATTGGCTATGGCAGTTTAGCGACCATTTTAACTATGCCATGGCGGGATTCACAGGGCAGATATGTATTCATTGGCCTAAGCAACCTATGCTGCAATTTTTAGGAGAACTAATGTTGTACCCAGCGACTCATCAAAGTTACACTCCCATTAAAAAAATGCCTTGACAATATTTACAGATGAATCAGGAAAAACACACAAATCTGTGATTGTGTGGAAGCGGGATGGTGAATGGCATCATGATGTACAATTGGTAGAAGGTTCAACTCAAATTGTATACCTTGCAGCGGTGGTACGAGCTTTATATAAGTGGAAAGATGAATCCCTCAATATTGTTTCCGATTCTGCCTATGTGGTCAATGTAATACAACGTGTGGAATGGGCAATGCTAAGGGAAATTGATAATCCTTTGTTGTATGACCAGTTTTAACAGCTGTTATTGTTATTACATATGCGGGATCATCCTTACTTTATTGTACATCTGAGAGCTCACATCCCGCATCCAGGACCTGTCACAGAAGGTAATGCGAGAGCAGATGCTCTCACTAATGTGGCCCTCGTTCCAAACACACTCATGCAAGCTAAGCTGTCCCATGAATTTTATCATCAAAACTCTACAGCCCTTCAACGACAATTTAAGCTGACACGGGAACAAGCTCGGGCAATTGTGCGTTCCTGTAGCAGTTGTCAGAACACAATTATGCCACCTTTATATGGGGTTAATCCGCGCGGTTTGTGCTCTCAAGAATTATGGCAATCTGATATAACTCATGTCCCGTCATTTGGCTGACACAAATATGTACATGTAACTATCGATACCCATTCCAGCTTATTGTTTGCCTCTGCTCATACAAGAGAACGTGCTTGAGATGTTTGTCAGCATTGGACATCAGCGTTTGCTTTCATGGGGGTTCCCATGCATATAAAAACAGATAACGGGCCAGCGTATGCTTCTCGTGCAGTCCAAACCTTCCTTGCTCTTTGGGGCATTGAGCATGTTACTGGTATTCTGCATAACCCCACTGGACAGGCCATCATTGAACATGCCCATGGTACGCTTAAAAATATGCTGTTAAAGCAAGAAGGGGGAATGGAAGGGAAATCTGCAATCGAAAAGTTAGCAAAAGCAATGTTTGTGCTCAATTTTCTAAATCGATGGAGTGACAGTTCTTCCCCAATACAGAAACATTTTGGATCATCTACTGTACATGAGGCCATCCGAGGGCAAGCTCCAGTGATGGTTAAGAATCTGGAAACAGGTAATTGGGAAGGACCATTCCCTCTTATAATGTGGGGGAAAGGATATGCTTGTGTCTCTACAGGGGCAGTAAACAAGTGGATCCCTGCACGATGGGTACGACCAGCGCTCCAAGCTGCCTTGTGTTTATCGGAGTGTAAACAAACTGTATGGCAGCTCCATGGACATCAGTTATGGAAGGAAGATCTATTTTTTTTTAACTAATCAGGAGCTAATGTTACCAGAGGAGTAATGATTGTAACATATATATTGCAATGATACAGTGTGGTGTAATCATGCGAGCATGAACATATCAAAATCCAGCAATACTCCAATGGACCTCTACTTTACAAAACAGGACTGCTGTTAGCTGGTGAGCACATACTTGACAGGCCTTGTTGCATGCGCTGGCCACGCATGCAGCAACATCTAGTATTATTAACGCAAAGTTATGGTTGTTAGGATTTTGATGGGTTTTGCTGCATGACTGGAATTGTTATGTTTGTAGTATGGATTATGTTCCTCTTGGAAAGAACTGTTACTGGTCATGGCATGTACGTCACCGAGAGACTACCTAGCCTCATATGGCCCACAGACTATTATCCACTGCTGGTGTTTCATGTGGGGGCCAGTGACACAGCTGGCAGCAGTCTGAAAAACATCAAAAGGGATTTCAGGGCTCTGGGTTCAACAGTCAAAGGCTCTGGGGTGCAGGTGGTATTCTCATCAATCCTCCCAGTCGAAGGGCAGGGACCTGAAAGGGCCAGACATATCTGGCAGGTTAACTCGTGGCTCAGGGAGTGGTGCTACAGCCAGGGCTTTGGGTATCTAGATCACGGGGCGTGCTTTGAGAAGCCCGGGCTGCGAGGGGCGGATGGCGTGCACCTAGCCAAGAAGGGGAAGAGTGTGCTTGGACAAAAGCTTGCCAGGCTCGTCCGGAGAGCTTTAAACTAGTGTTGCTGGGGGAGGGGGAGCACAGTTCAGCCCACTGCTGTCAGCACGGCGCCAGTGCCAGCACCGAGGGTCCAGAAGCTGAGGAAGGATCACAGATAAGTGCAAATAAACCTAAACTGCGGTCCAATAGCACCCCTGTAGCTCCAGCCAGCAAGTCGGCTTTGTTGGGGGCCCAGCTGAAGTGTCTCTATACCAATGCACGCAGCATGGGGAATAAACAGGAAGAGCTAGAGATGCGTGCACACGAACAGGGCTACGACCTCGTTGGCATCACGGAGACGTGGTGGGACGACTCATACAACTGGAGCATCAACATGGAGGGGTATAGGCTTTTTAGAAAGGACAGGAAGGGGAGACGAGGAGGGGGTGTCGCTCTTTACCTCAGCAACCGGCTGGAGTGTGTGGAGCTCTGCCTGGGGATGGAGGAGGAGCTGACAGAGAGCTTATGGGTCAAGATTAGAGGATGGGGACGGACAGGGGACGTCACGGTAGGGGTCTGTTACAGGCCGCCTGGCCAGGAGGACAGAGCGGATGAGGCCCTCTACAGGCAGATAGGAGCAGCCTCACGGTCACAGGCCCTGGTTCTCATGGGGGACTTCAACCACCCTGACATCTGTTGGAGGGACAGCACGGCAGAGCACACACAGTCCAGGAGGATCCTGGAATGCATGGATGACAACTTCCTCCTGCAGGCGATAGAGGAGCCGACAAGGAGGGGTGCCATGCTCGACCTTGTGCTCACCAACAGGGAGGGACTGGTTGGGGATGTGAAACTAAAGGACAGCCTTGGCTGCAGCGACCATGACACGGAGTTCAAGATCCCCGGGGCAGCGAGGAAAATACATGGCAAGCTCTCTGCCCTAGACTTCAGGAAGGCGGACTTCAGCCTCTTCAGGGACCTGATGGGCCAAGTGCCATGGGAGGCGGCCCTGGAGGGAAGAAGGGCCCAGGAAAGTTGGTCCATATTCAAGGAGCACCTCCTCCAAGCTCAGCAGCGGTGCATCCCGATGAAGAACAAGTCGGGCAAAAAGGCCAGGAGGCCGGCGTGGATGAGCAAGGAGCTCCTGGACCAACTGAAAGTAAAAAAGGAAGCCTATAGAGGGTGGAAGCGGGGACGGGTAGCCTGGGAGGACTACAAAGAGGCTGTGTGAGTGGCCAGGGATAAGGTAAGGAAGGCCAAAGCCCTGGCAGAACTGAATCTGGCCAGGGATATAAAATGCAACAAGAAGAGCTTTTATAGGTACGTAGGGGACAAAAGAAAGTCCATCTACCTGGACTTGTGCAAAGCTTTTGACACTGTCCCGCACGACATCCTTCTCTCTAAACTGGAGAGACATGGGTTTGATGGACGGACCACTCGGTGGATAAGGAGTTGGCTGGATGGCTGCACTCAGAGAGTGGTGGTCAATGGCTCAGTGTCCAAGTGGAGACCAGTCACAAGTGGCGTCCCTCAGGGGTCTGTGTTGGGCCCGGCCTTGTTCAACGTCTTTGTCGGTGGCATAGACAGTGGGATAGAGTGTACCCTCAGCAAGGTCGACGATGACACCAAGCTGTGTTGTGCTGTCGACACGCTGGAGGGGAGGGATGCCACCCAGAGGGACCTTGACAGGCTGGAGAGGTGGGCCTGTGCCAACCTCATGAAGTTAAACCAGGCCAAGTGCAAGGTCCTGCACGTGAGTCGGGGCAATCCCAGGCACAAATACAGGCTGGGTGGAGAATGGATTGAGAGCAGCCCTGAGGAGAAGGACTTGGGAGTGCTGGTGCATGAGAAGCTTAACATGAGCAGGCAATGCGCCCTTGCGGCCCAGAAGGCCAACCGCATCCTGGACTGTATCAAGAGAAGCGTGGCCAGCAGGTCGAGGGAGGTGATTCTCCCCCTCTACTCTGCCCTGGTGAGACCCCACCTGGAGTACTGTGTCCAGTTCTGGAGCCCCCAACATAAGAAGGACGTGGACTTGTTGGAGAAGGTCCAGAGGATGGCCACAAAGATGATAAGAGGGCTGGAGCACCTTTCCTATGAGGCCAGGCTGAGAGAGTTGGGGCTGTTCAGCCTGGAGAAGAGGAGGCTCCAGAGAGACCTGATAGCGGTCTTCCAGTACCTCAAGGGGGCCTACAGGAAAGACAGGGATAGACTGTTCAGTAGGGGCTGTTGTGACAGGACAAGGGGTAATGGTTTTAAAATAGAGGGAGGTAGATTTATATTAGATATTAGGAAAAAATTTTTTACATTGAGGGTTGTGGAGCACTGGAACAGGTTGCCCAGAGAGGTGGTGGATGCCCCATCCCTGGAAACGTTCAAGGCCAGGTTGGATGAGGCTCTGAGCAACCTGATCTAGTCGGGGATGTCCCTGCTCCTTGCAGGGGAGTTGGACTAGATGACCTTTGAAGGTCCCTTCCAACCCTAACCATTCTATAATTCTATGATTCATTCTATGATTCTGTGATTTTGTCACTGTAATAGGAGCCACTGGTGAGCAGAAGGCGGCTTTCTTTATACAGCCAAGTAAATTGAAGATTGGAAAACAAATGGGGATTCACAAATTTCTTTGTTTACCAGAATCTCCAAAACCTTTACTTGGACAGGGTCTTTTAGAATTATTGGAGGCACAAATATTTTTCCAAAAGGGTAAAGTAGAATTCAAAGTAAAAGATGATCGATTAATGGAAGTCTTACGTTTGGCTATGATTAAAATTGAAAAATAAACTGAGGGTACCCTGAAAATTGAAGAAATCCTATATCAAGTGTATCCAGGAGTATGAGCTTCTGGGATTCCTGGTAAAGCAAGAAATGCTGTACTGGTAAAGATGGAACTAAAACCTGGTTCTGGTACAGTTAAAATAAAACAGTATCCTTTAAGATTGGAAGACCGAAAGGTTATACAAGAAATAATTGATTAATTCTTAAGTCTGGGTTACTGATTGAATGTGAATGAGAATTATGATACTGTCCTACGTGGGGCACGAAGGGTTGAGGTAAGGACAGATCTGACTAGAGTGTGTTAAAGTTGTTACAAGTGCTCATTATTTTATTTGAATCCCTGGTCACAATGTTGTACTACGTGTTCACATGGTTGTGTTATGTCTCTCCTAAGTTGCATCACATATTTCCTTTGATGCTGTTTATCACTTCTCGGAAATGGATGAGAATTCTCATTTTGATTTACTGGGCACTACTGGCTTATGATACGGTATCATCACTGGTCATTAAATTAATCTGGTCCTTGTTTTTGGCATTGCTGGCAACTCCGTACTTTGGATGCCATTTGGTAAGAATTATTAATAATCACACATTTTTCTTTTTCTCCCCGGAGAACCAATCTATGGGGAAGTCAGAGGAGGGTACCTTCCCATACTCCTTTACCTTCCCTTTTTCTTTTGAGCGAGTCACATCAGCTCTCGAGAATTTTGAATATCCTTGGGATGTGCAAGCCAGCATGCTTCTATTGCTCTGTGTCCTAAATGGGTTTCAGATGTTGTTTAGGATTAAACAATTATTTACAAAATTCACCCGGAGATCTGCCTTGAGGTTGGAGGGGCAGGGGTGGCATGGTATGTGGGAGAAGACAGGCAGGTACCTAGAGAACTTCTCACCTCCAATGGTCTGGAACTTCACTCCCGAACAACTACAGAATCCTGATGAAGTGATCGAATATTTGAAAGAAAAATGCCATGGCTATTCTAAAGAGGCAAAGCTTACCGCTTTGTGCTGGGCACAAGCTAGTATCTACCAAACACTGCTTAACGTTGTGCAGCACCCTCAGGAAGAAGGGAGAAAAAATCAACTGACCGATACCATGGCTACTCCAGCCCCAGCTACTGGCACCGCAGCTACTCCAGCCCCGGCTACCGGCCCTGCGGCTACTCCAGCCCCGGCTACTGGCACTGCAGCTGCTCCAGCCCCAGCTACCGGCCCTGTGGCTACTCCAGCCCCAGCTACCGGCCCTGTGGCTACTCCAGCCGCAACGACAGGCACTGCGGCTACTCCAATTCTAGCTACTGGCACTGCAGCCGAATCAGAGAACCAACCTGTGTCAGTATCAGTCGCCCCTGTACAGAAGAAGAAATCTTGGAAGCGAAAGTCAGCTCGTTTAGTAAGGGATGAGGGAAAACCAGGACCATCACGAACAGAGGAGGAAGAAGAGGAACTCATGAGAGAGGAACTCATAAATGAGACTGAAACCACCCGATCCTTATCCCTGAATGAGTTGCGAGACATACGAAAAGATTTTGGCCGCCGTCCAGGCGAGCACTTTCTCACCTGGTTGCTTCGATGCTGGGATAATGGGGCCAGTAGCCTGGAATTAGAAGGTAAGGAAGCTAAACAGCTGGGATCCCTTTCTAGGGAAGCAGGCATTGACAAAGTGATTGGAAGAGGTGCACAAGCTCTCAGCCTCTGGAGGCGGCTCCTGTCAAGTATGAAGGAAAGATATCCCTTCAAGGAAGATATTACTTATCATCCAGGCAAGTGGACCACTATAGAGAGAGGTATCCAGTACCTAAGGGAATTAGCTGTGCTGGAAGCCATTTATAGTGACCTAGACAGTGAGGAGTCACCCCAAGATCCAGATGAAGTCTGGTGCACACGGCTCACGTGGCGGAAGTTTCTACGGAGTTTACCATCATCGTATGCCAATTCATTGGCAATTATGCTCTGGAAAGAGGGAGAGGGACCAACAATAGATGAATTGACTACTCAGCTCCAGCAATATGAAGACACTCTCTCTTCTTCCCTCGTCTCAGCTGTGGAGAAACTGTCTCGGGAGGTCCAGCAGTTAAAAGAGGATAGGTCCTACTCCCCGCCCATACAGAGCAGTATTTCAGCTATTAGGAGTAAACGTTTCCCTGCTCAAGAGAGACGGTACACACGGCGAGGTATCCTGTGGTTTACCTTGCGTGACCAAGGAGAGGACATGAGAAAGTGGGATGGGAAACCTACCTCAGACCTAGAGGCACGGGGACGTGAGCTGCAGGGAAAAACATTTGCAAATAGAGGTTCTACCCGGAAAACTGCTGCTCTGGTCTCCAGTGGACAGTTCCCCAGACGGAATAGAAGGGCTGATCTTACCTATGATCCTATGGAAGGGAATTCTGATTCATATTCACAGGAAGTGAGCGATGAATATTATGAACAGGATTAGAGGGGCCCTGCCTCCAGCCAGGCGGAGGAGAGGGACAACAGAGTTTATTGGACTGTATGGATTAAATGGCCTGGCACATCAGACCCACGAGAGTATAAGGCTCTAGTAGACACTGGTGCACAGTGTACCCTAATGCCATCAAGCTATAAAGGGGCAGAACCCATTTGTATTTCTGGAGTGACAGGAGGATCCCAAGAACTGACTGTATTGGAGGCTGAAGTAAGTTTGACTGGGAATGAGTGGCAAAAGCACCCCATAGTGACTGGCCCAGATGCTCCATGCATTCTTGGTATAGATTACCTCAGGAGTGGGTATTTCAAAGACCCAAGAGGGCACTGGTGGGCTTTTGGTATAGCCACTGTGGAGACAGAGGAAAATAAACAGCTGGCCACCTTGCCCAAGCTCTCAAAGGACCCTTCTGTTGTGGGATTACTGACGGTTGAGGAACAACAGGTACCAATTGCTACCACCACAGTGCACTGGCGGCAATATCGCACCAACCGAGACTCCATAATCCCCATCCTCAAGCTGATTCGTCGACTGGAGAGCCAGGGAGTGATCAGCAAGTCCCGCTCACCCTTTAACAGTCCCATATGGCCAGTGAGAAAATCTAACGGAGAATGGAGACTAACAGTGGACTATCGTGGCCTGAATGAGGTAACACCACCAATGAGTGCTGCTATGCCAGATATGCTAGAGCTTCAGTATGAACTGGAGTCAAAAGCAGCCAAGTGGTATGCCACCATCGATATTGCCAATGCATTCTTCTCCATCCCTTTGGCACCAGAATGCAGGCCACAGTTTGCTTTCACTTGGAGGGGTGTCCAGTACACCTGGAATCGATTGCCCCAGGGGTGGAAACACAGCCCCACCATTTGCCATGTACTGATCCAGACTGTACTAGAAAAGGGTGGAGCTCCAGAGCACGTGCAATACATTGATGACATCATCGTATGGGGCAACACAGCAGCAGAAGTTTTTCAAAAAGGAGAGAAAATAATACAAATCCTTCTGAAAGCCGGTTTTGCCATAAAACAAAGCAAAGTCAAGGGGCCTGCACAAGAGATCCAGTTTTTAGGATAAAAATGGCAAGATGGACGTTGTCACATTCCAATGGATGTGGTCAACAAAATAACAGCTATGGCTCCACCAGCTAACAAAAAGGAAACACAGGCTTTCTTGGGCGTTGTGGGTTTCTGGAGAATGCATATTCCAAATTACAGTATGATTGTAAGCCCTCTCTATGAAGTGACTCGAAAGAGGAATGATTTTAAATGGGGCCCTGAACAACGACAAGCCTTTGAACAAATTAAACAGGAGATTGTTCATGCAGTAGCCAGTCCAGACAGAACAAGATGTTAAAAACATCCTCTACACCGCTGCTGGGGAGAATGGCCCTACCTGGGGTCTTTGGCAGAGAACATCAGGGGAGACTCGAGGTCGACCCCTAGGCTTTTGGAGCCGTGGATATAGAGGATCTGAGGCCTGCTATACTCCAACTGAAAAAGAGATACTGGCAGCATACGAAGGAGTTCGAGCTGCTTCAGAAGTGATTGGTACTGAAGCACAGCTCCTCCTGGCACCCTGACTGCCAGTGCTGGGCTGGATGTTTAAAGGGAAGGTCCCCTCTACACATCATGCAACTGATGCCACGTGGAGTAAATGGGTCACACTGATCACACAGCGAGCCTGAATAGGAAACCCCAATCGCCCAGGAATCTTAGAAGTGATCACAGATTGGCCAGAAGGCAAAGATTTTGGAATGCCACCGGAGGAAGAGGTGACACATGCTGAAGAAGCCCCACCATATAATAATTTACCAGAAGATGAGAAGAGATATGCCCTGTTCAGTGATGGGTCCTGTCGTATTGTAGGAAAGCATCGGAAGTGGAAAGCTGCTGTGTGGAGTCCTACACGACGAGTTGCAGAAGCTACTGACGGCCAAGGTGAATCGAGTCAGTTTGCAGAGGTGAAGGCCATCCAGTTGGCTTTGGACATTGCTGAACGGGAAAAATGGCCAAAGCTCTATCTCTACACTGACTCATGGATGGTGGCAAATGCCCTGTGGGGGTGGTTAAAGCAATGGAAGCAGAGCAACTGGCAGCGCAGAGGCAAACCCATCTGGGCTGCCGCACTGTGGCAAGATATTGCTGCCCGGTTAGAGAATCTCGTTGTAAAAGTACGTCACGTAGATGCCCACGTACCCAAGAGTCGAGCCACAGAAGAACACCAAAATAACCAAAGGGTGGATCAGGCTGCTAAGATTAAAGTTTCCCAAGTGGACCTAGACTGGCAACACAGAAGTGAACTATTTTTAGCTCGGTGGGCTCATGACACCTCGGGCCATCAAGGAAGAGATGCAACATACAAATGGGCTCGTGATCGAGGGGTGGACTTGACCATGGATACCATTGCACAGGTTATCCATGAATGTGACACATGTGCTGCAATTAAGCAGGCCAAGCGGTTAAAGCCTCTGTGGTATGGAGGACGATGGCTGAAGTATAAGTATGGAGAGGCCTGGCAGATTGATTACATCACACTCCCACAAACCCACCAGGGCAAGCGCCACGTCCTTACAATGGTAGAAGCCACCACTGGGTGGCTAGAGACCTATCCTATACCCCATGCCACTGCCCGAAACACCATCTTGGGCCTTGAGAAGCAAGTTCTCTGGCGACATGGTACTCCAGAAAGAATTGAGTCAGACAATGGGACTCATTTCCGAAACAATCTCATAGACACCTGGGCCAAAGAGCATGGCATTGAGTGGGTATATCACATCCCCTATCATGCACCAGCCTCTGGAAAGATTGAACGGTACAATGGACTGCTGAAAACTACACTGAAAGCAATGGGTGGTGGGACCTTCAAAAATTGGGATAACCATTTAGCAAAAGCCACCTGGTTAGTTAACACTCGGGGATCCACCAATCGAGCTGGCCCTGCCCAGTCAGAACTGTTACATATTGTAGAGGGTGATAATGTCCCTGTAGTGCATCTAAGGAATATGTTAGGAAAGACGGTCTGGGTTATTCCTCCCCTGGGCAAAGGCAAACCCACCCGTGGGATTGCTTTTGCTCAAGGACCTGGATGTACTTGGTGGGTGATGCGGGAGGATGGGGAAGTCCGATGTGTACCTCAAGGAGATCTGATTTTAGGTGAGAACAGCCAATAATTTGAACTGTATATAATCATTTCCATAGTTCTTATATGTCATAGCAAAGGTATTGCAGCAAGGAACACCCTGATCAGTGAAGAATGAGTTTCAATAAAACCAAGAGAGATGCAACGATGATGGAACAGGAACTGGTGCCCAACAATTTCCTCAAGATCAACCACTTCAACTTGCAGACCATGGACATGATACACCAGCCACGCCAGATGTACCAACTGCGAGTTCCAGATGCAGCATGCAACAGTCCCATACTACATACCATCTCTCTTGTCCTGAAAGACTGTTATGACAGATGGAACCCAAAGTCATGGACTAAATGAACTCAACAGACTTTGGAGGGATAGCCCATAGATTGAAGGAGTTACATCTGTGTGTGTGTGTGTGTGTGTATATATATATATATATACGCATGACGTAGATGGTATGGAATAAGGGGTGGATACTGTCCTGGTTTTGGCAGGGATGGAGTTAATTTTTCCTCTCAGTAGCTGGTATGTTTTGGATTTTGTGTGTGAAGAATGTTCATAAACACCCTGATGATACCAGTTGTTGTGAATGAGACCAAGGACACCGTCCTGCTTTCCAAGTCTCGCTAATTTGCAGATGCAGGAAGCTGGGAGGAAGACAGACAGCATAATTGATCCAAACTGGCCAAAGAGAGTATTCCGTGCCATAAACGTCATGCTCAGTATATAAGTGGGGGCAGGCGAGGGTGGGTATCTGCCTTCCTGGCATCCATCCTTCCTGCTTGTTTTTGCTGGCATCGTTCCCTCTACCTTGCTGGCTCCCTTTTGCTCCTTTGCTTGCTGCTCGGTTTTGTTTCCGTGATCGCTGCTCGGGACAGGCTGTATTGGTCATTGGGACATCGGGTGGTGAGAAAACACATATTGTTCACTTTGTATATTTTTAATATCCTTATATTCTGTTATTATTGTAGTTTTCCCTTTTATTTTAGTAAATTGTCTTCATCTCAACCCACGAGTTCTCCTTCCTTCCCAATTCTCTCCCCCATCCCCCTGGGGAGGGAGAGAGTGAGCGAGAAACTGTGTGGTGATTTGGGCTAAACCATCACAGATACCCTAAGTTTACCCATAAAGAAGCTGGATGGGAAATATAGAATAGTACAAGACTTAAGGACAGTAAACAGAATTGTGGAAGATCTATATCCGGTAGTAGCAAACCCATACACCTTACTAACTAGCCTGAAAGAAACGTATGAATGGTTCACAGTACTGGATTTAAAAGATGCATTTTCTTTTCCCATTTCCTTTGGGAAAGGCCTCCAGGTAATGGTATTCTTTTGCAATATGTAGATGACATTTTAATAGCTACAGAAAAGAGAGAAGAGTGTAAAGAGTGGACTGTGAGTTTAGTGAACTTCCTTGGATTAAGTGGTTTTTGAGTGTCATTACAGAAAGCCCAAATTCTGAAGAAGGAAGTGGTCTATTTGGGACTCCTGATCTCCAAAGGACAACGACAGCTTGGAAACGAAAGGAAAGAAGCCATCTGTAATGCTCCAGAACCAACCACGGTAAAAGAACTTTGAACTTTTCTAGGAATGACAAGTTGGCGTCGCCTATGGATTTATAATTATGGACTGTTAGTGAAACCTTTATAGGAACTACTGAAAGATAATCAGAAGCAATCAATCTGGACTGATGAGGCCAAAAGAGCATTTAAAGAGTTAAAATTAGAATTGATGAGAGCCCCTGCTCTGGACTTGCCAGATGTGACTAAACTTTTTTGGTTGTTTGCATATGAGAAACAAGGAGTGGCCCTGGGAATTTTAGCCCAAAGATTGGGACCCTTCAAGCGAGCAGTAGTGTATTTTTCCAAACAATTGTACAAAGTCAGCAAACGATGGCCAGGATTCCTCTGGGCAGTGGCGGCTGTCATCATAATCATTCAAGAGGCTGGCAAGTTTACCCTGGGGCAGAAAATGATCGTTCACACTTCCCATGCAGTAACTTTCCTTTTAGAACAAAAAGGCGGACATTGGTTATCGTCGTCAAGATTTTTAAAATATCAGGCATTCCTAATGGAGCAGGACGATGTGGAAATTGTTACGTCTACAATAGTTAACCCTGCCTCTTTTCTAAGTGATAAACAGGAAACTGATCCCATTGTACATGACTGCATAGAAACAATTGAAACTCTCTATGCAAATAGACCTGGCCTGAAGGAAGAACCATTGGAAGAAGCCGACCATACCTAGTATATGGATGGAAACAACTTTGTGAGGAATGGGGTCCGAATGGCCGGATATGTGGTGACAACAACAGATCAGGTGATAGAAGCAAAATCCTTCCCAAAAGGTACATCAGCACAGAGGGCAGAGATAATCGCATTGGTGAGAGCACTGGAGCTCGTTGAAGGACTGCGAGTAAATATATGGACAGATTCAAAGCATGCCTTTGGTGTAGTGCATGCTCATGGAGTGATCTGGAAAGAAAGAGGACTTTTAACCACACAAGGAAAAAGTATTAAACATGCAGACATGATATTATGACTTTTGGAAGCAATTCTACTTCCGACAGCTGTGGCAATCATGCATTGCAGGGGACATCAGAAAGGTAACACTGACAAGGAGGTGGGTAACAAATTGGCTGATTATGAGGCGAGGCAAGTAGTGGAACAAGGTGAGGTATTAAGTTTGATCCCCGAAAAATATTTATCACTACCTAAAACAGTAGAATATGATGAAAAAGATTAAAAAAATAACTAAAGATTTAAAAGTTAAGATCAGTCCATCAGGATGGGCAACCGTAGAGGACAATCAAGTAATAGTTCCCTTTAGAATACTGTGGACACTGATAAGAATTGAGCATAACAAAACTCATTGGGGAACAGCAGCTTTCTATAATTCTCTCTCTAAACAAATAATAGCCCAAAGCTTGTTTCAAACTGTGAAAAATGTGGATAACAGATGTGAGACATGTTAAAAGAATAACCCAAAGGTAGAGAACCGAGTAAAGTTTGCAAATGTTAGCAGAGGATGTGTTCCAGGTCAAAATTGGCAAATAGACTTAGAATCATAGAATCATAGAATGGTTAGAGTTGGAAGGGACCTTCAAAGGTCATCTAGTCCAACTCCCCTGCAAGGAGCAGGGACATCCCCGACTAGATCAGGTTGCTCAGAGCCTCATCCAAACTGGCCTTGAACGTTTCCAGGGATGGGGCTTCCACCACCTCTCTGGGCAACCTGTTCCAGTGCTCTACCATCTTCAGTGTAAAAAATTTTTTCTTAATATCTAATCTAAATTTATCTCCCTCTATTTTGAAACCATTACCCCTTGTCCTGTCACAACAGCCCCTACTGAACAGTCTATCCCTGTCTTTCCTGTAGGCCCCCTTGAGGTACTGGAAGACCGCTATCAGGTCTCCCCAGAGCCTCCTCTTCTCCAGGCTGAACAGCCCCAACTTTCTCAGCTTGTCCTCATAGGAAAGGTGCTCCAGCCCTCTGATCATCTTCGTGGCCCTCCTCTGGACCTTCTCCAACAAGTCCACGTCCTTCTTATGTTGGGGGCTCCAGAACTGGACACAGTACTCCAGGTGGGGTCTCACCAGAGCAGAGTAGAGGGGGAGAATCACCTCCCTCGACCTGCTGGCCACGCTCCTCTTCATGCAGCCCAGGATGTGGTTGGCCTTCTGGGCTGCAAGGGCGCATTGCCTGCTCATGTTGAGCTTCTCGTCTACCATCACTCCCAAGTCCTTCTCCTCAGGGCTGCTCTCAATCCATTCTCCACCCAGCCTGTATTTGTGCCTGGGATTGCCCCGACTCACGTGCAGGACCTTGCACTTGGCCTGGTTGAACTTCATGAGGTTGGCACAGGCCCACCTCTCCAGCCTGTCAAGGTCCCTCTGGATGGCATCCCTCCCTTCCAGCGTGTCGACCACACCACACAGCTTGGTGTCGTTGGCTAACTTGCTGAGGATGCACTCTATCCCACTGTCCATGTCACTGACAAAGAGGTTAAACAGGGCCAGGCCCAACACGGACACCTGAGGGACGCCACTCGTGACCGATCTCCACTTGGACATTGAGCCATTGACCACCACTCTCTGAGTGCGGCCATCCAGCCAACTCCTTATCCACTGAGTGGTCCGTCCATCAAACCCATGTCTCTCTAGTTTAGAGAGAAGGATGTCGTGCGGGACAGTGTCAAATGCTTTGCACAAGTCCAGGTAGATGATATCTCTTGCTCGTCCCTTGTCCACCGATGCTGTCACCCTGTCATAGAAGGCCACCAAATTGGTCAGGCATGATTTGCCCTTGGTGAAGCCATGTTGGCTGTCACCAACCACCTCCTTGCTCTCCATGTGCCTTAGCATGGTTTCCAGGAGAATCTGCTCCATGACCTTGCCAGGCACAGAGGTGAGGCTGACTGGACTATAGTTGCCCGGGTCCTCCTTGTTCCCCTTTTTAAAAATGGGAGTTATGTTACCCCTCTTCCAGTCATCGGGGGCCTCACCAGACTGCCACGACTTCTCAAATGCAATGCCCAGAGGCTTGGCAACTTCATCCACCAGTTCCCTCAGGACCCACGGATGCATCTCATCAGGACCCATGGACTTATGCACCTTCAGGTTCCTCAGATATTCCTGAACCTGCTTGTCCCTTACGGTGGGCGGTTCTTTATTCTCCCAGATATTAGGAAAACAGTTGGAAGAAGTAAACAAAGTAATGTCTACCAGGGCGTGGGGATTAGATTCCCCGGTGCACACATTTCATCGTGGGGATTGGGTTTATGTTAAAACCATATCAGGTCACCCTCTTGAGGAAAAGTGGAATGGGCCGTTTCAGATACTGTTGACAACCTTCACAGCAATCATAAGTAGAGAACAACCTGCTTGGATTCATTATTCCCGGGTGGAGACAGCACCATATTTTCTGGTACAAATTAACCAAGCTAACTGAAAGAGTTTGGGCTTTACCCACAGTTCTTAAACATGAACAATATGAACTTTTGTGAAAGAATTCACAATGATATTGAAAAGGGGGGAATTGATAGAGTTGGCTGCAAGTTAATGTAATCCTGGTCTGAAAATGTAAACTAACCTTAAGAGAAGGAATAGCAGAGTCGTGAAATTTAACATAACAACATACTTTCAGTTGACACTAGCCAAAACCAAGATAAGGGGGGATTAAGGAACTGACAAGCAGAGCGATGAGCCAAAACAAGACACTATATGGAAAGAGATTCAGAGTTCAACTATGTGATGGTTTAGCCCAAATCACCACACAGTTTCTCGCTCACCCTCCCCAGGGGGATGGGGGAGAGAATTGGGAAGGAAGGAGAACTCGTGGGTTGAGCTGAAGACAATATACTAAAATAAAAAGGGAAAACTACAATAATAACAGAATATAAGGATATTAAAAATATACAAAGTGAACAATATATGTTTTCTCACCACCCGATGTCCCAATGACCGATACAGCCCGTCCCGAGCAGCGATCACAGAAACAAAACCGAGCAGCAAGCAAAGGAGCAAAAGGGAACCGGCAAGGTAGAGGGAACGATGCCAGCAAAACGAGCAGGAAAGATGGATGCCAGGAAGGCAGATACCCACCCTGGCCTGCCCCCACTTATATACTGAGCATGATGTTTATGGCACGGAATACTCTCTTTGGCCAGTTTGGATCAATTATGCTGTCTGTCTTTCTCCCAGCTTCCTGCATCTGCAAATTAGCGAGACTTGGAAAGCAGGACGGTGTCCTTGGTCTCATTCACAACAACTGGTATCATCAGGGTGTTTATGAACATTCTTCACACACGAAATCCAAAACATACCAGCTACTGAGAGGAAAAATTAACTCCATCCCTTCCAAAACCAGGACAAACTAGCAAACACAGTGAGGAGAAATATTTACTTCATCCCTCATCCACAAGAGGATTCGCGAAGACCACCAGAAAGAACCTCTGTGCATGGGAAGAAGAAAATTTGCATCTATTAAGGATTTCTCGGAATTCTGTTGAATATGTATGATTTTGCAACATATTGTCGTAGTTCAGCCCTGATCAGGACCAGACTATACAGTCTCTCTCTCACTCCCCCCACCTTCCGAGAGAATAGGGGGAGATGATATAAGGAAAATGGCTCGAGGTTTGATATAAGGACGGGGAGAAATCCTTAAAGTTACCGTTACGGGCAAAACAGACTCGAATTGGGGAAAAATACTCATTTATTTCTAAAACTAGCAGGAGAATGAGACAGGG
The DNA here is from genome assembly GCF_036417535.1 of Chlamydotis macqueenii. Classification (NCBI taxonomy): domain Eukaryota; kingdom Metazoa; phylum Chordata; class Aves; order Otidiformes; family Otididae; genus Chlamydotis; species Chlamydotis macqueenii. Next base: position 50,323,169 of record NC_141592.1, read on the forward strand.
AACAAGATAACCCCCCCCCCCCCACCCTTCCCTCTTCCCGGGCTTAACGTTATCTCTACTGCCTTCCCCCCCCCACCAACCAAGCAGCACAGGGGGGAAGAGGGAATGCGGGTAGCGGTCAGTTCATTACGTGTTGTTTCATGACGCTGTATCATCGTCGGGGAAGAACTCCTCACATTCCTCCTCTGCTCCAGTGTGGGGTCCCTCCCATACGCCACAGTCCTTCGTGGAACTGCTCCAGCGTGGGTCATCTCTTCCACAGGCTGCAGTCCCTTCAGAACAGCTGTCCCAGCGGGCCCTCCACGGGCCACAGCCTCCTTCAGGCCTCCACCTGCTCTGGCGTGGGGTCCTCCACGGGCTGCAGGTGAATCTCTACCCCTCTGTGGACCTCCATGGACTGCAGGGGGACAACCTGCTCCACCATGGTCTTCACCACAGGCTGCAGGGGAATCTTGGCCAGGAGCTGCATTACTCCTCCTCCTCCTTCTTCACTGACCTTGGCGTCTGCAGCTGTTCCTCACAACAGGCTGGCAGACGCCTCTCAGGATCTTTTTTTACATCTTATTCACTTCTCATCTCCTCTCCACTTCTTGCAGCTGGGTCGGGCCGAGTTGGGCCCAGTCTGCTGCCTGGCGGGAGGCCAGAGGGTGAGGCCTGCAAGGCCCATGAGGCTCGCACCTCCCCCTCTCTGCCCCTGCTCAGATGCTTCACATCTTCTCTACTTTTTTTTCTGTTTTCTCCTTCTTAAATACATTATTGCGGAGGCGTTATCACAGGACATTCTGCTACCAACTGGCTCGGCCTTGGCCAGCAGTGGGTCCGCCCTAGGCCTGGCCGAGTCCACTGAACAGAGGGGAGCGACTTCTAGCAGTTTCCTACAGAAGCTACCACCTTAGCCCCCCCCCCCCACTAAACAAAACCAGAACAAATCATTATAATATTCTCCACCCACTTGGACATGCTCAGTCTTTTGAGTCGAGGGTCTTCTGGTGGTCCTGGGGGTTGTCAGAGCACCCCCTCCTCGAATTCGCTGGTTGAACCCCTCCTTAAAATCTCCATATACAGTCTTGAGAGCAGGTCGTGTTGCTCCTTGATTTTCTGGCTCCAAAGTGATGGCTCAGGGCCTATCTTCACAGCTGGTGTTCAAGGCCTACCTTTGTTCTACCACCTTTCTTAATTACCCCAGATATGCTAGGCTAACTTCTAAGAAATGAAATATTGTATTTTCTTAACAATTCTAAAACTCCCTGTTCCCTCTAAGGATAAATAGATTTCATATAAAATTTAACCTGTGTGACTACATTTTTATAGTTAGCAAGTGTCCTGGTTTTGGCAGGGATGGAGTTAATTTTTCCTCTCAGTAGCTGGTATGTTTTGGATTTTGTGTGTGAAGAATGTTCATAAACACCCTGATGATACCAGTTGTTGTGAATGAGACCAAGGACACTGTCCTGCTTTCCAAGTCTCGCTAATTTGCAGATGCAGGAAGCTGGGAGGAAGACAGACAGAATAATTGATCCAAACTGGCCAAAGAGAGTATTCCATGCCATAAACGTCATGCTCAGTATATAAGTGGGGGCAGGCGAGGGTGGGTATCTGCCTTCCTGGCATCCATCCTTCCTGCTTGTTTTTGCTAGCATCGTTCCCCCTACCTTGCTGACTCCCTTTTGTTCCTTTGCTTGCTGCTCGGTTTTGTTTCCGTGATCGCTGCTCGGGACGGGCTGTATCGGTCATTGGGACATCGGGTGGTGAGAAAACACATATTGTTCACTTTGTATATTTTTAATATCCTTATATTCTGTTATTATTGTAGTTTTCCCTTTTATTTTAGTAAATTGTCTTCATCTCAACCCACGAGTTCTCCTTCCTTCCCAATTCTCTCCCCCATCCCCCTGGGGAGGGGGAGAGTGAGCGAGAAACTGTGTGGTGATTTGGGCTAAACCATCACAGTCATTTTTGGCGCCCAACATGGGGCTCGAAGGGTTGAGGTAAGGACAGATCTGACTAGAGTGTGTTAAAGTTGTTACAAGTGCTCATTATTTTATTTGAATCCCTGGTCACAATGTTGTACTACGTGTTCACATGGTTGTGTTATGTCTCTCCTAAGTTGCATCACATATTTCCTTTGGTGCTGTTTATCACTTCTCGGAAATGGATGAGAATTCTCATTTTGATTTACTGGGCACTACTGGCTTATGATATGGTATCATCACTGGTCATTAAATTAATCTGGTCCTTGTTTTTGGCATTGCTGGCAACTCCGTACTTTGGATGCCATTTGGTAAGAATTATTAATAATCACACATTTTTCTTTTTCTCCCCGGAGAACCAATCTATGGGGAAGTCGGAGGAGGGTACCTTCCCATACTCCTTTACCTTCCCTTTTTCTTTTGAGCTAGTTACATCAGCTCTCGAGAATTTTGAATATCCTTGGGATGTGCAAGCCAGCATACTCCTATTGCTCTGTGTCCTAAATGGGTTTCAGATGTTGTTTAGGATTAAACAATTATTTACAAAATTCACCCGGAGATCTACCTTGAGGTTGGAGGGGCAGGGGTGGCATGGTATGTGGGAGAAGACAGGCAGGTACCTAGAGAACTTCTCACCTCCAATGGTCTGGAACTTCACTCCCGAACAACTACAGAATCCAGATGAAGTGATTGAATATTTGAAAGAAAAATGCCATGGCTATTCTAAAGAGGCAAAGCTTACCGCTTTGTGCTGGGCACTGGCTAGTATCTACCAAACACTGCTTAACGTTGTGCAGCACCCTCAGGAAGAAGGGAGAAAAAATCAACCGACCGATACCCTGGCTACTCCAGCCCCGGCTACCGGCCCTGCGGCTACTCCAGCCCCGGCTACCGGCACTGCAGCTGCTCCAGCCTTGGCTACCGGCCCTGTGGCTACTCCAGCCCCAATGACAGGCACTGCGGCTACTCCAACTCTAGCTACTGGCACTGCAGCCGAATCAGAGAACCAACCTGTGTCAGTATCAGTCGCCCCTGTACAGAAGAAGAAATCTTGGAAGCGAAAGTCAGCTCGTTTAGTAAGGGATGAGGGAAAACCAGGACCATCACGAACAGAGGAAGAAGAAGAGGAACTCATGAGAGAGGAACTCATGAGAGAGGAACTCATAAATGAGACTGAAACCACCCGATCCTTATCCCTGAATGAGTTGCGAGACATACGAAAAGATTTTGGCCGCCGTCCAGGTGAGCACTTTCTCACCTGGTTGCTTCGATGCTGGGATAATGGGGCCAGTAGCCTGGAATTAGAAGGTAAGGAAGCTAAACAGCTGGGATCCCTTTCTAGGGAAGCAGGCATTGACAAAGTGATTGGAAGAGGTGCACAAGCTCTCAGCCTCTGGAGGCGGCTCCTGTCAAGTATGAAGGAAAGATATCCCTTCAAGGAAGATATTACCTATCATCCAGGCAAGTGGACCACTATAGAGAGAGGTATCCAGTACCTAAGGGAATTAGCTGTGCTGGAAGCCATTTATAGTGACCTAGACAGTGAGGAGTCACCCCAAGATCCAGATGAAGTCCGGTGCACACGGCTCATGTGGCGGAAGTTTCTACGGAGTGTACCATCATCGTATGCCAATTCATTGGCAATTATGCTCTGGAAAAAGGGAGAGGGACCAACAATAGATGAATTGGCTACTCAGCTCCGGCAATATGAAGACACTCTCTCTTCTTCCCTCATCTCAGCTGTGGAGAAACTGTCTCGGGAGGTCCAGCAGTTAAAAGAGGATAGGTCCTACTCCCCGCCCATACAGAGCAGTATTTCAGCTATTAGGAGTAAACGTTTCCCTGCTCAAGAGAGACGGTACACACGGCGAGGTATCCTGTGGTTTACCTTGCGTGACCAAGGAGAGGACATGAGAAAGTGGGATGGGAAACCTACCTCAGACCTAGAGGCACGGGGACGTGAGCTGCGGGGAAAAACATTTGTAAATAGAGGTTCTACCCGGAAAACTGCTGCTCCGGTCTCCAGTGGACAGTTCCCCAGACGGAATAGAAGGGCTGATCTTACCTATGATCCTATGGAAGGGAATTCTGATTCATATTCACAGGAAGTGAGCGATGAATATTATGAACAGGATTAGAGGGGCCCTGCCTCCAGCCAGGCGGAGGAGAGGGACAACAGAGTTTATTGGACTGTATGGATTAAATGGCCTGGCACATCAGACCCACGAGAGTATAAGGCTCTAGTAGACACTGGTGCACAGTGTACCCTAATGCCATCAAGCTATAAAGGGGCAGAACCCATTTGTGTTTCTGGAGTGACAGGAGGATCCCAAGAACTGACTGTATTGGAGGCTGAAGTAAGTTTGACTGGGAATGAGTGGCAAAAGCACCCCATAGTGACTGGCCCAGATGCTCCATGCATTCTTGGTATAGATTACCTCAGGAGTGGGTATTTCAAAGACCCAAGAGGGTACCGGTGGGCTTTTGGTATAGCCACTGTGGAGACAGAGGAAAATAAACAGCTGGCCACCTTGCCCAAGCTCTCAAAGGACCCTTCTGTTGTGGGATTACTGAAGGTTGAGGAACAACAGGTACCAATTGCTACCACCACAGTGCACTGGCGGCAATACCACACCAACCGAGACTCCATAATCCCCATCCTCAAGCTGATTCGTCGACTGGAGAGCCAGGGAGTGATCAGCAAGTCCCGCTCACCCTTTAACAGTCCCATATGGCCAGTGAGAAAATCTAACGGAGACTGGAGACTAACAGTGGACTATCGTGGCCTGAATGAGGTAACACCACCACTGAGTGCTGCCGTGCCGGACATGCTAGAACTTCAGTATGAACTGGAGTCAAAAGCAGCCAAGTGGTATGCCACCATCGATATTGCCAATGCGTTCGTCTCCATCCCTTTGGCACCAGAATGCAGGCCACAGTTTGCTTTCACTTGGAGGGGGGTCCAGTACACCTGGAATCGACTGCCCCAGGGGTGGAAACACAGCCCCACCATTTGCCATGGACTGATCCAGACTGTACTAGAAAAGGGTGGAGCTCCAGAGCACCTGCAATACATTGATGACATCATCATATGGGGCAACACAGCAGCAGAAGTTTTTCAAAAAGGAGAGAAAATAATACAAATCCTTCTGAAAGCCGGTTTTGCCATAAAACAAAGCAAAGTCAAGGGGCCTGCACAAGAGATCCAGTTTTTAGGAGTAAAATGGCAAGATGGACGTCGTCACATTCCAATGGATGTGGTCAACAAAATAACAGCTATGGCTCCACCAGCTAACAAAAAGGAAACACAGGCTTTCTTGGGCGTTGTGGGTTTCTGGAGAATGCATATTCCAAATTACAGTATGAACAAATTACACCATCTTGGGCCTTGAGAAGCAAGTTCTCTGGCGACATGGTACTCCAGAAAGAACTGAGTCAGACAACGGGACGCATTTCCGAAACAATCTCATAGACACCTGGGCCAAAGAGCATGGCATTGAGTGGGTATATCACATCCCCTATCATGCACCAGCCTCTGGAAAGATTGAACGGTACAATGGACTGCTGAAAACTACACTGAAAGCAATGGGTGGTGGGACCTTCAAAAATTGGGATAACCATTTAGCAAAAGCCACCTGGTTAGTTAACACTCGGGGATCCACCAATCGAGCTGGCCCTGCCCAGTCAGAACTGTTACATATTGTAGAGGGTGATAAAGTCCCTGTAGTGCATCTAAGGAATATGTTAGGAAAGACGGTCTGGGTTATTCCTCCCCTGGGCAAAGGCAAACCCACCCGTGGGATTGCTTTTGCTCAGGGACCTGGATGTACTTGGTGGGTGATGCGGGAGGATGGGGAAGTCCCATGTGTACCTCAAGGAGATCTGATTTTAGGTGAGAACAGCCAATAATTTGAACTGTATATAATCATTTCCATAGTTCTTATATGTCATATCAAAGGTATTGCAGCAAGAACACCCTGATCAGTGAAGAATGAGTTTCAATAAAACCAAGAGAGATGCAACGATGATGGAACAGGAACTGGTGCCCAACAATTTCCTCAAGATCAACATCTTCAATTTGCAGACCATGGACATGATACACCAGCCACGCCAGATGTACCAACTGCGAGTTCCAGATGCAGCATGCAACAGTCCCATACTACATACCATCTCTCTTGTCCTGAAAGACTGTATGACATATGGAACCCAAAGTCATGGACTAAATGAACTCAACAGACTTTGGAGGGATAGCCCATAGATTGAAGGAGTTACATCTATGTGTGTGTATATGTATACGCATGACGTAGATGGTATGGAATAAGGGGTGGATACTGTCCTGGTTTTGGCAGGGATGGAGTTAATTTTTCCTCTCAGTAGCTGGTATGTTTTGGATTTTGTGTGTGAAGAATGTTCATAAACACCCTGATGATACCAGTTGTTGTGAATGAGACCAAGGACACCGTCCTGCTTTCCAAGTCTCGCTAATTTGCAGATGCAGGAAGCTGGGAGAAAGACAGACAGCATAATTGATCCAAACTGGCCAAAGAGAGTATTCCATGCCATAAACGTCATGCTCAGTATATAAGTGGGGGCAGGCGAGGGTGGGTATCTGCCTTCCTGGCATCCATCCTTCCTGCTTGTTTTTGCTGGCATCGTTCCCCCTACCTTGCTGGCTCCCTTTTGCTCCTTTGCTTGCTGCTCGGTTTTGTTTCCATGATCGCTGCTCGGGACGGGCTGTATCGGTCATTGGGACATCGGGTGGTGAGAAAACACATATTGTTCACTTTGTATATTTTTAATATCCTTATATTCTGTTATTATTGTAGTTTTCCCTTTTATTTTAGTAAATTGTCTTCATCTCAACCCACGAGTTCTCCTTCCTTCCCAATTCTCTCCCCCATCCCCCTGGGGAGGGGGAGAGTGAGCGAGAAACTGTGTGGTGATTTGGGCTAAACCATCACAGCAAGAATCACCTCATGTTGATACTTAATTTTCAAAAATCATATTATTCTAAAATTATATTGATTAAGCATTTTATATCATATAACAGTAGCACAGAATAAATTTTATTCTGAAAACCTTTCCTCATGGCTCCCTACTGTTAACATTACCTTTATCACTTTCATTCCCTGTCCTGGTTTCGGCAGGGATGGAGTTAATTTTCCTCTCAGTAGCCAGTGTGTTTTGGATTTCGTATGTGAAGAATGTTGATAGAAACACTCTGATGATATGAGTTGTTGTTAATGAGACCAAGGACGCTGTCTGGCTTTCCAGGTCTCATTAACGTGCAGATGCAGGAAGCTGGGCCAAGAACAGACAGAAATAATTGACCCAAACTGGCCAAAGAGAGTATTCCATGCCAGAAACGTCATGCTCAGTATGTTAGTGGGGGTTGCCCATGGGAGGGGGCATCCATTCCATTCGAGCATTCCATTCTGGCACCCATTCGGGCACCCTTGGCATCCTTTTCTTCTCTCTTGCTTGCTGGCATCATTCCCTCTACCTTGCTAGCTTGCTCTCCCCCCATTTGCTTGCTGCTGTCGTTTCCGTGATCACTGCTCAGGACGGGCTGCGTCGGTCATTCAGACATCGGGTGGTGAGAAAACATATATCGTTCATTTTGTATATTTTGTATATATTAATATCCTTATATTCTGTTATCTTTGTAGTTTTTAGTATTTTAGTAAACTGTTTTTATCTCAACCCACGAGTTTTCCTTTCTTCCCAATTTCTCTCCCCCGTCCCACTGGGTAGGGGGAGGGTGAGTGAGAAACTGTGTGGTGATCCGGGCTAAACCATCACATCCCCAAATATGTTGTTGAACAATCCCAGTTGATCTTAAGCTACATTTCCTTCTCAACTTCTCATCCACTTCTAAAATCTCTCATTATACATTGCTATTTTGAATGGTTGATGTCAATCTAAAAAAAAATTTGTTATCCTGCTCTGAATAATCACAAACACTCCAGACCATTGGTGGTCTGAGAAGATGTTATCTTGGAAAATTTAAGCTATTACCAGCTCCCTGCTATCATATCTTTAGGAAGATTATTATTTTATGAAGTAGGAGCACGAATTTTGCTCACCACTCTTTTCTAATCAGTAAGTGCTTTCATGGCTTGTTAGCAGAGCACTTATTGCCACACTGCAATCTGTCAACCTGCCACAGCACTTTCTTTCCTAACCTTCTCCCATAAACCACCATATGAGAGTTTTTAATCAGATTGAAAAACTGTCCTGAGGGTTATGTGTTTAACTTCTCTCTTTTATGCAAGTCAATCGACACAATTGTTTCATAATGTTTGTGACAGCCTTGAATTCAGACAGGATGATGAGCAAAAAGCTTTTCTGATTAAAAAAGAAGACAGCTGCATTTGCTTCCTTCCCATTTATATTACCAGCCAAACATCTGAAAATAAATCAGACAGATCAAAGGAATTTCACCAGCCAGCACTGATAGTTTATAATATCAGTATAGTCCTTGTCTTGATCAAGCTCTAAAGGCCAGATTAGTCTTGATATCAGCAGACATAGTGCTACTGAGTTTCAATGGGTATCACTTACACCATGGAGGGATTTAGAGAAGTCCAGTGTACAATTATATAAGTTTTGATCGTACTATCTTTTCTGTATGTGCGAGTATAAGTACAGAGTAGTCCCACTGACTCTAGTTGTATCCAGCCCTGATAAAAAAAACCATAACATTTAGTTTCTTCTTGTTGAAGATGATTTACCAAGTCAGGTTTGCTTCTAGCTAAACCTGATTCTGAAAGGAAGTCCTGACCTGACTGAAGTCACTAAAAGGTTTGCTTTTGAACTGACTACAGAGACAAGATTTTAACATTGTATGTTAGACCACTGAGATACTACTTCCAGCACTGCTTAAAGTCTCTGTTGCTGTTCTGTTAATATGCCTTTTGCCCCAATTTCATTTAAAAAATGTTTCTGCACAGTAATCCTTTTTCATAATCCCTTCCATGCCTGTTTGATTTATATTGTCTTAAATCTTCCATGGTCTTTGGCAAAGTAGCAGTCAGGGGTCTTCCTGCTTGTACAACCCTATTCTCTGTTCTGTCAAGCTGCAAACATCTCAGAAAATCTGTGTCCTTTTCTACCTTTTCCATGCATTATTGAGACAAAGCTATACAATCCTACAGATTACTGACCCTCAGTAAAATTACATTTATTCTATAAAAAGGACATGCAGTACTCAATGCTGGATTGGAAACCTTAAGTAAAACTGTCTCTCTCAAACCCATAGCAAATATCCCATTGCCTTTAGGAGGACCGGGATTTAATTCTCTGCTTTTTGCTTTATCTTTGCCAACAGGAATGATTGCTGCATTTCCTGTAATATTTTCTCTACACATTTTTGAGGCATGGTACTGAAAGACAATTTTAAGTGTTTTATAAAAACATTTTTTAATAAGTCGTTTAGGAAAGTTTTTGTTTTCCAAAATATGATTTATTTCCTGTATGCTCTGTGAAGACTGTCATAGCTCAGCCCCGATCAGGACCAGACTACGCAGTCTCTCTCTCACTCCCCCCACCCTCCGAGAGAATAGGAGGAGATGATATAAGAAAAACGGCTCAAGGTTTGAGATAAGGACGGGGAGAAATCCTTAAAGTTACCGTTACGGGCAAAGTAGACTCGACTTGGGGAAAAGTATTCATTTATTACTACAAACAGCAGGATAAAGAGACAGAGAACAAGATAACCTCCCTCCACCTCTCCCTCTTCCCGGGCTTAACATTATCTCTACTACCTTCCCCTCCCGAGCAGCACGGGGTGGGGGGAAGAGGGAATGGGGGTTGCAGTCAGTTCATCACACGTTGTTAAATGCCGCTGTGTCATCGTCAGGGGAAGAACTCCTCACATTCCTCCCCTGCTCCAGCGTGGGGTCCCTCCCACGGGCCACAGTCCATCGTGAAACTGCTCCGGCGTGGGTCATCTCTTCCACGGGGTGCAGTCCCTCCAGAACAGCTGTCCCAGTGGGCCCTCCATGGGCCACAGCCTCCTTCAGGCCTCCACCTGCTCCGGCATGGGGTCCTCCACGGGCTGCAGGTGGATCTCTGCTCCTCCGTGGACCTCCATGGGCTGCAGGGGGACAACCTGCTCCACCATGGTAGTCACCACAAGCTGCAGAGGAATCTTGGCCAGGAGCTGCATTACTCCTCCCCCTCCTTCTGAACTGACCTTGGCATCTGCAGCCATTCCTCACAACAGGCTGACACACACCTCTCAGGATCCTTTTTACATCTTATTCACTTCAACTTCTCATCTCCTCTCCACTTCTTGCAGCCAGGCTGGGCCGAGTTGGGCCCAGTCTGCTGCCTGGCAGGAGGCCAGAGGGTGAGACCTGCAAGGCCCACAAGACTCACACCTCCCCCTCTCTGCCCCCCACTCAGCTGCTTCACATTTTCTCCTCTCTCTTTTCCTGTTTTCCCCTTCTTAAATACGTTATCGCAGAGGTGTTATCATGGGACATTCTGTTACCAATTGGCTCGGCCTTGGCCAGCAGCAGGTCCGCCCTAGGCCCGGCCGAGTCCACTGAACAAAGGGGAGCGACTTCTAGCAGTTTCCTACAGAAGCTACCACCTTAGGCCCCCCCTTCACTAAACAAAACCAGAACAAGATATAACTACAACATTTTGGAAAACCTAGATAGAAGTGACTGAATCATTTTACAGTAACTAATTTTCCTGATTTTGTGCCTCAGTAGCAAACACAAACTATCAGAGACTTCTTTCTTCTTCTGGACTGTCTCTGGAGATGGAATAGCAATGGCCATGGGAGGGCTGGGAGGGCTAGGAGGGCTCCTGGTACTGACAGAGCCAAATGGGGCCCAGACCTACTCTCAGGTGTCTGGGCTAGGGGCACAGCAGCTCCGCCCACTGCAGCCTCAATACTTTCTGTCTAAGCTTTTAGGGAATGAGACAGCAAACCACGCTGCCAGTAGAACCTAGGAGTGCCAGTCAGCACCAAACTGCTGTAGAAAGATTCCTGGGTCATTTGAATAATGGGTTGATTCATCCTCCTATATTTAAAATTGCTCTATTTCTGAGTTTGTCAAAGTCTGTAAAAACTTTGTCTCATACTTTATAGGGATTAGGAGGAGCCATAACTTATATAAGATAAGGAAAAACAAGACAGCAAAAGGAAGAAATTATGCCAGAACAGAAACAATTACTATGGCCAGTAAGATTTTTTTATTTCATCATTTTCTCTTCTTGCACCATGTAGCATTTGCTTTGTTGAAGACTAACTCTGAAACTTAGCTAACACTAATTAAGTGAAGATGTTATTTGTATATGATAAGCTAACAAGTAGAGGACACTTAATCATCTCTAATCGGAAGAACGACATTTTAGTATACTTTAACCAAGGACATTTGATCAAGTAAACCTTGAGTAGGACATTTAATCAGAATGTTTTGAAGACGCTTTGAGTATGGTGCCAAAGTACTGGAAAAACTAGAGGAAAGGTAATTCCGGCAGGGGTCACCATGACCACCAACTCACGGGCCCTCTACCCAAATCATACCACCAACTCCAAAGAAATAGGCAGAGTAACAAGACTGAACATGCATACTAATTTGCATGCTAGATGAGGACACTCTAATCAGTCATTTAGTAGACTATTAACGCATATGAATTAGAAAGTTGAATATGTAAAAATTTTGTGTATAAATATACTGCAGAGAGTCCCACTTGGTGTGCTTGATTTGTGGGAAACCACCGAGAACCCAAGCTTGTGCAAACCTGAAATAAATGACCAATGCCTCTCCTGAGTGTGTGTGATTATTGGCTCATTGCACACCGGTCAATGAATCTGTCTTTTTTGGACAACAGTTTCAGTTCCATAACAGGAAGTACTGGGCTTATTGCATAAAGTATCAGGTAACCTGAAAGAGGTATTATCTTCATAACTTTCTAGCAGACCAGGTGAATGACCTTTAAAGGTCCCTTCCAACCCAAACTATTCCATAATTCTATGCTGTCAGGAAATACTTGTCAGGAATGTGAATTGCTTTATTACTTTATTTGATAGCAACATACATGAGCAGAAGAAGAGAAGAAAAAGTGCTCAGTTTGAAGGGACTTTGTAGGTGATGGGGAGAGCATGTCTCCAATTTATTTTTTTTTTCTGAGAAATTAGTGACAATAAATGATTCAGTAAAAGAAAAAATATAGAGAGGGAAACTCTTCATATTTCTCCTTAGGGTAGGCTTTTGAGATATATAGTGCATTCTGATGGGACCTGGATGGAAACTCGTTATATAACTAAATGTATTAAAATATATCAAGAGTCCAAGCAAAAGTATTACTTGTCTGAACAGAGTTTCTTCATGTGAAAATAACTACAAAAGGAGTCAATAAAATTATATGCTACAGTAGAGATGCCATTAAGTTATTGCATAAATCAGAATTGGTTATTTCAGTTTGAAAACATGTGGCACTACCCTTGGGTATCACTGCAAATAAAGTGTCTGGAAACTACATAAGAGCCCCCATGTCTGATTTCCACTTGCAGTGTACACTCCTTTATTGCTTTAGCATAGAGAAGTCACTGCAAAATATGTGTCATAGTTTAGCCCCAATCAGAAACATACTACCCAGTCTCTCTCTCATTCCCCTCAATCTCCAAGGGAACAGGGGAGAGATAACATAAGAAAAAGGCTCAAGGTTTGAGATAAGGACAGGGAGAGATCCTTAAAGTTACCATTACAGGCAAAACAGACTTGACTTGTGTTCTGGTTTTGTTTAGTGAGGGGGGCCTAAAGTGGTAGCTTCTGTAAGAAGCTGCTAGAAGTTGCTCCCCTTTGTTCAGTAGACTCGACCAGGCCTAGGGCAGACCCACTGCTGGCCAAGGCCAAGCCAGTTGGTAGCAGAATGTTCCCTGATAATGCCTCTGCAATAACGTATTTAAGAAGGGGAAAAACAGGAAGAAAATGAAGAAGATGTGAAGCAGCTGAGCAGGGGCAGAGAAGGGGAGGTGTAAGCCTTGTGGGCCTTGTAGCCCTCACCCTCTGGCCTCCTGCTGAGTGGCTGTCTGGGCCCGACTCAGCCCAGTCTGGCTGCAAGAAGTGGAGAGGAGATGGGAAGAGAACCTGAGAGGCGTCTGCCTGCTGACTGTGACAAATTTCTTGTGAGAGGAACAGCTGCAGATGCCAAGGTCAGTGAAGAAGGTGGGAGAGTGTCGTAGTTCAGCCCCGATCAGACCAGACTACGCAGTCTCTCTCTCACTCCCCCCACCTTCCGAGAGAACAGGGAGAGAAAATATAAGGAAAAACGGCTCAAGGTTTGAGATAAGGACAGGGAGAAATCCTTAAAGTTACCGTCACGGGCAAAACAGACTCAACTTGGGAAAAACTATTCATTTATTACTACAAACAGCAGGATAATGAGACAGAGAACAAGATAACCTCCCCCCACCCCTCCCTCTTCCCGAGCTTAACATTATCTCTACTACCTTCCCCTCCCGAGTGGCACAGGGGGGAAGAGGGAATGGGGGTTGCAGTCAGTTCATCACATGTTGTTTCACGCCGCTGCTTCATGGTCGGGGGAAGAACTCCTCACATTCCTCCCCTGCTCCATCGTGGGGTCCCTCCCATACGCCACAGTCCTTCATGGAACTGCTCCAGCGTGGGTCATCTCTTCCATGGGTGCAGTCCCTTCAGAACAGCTGTCCCAGCGGGCCCTCCACGGGCCACAGCTGCCTTCAGGCATCCACCTCCCCCGGTACAGGGTCCTTCACGGGCTCCAAGAGGATCTCTGCTCCTCCGTGGACCTCCATGGGCTGCAGGGGGACAACCTGCTCCACCATGGTCGTCACCACAGGCTGCAGGGGAATCTTGGCCAGGAGCCGCATTACTCCTCCCCCTCCTTCTGAACTGACCTTGGCGTCTGTAGCCGTTCCTCACAACAGGCTGGTAGATGTCTCTCAGGATCTTTTTTACATCTTATTCACTTCTCATCTCCTTTACACTTCTTGCAGCCGGGCTGGACCGAGTCGGGCCCAGTCGGCTGCCTGGCGAGAGGCCAGAGGGTGAGGCCTGCAAGGCCCATGAGGCCTGCGCCTCCCCCTCTGCGCCTCTGCCCCTGCTCAGCTTCTTCACATCTTCTCTTCTCTCTCTTTTTTTTTCTGTTTTCCCATTCTTAAATATGTTATCGCAGAGGCGTTATCACGAGACATTCTGCTACCAATCGGCTCGGCCTTGGCCAGCAGTGGGTCCGCCCTAGGCCTGGCCAAGTCCCCTGAACAAAGGGGAGCGACTTCTAGCAGTTTCCTACAGAAGCTACCACCTTAGGCCCCCTCTCACTAAAAAAAACCACGACAGGGAGGAGTAATGCTGCTCCTGGCAGAGATTCCCCTGCAGCCCCTGGTGAAGACCGTGGTGAAGCAGGCTGTCCCCCTGCAGCCCATGGAGGTCCATGGAGGAGCAGAGATCCACCTGCAGCCCGTGGAGGACCCCATGTCAGGGCAGGTGGATGCCTGAAGGAGTCTGTAGCCCGTGGAGGGCCCGCTGGGGCAGCTGTTCTTGGAGGGACTGCACCCTGTGGAAAAACAACACACGCTGGAGCAGTTTCACAAAGGACTGTAGCCCGTGGCTGGGACCCCATGCTGGAGTAGGGGAGGAATGTGAGGAGTTTTTTCCCTTGATGAGGAAGCAGCAGTGTAAAGCGACATGTGACCCCCGTAACCCCCATTCCCTCAGTCGAGTCTGTTATGCCCATAATGGTAACTTTAAGGATCTCTCCCTGTACTTATCTTGCATCTTGAGCCTTTTTTCTTATATTATCTCTCTCTATTCCCTTGGAGGGTGGGGGGAGTGAGAGAGAGACTGCGTAGCTTGGTCCTGAGAGGGGCTAAACTACAACACAGTAAAATAATGATAAAAAACAGTAGGATTGATTTATTTCAACTTTCAGAAGCTTTTACCGTGATATAAGGGGTGGAAATAAGAAATACAAAGTGATCATGTATTAAAATAATTACTTGTTGATTAAGCAGTGTGTAATACAGCTGTTCCTGTGTTCTTCTGGTATAATTTAATTGACTTCTGTTATGTTTTTCAGAATTTGTTTTCATTTATAGTGCTCATAGTGCTATGTTTGTATTGGTGTTTATATTTCTATTGCTAGAAAGGTGTTGATAACACATCAATGTTTTGGCTACGGCTATGCGGTACTCACACAGCATCAAGACTACCTCTCTGCTGTGGTTTAACCCCAGTCAGCAATCTAGTACCACACAGCCGCTTGCTCCCCCTCCCCAGGGGATGTGGGAGAGAATTGGGAAGAAAAAACTCGTGAGTTGAGATAAAGACAGTTTACTAGACTAGAAAAGGAAAAGATAATTATATATATAAATAATGATAATAATAAAAATAATAGGAAAAATAAAATATATAAAATGAACAATGCACAATTTCTCACCGCTCAACAACCTGATGACCAATACAGTCCGTTCCGAGCAGCAATCATGGAATGAAAAACTGAAAATGATCCCAGAATGATTCTGAGCAGCAAGAGAAAAAGTGAGCCAGTTCACCAACCAACCCTCACTTATATACCGAGAATGAAGTTTATGGCATGGAATACTTTCTCTGGCCAGTTTGGGTCAACTGTACTGCTTATACCCCTCCCAGCTTCTTGCACCTTAACATTAGTGAAATCTGGGAAGCTGAGAAAAGTCCTTGGTCTCTTTAGCAACAACTAATACCAACAGTGTATTATCAACATTCTTCACATACCAAATCCCATACTGTCACGTTCCGATTTCGGACGAGAGGAAGGCCCCCTTGCGTTCTAGCCAACCTCAGACGAGTCTGGGGGGCTAGGGGCGGCTGGACCGACCTCTCACACACCGGAGCGTGGTTTTGTTCATATTCTTGGGAACAGAATTAAGACGTAAAACGGAGTCAAGTGCCAGGTAGCTTTATTAACCCGATAAGAAGTTTGTAAATGGAAGAGAAAGGAGAGAAAGGAAGGCAAGAGGGAAAATAGTTTTGGTTGTAATAGCTACCACCACGGAGCTGCAGCGTCCCGACAGTTCAGTTTGCTCAATGGGGCGGCGATCCGTCCAGTGTTGGTCGTCTCGATGTCGGTTCCGTGGATGTGTATTCCGGCGAATGTGTATTCCGTTGAATGAAGTGAAGTGTAGAAGAAGAAGTCTGAGTCTGTAGTGTTGAAGAAGTGTAGAAGTCTCGAAGAAGTCTGGAAGAAGTGTCTCTTTTTATGTTGGTTGTTTTCATTGTATTTCGAGAGCTGGTTTTCCTAGCCGCACCCCTCACCTGGTGGTGATATGCAGGCCCATTACCGGGTGATATGTATCTCTGGGCACATGCCGGGGGCTAGGGCTAGATTTCTCGGAACCAGCTCTGCATTCAGGTTTGCAAGGCAACAGGAGTTGCCTTGCAAGATAACGGGAAGCCATTGCTCGGGTGGTGGCCCGCTGTTTCAACAATGTTGAGACAAATTTTTGACACAGTCTTTTACACCACCCCGTGGCTCAACGTTGTTGCCTCAGGGATGGAGTTCTGTGGTGGCATAAAAGACAGAGGAAAGGAGAAAGAAAATAATTAAAAAGAGAATAATAATAACAATAAAAAAGAGATATATACAATTCTGAACATTATTGTTTATCAGTTAGTGTACAAAGAGACATAAATGCTAGATACTTCGATTTAATTAACAATATCTTATCTAAGTAAATGACAAAACCAGAACATTAACATATCAACATTTATCTTACACAACTGAAAATTTGTCCCAGGCCAAGTTTGAGGCTTATGGCTCTGGGGGATCAGAAGAAGCAAGTAATTGTTTACAAGGACAATCACAAGGTAAACAAAGATAAACCAACAAAACTATAGCAATGCACAACATCATAAATGCCCCAAGATAAAGCACCATGAAAATATTAAGCATTTTGTTCATTTCTGCAGCCATTTTTTTCTTTGGCAAAACAGTTCAGTTTTTGCTTTTTGGTGAGGCTGGCAACCAAGTCCTTGTGGAGCTTGTGGCTGTGGAATTTTGGTCCACCGGAACTGGGGTCTGGATACACAGCAGGAAAATGGATTTCCCTGCCTCCAAC
The DNA here is from genome assembly GCF_036417535.1 of Chlamydotis macqueenii. Lineage (NCBI taxonomy): Eukaryota > Metazoa > Chordata > Aves > Otidiformes > Otididae > Chlamydotis > Chlamydotis macqueenii. The sequence goes on from NC_141592.1 coordinate 50,340,239, forward strand.
TCAGAGCACAGTCAATGAACAATGACACTATAAATTTGCTGTCAATTTTATATCACCCCGTGGACCCATGGTGGTTCCAAAAAAAAAGAAAAAAAAAAAAAACTAACCAAAAGAAAACAAAAAAAAACCCAACAACCAACCAAACAAAATCTCATATCTTTCCATCTATCTTTCCATCGTCTAGCGATATTGAGACATTAATTAACCTTTTCAGTCTCTATCACCACCCCGTGGCTCAGCATCGCTCACCAAGGTTGAAGGGGGAAAAGAAAAAAAAAAAAAAAGAAGAGGGAAAAGGGGGGTGAAGTGACTTAGTTATGCTTATAATCATCAAAACCATAGATTTAAATATCAATAATATTTTTCCCACCTCGTGAGTCCCAATATTTTCCTAAAAAAAAAAAGTTTTAGGTAGGTTTCCAGGTTTGCCTTCAAATAGGGGGGGGGAACCAATACGGTTTTTGGAGAGAGGTCTATCCATCAGACAGACCACTTTTGAATTTTATATGTCATCAGTTGGAAAATCATCTGGAGCCATTCTCTGCTAGTTGTGGCATGGCTGAGATAGGCTCCACGGGGCCAGGGCAGTGTTTTTCCAAAAATGGGGTGACTGCGCCTGTGCCAGGTTGGAGTTGTGGGCTTGAGGGCAAGCCAGACTACTACCCAGGATTCCCGCTTCAATACCAATATCCTCTGGAAGAAGGAACTGCGTATGAGCCCCGAGATCTGTTTCTAGATCTTTCCAAGGGAGGGAGTGCGCGTGCGCAATCCCAGACTTGGAATTTATAAAAGGGGCAACCGCGAGGTGCCACGCACACGCACACCACCTGAGCAGCAGGAGTCACCAACACCCATTTTTCAAGATGTCAGCGGATGCACCAGCGGTAGCGTTTTCTCCTTTTCTTTATTCCTTTACTTTTCCTGTTGCTTGGCTATGGTGGTGTAATGTTCTCTTATCATTAGGATGTCACTAATGAGATGTCGCTGCTCGGTGAAGGGGAGAGACCTAGTCAAGCGCCTGATCACCACACAAGGCGATCAGTGAGGTTGGTATCATTAATTTCAAGAGGTTCCCCTTAACTTTCGTGATTGTTAAGGTTTTCCTTTTGTTGTTCCACTTCCAGCTTCATGATACCTGCTGCAGGGACTGAGGGAGAGGGAGCTGGTGCTGCCTACGGCGAAGGTGCCGAGGAGGTGGATTGGGGGTGTCTGTGGGTGTTAATGTGTTTGCTGTTGGAGGCTGCAATTATTGGTTTTATTTTTCTGTTAGGTTCTCTGATTTACTGTTACTACTATGATTGTTGTGCATAAGCTGTTTTCACAGTTCTTGTGTGTTGTTAGTGGTTGTTAATCTAGTTAATATATGTTTTACAATAAAGTTCAGTTTTGCAGTTCATTCAGGAGTCTCTTGTTCACATCTATGGTGGATCAGTTTGCTGGTAGTATTTTGTAGGCAGTGTGTCCACAGATCCAGTAATGTCCTTTTCTGGCTCTGACCCCTCCAGCAAACGGTCCAGCTGCAGTCTGTGGGTGTTGCAAGTAGGTTGTATTATAGTCTCCTAAAGGGAGACATCTTCGCTGATAGGTTTTATCACTTGCTCTGCAGGCGTGTCAGGTTCTGGTCTGGTACTTTCTTCTTCCTACAAAACAGAACTCGCTTCTCGGGTGAGAGAAAGAGGAAGAGAATAGAAAAAAAAAAAAGGAAAAGCAATCGAGAGGCGGGGGGGGGGGGGCAGAGCTGTTTCTGCTTGTTTAGAAGGAATAAGGTTTTTCAACAAAGTCAAAATTCCACATTGCTCCGCCTCAGTATGCATCAGTGTGGTAACTTGTGCTCCTGTGTTAACCACAAAGGTTACTGTTCTTTTCTGTGGCCCTACAGCCACCGTAATCAACAAATCCCCTCTCACATTTAAGGTGAGTTGTTTTATAAACATCCACCTTCTTTTCTGCATCAGTTTCTTCCCCAAGGTCTATCCATGGTGGGGCACTAGGGGTTGTTCCAAAATTAACTTTTCGCCCCGACCATGTTTGTACAAGTTTCTCTTATTTCTGTGTTGGAAGCCCATCCATTAAATCTCAGCGAATACCTGTCTGGAGTCCCAGTTGCCACCATTCCTGATGGCTGAGGAGTCTCCCTCTCCCAGGATCAGTAAGTCGGACCGACTTAGAATCGTGACTTCTCTTGACCAGTGCTGGCCACCCTTCACCTTTTTCTGTGGCTCTTACAGCTCTGGTTTCAGTTTTTTTCCCAAATTCACCAACGGGACCGTATTTCCTCCCAAAATTTATGAGTTCTTGGGCTACTTCTCCCCATGTCCTTCTGTGATCAGGGGTCACTGTTCCCTCCAGAGCACCGGTAAGTCTATCTGCTACAGGGGTACTTTGTATCTTCCCTTGTAGCTGGATCCCAATGGGTTTCAGGGAGTCAGGAAGTCCTCGAATTAGAGGAGTCATCCGTTCAGGATCCACAGGCATCATCATTGGAGAGCCCTGGTTAGGTTTGAGCTCTCTATCATACATCATTTGCAAACAAGCAGCCTTCTGCACACTCTCTACCAGTTGATCCACTGTGCCCGTGATGGCTAGGGGGTCTCCCCTCTCCAAAGGGTTCAGCCCCCCAGCCCAATATGCTGCCCTCTGTGTCAAAGACCACGGGGCCTGATAATTGCCAGTAGTTAAAAACCGGACCCCAATATCCTTCCGCTTCCTTTTCTGACAACAAGATTCCACCCCACCACTGCCCCCCCCCCCAACAACGACACTTTCCAGACATATTCTGTTTCCGATTCCTTTGGAGTCCTTGCAAAATCCTTCCTTAATTTTGCCAACTCAGTTGCTGTAAATGGAACCTCTTTAGTAACAACTTGGGGATGGTTATCAGTTTCTCCCTCATATACATACTCAGTTTCAACTAGGGGATACATGTGAGGGGGCTTCTCTACAATTTCTTTTGCTTTTTGCAAGTCCCCCTGAGAGTAGATTTGCCTGATCCCCTTATCTTCTAACTTCAACTCCACCTCTCCACAGGAGTCATTTTCTCTCTGCAATTCTTCCTTCAATGTTTCTTTTAGCAAAACATTCCGGTGTTTCTCCTCCTCCAACAACTGCTTGGTCTCTTTTAATTGTTCCTGTAACGACTCAACTGCCAGTTTCAAAAAGTCTATCACAGCATTATCTTGACACAATCTCTGCCTCCTATCTTCTATAGCTGCTGCCAGGCTTGCCCCTAAAACAGCACAAATTATAGCTTTTCCCTTCCTGGGCCTAAGTTTGGAGTCCTTCTGCAATACCACGATCCTATCCACTATACTCTGCGGTTGGAACCAATGATTTTTCACCCATTCTCGTCCTTGAAGGGACGGGCGAGCATGATAGTTTTTCAAAAGGTCATCCAATTTCTCTAAATCCCCATTCAATACCATTGCGGGGATCTCATCACAAACATTTGCAGATTTGCAAGCACCCATCTCACCAAAGAGGAGTTATTTCGTCCTGAGAGGGCCGCACCACAATTTTTCTACCACAATTCCCCCTCACACACTCTCAGGAGGACACACCTAATTTCACAAAAGCACTTATGTCACAACAGGGGGGTTATTTCATCCTGAGAGGGCCACACCACAATTTTACCACAATTCCCCCCCACATACACTCTCAGGAGGACACACCTTTCAAATTTCTCACGAAAGATACTTGTCTTTCGCTCAATTCTATCTCTTCGTTCTTCTCTGGCTGTTTTCCTCATGGACAAACAGACAAACAGAACCACAGATCTGGACTTCGCACTCGCTTTGTACCAATGTACGTCTCAGTCACACACACAGTCTCTAATAAAGCAACTGGACACTTTCTTTTTCTCCAAGAATCCTGCCGACTACGCCATTTAAATAATGTCACGTTCCGATTTCGGACGAGAGGAAGGCCCCTTTGCGTTCTAGCCAACCTCAGACGAGTCTGGGGGGCTAGGGGCGGCTGGACCGACCTCTCACACACCGGAGCGTGGTTTTGTTCATATTCTTGGGAACAGAATTAAGACGTAAAACGGAGTCAAGTGCCAGGTAGCTTTATTAACCCGATAAGAAGTTTGTAAATGGAAGAGAAAGGAGAGAAAGGAAGGCAAGAGGGAAAATAGTTTTGGTTGTAATAGCTACCACCACGGAGCTGCAGCGTCCCGACAGTTCAGTTTGCTCAATGGGGCGGCGATCCGTCCAGTGTTGGTCGTCTCGATGTCGGTTCTGTGGATGTGTATTCCGGCGAATGTGTATTCCGTTGAATGAAGTGAAGTGTAGAAGTGTAGAAGAAGAAGTCTGAGTCTGTAGTGTTGAAGAAGTGTAGAAGTCTCGAAGAAGTCTGGAAGAAGTGTCTCTTTTTATGTTGGTTGTTTTCATTGTATTTCGAGAGCTGGTTTTCCTAGCCGCACCCCTCACCTGGTGGTGATATGCAGGCCCATTACCGGGTGATCCATTACCGGGTGATATGCATGCCCATTACCAGGTGATATGTATCTCTGGGCACATGCCGGGGGCTAGGGCTAGATTTCTCGGAACCAGCTCTGTATTCAGGTTTGCAAGGCAACAGGAGTTGCCTTGCAAGATAACGGGAAGCCATTGCTCCTGTGGTGGCCCGCTGTTTCAACAATGTTGAGACAAATTTTTGACAGTCACATACTAAATCCAAAACACATCAGCTACTAGGAAGAAAATTAACTCCATCACAGCTGAAACCAGGACAGCATGTTATGTCAAAGCATATGGAAGACAGGGAGGTGATTAGAGACATCCAGCATGGCTTCACCAAAGGCAAATCGTGCCTGACTAGTCTGGTGGCATTCTATGACGGAGTGACTGTGTTGGTGGGCAAGGGAAGAGCTACCAGATATCATCTATCTTGACTTCTGTAAGGCCTTTGATATGGTGCCCCACAACATTCTTGTTGCTAAAATGAAGAGGCATGGATTTGACAGCTGCACTGTTGGATGGATAAGGAATTGGCTGGATGGAACTACGACACACATCCAAAGAGTAACAGTCAATGGCTCAATGTCCAAGTGGAAACCAGTAAGGTGTGGTGTCTCTCAAGGGTCCATACTGGGACCAATACTATTTAATATCTTCATTAATTACATAGAGAGTGGGATTAAGTGCACCCTCAGTAAGTTTGCAGATGACATGAAGTTGACTGGTACAGCTGATTTGCTTGAGGGAAGGGACACCCTCCAGAGGGACCTTGACCAGGCTTGAGGAGTGGGCCTGTGCGAACCTCATGAAGTTCAACAAGATCAAGTGCAAGGTCCTATTCCTGGGTCAGGGCAATTCCAAACATGGATCCAGGCTGGGCAGAGAATGAATTGAGAGCAGCCCTGAGGAGAAGGACTTGGGGATACTGGTGGATGAAAAATTGGACATGATCTGGCAATGTGTGCGTGCACCCCAGAAAGCCAAATCGTATCCTGGGCTGCATCAAAAGAAGCGTGGCCAGTAGGATGAGGGAGGTGATTCTCCCCCTCTACTCCGCTCCAGTGAGACCCCACCTGGAGTACTGCATCCAGTTCTGAGGTTCCCAATAAAAGAAAGCCATGGACTTGTTAGAGTGGGTCCATAGGAGAGCCATGAAAATGATCAGAGGGCTGGAGCACCTCTCCTATGAGGACAGGCTGAGAGAGTTGGGGCTGTTCAGCCTGGAAAAGAGAAGGCTCTGGAAAGATGTTATTGCAGCCTTTCGATACTTAAAGGGGGCTTATAAGAAAGAGAGAGATTTTTTTTACTAGGGCCTATAGTGACAGAACAAGGGGCAATGTTTTTAAACCAAAAGAGGATAGATTTAGATTGGACATAAGGAAGAAATTATTTATGATGAGATTGGTGAGACACTGGAGCAAATTGCCCAGAGAAGTTGTGGATGTCCCATCTTTGGAAGTGTTCAAGGTCAGGTTGGACGGGGCTTTGAACCATCTGGTCTGGTGAAAGATGTAGAGGGGTTGGACTAGATGACCCTTAAAGGTCCCTTCCAATCCAAACCATTCTATGATTGTACTGGTTTTGGCTGGGATAGAGTTAAATTTCTTCATAGTAGCTTGTATGGGGCTGTTTTGCATTTGTGCTGAAAACAGTATTGATAACATGCTGATGCTTTTGTTATTACTGAGCAGTTCTTACACAGCATCAAGGCCTTTTCTATTTCTCATACTGCCCCACCAGCAAGTAGGCTGGGGATACTCAAGAAGTTGGGAGGGGACACAGCTGAGACAGCTGACCTCAACTGACCAAAGGGATATTCCATACCCTATGATGTCATGCTCAGCAATAAAACTGGGGAGTGGAGGTTGACAAGAGCTGCTGTTGCTAGGGGACTGGCTGGGCATCAGTCAGTTAGTGATGTGCAATTGTTTTCTTTTGCATCACTTGTTTTTCTTGGGTTTTATTTTCCTCTCTCTTTGTTGCTTTTTTTTTTTCCTTACAGTTTTGGTGGCTTTTAAAAAATTATTAAATTATCTTCATCTCAACTCATGAGTTTTCTCACTTTTACCCTTCTGATTCTCCCCTCCATCTCACTGAGGGGAGTGAACAAGCAGCTATGTGGAGCTTAGCTGCTAGTCAGTGTTAAACTACAACAATGATTCAATGATTAAAGCAGAAAAAAGGGTGAGAGAAAGGAAATAGTGATATTTCTGAAATGCAGATAGATCTAGGTTGTCTGTGTCATATAGGCAAGACATGCCAGAGCTACATAGGAAATCAGATTTCGGAGCCCAATCTAGTGTCTAAATGACAAGCACATTCTTCTTCTCATGTAATAAAAGATCTTTTTTTAAACTCACTCCCCAGTCTTATAAGATGTATTCTGAAACTACACTGAAGTTTTCCTATTATGTAATTTCTGTGGCTGCTTGTGTGGGTAAATCTTACAGCCGGACGATGCTTGACAGTTGGGATTATATGTAAGTCTTGCACTTTCATGTATATTTCAAGTAAATTGATCTATTTTATTTTAAAAAATAAATAAAATAATCTAACCAGACTTGCAATGAAACAGCTGGCCTGGCCTGGGTAGTCAGGCTTCAAAGGGAAATGTGGAAGGAAGTGAAAAGGCAGCTCTAAACTGAAATGGATGTGTAACCTCTTGCCTAAAGGCTTGAAGAAATCTGTTGCCGATGTCCTGTCCCACTAGTCTTTCGAGCTTGAACATGAAAGCTCTTTTCAGCTATTGAAAGATAAATCCAAAATTCAATCAATTATACCAAATTATGTTAACTATTTTCAGTAACATTCCCATTAACACAACATTGCTCAGTGCTCCTTTCATTTGCACTGCTATAAATAAGCAGCAAATCTACAGAATGAGTGGAGAGTTACAAGTGAAAAGACTATGAGAGCCAAACCAATAAACTTTTAATAAGAGCCTTGACCTTTATTTCATCTTTCTTTCTAATTTAATTCTAGGATTGTTCCCCTTGGATTTATATTGTCACACTGTACACTTAATTTTGACTCAGCCTCCCTCCAAGGATTCAGCCTGTCATCCTTACTCAAGGAAGTCTCTTGCTGTTCTTACTAGGAGTTCTGCTGAGTAAAAACTACAGGCAAATCCTTTGCCCTATAAACGTCAAAGGCAAAACCTCCCAGTGACTTCAGAAAGGCTCTACTTTCAAAGCTGTGTTTGACTATAATTCTAATTTTCCAGTCCTTCTTATGTTGGGGGCTCCAGAGCTGAACACAGTACTCAAGGTGAGGTCTCACGAGAACAGAGTAGAGTGGGGGAGTGACCTCCCTTGACCACCTGGTCACACTTCTTTTGATGCAGCCCAGGATGTGATTGGTTTCTGGGCTGCAAGCACACATTGCTGGCTCATGTTAAGCTTCTCAATCAACATCCCCTTACATGCCCTGATCCATGTGCAGGACCTTGCACTCGGCCTTGTTGAACTTCATGAGGTTTGCACAGTGTCGTGGTTTTGGCAGGGATGGAGTTAATTTTCCTCTCAGTAGTCAGTGTTCTTTGAATTTCATATGTGAAGAATGTTAATAAACACACCGGTGATATGAGCTGTTGCTAATGAGACCAAGGACACTGTCTGGCTTTCCAAGTCTTGCTAATATGCAGATGCAGGAAGCTGGGAGAAAGACAGACAGAATAATTGAGCCAAACTGGCCAAAGAGAGTATTCCATGCCATAAACGTCATGCTCAGTATATAAGTGGGGGCTGGCCAGGGCGGGTATCTGCCTTCCTGGCATCCATCCCTCTCTCTCACTCGCTGGCATCGTTCCCTCTACCTTGCTGGCTCCCTCTCACTCCTTTGGTTGCTGCTTGGTTTTGTTTCCGTGATCGCTGCTCAGAACGGGCTGTATCGGTCATTGGGACATCGGGTGGTGAGAAAACATATTGTTCATTTTGTATATTTTAATATCCTTATATTCTGTTATTATTGTAGTTTTCCTTTGCTATTTTAGTAAACTGTCTTCATCTCAACCCATGAGTTTTCCTTTCTTCCCATTTCTCTCCCTCATTCCCCCTGGGGAGGGGGAGGGTGAGCGAGAAACTCTGTGGTGACTAGGGCTAAACCACAACACACAGGCCCAGCTCTCCAGCCTGTCAAGGTCCCTCCTGGATGGCATCCCTTCCCTGAAGTATGTCGACCGCACCACACAGCTTGGTGTCAAAAGCGAATTTGCTGAGGGTGCACTCTATCCCACTCTTCATGTTGCTGACAAAGATGTTAAACAGGGTGGGTCCCAATACTGATCCCTGAGGAATGCCATTCGTCACCAGTCTCCACCTGGACATCAAGTTGTTGACCATAACTCTTTGAGTGCAGCCATCCAGCCAATTCCTTATCCACCGAGTGGTCCGTCCATCAAAGCCATGTCTCTCCAGTTTAGAGACAAGGATGTTGTGTGGGACAGTGTCAAATGCTTTGCACAGGTCCAGGTAGATTATGTCAGTTGCTCATCCCTTATCCACCAACGCTGTAATCCCGGGGGAAGGTGGCTGTGGCCCGTGGAGGGCCCGCTGGGACAGCCGTTCTGGAGAGACTGCACCCCGTGGAAGAGATGACCCATGCCGGAGCAGTTCCACGAAGGACTGTGGCGTATGGGTGGGACCCCACAACGGAGCAGGGGAGGAATGTGAGGAGTTCTTCCCCCGACCATGAAGCAGCGGCGTGATGAACTGACCGTAACCCCCATTCCCTCTTCCCCCCTGTGCCACTCAGGGAGGGGAAGGTAGTAGAGATAATGTTAAGCTTGGGAAGAGGGAGGGGTGAAGGGAGGTTGTCTTGTTCTCTGTCTCATTATCCTGCTGTTTGTAGTAATAAATGAATAGTTTTCCCCAAGTCGAGTCTGTTTTGCCCGTGATGGTAACTTTAAGGATTTCTCCCTGTCCTTATCTCAAACCTCGAGCCGTTTTCCTTCTATTATCTCTCCCTATTCTCTCGGAGGGTGGGGGGAGAGAGAGAGACTGCGTAGTCTGGTCCCGATCGGGGCTGAACTACGACAATGAAATTTTTTACTTTCCTCTGGACTATAATCTGTTAATTTCTCTGTTTGCACTGCCTGTCCGTTTCCACTTTAAGATCTTATAACTTAACACTGCGCCTTGTACGCAATAATATCAATCTGGATGTATCACTTGTTCTAACGGGATCGACCTGCGACACCGCACACACCAGAACACTCAGCTGTAGCACAAATATAAATCAGCTGGAATAAGCTTATGTCCACACCAACAACACTGAAGAGTAACAAAAATATGATACCATTGACACAAAAGACACACAAACACACACAAAAAAAGCACGACACCTTTGACACAAAGAACACACACACAAACATGCCACTTCTATAACGAGGAAGCTCCAAAGACTGAAGGCTCCTTTTCCAGATCTATGAGACCTGGATCAAAGGGATTTTCCCAGCTCACTGTTAGTCTTTGTTTACACGGACAGAGAAGCGGACGGGGTAACAGGTGCTGTCGGATCCTCTTTCTGTGCGTGATTCTTTAAGGCTTCAAACATTATATGCCACGCCGGTAATAACTTTTGAACAGCAGGGTCACCCCACGTTGCACAGTCCCACAGTCTAATACCTATGGTGTCCCAGGTGCCCACCATGCAGATATTAGAGATGTTAGCGTCTGCTACGTGAGCGGACACCCAAATCAACAACCTCTTCAGGTCAGTGTTATTAATAGCACAGTTCTGTTCCTCTAACATTTTGGTTAGAATCATTAAAATTGATTTATGTTCCTCTGAAGCAGTGCTTCTCGTCGTTCTGGTCTCAGGGACCGCGGCTCTTTACCCGCCACTTTCTCCTTGGTCTCGGGGACCGCGGCTCTTTACCCGCCGCTCTCTCCTTGGTCTCAGGGACCGTGGCTCTTTACCCACTGCTTTCTCCTTGGTCTCGTGGACCGCATCTCTTACCTCCGCTGCATGCAGCTCTTGTCTCTGCTGCTTTTTCGTTCAGCCCGGGCTGCCACCAGTTGCTCTTGTTTCGCGAGTCAAGGTCCCTGTTCGGGCGCCATATGTTGCAGTAAGTGCACGGACTCCATGGATGGTGTTCCGGAGACCTTTATTGTCCGTCAGCCTAAGTCTTTTATATCTTTTCTAAGTTACACGCGAAATGCACGCGCTTAATCATCTAATTCAATTGGTAGCAATATACTGTTCACGCGCCTTAAACTTCATTTGGATTGGTTATAGATTTTTAGTTGTCTTTACTATTTTTGCCTTTGATATTTACTTATCTTGTTCTAATTGCTGTTTTTTGTTATTGAGCAAGTGGTGTTCAAGGACATAGCCCAAATTCATCAATGTCAAACAGCTGTGCTACACTCTGTTCCCACAGACTTCTGTCTATTTTTTTTAACTATTCAAGAGCTAATATTTCTAGAGGGGTAATGATTGTAAATGCTTTAAGACCTATACATTGCAACGATACAGCATGGTGTAATCACGCGAGCACTAACACATCAAAATACAGACAGCATAAAGGACCTAAATGAAATACAATTAGCTTTGAATCTGATTGCCAAAATAATATAGAGTTTTGGAAACCAAGTGAAATTATTGCTGCTTCCATCTTTGCACCTGATGTGGCAAGTGCCTAGGCGTTAGCTATGCTAAATAAATTGGGCTGTTGGCTTGCTAACCAAATGCATGCAACTGTATCAGTACTATCAACACTGCCAACTGATATAGATTCTATACACTACGCTACTTTACAAAACAGAACCGCTGTTAGCCTGCAGGGCACATATTTGACAGACCTTGCTGCATGTGCTGGCCACACATGCAGCAACACCTAGTCAGTACTCTTTCACTGAATCTGCTGAGGGTATAAACAGAGGTGGCTCAGAGCGGAGGAGAGAGAAGGGACTCAGAGCACATGCTATTAACAACAGGGGACGCCCTTAAGGTGCTGCGCCTGCCTCCCTTCTCTGCTCTGACCCGGCTGATAATCATCCTCTTGCTCAGCGGTGTCTTTGGCGTGGTCGGGTTGGTAACAGAATAGATCAGTAGTAGATTTTTTATTATTAGCACAGAATCATGGTTGTCAGGATTTTGATGGGCTTTGCTGCATGAATCTGTCTGATCATTTGGAATCTATTCACAAAAGCATTCAAAACTTGCAAAAGGAGTACAAAAACTGCAACAATGGGATGATTTTGATATATTCAGAAATCCTTTTGGTGGATTGATATAAGCTTATTACAAATAGCTGTAGGACGCCTATTTGCCTATTCATTCTTTTTATATATGTATTTTGATCTATATTCCGTGTGTTAAAATGTGTGCAAACTTTAATAGATAAGGCATTGAAACAAGCCTCTTCTCATAAACAAACAAGGGGGAGATGTGGTATTTCGCTGAGCCAGTATGGTATCAGTGAAAGCACACCGACCTTGGGAGAGGAATGCAATCATGCTCTCAGGAAGAAAGCCATGGAAAGAGAAGGGAAGCTTTAAGATACAAAACATTGTTAGCAGAATTTATGGCTTGTTTCAACAGAGGCCTGCAAAATCTAGTCACGGGCCTTGTAGATAAGAAAGTTACTGGAGTTGTTATGTTTGTAATAGTAGAAGAATGCCATAGTAGAAAATTACTAGAAGGTAGTGAAACTTAGTTTTGCTTAGCAATCATGAATATGTATAACGTATGATGACAGAAGTCTGGATTGTTCAAAAACAAAAAGAAGAATTTGTTGGATATCTGGAGAATCAGGGACACTTAGTGAACAATCCAGACCGAATGGAATTGTTATGTTTGTGAGCAGCAGGCTTCAAGGATATTGTGGAGGCCACCTGTGAGAAAGTAATGAAGCAACCTTGAGAAGAGGAAAAACAGCTGGTATACGTGACTGAAAGCAGAATGTGAAGCAGGATGCAGGTGGAGAGGACCGTGCGCTTGAACAAAGAGACTTAACGAATCATATTTTAGCTAGGAGCGTGTGCATGATATAGTTAACCAATTAGTAGAGAGCTTGCACATGATACGTAATTAGAAGGGCTATATTAACCGGTATGTATCAACAATAAATTGGCATTTGCTTGATCATATTGGTCGTGTGCAGTGTCCATGACTTCCGCGTCAACACCTAGCCCATCAGCGAGCTACCACAAAATAGCTCATACAATGATTTCACTTGTACAGACAAGAGTAGTTTTTCCTCTGCCTAGCCTAACAAAAAATAAGAACTTATTTGTGTGCTATTTTAAATTACATTGAACACTTTTTGAGGACTGTTGTAAGGCTTACTATTTGCACTGTGGCCAGTAGTTTTACTCTTCTTAGAGCAAAGTTTTTCAATGACTACAGCAGGATCTTTAGTGACACCTACCCTTGAGAAGGTAAACTGGTCACTGACCTCTTCATTACTCTTCCCAAACTGACCTGGTCTAGAGATGCCATAGGTAGCTGCTGACCTCTGTTGTTTCTAAATGCAGAAGCAGGCTAGTAGCTTCAGAAAAAACTCGCAAGAATCAGATGTATAGCATATATCTCTACAACAAGGAGAGCAGTATCACCTCCCAGCAATCGCAGCACACTATGCTGCCTGTCACTGCACTATTACAAATCATACACCTCTATGAACAATTAAGATGATCGTGTTGTGGCCTGTTTAAAAGCATTTTGATACTGTCTAACCTTGAGAGCAGATTTTAATATATAGAGAGAATTATTAAAGAGAAAAAAAAAATCTCTTAATAGATTGTCATTTCAGCATATTTGCTGCCATAGGGACAGTCTACCCAGTTGAACACTGTTGGATGGCAGCCAACTGTGGCAGACAGGTGTGTAGACATTTGCCTTAAACATTTCTTGGTGCAGAAGATGCGAGCTTTGCTGCGACCGTTGCAGACTTTGCAAGAGGTGTTATAACCACAAGATTTCACAAGAGACCCATGTGCGTAGCAGGCGTTATAACCACAGGCAAGAATGAGATACCGGTTTCCAGCCCTGTAGAAGCAGGACGGAAATGGTATTTTGTGGTTTTGATGCCTGTCAACAACTAACTGCGCACGTGCAGGGTGCTAGCCCATCAACCTTGGGGAGGGTCTTGTCTGATGCAACCCCCCAAAATAGTCTCCCTGTGACCACCCAGGATACACCAAGTGTGTGCCGAATCAGACCACTCCTACCCTCGCATGGCATCACTCCCACCATGCATATGCATGAAGTTTCTTGGAACTGAGTGGAGATTTTGGGACTTGGACTGTATAAAAATGGTACCATCAGAGGCTAGGGTGGGACCCCCAGCACCAAGACACCCAGAGCAAGAAGGACCAACAGGATGCCGTCCAGTGAAGTTATCCAGTTAAATAGTTGCCATTGAGTTATTGTATCTAACCACATGCCTTGTATTTTGTATTAATAAATCATAAAACTGGTTGATTGGTGTCATTTCACCTTAATTCAGTCCAAGGGAATCACAAACTTGATCTTTGGTCCCAAGGGGAGGGAGGTCATCCTATACAACTCCTTTCAGGTCACGAAATTCCTAATTGGCATCATGGACAGGATTCCCTTGCGATACTGAACCAACCAGAAGGGACCAGGGCCCTTAGTGTGGCCCCTTCTTTAGGAAGTGCCTGACAGGAGAGAGGACAGAGAATCTTGTTGTAAAGATCCACACTGAGTATGCAAACCCACAGTAGGCCGAATACTTTGGAGTAGTCCTTTTGCATTGTGTGACAGTTGTTGTCGGGATCGATTTGGGGATCTGACAATGGAGGATAATCCCCTCCTTGAGAAATTGAAGGGCTATAAAGCCCTACCCTCTCCTCCTGGCATGGCTTGGGCACAAAACAGTTGGCATGATTTGCAGGCAGTGGTGGATAGGATCACTCTTTTGGCAAAGGAATGAAAACTGCAATTGGGGAAAGGAAAAGCAACAATCTGTGCCATTTTAGGGGCTGTGTTGATTGCTGCTCAAAGGGAAAAGAGAGCAGACAAAGAGACAATTGAGTTCTTACAAGAGCAGATAAGAAACTTGCAAGATCGACTTACCACTGGACGTAACACTACTCAGCGGCTTCATGCAATTTTGTCAGACTCACTAGACCGAGAGAGAATCCTACAGTCTGAATTGCAAGAAAACAGGTGGGGGTTTGACGATAGGATAGATCCGGGCTTGGATCTGGATAGCAAACCAGGATTTTTGAGTTTGGCGAAAGTAGATGAAAAACAGACATCGGACCTAAAACCTATATATCCAATTAAAGAGTTAGAGGAAAGTAGGAACCTCTTTTATCCTAGAGACAAGGAAGTTATAATGAGACCCTTGATTAAAACTGAAATTGTTGATAACGGTCAGGGAAGCATCCTGCAACATACCATGTGTACTATCCCCTATTCCCCTATGGACTTGGCCAAAATACAGGAAAAATACTCTCGGGGCTCACAAGACACTGAAAGAGTATGTGTGGAGAGTCTCCCTCACTGGGGGAGATCGTATTGTGCTGAGCAAAGATGAGGCTAGAGGACATTGGGGACCTGGAGTTGTCCTAACTATTGATGATGACCGGGAAACCTGGTCCTTGACCCAGAGGGTGGCTTATTGGGCGGGAGGATTAGACCCACTGGAAAGAGGGGATCCTTTTTTCTATTAAAACACCCACGGTGGGCCACATTTTGGAAAGCATGCAGAAAACCGCTTGCCTCCAATTAATGCACAACCGTTTGCTGCTTCCACGACAGCCCTCCCCCATGTAGTATGTGACAGACCCCGAGAGGTTTCATCCTCTAATCAGGGGACTTCCTGATACTTTAAAACTGTATGCTGTTCAGCTGCAAGACCGATTGCAAACTTCCTGACCGAGGCAAAGGGGAGGCCCCCCCAAAATTACTTGGGGGGAGGTGGCGCAAGAACTAATTAGTTATGGAAGGCGTATGGGATTCACTGGCCAGGGAGAAACAAAACATAAGGCAGAGATAAGAAGAGTTGAGGAAAGTGGGAGGCAATATAAACCATCACGACCTCCACATCCTGGGAAACCGATATGGGTGTTGGATAGTAAAAGACATTTATTATGGGCAGAGGGCATTTCAAAGGGCATTCCCAGAGAAGTAATGGACAGATTACCCACTCCCAACCTGGAAAGTTTGGTGAGAAGCTGTGACAAAATAAAGGGAATCCCATCTCCCTCGAACCCCAAAAATCCTCCTCCCTCATCCCAAGAACCTGAAATGGTAACCCCGTCCACACCCCTTGAGACTGATTTGATCGATTTAAAAACCCCAGAGTCGGGAAACCCCCTGTGCCGTCCCTTTTAAGTGAGTCGGGGGATGGCCAGTGGGTCCACTTAAGAAGGCTCACAGAAAACAGCAAAGGAGACTTGTTGATAACTTTCTCTCTAGGGCCCTTTAAGACTCCAGTTACTTTCCTAGTAGACACTGGAGCCCAAATGTCAGCTCTCCAGACAGATGTTGCTAATAACAATGGGATAGTTGCCAATAAGAAACTTATCTGGGTTACTGATGTTTTCAGCAACTCTAAACCACAACCAACAGCCTGAATTAAATGCTGGCTGCCAGGAGACGAATCTCCTGTTGAAAGCACAATAATATCGGGAGATTTACCAACAAATATTATGGGGCTTGATTTACTTAAAGGTCATGCCTGGGTAGACTCAGGAGGAAAAGAGTGGGTGCTCGGACTTCCCACAGCCTCAGTGAGACTGCTTCAATCAGTACTCACACTCCCTCTTTCAAAAACAGTCGATGTCAAACCCTATGCTCTGCCATTAGGAGCAATGGAGGGAATTACCCCTGTAATAGCTGAAATATAGGAACAAGGGATAATTATTCCCATTCACTCACCCTATAACTCCCCTGTGTGGCCAGCCTGTAAACCAAATGGGAAGTGGCAATTGACAATTGATTATTGGCACCTGAACACCAATACAAGTCCCTTGACAGCTACTGTGCCTAATATAGCTGAACTAATTGCAACTATACAGGAGCAAGCCCACCAAATTTTAGCAACCATTGATGTTAAGGACATGTTTTTTATGATTCCCTTGCAAGAAGCAGATAGAGATCACTTTGCTTTTACATAGGAGGGCGTGTAATTTGCCTTTACATGTCTCCCCCAGGGATACTGTCACTCACTGACCATTGCTCACTACGCGCTGGCACAAGAACGTACCCAAATCACTCCCAAAGAAGGAGTTAAAGTATATCAATATATCGATGATATATTGGTTGGTGACTCTGATGCCACTACAGTAGGACAAACACAATTTGAAATTGGAGAAGTTAAGACTTCAAATCCCAACAGAAAGGGTACAGCTTCCCTCTTCTGAGGTGAAATTCCTAAGCATTTGGTGGAGGGGTGGAATAATATGTATTCCCCTCAAGACTTTAACTACCCTTGAACAAGTAAAAATGCCTGGAAATAAGAAGGAGTTACAACATGCCCTAGGCCTGCTGGTGTTTTGGAGAAAATACATTCCAGATTTTTCCATCATAGCACATCCCTTATATGATTTGACACACAAAAAAGCCACCTGGTACTGGACTCCAGTTCATGAGGAAGCCTTAAAATTGTTAATTTTTGAGGCTGGAGTATATCAGACCTTAGGGCCAATACACCCAACAGATCCATTCCATATCAAGTGGGGTTTTGCATTTCATGGATTATCTACACATATGTGGCAATGTGGGCCTGACGGTCCAACTCGTCCCATAGGGTTTTACTCACGCAGTTTTAAAGATGCAGAGAAGCGATACTCTAGCTGGGAGAAGGGCCTCTTTGTAGTTAGCCTAGCTTTGCAAGAAGTTGAAAAAATCATACGACAACAATCAATTATTTTAAAAGGACCCTTTAAGGTCTTGAAACCAATATTAGCTGAAACCTCACCTCCTGTTGCGGCTGCACAATGAAAAACAGTAAGGAAGTGGTATGCAGTTAGACCACTATTACCATGCACACCAGACAGAGGAGAGAACACCTAATATGCTTCAAATATAGGATCCACCTTCTGATCACCCAGATCAGGAGCCTCCTCCCTCTGTTATAAAACCTGATTTTCCCTTGGATTCCCAACTAAAGAATGTAAGGAAGGCTGGAGCACTTCTCCTATGAGGACAGGCTGAGAGAGTTGGGGCTGTTCAGCCTGGAGAAGAGGAGGCTCCAGAGAGACCTTATAGCAGTCTTCCAGTACCTCAAGGGGGCCTACAGGAAAGACGGGGAAAAACTCTTCAGTAGGGTCTGTTGTGACAGGACTAGGGGTAATGGTTTCAAAATGGAGGCAGATTTAGATTAGATATTAGGAAGAAATTTTTTACACTGAGGGTGGTGGAATACTGGAACAGGTTGCCCGGAGAGGTGGTTGATGCCCCATCCCTGAAAACGTTCAAGGCCAGGTTGGATGAGGCTCTGAGCAACCTGATCTAGTCGGGGATGTCCCTGTTCCTTGCAGGGAGGTTGGACTAGATGACCTTTGAAGGTCCCTTCCAACCCAAACTATTCTATGATTCTATGGTTCACTGATGCATCCTCTAAAAGAGAGGGTAAGGTATGAAAATATAGAGCCATAGCACTGCATGTTGATTCGGGGAACTGGATAATAATGGAAGGGGAGGGAAGTGCTCAGGTAGCAGAGTTGATAGCAGTTTGGAGCGTGATAAAATGAGAAGCAGAAAATAAAGAACCAGTGTTCATTTACACCAATTCATGTGCTGTATTCAAGGGATGTACCGAATGGCTCCCATTTTGGGAACAAAACCAGTGGAAAGTTAATCGAGTACTGGAGAGATAGCGAGAAAAATGGGAAGAAATCCTAAACATTGCGAAACAGAAATCTTTCCTAGTAGGATGGGTAGCTGCACACCAAACGGAAGATCACTCTGCCCACCTTTTGAACAATCAAGTAGATTCCTTTATAAAGAGGCAATCAGCAGAGGATGGCCTGTGACCAGGGAGCTATGTAATACCGTTATCTCAGCATGCGGCCTATGCCGTACATGATTAGGGGAACACAACCCTCTCAAGACTCCACCAATACACTTAAGGGACAACAAGGGACTGTGGGATACTTGGCAAGTAGACTACATCAGTCCTTTTAGTCTCTCGGAAGGAAAGAGATATATATTGGTGGGAGTCGAGGTAACTTCTGGATTAACTCAGCTGAAGCTGTCCCATGAGCAACAGGGGAATACACAGTGAACAGTCTGAAATAATGATTTAGTTGTTTTCCTAAACCCAGAATTGTCCAATCAGATAACGGTAGCCACTTTACTGCCAGGGTAGTCCAAGAGTGGGCACAAGATGAAGGGATACAATGGATTTTCCATACTCCATATTATCTGCAGACAAATGGTATTGTAGAATATACTAATGGACTCCTAAAACGAACCCTGAGACCACACGACCCCAGATGCGTGCGATGAATATCTGATGCAGTAACTAAAGTCAATGGATGCTGGGGAGTAAATGGTTGTCACAGACTCACAGCTTTTTGCCCTAATCCTCCATCCCTCTTACCCAGAACCAAGAAGAATAAAAACCCAAGGAATCCACTGTACTACCTGGGACAACCAGCTCTAGTAGACTTACCCACTGTGGGAAAAGTACATCTAGTAGTGAAAACTCAAAAAAATCTGTATGCGTGGGTAGCTACTGATGCCCATGGGAAAGATCATCAAATCCACACTAGATGGATCATTCCAACCCTTTAAACCGGTTCGAAGTCGGGCCGAGTCATTTTATCTGATCTCTTGCAGATGGAATCCTGAAACCAAGAAAAGAAAAGGAAGAGGACACTGGGGAAGAAGACTTGTCTTATGTCGAGTTTGAGTGTCATCGAATCATAGAATCTTTAAGGTTGGAAAAGACCTCCAAGGTCATCAAGTCCAACCATCAACCTAACACCACCACGCCTACTAAACCATGTCCTGGAGTGCCACGTTTACACATTTTTTGAACACCTCCAGGGATGGTGACTCCACCACTTCCTTGGGCAGCCTGTTCCAGTGCCTGGCCACTCCTTCAGTAAAGAAGTGTTTCCGAATATACAACCTAAACCTCCCCTGCCACAACTTGAGGCCATTTCCTCTCATCCTATCACTAGTTACTTGGGAGAAGAGACCAACACCCGCCTCCCTACAGCCTCCTTTCAGGTAGTTGTAGAGAGCAATGAGGTCTCCCCTCAGCCTCCTCTTCTCTAGACTAAACAGTCCCAGTTCCCTCAGCTGCTCCTCATAAGACTTGTGCTTCAGACCCTTCACCAGCTTCATTGCCCTTCTCTGAATGCCCTCCAGCAACTCAATGTCCTTCTTGTACTGAGGGGCCCAAAACCAAACACAGTATTTAAGGTGGGGCCTCACCAGTGCCGAGTACAGGGGCACGATCACTTCCCTACTCCTGCTGGCCACACTGTTCTTGATGCAAGCCAGGATGCTGTTGGCCTTCTTGGCCACCTGGGCACACTGCTGGCTCATGTTCAGCCAGCTGTCTACCAGCACCCCCAGGTCCCTTTCTGCCAGGCAGCTTTCCAGCCATTCTTCCCCAAGCCTGTAGCATTGCATGGGGTTGTTGTGACCCAAGTGCAGGTCCTGGCACTTGGCCTTGTTGAACCTCATACAGTTCACCTCGGCCCATCAATCCAGCCTGTCCAGATCCCTCTGCAGAGCCTTCCTACCCTTGAGCAGATCAACACTCTTGCCCACTTTGGTGTCATCTGCAAACTTACTGAGGGAGCACTCAATGCCCTCATCCAGATCATTGACAAAGATATTAAACAGAACTGGCCCCAAAACTGAGCCCTAGGGAACATCACTTGTGACTGGCCGCCAACTGGATTTAACTCCATTCACCACAACTCTCTGGGCTCGGCCATCCAGTTAGTTTTGAACCCATCACAGAGTACACCTGTCCAAGCCATGAGCCCCCAGCTTCTCTAGGAGAATGCTGTGAAAGATGGTATCAAAAGCTTTGCTAATGCCCAGGTAGATAACCTCCACAGCCTTTCCCTCATCCACTAGGCAGGTCACCTGGTCATAGAAGGAAATCAGGTTGGTCAAGCAGGCCCTGCCCTTCATGAACCCATGGTGGCTGAGCCTGATCCCCTGGTTGTTCTGCACATGCCAGGTGAGCACACTCAAGATGAACCGCTCCATAATCTTCCCCAGCACCGTGGTCAGGCTGACAGGCCTGTAGTTCCCTGGATCCTGCTTCCGGCCCTTCTTGTAGATGGGTGTCACACTGGCAACCCTCCAGTCATCTGGGACCTCCCCTGTTAACCAGGACTGTTGATAAATGATGGAGAGTGTCCTCAAGGGATACTACTTTTTATAGTTAGAATAGTTATTGTATTTGTAATTGTGTGCTACGATCATAATCAGTTTTATTGTTGAGAACGTAACAGCTAAATATGGCGATTTTAACCTGTGTTGGGAGGATGTATCTTGGTTTAATATGCTTCTATGTGTTATGGCAAATCTATTGTCAGAATCAGGAACATACCGGAGGTGAAAATAAACAAACTTTATCAACTCAAGCCTCCCATGGTTTGGAGGATAACTTAGTTCTAACCTTGCAACTTTGCAACTATCCTCAGTGAATCTAGTATTACTGCTTGCTTGCCTCTGCCTAAATCTGTAGAAGACCCCCTTCCCATGGATGTTCTTCCCATGGACATAGTGGGAAGTTTGCTACGACTGTGGAATACCCAGGGTATCCTTGAAATAGTGAATCCTTATTTCTCAGATAGGAGGCGAGTTCCTGTACAAATTGATCAGCCATTCAATTTTTCCACCATCAATAGCACAACCTGTACATATTATGAAGAAAGCTCAAACGTAACTTTTACCTGCAATTACATTTTATGGGGAACAACAGATTTACACCCCTGAGGACAAGCAACTAGCATCCTACAATATAATCAACCCATAAATACAATCTGGTGCATACAATGGAACAGAGGACAAATTTGTCCCAAGAAAAATCCCCCCATTAAGAATTGTGCCTGGTTTGGGTTAGACGATCAGGGTTTCATGCTATTCAAACCAGGATCCTCTTTTGCCTCAGTATTTAACCAATCAGTGTTGTGGTCTTGCCAAAATGTAATAAATTGCTCCAACTGGAAACAGTATGATTGGGTCAGATACTATTGGCCAGTTTACATCACCTTAAAAATGGGCTGTTTTGTGCTGAAATCACAGCATAGCATACAAGGCAGTGAGTGCAAGCTCACAACGACTGTCATGTTGCTTCTGGTAATGCTCCGACTGTTTTGATCTGGGCCTGTAATTACGATAATATGTATGCTTCTTTACAGGCTGGGTTACCCGAACTCCAACGTGCCTTGGGTCTCACAATGTTATGTCCCCTATGGAAGTGGAATCCTGTCCAACCTCACTGGATAATTCGCATGAAACGGGCAAAGGCAATACTGGACGGAAATGTAGAGGGGTGGCAAGACCTAGGGGTAGAAACCCACACAGCCTGGGGAGTGGAAGGATTCTGGGAATTCAGGTCTGCTACCACATTAACACGATTATGGTTAAGTAAATTATCTTATCAAGCAGAAAAACTAGCTAATGCTGATGCGTGGATCAAACTCTACAACTTGGAGAGAGTTATAAAGCAGTGTCGTGGTTTTGTTAGTGAGGGGGGGGCCTAAGGTGGTAGCTTCTGTAGGAAACTGCTAGAAGTCGCTCCCCTTTGTTCAGTGGACTCGGCCGCGCCTAGGGCGGACCTGCTGCTGGCCAAGGCCGAGCCGATTGGTAGCAGAATGTCCCGTGATAACGCCTCTGCGATAACATATTTAAGAATGGGAAAACAGAAAAAAAAAAGAGGAGAGAAAATGTGAAGAAGCTGAGCGGGGGCAGAGGCGCAGAGGGGGAGGCGCAGGCCTCATGGGCCTTGCAGGCCTCACCCTCTGGCCTCTCGCCAGGTGGCCGACTGGGCCCAACTCGGTCCGGCCCGGCTGCAAGAAGTGGAGAGGAGATGAGAAGTGAATAAGATGTAAAAAAGATCCTGAGAGACATCTACCAGCCTGTTGTGAGGAACGGCTGCAGACGCCAAGGTCAGTTCAGAAGGAGGGGGAGGAGTAATGCGGCTCCTGGCCAAGATTCCCCTGCAGCCTGTGGTGACGACCATGGTGGAGCAGGTTGTCCCCCTGCAGCCCATGGAGTCCATGGAGGAGCAGAGATCCACCTGCAGCCCATGGAGGACCCCATGCTGGGGGAGGTGGATGCCTGAAGGAGGCTGTGGCCCGTGGAGGGCCCGCTGGGACAGCTGTTCTAGAGGGACTGCACCCGTGGAAGAGATGACCCATGCCAGAGCAGTTCCACGAAGGACTGCAGCCCATGGGAGGGACCCCACGATGGAGCAGGGGAGGAATGTGAGGAGTTCTTCCCCCGACCATGAAGCAGCGGCGTGAAACAACGTATGATGAACTGACTGCAACCCCCATTCCCTCTTCCCCCCTTGTGCCGCTCGGGGGAGGGGGAAGGTAGTAGAGATAATGTTAAGCCTGGGAAGAGGGAGGGGTGGGGGGAGGTTATCTTGTTCTCTGTCTCATTATCCTGCTATTTGTAGTAATAAATGAATAGTTTTCCCCAAGTCGAGTCTGTTTTGCCCGTGACGGTAACTTTAAGGATTTCTCCCTGTCCTTATCTCAAACCTCGAGCCGTTTTTCCTTATATTTTCTCTCCCTGTTCTCTCGGAGGGTGGTGGGAGTGAGAGAGAGACTGCGTAGTCTAGTCCTGATCAGGGCTGAACTACGACAAGCAGGCATGTTTATTCACACTGGGTGTGTGAGGGATCGCTCCTCCAAAAGCACGCACACCGACAGCACATTTTACCAAAAATTTATACGGTGCAGGTATACACATTCATAGGATTGCACAATACAGACATACATATGCATAAGTGAGGCGGGGTTATTAAAAAAAAACCACTTGTGTTACCATTTCAGATCTGTCTCTGGTGGTCGTTTACTTCTTCAGGGGTCTTATCTTCCTCTCGATGAACTTTAGTCATTCACCCATGCTCTCTTTTCCCTTGGTGATTTCAGCAGTTTCTTAACAACTTCTGACCAACATTGCAGCTCCTGTTATCATGTCCTTTGCTCGACATATTAGTCCTTGACAAATACCAGTTTCTTGACAAATACCAGTCCCTGATAAGCTTAAGTGAGTTTCAAGGCAAACAGGATTGTTAGGCATTGTCTAGCAGACAGTTAGTCCCCTATATCAAGCAATATGCAGACAGTTAGTCTCCTATATCAAGCAATACTTAGCAGACAGTTAATTCCCTGTATCAATGTTACTGAAACTAGTATACAGTTGCTTAATCAGTAAATGCAAGCTACATCAAAAACGGCTCTTCAAAACCACATGGCACTAGACTTAATGATGGTACATCAAAATGGACTTTGAGGTTACTTAAACCTCTCCAGTACTGATTGTTGTGTACACATGTCTAATGTTACACTGGACCTCAATGTCCAACTAGAAAAGATACAAGGGGCAAAAGACACCTGTGAGCTCTGAGAATCAATGAATTCTAGCTGGCTTTCAAACAGATGGTTTGGACTTGGTGTCACTGATTGGATCCAAAGATCCAAAGATTGGATCCGAACAATCTCTCCCCATCTTTCTTGTAGGCCCCCTTGAGGTACTGGAAGACCGCTATCAGGTCTCCCCAGAGCCTCCTCTTCTCCAGGCTGAACAGCCCCAACTCTCTCAGCCTGTCCTCATAGGAGAGGTGCTCCAGCCCTCTGATCATCTTTGTGGCCCTCCTCTGGACTTTCTCCAACAAGTCCACGTCCTTCTTATGTTGGGGGCTCCAGAACTGGACACAGTACTCCAGGTGGGGTCTCACCAGGGCAGAGTACAGGGGGAGAATCACCTCCCTCAACCTGCTGGCCATGCTCCTCTTGATACAGTCCAGGATGCGATTGGCCTTCTGGGCTGCAAGGGCGCATTGCCGGCTCATGTTAAGCTTCTCATCTACCAGCACTCCCAAGTCCCTCTCCTCAGGGCTGGTCTCAATCTATTCTCCACCCAGCTTATATTTGTGCCTGGGATTGCTACGACCCACATGCAAGACCTTGCACTTTGCCTGGTTGAACTTAGAATCATAGAATCATAGAATGGTTAGGGTTGGAAGGGACCTTCAAAGGTCATCTAGTCCAACCCCCCTGCAAGGAACAGGGACATCCCTGACTAGATCAGGTTGCTCAGAGCCTCATCCAGCCTGGCCTTGAACGTTTCCAGGGATGGGGCATCCACCACCTTTCTGGGCAACCTGTTCCAGTGTTCTATAACTCGCATCGTAAAAAATTTTTTCCTAATGTCTAATCTAAATCTACCCCCCTCTATTTTAAAACCATTACCTCTCGTCCTATCACAACAGGCCCTACTAAACAGCCTTTCCCCATCTTTCTTGTGAGCCCCCTTGAGGTATGGAAAGACCGCTATAAGGTCTCCCCGGAGCCTCCTCTTCTCCAGGCTGAACAGCCCCAACTCTCTCAGCCTGGCCTCATAAGAGAGGTGCTCCAGCCCTCTTATCATCTTTGTGGCCCTCCTCTGGACCTTCTCCAACTGGTCCATGTCCTTCTTGTGTTGGGGGCTCCAGAACAGGACACAGTACTCCAGGTGGGGTCTCACCAGGGCAGAGTAGAGGGGGAGAATCACCTCCCTCGACCTGCTGGCTACAATCCTCTTGATGCAGCCCAGGATGCGGTTGGCCTTCTGGGCCACAAGGGCGCATTGCCTGCTCATGTTAAGCTTCTCATCCACCAGCACTCCCAAGTCCTTCTCCTCAGGGCTGCTCTCAATCCATTCCCCACCCAGCCTGTATTTGTGCCTGGGATTGCCATGACCCAGGTGCAGGACCTTGCACTTGGCCTGGTTGAACTTCATGAGGTTGGCATGGGCCCACCTCTCCAGCCTGTCAAGGTCCCTCTGGATGGCATCCCTCCCTTCCAGCGTGTCGACGGCACCACACAACTTGGTGTCGTCGGCGAACTTGCTGAGGGTGCACTCTATCCCACTGTCCATGTCGCCGACAAAGATGTTGAACAGGGCCGGGCCCAGCACGGACCCCTGAGGGACGCCACTCGTGACCAGTCTCCACATGGACATTGAGCCGTTGACCACCACTCTCTGAGTGCAGCCATCCAGCCAACTCCTTATCCACCGAGTGGTCCGTCCATCAAACCCATGTCTCTCTAGTTTAGAGAGAAGGATGTCGTGCGGGACAGTGTCAAATGCTTTGCACAAGTCCAGGTAGATGATGTCAATTGCTCGTCCCTTGTCCACCGATGCCGTCACCCCGTCATAGAAGGCCACCAAATTGGTCAGGCACAATCTGCCCTTGGTGAAGCCATGTTGGCCGTCACCAACCACCTCCTTGCCCTCCATGTGCCTTAGCATGGTTTCCAGGAGAATCTGCTCCATGACCTTGCCAGGCACAGAGGTGCGGCTGACCGGCCTGTAGTTACCTGGGTCTTCCTTATTCCCCTTTTTAAAAACTGGGGTTATGTTCCCTCTCTTCCAGTCATTGGGGACCTCACCAGACCACCACGACTTCTCAAATACGATAGCCAGTGGCTTGGCAACTTCATCCGCCAGTTCCCTCAGGAACCGCGGATGCATCTGATCAGGTCCCATGGACTTGTGCACCTTCACGTTCCTTAGATGATCCCGAACCTGCTCTTCGAGTACAATGGGCAGTTCTTCATTCTCGCAGTCCCTGCTTGCACCTTCTACAGCTTGGGCGGTGGGACAGGAACTCTTGCCGGTGAAGACTGAGGCAAAAAAGTCATTGAGAACCTCAGCCTTCTCCATGTCCTGGGTAACCAGGACACCAGTTCCCTTCTGGAGGGGGCCTACATTTACCCTGGACTTTCTTTTGTCCCCTACGTACCTATAAAAGCTCTTCCTGTTACATTTTATATCCCTGGCCAGATTCAGTTCTGCCAGGGCTTTGGCCTTCCTTACCTTATCCCTGGCCACTCGCGCAGCCTCTTTGTAGTCCTCCCAGGCTACCTGTCCCCACTTCCACCCTCTATAGGCTTCCTTTTTCACTTTCAGTTGGTCCAGGAGCTCCTTGCTCATCCACGCCGGCCTCCTGGCCTTTTTGCCTGACTTGTTCTTCATCGGGATGCACCTCTGCTGAGCTTGGAGGAGGTGCTCCTTGAATATGGACCAACTTCATGAAGTTGGCACAGGCCCACCTCTCCAGCCTGTCAAGGTCCCTCTGGATGGCATCCCTCCCTTCCAGCGTGTTGACGTGTTGTGGTTTTGTTTAGTGAGGGGGGGCCTAAGGTTGTAGCTTCTGTAGGAAACTGCTAGAAGTTGCTCCCCTTTGTTCAGTGGACTTGGCCGGGCCTAGGGTGGACCCGCTGCTGGCCAAGGTCGAGCCAATTGGTAGCAGAATTTTCCCTGATAACACCTCTGAGATAATGTATTTAAGAAGGGGAAAACAGAAAAAAAAAAAAAAAAGAGGAGAGAAGATGTGAAGAAGCTGAGCGGGGGCAGAGGTGCAGAGGGGGAGGTGCAGGCCTCATGGGCCCTGCAGGCCTCACCCTCTGGCCTCTTGCCAGGCGGCCGACCGGGCCCGACTCAGCCCAGCCCAGCTGCAAGAAGTGGAGAGGAGATGAGATGGATGATGTGAAGAGATTCTGAGAGGCGTCTGCTAGCCTGTTGTGGAGAACTTTTCTTGTGAGAGGAAAAGCTGCAGATGCCAAGGTCAGTTCAGAAGGAGGGGGAGGAGTAATGTGGCTCCTGGCCAAGATTCCCCTGCAGCCTGTGGTGATGACCATGGTGGAGCAGGTTGTTCCCCTGCAGCCCATGGAGGTCCACAGAGGAGCAGAGATCCACCTGCAGCCCATGGAGGATGCCACACCGGGGCAGGTGGATGCCTGAAGGAGGCTGTGGCCTGTGGAGGGCCCACTGGGGCAGCCATTCTGGAGAGACTGCACGTCGTGGAAGAGATGACCCACACCACAGCAGTTTCACGAAGGCCTGTGGCCCGTGGGAGGGACCCCATGATGGAGCAGGGGAGGAGTGCGAGGAGTTCTTCCCCTGACGATGAAGCAGTGGCATGAAACAACATGTGATGAACTGACCGCAACCCTCATTCTCTCTTCCCCCCTGTGCCGCTCGGTGGGGGAAGGTAGTAGAGATTATATTAAGCTTGGGAAGAGGGAGGGGTGGGAGAAGGTTATCTTGTTCTCTGTCTCATTTTCCTGCTGGTGTTAGTAATAAATGAATATTTTTCCCCAAGCCGAGTCTGTTTTGCCCATAACAGTAACTTTGATGATTTTCTCCCTGTCCTTATCTCAAGCCTTGATCCTTTTTTTTCTTAGATTATCTCTCCCTGTTCTCTTGGAAGGTGGTGGGAGTGAGAGAGAGACTGTGTAGTCTGGTCCCGATTGGGGCTGAACTACAACATAAATGAATAGTTTTCCCCAAGTCGAGTCTGTTTTGCCCGTGATGGTAACTTTAAGGATTTCTCCCTGTTCTTATCTCAAACCCCGAGCCGTTTTTCTTATATTATCTCACCCTATTCTCTCGGAGGGTGGGGGGAGTGAGAGAGAGACTGCGTAGTCTGGCCACAAATGAGGTTAAACTACGACATGACGGCACCACACAGCTTGGTGTTGTCAGGGAACTTGCTGAGGGTGCACTCTATCCCACTGTCCATGTCACCGACAAAGATGTTGAACAGGGCCAGGCCCAACACAGACCCCTGAGGGACACCACTTGTCACCAGTGTCCACTTGGACATTGAGCCGTTGACCACCACTCTCTGAGTGCAGTCATCCAGCCAATGCCCAGGTCCTCCTTGTTCCCCTTTTTAGAAATGGGGGTTATGTTCCCTGATCCCTGGCCACTCACACAGCCTCTTTGTAGACCTCCCAGGCTACCTGTCTCCACTTCCACCCTCTATAGGCTTCCTTCTTGATTTTCAGTTGGTCCAGGAGCTCCTTGCTCATCCACGCAGGCCTCCTGGCCTTTTTGCCTGACTTGTTCTTCGTCGGGATGCACCTCTGCTGAGCTTGGAGGAGGTGCTCCTTGAATATGGACCAACTTTCCTGGGCCCCTCTTCCCTCCAGGGCCGCCTCCCATGGCACTTGGCCCATCAGGTCCCTGAAGAGGCCGAAGTCTGCCCTCCTGAAGTCCAGGGCAGAGAGCTTGCTGTGTAGTTTCCTTGCTGCCCCGTGGAACTTGAACTCCACTGTGTCATGGTCACTGCAGCCAAGGCTGTCTTTCAGTTTCATATCCCCCACCAGCCCCTCCCTGTTGGTGAGCACAAGGTCCAGCATGGCACCCTTCCTTGTCGGCTCCTCTATCGCCTGCAGGAGGAAGTTATCGCCCACACATTCCAGAAACCTCCTGGACTGCCTGTGCCCTGCCGTGTTGTCCCTCCAACAGATGTCAGGGTAGTTGAAGTCCCCCATGAGGATGAGGGCCTGTGACTGTGAGGCTGCTCCTATCTGGCTATAGAGTGCTTCATCTGCTCTGTCCTCCTGGCCAGGCGGCCTGTAACAGACCCCCACTGTAACGTCCCCTGTCCGTCCCCGTCCTCTAATCTTGACCCATAAGCTCTCTGTCAGCTCCTCCTCCATCCCCAGGTGGAGCTTCACGCACTCCAGCTGGTTGCTGAGGTAGAGAGCGACACCCCCTCCTCGTCTCCCCTTCCTGTCCTTTCTAAAAAGCCTATACCCCTCCATGTTGATGCTCCAGTCGTATGAGTTGTCCCACCACGTCTCCGTGATGCTAACAGGGTCGTAGCCCTGCTCGTGTGCACGCATCTCTAGCTCTTCCTGTTTATTCCCCATGCTGCGTGCATTGGTGTTCTGGTTTTGTTTAGTAAGGGAGGGCCTCAGGTGGTAGAGAGACACTTCAGCTGGGCCCCTGACAAAGCTGACTTGCTGGCTGGTGTTGGATACCTGGAGTACCAGGGGCACTTAGTGAACAATCCAGACCGAATGGAATTGTTATGTTTGTGAGCAGCAGGCCTCAAGGACATCACTGAAGCTGCTTGTGAGAAAGTACTGAAGCTGCCTGTAAGAAAGTACTGAAGCCACCTGTGAGAAAATAATGAGGCCACCTGTGAGAAAGTAATGAAGCTTCCTGTGAGAAAGTAAACGAAGCAACCTTGAGAAGAAGGAAAACAGCTGGCATACGTGACTGGGGGCTGAAAGTGAAGCAGGGTGCAGGTGGAGAGAGCCGTGCACGTGAACATAGAGACTTAACGAATCATATTTTAGCTAGGAGCGTGTGCATGATATAGTTAACCAATTAGTAGAGAGCTTGCGCATGATACAGAATTACAAGGGCAATATTAACCGAGATGTATCAACAATAAATTGGCATTTGCTTGATCATATTGGTCGTCAGCAGTGTCCGTTACTTCCGCGTCAACAGGTGGCGCCCGAACAGGGACCCTCAGATCGGCGTTGGACATCCCGACGGAACCGAAATAGGAAAAGAAGAGGGGGCGGAAGCCGGTCGAAGGCGAGTGCTGCCCCGGCACTCGGGAAGTCGCTATAGCGCAAAAAGGTACAAAAGGTACGGAGGGAATCTTGTCTTGGCCAGGCGAGCGGCCGGGGAGGAGATGGGGTCCACACTGACCAAAGAGGAGTCAGCAGTGGTTAAGCTCCTCCAACTTATGCTCTCTATGAGAGGACTGAGTTATGACTCGGCCGTCCTAGAAGCTTTGCTGCAGTGGGCAAAGAAAAGGGAATTAATCTCCACAGTTGATGATGCGTTTGAACTCCCGACATGGGAAAAGATAGGAAAAGAGCTGTGGGATGAAAAAAGTAAAGGATCAAAGGAGGCGAGCAAACTCTCCACCGTGTGGAGGCTAATTAACGAAACATTGATAAGCATGAAAGCCAAACGTTCAGTTCCCACATCTGCTTTTGCGGCCTTAACTCCAGCCGGCAGGTCCACCTCCGCTACTAGCATGCCGTTCTCGGGTTTAACGAGCCCTGCCGCCGCCCCGGCTCATGCTGAGGGTGGCGGGGTTCGAGCCCCAGCAAGGACTCCAGGAAATGCAGCCACAGCCCCTATAACTATAGATATGTGGGCACCAGAGGGAAAAACTGCCAAAGACTTTTCACCACCATCAGATGTACCACCACCAGGCACCCCGCCACGCTGCGCCAGTGCAGGCTCAGAGTCACGAGCCTTTTCGCTGGCGCCAACAGCTCCGGTTTATCCCCTATTACCACCTTCTTCCCTGCCACCATGGCGTGAGGAAGAGGGGGATGAACATTCATCTGGCTTGAAGGACGCACAGCTGCAAGAGACGCTAAAAAGGCTGGAAGCCCTAGAGGTTCGCCTAGAAGCGTCGCTGGGAAACTTGTCAACTCCTTCGCCTGTGCCACATCGAGACCTGCCAGCGTCCAACCTATTCGTTCCGAATGGAGCCTCGGGTGAGATCAGTCTTTTTGCACCTTTGCAAGGGACGCCGGCGGGAGGGGCCGGGGATTTGAATCTGATAGCGCGGTGGAAAGAGGTGATTCGAGATGCTTTGATAGAAGGACAGCCTTTGCCCATGGCATTTCCAGTTGTGACTAATAATACTGGGAGAAGTGTGTGGCAAGCATTAGACTGGAAAATATTGAAGGAAGCTAAAAGTGCAGTTACTCAGTATGGGCTAAAATCATCATATACTCAATCTGTGTTGCAGCATATTTTTTTGTCACAGTTGTTAACTCCTTATGATATTAGAATGATTGTCCCGATGCTTTTGCTACCATCGCAGCAGCTGCAGCTTTTTCAGCACTGGCAGGCTGCTTGTGATAGGGCACCTGCATCACCTCGACAACAGGGTGATCCATTATTCGGGGTGCAAACTCAAATGCTGATGGGAGCGGGACCCTACACACGATCTGATTGGCAAGCGCAATTTGCTACTGAAGTGTTACAACTGGGCCAAGATTTCGCTTATAGAGCGCTTGCTAGGGTGTATGATGAAAAGTCCGGACCTGCCTTTACGTCAGTAAGGCAAGGTCCCACAGAACCATATGGGAAATTTATTGATTGGTTGCACACCGCAATTATGGCTCACCCTGATTTGGATGATGACATGAAAGCAAAGTTCTTAGATATGCTTGCCTTTAATAATGCTAATGAAAAAAAAAAAAAAAAAACAACAAAACCCTAAGAGAGCCCTTAAGAGCCCTTCGTGTGCTGCCAAAAGGATCTAGTACAGGGCAACTGCTGGAAGCTGCCGAGCGAATGTTAGAACAACAAAAGGCTACAGTCATGGCTGCTGCTGTAGGTGCAGCAGTTAAACCGTTGATATCAATAAAGCAGTGCGTGATTAACTGTCTGTAACCCCCATTCCCTCTTCCCGCCCCCCATCCCTGTCCCGCTCAGGGGGCAGGGGAGGGAGGTAGAGATGGTGTTAAGCCCGGGAAGAGGGAGGGGTGGGGGGAGGTTGCCTTGTTCCTTTTTTCATTATCCTGCTTTGGTTTTAGTGATGGTCTGTTTTGCTTGTAGCGGTGGCTTTAAGGATCCCTCCCTATTCTTGTCTTAAACCTCGGGTTTTAGTTTTCTTTTCTCCTATATGCCTGGGGCCACAGCCACCGCCAGGCGCCCCCACCCCCCCGCCCCTGACATGGTTAACAGATACTCCTGTCTGAGTCGAGCTTTGTATAAGTGGAAGGACCGTTCCCTCTTATAACATGGGGGAAGGGATACGCTCATGTCTTTACAGGAGCAGTAAACAAGTGGATCCCTGTCTGTATCATCTGCGGGTATTTCAGAACATGTTTGGTTGACCTGCCAGATACCGGTAGGAAGGCAACTCTGTGTAAAACAGCAGCAACCACGAGTGCTGAGTGCTAAAACTACAAAAGATGGAACTTTTTGAGATCAGTAAAGTCCATCTGTCTATTTTTTTTTAACTATTCAAGAGCTAATGTTTCTAGAGGGGTAATGATTGTAAATGCTTTAAGATCTATACATTGCAATGACACATCGTGACTTAATCATGCGAGCACATATCAAAATCCAGACAGCATAAAAGACCTAAACGAAGCATACATAGCATTGAATCTGGTTGCCAAGATAATACAGAGTTTTGAAAACTAAGTAAAATTACTGCTGCTTCAGTCTTTACACCTGGTGTGGCAAGTGCCTAGGCGTTAACTACGCTAAATAAATTGGACTGTTGGCTTGCTAAGCAAATAAATACAACTGCATCGGCACTATTAACACTGTTAATTGATGTAGATTCTATATACTATGCTACTTTACAAAACAGAACCGCTGTTAGCCTGCAGAGCACATATTTGACAGGCCTTGTTGCATGCACTGGCCACGCATGCAGCAACACCTAGTCAGTACTCTTTCACTGAATCTGCTGAGGGTATAAACAGAGGTGGCTCAGAGCGAAGGGGAGAGGACGGACCCAGAGCACACTTTATTTACAACAGGGGATGCCCTGAAGGTGCTGCGCCTGCCTCCCTTCTCTGCTCTGACCCGGCTGATAATCATCCTCTTGCTCAGCGGTGTCTTTGGTGTAGTTGGGTTAGTAACAGAATAGATCAGCAATAGATTTTTTATTATTAGCACAAAATCATGATTGTCAGGATTTTGATGGGCTTTGCTGCATGAATCTGTCTGATCATTCAGAATCTATTCACAAAAGTATTCAAAACTTGCAAAAAGGAGTACAAAAACAGCAACAAAGTGATGGTTTTGATATATTCAGAAATCTTTTGGTGACTTGATATAAGCTTGTTACTGATAGCTGTAGGATGCTTATTCATTCCTTTTATATATGTATTTTGATCTATATTCTGTGTCTTAAAATGTGTGCAGACTTTAATTGATAAAGCGTTGAAACAAGCCTCTTCTCATAAACAAACAAGGGGGAGATGTGGTATTTCGCTGAGCCAGTATGGTATCAGTGAAAGCACACCGACCTTGGGGGAGGAATGCAATCATGCTCTCAGGAAGAAAGCCATGGAATGAGAAGGGAAGCTTTAAGATCCAAAACATTGTTAGCAGAATTTATGGCTTGTTTCAACAGAGGCCTGCAGAAAACTAGTCATTGCTCTTATAGATAAGAAAGTTACTGGAGTTGTTATATCTATAATAGTAGAAGAATGTTATAGTAGAAAATTACTAGAAGGTACTGAAACTTAGCTTTGCTTCGTAATCATGAATATGTATAACGTGTGATCAGTAATTTTATTAACGAAGCTTGTGTGTGGCATAACTGGGTGGTTGCTGTCCTTGGTTAAAATCAGAATTGTGATACTAGGCATCATACTAGGCATAATCATTAACATACCATGCTTGCAAAAAATGATTAACAACTCAATACAGACAATCTGGCTCAAAAAAAAAAAAAAAAAAAAAAAAAACAACCAACCAAACAAAAAAAAAACACAAAACCCAAACAACCATGAACCTAGTTGATATTGTAGTAAAATAAGGTCAGGAGTACCAAAAAGGGCTA
The DNA here is from genome assembly GCF_036417535.1 of Chlamydotis macqueenii. NCBI lineage: Eukaryota > Metazoa > Chordata > Aves > Otidiformes > Otididae > Chlamydotis > Chlamydotis macqueenii. The sequence goes on from NC_141592.1 coordinate 50,374,178, forward strand.
TAGGAGGACCATGTTATTTTGGAAAATTGATAGTGTTTGCTCCATCTATGAGAACATTATGGAATCATACTCGAGCAAGAAGATCGCTAAAAGTATTGACTCCCCATTGTGACGGCAATTTAACCCTGCTGGGTACGCTGAGCGGATAGCATTATCTTTATTTGTTCCTTGGGCAGCAACTGCAAAAACTTTAGCTAACTTAAATAAATTAGCTTGTTGGGCACAAAAGCAAACGAATTTAACCTCTAGCATGTTATCAGGATTATTAGAAGACATGGATAGCATGCGTCATGATATTTTTGCAGAATCTAGCAGCCATTGATTTTTTGTTCTTAGCGCATGGACATGGATGTGAAGATTTTGAAGGTATGTGTTGCATGAATGTTTCTGATCACTCTAAGTCGATACGCTATCAGTTGGCAGAGTTATGATGCAACATGCATGCAATACAAGTGGAAAGCAGGTTAACAGACTGGTTGAAATCCTTGGGGGTCACAGGCTGGCTAAAAGATTTGATAGTTTATGGGTTGGTATTATTGATGGGTTTGCTGTTGACACTGATGATTTTGGGGTATATTTTAAAATGCTTTTTGAAAGCTATGGAACGTATGATGAAAGTGGGTCTGGATTGTTCAAAACAAAAGGGGGATTTGTTGGATACCTGGAGTACCAGGGGCACTTAGTGAACAATCCAGACCGAATGGAATTGTTATGTTTGTGAGCAGCAGGCCTCAAGGACATCACTGAAGCTGCTTGTGAGAAAGTACTGAAGCTGCCTGTAAGAAAGTACTGAAGCCACCTGTGAGAAAATAATGAGGCCACCTGTGAGAAAGTAATGAAGCTTCCTGTGAGAAAGTAAACGAAGCAACCTTGAGAAGAAGGAAAACAGCTGGCATACGTGACTGGGGGCTGAACATGAAGCAGGGTGCAGGTGGAGAGAGCCGTGCGCGTGAACATAGAGACTTAACGAATCATATTTTAGCTAGGAGCGTGTGCATGATATAGTTAACCAATTAGTAGAGAGCTTGCGCATGATACAGAATTACAAGGGCAATATTAACCGAGATGTATCAACAATAAATTGGCATTTGCTTGATCATATTGGTCATCAGCAGTGTCCGTTACTTCCGCGTCAACAGGCTGGAGCAGCAGAAGATCTTTTGGACCGCAGTTTAAGTTCACTCGCACTTACCTGAGATCCTTCCTCAGCTTCTGGACCCTCGGTGTTGGCACTGGCGCCATGCTGACAGTGGTGGGCTGGACTGTGCTCCCCCTCCCCCAGCAACACTAGTTTAAAGTCCTCTGAACAAGTCTGGCAAGCCTTTGTCCAAGCACACTCTTCCCCTTCCCGGTTAGGTGCACACCGTCTGCCCCTAGTAGACCAGGCTTCTCAAAGCAAGCCCCGTGGTCTAGATACCCAAAGCCCTGGCTGTAGCACCACTCCCTGAGCCATGAGTTGACCTGCCAGATTCGTCTGGCCCTTTCAGGCCCCTTCCCTTTGACCGGGAGGATTGATGAGAAGACCACCTGCACCCTAGAGTCTTTGACTGTTGTACCCAGGGCCCTGAAATCCCTTTTGATGTTTCTCAGGCTGCTGCTGGCTGTGTCGCTGGCACCCACACGAAACATCACCAACGGATAGTAGTCCGTGGGCCATATGAGGTCTGGTATTCTTTTGGTGACATCCCTGATACGAGCCCCTGGGAGACAGCATACCTCCTGAGAGAGCGCATCAGGTCGGTAGATGGGTGCCTCCGTACCTCTCAGGAGGGAGTCACCCACTACTACCACTCATTTTTTTCTTGGTAGCGCTAGTTATTACGCGAGCCGGTCGGGCTACCTTGCACAGCTCCAGTGCCTCCCCCGAGGTGCTAGGTCTTACTTCTTCAGCCTGCAGAGCGGCAAAGCAGTTCTGCAGGGGCACCTCGGGGTTCGGGGGAAGCTGCTTCTTCCTCCTGCTGTGCCTTGCCCTTGCAACTTTCCATTCATTGGCATCTTCTGCCTGCTTACTTACCTTGTGTGTCAATGGAGGGGTTTTTGGTTGGTTTTGGTTGGTTTTGGCTCCTCCACCTGGGCACACCTTCTGCAGTCAGGGCTGCCACCTGCCCCTGCCCGGGGAGTAGGGTCCAGGCACTGCCTGCAGCCCAAGGTCTGCACTGCAGCCTCTCCCTTCGGCTGCTCCGTCTGCGCGGAAGCATTGACCGCCGCAGGGGTAGCCGGTGCAGGCCTCATGGCCGGAGCTGCAGCCTTTGCTCTCAGGCGAGTGTTCACCATGTTGCCCCAAGAGTCGGGAACAGCAAATGCCCTGGGTCAGCACCCTTCCTGACGCACCCTGCCCTCAAGAACTGCCGTGCAAACTGCCGTGCCACACCCTGTTTGCCCGTCCTGTTCACTGTGCTCCGGGTCGCTGGCACTCCCTAGGGCCTGCTTTATACGTGGAGAGGGGCCAGACTGCTGGTGCCCCCTGGCTCCGCCCACATCTCATCAGCTGCTCTCGCATGAGATGTGGGCTCCTGGCGCCTTGCTCCTCTCCCCCCGAGCTTCCCTGGTTCGGGAATCCCCCGCGCTGCTGCGGATTGTGCCGACTCCGAAGCTGTTGCCTCGGTGATTGTCCACAATGACAATCACAAGGCAAACATATGTATATTAAAATAATAATTACACCAATAGCTAGAAGAACAAGTGCTCCAATATGACATGACTACATATTGTTATAGCTATAGTTCTTAAGTCAACTATGCAAAAGCAAGTCACAAAATATACCACGGGGTTTCCTTACAAAAAATCTGAGTTATAACTGTATTGGCCTCCATTGCCTATCTCCTTGCCATTCTTCCATGCATAACCATACACTCCACCCTGTGGCTTAAACGACATATCCACTTTCCTCACCCCATGAGTTAAAAGTTCCTCAGTCTGGTCTTAAATGGTTATTTCAGCATTAAGGACATCGATTAGGATCACAGGTAAGTGCGAGAGAACTTAAACGGCGGACCAAAAGAACTCCTGTTGCTCTAGCCAGCAAGTCTGCTTTGTCGGGGGCCCAGCTGAAGCGTCTATATACCAATGCACGCAGCATGGGGAACACACAGGAAGAGTTAGACATGTGCGTGCACACATGCAGGGCTACGACCTTGTTGGCATCACAGAGACGTGGTGGGATGACTCCTATGACTGGTGTGTTGGCATGGAGGGATACAGACTCTTCAGGAAGGACAGGCAGGGGAGATGAGGAGGGGGTGTCACTCTCTATGTCAGCCCAGGTAGCCTGGGAGGATTACAGAGAGGCTGTGCGAGTGGCCAGGGATCAGGTGAGGAAGGCTAAAGCCCTGACAGAATTGAATCTGGCCAGGGATGTCAAAAACAACAAGAAGGGCTTCTATAGGTATGTAGGGGACAAGAGAAAGTCCAAGAAGAATGTAGGCCCCCTCTGGAAGGAAACCGGTGTCCTGGTTACCCGGGACATGGAGAAGGCTGAGGTTCTCAATGACTTTTTTGCCTCAGTCTTCACCCATAAGGGCTCTTGTCTCGCCACCCAAGCTGTGGAAGGTGCAAGCAGGGACTGCGAGAATGAAGAACCACCCACTGTACTGGAAGAGCAGGTTCGGGAACATCTGAGGAATGTGAAAGCGCACAAGTCCATGGGACCTGATGAGATGCATCCGCGGTTCCTGAGGGAACTGGCGGATGAATTTGCCAAGCCACTGGCTATCGTATTTGAGAAGTCGTGGTGGTCTGGTGAGGTCCCCGATTACTGGAAGAGGGGTAACATAACTCCCATTTTTAAAAAGGGGAACAAGGAGGACCCGGGCAACTACAGGCCAGTCAGCCTCACCCCTGTGCCTGGCAAGGTCATGGAGCAGATTCTCCTGGAAACCATGCTAAGGCACATGGAGGGCAAGGAGGTGGTTGGTGACAGCCAACATGGCTTCACCAAGGGCAGATCGTGCCTGACCAATTTGGTGGCCTTTTATGACAGGGTGACAGCATCGGTGGACAAGGGACAAGCAACTGATGTCATCTACCTGGACTTGTGCAAGGCTTTTGACACTGTCCCGCACGACATCCTTCTCTCTAAACTAGAGAGGCATGGGTTTGATGGACGGACTACTCGGTGGATAAGGAGTTGGCTGGATGGCCGCACTCCAGTGGTGGTCAACGGCTCAATGTCCATGTGGAGACTGGTCACGAGTAGCATCCCTCAGGGGTCCATGTTGGGCCCGGCCCTGTTCAGTATCTTTGTTGGTTACATGGACAGTGGGATAAAGTGCACCCTTAGCAATTTTGCCAATGACACCAAGTTGTGTGGTGCCGTCGACACACTGGAAGGGAGGGACGCCATCCAGAGGGACCTTGACAGGCTGGAGAGGTGGGCCCGTGCCAACCTCATGAAGTTCAACCAGGCCAAGTGCAAGGTCCTGCACCTGGGTCATGGCAATCCCAGGCACAAATACAGGCTAGGCAGAGAATGGATTGACAGCAGCCCTGAGGAGATGGACTTGGGAGTGCTGGTGGATGAGAAGCTCAACATGAGCCGGCAATGTGCCCTTGAGGCCCAGAAGGCCAACCGCATCCTGGGCTGCATCAAGAGGATGCCTTGCTGCCAAAGTCTGCTCTCCAGAAGTCCAGGGTAGAGAGCTTGCTGTGCACCCTTCTCACTGCCTTGAGGAACTTCCAGCAGAAAAATGCATGAAGTTTGTAAATTGTACAGGAAAGTGTGAAAACTTCACCCATTCTTTGCCCCATATAAAGTCTAACACAATAGAGGAATGATCTTTTGCATATTCAAATACCAAATTGCCCCTAGGGTGGTTCCTACTATGTGGTCATCAAGCCTATACCTGTATCCCAGCAAATGTCATAGATGATCCTTGTACAATAAGTAGGTTAACTATGCTTTTGCCTTCCAAAGAAGATTTAATTGATGGATCAGAGAAAGAAATTCACAGAAAGAGAAAAGAAATAATCCAGCTATCTCCAAACTGTAAATCTGAAATAACTTATTTTAGTCCAGGAAAAACAGGCTTGGCTGCCTTCCGTACACCAGGGGTAGGCATAGCCATGAATTATCACCTAATTAAGCATCTCACTTGTGCAGTGGCCAAAAGTATAAATTTTACTTCACAAATATTAGCTGCCTTAAGTGAGGAAATGGCCCAGCTACAGGAGGATACCTTCGAGAACAGGGCAGCCATAGATTGCTTCCTATTGAGACATAACCATGGATGTGAGGAATTCAAAGGGATATGTTGTTTTAATTTATCAGATAACTCACAGTTGGTTGAGGAAAGGATGAGACAGTTTTGTTGTCCCAAATCTGGGTTCATTATCCGATGTGCAGAGAGCTGATCACACACAGAGTCAAGATATTTGTTTATTTCATTTCTGCGCAGAGATGGGTGCTAGGTGGTAAATCCACAAAGCTAGCACACCTGGTTACAATTCCATTACATATTCATACAATTCAGAATAACAGTTCCACCTCTCAGTTACACCTACTTAACTACAGTTGGTTAGTTCTTTTCTTACATTAGTTTAAAGATACAATAGTTTACTACGCATGCTCAGTGAGTAGGGGTCTCTACCTGAGGAGGGGGCGATTTTAGCACTAGAGGCGTGGTTTTCATATTATAATGAGAGAGTTCACTTTGAGGACACTAATTAGTGGGACTTTGTTGACCATTCACAACCTTTATCAATGCTATGCACCTGCAAAGATATTCAGCCCCTTAGTTTCATAAATGTTTTCATGCTCGGAGTCCCTCCTTATCTGCTTGGGCTCCTTCAGCAGGTCTACTCTCATTGAGTCTATCTTGGTGTTTCTTTGTTCTGGCAGATTTATGGCATCATCCTGCTCCTTCTGGGCCATGTCTGACATGCTACTCTTTGCTTATCTTGTTTCTCCCTTTCCCATGCAGATCCTTGTTTACTTTATGCTCCTTTGACAATCATCCAGCTTTCAGTATCTTCTGGGGCAAGATGTTTCTTTTTTATCAGTCTTTCAGCTTTCCTTCAAGGGTATAGTCGTTAGCAGGGTATGCATTGTTTATACAAAGTAACTTGGCTTTCTCAAGCCAGATTCTGTTTCACAAAATATTAATTGTCCTTGCCTAACGGAAAATTTCATAAAAACTCATTCATGTAAATTTCATAAAAATTTCGTTCATGTATATCACAGGAGATCTTCTGTGGCTTATGGAGTCTGCTGGGAGATGAATGCTTTCAAAATGAAATCCTGTTACCTTCAAGAGTAACAGTCACCCGCATTAAAAGTTTTGCTTATTGCCTAAGTTATTTCACATATTCTTTTTTAATAATGGCAGAGAAATATCAAAATTTGATTTGATAATCCCTTCCTTATTGTCAGCTTATTGAGGCATCAGAGAGGGGACAAAAGCAACGGGTACAGTTGTGCTGTATGTGAAATCCAGGGCTACAGGGATTGTCTGAGGAATGAGCCTAGCCATTTATTTTTCTAAAGGTGCTGGATACTACCACACAGGAGCCCATGTCTGTTTTGTGAAAGGAATAGTTATATTTATTACCAGCAAGGTCAAAGGGAGGGGAAAGCAGGCTGACAGTGTGCAGGTAGTGAGAAGAGCAGAGGGAATATTTCCAGTACTGGTGAAAAGAGCAAAGGCAATCACAGCAGCATCTCACTAAAATCAGAACTGATTAAAATCAGAAGAAAGGATGGAAGTAGGATGAATAAAACAGGAATAGATCAGAAGTGTAATAAAACACAACTGGCGCAGAAGCATCAGCCTTTTATCTCATGCCTTGAGTAAAAACAAATCTGTTTTCCAGCAGAAGGAATAATAACCAGGAATTGTTTTAGGAAGGGCCATGTAAGCTGATGGGCCCACCACAACGGAGAGCATCATCGGGAAGCAGCACAGCAGCTAAATGGCACCACTTTGGGCGCTATTGCTCTTTGCTCCTAGCAGGGCTTGCCTAAAAGCTTTCAGCTTGGCTTGCTGTCGTAGTTCAGCCCCGATCAGGACCAGACTACACAGTCTCTCTCTCACTCTTCCCACCCTCTGAGAGAATAGGGAGAGATAATAGAAGGAAAAAAGGCTCGAGGTTTGAGATAAGGACAGGGAGAAAATCCTTAAAGTTACCGTCACGAGCAAAACAGACTAAACTTGGGGAAAACTATTCATTTAATACTACAAACAGCAGGATAATGAGACAGAGAACAAGATAACCTCCATCCACCCCTCCCTCTTCCCAAGCTTAACATTATCTTTACTACCTTCCCCTCCCGAGCGGCACAGGGGGGAAGAGGGAATGGGGGTTGCAGTCAGTTCATCACATGTTGTTTCACACCACTGCTTTATGGTCAGGGGAAGAACTCCTCACGTTCCTCCCCTGCTCCAGCGTGGGGTCCCACCCCTACGCCACAGTCCTTCGTGGAACTGCTCCGGCGTGGGTCATCTCTTCCACGAGGTGCAGTCCCTTCAGAACGGCTGTCCCAGCGGGCCCTCCATGGGCCACAGCCGCCTTCAGGCATCCACCTCCCCCGGTACAGGGTCCTTCACGGGCTCCAAGTGGATCTCTGCTCCTCCGTGGACCTCCATGGGCTGTAGGGGAACAACCTGCTCCACCATGGTCATCACCACAGGCTGCAGGGGAATCTTGGCCAGGAGCCACATTACTCCTCCCCCTCCTTCTGAACTGACCTTGTGTCATAGTTCAGCCCCAATGGGGACCAGACTACGCAGTCTCTCTCCCACTCCCCCCACTCTCTGAGAGAATAGGAGGAGATTTGACAAACAAAAGAAAACCAGAAGGAAAAAAAAAACAAACACATGGGTTGAGACTGAACAAAAAATAAATTTAACAATATTGACAGAAAAAAACTAAAACAGTGATGGAACACACATACAGTATAATAGCTTATAACAGATCTCCACACATAGTCTCTTCCAAGTAGCAGGGAGACTCCCTTCAGCACCCTCCTCACTTATATACTGAGCATGATGTCAGATGGGATGGAATAGCCCTTTGGCTAATTTGGGTAAATGAACCCCAGCTGTTAGCTAATTAGTTAACTATCCCAGCCATAGGGGCTACCAGCTTCAATTCTCCACCCAGCTCAGGTAAATATTAACTCTATCCTAGCCAGAACCAGGACACCTTGGCATCTGCAGCCGTTCCTCTCACAAGAAAAGTTCTTCACAACAGGCTGGTGGACGCCTTTCAGAATCTCTTCACATCATCCAGCTCATCTCCTCTCCACTTTTTGCAGCCAGGCCGGACCGAGTCGGGCCCAGTCGGCCACCTGGCGAGAGGCCAGAGGGTGAGGCCTGCAAGACCCATAAGGCCTGCACCTCTCTCTCTGCGCCTATGCCCCCGCTCAGCTTCTTCACATCTTCTCTTCTCTTTTTTTTTTCTGTTTTCCCCTTCTTAAATACGTTATCGCAGAGGCGTTATCATGTGTCCTGGTTCTGGCTAGGATAGAGTTCATGCAGTCGCACCAGATACAGTACCTGAGGAAACACTGCGTTGTGTGTCCTATGGTGAGAAACTGTTATGACAGATGGAGCCCAAAGTTATGGACTGGATAAACTCAACAGACCTTTTGAAGGGATGTGCCATGGACTAAGGGAGTTACATCTGTGTGTATGCATACAAGTAGATCAAAGGAAGAAAAAGTTGATGATTAATTGGAAAGTGTAGGATCTGGGCATGATGTAGATGGTATGGAATAAGGGGTGGATAATGTCCTGGTTCTGGCTAGGATAGAGTTAATATTCACCTGAGCTGGGTGGAGAACTGAAGCTGGTAGCCCCTATGGCTGGGATAGTTAACTAATTAGCTAACAGCTGTGGTTAATTTACCCAAATTAGCCAAAGGACTATTCCATCCCATGTGACATCATGCTCAGTATATAAGTGAGGAGGACGGTGAGGAGAGCCTCCTGCTACTTGGAAGAAAACTATGTGTGGATATTTGTTTTAAGCCATTATACTGTATTTGTATTCCATCACTGTTTTGTTTTCTTCTGTCATTACTATTAAATTTACTTTTTGTTCAATCTCAACCCATGTGTTTGGTTTTTTTCCTGGTTTTCTTTTGTTTACCAAATTTTCTCCTGTTTTCTTAGAGGGTGGGGGGGGAGTGGGAGAGAGACTGCATAGTCTGGTCCTGATCAAGGCTGAACTATGACATCATGGAATATTCTGCTACCAATTGTCTCAGCCTTGGCCAGCAGCAGATCTGCCCTAGGCCTGGCCAAGTCCACTGAACAAAGGGGAGCGACTTCTAGCAGTTTCCTACAGAAGCTACCACCTTAGGCCCCCCCCACTAAACAAAACCCACAACACTTGCCCATATATTGTTTTTGCTAAAGGCTGTGGCTTTGAATTGAAAATGAAGAAGATAAATTTTACTCAGAAGCCTCAGTAGGACTAAGAAAGATCCCAAATGACCTGGTTATACAGCCACCGACAGGTCTGTGTTTCCAGTCCTTGCTGAGTAATTTCAGTGCTCTCTGAACCACAGGTGTTTTCTAAAAAATTATAAGGATTTAAGAAGAGACATTGCCATTGTGCAAAATGTTTTATTTCTCTGTGGTGCTATAAGGACAAGAATTTTGTTCATCTGTCTGAGGGAGGTGAACTGTGCCCCACTCTTCATTTTACATCTCTACTTAGCTGTTATTACCTCAATAGCAGAGTAATAGCAACACAAATTCAACAGGTGACCCTTCCAGCCATGCTGAAGTCCTGAATTGGACCACTGAGGTAGGTACAGTCACCTTCACAAGACTGTGTGGAGTGTGTTGCTGGTGACATTTTAACACTGCTTTCCATCCAGGCACCATTTTTGTCTTTAGGAGCTTCAGATCTGAGGCTGAGCTTTCCCAGGGTCAGACTATTGGCCAGATCATGACTCTGACCGTGACATGAAAATTTAACAAACTGCCTCTATGACAATAAGACCAAGTAGCTGTAGTGAGAAGCAGAGAGGATTTCTGTTATATGTTGGGTTTGTAATAATCAGAAAATCACAGTTTTCTGTGCTTTTACATTCCCTTCAAATCTCTTCTGCAATTTCTTTCAGCTACTTTCCCCCTGGTTCCCACTCTCAACCTCTACATGTGTCCTGGTTCTGGCTAGGATAGAGTTAATACTTACCTGAGCTGGGAGGAGAACTGAAGCTAGTAGCCCCTATGGCTGGTGCACCCAGCTGGAATAATTAACTAATTAGCTAACAGCTGGGGTTAATTTAACCAAATTAGCCAAAGGGCTATTCCATCCCATCTGACATCATGCTCAGTATATAAGTGAGGAGGGCGGTGAGAAGAGCCTCCTGTTATGTGGGAAGAAACTGGGTGTGGATGTTTGTTGTAAGCTATTGTACTGTATTTGTATTCCATTGCTGTTTTGCTTTCTTCTGTTATTGCTGTTAAATTTACTTTTTGTTCAATCTCAACCCATGTGTTTTTTCTGTTTGTTTTTTTTGTTGTTGTTGTCGTCATCGTTGTTTACCAATTTTCCCTTCTGTCCCACTGGAGGGTGGTGGGGGGGAGTGAGAGAGAGAGACTGCATAATCTGGTCCTGATCGGGGCTGAGCTATGATATTTTCTGTAAGGAGCTACTAGCAGGAGCCATTTATAGGGATCCACAAAGAACCTGGGAAGTAGGAATGTGTGTTCAGGTGCTGTCTGGGCACGTTACCTATCAGCTGTGTCTCATGGGTGATGTGCATCCAGGGCATCCTTTGCTTCATCATGTGTGCAGCCTGGCTCCATTCTCCTGGGTGTTGATTGCCCAGGGCAGCTCTTGCCTCTTGGTCCTCCTAAGCAGGATGATACCAGGGAAATGGCCTCTATCTTGGCCTCCATTCCCTGACTTCTCTCAGGGCACTGTAGATGTCAGGGAGGCCCCGTGTGAGGTTGGTCAGGGTTAGTAAGGCTTACTGATGCCCTCGGGGCTCTGACAGCTTCCTTAAAGAATAAACTGCTGTCTACAGATCTTTGCAGCTGTTTCAGGGACCATGGGGATGATTATTTTTCCTAACTGTGAGACAGTGGCAGAAAGGACTCACATGGAGAAAACCTCAGCCAAAAGAAATCAGCCTGTCCTGGTCATGTTCAGTATAGAAGTTGGGGTTGGCCGGGGTGGGTATCTGCCTTCCTGGCATCCATTGCTTTCTCTTGTTTGCTGGCATCATTCCCTCTACCTTGCTGGCTCCCTTTTTGCTCCTTTGCTTGCTGCTCGGTTTTATTTCCATGATTGTTGGCTGGGCTCCAGGGAGACCTTATAGTGGCCTTCCAGTACCTCAAGGGGGCCTACAAGAAGGATGGGGAGAGACTCTTCAGCAGGGCCTGTTGTGACAGGACAAGGAGTAATGGTTTCAAAATAGAGAGAGGTAGATCTAGATTGGATATTAGGAAAAAAATTTTTACAATGCGAATTGTAGAACACTGGAATAGGTTGCCCAGAGAGGTGGTAGAGGCCCCATCCCTGGAAATATTCAAGGCCAGGTTGGATGAGGCTCTGAGCAACCTGATCTGGTTGGAGATGTCCCTGATCCTTGCAGGGGGGTTGGACTAGATGACTTTTGAAGGTCCCTTCCAACCCTAACTATTCTATGATTCTATAAGCGTGCCTTTGACCTTTAGCCTTATAATATGTTTATTCTTATGTCTAGTGTTATTGTCCCAATTGTAGATGTGATGAAATATGCTAGCCAAATTTATTACCTTCTTTAAAAGGTGTAGTTCTGTAATACTTTTAGGGCTGTAGGTATCCCTATCGCACAGGAAGTGAACACATCTTCTGCTGATGTTCCCCTGCTAGACAAAAGTTGGTGGTATTTGCTAGCCGAATTTCTCCAAGTGGTCTCTCTTCTGTCCCACTTGTGGGTGAGCAGTGTGTTGGTATAATTATAACTTAATCCTATGATTAGTAGTAAATATGTTTTTTTTTCCTTTTTTTTTTTTTTTTTTTGTTTCCAGAACAGGCATTTTAGATCTTGAGTGAGTTCCACTTGCCACAGAGTCTTTGCACCTTCTTTCACTGAGGTGCTCTGGTTGTCCTTTTCCAGCACAGCCTTCACTCGAGTGTAATGGATCCATGGTTTGATTCCTTCCACTTTGTTTTATAGGTGTTTAACAAAACAACATATGGACCTTTCCACTTTTCCTTTAGAGGTTCATCTTTTCAGGTCCGGATCAACGCTTGATGTCCAGGTCAGAACAGATGTAGAGGAGCATCTAAGGAACTGGCAACTGTTCCTGGATGTATCTGTGGAGAGAGGCTAACACAGCAGATGCTTCTGGCCATCCAGTAAGTGTGTCCACTATCAGTAATAAGTATCAGTAGAGTCCTTTTCTTGGTAACTCTGAAAAGTCTATTTGCCAGTATTCTCCAGGCTTCGTTCCTTTCTTTGTTTCTCCTGGTGGTGGCTTCAGTTGAATTTTGGGGTTATTTGCACAGCACATGGGGCATTTTCACACTGCCTGATCAGCAATGGCTTGCATCTTGGGTTCTATCACAAAGCATTTTATGCTATTAATCATAGTGTCTGCACCAAAGTGTATTCTTTTGTGCAAGTCCTTCATTAGTTTTTCAGTCATTGGTTTGGTTATTTGTTTGTTGGGAGTCCTCCACCATCCATCTTCTCGTTTCTTACATTTCAGTTTTTCTGCCAGTTGGACTTCCTTTATGTTATAGATTGATGGTTCAAGCAGAACTTTTGTTTAGGGGATCAATGCTCCCTGAAAGTTTTTTGCCGTTGCTTTTTGCCGCCAAATCTGCCCTCCTGTTGCCCTTAATTATATCTTGCTCACCCTTTTGATGGGCTTTGCAATGCAGCATGCCTACAGCTTTAGGCTTCTGTACTGCTTCCAATAGTTGCAAAATTTCTGGGCCATGTTTAACTGGTCCCTTGCTTGTTGTCAACAATCCTCGCTCTTTCCAGATAGCTCCATGGGCGTGTAGGACTCTGAAGTCATACTTAGAGTCTGTATAGACATTAAGTGTTTTTCCTTCAGCTAGGGAAAGGCTTCCTTCTTTTCCTAGGGCTCTGGCTAATGCAATTAATTCAGTTTTCTGTGCTGAGATATTGAGGAGTAATGGTTTTGCTTCCACTATGTTTCAGAGCATTACTACCACATATCCAGCTCTGCATTGTCTGTTATCCATAAAGCTGCTGCCATCAGTGAAATATTCCAGGTCTGCTTTGGATAGTGGTTCGTCCTTTAAGTCAACTTGACTGGCATATGTATGTTCATTAATATTAACGCAGTCATATTGAATTTCTTCTGCTTCTTCGACTGGGAAAAGGGTTGCTGGGTTCAGTGTGTTGGTGAGTGACAGTTTTATGTCCTTCTGGTCTATTAAAATAGCTTGGTACTTTGCCATTCGACTTGGGGATAGACAGTGGTTTCCTTTGGCTTCCATCATGGTTAATACTGCATGTGGCACAAAGACCATCAGGGGCTGTCCCAGGGTTAACTTTCTTGCTTCCTGGACCAGTAATGCTGTAGCTGCCACTGCTCTCAGGCATGCCGGCCATCCTTTACTAGTTTCATCCAGTTGTTTAGAAAAATAAGCTACTGGTCTTTTCCAGCTTCCCAACATCTGTGTCATTGTCCCTGCAGTCACCCCCTTTTGCTCATGTGCAAAAAGTTGGAAGAGTTTTGTGGGGTAATGTTAGAAGGGATGCACGTACGCTGGAGGGGCGGTCCATGGCGACTCACGCACTGGACGCGGATGAATCCATCAGTGCAGGGGTTAGGTGTGTCCCTGTACGTGGTGGGCACGGATAAGTCCATGAGTGTAGGGGTAGGTGTGTGGCGGGCATGGATGGGTCCATGGGTGCAGGGGGGCGGGTGCGTTCGCGTGCGTAGCGGGTGTACGGGTATTTAACCCTGTGTTGCGCAGCATTAAATTGAAGGCTTGGCTTGACGGTATCCGTGTGATGCCCTGCTTTCCCCGGAGTGGGGCTCCGGTGCGTGCGGGGTAGGTTAGCTGGCAAGAGAAGCCTGCAAGTTTTTCCCTTGCAACACTCAGCAGTCCATTCCAATACATTTTCTGGCCCTTTTGTTGCTTCTTAGAGGGGTTTTGCCATTAGCCCAAAATTTGGAATCCAAATCTGGCAGAACCCTGACATTCCTACAAACCCTCACAATTATTTCTTTGTTCTGGGGACAACTATTGGACACACAGCTTCCAATTCAATAAATCCAATGTAGTAAATGGCAAGTTCCCCTCCTGTCCCTAGAGCCTGTCATAACAGAGCCTGGACACTTGGTCTCAGTTGTCGTCTAGTATGATGGGCAATTGGACTAGAATTTATACCACCCCCGATTGAATCAGCCAAATCATTTAGAGGAGATGATGAGGCCCCTGAACTTTTAGGGAGGTGCCCCATGTTCCCCTCACAGGGGTAACAGGCACACTTCCTTGTTCTGCTGACATCTGGGTTACAGACAAGCTCCCCAAAGGCGAATTATGTGGCGGGGGGGCTGAGGGTACCAACAGTTGAACATCCGATTCTAAACTAGGATAGATTTTTCAGAGGTTCATTAGATTCCCCTTTAACTTTGAGTTCAACACACAGTATAGGGTTGGTTTTTAACCCACAGTCAGCTTGAGTTTTCTGATCCCAAAGCAATGACATAAACCCTTCAACACATAGCAATTCATCCCACTTCCCCAGGCACATACAGAACATCAATTGTAAAATTGTATTATAATTTAAGGATTTGTTCTCTGGCCATTATTCTCCATCTAATTTATTTTTAAAGGAGAGTCTGGGAAGACCCTTCTGCTGAGTTGCGGGATTCAGACTGGACCCCCTTGCTTTCCAAACTCCTTCCCAAGAAGGAGCTCAGGTGGGGTCTTCTCACTCCTCTTCATGTGCTGTTCACTCGATAGTTGGTCCAATAGGGTTTCAGAGGCTAGGGGCTTCTCGCTCCCCATGGGGTTCCCTCCCTGTCTCTAGGCAGGCTGTCTCCTTATCTTCAAAGTTTGCAACTGGCCTTTTGTTTCCTTATTTTCTGGACTGGATTGGCCCCTAGGGCCCCTCAGTAAAAGTTACCAAGGTCTTGTTTGTCATCTGCTGATTGTTTTGAAGGTCTTTTTTTCCTTGAGTTATGGGTTTGGTTCCCCTTATCTTGTAGAGTAGGATGTCCCGTACTCCTTTATTACCTCCTTGGCTTAGCCATCCATATTAACAAACAGAATTTCTTTAAAGTTCACTTACGCTAAACTTTATACAAGGCCTACTCATGCTAAGCTATAAGCAAGCTACAATTCAACTTAACTTGAAGCAAATACACACTTGATTGCAATTTAGCTTATCTCTAAGCAATCACACAAGTAATTCTAACATACTAAAATTAATGTTACTGGGGGAGGGGGAGCTACTCAGGGCTACTCTCGATCAGTTCTCTGCCCAGCCTGTATTTGTGCCTGGGATTGCCACGACCCAGGTGCAGGACCTTGCACTTGGCCTGGTTGAACTTCATGAGGTTTGCATGGGCCCACCTCTCCAGCCTGTCAAGGTCCCTCTGGATGGCATCCCTCCCCTCCAGTATGTTGACAGCACCACACAGCTTGGTGTCATCAACAAACTTGCTGAGGGTGCACTCTATCCCACTGCCCATGTCACCGACAAAGATACTGAACAGGGCCAGGCCCAACACAGACCCCTGAGGAACGCCACTCGTCGCCGGTCTCCATTGACATCTCATGTCCAGCTTTTTATCTACTAATACCCACAAGCTATTCTCAGCAGGGCTGCTCTCAATCCCTTTGTCCCCCAGCCTGTATTGATACCATGGGTTGCCCTGACCCAGGTGCAGGATGTTGCACTTGGCCTTGTTGAACCTCATGAGGTTCACATGGGCACACTTCTCAAGCTTGTCCAGGACCCTCTGGATGAGATCCTGTCCCTCGGGCATGTCGACTGCGCCACTCAGCTTGGTGTCATCTCCAAACTTGCTGAGGGTGCACTTGATCCCACTATGTCATGGTGTTGGTTCTGTTTAGTGACGGAGGTCTACAGTGGCAGCGTCTGTAAGAAGTTGCTAGAACGTTCCCCTTTGTCCAGTGGACTTGGCCAGACCTAGGGCAGACGTGCTGCTGGCCAGGGCCCAGCCAATTGGTAGCAGAATGTTCCCTGATAATACCTCTGCAATAACATATTTAAGAAAGGAAAAAATAATAATAATAATAAAAAACACAACAAAAAAAAAAGATACAAGTTGTGAAGAAGCAGAAGTGGGTGCAGAGAGGGGGAGGCGTGAGCCTTGTGGGCCTTGCAGCCCTCCCTCCAGGTGGCCATCTGGGCCCAACTAGGCCCAGCCTGGCCACAAGAAAGTGGAGAGGAGATGTGAAGAGAACCTGAGAGGCATCTGCCTGCCTCTTGTGAAGAATTTTTTGTGAGAGGAACGGCTGCAGATGCCAAGGTCAGCAAAGAAGGAGGGGGAGGAGTAATGCTGCTCCTGGCAGAGATTCCCCTGCAGCCTGTAGTGACGACCATGGTGGAGCAGGCTGTCCCCCTGCAGCCCATGGAGGCCCACGGAAGGGCAGAGATCCACCTGCAGCCCGTGGAGGACCCCATGCTGCGGCAGGTGGATGCCCGAAGGAGGCTGTGGCCTGTGGAGGGCCCGTGCTGGGACAGCCAGTTTCTGAGGAACTGCACCATGTGGAAAAATGACCCATGACAGAGCAGTTCATGAAGGACTGTAGCCCATGGGAGGGACCCCATGCTGGAGCAGAGGAGGAATGTGAGGAGTTCTTCCCCTGAGGAGGAAGGGGTGGCAGAAAGTGACGTGTGATGAACTGATCATAACCCCCATTCCCTATTCCCCCCTGTGCTGCTCGGGGGAGGGAAGGAGGTAGACATAAAGTTAAGCCTGGGAAGAGGGAGGGTGGGGGGAGTGAGAGAGATACTGCATAGTCTGATCCTGAGCAGGGCTAAACTACAACAGTCATTGATGAAGGTGTTAAACCATACTGGTCCCAATACGGATCATTGAGGGACACCACTTGTCGTTGATCTCCATCGGACATTGGAGCTATTGACCACTATCCTCTGGATGCGACCATCCAACCTATTCCTCATCCACCAAACAGTCCACACATCGAATCCATATCTCTCCAGTTTAGAGAGAAGGATGTTGTGTGGGACTGTGTTAAAGGCCTTACAGAAGTCCAGGTAGACAACATCCATAGCTCTTCCCTTGTCTGCTGATGTAGTCACTCCATCATAGAAGGCCATTAGGTTTTTCAGGCAAAACTCGCCCTTGGTGAAACCATGCTGGCTGTCTCGAACCACCTCAACTAGTCAACTGTCTTCATCTCAACCCACAAGTTTTCCTTTCTTCCCGATTCTTTCTCCTATTCCACTGAGGAGGGGGAGGGTGAGCGAGAAACTGTGTGGTGACGAGGGCTAAACCACAACAGTATTTTTGGCGCTCAACATGAGGCACGAAGGGGCCTGACTAAATCAGTTGGGAGATCATCAGAATTTAATCTGAGGATCCAAGGTTTGAGCCTCCAGTCAGTCCTGAAGGGCTGAGATAAGGACAGGTTTGGACACAGTGTGTTGAAAACAGATTTGTTACAAGCATTCATTATGTTGTTTTGGTCATTGCTGGTCACAATGTTGTTTTATTTGCTGTCTGAGTTGTTTTTAGAGCTGTATTGGATAGCACCCTACTTGCCCTATATGCTGTTTGTCAGTATTTATGCACAGCTTATCAATTCTGGTATTAAAGGCATCATTCTGCCGTGCTATGTGGCACTGGCTGGTTTGGTGAGATCACTGGTAACGGGACCAGTTTGGTACTTGTATTCAATGGCAACAGAGCGAAGTGGCAGCTCCATCCAGGTATTTCGGGAGACATCTCGTTGACATTATTTGGAATTATATCTCTTGTTTTGGTCCAGGTAGACAAACTGAGAGGAGGAACATCTGTTTACAGCTTCCCCCACTTTGCCAAACTAATTTCAACAGCTTTTGTTTTGTGTTCACGTTGACAGGTCTCTTGCAGCTATCTCAGATCTTGCTCTTGATAAAGTTTAAACTATTTAAGAATACTGTGGCTACCATAACCCTGGCAGCACGCACTGCTGATACTCCAACCCCGCCTGGTGACAGACACTGTGGGTACTCCAATCCCCGCTACAGATGCTGCAGTAACTTCAGCTCCCACAACAGGCACCGCGACTTCCCCAATCCCTGCTAAGGGCACTGCGATTGCTTCAACCCCCATGACAGGCACTGTGGCTACTCCAACCTCAACAAGCAGTACCGCAGATGAAACAAAAAACCAACCTGTGCCAGTATCAATTGCTCCTGTACAGAAGAAATAGACCAAAAAATCAGTTTGCATAGTGAAAGACGATGATGAACCAGGGACATCACAGAACAGGGAGAGGCAAAAGGAGAAGTAGTCACCCGATCCCTATCCATGAGTGAGCTGTGAGATATGCGAAAATATTTTAGCCGTAATCAAGGTGAGCAACTTGTCACCTGGTGTCACGTTCCAATTTCGGACGACAGGAAGGCCCCCTTGCATTCTAGCCGACCTCAGACAAGTCTGGGAGGCTAGGGGCGGCTAGACCAACCTCTCACACACCGGAGCGTGGTTTTGTTCGTATTCTCGGGAACAGAATTAAGACTCAAAACGGAGTCAAGTGCCAGGTAACTTTATTAACCCGACAAGAAGTTTGTAAATGGAAGAGAAAGGAGAGAAAGGAAGGAAAGAGGGAAAAGAGTTTTGGTTGTAATAGCTACCACCACAGAGCTGCGGCATCCCGACAGTTCAATTCGCTCGATGGGGGGACCATCCGTCCGGTGTTGGTTGTCTCGATGTCGGTTCCGTGGATGTGTATTCTGGCGAATGTGTATTCCGTTGAACGAATGAAGTGAAGAGAAGAAGTGAAGTGAAGAAGTGTAGAAGTGTGTTCCGTTGAAAAAATGTTCCCCTTTTATGTTGGTTGTTTTCATTGTATTTCAAGAGCTGGTTTTCCTAGCCGCACCCCTCACCTGGCGGTGATATTCATGCCCATTACCAGGTGATATGTATCTCTGGACGCATGCTGGGGTAGGGCTAGATTTCTGGGAACCAGCTCTGCATTCAGGTTCGCAAGACAACAGGAGTTGCCTTGCAAGATAACGGGAAGCCATTGCTCCGGTGGTGGTTTGATGTTTCGACAATGTTGAGACAAATATTCGACACAGTCTCTCACACCACCCCGTGGCTCAACATTGTTGCCTCAGGGATGGAGTTCCATGGTGGCATAAATGATAGAGGAAAGGAGAAAGAAAATTAAAAAAAAAAAGAGAGAAGAGAAGAAGAAGAAAAAAAAAGATATATACAATTCTAAACATTATTGTTTATCAGTTAGTGTACAAAGAGATATAAATGCTAAATACTTCGATTTAATTAACAATATCTTATCTAAGTAAATTACAAAACCAGAACATTAACATATCAACATTTATCTTACACAACTAAAAATTTGTCCCAGGCCAAGTTTGAGGTTTATGGCTCTGGGGGATCAGAAGAAGCAAGTAATTGTTTACAAGGACAATCACAAGGTAAACAAAGATAAACCAACAAAACTATAGCAGTGCACCACATCATAAATGCCCCAAGATAAAGCACCATCAAAATGTTAAGCATTTTGTTCATTTCTGCAACCATTTTTTTCTTTGGCAAAACAGTTCAGTTTTTGCTTTTTGGTGAGGCTGGCAACCAAGTCCTTGTGGAGCTTGTGGCTGTGCAGTCCTGGTATACCGGAACTGGGGTCTGGATGTATAGCAGGAAAATTGATTTCCACACCTCCAACTCAGAGCACAGTCAATAAACAATAACACTATAAATTTGCTGTCAATTTTTGTCGCAGTTCAGGCCTGATCAGGACCAGACTACGCAGTCTCTCTCTCACTCCCCCCACCCTCCGAGAGAATAGGAGGAGATGGTATAAGAAAAACAGCTCGAGGTTTGAGATAAGGACAGGGAGAAATCCTTAAAGTTACCGTCACGGGCAAAACAGACTCGACTTGGGGAAAACTATTCATTTATTACTACAAACAGCAGGATAACAAGATAACCTCCCCCCACCCCTCGCCTCTCCCCAAGCTTAACATTATCTCTACTACCTTACCCTCCCAGAGCGGCACAGGGGGGAAGAGGGAATGGGGGTTGCAGTCAGTTCATCATACGTTGTTTCACACCGCTGCTTCATGGTCGGGGGAAGAACTCCTCACATTCCTCCCCTGCTCCAGCGTGGGGTCCCTCCCATACGCCACAGTCCTTCGTGGAACTGCTCCGGCGTGGGTCATCTCTTCCACGGGTGCAGTCCCTCCAGAACAACTGTCCCAGCGGGCCCTCCACCGGCCACAGCTGCCTTCAGGCATCCACCTCCCCCGGTACGGGGTCCTTCTCGGGCTCCAAGTGGATCTCTGCTCCTCTGTGGACCTCCATGGGCTGCAGGGGGACAACCCGCTCCACCATGGTCGTCACCACAGGCTGCAGGGGAATCTTGGCCAGGAGCCACATTACTCCTCCCCCTCCTTCTTCACTGACCTTGGCGTCTGCAGCCGTTCCTCACAACAGGCTGGTAGATGTCTCTCAGGATCTTTTTTACATCTTATTCACTTCTCATCTCCTTTACACTTCTTGCAGCCGGGCTGGACCGAGTCGGGCCCAGTCGGCTGCCTGGCGAGAGGCCAGAGGGTGAGGCCTGCAAGGCCCATGAGGCCTGCACCTCCCCCTCTGCGCCTCTGCCCCCGCTCAGCTTCTTCACATCTTCTCTTCTCTTCTTTTTTTTTTTTCTGTTTTCCCCTTCTTAAATACGTTATCGCAGAGGCGTTATCACAGGACATTCTGCTACCAATCGGCTCGGCCTTGGCCAGCAGTGGGTCCGCCCTAGGCCCTGCCGAGTCCACTGAACAAAGGGGAGTGACTTCTAGCAGTTTCCTACAGAAGCTACCACCTTAGGCCCCCCCTCACTAACAAAACCACGACAATTTTATATCACCCTGTGGATCCATGGTGGTTTTCAAAAAAAAAAAAAAACACACACACCAAAAAAAACCCCAAACAAAATCTCATATCTTTCCATCGTCTAGTGCTGTTGAGACATTAATTAACCTTTTCAGTCTCTATCACCACCCTGTGAGTCCCAATATTTTCCTAAAGAAAAAAAAAAGTTTTAGGTAGGTTTCCAGGTTTGCCTTCAAATATGGGGGGGAACCAATATGGTTTTTGGGGAGAGGTCTATCTGTCAGATAGACCACTTTTAAATTTTATATGTCATTAATTGGAAAATCTGCCAGTTGTGGCATGGCTGAGATAGGCTCCACGGGGGCAGGGCAGTGTTTTTCCAAAAATGGGGTGACTGCACCTGCGCCAGGTTGGAGTTGTGGGCTTGAGGGCAAGCTGGACTACTACACAGGATTCCCGCTTCAATACCAATATCCTCTGGAAGAAGGAACTGCGTATACGAGCCCCGAGATCTGTTTCTAGATCTTTCCAAGGGAGGGAATGTGCATGCGCAATCCCAGACTTGGAATTTATAAAAGGGGCAACCGCGAGGTGCCATGCACACGCACACCACCTGAGCGGCAGGAGTCACCAGCACCCATTTTCAAGACGTCGGCGGATGCGCCAGCGGTAGCGTTCTCTCCTTTCCTTTATTCCTTTACTTTTCCTGTTGCTTGGCTATGGTGGTGTAATGTTCTCTTATCATTAGGATGTCACTAATGAGATGTCACCACTTGGTGAAGGGGAGAGACCTAGTCAAGCGCCCGATCACCACGTGGGGCGATCAGTGAGGTTGGTATCATTAATCTCAAGAGGTCTCCTTTAACTTTCGTGATTGTTAAGGTTTTCCTTTTGTTGTTGTTTCACATCCAGCTTCATGATACCTGCTGCAGGGACAGAGAGAGAGGGAGCTGGCACTGCCCATAACGAAGGTGTCGAGGAGGTGGATTGGGAGTGTCTGTGGGTGTTAATGTGTTTGCTGTTAGGGGCTGCAATTATTGGTTTTATTTTTCTGTTAGGTTCTTTGATTTACTGTTATTACTATGATTGTTGTGCATAAGCTGTTTTCACAAGTTTTTTTGTGTGTTTTGTGTGTTGTTAGTTGTTGTTAATCTAGTTAATATATGTTTTACAATAAAGTTCAGTTTGCAGTTCATTCAGGAGTCTCTTGTCCACATCTATGGTGGATCTGTAAGCAAAGGCGGGAAAAAAGGGGGGGGGGTGAAAACTGCCACGCGGTCTCGCTGACAAAAGCCAATAGTCTCTATAGCAAGCAGAAAAGTTAAAAGTGGCAAAGTTATATGATTCTAACAGTTACGTGTTTGGTTTGCCGTACAAATCTGATATGTTTAACCCCATCGGGTGAAGTCACAGTGACCGCTTGCATGCGAGTCACCACGCTTTGGATTAATTGAATTAGGCATGGTATAATACAAGGCAAAAACATTAAGGCTGCTAACCCACATAGCAAATAAAATAAAAGTCATTTTATCCATAGTGTTCCTGGTAGCCAGGACCACAAATCACCATCCCAGCCATTCCATGTCTGAGTGGGGACATGGGCTAGTTTTCTAATGTCTGTGGTTAGTTCTAGAAGAACCACCTTACCTACATCCCTTATTTTTAAACAACAATTAGAAATATTTAACTTCCCACATACTCCTCCCTCCTCAGCCAACAAATAATCCAAAACCATGCGGTGTTGCAAGATCTCAGTGCGCATCTCTTGAGATTGTTGATTCAAGAGATCTATAGCATCGGCAGTTTTGTTGGTAATGATTTCCAAAACTGCCTGCAAGCGAATTAGGCGGTTTAGGTTATAAATTGGTTCCCGAGCCCCTGTTACCAATTCAGTAGTGTTACCGAAATCCGGAATAAAACTCCTTAACAGCAATGAGAAGTTAAGAAGCAGGCACTTCTTTATTGCAGCGCTGGGCGCACGGGGGATTGCTTCACCTAGCGTGTGCACCCATTTGATCAACAACACGGGTTAAATACACATTAATTATACATATTCATTAAATTCCAAGAAATAATATGCATAAACATAAATTTTCTGAGAAACCATTACATCATTTCCCCACCCACTCGCGTATGCCCAGTCTTTTGAGTCGAGGGTCTTTTGGTGGTCTTGGTGGTCGTCAGAACGCCCCCTCCTTGAATTCGCTGGTCAAATTCCTCCTTGAAATCTCCATATATGGTCTTGAGAACAGGTCGCGTTGCTCCTTGATTTTCCTGGCTCCAAAGTGATGGCTCAGGGCCTATTTCTGCAGGTGGTGTTTGGGGGTGTTTGGGACTTACCATTGTATTAAAGATATGCTAGGCTAGCTTCTAACAAATGGGTATTATAATATCTCTAAGGTCCTATTCCCTCTAAGGACAAATAGGTTTCATATAAAATTTAACCTATGTGACTACAGTTCTACAGTTAGCAAGAATCACCTCATATTGATATTTAATTTTCAACATTTATGTCATGTAACAGTAGGATTCCAAGTGGCCGGCCCATAATGCTGTATTATCCTCTCGGAGGCCACTCATTTTTCCCCCATTTTTGCGTTCCACCTATGTCAATCTCGATAGCCCGCTTATTGCGTGCAACACCTTCATCACCCAAATTATCATACAGTTTCACTCCTAGTTGGGGACTCTCTGCTTCTGGAAGCAGGAAAAATAGAGGCCGGATAATTCCAATATAACAAACCCCTGACCAGTTTGCTGGTAATATTTTGTAGGCAGTGTGTCCAGAGATCCAGTAATGTCCTTTTCTGGCTCTGACCCCTCCAGCAAACGGTCCAGCTGCAGTCCGTGGGTGTTGCAAGTAGGTTGTATTATAGTTTCCTAAAGGGCTAAAGAAGGTGGTGTTACGTTTTCCCAGCTGACTATATGTTTGTCCAGTGCAGTAGCAAGCACCCGTGTCGTTTTTCCACTCACAAGTCTGAATATAATGTCGGCCGTTGGGCCACCAAATGTCAAAGGATTCATTTTGATTTGACCAAAACCCCCCAAAATTCTTACTGCGTCTTGCTTCATTAACCCACATCCATATACTAAGACTAATATCTTTGCTAATTAACTTATATGTGAGTGTCCACTGACATCTGCTTTTCCCCACACTGACTCCTCCTTTTTGGGTGCAATTTAAGCAATATCTACCTACAGCAGGGAATTGAATTGGCCATGTTTCGGAATCGTCCCAAGTGGTGTTATTGACCTCGCTGTAATTGCTCATGATTTGTCCTGGCGTAAGGGGCATGGAGGTCCATGGCCAGCTTGATAGTCCTAGAGGTCCTTCACACACCCAGCAATGACTTAGGTTAAAAGCTTCACTCACAGATTTTGCTAACAAAATAAACTCATTGCTTTCAAAGGTATTTTGTAGGTAGAGGGGGGAATGAGCTGGCGCCTCTTCCCCACCTCGGATAAGTCCCCAGAGCAATATAATCGAGAGGAAAATGGTGTTTACAGACATCTTCACTGATAGGTTCTATGACTTCCTCTGCAGGCGTGTCAGGTTCTGGTCTGGTGCTTTCTTCCTCCTACAAACGAGATAAAACAGAACCTTCTCAGGGGAGAGAAAGAGGAAGTGAAGAAGAAAAAAGAAAAAGAGGAAAAAAAAAAAGAAAACCAACCAAAAAATGACTGAGAGGTGAGAGTCGGGGTGGGGGGGATGTGTGTGTGTGTTTCTGCTTGTTTAGAAGGATGTCAGTTTGTCTAAAATGAAGGAACTATCCATCGGGTGTTAATTTTATGTTCCTTCCCAGAGGCATCTCTTGCCTTCCATGCATATATGTTCAGAGGGCTAGTGAGTACCAGTGGTACAGTTCCGATGGTGGGTAGTTCAACCAAAACAGGTTGTCCCGGAAAATGGGAAGGGTTTTGTTTGTGGTCGGGGCCCGAGATGGCAGGTACTAATGAGGGGGGTTTTGGACAAAAGGCCGTGAGTCTAGGGCACCCGTTTATTCCCCACCGGTCGTTTACTCGTCGGACAGTGTCCCACAGTCTACTGGCCCAATTTGCCTCTTGGGGTTTCAGAAACCGTTTAAGAAGGCCATTGGTTCTCTCAACTGTGCCATTGGCCTGTGGGTAATAAGGCGTATGGAATATCCATTTGATCCCTTCTTCTTTGGCCCAGTCCTGAACTATCGCTGCTGTAAAGTGTGATCCATTATCCGACTGGATAGATTGGGGTTTAGGGAGGGAACTAAGCCACATTTTGAGGGCTTTGACTGTATTGATACCTGTGGCTCGGGAGAATGCCTACGCTTGTACCAACCCTGATACTACCTCCGCTCCAACTAACACATACTGTTTTCCTTCAAATTTCTGGAAAGGTCCTATATAATCAATTTGCCAAGTGTCCCAAAGGCCTTTTCCATCACGTAAATGTAGGGGAGGTTGTTCTAAAGGATGCCTTTCCAATCGCACATGGCATTGTTCACACGTAGAAATGCAGGTGTGACACATTTCTCGGGTCACTGGCCACCCTCTGCTAGCCGCTTCTCGATAGAGATCATGAGCTCTGGTGTGGCCTCGTTTTACATGCAGCCACTCCAAGAGTCTGTCCCATTTCTGTACCAAGGCTTCTGTTTGCAGTGTTGCCAATTTAGCCAATTCATTGACTTTGCCATTCCAGCGGCTTGTTGGGGTATCATCTTCCTGGTGGGAGGCCACCCACTCTACCAGGAAGGTCCCCTTTTTTGCTATAGAAGAGATTTCCTGCCATTTTTCCTTTTGCCAAACAGGTGTCCTATTTACTTCCCAATTATTCTGTTCCCAAAAGGGAAGCCATTCGGTACATCCTTTAAACACTGCAAAGGAGTCTGTATATATATGTACAGGGATTAATGCCGCTGATTCCCGATCAAACACACTACATACAGCTATGAATTCTCCAACTTGTGCGCTACCTTCTCCTTCTGTGATTATTTTGTTGCCTGTCCCTATCTGGAGAGCCACTGTGATTGTCGTGGTTTTGTTAGTGAGGGGGGGCCTAAGGTGGTAGCTTCTGTAGGAAACTGCTAGAAGTCGCTCCCCTTTGTTCAGGGGACTTGGCCAGGCCTAGGGCGGACCCACTGCTGGCCAAGGCCGAGCCGATTGGTAGCGGAATGTCCCGTGATAAGGCCTCTGCGATAACATATTTAAGAAGGGGAAAACAGAAAAAAAAGGAGAGAAGAGAAGATGTGAAGAAGCTGAGCAGGGGCAGAGGCGCAGAGGGGGAGGCGCAGGCCTCATGGGCCTTGCAGGCCTCACCCTCTGGCCTCTTGCCAGGCAGCCGACTGGGCCCAAATCACTCCAGCCCAGCTGCAAGAAGTGGAGAGGAGATGAGAAGTGAATAAGATGTAAAAAAAGATCCTGAGAGACATCTACCAGCCTGTTGTGAGGAACGGCTGCAGACGCCAAGGTCAGTTCAGAAGGAGGGGGAGGAGTAATGTGGCTCCTGGCCAAGATTCCCCTGCAGCCTGTGGTGACGACCATGGTGGAGCAGGTTGTTCCCCTGCAGCACATGGAGGTCCACGGAGGAGCAGAGATCCACTTGGAGCCCGTGAAGGACCCTGTACCGGGGGAGGTGGATGCCTGAAGGCGGCTGTGGCCCATGGAGGGCCCGCTGGGACAGCCGTTCTGAAGGGACTGCACCCGTGGAAGAGATGACCCACGCCGGAGCAGTTCCACGAAGGACTGTGGCGTATGGGAGGGACCCCACGCTGGAGCAGGGGAGGAATGTGAGGAGTTCTTCCCCCGACCATGAAGCAGCGGTGTGAAACAACGTATGATGAACTGACCACAACCCCCATTCCCTCTTCCCCCCTGTGCCGCTCAGGAGGGGAAGGTGGTAGAGATAATGTTAAGCCTGGGAAGAGGGAGGGGTGGGGGGAGGTTATCTTGTTCTCTGTCTCATTATCCTGGTGTTTGTAGTAATAAATAAATAGTTTTCCCCAAGTCGAGTCTGTTTTGCCCGTGATGGTAACTTTAAGGATTTTCTCCCTGTCCTTATCTCAAACCTCGAGCCGTTTTTCTTATATTTTCTCTCCCTGTTCTCTCGGAGGGTGGGGGGAGTGAGAGAGAGACTGCGTAGTCTGGTCCTGATCAGGGCTGAACTAGGACAGTGATACAGGGAATTAATGGTCTGCTAAATATTGCTTGATTTAGGAGACTAACTGTCTACTAGACAATGCCTAACAATCCTGTTTGCCTTGAAACTCACTTAAGCTTATCAGGGACTGGTATGTGTCAAGAAACTGGTATTTGTCAAGGACTAATATGTCTAGCAAAGGACAGAATGTTAGTTCCACCACAAATTCGGTCAGAAGTCATTAAACTGCTGAAATCACCAAGTGAAAGGAGAGCATGGATGAATGACTAAAGTTCATATAGAGGAAGATAAGATCCCTGAAGAAGTAAACGACCACCAGAGACAGATCTGAAATGCTAATGCAAGTGTTTTTTTTTTAATAACCCCACCTCACTTATGCATATGTATGTCTGTATATGGACCATATGTATGTATGTATATGGTATATGGACCGCAGGACCAGCTGAGCGAAGGACGTCTTTGGCGCGCCCCGAGCCTTCCTCGGAAGAACTCCCTCCCTTGCCCAATCACTGCGGGAGTAGACAAGGACCATCATCAGCAGACCAGGTATGTCAGAGAAGGGGTACCTGTAAGTCGTGAGGAGACGTCCTACACGAGGGAAAGGAGCTGTTGCTCACTCCTGTGTAGTCTGGACCGGGGGCAACTTTGCGGGAATCCCTGAGGGCAGTATGCAAGTCATTGTGGTGACTTTGCAGGAATCCCTGAGGGCAGTACGTGGGTCCCCATGGTGAATTGGGTGCTTCTCACTGGAGTGTGGTGAGAAGAGGGGCTAAGGAAACTTTAATAGATATGGCATTTATTGATTATTGCTGTGCATGCTAATATAAATGGCGCTTTATGCTTTGCTAACTAGCTATTGTAAAAACTACCCGAGGGGGGGAAGTCTTGCATTCCCCAACCGAGGGGCCTTGCTTTGTGCTTTGAACTCTTTATCTGAAGTGAGAAGTCCTGCACCTCCCGCACAAGGACAGTCCTGATAAGAACCAAGGGGCCTCCTTCAGGAGCCAACTAAAACTGGCCAAATGACTTCTTGGAACTAATTGTAATACCTAAATGACCTCTTGGAACTAATTTTAATACGGAGCGGGGGGGGGGGGATAGCTCATGCATATGTATAGGCGTTTTTTTTAAACTTCATGTATATGTAACACTTGGTTGTATAAAATTCAAAGTGAATTGCCACGCCAGGCGCGCACGATTTTGGCGGGACTACCCCCCCCCACCCCGTGCTGCCCGGCGCCGAATAAACATACCTACTTTACAATCTTACAGATTGTGGAGTCTGCTTTCCGCACGTCAGTTTGGCGAGCCAGGCAGGAGGCTCTCTGCTTGGCTGCGGGATCGACTGCGGAGCGGACTCTCCTAGGCGCGCCCCGAGCACTTTCCTCGGAGGAGCCTCCGCTGCCAGCCGCTCACCACGGGAGCAGACAACAACCTCCTGAAGCCGTGGACCAAACGGTATGTTTAACGATAGGGGCCTGTAAGTCGTACGCGTGGCTGGGGCAGCTGGTAAATCGCGCAGAGACGTCTGGCGTGCAGCATAGTTCCCTTTGGGTGGGTACCCAGGTTGGTTTGGGGCTCCAGTTGGGGACTCACTGACCGATAGAGTGACCGCTAGTGATCCTGGGAATAGATCAAATTAGTCTGTGTTTTGCTGGTATCGATTTTTGGTTCTTGTAATAAGGCATTTTGTGTTGGCTACTGATTTGGACTTGCTGAACCATAGTGTCTGCGTGAAGGATTCTTGTGTGTGTGTGTGATCTATGTTGCATGGTAAAAATTCTATGTTGCGTGCAGGACCTTCTATGGTGTAAATGCCTGTGTTGTGAAAGCGTGAGTGAGTCTCGGGAATCCCAGCAAAGCTGTGACTGTGTGTGTGGCGTGAGGTCTGTCCAGCCGCCCCTAACCACCCAGAGTCTTCTGAGGTGGGCTAGAAAGCAAGGGGACTTTCCTCTTTCCCAAGTTTCTTGTATGATTGTGTGACCACTATGAGTGTGTGGACGTTCACGAGAGTGTGAACACTGTGAGTCTATGTAAATTGTATTGTTTGTGTGCAAAGATTGAATTGGATCCAAAGTGTGTGTTTGTAACCGCGGTAGTAGTTTATTGTGTTATGTCATTGTAGATTCCTTTGTTCCCTTGTGGTGGGACCCTGACGGTCCTGAATAGTGTCCTTTACATCACGGTAACTCTCGTAAACCTATATTTTGTTCTAGAGTGTAAGTGTTGTGAAAAGTTGTAGGTAGAGTTTGGCTGGAATTTCGAGCATCCTAAGTGTAAAATTTAGACTGGGATAAGAAAGAAAGGGCTGTGTTTGTGTACAAAAGAAGGATAAATAATAAATCAATAAATATGGGAGGGGGTCAGAGTGGAGGAATAATAAAGAAAAGTCCTCTGGGTTGCATACTTGCTCACTGGAAAGATATTGCTGGGACTGGAAGTACGGAAAGTAAAAAAAAACCCTTATCAAATATTGCAATCAATGGTGGCTGTTGTATAAGCTAGAAGGTGAGGCTAAGTGGCCATCTAATGGGTCAATAGATTATAACACCCTTTTACAACTAATATTGTTTTTAAGAAGAGAAAGAAAATGGGATGAGGTTTCATATGCAGATATGTTTTTCACCCTCCGAAACCATCCAGAGTGGCAAAGGGGCTGTGGAATGGTGCCCCCACAGGACCCTATGGTACTCGCGCTTGAGCGAGAAAACAACAAGGAGCTCAGAGGTAAACTGAGGCGGTGTTGTTCCGGCATGTAGTATCGGACAAAGATGTACTAAGGCAAGTAAGATTCATCAGGCGCCAGAACAAGATTTAACTGATTTGTTTAAGCCTCCCCCTCGACCACAGGAACAGGATGCGGACTCGGACAGAGCTTCGACTCCCCCGGACAGTCCCGTATCTTCCCGTACTAGGAAGAAATCCGCTCCAACAGTTTTGCAAGCACCTCTCCGGGAGGCAGTGGGACCGGATGGTGGGACGATGTTAATTAAAGTACCCTTTTCTACTGCTGACCTAGGGGACTGGAAAAAGGTTGCAAAAGATTATAGGAGTGACCTGGTAAGTGTAACTAAGCATTTCCAATTTATTATAAAGCAACATAATCCTGATTGGAAGGATATACAATTATTATTGGACTATCTGACTGAAACAGAGAAGCAGCTAGTTTTAAGAACAGCAGGGAATCTGGCCGAAGACCATTATAAAGTTACAGGAGGGAACGTTAAGGAACATTTCCCCCTCCAAGATCCAAAGTGGGATGTTAATAGATCTGCACATATGGAAAAACTGCAGGAGTACCAGGAATGGATTTTAAAGGGAATGGAGAAGGCAATCCCCAAAACTATAAATTGGTCAGCTTTGTATGCAATCAGACAGAGCCCTTCCGAGTCCCCATCTGAATTCCTGGATTGACTGAGGGACGTGATGCGCCGTAGCACACCGCTGGATCCTGGGTCAGAGGTAGGAATACAACAATTAATCTCCCTATTCTTGGGTCAATCCACAGGAGATATAAGACGCAAACTTCAGAAATTACGCCCCACAGAAAGCAGGAATTTAGAAGTGCTGCTGAATGAAGCATGGAGAGTGTTTAATAACAGAGAGGAAGAATATAGGCAAGGGCAAAAGAAGCTGATAGCTGTCATGCGGGAGGAAAGGGAAAAAGGGATTAAACGGAACCTGCCTTGTGTGGGTAAAAATCAGTGTGCTTTCTGTAAGAATTTTGGTCACTGGAAGAGGGAATGCCCAAAGAATAAGAAAGGGGGCCAAAGGGCTCACACAGGAAGAACAATAGCCCATGTAGGGAACGACTGACGGGAACCTGGGGAATCTACCCTAGCGGATCCACTGGTTATAATTAAGCTAGGGGAAAAACAAGAAAAAGTAGAATTCTTAATAGATACAGGGACAACATACTCTGTTTTGAATCAAGCCTTGATGCCCCTAGGGAATGATTATGTTATGATAAAAGGGGCGACTGGCCAAAGTGAAAAGGCATATTTTTGTAAGCCTCTAAAATACAAATTGGGAAAACAATGGGGCATCCACAAGTTTTTATATATGCCCAACTCCCCAAAAGCACTTTTGGGAAGAGATTTGTTGGAACAATTGGGAGCAAAAATCACATTTGAAAAAGGAGAAATTACTCTGGAGGTAAAAGATCAACAATACGTTCAAATATTGAGTCTAACCTTAACCAGTCTTCCCTCAGAAGAAAAAATTAATGAGGAAATCCTAAACCAAGTGTACCCAGGGGTATGGGCTACCGACGTACCTGGAAGAGCGAAAAATGCTCCACCGGTCAAAATTAAAGTTAAGAAAGACCAACAACCGGTAAGAATTAAACAATATCCCTTAAAGAAAGAAGATAGAGAAGGAATCCGGCTGGTGATAGAAAAATTTCTACAATTAGGACTATGAAAGGAGTGTGAGTCTGAATTCAATACCCCTATATTACCTGTTCGGAAACCTGATGGGTCATATAGGGTGGTCCAAGACTTACGGGCGGTGAATAAGATAACTGAAGACCTCTACCCAGTAGTGGCGAATCCATATACCCTGCTGACTGCATTAACACCTGATCTAATTTGGTTTACTGTCTTAGATTTGAAGGATGCTTTATTTTGCCTCCCTCTCCACGAAGCCAGTCAAAAATTGTTTGCATTCGAATGGGAAAATCCTAAGAGTGGTCGGAAGACCCAGCTCACTTGGACAGTGTTGCCACAAGGATTTAAGAATAGTCCTACCATTTTCGGCAATCAGCTTGCAAAAGACCTAGAATCCTGGGAAACCCCGTCTGAGGAAGGAAAATTGTTGCAGTATGTGGATGATATCCTGATCGCCACCAGGACAGAGGAAGACTGTATGGCATGGACCGTGAGTCTGTTAAACTTCTTAGGACTCCAAGGATACCGGGTGTCCAAGAAGAAGGCCCAGGTAATGCAACGTAAAGTGAATTATTTGGGCTATGAAATTAGTGCGGGGCAGAGAACTTTGGGGCAGGCCCGCAAAGAGGTGATATGCCAAACTCAGAAACCCCAGACAGTAAAGGAGTTGCGGACCTTTCTGGGAATGACAGGGTGGTGTCGATTATGGATTTACAATCATGGACTGCTTGTTAAACCACTGTATGCGCTGACAGCGACTGAGCAGAAGCACCTTGAATGGAATAAGGAGGCTGAACAAGCTTTTGAGCGACTGAAAAAGGCTCTGATGTCAGCCCCGGCCTTAGGACTCCCAGATGTGAGTAAGCCGTTTCTTCTTTTCTCTCATGAAAAGCAGGGCATTGCCCTAGGAATATTGGTACAGGATCTGGGTCCGCATCGACGGGCAGTTGCCTACCTCTCTAAGCAGTTAGACGTGACTGCAAAGGGCTGGCCTGGATGCCTACAGGCGGTTGCAGCCATGATACTGAACATACAGGAAGCCCGAAAGTTTACTCTGGGCCAGAAAATGACTGGTTTTGTGTCCCATGCAGTGTCAGCAGTACTGGAAGCAAAGGGTGGGCACTGGCTCATCATGACTGTTTGGAAACCATCAAAGCAACATATGCAAGCTGCCCAGACCTGAAGGATAGCCCCATAAAAAATGGGGAAAACTGGTTCACAGACAGGAGCAGCTATGCCTTGAATGGCAATCGATATGCAGGATAAGCCATCACCACCAGTCAAGAGGTAATAGAATCAGGGCCTTTGCCCATGAACACTCCCGCACAGAAGGCAGAAATAATTGCCCTAACCCGAGCCCTGGAGTTGGCCCAGGGCAAAACTGTGAACATTTACACGAACTCAAAATACGCCTTCGGAGTTGTGCACGCACATGGAGCAATTTGGAAAGAAAGAGGCTTATTGAACTCCCAGGGGAAAAATATCAAACATGCAGAAGAAATTCTGAAGCTACTAGAAGCTGTCCAGCTCCCTGAGAAAGTGGCAATTATGCATATTAAGGCACACCAGAAAGTGAGCTCAGATTTGGAAAAAGGGAATGAACTGGCGGACAGAGAGGCAAAACAAGTGGCCAAAATGAAGGTAAAAATAGAAGGGGCCCTAATTCCTGATAGGCAAATCTCTCTAGAAGGTAAGCCAGAATATACCAAGGAAGATCAGAAACTTATTACAGACTTAGAAGGGTCATATAATGAAGAGGGGTGGGCTTATACCCCACAGGGAAGACTAATTATTCCCTCTTGTTTACTGTGGCACTTGATATGGGAGGAACATAGAAAAAGGCATTGGGGAACAGAGGCTCTGTATAAACATTTGATAAGGGAAATCATGGCTAGAAACTTATATACCATGGTGAGACAGGTGACTCAACAGTGTGACCTTTGCCTCCAGACTAATCCAAAAAATACTCCCAAACCAGAAATGGGCCAGATTGGGAAGGGCAATGGGCCTGGACAACAATGGCAGGTTGATTTTACAGAACTTCCAAGAAAAGGGGGGTACCGATATTTACTGGTATTAACTGACACCTTTTCAGGTTGGCCAGAAGCGTTCCCAACTAGGACAGCCAAGGCTCAGGAGGTAACTAAAGTATTGGTACAAGAGATAATACCACGTTTTGGGGTTCCGGCAAACCATATCATCTGATAGAGGACCACATTTTGTCTCAAAAACAGTGCAACAAATTAGCCACCATTTAGGTATAGATTGGCAACTTCATACCCCGTATCGCCCTCAGTCGAGTGGCCAAGTGGAGAAAATAAACCACTTAATCAAACAACAAATTGTGAAATTGGGACAAGAAGCAAACCTGACATGGCCTCAGTCTCTCCCTTTAGCCCTTTTGCGTATACGAACAAGACCAAGGGCGAGGGAAGGACTGAGCCCCTTTGAAATTCTGTATGGACGACCCTATGGAATACAAAAAGGGATATCTATGCAAATTGGGGATGAAATTATGACTTCCTACATGGTGGCATTGAGCAAACAGCTCAATAAAATTAGAAAGCATGTAATTGGGACCCGGGGAAGAGGTCTAGATGAACCTGTGCATGATATCCAACCTGGAGATTATGTATATGTAAAGTCTCTTGCAGAAAAAACCCTGGAACCACAGTGGGAAGGACCGTATCAGGTACTCCTCACCTTCTTCACAGCAATCAAGATCAGAGAACAGAGTGCCTGGATACACCACACCAGGGTAAAAAGAGCACCCAAGTCTACCTGGAGGGTCACACAAGTACAGCCTCAAAAACTTATATGCTAGTTGTTATCCTGACAAGTAAAGTCGGGGCATGGGAAAGTAACACATTTCTGCAGAACAATTATAATTATAACTTTGTTCATAATCCTTTTTATAACAGTTCAGTGTGGCTTCTGGTGTTTCCAGAGCACGGGAAATTCCTATAGTAATTGGAAGAAAAACCAATTACGACAGAGGCTTGAGTCTAACCAATACTTTGAGAAAGTGCTAAATAAATAAACATTGTGCCAGAATTAGGTATAGTAAAAGAATTTACTAATTCTCTAGAAAAGGGGGGAATGAGAAGAGGGGCTAAGGAAACTTTAATAGATATGGCATTTATTGATTATTGCTGTGCATGCTAATATAAATGGCGCTTTATGCTTTGCTAACTAGCTATTGTAAAAACTACCCGAGGGGGGGGAAGTCTTGCATTCCCCAACCGAGGGGCCTTGCTTTGTGCTTTGAACTCTTTATCTGAAGTGAGAAGTCCTGCACCTCCCGCACAAGGACAGTCCTGATAAGAACCAAGGGGCCTCCTTCAGGAGCCAACTAAAACTGGCCAAATGACTTCTTGGAACTAATTGTAATACCTAAATGACCTCTTGGAACTAATTATAATACCTAAATGACCTCTTGGAACTAATTTTAATACGGAGCGGGGGGGGGGGGGGGGGGATAGCTCATGCATATGTATAGGCGTTTTTTTTTAACTTCATGTATATGTAACACTTGGTTGTATAAAATTCAAAGTGAATTGCCACGCCAGGCGCGCACGATTTTGGCGGGACTACCCCCCCGTGCTGCCCGGCGCCGAATAAACATACCTACTTTACAATCTTACAGATTGTGGAGTCTGCTTTCCGCACGTCAGTGGGAGCACTGCGTGGGATAGCTATCGTCCATCTGTTGTAACCCATGGGAATTGGAATTTATATCATTGCAGCTGTAATTGATTTATGATAGTCGTTATAGGCTGTCTACTTAAGAAGTTTTATGTGTCCGGTACCGCGGGTTGTGGGATAAGTGTTTTATTGTATTGTTAATGGTTTATATTGCTGTCTGAAGTAAGCTGCGTGAGTGTTTGAGTGAGTGAGATGCAGTCTGACTGCGGAGTGAGTGTGGAGTCCTGATCCACAGTTCTGTGTTCTCTGCGAGGAGAGCGACTGGAGACAGAGGAAGCATATGATAGACTTTGAGACTGTGTTAGTCGAACCGATTGTTAACCCCTTATTGTCCTGTACATGTGCATAAGGATTTTTCATGCAACCCAATGTACATTTTTGAATGCTTTGGTTGTAAACAGAATGTTGAGGTATGGTTTGGGGATGATTTTTTGATTTTTGGGGTGGTGAATGTCAAGAGAACTGGTCTGACTGGGATAGGATTGAGCGTTCAGGCCAGCTTAAGCAGGTACTCAGTGGGAACTTAAAAGGTGTAAGAATACCAGTGCTATATGGGAGTGTCGTAGTGTTACATGACATAAATGTTGAAAATTAAATATCAGTATGAGGTGATTCTTGCTAACTGTAGAACTGTAGTCACATAGGTCAAGTTTTATACGAAATCTATTTGTCCTTAGAGGGAGTGGGACCCTAGAGATATTATAATACGCATTTGTTAGAAGCTAGCCTAGCATATCTTTAATACAATGGTAAGTCCCAAACACCCCCAAACACCACCTGCAGAAATAGGCCCTGAGCCATCACTTTGGAGCCAGGAAAATCAAGGAGCATCGCGACCTGTTCTCAAGACCATATATGGAGATTTCAAGGAGGAGTTTGACCAGCGAATTCGAGGAGGGGACGTTCTGACGACCACCAAGACCACCAAAAGACCCTCGACTCAAAAGACTGGGCATGCGCGAGTGGGTGGGGAAATGATGTAATGGTTTCTCAGAAAATTTATGTTTATGCATATTATTTCTTGGAATTTAATGAATATGTATAATTAATGTGTATTTAACCCATGCTGTTGATCAAATGGGTGCGCACGCTAGGTGGAGCGATCCCCCGTGCGCCCAGCGCTGCAATAAAGAAGTGCCTGCTTCTTAACTTCTCATTGCTGTTAAGGAGTTTTATTCCGGATTTCGGTAACAGTTTTGGCGACCCAGATGGGACCTTGCGAGTGAGACTGAACGAGATCGAGTGTTGATCGAACTCCAGCCGGCACCGAGGTATTCTCGGGGAGACCCATCGCTCTCGACTCACAAAGCTCCTCGCAACGTTCCCTGGAGGAAAGGGTAAGGCACTTCTTCTTTGAAATCTGTCTGGTCTGGATAGCCTGCCCGTAAGGCGCGGCGAAAGCTTCCCAGGGTTGGGGCTTAGAGGGTACCCGTTTGGTTTGGAAGCCTAGGCGTCTGCCCGTAAGTCATAAGCGAAAGCTATTGCTGGGTTGGACATTTGTGTATTTGGGACAATTGTCATTTGCATTTGTTTGGTTTTTGTATTTGGGACAATTGTCATTTGCATTTATCTGGTATTTGGCATTTAGTCTAAATTGTTTAAGAGTAAGAGTATGGGGAGTATTGGTAAGATTTGTACATAGCTTGGAAAGGGGCCCCAGGGTGTTTTAGAAGTGATTTACAAGCTGGTAATTGTTGCTTCAGTGCGTTTTTGTTTTGTTTTGTTTTGTTTTGTTTTTTAAGGCTGTATGCATGTGTTGCAGTGTAGGGACTTGAATGATATACAGTATTGCATTTGGGGTTTTAAACTTTTCTTGGTGACGGGATTGACTTTGTTTGTAGAACAGTGTTATTGTCTTTTTGGTACCAAAAACTCCTTTGTAAAATATGGGAAAACACATATGTTCTATGTCTACCTCAATGGTAGGGGAAATATTAATGAAGTCTCCACTGGGATGTGTTCTTAAACATTGGGAGGATATAAGGGGAGACCCAGTAACTAGAAAAAAAAATTGATACAATATTTTACAGTTGATGTTATCTTGTAGAAGGGAAGGAAAGTGAGATGTGGTCCCCGATGTTGATTTGTTCTTTACTTTGGGAAATCATCCCAAGTGGCAGAAAGATTGCAGATACGTCCCCAAGGATCCGATGGTTTTGGCATAAAAAAAAAAAAACAAAAAAAAAAAAAAAAAGGAAAAAGGTTGAAAAGATCCTGGCTTGTAGTATAGAAAGTGATGTTTAAAATGTGGAACTGAAGAGGAAAACATAGAATTCATGTGTTAAATTTCTGTGTTAAATTTCTGTATTATCTTTATGTGTGGTCTGGAAGTGTTGATGCAGGTTTAACAAATGAAACAGTAGAAAAAGGGGCCAGAACACCGAACCCCTGGTGGGAGCTGTAGAGTGGGACAGTTGAATTATGAGGGTTTCAGTCCTATTGCAGGGAGAACTGGAAGCTGACAAGACCAGATAGAACAAGGAGCGGCTCAAGCCTTGCCCCCCCTACCACTTTGACAAGCAGTAGGGGAACAAACCGGGGATGAGATCGGGGTGTGGTAGAGGAATGGATAAAATAACTGCAATAGGAGAGAGATTGGGAATATCAGTGTGCAAAGTGTGAAGCATGGTGGCACTGGAAAAATGAATGTCCTTATTCTGAAAAAGAAACAAAAAACTGGCAGCACAGCAGATGCCTTTGTCAGAGGTGCAAAGAGGACTGGGGGAGAATTCCCCAGCAGAACCCCTGGTTACAATCCAGCTGGGGACTCAAACCATGGATTTTCTATTTTGATACTGGAGCTATTCATTTTAAGTACTTGTAGAAGAAAATTGAGTAAAAAGTATGTAGACAAAATTGGTGCCACAGGGAAAGCTGAAAATAATTTTTTCATTCAATCCTTAACTTTAAGGTGGGTAAAAATGGGGAATTGGCCAATTTTTATACATGCCAGTGTCCTGTTGCCTTAGTGGGGAGAGATTTATTGAGCAAATTGAAAGCACAAATTAATTTTTAAAACTGTGACATTCAATTAAATATACCCTAATCAAAAGCCAGAGAGGCAAGAATTTTTATGTTGCAGACAACTTCAGAGCCATATGAAATCCCTCAAGAAGTGGACAATGCAGTAACCCTTTGGTGTGGGCTGGCGAAGTTCCCGGACATTCAAAAGCAGCAGAACCGGTAAAGATTTTTCTAAAGGAGAGCACCAAACTGGTAAGACAAAAACAGTACCCTTTAAAATTAGAAGCTAGAAGAGGTCTTGAGAAAATGATTGAAAATTTAAAAAAAAAAAAAAATATCGACTATTAGTCGAATGTGAATCAGAATTCAATACTCCCATTTTACCTGTGAAAAAGCCAGAAAGTGAGGAATATAGGTTAGTACAAGATTTTAATAGCAATAAATTTAATAGTTCAAGATATTCACCCCTTAGTGGCAAACCTGTATCCTTGTTGACAGCTTTAAAAGAAAATCACAAGTGGTTCACTGTATTGAACTTATAGGATGCCTTTTTCTGTATTCTTCTTGACAAAAATAGTCAGGCATATTTTGCCTTTGAACTGCAAAATCCCACAACTGGGCAGAAGACTCAGCTCACCTGGGCAGTGCTACCTCAAGGATTTAAAAATAGCCCAATGATCTTTGGAAATCAATTGGCTAAGGAATTAGAAACATGCAAAATAATTTATCCTGAAAGACTGGTGTTGCAATATGTAGATGATATTTTAATAGCCACAGAAACCAGAGAAGAATGTTTCAACTTGACTACTAACCTGCTAAATTTCTTGGGCCAAAGTGATAACAGATTTTCCAAGAAGAAAGCACAGATTGGAAAAGAGACTGTCATGTATTTGGGATTTGAAATCACACAGGGACAAAGACAACTTGGAAATGAGAGAAAAGAGGCAATTTGCCAAATGCCGGAGCCAAAAGGAGCTAAGGAGCTGCAAACATTTCTGGGAATGGCTGGCTGGTGTCACCTGTGGATTAAAGGAATTGAAGGAGGGACCCCTTGTGTGAGAACCTGAAGCTCGAAAGGCATTCCAGAATGTAAAGGTAGCTCTGATGTTCACTCCTGCTCTAGGGTTGCCCAATTTAACCAAACTCTTTGAACTGTTTGTTCATGAAAGACAACATTTGGCCCTCAGAAGAATCCTTTCTCAGAAAAATGGAGAATGAAGAAGACCGGTTGGTTATTTCTCCAAACAATTGGACAATGTTAGCTAAGGATGACCAGGTTGTCTATGGGCTGTAGCAGCAACTGTCCTCCTGACTTAAGAAGCTTGTAAGCTGACAACGGGACACCCAAGAACAGCTTATGTACCTCATATGGTACTTTCTGTTCTGGAACAGAAAGGAGGACACTGGTTATCCCCAAGCAGGATGCTCAAACATCAAATTGTCCTGTTGGAACAAGATGATGTCAAATCGAAAACAACTACAACAATAAATCCTGCCATCTTTTTAAGTTCAATAGAAGAAGAAGTTCTAAGTCATGACTGTCTACAGACCATCAAACAAGTTTATTCCAGCAGAAGTAACAGAAGAGTGAACATACCTGACCCAGAATTCGAGATATGTACTGATGGAAGCAGCCTCGTGAGAAATGGAAGAAGATTGGCTGGATATGCAATAACAATAACAAACTCTGTTATTGATGCAAAGCCGCTCTCAGTGAGCACCTCAGCACAAAAGGCTGAATTGATAACTAGCCCTCATAAAAGCCCTAAAATGGACAGAACATAAAAAGTGAATATATGGACTGATTTAAAGTATGCTTTTGGAGTAGTACATGCCCATGGAGCCACATGGAAAGAAAGAGGAATGCTGACAGCACAAGGAACATCCATTAAACACCAAGAAGAAATTCTGCAATTGCTCCAAGTGGTGCAGAAACACAAAGAAGTTGCAATAATGCACTGCAAAGCCCACCAATTTGGGAATTTCCCAGTGAATATTGGAAATAAATTAGTCAATAAAAAGGCAAAGAAGAGAGCAGAAAAAGGCATCATGACAATAATACCAGTTAAAGAAGTGAAATTTGAACAACAAACCCCAAATTACAGTAAGGTTGATTTGGAATTAGCTAAATCAATTCAAATAAATATGAAAAATGATCATTAGTCCTAAAAATCAAGTTGTGGTCTCACCACAATCAAAGCTAAAAGCATAGAAAAATTCATTGGGAAATAGAGGCAATGATCAGTGATTTAAGAAGACAGGTGATTAGTGTTAGGATGATAAAGCTAATAAAATCAGTAACAAAAAGTGTGAAACTTGTTTAAAGAATAACCCGAGAAATATTAAATAACCACCCCCAGGAACCATATATATGGGAAACTTGCCTGAAAATTATTGGCAGATTGATTTTTCAGAATTGCCACAACAAAATGGATATAGATATCTGTTGGTATTAGTAAATATGGCCAAAAGATTTTTTTCTGTCGCACCAATAGGCAAGAGAAGTGGCTAAAAATATGTTAAAAGAAATAATATCATGGTTTGGAATCCCCAAAAGAATATAATCAAATAGAGGTCCTCATTTTGTGTCTGAAATTTTTCAAATATTGAGCAAAATTCTGGGAATCAAATTGAATTTACACACTCCTTGAAGGCCACAATCTAATAGACAAGTAAAATTTGTCAGAAAATATCTTTAAAATGGCCTCATGCTCTTCCTTAAGCACTTCCGAGAATCAAGATTCAATCCAGATCTAGGACTAAAATTAGTCCATATATTAATGTATGGAAAATCTTATCAGACTCTAACCCTTATTCAAAATGGGACTGCTACTGGGGATAATGAAATGGAATTGTATTTGATATCCCTTGGAAGAACTCTGATATGGATATGGAACTGCCACAGAGCCTCTTTCTTTAGATTCCCCAGTTCATCATTTCAACCAGGAGATTACGTGTACCTGAAAATTTGGGAATCAGAAACTCTTCAATAAAAATGGAAAGAACCATATCAGGTGCTTCTAGCAATATATACAGCCCCTAAATTTGAAGATATTGATTCTTGGATTCATTATTTGAGAGTCAAGAAGCACCGCCTCCAAAACAGAAACAATGGATTTCTAAAGAAATATGTCATTTAAAGTTAACAGTCTCTCATTTTTAATGAATTAGACAAAATCATATCAAAATAATGAAATCTATCAAAGGAATTTTAGTAGTAATGCTAATAATACTTTTTGTTTTACTGATTATGGAGATTAGTTATAAGTAAATGAGACTTATTGAAAAAAATTAAATAAGTCTCAAAGGGGGGAAATGTTACATGACATAAATGTTGAAAATTAAATATCAGTATGAGGTGATTCTTGCTAACTGTAGAACTGTAGTCACATAGGTTAAGTTTTATACGAAATCTATTTGTCCTTAGAGGGAGTGGGACCCTAGAGATATTATAATACACATTTGTTAGAAGCTAGCCTAGCATATCTTTAATACAATGGTAAGTCCCAAACACCCCCAAACACCACCTGCAGAAATAGGCCCTGAGCCATCACTTTGGAGCCAGGAAAATCAAGGAGCATCGCGACCTGTTCTCAAGACCATATATGGAGATTTCAAGGAGGAGTTTGACCAGCGAATTCGAGGAGGGGACGTTCTGACGACCACCAAGACCACCAAAAGACCCTCGACTCAAAAGACTGGGCATACGCGAGTGGGTGGGGAAATGATGTAATGGTTTCTCAGAAAATTTATGTTTATGCGTATTATTTCTTGGAATTTAATGAATATGTATAATTAATGTGTATTTAACCCGTGCTGTTGATCAAATGGGTGCGCACGCTAGGTGGAGCGATACCCCGTGCGCCCAGCGCTGCAATAAAGAAGTGCCTGCTTCTTAACTTCTCATTGCTGTTAAGGAGTTTTATTCCGGATTTCGGTAACAGTAGGAAGTGTAGAGCGGAGTTGACGTGCGGAAAGCAGACTCCACAATCTGTAAGATTGTAAAGTAGGTATGTTTATTCGGCGCCGGGCAGCACGGGGGGTAGTCCCGCCAAAATCGTGCGCACCTGGCATGGCAATTCACTTTGAATTTTATACAACCAAGTGTTACATATGCATGAAGTTAAAAAAATACGCCTATACATATGCATGAGCTATCCCCCCCCCCGCTCCGTATTAAAATTAGTTCCAAGAGGTCATTTAGGTATTACAATTAGTTCCAAGAAGTCATTTAGGTATTACAATTAGTTCCAAGAGGTCATTTGTCCAGTTTTAGCTGGCTCCTGAAGGAGGCCCCTTGGTTCTTATCAGGACTGTCCTTGTGTGGGAGGTGCAGGACTTCTCGCAGGAGACCCCTTGGTTCTTATCAGGACTGTCCTTGTGTGGGAGGTGCAGGACTTCTCACTTCAGATAAAGAGTTCAAAGCACAAAGCAAGACCCCTCGGTTGGGGAATACAAGACTTCCCCCCCTCGGGTAGTTTTTACAATAGCTAGTTAGCAAAGCATCAAGCGCTATTTGTATTAGCATGCACAGCAATAATCAATAAATGCCATATCTATTAAAGTTTCCTTAGCCCCTCTTCTCAGAGTAGTGCCGGGTTTATTTGGTGTGGAGCACGGACGAGCGCCTGCCCACTGTTGGCCTTGTATAAGGTATTATTGTCTCGGGGAATACCTGTCAGGAGCCCCAGTTGGCACCATTCCTGACGGCTGAGGGGTCTCCCTCTCCCAGGATCAGTAAGTCGGACCAACTTAGAATCGTGACTTCTCTTGACCAGTGCTGGCCAGCCTTCACCTTTTTCTGTGGCTCTTACAGCTCTGGTTTCAATTTTTTGCCCGAATTCACCAACAGGACCGTATTTCCTCCCAAAATTTATGAGTTCTTAGACTACTTCTCCCCATGTCCACACTTTCCTCCCTGTCCTTCTATGATCAGGGGTCACTGTTCCCTCCAGAGCACCTGTAAGTCTATCTGCCACAGGGGTACTTTGTATCTTCCCCTGTAGCTGGATCCCAATGGTGACATGCGGAAAACGGACTCCACAATCTGTAAGATTGTAAAGTAGGTATGTTTATTCGGCGCCGGGCAGCACGGGGGGGGGGGGGGGGGGGGTAGTCCCGCCAAAACCGTGTGCGCCTGACGAGGCAACTCACTTTGAATTTATACAACCCGGTGTTACATACACATGAAGTTTTAAAACACGCCTATACATATGTATGAGCTATCCCGGCTTTGTATTAAAATTAGTCCCACTGAGTCATTTGGTCGGTTTTAGCTGGTTCTTGAAGGAGGCTCCCCAGTTCTTATCAGGAACTGTCCTTGTGAGGAAGTGCAGGACTTCTGCTTCAGGGCACAAAGCAAGGCCCCTCAGTTCTTATCAGGGACTGTCCTTGTGAGGAATGCAAGACTTCCCCTCCCCTTAGGTAGTTTTCACAATACCTAATTAGCAAAGCAGAGGATCATTTGTGTTAGCATGCACAGCAATAATTAAACAATGCCATCTCTACTAAGGTTTCTTTAACACCTTCTCTCAGTCCCCCCTTTTCTAGAGAATTAGTAAATTCCTTTACTATATCTAATTTTGGTACAATGTTTCTTTATTTAGCACTTTCTCAAAGTGTTTATTAGACTCAATCCTCTGTCGTAATTGGGTTTTCTTCCAATTACTATAGGAATTTTCCATGCTCTGGAAACACTAGAAGCCACACCGAACTGTTATAAAAATGATTATGAACGAAATTATAATTATAATTGTTACAATAAATAGTTGTTTCAGCCATGTTAAATTTGGTAGCCAAGAGGTTAGCTTCTCCCACAAGTCAGAAAATCCCCAGGAAGTGTTGTCCCTGGTTACTTCATGAAAACTTTTGCTTTTTGCAAGTCCCCCTGAGAGTAGATTTGCCTGATCCCCTTATCTTCTAACTTCAA
The DNA here is from genome assembly GCF_036417535.1 of Chlamydotis macqueenii. NCBI lineage: Eukaryota > Metazoa > Chordata > Aves > Otidiformes > Otididae > Chlamydotis > Chlamydotis macqueenii. The sequence goes on from NC_141592.1 coordinate 50,418,280, forward strand.
CTCCACCTCTCCACAGGAGTCATTTTCTCTCTGCAATTCTTCCTTCAATGTTTCTTTTAGCAAAACATTCCGGTGTTTCTCCTCCTCCAACAACTGCTTGGTCTCTTTTAATTGTTCCTGTAACGACTCAACTGCCAGTTTCAAAGAGTCTATCACAGCATTATCTTGACACAATCTCTGCCTCCTATCTTCTATAGCTGCTGCCAGGCTTGCCCCTAAAACAGCACAAATTATAGCTTTTCCCTTCCTGGGCCTAAGTTTGGAGTCCTTCTGCAATACCACGATCCTATCCACTATACTCTGCGGTTGGAACCAATGATTTTTCACCCATTCTCGTCCTTGAAGGGACGGGCGAGCATGATAGTTTTCCAAAAGGTCATCCTGTTACCGAAATCCGGAATAAAACTCCTTAACAGCAATGAGAAGTTAAGAAGCAGGCACTTCTTTATTGCAGCGCTGGGCGCACGGGGGATCGCTCCACCTAGCGTGCGCACCCATTTGATCAACAGCACGGGTTAAATACACATTAATTATACATATTCATTAAATTCCAAGAAATAATACGCATAAACATAAATTTTCTGAGAAACCATTACATCATTTCCCCACCCACTCGCACATGCCCAGTCTTTTGAGTCGAGGGTCTTTTGGTGGTCTCGGGGGTCGTCAAAACGCCCCCTCCTCAAATTCGCTGGTCAAACTCCTCCTTGAAATCTCCATATACGGTCTTGAGAACAGGTCGCGATGCTCCTTGGTTTTCCTGGCTCCAAAGTGATGGCTCAGGGCCTATTTCTGCAGGTGGTGTTTGGGGGTGTTTGGGACTTACCATTGTATTAAAGATATGCTAGGCTAGCTTCTAACAAATGCGTATTATAATATCTCTAGGGTCCCACTCCCTTTAGGAACAAACAAATTTTATGAAGATTTAACCTATGTGACTACAGTTCTACAGTTAGCAAGAATCACCCCATATTGATATTAATTTTCAAAGTTTATGTCATGTAACATTTCCCCCCTTTGAGTCTTATTTAATTTTTTCAATAAGTCTCATTTACTTATAACTAATCTCCATAATCAGTAAAACAAAAAGTATTATTAACATTACTAATAAAATTCCTTTGATAGATTTCATTATTTTTGATATGATTTTGTCTAATTCATTTAAAATGAGAGACTGTTAACTTTAAATGACATGTTTCTTTAGAAATCCATTGTTTCTGTTTTGGAGGCGGTGCTTCTTGACTCTCAAATAATGAATCCAAGAATCAATATCTTCAAATTTAGGGGCTGTATATATTGCTAGAAGCACCTGATATGGTTCTTTCCATTTTTATTGAAGACTTTCTGATTCCCAAATTTTCAGGTACACATAATCTCCTGGTTGAAAATGATGAACTGGGGAATCTAAAGAAAAGAGGCTCTGTGGCAGTTCCATATCCTTTTAAAGCATTCAGAGTTCTTCCAAGGGATATCAAATACAATTCCATTTCATTATCCCCAGGAACAGTCCCATTTTGAATAAGGGTTGGAGTCTGATAAGATTTTCCATACATTAACATATGGACTAATTTTAGTCCTAGATCTGGATTGAATCTTGATTCTCGGAAGTGCTTAAGGAAAAGCTTGAGGCCATTTTAAAGATATTTTCTGACAAATTTTACTTGTCTATTAGATTGTGGCCTTCAAGGAGTGTGTAAATTCAATTTGATTCCCAGAATTTTGCTCAATATTTGAATAATTTCAGACACAAAATGAGGACCTCTATTTGATTATATTCTTTTGGGGATTCCAAATCATGATATTATTTCTTTTAACATATTTTTAGCCACTTCTCTTGCCTATTGGTGCGACAGAAAAAAATCTTTTGGCCATATTTACTAATACCAATAGATATCTATATCCATTTTGTTGTGGCAATTCTGAAAAATCAATCTGCCAATAATTTTCAGGCAAGTTTCCCATATATATGGTTCCTGGGGGTGGTTATTTAATATTTCTCAGGTTATTCTTTAAACAAGTTTCACACTTTTTGTTACTGATTTTATTAGCTTTATCATCCTAACACTAATCACCTGTCTTCTTAAATCACTGATCATTGCCTCTATTTCCCAATGAATTTTTCTATGCTTTTAGCTTTGATTGTGGTGAGACCACAACTTGATTTTTAGGACTAATGATCATTTTTCATATTTATTTGAATTGATTTAGCTAATTCCAAATCAACCTTACTGTAATTTGGGGTTTGTTGTTCAAATTTCACTTCTTTAACTGGTATTATTGTCATGATGCCTTTTTCTGCTCTCTCCTTTGCCTTTTTATTGACTAATTTATTTCCAATATTCACTGGGAAATTCCCAAATTGGTGGGCTTTGCAGTGCATTATTGCAACTTCTTTGTGTTTCTGCACCACTTGGAGCAATTGCAGAATTTCTTCTTGGTGTTTAATGGATGTTCCTTGTGCTGTCAGCATTCCTCTTTCTTTCCATGTGGCTCCATGGGCATGTACTACTCCAAAAGCATACTTTAAATCAGTCCATATATTCACTTTTTATGTTCTGTCCATTTTAGGGCTTTTATGAGGGCTAGTTATCAATTCCGCCTTTTGTGCTGAGGTGTTCACTGAGAGCGGCTTTGCGTCAATAACAGAGTTTGTTATTGTTATTGCATAGCCAGCCAATCTTCTTCCATTTCTCATGAGGCTGCTTCCATCAGTACATATCTCGAATTCTGGGTCAGGTATGTTCACTCTTCTGTTACTTCTGCTGGAATAAAATTGTTTGATGGTCTGTAGACAGTCATAACTTAGAACTTCTTCTTCTATTGAACTTAAAAAGATGGCAGGATTTATTGTTGTAGTTGTTTTCGATTTGACATCATCTTGTTCCAACAGGACAATTTGATGTTTGAGCATCCTGCTTGGGGATAACCAGTGTCCTCCTTTCTGTTCCAGAACAGAAAGTACCATATGCGGTACATAAGCTGTTCTTGGGTGTCCCGTTGTCAGCTTACAAGCTTCTTAAGTCAGGAGGACAGTTGCTGCTACAGCCCATAGACAACCTGGTCATCCTTAGCTAACATTGTCCAATTGTTTGGAGAAATAACCAACCGGTCTTCTTCATTCTCCATTTTTCTGAGAAAGGATTCTTCTGAGAGCTGAGTGCTGTCTTTCATGAACAAACAGTTCAAAGGGTTTGGTTAAATTGGGCAACCCTAGAGCAGGAGTGAACATCAGAGCTACCTTTACATTCTGGAATGCCTTTCGAGCTTCAGGTTCTCACACAAGGGGTCCCTCCTTCAATTCCTTTAATCCACAGGTGACACCAGCCAGCCATTCCCAGAAATGTTTGCAGCTCCTTAGCTCCTTTTGGCTCCGGCATTTGGCAAATTGCCTCTTTTCTCTCATTTCCAAGTTGTCTTTGTCCCTGTGTGATTTCAAATCCCAAATACATGACAGTCTCTTTTCCAATCTGTGCTTTCTTCTTGGAAAATCTGTTATCACTTTGGCCCAAGAAATTTAGCAGGTTAGTAGTCAAGTTGAAACATTCTTCTCTGGTTTCTGTGGCTATTAAAATATCATCTACATATTGCAACACCAGTCTTTCAGGATAAATTATTTTGCATGTTTCTAATTCCTTAGCCAATTGATTTCCAAAGATCATTGGGCTATTTTTAAATCCTTGAGGTAGCACTGCCCAGGTGAGCTGAGTCTTCTGCCCAGTTGTGGGATTTTGCAGTTCAAAGGCAAAATATGCCTGACTATTTTTGTCAAGAAGAATACAGAAAAAGGCATCCTATAAGTTCAATACAGTGAACCACTTGTGATTTTCTTTTAAAGCTGTCAACAAGGATACAGGTTTGCCACTAAGGTGACGTGCGGAAAACGGACTCCACAATCTGTAAGATTGTAAAGTAGGTATGTTTATTCAGCGCTGGGCAGCACAGGGGGGTAGTCCCACCAAAACCGTGCGCGCCTTACGTGGCAACTCACTTTAAATTTATACAACCAAATGTTACATATACATAAAGTTTCACAATACGCCTATACATATGCATGACCTATCCCCGCTTCGTATTAAAATTAGTCCCAAGGGGTCATTTTCATAAACTCCTCCTGTCTGGGCTTGCGCAGTGCCTCCTGGTGGTGGTCGTCGGGGGTCGTGGGGATGAAGGCAGGTGACTCCTCTTCGTCACCGCTAGTAACCTTTTGTTCTTGCGCAAACTCAGTTATCCCTTGGCTTTCATTCAAGCTGCAGGGTCGGTTTTAGCTGGTTCTTGAAGCGACCCCCCTAGTCCTTACCAGGAACTGTCTTTCGTGAAGAATTGCAAGACTTTCTGCTTCAAATAGTTTGCACAATGGTTAGCAAATTATTAAGCAAGTAGTTAACAAAACATTAAGCACTATTTATCAACTTGATTCCTTAGGATGCACAGCAATAATTAATCAATGCCATATCTATTAAGATTTCTTTAACTCCTTCTCTCAGTCCCCCCTTTTCTAGAAAATTAGTAAATTCTTTTACTGCCAGCTATGTTCATCATTTGTAGATTTACCAGGATTACACAAACCTTAATCCACATTCTACCTTCTCAGTTTAAGCTTTAGGGGTCCCTGAACTTCAGAAGTCCAGAGTTTTTGTGGTGCCTTTTTTACCCTAGTGTGGTGTATCCAGGCATTCTGCTCTCTGATCTTGATTGCTGTAAAGGAGGTGAGGAGTACCTGGTATGGTCCTTCCCACTGTGGTTCCAAGGTTTTTTCTGCAAGAGACTTTACATATACATCATCTAGACCTCTTCCCCGGCTCCCAATTACGTGCTTTCCAATTTTATTGAGCTGTTTGCCCAATGCCACCATGTAGGAAGTCATAATTTCATCCCCAGCTTGCGTCCTTCTTTAGGGGATATTGTTTCGTCGGCCTTCCTTAACCTTAACTTCAACAGGTGGAGCACTTTTCGCCCTTCCAGGTACATCAGTAGCCCATACCCCCGGGTACACTTGGTTTAGGATTTCCTCATTAATTTTTCCTTCTGAGGGGAGACTGGTTAAGGTTAGACTCAATATCTGAATATATTGCTGATCTTTTACCTCCAGAGTAATTTCTCCTTTTTCAAATATAATCTTTGCTCCCAATTGTTCCAATAGATCTCTTCCCAAAAGTGCTTTCGGGGAGTTGGGCATATATAAAAATTTGTGGATACCCCATTGTTTTCCCAATTTGTATTTTAGAGGCTTACAAAAATATGCCTTTTCACTTTGGCCAGTCGCTCCTTTTACCATGACATAATCATTTCCCAGGGGCATCAAAGCTTGATTCAGAACCGAATATGTTGCCCCTGTATCTACTAAGAATTCTACTTCTTGTTGTTTTTCCCCTAGCTTAATTATAACCAGTGGATCCGCTAGGGTAGACTCCCCAGGTTCCCGTCAGTCTTCCATCACATTAGCTATCCTCGCATTCGCCGGGATCCTCCGGCCTTCTTTCTTGTTCCTTGGGCATTCCTTTTTCCAGTGGCCAAAGCCCTTGCACATTGCACACTGATCCTTTTCCAACCCCAACCGAGGCTGATTTCGCCTACCTCTCCACTCCCCATCTCCCCGAACGACAGCCACCAACCTTCTTTGTCCCTGCCGATACCCTTCTTCTCTATTACTGAACACTCTCCAAGCCTCATCCAGCAATATCTCTAAATTCCTGCTTTCCGCAGGACGCAACTTTTGAAGCTTTCGTCTTATGTCCCCCGTAGACTGACCCAGGAACAGAGAAACTAGTTGCTGTATCCCTACCTCAGACCCCGGGTCCAGCGGCGTGCTATGACGCATCACATCCCTCAGTCGATCCAGGAATTCAGATGGAGACTCGGAAGGACCTTGTTTAACTGCATATAAGGCTGACTTTAATTAGCATTGTTCCGCCATCCGGCCCCACCGCCTCCCGGAGGGGTGCTTGTAAGATTGTCGGAGCAGATTTCTGTCTAGTACGGGAAGATACAGGGCTATCAGGGGGATTCGATGTCCCTTCCGAGTCTGCATCCTGGTCCTGTGATGGGGGGGAGGTTTAAACAAATCACTTAAATCTTGTTCTGGAACCTGGTGTACTTTATCTGCTTTCGTACACCTCTGCCCAATGCTGCATGATGAACAGCACCTTTTTAACCTGCCCCCACCCGCCTTGTTCTCCCGTTCGAGTGCGAGTACCATAGGGTCCTGCGGGGATATCATCCCACAGTCCCTTTGCCACTCTGGGTGATTTCGTAGGGTAAAAAACATATCTGCATACGACACCTCGTCCCATTTCCCTTCTCTTCTAAGAAACAACATAAGCTGCAACAAAGTATTGTAATCCAACGTTCCATTGAGCGGCCACTTGACTTCACCCTCTAACTTATACAATGGCCACCACTGATTGCAATATTTAATAAGAGTCTTTTTACTTTCCGTACCTCCACCCCCGGCAATATCTTTCCAGTGGGCGAGTATGCAGCCCAGGGGGCTTTTCCTTAATATTCCCCCTTGAGTGTTGCCCATTTTATATTTCCTCTGTGAGAGGGTCTCAATGAATGATTCAAATTTAGACTATTTCACTCCTCCACACCACACTTACAATCAATCACTCAACCACACTCTCTTAACCATACAGCACAGGGATCCCTCATTCATACCAGCCTTTTAAAGCAGCTGCAAAATGGTTGCAAGAACAAACTCACCTACTGATGTTAAACTATCTCCAAATCCGGGTTAAAGAGGCCCGCTTACCCTTCTCCTGCTTCTCATGTACCGATCATCAGCAGGTCCGTCCTGGCTCCCAGCAATGGGATGCAGCGGTTACCTCGGACTCGCTCGATCTACCCCCAAGATCGCTAGCGGCCGCTCTATCGGTCAGCGAGTCCCCTCTGGCGCCCCAAACCAACCTGGGTACCCAACCAACGGGGACTATGCTGCACGCCAGACGTCTCTGCGCGATTTACCAGCTGCCCCAGCCACGCGTACGACTTACAGGCCCCTACCATTAAACATACCGTTTGGTCCGCGGCTTCAGGAGGTTGTTGTCTGCTCCTGCGGTGAGCGGCTGGCAGCGGAGGCTCCTCTGAGGAAAGTGCTCGGGGCGCGCCTAGGGGCGTCCGCTCCGCGGTCGATCCCGCAGCCAAGCAGAGATCCTCCTGGCTGGCTCGCCAAACTGACGTGTGGAAAACGGACTCCACAATCTGTAAGATTGTAAAGTAGGTATGTTTATTCAGCGCTGGGCAGCACAGGGGGGTAGTCCCACCAAAACCGTGCGCGCCTTACGTGGCAACTCACTTTAAATTTATACAACCAAATGTTACATATACATAAAGTTTCACAATACGCCTATACATATGCATGACCTATCCCCGCTTCGTATTAAAATTAGTCCCAAGGGGTCATTTTCATAAACTCCTCCTGTCTGGGCTTGCGCAGTGCCTCCTGGTGGTGGTCGTCGGGGGTCGTGGGGATGAAGGCAGGTGACTCCTCTTCGTCACCGCTAGTAACCTTTTGTTCTTGCGCAAACTCAGTTATCCCTTGGCTTTCATTCAAGCTGCAGGGTCGGTTTTAGCTGGTTCTTGAAGCGACCCCCCTAGTCCTTACCGGGAACTGTCTTTCGTGAAGAATTGCAAGACTTTCTGCTTCAAATAGTTTGCACAATGGTTAGCAAATTATTAAGCAAGTAGTTAACAAAACATTAAGCACTATTTATCAACTTGATTCCTTAGGATGCACAGCAATAATTAATCAATGCCATATCTATTAAGATTTCTTTAACTCCTTCTCTCAAAGGGGTGAATATCTTGAACTATTAAATTTATTGCTATTAAAATCTTGTACTAACCTATATTCCTCACTTTCTGGCTTTTTCACAGGTAAAATGGGAGTATTGAATTCTGATTCACATTCGACTAATAGTCGATATTTTTTTAAAAAATTTTCAATCATTTTCTCAAGGCCTCTTCTAGCTTCTAATTTTAAAGGGTACTGTTTTTGTCTTACCGGTTTGGTGCTCTCCTTTAGAAAAATCTTTACCGGTTCTGCTGCTTTTGAATGTCCGGGAACTTCGCCAGCCCACACCAAAGGGTTACTGCATTGTCCACTTCTTGAGGGATTTCATATGGCTCTGAAGTTGTCTGTAACATAAAAATTCTTGCCTCTCTGGCTTTTGATTAGGGTATATTTAATTGAATTTCACAGTTTTAAAAATTAATTTGTGCTTTCAATTTGCTCAATAAATCTCTCCCCAAAAGGCAACAGGACATTCTGGCATATATAAAAATTGGCCAATTCCCCATGGTTTACCCACCTTAAAGTTAAGGATTGAATGAAAAAATTATTTTCAGCTTTCCCTGTGGCACCAATTTTGTCTACATGCTTTTTACTCAATTTTCTTCTACAAGTACTTAAAATGAATAGCTCCAGTATCAAAATAGAAAATCCATGGTTTGAGTCCCCAGCTGGATTGTAACCAGGGGTTCTGCTGCGGAATTCTCCCCCAGTCCTCTTTGCACCTCTGACAAAGGCATCTGCTGTGCTGCCAGTTTTTTGTTTCTTTTTCAGAATAAGGACATTCATTTTTCCAGTGCCACCATGCTTCACACTTTGCGCACTGATATTCCCAATCTCTCTCCTATTGCAGTTATTTTATCCATTCCTCTACCACACCCCGATCTCATCCCCGGTTTGTTCCCCTACTGCTTGTCAAAGTGGTAGGGGGGGCAAGGCTTGAGCCGCTCCTTGTTCTATCTGGTCTTGTCAGCTTCCAGTTCTCCCTGCAATAGGACTGAAACCCTCATAATTCAACTGTCCCACTCTACAGCTCCCACCAGGGGTTCGGTGTTCTGGCCCCTTTTTCTACTGTTTCTTTTGTTAAACCTGCATCAACACTTCCAGACCACACATAAAGATAATACAGAAATTTAGCACAGCAATTTAACACATGAATTCTATGTTTTCCTCTTCAGTTCCACATTTTAAACATCACTTTCTATACTACAAGCCAGGATCTTTTCAACCTTTTTCCTTTTTTTTTTTTTTTTTTTTTTTTTTTTTTATGCCAAAACCATCGGATCCTTGGGGACGTATCTGCAATCTTTCTGCCACTTGGGATGATTTCCCAAAGTAAAGAACAAATCAACATCGGGGACCACATCTCACTTTCCTTCCCTTCTACAAGATAACATCAACTGTAAAATATTGTATCAATTTTTTTTTTTTTCTAGTTACTGGGTCTCCCCTTATATCCTCCCAATGTTTAAGAACACATCCCAGTGGAGACTTCATTAATATTTCCCCTACTATTGAGGTAGACATAGAAGATATGTGTTTTCCCATATTTTACAAAGGAGTTTTTGGTACCAAAAAGACAATAACGCTGTTCTACAAACAAAGTCAATCCCGTCACCAAGAAAAGTTTAAAACCCCAAATGCAATACTGTATATCATTCAAGTCCCGTACACTGCAACACATGCATACAGACTTAAAAAAAACAAAACAAAACAAAAACACACTGAAGCAACAATTACCAGCTTGTAAATCACTTCTAAAACACCCTGGGGCCCCTTTCCAAGCTATGTACAAATCTTACCAATACTCCCCATACTCTTACTCTTAAACAATTTAGACTAAATGCCAAATACCAGATAAATGCAAATGACAATTGTCCCAAATACACAAATGTCCAACCCAGCAATAGCTTTCGCTTATGACTTACGGGCAGACGCCTAGGCTTCCAAACCAAACGGGTACCCTCTAAGCCCCAACCCTGGGAAGCTTTCGCCGCGCCTTACGGGCAGGCTATCCAGACCAGACAGATTTCAAAGAAGAAGTGCCTTACCCTTTTCTCCAGGGAACGTTGCGAGGAGCTTTGTGAGTCGAGAGCGATGGGTCTCCCCGAGAATACCTCGGTGCCGGCTGGAGTTCGATCAACACTCGATCTCGTTCAGTCTCACTCGCAAGGTCCCATCTGGGTCACCAAAACTGTTACCGAAATCCAGAATAAAACTCCTTAACAGCAATGAGAAGTTAAGAAGCAGGCACTTCTTTATTGCAGCGCTGGGCGCACGGGGGATCGCTCCACCTAGCGTGCGCACCCATTTGATCAACAGCACGGGTTAAATACACATTAATTATACATATTCATTAAATTCCAAGAAATAATATGCATAAACATAAATTTTCTGAGAAACCATTACATCATTTCCCCACCCACTCGCACATGCCCAGTCTTTTGAGTCGAGGGTCTTTTGGTGGTCTTGGTGGTCGTCAAAACGCCCCCTCCTCAAATTCGCTGGTCAAACTCCTCCTTGAAATCTCCGTAGATGGTCTTGAGAACAGGTCGCGATGCTCCTTGGTTTTCCTGGCTCCAAAGTGATGGCTCAGGGCCTATTTCTGCAGGTGGTGTTTGGGGGTGTTTGGGACTTACCATTGTATTAAAGATATGCTAGGCTAGCTTCTAACAAATGTGTATTATAAGATCTCTAGGGTCCCACTCCCTATGTGGCTACGGTTCTGCGATTAATAAAAATTATCTCATTAATCTCCCTTATCTCTATTGCCTCGATTCCCAGATCGAGATGGAAAGGGTAGGGGATTTCTAGCAGCAAATTGGTGTCAGTGGCAGTTTCCTTATTTTAAAGTTATAATCTGTAATTACTGTTGATTCTTAACACTTCTATATTCTATGATTCATTTTTACTCCTAATATCTGCAACAATCCAATTTCTCTAAATCCCCATGTTACCAAAATCCGGAATAAAACTCCTTAACAGCAATGAGAAGTTAAGAAGCAGGCACTTCTTTATTGCAGCGCTGGGCGCACGGGGGATCGCTCCACCTAGCGTGCGCACCCATTTGATCAACAGCACGGGTTAAATACACATTAATTATACGTATTCATTAAATTCCAAGAAATAATATGCATAAACATAAATTTTCTGAGAAACCATTACATCATTTCCCCACCCACTCGCGTATGCCCAGTCTTTTGAGTCGAGGGTCTTTTGGTGGTCTTGGTGGTCGTCAGAACGTCCCCTCCTCGAATTCGCTGGTCAAACTCCTCCTTGAAATCTCCATATATGGTCTTGAGAACAGGTCGCGATGCTCCTTGATTTTCCTGGCTCCAAAGTGATGGCTCAGGGCCTATTTCTGCAGGTGGTGTTTGGGGGTGTTTGGGACTTACCATTGTATTAAAGATATGCTAGGCTAGCTTCTAACAAATGCATATTATAATATCTCTAGGGTCCCACTCCCTTTAGGAACAAACAAATTTTATGAAGATTTAACCTATGTGACTACAGTTCTACAGTTAGCAAGAATCACCTCATATTGATATTTAATTTTCAACGTTTATGTCATGTAACACCCATTCAATACCGTTGGCGGGATCTCATCACAAACATTTGCAGATTTGCAAGCACCCATCTCACCAAAGAGGAGTTATTTCGTCCTGAGAGGGCCGCACCACAATTTTTCTACCACAATTCCCCCTCACACACTCTCAGGAGGCCACACCTTTCAAATTTCACAAGAAAGAGACATGTCTTTCACTCAGTTCTATCACTTTGTCCTTCTCCGGCTGTTTTCCTCATGGACAAACAGAACCGTGGATCCAGACTCAGCACTTGCTTCGTACTAATGTACGTCTCAGTCACACACACACACAGTCTCTAATAAAGCAACTGGACACTGTCTGTTTCTCCGAGAATCCTGCCGACTACGCCAATTAAATAACGTCACGTTCCGATTTCGGACGAGAGGAAGGCCCCCTTGCGTTCTAGCCGACCTCAGACAAGTCTGGGAGGCTAGGGGCGGCTAGACCAACCTCTCACACACCGGAGCATGGTTTTGTTCATATTCTCGGGAACAGAATTAAGACTCAAAACGGAGTCAAGTGCCAGGTAACTTTATTAACCCGACAAGAAGTTTGTAAATGGAAGAGAAAGGAGAGAAAGGAAGGCAAGAGGGAAAAGAGTTTCGGTTGTAATAGCTACCACCACAGAGCTGCGGCATCCCGACAGTTCAATTCGCTCGATGGGGGGACCATCCGTTCGGTGTTGGTCGTCTCGATGTTGGTTCCGTGGATGTGTATTCCGGCGACTGTGTATTCTGTTGAACAAATGAAGTGAAGAGAAGAAGTGAAGTGAAGAAGTGTAGAAGTGTGTTCCATTGAAAAAATGTTCCCCTTTTATGTTGGTTGTTTTCATTGTATTTCAAGAGCTGGTTTTCCTAGCCGCACCCCTCACCTGGCGGTGATATGCATGCCCATTACCGGGTGATCCATTACCAGGCGATATTCATGCCCATTACTGGGTGATATGTATCTCTGGACGCATGCCGGGGTAGGGCTAGATTTCTGGGAACCAGCTCTGCATTCAGGTTCGCAAGACAACAGGAGTTGCCTTGCAAGATAACGGGAAGCCATTGTTCGGGTGGTGGTTTGATGTTTCGACAATGTTGAGACAAATATTCGACACAGTCTCTCACACCTGGTTGCTCCGATGCTAGGACAGCAAGGCCAGTAGCCTGGAATTAGAAGGCAGGGAAGCCAGGCAGCTGGGATCCCTCTCTAGGGAAGCAGCCATTGACAGGGCGATTGGAAGAGAGTCAGCAGCCTGCAGCCTCTGGAGGCGACTCCTGTCAGGTGTGAGGGACAGGTATTTCTTCAAGGAAGATATTGTATGCCACCCAAGCAAGTGGACCACCATGGAGAGAGGTATCCAGTTTCTGAGGGAATTAGCTGTTCGGGAGCTGATTTATCATAACCTGGATGACCCACGGACATTCAGATGAAATTGAATGTTCCCGACCCATGTGGTGAAAATTTGTACAGAGTGCACCATCATCGTATGCCAACTCATTGGCAGCAATGAGTTGGAAAGATGATGAGATGCCACCAGTACGTGCAGTGGCTAACCAGCCCCGACAATATGAAGACAATCTCTCTTCCCCGATGCGGGTCTGTGTCTCGGCTATAGAAAGACTGACTGAGAAATCTGAAAGCCAGTTTTAAAAACTGTTAGAAAAACTATCTGAGGTGTGTCAGAAACTCAAAGAGGATAGGTCTTACTCCCTACCTGCACAGACCAGTATCTCAGCTATTAGAAGAAGACCTCATCCTCCTTCTGCTCAAGGGAGACGGTACACGCGACGAGATGACCTATGGTTTACCTTGCGTGACCAAGGAGAGGACATGAGGAAGTGGGATGGAAAGCCTACCTCAGCCCTAGAGGCATGGGTACGTGAGTTGCGAGGTAAAACAATCACAAAAGGAGGTTCTTGCAGGAAATTTGCTGCTCCAGTCTCCAGTGGGCAGTTCCCCAGACAGCGTAGAAGGGCTGATCTCACCTCTGATCCTATGGAAGGAACTTCTGATTCATATTCACAGAAAGTGAATAGAAAATATTATAAACCGGACTAGAGGGGCCCTGCCTCCAGCCAGGCGGAGGAGAGGGACAACAGAGTTTATTGGACTGCATGGATTAAATGACCTGGCACATCAGACCCACAGAAGTATAAGGCTCTAGTAGACACTGGTGCACAGTGCACCCTAATGCCATCAAGCTATAAAGGGGCAGAACCCATTTGTATTTCTGGAGTGACAGGAGGATCCCAACAGCTGACTGTATTGGAGGCTGAAGTAAGTTTGACTGGGAATGAGTGGCAAAAGCACCCCATAGTGACTGGCCCAGATGCTCCGTGTATTCTTAGTATAGATTACCTCAGGAGTGGGTATTTCAAAGACCCAAAAGGGCACCGGTGGGCTTTTGGTATAGCCACCGTGGAGACAGAGAAAAATAAACAGCTGTCCACCTTGCCCAGACTTTCAAAGGACCCTTCCACTGTGGGAAAGCTGAAGGTTGAAGAACAAAAGGTACCAATTGCTACCACCACAGTGCACTGGCGGCAATATCGCACCAACAGAGACTCCATAATCCCCATCCTCAAGCTGATTCGTCGACTGCAGAGCCAGAGAGTGATCAGCAAGTCCCGCTCACCCTTTAACAGTCCCATATGGCCAGTGAGAAAATCTAATGGAGAGTGGAGACTAACAGTGGACTATCGTGGCCTAAATGTGGTTACACCACCAATGAGTGCTGCTGTGCTGGACATGCTAGAACTTCAGTATGAACTGGAGTCCAAGGCAGCCAAGTGGTATGCCACCATTGTTATTGCCAATGCGTTCTTCTCCATCCCTTTGGCACCAGAATGCAGGCCACAGTTTGCTTTCACTTGGAGGAGTGTCCAGTATACCTGGAATCAACTGCCCCAGGGGTGGAAACACAGCCCCACCATTTGCCATGTACTGATCCAGACTGTACTAGAAAAGGGTGGAGCTCCAGCACACCTGCAGTACATTGATGACATCATCGTATGGGGCAACACAGTGGCAGAAGTTTTTGAGAAAGGGGAGAAAATAATCCAAATCCTTCTGAAAGCTGGTTTTGCAATAAAACAAAGCAAAGTCAAAGTGATACAAGGAATTAGCTGTCTGCTGAATATTGCATTCAGGCCAGCTTAAGCAGGTATTTGGTGGAAACTTAAAAGGGTGTAAGGAATCAGTAAGAATGCCACTGGTATATGGGAGGAAGTGTAGAGCGGAGTAGTGCTGGGTTTATTTGGTGTGGAGCACGGACGAGCGCCTGCCCACTGTTGCTTGTTTGTTCGCGCTAAGTGTTTGAAGTGTCATAAGTACGTTATTTCTTTTAACGGGAGACAGGAATTTTGTCTCAACAACTGTCTTGAATTGAGGTGCATTCGCTGTGGGGCGAGTACGCCCTTGCATCTTTGGCCTTCGATAAGGTATTATTGTTGTCAATTTAATCAGGTTGTATTCTTTGGCTGAAGAATAAGCAGAGTGTCTGTTATGGGAGGCAAACAAAGCAGCGGAGCAGTGAAAAGGAGCACTCTGGGCTGCATTTTAGCTCACTGGAAGGAGATAGGAGAGCCGCAGGCGGAAGTGTAAACAAAAAAACTTTATTAAAGTATTGCAATTAATGGTGGCCTTTGTATGAATTAGATGATGAGGAGAAATGGCCCTTTAACAGAACATTGAATTATAATACCTTGTTGCAATTGATGTCGTTTTTGAGGAGAGAAGGGAAATGGGATGAGGTCTCGTATGCGGACACGTTTTTTTCACCCTCCAAAATCATCCCGAATATCAAACGGACTGTGGATTACCACCCCCACAGGACCCAATGGTAATAGCTTCGGAGAAGAAAAGGAAAGGTGTTGCTCCACGTGCAGCATAGGGCAGAAATGTACAAAGTTGGGGAAAATAAGGGGTCCTGGGATGGGAGACCTGCCGGAGCATTATAAACCACCAGTAGGAGCACAACAAGGAGGAAATGAAGGTTCCGATTCGAAAGCCCCTCCAGATAGTCCAGTATCCTCTCACACCCGAAGTAAGAAAGAACAGATAATGGTGCAGGCACCCCTCAGGGAGGGGGTGGGGCCAGAGGGAGGCGACACACTCCTCTGGACCCAGGGTCAGAAATAGGAGTACAGCAGTTAGTGTCTCTGTTTATAGGACACTCAGCAAGTGATATTCAAAGGAAATTGCAGAAATTAAGACTGACAGGGAGCAGAAATTTGGAGACTCTGTTAGATGAAGCTTGGAGAGTGTTTAGCAATAGAGAAGAGGAGGATCGGAGGAAGGATAAACGGATGCTGGTAGCGGCTTTACAAGAGAGTAAGGGATCTAGATGTGTGGGACCTGGGAGACTTTTGGAAAAGGACCAGTATGCGTGGTGTAAACAAAGGGGACATTGGAAAAGTGAATGTCCAAAGAGAAAAGGGAAAGGAAGGATACAGGCCCACATCAAAGAAGATTGATGGGGACCTGGGGAATCTACCCTAGCAGATCCACTGGTTATTCTGAAGCTAGGGAAACAACAACAGAATATAGAATTTCTAGTTGATACCGGGTGTCCTGGTTTTGGCAGGGATGGAGTTAATTTTCCTCTCAGTAGCTGGTGTGTTTTGGATTTCGTGAGTGAAGAATGTTGATAAACACCCTGATGATACCAGTTGTTGTGAATGAGACCAAGGACACTGTCCGGCTTTCCAAGTCTCGCTAATTTGCAGATGCAGGAAGCTGGGAGAAAGACAGACAGAATAATTGACCCAAACTGGCCAAAGAGAGTATTCCATGCCATAAACGTCATGCTCAGTATATAAGTGGGGACTGGCCAGGGCGGGTATCTGCCTTCCTGGCATCCATCTTTCTCCCTCGTTTTGCTGGCATCGTTCCCTCTACCTTGCTGGCTCCCTTTTGCTCCTTTGCTTGCTGCTCGGTTTTGTTTCTGTGATCGCTGCTCGGGAAGGGCTGTATTGGTCATTGGGACATCGGGTGGTGAGAAAACATACATTGTTCCTTTTGTATATTTTAGTATCCTTATATTCTGTTATTATTGTCGTTTTCCCTTGTTATTTTAGTAAATTCTCTTCTTGTCTTCACATCAACCCCTTTCCTTCCCAATTCTCTCCCCCATCCCCCTGGGGAGGGGGAGTGAGAAACTGTGTGGTAATTTGGGCTAAACCATCACACCGGGTTTTAAACCAAGCTTTAACATGAATGGCTATGGATGATGACTTTGTAATGGTAAGGGGAGCTACTGGCCAAAGTGAGAAGGCGTACTTCTTGAAACCTCTTAAATTTAAATTGGGAAAACAATTGGGAATACACAAATTCTTATATATGCCTAACTCGCCAAAACCCCTATTAGGGCGAGACCTATTGGAACAACTAAAGGCAGAAATAAAATTTGAAAAAGGAAAAGTGGAACTCCGAGTGGGAGATGACCAGCTAATTGAACTTTTGAGTCTGGCCCTCATAGATATAGATACTCCTGTTAGCTCAGGAGTACCTGAGGAAGTCCAGAACCAAGTATATCCAGGGGCGTGGGCCTCAGAAATACCAGGAAAAGCAAAAAACGTTTCCCCAGTAGTAGTCAGACTCAAACCAGGGGCGTGGCCGGTAAGAATCAGGCAATACCCCCTCAGGACAGGGGATAGGGAAAGAATTCGACCAATAATCAGCTAGTTTATCAAACACAGGCTGTTAACAGAGTGTGAGTCGGAGCATAACACTCCCATTCTACCAGTCAAAAGGTCAGATGGTAGTTACAGAATAGTACAAGATCTCAGAGCTATTAATAAAATTGTTGAAGATCCTGTCGTAGCAAATCCATACACATTATTAACTAAATTGGCACTTGAATTGGCCTGGTTTACCATACTTGACCTGAAAGATGCCTTCTCTGGCCTGCCCTCGAGCCCAGAAAGCCAGTTGCTTTTTGCATTTGAATGGGAAAACCCTGATTCTGGAAGAAGGACACAACTGACATGGACTGTGTTACCACAGGGGTTTAAGAATAGTCCCACTCTTTTTGGAAACCAATTAGCCAGAGACTTGGAACGGTGGGAGCGACCACATGGAAATGGAATAATATTACAGTATGTAGATGATCTATTGATAGCCACTGAAACGAAAGAACTATGTATAATATGGACAGTCAGTCTGCTAAATTTCCTTGGACTTAATGGCTATCGAGTCTCTCCACAGAAAGCACAAGTGGCTCAGCGGCAGGTGACTTACCTCGGATACAAGATAACTGCTGGCCAAAGGACCCTAGGAACAGCAAGAAAGGAGGCCATCTGTCAGACTCCTCGACCACAGACAGCTAAAGAACTCCACACGTTTTTAGGAATGACGGGATGGTGTCGCCTATGGATATATAACTATGGACTCTTGGTAAGGCCACTCTATGAACTGTTGAAATCTAATCCAAAGGACCTCACCTGGAATGGAGAGGCAGAAAAAGCATTCCAGCAACTGAAAAGGAAAGTAGTGGATGCCCCTGCCTTGGGGTTACCAGATACTACTAAGCCATTCTGGCTGTTCTCTCACGAGAAGCAGGGAATAGCCCTGGGAATCCTAGCCCAAAACTTGGGACCATATAGAAGGGCAGTGGCGTACTTCTCCAAACAACTTGATGAAGTAAGTAAAGGTTGGCCTAGCTGCCTAAGGGCGATAGCAGCATTGGTGTTAAATATCCAAGAAGCACGTAAATTGGCATTAGGCCAAAAGATGACAGTGTTGATATCTCATACTGTATCCACAGTATTAGAGATAAAAGGGGGGCACTGGCTCTCACCACAAAGGTTCCTTATATACCAGGCCGTTCTGGTGGAACAGAATGATGTGGAAATAGTGGTTACTAACATTGTCAACCCAGCATCTTTCCTCAGCGGAACCACAGGAGAACCACTATCACATGACGGCCTGGAAACGATTGAAGAGGTCTATTCCAGCCGACCGGACCTGAAAGAGGAGCCATTGGAAGATGCTTAAGACTCCTGGTACACAGATGGAGGCAGCTTTGTTCGACAAGGTGTCCGCAAAGCAGGGTATGCGGTAACCACTATGGATCAGGTAATAGAATCTGCAGCCCTTGCCCCAAATACCTCGGCAAATAAGGCAGAAATAATAGCTTTAACCTGAGTGTTGGAACTCGCTAAAGGCAAGAAGATTAATGTCTGGATGGACTCCAAATACACTTTTGGGGTAGTCCATGCCCATGGGGTGATATGGAAAGAAAGGGGACTCCTATCCACCCAAGGGAAACATATAAAACATGCTGAAGAAATTCTTAGGCTCCTGGAAGCAGTGCAGCTACCCGAAAAAGTGGCTATCATGCATTGCAAGGCTCATCAGAGAGAGACTGTCACCGAGAGACTACCTAGCCTCATACGGCCCACAGACTATTATCCACTGCTGGTGTTTCATGTGGGGGCCAGCGACACAGCTGGCAGCAGTCTAAAAAACATCAAAAGGGATTTCAGGGCTCTGGGTTCAACAGTCAAAGGCTCTGGGGCGCAGGTGGTATTCTCATCAATCCTCCCAGTCGAAGGGCAGGGACCTGAAAGGGCCAGATGTATCTGGCAGGTCAACTCTTGGCTCAGGGAGTGGTGCTACAGCCAGGGCTTTGGGTATCTAGATCACAGGGCGTGCTTTGAGAAGCCCGGGCTGCTAGGGGCGGATGGCGTGCACCTAACCAAGAAGGGGAAGAGTGTGCTTGGACGTAGGCTTGCCAGACTTGTTCAGAGGGCTTTAAACTAGTGTTGCTGGGGGAGGGGGAGCACAGTTCAGCCCACTGCTGTCAGCATGGCGCCAGTGCCAGCACCGAGGGTCCAGAAGCTGAGGAAGGATCACAGATAAGTGCAAATAAACCTAAACTGCGGTCCAATAGCACCCCTGTCGCTCCAGCCAGCAAGTCGGCTTTGTCGGGGGCCCAGCTGAAGTGTCTCTATACCAATGCACGCAGCATGGGGAATAAACAGCAAGAGCTGGAGATGCTTGCACACCAGCAGGGCTACGACCTCGTTGGCATCACAGAGACATGGTGGGATGACACATACGACTGGAGCGTCAACATGGAGGGGTATAGGCTTTTTAGAAAAGACAGGAAGGGGAGACGAGGAGGGGGTGTCGCTCTCTACCTCAGCAACCGGCTGGAGTGTGTGGAGCTCTGCCTGGGGATGGAGGAGGAGCTGACAGAGAGCTTATGGGTCAAGATTAGAGGATGGGGATGGACAGGAGACATTACAGTGGGGGTCTGTTACAGGCCGCCTGGCCAGGAGGACAGAGCAGATGAAGTGCTCTATAGGCAGATAGGAGCAGCCTCACGGTCACAGGCCCTGGTTCTCATGGGGGACTTCAACCACCCCGACATCTGTTGGAGAGACAACATGGCAGGGCACAGGCAGTCCAGGAGGTTCCTGGAATGCATGGATGACAACTTCCTCCTGCAGGCGCTAGAGGAGCCGACAAGGAGGGGTGCCATGCTCGACCTTGTGCTCACCAACAGGGAGGGGCTGGTGGGGGATGTGAAACTAAAGGACAGCCTTGGCTGCAGCGACCATGACATGATGGAGTTCAAGATCCACGGGGCAGCAAGGAAACTACATGGCAAGCTCTCTGCCCTAGACTTCAGGAAGGCGGACTTCAGCCTCTTCAGGGACCTGATGGGCCAAGTGCCATGGGAGGCTGCCCTGGAGGGAAGAGGGGCCCAGGAAAGTTGGTCCACATTCAAGGAGCACCTCCTCCAAGCTCAGCAGAGGTGCATCCCGATGAAAAACAAGTCGGGCAAAAAGGCCAGGAGGCCGGCGTGGATGAGCAAGGAGCTCCTGGACCAACTGAATGTAAAAAAGGAAGCCTATAGAGGGTGGAAGTGGGGACAGGTAGCCTGGGAGGACTACAAAGAGGCTTTGCGAGTGGCCAGGGATAAGGTAAGGAAGGCCAAAGCCCTGACGGAACTGAATCTGGCCAGGGATATAAAATGCAACAAGAAGAGCTTTTATAGGTACGTAGGGGACAAAATAAAGTCCAGGGAAAATGTAGGCCCCCTCCAGAAGGGAACTGGTGTCCTGGTTACCCAGGACATGGAGAAGGCTGAGGTACTCAATGACTTTTTTGCCTCAGTCTTCACCGACAAGAGTTCCTGTCCCACCGCCCAAGCTGTAGAAGGTGCAAGCAGGGACTGCGAGAATGAAGAACTGCCCATTGTACTCGAAGAGCAGGTTCGGGATCATCTGAGGAACCTGAAGGTGCACAAGTCCATGGGACCTGATGAGATGCATCTGCAGGTCCTGAGGGAACTGGCGGATGAAGTTGCCAAGCCACTGGCTATCGTATTTGAGAAGTCGTGGTGGTCTGGTGAGGTCCCCGATGACTGGAAAAGGGGTAACATAACCCCCATTTTAAAAAGGGGAATAAGGAAGACCCGGGTAACTACAGGCCGGTCAGCCTCACCTCTGTGCCTGGCAAGGTCATGGAGCAGATTCTCCTGGAAACCATGCTAAGGCACATGGAGAGCAAGGAGGTGGTTGGTGACGGCCAACATGGCTTCACCAAGGGCAGATTGTGCTTGACCAATTTGGTGGCCTTCTATGACGGGGTGACGGCATCGGTGGACAAGGGACGAGCAACTGACATCATCTACCTGGACTTGTGCAAAGCTTTTGACACTGTCCCGCACGACATCCTTCTCTCTAAACTAGAGAGACATGGGTTTGATGGACAGACCACTCGGTGGATAAGGAGTTGGCTGGATGGCTGCACTCAGAGAGTGGTGGTCAATGGCTCAATGTCCATGTGGAGACTGGTCACGAGTGGCGTCCCTCAGGGGTCCGTGCTGGGCCTGGCCCTGTTCAACATCTTTGTCGGCGACATGGACAGTGGGATAGAGTGCACCCTCAGCAAGTTCGCCAACTACACCAAGTTGTGTGGTGCCGTCGACACGCTGGAAGGGAGGGATGCCATCCAGAGGGACCTTGACAGGCTGGAGAGGTGGGCCTGTGCCAACCTCATGAAGTTCAGCCAGGCCAAGTGCAAGGTCCTGCACCTGGGTCATGGCAATCCCAGGCACAAATACAGGCTGGGTGGGGAATGGATTGAGAGCAGCCCTGAGGAGAAGGACTTGGGAGTGCTGGTGGATGAGAAGCTTAACATGAGCAGGCAATGCGCCCTTGTGGCCCAGAAGGCCAACCGCATCCTGGGCTGCATCAAGAGGAGCATGGCCAGCAGGTCGAGGGAGGTGATTCTCCCCCTCTACTCTGCCCTGGTGAGACCCCACCTGGAGTACTGTGTCCAGTTCTGGAGCCCCCAACACAAGAAGGACATGGACCAGTTGGAGAAGGTCCAGAGGAGGGCCACGAAGATGATAAGAGGGCTGGAGCACCTCTCCTATGAGGCCAGGCTGAGAGAGTTGGGGCTGTTCAGCCTGGAGAAGAGGAGGCTCCGGGGAGACCTTATAGCAGCCTTCCAGTACCTCAAGGGAGCCTACAAGAAAGATGGGGAGAGGCTGTTTAGTAGGGCCTGTTGCGATAGGACGAGAGGTAATGGTTTTAAAATAGAGGGGGGTAGATTTAGATTAGAAATTAGGAAAAATATTTTCACAATGCGAGTTATAGAACACTGGAACAGGTTGCCCAGAAAGGTGGTGGATGCCCCATCCCTGGAAACGTTCAAGGCCAGGCTGGATGAGGCTCTGAGCAACCTGATCTAGTCAGGAATGTCCCTGCTCCTTGCAGGGGGGTTGGACTAGATGACCTTTGAAGGTCCCTTCCAACCCTAACCATTCTATGATTCTATGATTCTATGAAATACCACTCAGGAACTGGACAATGTTATGGATCAGAAGCCAAAAGAGCGGCTGAGAGGGACGAATTAGAGGTACAGTCTTTGGTCCCAGACGGTAACATACAGATTTATTGTGAACCCAAGTGTTGGATACCTGGAGTACCAGGGGCACTTAGTGAACAATCCAGACCAAATGGAATTGTTATGTTTGTGAGCAGCAGGCCTCAAGGACATCACTGAAGCCGCTTGTGAGAAAGTACTGAAGCTGCCTGTAAGAAAGTACTGAAGCCACCTGTGAGAAAATAATGAGGCCGCCTGTGAGAAAGTAATGAAGCTTCCTGTGAGAAAGTAAACAAAGCAACCTTGAGAAGAAGGAAAACAGCTGGCATACGTGACTGGGGGCTGAAAGTGAAGCAGGGTGCAGGTGGAGAGAACTGTGCGCGTGAACATAGAGACTTAACGAATCATATTTTAGCTAGGAACGCGTGCATGATATAGTTAACCAATTAGTAGAGAGCTTGCGCATGATACGGAATTAGAAGGGCTATGTTAACCGGGATGTATCAACAATAAATTGGCATTTGCTTGATCATATTGGTCGTCAGCAGTGTCCGTTACTTCCGCGTCAGCAGGTGGCGCCCGAACAGGGACCCTCAGATCGGCGTTGGACATCCCGACGGAACCGAAATAGGAAAAGAAGAGGGGGCGGAAGCCAGTCCAAGGCGAGTGCTGCCCCGGCACTCGGGAAGTCGCTATAGCGCAAAAAGGTACAAAAGGTACGGAGGGAATCTCGTCTTGGCCAGGCGAGCGGCCGGGGAGGAGATGGGGTCCACACTGACCAAAGAGGAGTCAGCAGTGGTTAAGCTCCTCCAACATATGCTCTCTATGAGAGGACTGATTTATGACTAGGCCATCCTAGAAGCTTTGCTGCAGTGGGCAAAGAAAAGGGAATTAATCTCCACAGTTGATGCTGCTTTTGAACTCCCGACATTGGAAAAGATAGGAAAAGAGCTGTGGGATGAAAAAAGTAAAGGATCAAAGGAGGCGAGCAAACTCTCCACCGTGTGGAGGCTAATTAACGAAACATTGATAAGCATGAAAGCCAAGCATTCAGTTGCCACATCTGCTCTTGCGGCCTTAACTCCAGCCAAAGGGTCCACCTCCGCTGCTAGCATGCTGTTCTCGGGTTTAACGAGCCCTGCCGCCGCCCCGGCCTGTGCTGAGGGTGGGGGGGCTCGAGCCCCAGCAAGGACTCCAGGAAATGCAGCCACAGCCCCTATAACTATAGATATGTGGGCACCAGAGGGAAAAACTGCCAAAGACTTTTCACCACCATCAGATGTATCACCGCCAGGCACCCCGCCACACTGCGCCAGTGCAGGCTCAGAGTCACGAGTCTTTTCACTGGCGCCAACAGCTCCGGTTTATCCCCCGTTACCACCTTCTTCCCTGCCACCACGGCATGAGGAAGAGGGGGATGAACATTCATCCGGCTTGAAGGATGCACAGCTGCAAGAGACACTAAAAAGGCTGGAAGCCCTAGAGGTTCGCCTAGAAGCATCGCTGGGAAACTTGTCAACTCCTTCGCCTGTGCCACATCGAGACCTGCCAGCGTCCAACCTATTCGTTCCAAATGGAACATCGGGTGAGATCAGTCTTTTTGCACCTTTCCAAGGGACGCTGGCGGGAGGGGCTGGGGATTTGAATCCAATAGTGCGGTGGAAAGAGGTGATTCAAGATGCTTTGATAGAAGGAGAGCCTTTTCCCATGGCATTTCCAGTTGTGACCAATAATACTGGGAGAAGTGTGTGGCAAGCATTAGACTGGAAAATATTGAAGGAAGCTAAAAATGCAGTTACTCAGTATGGGCTAAAATCATCATATACTCAATCTGTGTTGCAGCATATTTTTTTTGTCACAGTTTTTAACTCCTTATGATATTAGAATGATTGTCCAGATGCTTTTGCTACCGTCACAGCAGCTGCAGTTTTTTCAGCACTGGCAGACTGCTTGTGATAGGGCACCTGCAACGCCTCGACAACAGGGTGATCCATTATTTGGGGTGCAAACTCAAATGCTGATGGGAGCGGGACCCTACACACGACCTGATTGGCAAGCGCGATTCGCTACCGAAGTGTTACAACTGGGCCAAGATTTGGCTTATAGAGCGCTTGCTAGGGTGTACGGTGAAAAGTCCGGACCTGCCTTTACGTCAGTAAGGCAAGGTCCCACAGAACCATATGGGAAATTTATTGATTGGTTGCACACCGCAATTATGGCTCACCCTGATCTGGATGATGACATGAAAGCAAAGTTTTTAGACATGCTTGCCTTTAATAATGCTAATGAAAAAACTAAGAGAGCCCTTAGTGTGCTGCCAAAAGGATCTAGTACAGGGCAACTGCTGGAAGCTGCCGAGCGAATGTTAGAACAACAAAAGGCTACAGTCATGGCTGCTGCTGTAGGTGCAGCAGTTAAACCGTTGATATCAATAAAGCGGTGCGTGATTAACTCCCTCTTCCCGCCCCCCATCCCTGTCCCGCTCAGGGGGCAGGGGAGGGAGGTGGAGATGGTGTTAAGCCCGGGAAGAGGGAGGGGTGGGGGGAGGTTGTCTTGTTCCTTTTTTCATTATCCTGCTTTGGTTTTACTGATGGTCTGTTTTGCCTGTAGCGGTGGCTTTAAGGATCCCTCCCTATTCTTGTCTTAAACCTCGGGTTTTAGTTTTCTTTCCTCCTATATGCCCGGGGCCACAGCCGCCGCCAGGCGCCCCCACCCCCCCGCCCCTGACATGGTTAACAGATACTCCTGTCTGAGTCGAGCTTTGTATAAGTGGAAGGACCGTTCCCTCTTATAACATGGGGGAAGGGATACGCTCATGTCTTTACAGGAGCAGTAAACAAGTGGATCCCTGTCTGTATCGTCTGCGGGTATTTCAGAACATGTTTGGTTGACCTGCCAGATACCCGTAGGACGGCAACTCTGTGTAAAACAGCAGCAACCACGAGTGCTGAGTGCTAAAACTACAAAAGATGGAACTTTTTGGGATCAGTAAAGATGGACTTCTGTCTATTTTTTAACTATTCAAGAGCTAATGTTTCTAGAGGGGTAATGATTGTAAATGCTTTAAGATCTATACATTGCAACGAGACAGCATGATGTAATCATGCGAGCACATATCAAAATCCAGACAGCATAAAAGACCTAAACGAAGCATACATAGCATTGAATCTGATTGCCAAGACAATACAGAGTTTTGGAAACTAAGTAAAATTATTGCTGCTTCAGTCTTTACACCTGGTGTGGCAAGTGCCTAGGCATTAACTATGCTAAATAAATTGGACTGTTGGCTTGCTAAGCAAATAAATACAACTGCATCGGCACTATCAATGCTGTTAACTGATGTAGATTCTATATACTATGCTACTTTACAAAACAGAACCGCTGTTAGCCTGCAGAGCACATATTTTGACAGGCCTTGTTGCATGTGCTGGCCACGCATGCAGCAACGTCTGGTCAGGCCTTGTTGTATGCGCTGGCCACGCATGCAGCAACACCTAGTCAGGACTCTTTCACTGAATCTGCTGAGGGTATAAACAGAGGTGGCTCGGAGCGAGGGGGAGAGGACAAACCCAGAGCACACTTTATTTACAACAGGGGACGCCCTGAAGGTGCTGCGCCTGTCTCCCTTCTCTGCTCTGACCCGGCTGATAAACATCCTCTTGCTCAGCGGTGTCTTTCGCATAGTTGGGTTAGTAACAGAATAGATCAGCAATAGATTTTTTATTATTAGCACAAAATCATGATTGTCAGGATTTTGATGGGCTTTGCTGCATGAATCTGTCTGATCATTCGGAATCTATTCACAAAAGTATTCAAAACTTGCAAAAAGGAGTACAAAAACAGCAACAAAGTGATGGTTTTGATATATTCAGAAATCTTTTGGTGACTTGATATAAGCTTGTTACTAATAGTTGTAGGATGCTTATTCATTCCTTTTATATATGTATTTTGATCTATATTCTGTGTCTTAAAATGTGTGCAGACTTTAACAGATAAAGCGTTGAAACAAGCCTCTTCTCATAAACAAAGAAGGGGGAGATGTGGTATTTCGCTGAGCCAGTACGGTATCAGTGAAAGCACACCGACCTTGGGGGAGGAATGCAATCATGCTCTCAGGAAGAAAGCCATGGAATGAGAAGGGAAGCTTTAAGATACAAAACATTGTTAGCAGAATTTATGGCTTGTTTCAACAGAGGCCTGCAGAAAACTAGTCATTGCTCTTATAGATAAGAAAGTTACTGGAGTTGTTATATCTATAATGGTAGAAGAATGTTATAGTAGAAAATTACTAGAAGGTAGTGAAACTTAGCTTTGCTTCGTAATCATGAATATGTATAACGTGTGATCAGTAATTTTATTAACTAAGCTTGTGTGTGGCATAACTGGGTGGTTGCTGTCCTTGGTTAAAATCGGAATTGTGATACTAGGCATCATACTAGGCATAATCATTAACATACCATGCTTGCAAAAAATGATTAACAACTCAATACAGACAATCTGGCTAATCAAAAAAAAAAAAAAAAAAAAAAAAAAAAAAGGGAGATTCAGTAGAGGCCTACATGAACCTAGTTGATATTGTAGTAAAATAAGGTCAGGAATACCAAAAAGGGCTATAGGAGGACCATGTTATTTTGGAAAATTGATAGTGTTTGCTCCACCTATGAGAACATTACGGTATCATACGCGAGCAAGAAGATCGCTAAAAGTATTGACTCCCCATTGTGACGGCAATTTAACCCTGTTGGGGACAGCTGAGCGGATAGCATTATCTTTATTTGTTCCTTGGGCAGCAACTGCAAAAACTTTAGCTAACTTAAATAAATTAGCTTGTTGGGCACAAAAGCAAACGAATTTAACCTCTAGCATGTTATCAGGATTATTAGAAGACATGGATAGCATGCGTCATGATATTTTTGCAGAATCTAGCAGCCATTGATTTTTTGTTATTAGCGCATGGACATGGATGTGAAGATTTTGAAGGTATGTGCTGCATGAATGTTTCTGATCACTCTAAGTCGATACGCTATCAGTTGGCAGAGTTATGATGCAACATGCATGCAATACAAGTGGAAAGCAGGTTAACAGACTGGTTGAAATCCTTGGGGGTCACAGGCTGGCTAAAAGATTTGATAGTTTATGGGTTGGTATTATTGACAGGTTTGCTGTTGACACTGATGATTTTGGGGTATATTTTAAAATGCTTTGTGAAAGCTATGGAATGTATGATGAAAGTGGGTCTGGATTGTTCAAAACAAAAAGGGGGATTTGTTGGATACCTGGAGTACCAGGGGCACTTAGTGAACAATCCAGACCGAATGGAATTGTTATGTTTGTGAGCAGCAGGCCTCAAGGACATCACTGAAGCCGCTTGTGAGAAAGTACTGAAGCTGCCTGTAAGAAAGTACTGAAGCCACCTGTGAGAAAATAATGAGGCCGCCTGTGAGAAAGTAATGAAGCTTCCTGTGAGAAAGTAAACAAAGCAACCTTGAGAAGAAGGAAAACAGCTGGCATACGTGACTGGGGGCTGAACATGAAGCAGGGTGCAGGTGGAGAGAGCCGTGCGCGTGAACATAGAGACTTAACGAATCATATTTTAGCTAGGAGCGCGTGCATGATATAGTTAACCAATTAGTAGAGAGCTTGTGCATGATACGGAATTAGAAGGGCTATGTTAACCGGGATGTATCAACAATAAATTGGCATTTGCTTGATCATATTGGTCGTCAGCAGTGTCCGTTACTTCCGCGTCAGCACCCAAGTATTCCAAAGAGGATCAAAAATTAGTTGAAGATTTAGGTGGAAAAATAGAGAAGGGTAGGTGGGCAAAGACTCTGCAAGGCAGAATAATAATTCCATTTGCATTATTGTGGGCCGTAGTTATGGCAGAACACAGAAAATCCCATTGGGGAGCTGAAGCATTGTATAACTACTTGAGTCAGCCTATAGCTGCCTGGAACCTCTACACTATTGTTAAACAAGTGACACAGCAGTGTGAAATATGTTTGCAGAAGAATCTTAAGACAAGGCCTAAAGCCCAACTCGGAGAAAAAGGGCAAGGAAACTCTCCAGGGCAGAAATGGCAAATTGATTTCTCAGAACTCCCAAGAAAAGGGGGGTGCCAATATCTGTTGATCCTAACGGACGCCTTTTCAGGCTGACCAGAAGCATTTCCTTGCCGAACCAATAAAGCTAGAGAGGTAACTAAAGCATTACTAGAAGAAATTGTACCGAGATTCGGGATTCCTGCAACAATCTCCTCAGATAGAGGACCACATTTTATTGTAAAAATTGTTATAATGAATTAATTGTAGATGCATTAGACGTAGTTCAAACTAATGTTTCTAAAGCACTCAGTTGTATCCAGCTCCAATTATGGATACAATCAATAGCAGCTGCAATCATCAGGGAAGGAGAGGACAGAATCCTGCCAAAGAGAAATCCGAAAGGTAATTTGAGATAATGCAACTGAATTTGAAAGGTAATTCCAGTCGTGGTGGCACAGTGTTAATTTTACCTTTGACCCTACTAGCAACACAGCCACAGCTTTTGTACTAACTATATCTAAAGCCTTGGTGTACAATATATATCCGACTGTTGCATTAGGATTAAATCACCATGGAAGTGTACTTTATCCCGTAGAACATAGGGTATGGGCTATGAAAAATGGGAAGAAATGGCAAACTATTGATGTTATTGATGTCAAGGCCTGTGCTGTGCGAGACCAGCAGGGATTTATTTGTGAAGGTAATACCATAAAAGGGCAGGATATTTTTCTGGATACAGAACAAAATGTTTGTCATTTTGAGATACACCCCAATGAGACCCTAGAAACCATTGTATTTTACAGGGGTATGGGATGTGTTTATTTGAGGACTCTATGTGATTCTGTTCAAGTTGATGACCTCATAGTGGACACAAGTAACCATTCAAATATTTGCATCTGTAATTTTGTTAGTCTCACAGGATGTGATTTTACTTATACTGCTCCTGTCATTACCTATCAATTGATATGATCTAGTAATGAACTGATTCAAGATTTGCAGCCCACCCCTATTGGAATGAATCTTGCTCTAGTAATGGAACTACTGCATCATGAAAATTTAGAGAGATTGATAAAGCAAGTCCAGGACAGTGGCCAAAAGACTTTAATTACTGTCCAACATGATGCAGAAAGAACACACCAAATAATGGAACGAGTGAAGTCAGATGGAGAGCACTATTGGTGGGATGTGTTCATGGGTTATTCCCCATCTGCTACCAAGATCTTAAACATACTGACCCACCGAATATTGATTTTACTGATAGTCATGGCAATATTAATGGTAATAAATCTTATCTTTTGGTATAAATTGAAGAAGCTTGCTGAACAAATATGGGCCTTAAAAACAATAATGAACCACTTTTAACAGCAAAAGAATTTGCTTAGGGGAAAGAAAAGGGGGGAATTGATACAGGGAATTAACGGTCTGCTAAATATTGCTTGATTTAGGAGACTAACTGTCTGCTAGACAATGCCTAACAATCCTGTTTGCCTTGAAACTCACTTAAGCTTATCAGGGACTGGTATTTGTCAAGGACTAATATGCCTAGCAAAGGATGGAATGTCAGTTCCACCACAAATTTGGTCAGAAGTTGGGAAACTGCTGAAATCACCAAATGAAAGGAGAGCATGGATGAATGACTAAAGTTCATCTAGAGGAAGATAAGACCCCTGAAGAAGTAAACGAACACCAGAGACAGATCTGAAATGCTAATGCAAGTGGTTTTTTTTAATAACCCCGCCTCACTTATGCATATGTATGTCTGTATTGTGCAATCCTATGAATATGTATACCTGCACCATATACATTTTTGGTAAAATGTGCTGTCGGTGTGCGTGCTTTTGGAGGAGCGATCCCCCACGCACCCGGCGCCGAATAAACATGCCTGCTTTATAACTCTTTACGAGTTTTAGAGTTTGATCCGCGTGTCAAAAGGGCCTGCACAAGAGATCCAGTTTTTAGGAGTAAAATGGCAAGATGGACGTCGTCACATTCCAATGGATGTGGTCAACAAAATAACAGCTATGGCTCCACCAGCTAACAAAAAGGAAACACAAGCCTTCATGGGCATTGTGGGTTTCTGGAGAATGCATATTCCAAATTACAGTGTGGTTGTTAGCCCTCTCTATGAAGTGACCCAAAAGAGGAATGATTTTAAATGGGGCCCTGAGCAACGAGAATCCTTTAAACAAATTGAACAGGAGATTGTTCATGCAGTAGTCCTTGGGCCAGTCCGGACAGGACAAGATGTGAAAAACATCCTCTACACCGCATCCAGGGAGAATGGCCCTACCTGGAGTCTCTGGCAGAGAACATCAGTACCTCAAGGGGGCCTACAAGAAAGATGGGGAGAGGCTGTTCAGTAGGGCCTGTTGCAATAAGACAAGGAGTAATGGTTTTAAAATAGAGGGGGGTAGATTTAGATTGGAAATTAGGAAAAAAATTTTTATGATGAGAGTTATAGAACACTGGAACAGGTTGCCCAGAAAGGTGGTGGAGGCCCCATCCCTGGAAACGTTCAAGGCCAGGCTGGATGAGGCTCTGAGCAACCTGATCTAGTCAGGGATGTCCCTGCTCCTTGCAGGGGGGTTGGACTAGATGACCTTTGAAGGTCCCTTCCAACCCTAACCATTCTATGATTCTATGATTCTATGATCAGGAGAGACTCGAGGTCAACCCCTTGGGTTTTGAAGCCGGGGATATAGAGGATCCGAGGACCGCTATACTCCAAATGAAAAATAAATACTGGCAGCATATGAAGGAGTTCTAGCTGCTTCAGAAGTGATTGGTACTGAAGCACAGCTCCTCCTGGCACCCCGACTGCCAGTGCTGGGCTGGATGTTCAAAGGGAAGGTCCCCTCTACACATCATGCAACTGATGCCACGTGGTCGCACTGCTCACACAATGGGCTCGAATAGGAAACCCCAATCATCTAGGCATCTTAGAAGTGACCACAGACTGGCCAGAAGGCAAAGATTTTGGAATGTCACCAGAGGAAGAGGTGACACAGGCTGAAGAGGCCCCACCGTATAATAATCTGCCAGAAAATGAGAGGCAATATGCCCTGTTCACTGATGGATCCTGTCGTATTGTAGGAAAACATCGGAAGTGGAAAGCTGCTGTGTGGAGTCCTACACGATGAGTGGCAGAAGCCACTGAAGGCCAAGGTGAATCAAGTCAGTTTGCAGAGGTGAAAGCCATCCAGCTGGCTTTAAATATTGCTGGACTGGAAAAATGGCCTGTGCTCTATCTCTACACTGACTCATGGATGGTGGCAAATGCTCTGTGGGGGTGGTTAAAGCAATGGAAGCAGAGCAACTGGCAGCGCAGAGGCAAACCCATCTGGGCTGCCGCACTGTGGCAAGATATTGCTGCCTGGTTAGAGAAACTTGTAAAAGTACATCATGTAGATGCCCACGTACCCAAGAGTCGAGCCACTGAAGAACACCAGAACCAGCAAGTGGATCAGCCTGCTAAGATTAAAGTTTCCCAAGTGGACCTAGACTGGCAACACAGAGGTGAACTATTTTTAGCTCGGTGGGCCCATGACACCTCGGGCCATCAAGGAAGAGATGCAACATACAAATGGGCTCGTGATCAAGGGGTGGATTTCACCATGGACACTATTGCACAGGTTATCTGTGAATGTGAAACGTGCTGCAATTAAGCAAGCCAAGTTGATAAAGCCTCTTTGGTATGGAGGATGATGGCTGAAGTATAAGTATGGAGAGGCCTGGCAGATTGATTACATCACACAAAACCTCCAAGGCAAGCGCTATGTGCTTACAATGGTGGAAGCAACCACTGGGTGGCTAGAGACATATTCTGTACCCCATACCACCGCCCGAAACACCATCCTGGGCCTTGAGAAGCAAGTTCTGTGGCAACATGTCACTCCAGACAGAATAGAGTCAGACAATGGGACTCACTTCCGAAACAACCTCATAGACACTTGGGCCAAAGAGCACGGTATTGAGTGGGTATATCACATCCCCTATCATGCACCAGCCTCTGGAAAAATTGAAAGGTACAATGGACTGCAGAAAACTACACTGAGAGCAATGGGTGGTGGAACCTTCAAAAACTGGGACAAACATTTAGCAAAAGCCACTTGGTTATTCAACACTCGGGGATCCACCAATCGAGCTGACCTTGCCCAATCTGAACTTTTACATACTGTAGAAGGGGATAAAGTCCCTGTGGTGCATGTAAGGAAAATGTTGGGGAAGACAGTCTGGGTTTTTCCTCCCCTGGGCAAAGGCAAACCTACTCGTGGGCTTGCTTTTGCTCAAGGACCTGGATGTACTTGGTGGGTGATGCGGGAGGATGGACAATTCCTATGTGTACCTCAGGGAGATTTGATTTTAGGTGAAAATAGCCAATAATTCAAACTGTATCTAATCATCCCTGTAGTTCTTTTGTGTTCTGTCAAATTTCTGCAGCAAGAATCACCCTCATCAAGGAAGAACAAGCTTCAGTGAAACCAAGCGAAATGCAGCAGTGATGGAACCAGAACCGGCACCCAGCAACTTGCTTGAGATCAACATCTTCAACTCGCAGACCATGGACGTGATATACAAGCTGCGCCAGAGGTACCAGCTACGAGTTCCAGATGCAGTATGTAACAACTTCACACTACATTCCGTCTGCCCTGCCCTGAGAGACTGCTATCACAGATGGGGCCCAAAGTCATGGACTAAATCAACTCAACAGACTTTGGAGGGATAGCAGATAGACTGATATGATGATGTCTGTGTGTATATCTATAAGCATGATGTAAATGGTATGGAATAAGGGGGGGATACTGTCCTGGTTTCAGCAGGGATGGAGTTAATTTTCTTCTCAGTAGCTGGTGTGTTTTGGATTTTGTGTGTGAAGAATGTTGATAAACACCCTGATGATATGAGTTGTTGTTAATGAGACCAAGGACACTGTCTGGCTTTCCAAGTCTCGTTAAAGTCTCGTTAACGTGCAGATGCGGGAAGCTGGGCGAAAGACAGACAGAATAATTGAGCCAAACTGGCCAAAGAGAGTATTCCATTCCATAAATGTCATGCTCAGTATATAAGTGGGGTTTGCCCATGGGAGGGGGCATCCATTCCATTCGGGCACCCTTGGCATCCTTTTCTTCTCAATATATAAGTGGGGGCGGGCCGGGGTGGGTATCTGCCTTCCTGGCATCCATCCATGTGCATCGTCTCCCTTGAGCAGGGAAATGTTTACTCCTAATAGCTGAGATACTGGTCCATACAGGTGGGGAGTAGGACCTATCCTCTTTGAATTGCTGGAACTCCCAAGACAGTTTCTCCACAGCTGAGACGAGGGAAGAAGAGAGAGTTTCTTCGTATTGCCGGAGCTGACTAGCCAGTCCATCCATTGTTGATCCCTCTCCATCTTTCCAATTCAGTACTGCCAATGAGTTGGCATATGATGATGGTACACTCCGTAGAAACTTCCACCACATGAGCCATATGCACTGGACTTCATCTGGATCTTTGGGTGACTCCTCACTGTCTAGGTCACTATAAATAACTTCCAGCATGGCTAATTCCCTTAAGTACTGGATACCTCTCTCCATGGTGGTCCACTTGCCTGGGTGATAGGTAACATCTTCCTTGAAGGGATATCTTTCCTTCATACTTGACAGGAGTTGCCTCCAGAGGCTGAGAGCTTGTGCACCTCTTCCAATTGCTTTGTTGATGCCTCCTTCCCTAGAAAGAGATCCCGTTTCTTTAACTTCCTTACCTTCTAATTCCAGGCTACTGGCCCCATTATCCCAGCATCGAAGCAGCCAGGTAACAAGGTGCTTGCCTGGATGCCAGCTGAAATCTTTTTGTATATCTCGCAACTCACTCAGGGATAGGGATCGGGTGGTTTCAGTCTCGTTTATGAGTTCCTCTCTCATGAGTTCCTCTTCTTCCTCCTCTGCTCGTGATGGTCCTGGTTTTTACTCATCCCTTACTAAACGAGCTGACTTTCGCTTCCAAGATTTCTTCTTCTGTACAGGGGCGACTGATACCGACACAGGTTGGTTCTCTGATTTGGCTGCAGTGGCAGTAGCTGAAGTTGGAGCAGCCGCAGTGCCTGCCACTGGTGCTGGAGTAGCTGCAGTGCCAGTAGGTGGGGTTGGAGTAGCTGCGGTGTCTGTCGCAGGGGCTGGAGTAGCTGCAGTATCTGTCAGTTGGTTTTCCTTCCCTTCTTCCTGAGGGTGCTGCATAACACTGAGCACTGTTTGGTAGATATTAGCCAGTGCCCAACACAAAGCGATAAGTTGTGCCTCTTTGGAATACCCATGACATTTTCCTTTCAAATATTCTATCACTTCATCAGGACTCTGCAGTTGTTTGGGAGTGTAGTTCCAGACCATTGGAGGTGAGAAGTTCTCTAGGTACCTGCCCATCTTCTCCCACATGCCATGCCACCCCTGCCCCTGCAACCTCGAGGCAGATCTCCAGGTGATTTTTTTAAATAGTTGTTTAATCCTAAACAAAATCTGAAACACATTCAGGAGACATAGCAATAGGAGAATGCGGGCTTGCACATCCCAAGGATATTCAAAATTCTCGAAAGCTGATGTGACTAGCTTGAAGGAAAAAGGGAAAGTAAAAGAGCAGGGGAAAGTATCCTCCTCTGACTGCCCCATAGATTGGTTTTCTGGGGAGAAAAAAAAAAGGTGTGATTGTTAATAATTCTTGCAAAATGGTACCCAAAGTATGGAGTTACCAGCAATGCCGAAAACAAGGACCAGACTAATTTCATGACCAGTGATGCTACCATATCATAAGTCAGTAGTGCCCAGTACAACAAAATGAGAATTTTCACCCATTTCTGAGAAGTGATCAACAGCACCGAAGGAAATATGTGATGCAACTTAGGAGAGACATAACACAACCATGCAAACATGTAGTGCAACATTGTGACCAGGGACTCTTAAAGAAAAATAATGAGCACTTGTAACAACTTTAACACACTGTAGTCAGATCTGTTGTTACCTCAACCCTTTGAGCCCCACATTGGGCACCAAAAAGACTGTGATGGTTTAGGCCAAATTACCACACAGTTTCTCACTCTCCCTCCCCCTACCCTGCAGGATGGGGGAGAGAATTGGGAAGGAAGGAGAACTCGTGGGTTGAGATGAAGACAGTTTACTAGAATAGCAAAGCAAAACTACAATAATAACAGAATATAAGGATACTAAAATATACAAAAGGAACAATGTATGATTTGTCAGCACCCGATGTCCCAGTGACCAATACAGCCCTTCCCAAGCAGCGATCACTGAAACAAAACTGAGCAGCAAGCAAAGGAGAGAAAAGGGGGCCAGCAAGGTAGAGGGAATGATGCCAGCAAAATGAGGGAGAAAGATGGATGCCAGGAAGGCAGATACCCGCCCTGGCCAACCCCCACTTATATACTGAGTATGACATTTATGGCATGGAATACTCTCTTTGGCCAGTTTGGGTCAACTGTTCTGTCTGTCTTTCTCCCAGCTTCCTGCATCTGCACATCAGCAAGACTCAGAAAGCAGGACAGTGTCCTTGGTCTCATTAACAACAACTCATATAATCAGGGTGTTTTATCATCATTCTTCACATACAAATCCAAAACACACCAGCTACTGAGAGGAAAACTAACTCCATCCCTGCTGAATCCAGGACATCAGTCCAACTTCTTGACATTGGCAATGGAGGAACAGGATGCCTGAGGCCAAGTGTGCACTGGTAATTTCATCGGAGGTCTGGCCTCGACCCTCTGGTGGCCTGAGTTTGGTGAGTGGTAAAATGGTGCAATGCCTGAAGAGATCCACTGACAACCTGGGAAGTGGGAAATATCCATTGGACTGGTGAGTACCTCTTTTATTTATGGTTTATGTGCATTTTTTGAGCGGTCAGACTCACATGTAGATGCTGTGACCCAGTCAAGACTGGGCTGATACCCTGTGAGCCCTCCTTAGTTGACTGGGTGGTAAAGTCAAGGCCAAGTGTGAGCAGCCACTGGAGAAGAATGGGAAGTAGCTGGTCCAAGATTCTCCCCTATTCCCCCTTGGGATACATCCTTAAGAACTGACCTAAGTGTGAGGGTGACCCTATGACAAAAGATAAAAGGAAGCGATACTGTAACCAATGGTGGCTCCAATATAAACGTTGGGGATTAAAATAAGTTTACTTATAGAATGTTAGAATTAATTGTGATGGCAGTGTTGGTGAAAAAATGTGCACTGTAAAAGCAGAGAGAGCTAATTCCCTGGGGAAGGGGGAGGATGGCCTCACACTGACTCTGCACAGCGCTTCCCTGATGGGATCAGCAGCAGGGATGGCTGAGGGAAAGCCAGGAATGTTGTTTCTGTGGGGAACTGGGACAATTGCAATGGGCCTGTCCTCTGTGCCCTCATATGGGGAGGACAGATGAACCAATGAGTCGATTTGATCAACGTCCACAAGCAAATTCCCAGTGACTAGAAAGGAGACCAGAGGAGGTACTGATTATGTACTCCCTCTGGAAAACAAAATTGAATCACGAGGAGCATATGATTGGGAAAGTTGAAGGTAAAGAAATAGAATTTTTGGTAGGTACTGGTGCAACCTTATCACTTTTAAATTATGTACCCGAAGAATCTCATACCAAAGATCAAGTTTTGGTACAAAATGTAATGGGAGAAGCAGAGAAAACTCTGACTAAACCATTGGAAATAAGAGCGTTTGGGGAAGATTTGTAATGGCTGAAGACTTGACAGTGTATGGGAAGAGACCCGTTGCAGGTTTTGGATGTGGAAATAAGGTCAGCACCAGAATGGATAGATTTGATTGTTTAATTGGAGATGAATGTGATAAAAGGAAAAATTAAAGAAGATGTAACAAGAGATGAATTTGAGATACCATCAGAATTGAGGGAAGTCCCCAAAAATATTGTGGAATCATACAAGCACAGATGTGATACTCATAAAATCTGCACAGCCTGTGCAGATAAAAACAAAGTTTTCGGCTTGCAATAAGACAGTATCCCATTGCAAGTGAAGCACGGCCAAGTATTCAAAGGTGAATTGATTTTTTCCAAGGAATGGTATTCTACAGGAATGTGTAATACCCCTATACTACCAGTTACCAAAAATAGAATCGATGAAGAGGGTAATCCGGAATATAGATTTGTACAGGACTGTCGTAGTTCAGGCCCGATCAGGACCAGACTACGCAGTCTCTTTCTCACTCCCCCCACCCTCCGAGAGAACAGGGAGAGAAAATATAAGGAAAAACGGCTCGAGGTTTGAGATAAGGACAGGGAGAAATCCTTAAAGTTACCGTCACGGGCAAAACAGACTCGACTTGGGAAAAACTATTCATTTATTACTACAAACAGCAGGATAATGAGACAGAGAACAAGATAACCTCCCCCCACCCCTCCCTCTTCCCAAGCTTAACATTATCTCTACCACCTTCCCCTCCCGAGCGGCACAGGGGGGAAGAAGGAATGGGGGTTGCAGTCAGTTCATCATACGTTGTTTCACGCCGCTGCTTCATGGTCGGGGGAAGAACTCCTCACATTCCTCCTCTGCTCCAGCGTGGGGTCCCTCCCATACGCCACAGTCCTTCATGGAACTGCTCCGGCGTGGGTCATCTCTTCCACGGGTGCAGTCCCTCTAGAACAGCTGTCCCAGCGGGCCCTCCACGGGCCACAGCTGCCTTCAGGCCTCCACCTCCCCCGGTATGGGGTCCTTCACGGGCTCCAAGTGGATCTCTGCTCCTCCGTGGACCTCCATGGGCTGCAGGGGGACAACCTGCTCCACCATGGTCGTGACCACAGGCTGCAGGGGAATCTTGGCCAGGAGCCGCATTACTCCTCCCCCTCCTTCTGAACTGACCTTGGCGTCTGCAGCCGTTCCTCACAACAGGCTGGTAGATGTCTCTCAGGATCTTTTTTTTACATCTTATTCACTTGTCATCTCCTTTACACTTCTTGCAGCTGGGCTGGACCAAGTCGGGCCCAGTCGGCTGCCTGGCAAGAGGCCAGAGGGTGAGGCCTGCAAGGCCCATGAGGCCTGCGCCTCCCCCTCTGCACCTCTGCCCCTGCTCAGCTTCTTCACATCTTCTCTTCTCTCTCTCTTTTTCCTGTTTTCCCCTACTTAAATACATTATCGCAGAGGCGTTATCACGGGACATTCTGCTACCAATCGGCTCGGCCTTGGCCAGCAGCGGGTCTGCCCTAGGCCCGGCCGAGTCCACTGAACAAAGGGGAGCGACTTCTAGCAGTTTCCTACAGAAGCTACCACCTTAGGCCCCCCCTCACTAACAAAACCACGACAAGGACTTAAGGAAAATTAATGAGCATGTGTGTTCTGGTTTTGTTTAGTGAGGGGGGGGCTGCAGTAATAGCTTCTGGAAGAAGCTGCTAGAAGTTGCTCCCCTTTGTTCAGTGGACTCGGCTGGGTCTAGGGCGGACCTGCTGCTGGCCAAGGCCGAGCCAATTGGTAGCAGAATGTCCCGTGATAACGCCTCTGCGATAACGTATTTAAGAAGGGGAAAACAGAAAAAAAAAAAAAAAGAAAGAAGATGTGAAGCAGCTGAGCAGGAGCAGAGATGGGGAGGTGCGAGCCTCATGGGCCTTGCAGGCCTCACCCTCTGGCCTCCTGCCGGGCAGCCGACTGGGCCTGACTCGGCCCAGCCTGGCTGCAAGAAGTGGAGAGGAGATGAGAAGCGAATAAGATGTAAAAAGGATCCTGAGAGGCGTCTGCCAGCCTGTTGTGAGGAACGGCTGCAGACGCCAAGGTCAGTGAAGAAGGAGGGGGAGCAGTAATGCGGCTCCTGGCCAAGATTCCCCTGCAGCCTGTGGTGATGACCATGGTGGAGCCGGTTGTCCCCCTGCAGCCCATGGAGGTCCACGGAGGGGCAGAGATTCACCTGCAGCCCATGGAAGACCCCACACCGAAGCAGGTGAAGGCCTGAAGGAGTCTGTGGCCCGTGGAGGGCCCGCTGGGGCAGCTGTTCTGGAGGGACTGCACTCCGTGGAAGAGATGACCCACACCGGAGCAGTTTCTCGAAGGACTGTGGCCCATGGGAGGGACCCCAGGAAGGAGCAGGGGAGGAATGTGA
Source organism: Chlamydotis macqueenii (assembly GCF_036417535.1). Lineage (NCBI taxonomy): Eukaryota > Metazoa > Chordata > Aves > Otidiformes > Otididae > Chlamydotis > Chlamydotis macqueenii. Next base: position 50,457,615 of record NC_141592.1, read on the forward strand.
GGAGTTCTTCCCCCAACCATGAAGCAGCAGTGTAAAACAACGGGTGATGAACTGACCACGACTCCCATTCCCTTTTCCCCCCTGTGCTGCTCGGTGAGGGGGAAGGTAGTAGAGATAATGTTAAGCCCGGGAAGAGGGAGGGATGGGGGGAGGTTATCTTGTTCTCTGTCTCATTATCCTGCTGTTTGTAGTAATAAATGAATAGTTTTCCCCAAGTCGAGTCTGTTTTGCCTGTGACGGTAACTTTAAGGATTTCTCCCTGTCCTTATCTCAAACCTCGAGCTGTTTTTCCTTCTATTATCTCCCCCTATTCTCTCGGAGGGTGGGGGGAGCGAGAGAGAGATTGCGTAGGCTGGTCCTGATCGGGGCTGAACTATGACATCATCTTTCCAACTCATTGCTGCCAATGAGTTAGTATACAATGATGCTGCACTCTGTACAAACTTCTGCCACGTGGGTCGGGTACATTCGATTTCATCTGGATCTAGAGATATCTGTGAGTCATCCAGGTTACTATAAATCAGCTCCCGAACAGCTAATTCCCTCAGAAACTGGATACCTCTCTCCATGGTGGTCCACTTGCTTGGGTGGCATACAATATCTTCCTTGAAGAAATACCTGTCCCCCTGGGCAAAGGCAAACCCACCCCTGGGATTGTTTTTACTCAAGGACCTGGATGTACTTGGTGGGTGATGCGGGAGGGTGGGAAAGTCCGATATGTACCTCAAGGAGATCTGATTTTAGGTGAAAGTAGCTAATAACTTGAACTGTCTGATGATAATACTGTATGTCATAATTTTTTGTAGTTATTTTATGTCATATCAAAGGTATTGCAGCAAGAATCACCCTGATCAGTGGAGAACGAACTTCGATGAAACATAATGAGGTGCAGTGGTGATGGAACCAGAACTGGCGCCTAACAACTTCCTCAAGATCAACATCTTCAACTTGCAGATCGTGGATATGGTACAGCAGCTGTGCCAGATGTCAAGGTCCCTCTGGATAGGTATCCTGATGCACAATGGCTTCCAGCTCCTCCTGTTTGTTGCCCATGCTGCGTGCATTGATGTAAAGGCACTTGAGTTGAGCTATTGATTTCTCCCCCATCCTTGGCATGTCACCCCAGGGCTCATCTCTAGTGAGCCTGGTTGTATCCCCTCCCCCCTTCAAGCCTAGTTTCAAGCCCTGTCAATTAGCCCCGCCAGCTCATGAGCGAGAATCCTTTTCCCCCTTGGAGACAGCCGAATTCCATCTGTTGCTAGCAGACCCGGTGCCATGTAAACCTCCCCAAAAACATACATATGGGCTTCCTTTAGATCAACATCTTCAATTCGCAGACCATGGACATGATACACCAGCCACGCCAGATGTACCAACCTCGAGCTCCAAATGCAGCATGCAACAGTCCCGCACTACATACCATCTCTCCTGCCCTGAAAAACTGTTATGACAGATGGAGCCCAAATTCATGGACTAAATGAACTCAACAGACTTTGGAGGGATAGCTCATAGATTGAGAGAGTTATATCTGTGTGTATATCTATAAGCATGACGTAGATGGTATGGAATAAGGGATGGATACTGTCCTGGTTTTGGCAGGGATGGAGTTAATTTTCCTCTCAGTAGCTGGTGTGTTTTGGATTTTATATGTGAAGAATGTTGATAAAACACCCTGATGATACCAGTTGTTGTGAATGAGACCAAGGACACTGTCCTGCTTTCCAAGTCTCACTAATGTGCAGATGCAGGAAGCTGGGAGAAAGACAGACAGAATAATTGACCCAAACTGGCCAAAGAGAATATTCCATGCCATAAAGGTCATGCTCAGTATATAAGTGGGGGTTGCCCATGAGAGGGGGCATCCTTTGCATGCATCTTCTTCCACCTCTCTCTTGCTCGCTGCCATCATTCCCTCTACCTTGCTGGCTCACTTTTGATCTCCTTCGCTTGCTGCTCGGTTTTGTTTCCGTGATCGCTGCTCGGAACCGGTTGTATCAGTCATTGGGACATTGGCAGGTGAGAAATCATGCATTGTTCATTTTGTATATTTTAATATCCTTATATTCTATTATTATTGTAGTTTTCCTTTGCTATTCTAGTAAACTGTCTTCATCTCAACCCACGAGTTTTCCTTCTTTCCCAATTCTCTGCCCCATCCTGCTGGGGAGGGGGAGGGAGAGCGAGAAACTGTGTGGTGACAAGGGCTAAACCATCACAACTGGGCAAGGCCTTTTGGCAGTTCCTTTGTGGTCGTCAGAAATTGTCCCTTAATCTGGGAATAAGTTTGTGCCTGGTGCACCAGAGACAGTGAGCACACAGAGTCAAGATCCACCTTCTAGCTTTTAATGCAGTTCTGTACAGAAAGGGATGCTAGGCAATAATGCGCAAATCTAGTACACCTCTGTTCTGGTTTTGTTAGTGAGGGGGGGCCTAAGGTGGTAGCTTCTGTAGGAAACTGCTAGAAGTTGCTCCCCTTTGTTCAGTGGACTCGGCCGGGCCTAGGGCGGACCTGCTGCTGGCCAAGGCCGAGCCAATTGGTAGCAGAATGTTCCGTGATAACGCCTCTGCGATAATGTATTTAAGAAGGGGAAAACAGGAAAAAAAAGAGGAAGAGAGATATGAAGCAGCTGAGTGAGGGGCAGAGAGGGGGAGGTGTGGGCCTTGCAGGCCTCACCCTCTGGCCTCTCGCCAGGCAGCCGACTGGGCCCAACACGGCCCAGCCCAGCTGCAAGAAGTGGAGAGGAGATGAGAAGTGAACAAGATGTAAAAAGCATCCTGAGAGACATCTGCCAGCCTGTTGTGAGGAACGGCTGCAGACGCCAAGGTCAGTGAAGAAGGAGGGGGAGGAGTAATATGGCTCCTGGCCAAGATTCCTCTGCAACTCGTGGTGAAGACCATGGTGGAGCAGGTTGTCCCCCTGCAGCCCATGGAGGTCCACGGAGGGGCAGAGATTCACCTGCAGCCCGTGGAGGACCCCACGCTGGAGCAGGTGGAGGCCTGAAGGAGGCTGTGGCCCGTGGAGGGCCTGCTGGGACAGCTGTTCTGAAGGGACTGCACCCCGTGGAAGAGATGACCCACGCCGGAGCAGTTCCACGAAGGACTGTGGCCCGTGGGAGGGACCCCACGCTGGAGCAGGGGAGGAATGTGAGGAGTTCTTCCCCTGATGATGACACAGCGGCGTAAAACAATGCGTGATGAACTGACCGCGACCCCCATTCCCTTTCCCCCCACCCCGTGCCGCTCTGGGAGGGGAGGTAGTAGAGATAATGTTAAGCCTGGGAAGAGGGAGGGGTGGGGGGAGGTTATCTTGTTCTCTGTCTCATTCTTCTGCTAGTTTTAGAAATAAATGAATAGTTTTCCCCAAGTCGAGTCTGTTTTGCTCGTAACGGTAACTTTAAGGATTTCTCCCCGTCCTTATCTCAAACCTTGAGCCGTTTTTCCTTATATCATCTCCTCCTATTCTCTCGGAGGGTGGGGGGAGCGAGAGAGAGACTGTGTAGTCTGGTCCTGATTGGGGCTGAACTATGACAACCTCTTTGTAAAGTTCATAGGCTTTTATACAGGTTACAACAAAGGAGAAGTTGCCCAAGACTGGCTCATTGGTCGGCTTTTAGTTACATAACTGGTGCACTTATGCACAGGTCTTGATTAGTGACTAGTTCATTATACAAAGGTGGTCAGACATTAACATGTAGGGTCTCCTCCCAGAGGTGTGATTTTTACCATGCTAATTAGCTTTAGGTTACTTTCGGGCAACCTTACTCCCTTATCTCCCATCCCCCTGGTCTGGAAGTGACTCATCTTTGTTGATACCAGCTGATTCTTGTCATTCTTGTGTTATCTTGCTGTAATTCTTCACTCTGAGGAATACAGCATGACCCTTTTTCAATTTAGTAGCAGGAAAACAGGAAGTTAATACTAGAAATTAAAAGTGCACTTTTAAACTAATTCTTGGAAATTGGCTGTTTCTTAATGTTGTTCTATATCATGCAAAACAAAAAAAAAGAAAAATATACAGCTCTTACTACATGTCTGGTCTTTAGAAAAAAAAAACTATGGTTGTTTACACAGAATCAAAGCACAGTAAATCATATGTGTGAAAATATAGTAATTATTACTACTGCAAATAAATATCAAGCTTATCAAGCCATATAATTGTGGAAGATGAACAGATGATCTTTTAATATTTAATGCTTAACTCAAGGAAAAAAACCCCAGACAACCACAAACAAACTTATTCCACACAAGATAGTTTCCACATACAGAATATTAATATGGTCGCCAGAAAACTGTTATCCAAAAAAAAAAGACAGATTCGTTGCCTGGTGTGCAATGAGTCAATAGTCACACACTCAGGAGAGACATTGCTCATTTATTTCAGATTTGCACAAGCCTGGGTGCTTGGTGGATTCCCACAAATCAAGCACCCTAAGCAGGACTCTCTGCAGTATATTTATACATAAAATATTATCATATTCAACTTTCTAATACATATGCTTTGTTATTCTATTAAATGATTGGTTAGAGTCTCCTCGCCTAGCATGTAAATTAGTATGCATGCTCAGTCCTATTACTCCATCTACTTCTTTTGAGTCGGTGGTACGATTTGGGTAGAGGGTCCGTGAGTCAGTGGTTGTGGTGACCCCTGCCGGAATTACTTTTCCCCCAGTTTCTTCAGTAGTTTGGCAACATACACAAAGCATCCTCAAACCATTCTGATTAAATGTCCTCCTCAAGGTTTTAATTGCTCAGCTGTCCTTGGTTAAAGGATACTGAATGTTTGTTCTTTTAATTAGAGATGATGAATTGTCCTCTGCTTGTCAGCTTATCGTATACAAAGAACATCTTGACTTAATTTATGTTAGCTAACTTTCAGAGTTAGTCTTCAACATCTTCACATATCCTCTCTTCACTTCTCGTGGCCCAGTTTGGGCCCAGACAGCCACCCAATGGGAGGCTGGGTGAGGGCTGCAAGGCCCACGAGGCTCGCGTCTCCCCCTCTCTGCTCTCGCTTCTGCTTTCTCACTTCTTTTTTTAAATTATTATTATTAATTTATTTTTATTATTTCTATTCTATTTTATTTTTCCCTTCTTAAATATGTTATCACAGAGGTGTTATCACTGTCACCGATTAGCCAGACCCTGGCCAGCAGCAGGTCCTCCCTAGACCTGGCCGAGTCCACCAGACAAAGGGGAAACTTCTAGCAGCTTCTTGCGGAAGCTGCCATTGTAGCGCGCCCCCTGCCCTCCCTGAACCAGCACACATACTGCCTAACAGTTTTTAGGAGCAATCTCATGGGCTGCTGGTTCATAGAAACTTCAAATAAATGAGCCCTATATGGGTGAGGGTTTACCTCACATGTACAATAATCATATGGGAACTATTGCACAACTAATTTGTGGATATGCACCAGCTGTGGCACCTTGGGGACAGGTCAGACAATGTGCACATGGCTTTAGATGAATGATAACTACATTGCTCTTCACATATGTGATTGTGGTGGTGCACCTCAGGGCCCAAGTGAATCTAAAACTTGTTGCAAGTTTAGACAAGTGCTAGGTCTTGCTAGGAACTCTGCACATGTGTGCTAGCTGCAGGTGCTGCCTTCTAACTCCATGGTCTTGCAAGAGTGCTAACTAGGTACCTGCTGCGTATGTCAATTTTCAGCTGACAACGTGCTTGTGTGGGAAAGCTGGTATATTTACACATGCAGTATGTGCATGTGGACAAACACTAGTATGTGTCAAGGGCGGCGGTGACCCATTTCATCTAGATTTCTGTTACTTGAACTACCTGCTGCAGTGCGTTGTGCCTTTGCAGGCAAGAATGAGAAACTGATCCTATCTTTGCAATTTGAGTCCATGGGTACAGATACGGTGTAACTGTGGGTGCAGAACACGGGATAATGGAGGGAAGAAAGGGGCAGGCGGGCGGCACGTGTAGCGATCCTCTGAGAGCAGCTCTCCCTCGCGCCTGAGTCTCAGGGAGGAGGACTACAACTCCCAAGGGGCTTTGCAAATCCCGCACATGAGGATTCGCGCCTCAAGCGCGGTAGCAGTTCCCGCAGCACCAAGCGTGTTCTTCTGTGGGCGGGCAGTCATGGGCCGGACTACAACTCCCAGCGGCCTCTTGCATATCTCGCGTGTGCGCGCAGTTCCGGCCCGGCTGCGCTCCGCTGTTGTCGCTGTAGGTGTGTGTGGAGAAGGGAGCGAGCGTGGTGAGGAGGAGGAGGAGGAGGAGGAGGGGGAGGGGGTGAGAGTGAGAGTGAGAGTGAGAGTGAGAGTTGAACTGTTGTTGTCGCTGCCAGCTTGGATTCATGATTCCTATATGCCCGGTAGTTTCGTTCACCTATGGTAAGTAACGGTGCTCGGTGTTTATTTGTGTCCTTGCGCGCGGGGGAGGGGGCGGCGGTGGCGGTGAGGGGATGCGGCTCGCACGCGGGGTGGGGAAACGGAGGGCGGTGTTCCTGAGGCGCCGTGTCTGACTTGGCGCTCGCGCGCTCTTTTTGTCTCTTGTCTGCACGTCCTTTTTCTCCCCCTCCCCCGTCTCCTCCTTCCCCCTCCTCTTGCCGGGCCTCCTGTCATGGCCCCGACCACCGCCGCTGCCGCTTGGTTATCGTCGCCACAGTGCCCAGCCGGCTGGGAGAAGATGCCAAAATGGCCACCGGCAACTACTTTGGTTTCACCCATAGCGGGGCTGCTGCCCAGTATAGGTAACCGCCGCGACTCCTCCCTGCCCTGTCCCGCCCCTCCCTCTGTCCAGTCCCGGAGCCACCTCTCCATTCTTCGCCTCCGGTCCCGTGTCCTTGACCGGGATCTCCCCGCCCCCTCGGGAGTGAGTGCTTGGGACCGTTCCCGTCCCCCATCGTGTGGAGGCCTCTTCTGCACCCCGTTTCTCCGGGATGGTTATGCTTGGGACCCTTCTGCTTGTCTGCCCCGTCCGCGGATGTGTTTTCTTATCCTCCTGGTAAGGGCCTCCCTGTATCCCCAGTGATGTGAGGGTGGGGAGGTGGAGCCGGGCACCACGGAGGAGGAGGAGAATCAGCGGCAGCATCAGGTCTCAAAGCTCTTAAATTAAAATGACCAGTCAACGCCACCAGCGAGTTACCATCTGTTGCTCCTGGGCCCTTCTTCAGCTTCAGGGAAGATGGGACTTGTTCCCCAAGTCTTTGCTTCCTCCTATGTTGGTGTGGGAGGACAGAATCCTTTTTAACATAGGTTAAAATTACACCAATCCAACCTATAGGAGACTGGATGGATAAGGGAAGAGCTGAAGCACCAGAAAATACAGGGGACTATCTCATTCCACTGAGGCAACGTTATAATTAATGTCTCTCAGAAAGTAGAAAAGGTACTTTTGGGGCCAGGCACCTTTTAAAAAGATTTCCTACTTGAATATCTAAGACCAGGAGCAGGTCTTATAGTGGAGCTCAGAGACCTGTAATTGTATATCTTGTATAGACATACCGCATCTTTGTATCTTAGTACCCTTTGTGCATGCAAATCATGTATCAGTGTTAAAAAGTAATTGGTAGCATCTATTATCTCACTTTTTCTGAAATCAAATTACTTAATTTGGCAAAAAACAGATACAGTCAGGAACATCTTCACATTTTTGGCTTGTATTGGAGTAGCACCTCGAAGTCTACATTTGAATCTACATTATTCATTTCATAAATCTGTACTAAAAATCTTCCTTGACTTCTAAGTCTATGTTAATAGGTGTCATAGTTCAGCCCCGATCGGACCAGACTACGCAGTCTCTCTCTCACTCCCCCCACACTCCGAGAGAACAGGGAGAGAAAATATAAGGAAAAACGGCTCGAGGTTTGAGATAAGGACAGGGAGAAATCCTTAAAGTTACCGTCACGGGCAAAACAGACTCGACTTGGGGAAAACTATTCATTTATTACTACAAACAGCAGGATAATGAGACAGAGAACAAGATAACCTCCCCCCACCCCTCCCTCTTCCCGAGCTTAACATTATCTCTACTACCTTCCCCTCCCGAGCAGCACAGGGGGGAAGAGGGAATGGGGGTTGTGGTCAGTTCATCACATGTTGTTTCACGCTGCTGCTTCATGGTTGGGGGAAGAACTCCTCACATTCCTCCTCTGCTCTGTTGTGGGGTCCCACCCCTACGCCACAGTCCTTCGTGGAACTGCTCCGGCGTGGGTCATCTCTTCCATGGGGTGCAGTCCCTCTAGAACAGCTGTCCCAGCGGGCCCTCCACGGGCCACAGCTGCCTTCAGGCATCCACCTCCCCCGATACGGGGTCCTTCACGGGCTCCAAGTGGATCTCTGCTCCTCCGTGGACCTCCATGGGCTGCAGGGGGACAACCTGCTCCACCATGGTCGTCACCACAGGCTGCAGAGGAATCTTGGCCAGGAGCCATATTACTCCTCCCCCTCCTTCTGAACTGACCTTGGCGTCTGCAGCTGTTCCTCACAACAGGCTGGTAGATGTCTCTCAGGATCTTTTTTACATCTTATTCACTTCTCATCTCCTCTCCGCTTCTTGTAGCCGGGCTGGACCGAGTTGGGCCCAGTCGGCTGCCTGGCGAGAGGCCAGAGGGTGAGGCCTGCAAGGCCCATGAGGCCTGTGCCTCCCCCTCTGTGCCTCTGCCCCTACTCAGCTTCTTCACATCTTCTCTCCTCTGTCTTTTTTTTTTCTGTTTTCCCCTTCTTAAATACATTATCGCAGAGGCGTTATCACGAGACATTCTGCTACCAATCGGCTCGGCCTTGGCCAGCAGCGGGTCCGCCCTAGGCCTGGCCAAGTCCCCTGAACAAAGGGGAGCGACTTCTAGCAGTTTCCTACAGAAGCTACCACCTTAGGCCCCCCCCACTAAACAAAACCACGACAATAGGAAAAACAGAAGAATAAAGAAAATATATAAGGAGTTATTAACAAATGGATGCAGATTTGTGCTACTGTTAACTAGCTAATCAAAATTGCATACCTGACAGTTTCAGGAATATACAGTTTTATGGAGGTCTTGGAATGACTCCCAATCTGTTCTTTCTATCTATTCTTTCCTGGAAATGTACATTAATTTTCATTTACTCCAGTGTATAATAGTTAAAGGAGAGAATTAAACTTAGCTCGTCTTCTAGTTCTTTTAAGATTAGGTGCTCACAGTATGTTTATGTTTTACTTGACAGTTATAGTGAAATTTGAAACTGGGTTGTCATGGGATATGAAGTAATTTCTAAATAGCATAGAGGAATTTTTTTTGTAAGTAAGTAAATCATTAATATTTAAGTGAATAATAAACTGAGATCCATATATCTGCAGTTTTGAAGTGGAGATTAATTTTTTTTAAACTGTTTTTCCTTTTATTTTGTAGCTGAGGTGGTCTATAGACTTAAGGACCTGAACAACTCATCTGAAATTTCCTTTTGAATTGCAATGTAAAAATCTATAATTGGAATAAAGTTCAAGTTCAAAACTGTTTTCATAGTTAATACTAAATGTGTTCTTGAGAATATTAATAAACTGATTGAAAGAAGCTTTTTCTTTTGCTATCACAAGCACAAGATATTATTCCATTTGTATCTCAGTAAAAGACTGCATCCTATAAATGGTTTGTATATTTATCACATCTGAAAGTGAAGAGACACAGCAATTGGTGTTAAAGCAGTCCTTTCATAAGAATGAATTTAATATTTTGAGCAGAAAACACAGGAGTCACTTAAAATGTCTAAAAGGGAGCTTACCTTCATGAAGCAGATTTGGCAGGTCCTTAGTAGCTTGTTTACAGAGTGCTACAAAATGTATATTTTGTAGGAAAATGTATAGAAATATGTAGAAAGAGATGATGGTGGCAGGGGAAGATAATAAAAGACTAAATATTGCAACAGGTTCTCTAAGATTGTTACCAGTATTCAAAGTAACAGTTTTAAAGAATAACAAAATTCCTGTGTCATTAGAAACTAGGATAACAGAGAATACAAATAGATGTATTATAGATGTATAGATGTATTACCTGCGTAGTTAATATACAGGTGAGTCTCATAAATCTACCAAAAAAAAAAATAATTCTGACCACAGGATTAATCCGTGGATTTTAAAAAAGTTGCTCAAAATAGCAAGTTGTTTTAGGAGGGCAAATCAGACACTTAAAACAGAAGACCTTAATTTTTTTATATATGCAATTTAGAAGTTCTAGTGCTGTAGTTTTTATGACAAATAACATAGTTATTACAAGTTTCATAATAAACACATTATTTGTCACATTTTGAGGGGTTCTCTCTTGACAAAATGGCTGTCAAAAATTCTGATGCACTGGGAGAACTTTAGGCTGCAACTTTAAAGGAATCTAAATCAGCGCTCCCTAATGATAATATATGGAATCCTGTTGATTTCAGCACTTACTTCAGCAAAGTGCAAAAAATCTGTGCAATTCTTTTTAGGATACAAGCCTTTCTTGGAATATCTCGAAGTAAGAAGCTGTTAAATCTTCAATGGGAGACATGCAGAAGGAAAAAAAAAAAAAAGAAAAACAACTTTGCATCAGAAAGAAGAGAGTCTAAATAATTTCTGATAAATACTTTCAAAGCAGAAAAATCTGCTATACTAACTAACTGATATTTGAAAGATGCTTGTAGTAAAGGTTTTCCATATTTAATTCTGGATTTGTTGTAGACCAGTATAAACCCTGTTGGAATTCCCGTTTCTCCAAATGACAGTATTCCAATTTGCGTTAATAGTAGTGAAGGGACAATGTATTAGAACTATTAGGTTCAAGGAAATAGCTTTTTAAAATCAATAACCAAAAAGATGATGAAGCTATTATTGGCATAGAAATCACTATATTCCTGTGTTTCTGGTTTATATGTGGCCGTGGATCATTTAAATACTCCCTCATCATTCACACGAAGGATAAATTAAAATTTGTTGAAGGAATATAGTCTTAACATTAAATACTGATATCAAAGGCAGTTATAAAGGCCAGATTGGTAGCTCAGATGTTAGATCTTGGATTTAGGAAATTCACGAGTAGTGTGTGCAGGAGTTGATAACGTATTTATTGTTGTAACAGTGTAAGCAGTATAGTTCCCTGAATTGACTAGAAGAAAGTGAATAGATGTCTGTTTTTATTAGTTCATAAATACTAGTTTTCATAAAGCACAGTTGAAATCTTAACTCGTTTCATATTTAATCAAAGGCAGCAAAAGAGCTAAGTGCCCTTTAAACCTGTAAATAATGGATTAGAAGCATTTTTGTTCCTTTCAGTGTTGTCACTGCATAAAATTTCCTACTGCCCTGCTCATTCAAAATTCTTTGTTTGCACTACTCAGTAAGAACATCATGACAATGAGAGAAGCATTAGATTATGCAAATACCGATACAGGAAATTTCTCTCAGTATTGAAATACCTTTATGCTTTCTGATAATGGTGGTATTGGGGCGTAAGGTTATAAACCTGCGTGCAATGCAAAACTCATTTGTTACTTATTTAAGTAACTGTATTAACTATTTAGGAACTTGTAATAAATGTGGAATTTGGTGATACTAGTCGTCTTTGTGTGTGTGTGCGTTCTGTAGGCCACCCAAACCACTGTGTCTATTCAGTTTGAAATGAACAACGTAATATTGGCTTGTCTTTCATTGGTAAAAAAAGATTAGCATTCTTGATTCAGTGCTGGATAAGAGGCATAGTTATGCTTTTATTTTAGAGTTGACTGACTGAAATGTGAGGATGCTGATGGAGTGATAGGGACACTGAGAAATGTTTGGACAAAGTGTGCAAATGTGGTGGTCTCATTTAATTAACCTTGTGTTAAGAGTTTGGTTTCTGTTCAGAAGATAAAGAATCTCTGAGTGTCTGAGTTTCATCTTAGTGATGTTCATACTGTGTCCCTGCTCTAATGAGACAGGTCACAGATGGGAGATTCTTGGGTAGTTAGGAGTGATTTGTTAACTTTGGATTGCTATTAAGTAGTGTAAATATTACTAAGTGTGGTGAGTCTTCACAGAAAAAGGCAATTGTAGCAGTTAGGGTCCAGAGCCAATTGTAGTGCCTGTGAGTTTAGGTTAAGATGTAGTCTTCTAGGTGTCTATATGGAAGTGAACTCTTGCAATTATAGCTAGTTTGGCATTCAAGTGCAGTGTGTGATGTTACAGGATACTCGAGACTGGTGCAGAACAGCCAAGGAAGGTGAAATGCTGTGGATGGATAAATTGGTAATTGAGAATTGTTTGAGGGTGGAGTGTTTGTTCACATTTGCTAGTACTTCTAATTAAATTTACTTTTGTCTTCAGTGTCTGCCCCAGTTACCTCTTCTTCAACTGATATCAAAAGTATTTGGCCTTTCAGAGATGCTAGGGCTGTAATCCACACAGGCCTACTAGACCAAGCTTAAATTATCACTAAACATAATTCAGACTTGTACTGATGGAAAACAGGAAGATAGGGACAATACTGAGTAGGACTTAAGGCTTATTCTGAAGTGAAAATGTACATTTGAATGAACATACTGAGTTGAATAATTACAAATCTGCAAATGATGAAAAATTTACATTAGACTTCATCCACATATCTCATGCCACCCACTTGAAGAATACCCCACTAAGCATAAAAGAAACATGCACAATACAAAAATGTAAACATATGCACAAGCCTTTGCAGGTTCAATGCCTTGTCACTCTTATCTTCAAGGAGGACCCAGGGAATTACAGGCCAGTCAGCCTCACCTTGATCCTTGGGAAGGTGATGGAGCTAATCCTGGAAACCATTTCCAGGCACATTAAGGACAAGAAAATCATTATCAGCAGTAGTCAGCATGGTTTCACTAAGGGTAAGTCGTGCTTGATCAACTTGATAAACATCTGCAAAGAAATGGCTGGCCTGGTAGATGAGAGGAGAGCAGTTGATATTGTCTAACTGGACTTCAGTAAGGCCTCTGACAGTCTCACAATATCCTCATAGACAAGCTGTAGATGCATGGGCTGGATAAGCATACAGTGAGGTAGACTGAAAGCTGGCTGAATGGCAAGGTCCAGTAACTTACTGCTGTTTATAAAAATATTTTGATAGACTTATTTTTAAATCAGTGAGGTTCCACTCTCAAAGGAGATATGCCAACATTAGAAAGGCAATAAGGGGCTCTGGGTTTGTTAACATGGGCTTTATGCCAGTATTTCAGTTGGCTAATGATGGGGAGACAGAGGAGGTGGTGGTAATTGGGGAGGAAAGGTGCCTCACTAACCAGAGGAGCCTTTGTCATTTTTAGGAGGGAAGTATGCCAACTAGTTTAAATTTGCGACAGGCTTATGTCTTTAGGAACTGAGCGCTTGGGGAAGTGTTTCTATTAATGCTATAGTTACATCCTTTCTGGTTGTAACCTGAAAATGGATGTTGGTTGTAGGCTTAACGCTGGGGTGTTAAATTATGTGTAAAATTTTGTCTGCTACTTAAATGCAAAAATGGTAGGTTAAAGTGTAGTTGCATTATCAGTAGCTAGGAAAGCAAAATAGTAGCCTAAGGCAGGAAGTAAAGAATGTTTTAAGAATTGAATACAGTTTTCCATACTAGTGAAGTTGTTTTCCTTTTATAGAGAACTTGCCAGTTTTAGCATTTTTTTGTCTAACATCTTCCTTAATGATCTGGATGATGGGGCAGAGTGTACCCTCAGCAAGTTTGCTGATGACACAAAATTGGGAGTGGTGGCTGATGTGCCAGAGGGTTGTGCTGCCATCCAGAGAGATTTCAACGGGCTGGAGAAATGGACTGACAGGAACCTCGTGAAGTTCAACATGGGGAAGTGCAAAGTCCAGCACCTGGGGAGGAACAACCCCATGGAAGGCAGCTTGGCAGGAAAGGACCTGGGGGGTCCTGGTGAACACCAAGTTGAACTTGAGCCAACAATGTGCCCTTGCAGCAAAGAAGGCGAATGGCATCCTGGGCTGCATTAGACAAAATATTGCCAGCAGGCTGAGGAAGCTGATCCTTCCTCTCTAACCCACCACTGGTTGAGGCCACACCTGGAGTCATGTGTCCAGTTCTGGGCTCCCCAGTACAAGAGAGACATGGACATACTGGAGAGAGTCCAATGAAAGGCCACAAAGATGATGAAGGGACTGGAGCCTCTCTCCTATGAGGAAAGACTGAGAGAGCTGGGACTGTTTAGCCTAGAGATGAGAAGGCTCAGGGGGGATCTTACTAACGTATATAAATACCTGGAAGGAAGGGTGCAAAGAGGACAGAGCCAGGCTCTTTTCAGTGGTGCCCAGTGACAGGACCAGAGGCAACAGGCACAAACTGAAACACAGGAGGTTCCCTTTGAACATCAGGAAACATTTATTGTTTCTACTGTGAGAGTGACTTGAGCACTGGCACAGGTTGCCCAGGGGACTTGTGGAGTCTCCCTCCTTGGAGATATTCAAAAGCTGTCTGGACAAGGTCCTGGGCAACTGGCTAGAGGCAGCCCTGCTTGAGTGGAATTTGACCCCCAGATGACCTCCAGAGGTCCTTTTCAGCCTCAGCCATTCTTTGATTCCGTGATTTTTGTCAGGGAAAATATTAGCAGTTTTTATGTCTGCCTGAAAAAGTACCATCTCAAGCTCAGTTCTTTTTGTCTTGCATTATCATTGTGAAGATGACTGTTAACTAGATTTGAATAAAATAATTGTTTTGATAATGAAGGAAGCAGGCATAGGCATTGAGCTGTCCCTTGTGTGCAACTGAGTAAAGAGAGGTAGATACAGAGCATTTATTTGCATCACTGTTACAGACACTTGCAGTTATGTTGTGACGTACAGTGAGGAAAACATTGCAGAATTTGATTGGATTTCAATCAGCTTGTGAGACTAAATGTGATAATGAACAAAGCAGTAAGGGTGTATTGGAAACATAAGGATATTAACTTTAAGATCATTAACTGATAGTATATGGTTTGGCTATCCATTAGCAATTGGTATTTTTTGTTTCTAATGGAATGACAGAAGGAAGTTTTTAGAAACAAGGAAGAGGAAGGGAAAATCAAAATTACTATAGACAATTGTCTCTTTTTTAGGCGTTGTGTAGTTAAACCATATAATATGTTACCAGGGACTGCTAAAACTTAACAGAATTCAAGAGAAGATTGCACGTGTGCATGCCTTCAGGCCTAGTGAATTGCGTTACAAAAAATGTTTCATTCACAAAGTTTTAATAATAGGAAATAATAATTTTCATTAAAGTTGATAGAATCATACAATGGCTTGGGTTGCAAGGGACCTTAAAGATCATCTAGTTCCAATGCCCCTGCCACGGGCAGGGACACCTACTAGACCAGGTTGCTCAAAGCCCCATCCAACTTGGCCTTGAACACTTCCAGGGATGGGGCATTCACAACTTCTCTGGGCAACGTGTTCCAGTGTTCTACCACCCTCACAGTAAAGAATTTCTTCCTTATATCCAATCTAAATCTACCCTCTTTCAGTTTAAAGTAATTACTCCTTGTCCTATCACTACATGCCCTTGTCAAAACTCCCTTTTCAGTTTTCTTATAGACCCCCTTGAGATACTGGAAGGCTGCTATAAGGTCTCCTCAGAGCCTCCTCTTCTCCAGGCTGAACAGCCCCAACTCTCAGCCTGTCCTCATAGGAGAGGTGCTCCAGCCCTCTGATCACCTTTGTGGCCCTCCTCTGGACTCGCTCCAACAGGTCCACATCCTTCTTATGTTTGGGGCTCCAGAGCTGGATGCAGTACTCCAGGTGGGGTCTCACCAGAGCAGAGTAGACAGGCAGAATCCCCTCCCTCGACCTGCTGGCCACACTCCTCTCGATGCACCCCAGGATGCAGTTGGCTTTCTGGGCTGCAAGGGCGCATTGCTGTCTCATGTTGAGCTTCTTGTCCACCAGCACTCCCAAGTTCTTCTCCTCAGGGCTGCGTTTGATCCATTCTCCATCCAGCCTATATTTGTGGTTGGGATTGTCCCAACCCATGTGCAGGGCCTGGTTGAACTTCATGAGGTTCTCATGAGACAGAGAACAAGATAACCTCCATCCACCCCTCCCTCTTCCCAAGCTTAACATTATCTCTACTACCTTCCCCCTCCCCGAGCGGCACAGGGGGGAAGAGGGAATGGGGGTTGCAGTCAGTTCATCATATGTTGTTTTACGCCGCTGCTTCATCGTCGGGGGAAGAACTCCTCACATTCCTCCCCTGCTCCAGCGTGGGGTCCCTCCCACGGGCCACAGTCCTTTGTGGAACTGCTCCGGCGTGGGTCATCTCTTCCACGGGTGCAGTCTCTCCAGAACAGCTGTCCCAGCGGGCCCTCCACGGGCCACAGCTGCCTTCAGGCATCCACCTCCCCCGGTATGGGGTCCTTCACGGGCTCCAAGTGGATCTCTGCTCCTCCGTGGACCTCCATGGGCTGCAGGGGGACAACCTGCTCCACCATGGTCGTCACCACTGGCTGCAGGGGAATCTTGGCCAGGAGCCACATTACTCCTCCCCTTCCTTCTGAACTGACCTTGGCGTCTGCAGCCGTTCCTCACAACAGGCTGGTAGATGTCTCTCAGGATCTTTTTTTGCATCTCATTCACTTCTCATCTCCTCTCCACTTCTTGCAGCCGGGCTGGACCGAGTCGGGCCCAGTCGGCTGCCTGGCGAGAGGCCAGAGGGTGAGGCCTGCAAGGCCCATGAGGCCTGCGCCTCCCCCTCTGCGCCTCTGCCCCCGCTCAGCTTCTTCACATCTTCTCTTCTCTCTCTCTTTTTTCTGTTTTCCCATTCTTAAATACGTTATCGCAGAGGCGTCATCACGAGACATTCTGCTACCAATCGGCTCGGCCTTGGCCAGCAGTGGGTCCGCCCTAGGCCTGGCCAAGTCCCCTGAACAAAGGGGAGCGACTTCTAGCAGTTTCCTACAGAAGCTACCACCTTAGGCCCCCCCTACTAAACAAAACCACAACACTCTCCAGCCTATTAAGGTCCCTCTGGATGGCATTCCTTCCCTCCAGCATGTCGACCACACCACAGCTTGGTGTCGTTGGTGAACTTGCTGAGGATGCACTCTATCCCACTGTCCATGTCACCAACAAAGATGTTAAACAGGGCCGGTCTCAATACTGAATCCTGAGGTATGCCACTCGTCACCAGTCTCCACATGGACATTGAGCCATTGACCACCACTCTTTGAGTGCAGCCATCCAGCCAATTCCTTATCCACCAATAGATCCGTCCGTCAAATTCATGCCTCTCTAGTTTAGAGAGAAGGATGTCATGCGGGACAGTGTCAAATGCCTTGCACAAGTCCAGGTAGATAACATCAGTTGCTCGTCCGTTGTCCACCAATGCTGTAACACCATCACAGAAGGCCACCAAATTGGTCAGGCATGATCTGCCCTTGGTGAAGCCATGTTGGCTGTCACCAACCACCTCCTTGCTCTCCATGTGCCTTAGCATGGTTTCCAGGAGAATCTGTTCCATGACCTTGCCAGGCACAGAGGTGAGGCTGACCGGCCTGTAGTTCCCTGGGTCTTCCTTGTTTCCCCTTTTTAAAAATAGGGATTAGGTTTCCCATTTTTCAGTCATCGGGGATCTCACCAGACTGCCATGACTTATCAAATATGATGGCCAGTGTCTTGGCAGCTTCATCCACCAGTTCCCTTAGGACCTGCAGATGCATCTCATCCCATGGACTTGTGCACTTTCAGGTTCCTCAGATGTTCCTGAACCTGCTCTTCTGCTACAGTGGCCAGTTTCTCTTTCTCCCAGTCCCTGCTTTTGCCTTCCGCGACGGGTGACGTGCCTAGAACCCTTATTGGTGAAGAGCAAGGCAAAAAAGTCATTAAGCACCTCAGCCTTCTCCATGTCCCAGGTAACCAGGTCACCCATTTCCTTCCGGAGAGGGCCTATATTCTCCCTGGACTTCCTTTTGTCCCTCAACGTACCTATAGAAGCTTTTCTTGTTGTCCTTGACGTCCCTGGCCAGATTCAATTCTGTCAGGGTGTTAGCCTGCCTTACCTGATCCCTGGCTGCTCAGACAACCTGTCTGTATTCCTCCCAGGCTACCTGTCCTTTCTTCCACCCTCTGTAGGCTTCCTTCTTGATTGTCAGTTGTTCCAGGAGCTCCCTGTTCATCCATGCAGGCCTCCTGGCATTTTTGCCTGACTTTCTCTTTGTTGGGTGTTGTAGTTTAGCCCTTAGCATGACTGGACTACGCAGTCTCTCTCTCACTCCCCCCACCCTCTGAGAGAATAGGGAGAGATAATATAAGAAAAACGGCTCGAGGTTTGAGATAAGGACAGGGTGAGATCCTTAAAGTTATCGTTATGGGCAAAACAAACTCGACTTGGGGAAAACCATTTATTATTAAAACCAAAGCAGGATAATGAGGAAGAGAAGAAAAACAACTTCCCTCCACCCCTCCCTCTTCCCAGGCTTAACTTCTTTTCAGTTATCTCTACCTCCTTCCCCTCCCCCAAGCGGTACAAGGGGGAATAGGGAATGGGGGTTATGGTCAGTTTATCACTTGTTGCTTTATGTCGCTCCTTCCTCCTCGGGAGAAGAACTCCTCACATTCCTCCTCTGCTCCATCGTGGGATCCCTCCCATGGGCTACAGTCCTTGATGAACTGCTCCAGTGTGGGTCATCTCTTCCACAGGGTGCACTCCCTCCGGAATGGCTGCCCCAGTGGGCCCTCCACAGGCCACAGTCTCCTTCAGGCATCCACCTGCCCTGGCATGGGGTCCTCCATGGGCTGCAGGTGGATCTCTGCTCCTCCATGGACTTCCATGGGCTGCAGGGGGACAACCTGCTCCACCATGGTCATCACCACAGGCTGCAGGGGAATTCTGGCCAGGAGCAGCATTACTCCTCCCCCTCCTTCTTCACTGACCTTGGCATCTGCAGCCATTCCTCTCACAAGAAATTCTTCACAATCAGGCTCAGGCAGGTGCCTCTCAGGTTCTCTTCAAATCTTTTCTCTCCACTTCTTGCAGCTGGGCTGGGTCGAGTCAGGCCTAGACGGCCTCCCCGTGGGAGGCCAGAGCGTGAGGGCTGCAAGGCAGCCTCCCCTCTCTGCCCCCTGCTTCTCCTTTTTCACTTCCGCCCCCCCCCCCCCCCCCATCTTCTTAAATATGTTATTGCAGAGGCCTTATCAGGGAACATTCTGCTACCAATTGTCTCAGCCCTGGCCAGCAGCAGGTCCACCCTAGGCCCGGCTGAGTCCACTAGACAAAGGGCAAACTTCTAGCAGCTTCTTGTAGAAGGCCTCCCCCCCCCCCCCCCCCCCCCCCAGATGGTTAACACCTTGTTTTTGAGAGTTTGTTCTCAGGGTATAGACTTTTTGTTGCTGGTGTTTTAATACAGCTTAGCCAAATGTAAGTGTTCAGGATGGACTTTTCCAGGCTAAATATCTACCTAGAATTATATATTTTTTAAAAGCTATACTACAGTTTAATTGATTTTATAAACTATACTATATCTTAATTTGTGGTATAGAATCAGACAGAGAGTTCTTAATAACTCTTTGATGCCTTAGGGTTTTGGAATGGGGACTTAGAATTTGCAAATGGGAAAAATATTTTTACATGTTATATTGTTTCAGAATCACAATTCTGAGTGTACACAGCAATATTAAATGTTCATATCATAAAAGTAGCTGCAGTGTTTGTCTTATGTCCAGCTTGCAAAGTATCAAAGTAAAACATGCACCTGTCTTGGGAGAACTTCATTTCACTTGGTGAAAGGCGTTTCGTACACCAGACAGCAACGTGGACAAGGCTAATTTTTGCTGTGGCCTTTTCTCTGGGATGAATTCTGCAAGATTGTGTAACCAGTGTGGCCCTTCACTCCCCAGAAAATCAGATTGATGTGGAATTGGAGATTAGTGTGGAGAAAGATATAAGGTCACAGCTCACTGCAGTCTGTCTTATCTAGGAGACTTAATATCATAGTGGTATTTCATAGTATGTGGCACTTTTTCTGATACTAATGCATCAGAAAGATTAGTATTTTCCATCATTAATGTCAGCAGAAATTAGTATAGTTGTTTTTCAAAGATTTGAATCAAAAGTGTTTTACAAAAAATACTATTCTCATGCACTACAGTACAATAGTTGTGTGTAAAGAATTAATTCTCTCATCTTGAGGTTCCTTAGGCAAGATGTGGAAGATGAGAGCAAGCTAGGTATACACTGGGTTCTAAAACTTTTTAATAGAAGCAAGGTTATTTGGGAGGAGGAAGTAAAGACCATGGGGAAACAGGGATATGCATGTAGCAATTTAGGGCAGGTAGGGAGAGACAAAAAACATTAGGTAAGGTGCTGGAAATTACCTTCTGTAGTTGACTGAAACATACATCTACAGAACCTGGAGCAGAATAATTGAGTGCAACATGTAGACCGTAAACTGGCTGTGGCTAGGATAGTGAAAACACAGTGAAATATAAATCTGAGCCAGAAGATGAGTATTGAACAATGTGTGTCGTTCCTAGAAAATAGAAATTAAAGTGAGCTTGGTGGGAAAGCATTGTTGCTGTTATGATCAGCTAAAGAAATAGCTGTAGTATGAATAAAATATATTCTTTTTGAATGAAAATATCTGGCAGAAGACGTATTATTAGAGCAATACAGCAGAGTAAGATTGAAGCTGCCAAGTCCTTTGCCTGTAACTTCCTAAATCAAAGAATGGTGTTTATTTTGATAGTAAGTTAAAACACTGTAAGAATTGTAATATGAAGTTACCTTGAATTGAATGTTCACAAACTGGGTTTGCTTTAAGTAAATGTTGGTCTAGAACTCATTGCTTTTGAAACTGAATCTTTTATAAACTAAGGAAAAAATTCTTGACAGTGAGGGTGCTCAGACACTGCAACAGGTTGTCTAGAGTAGTCTTGCTGTCTCCATTCTTGGACATTATTGGAACCTGACTGTACACAAAGCCCTGAGAAACCTAATGTAACTTCAAAATTAGCTGTACTTTGAGCACAGAGTTAGAACAGATGATCTCCAAATCATTGTTTCAGCCTAAATTATTCTGTGATTTTTAAGCTCCACCTGGTTAGGAAAGCCAGTTGGACTGCATAACTTTTCATATGAAGAACGCTAGAATTCCTTGAACTCAAAGATGCTAATAAGGATATTAGAATTTATTTTGAGGAAGAGAAGAATTGACTGTGGTGGTTTAGCCCGAGTCACCACACAGTTTCTCGCTCACCCTCCCCCTCCCCAACGGGATAGGGGGGAGAAATTGGGAAGAAAGGAGAACTTGTGGGTTGAGATGAGGACAGTTTACTAAAAGAGCAAAGGAAAACTACAATAATAACAGAATATATGGATATTAAAATATACAAAGTGAACAATACACGATTTCTCACCACTCGATGTCCGAATGACCAATGCAGCCCGTCCTGAGCAGCGATCACGGAAACGAAACGGAGCAGCAAGCAAGGGAGTGAGAGGGAGCCAGCAGGGTAGAGGGAACGATGCCAGCAAGCAACCAAAAGAGACAAGATGGAAAAATGGAGATAGATGCCCCCTCCGTGACCAACCCCCGCTTATATACTGAGCATGACGTTGATGGCACGGAATACTCTCTTTAGCCAGTTTGGGTCAATTATTCTGTCTGTCTTTCGCCCAGTTTCCTGCATCTGCACATTAGCAAGACTTGGAAAGCCAGTGTCCTTGGTCTCCTTAACAACAACTTTTATCATCAGGGTGTTTTATCAACATTCTTCACACAAGAAATCTAAAACACACCAGCTACTGAGAGGAAAATTAACTCCATCCCTGCTGAAATAAGGACATTGACCTGCAAAGAAAACTCACTAAGTTACCAGGTCTATCAGTTAGCTTCTCTATCCACTTGTAATTTGGTTCAACTTTTTCCCACTTTGTTGGGGGATTAAGCTAAACTGAATTACTGTCTTTGTTGTGGTGAGGAACACGCATGTGGTTTATTACCATAGCTCAGCTGACAATACTGTATTTAATTGTTGCTCTAATAACTTCATCGGATGCCTAAGTCTTTTGGAGTCTTATTTATTGGGACTAAGTTGAAATACTTGATGTGGTGCAGTATGGAAAATTATTACTTAAGGTAGAGATTAGTAAAAGAATTGTAGAGAAGGAGCTGGTAGAGGCGGTTAGTAGAATTAGAGTGATTATCAAATAGGAATAATTGCAGTGGAGTACCCTAGGGATTGATCTTGAATATTAGTATTGGAGATCTTAGTATTTATATTAGTATGGTGTGTCATGATATTTGATGCAAGGGAAATATTGTCAATACACAGGTAATTTTACAAGAAGCTGCTCTGAGGAAGCTAGACTGGAAAGAAAGCAGTCTGGAGCAGAGTGGATAGCACAGCTGAAACTTAATCTGAAATCATGCATACAGTTCTTGCCATCTGTAGTCAATTGTAGATAATACTAGGATAGGTGCAAAGAACAACTGCAAGAAAGATCAGTGGAATAGGGAGCCTGGCAAAATAGTCTTGGAGGAGTTAAGTTTGTCTTGGCAAATGTGATGAGGCACTAATCAACAAACAAGGATTAAAAACTCTTGTAAGTTAAATGAAGTTGGCACAAAAATATTTTGATATAAATTAATTATATGAAACGTCTGATCATCTTAATGTTAAAAGGTTCTCAGTAAGACCATGAGGAGAAAAAGAAACACAAATTTAGAAAAGATGTCACTGTCAATTTCTGTAACATAGTGTAACATATATTTTAAAAAGGAAGAAGCAATCAATTCTAAAATATTTTTCTTGTAGTCTTGCAAACTTGATCACTAGCTCTGCATCATGTTGCAGAAGCAAGGGGAACAGAATTGCCTAAGTAAACATGGTCATAAAATTATATTAGCTTTAGAAATCAAATGATTTGGGCTGTTAATTCTATACCATGATAAGTAAGTTTGATACAAAAATAGCACAGAAGAAATGAAACTATCTGTATCTGAATCTTGTTGATAGTCCTGCTCATAATGATCACAACCTCTTCATGATATTAAATACTGAAAACTGTCAGACATCTTTAATCATATATATTCTGAGAACAAAAATATTTTCTTTGATAAATTGACTGATACTGTTACCTCATAGTGTATTGTGAACACTGTATTGTATTTTGTAATAGTAACTTAAGCATAGTTTCATGAAACTTGAAGAGCCAAATTAATGCTTCCTGGACAGGTTCCTGTTCTTTCTCCCCCTCCCATTTTTTTCTCCTGCTTCCATATATATAACTTATGTGGGTTCTGACACTCATCAGGCTGTTTTGTGAACTCCAATGTTTCTAACATTTCTACCATGTTAGAAAATGAGCCCAGAAAAAAAAAATATCATAGTTTTCTGCTAGATTAATGAGTTAAATCAGTGCACTGAATAGCTTGACAAGTAGCAGAACTAGCACTAGGGATGGAATAGGATGGCATAGCTGTGTTTGATATATGGGAGGAGGGAAGAATAAGAGTGGGGATAGGATGGAGCAAGACTTCCATGTTGGCAGTATTAGACTGTTAATGTGTTCAGGTGCAGTCTGAGTTAAATAGTCTGCTGCCTGTTTTGTCAATTTAATGTATTTTAGTAGATACATATGATAATGTGAATTACCTC
The DNA here is from genome assembly GCF_036417535.1 of Chlamydotis macqueenii. Classification (NCBI taxonomy): domain Eukaryota; kingdom Metazoa; phylum Chordata; class Aves; order Otidiformes; family Otididae; genus Chlamydotis; species Chlamydotis macqueenii. The sequence continues at coordinate 50,481,172 of NC_141592.1, forward strand.
AGAACCTATGAATATTTTACACTTCTGTACTGTTAAATATGTAGATAATGCAGCCTAATTTTATAGATTGTCATTCACTTTTACCATCATAAAATAGTCTTCCTGAATTTTCTGGTGGAGTCTGATTTCTCACCTTGAAATGACAAAACAGAGAAACTGCCTATATACATCAAGTAGGAGGAGTTGTTTCAAGCAGTGGTGAGAGCTACACCAGAGTGGTTCAGGTCTTTTCCTTCCGCTGTTATGCTAAGAAACTGAAAATAAAACATAACATAATTGTGAGTACAACTCACAACTGAATTAAATTTGTATGGAATGCAAGTGGTCTTTTCAGCAATCAAGGGCCTAAGATGGGAAGAAGGTGGAGTCCAGACATGTAAGTTCAATAATAATAACATTTTATCTGTGTGTTTCTGCTGTAAGAATGAATTTTTTAATATATTGAATTTAATGGGTTCTGCTGTAATTAAAATGACAAACTCAGTTTTTCTTATAAAAAGTAATTACTAAACACAAGGGAGTTATGGAAATGTCTTTTGCAAAAAAAAATATCTGTAGTTAAAAGGTGCTTTGTTTCTGGTAAGAAAAAAAAAAAAAAAACACTGTAACTTCTTGTTCTTTTTGGTTTTGAGCATAACCATGCTGCAGTTCCACTTTGCCACTGAGTATGTTTGCTTCAAGTGAGATTTCATTTTTCTGTTTTCTTTTTAAAAAATAGGGGATACTACATCTTTGATAGGTATGGAATCAGTTTTGAATTATCTTTTAATAGTGCTATGGAGATGTGAAACCCTATAGATATTCTTAAATATTATTGAAAAGCAGTGCAGGAAGTGTACTAAGAATTTCAGAATAATCACTCAATCCCCATTTCATATAATTGTTCCAGATAGTTACATTTTGCCCAGTTCACTTTATTTGTTTTAAAATAAAGTAACTATTCTAGGCTTTTTAATAATAATGCACAGTTATAGATCAATATAGGACAAAAATATTAGTTTATTTTCAAATAATTAAGCCTTTGAAGCCATCATTTTTTATTTCTGCTCTTAATATTTACTCATCCTTAGTAAATAGCCACATATTAATGTCCTATCTGCAAATTTAAGAGCGGCAGATTAGTCTCAGCATGTGCCTGGAAGATTGCCAAAGCTCTAGTAGCAGTTGTCTTGCTCGATCTGACTGTCTATTCTTTTGATGCTTCATGTTGTGAGGCACTAGACTCCTGTATGATTGAGTGGGGCCAGCTTTTATAATTCTAAACTTCTGTGGGAAAAGTCCCTTATCAGCGCTGTGTATTTAAAGTGTCTTTGCCTTAAATTTAAGATTTCTGAGCTAATTTTCATGGAAATGTTTAAAATCTCATTACTTTAATGTGGTTTACTGAAAAACATCATGCAAGTGCAGGTCAGTAATGAGCGCTCACAGAAAAGTAGTATTTTTCTTAATTTGTCAGGTATGTCAGTTTTATTGAAGAATTACTAAAACACTTAAAACTTATTGGTCATGAAAAGATAACAGTTTAAGACTTCTGTATTATTTTGAATGAAAGACTTGGGGTCTTTTCAAGCAGTGGAACACAACCACCCCCTCCTTCTTGCTAAGAAGCAAGTCATCACCTGCATGATATATCTAAATCCACAGAAACTTTAAAATGATACAGCCTTTTTAATGGGGTGGAAGAGAGATATTAAAAGCCATTAGAGTGTATGCATAGATAAATAGCTGCTCCAGGTCTGTTTGTAGAACAGACAAGTATTAATCAAATCTGGGATTTTTAAATGTTTAGGCATTAGCTTAGTATGTTGAATTAATCTAATTATTTATTTACTGTCTTTTTCCAATATAGCCAACAGCCAGCTTCGGGTGTAGCCTATTCCCATCCAACTACAGTTGCTAGCTACACTGTCCACCAGGCACCAGTCGCTGCGCACACCGTTACTGCAGCCTATGCTCCAGCAGCAGCTACAGTTGCGGTAGCCAGACCTGCTCCAGTAGCTGTTGCAGCTGCTGCAACAGCTGCTGCTTATGGAGGCTATCCTACAGCGCACACAGCTACAGATTATGGTTATACACAGAGGCAACAAGAAGCTCCACCACCACCACCTCCTGTCACTGCACAGAATTACCAGGTGTGTTAAAAAAAAATTACTTGTAATTTTTAAATGATATGATAAAAGGAGGAGGAATGTTTGGATAAGAGAATGCAATGATGTTTGTATTTTTTCTTCCATTAATCACAGTTTGAATGTAACTGAAATTACTTAGTAGATAAAACTGATAGAATGTGAAGTGACTACCGTGTCATATGGCGTGTATAGAGGATTATCAGCAGTAGTTCTGCAGGAGCTAAGATTTAGACATTCACACAATAAGCAATGAATTGGCATTTATCTCCAAATGATTTTGTGAACTACTGCTGAAATACTTGTCTTGGCTAGACTAAATGTTCAAGTGGCATGAAGTAAACTGGGTCATGGAACTAATTTAGATGAAGAAAACTGTTCCAATAAAAAATTTCAGTGTGAGATAGAAATAGTTCCCTTGTCAGATTCCTGGATGCTACAGGAGCTCTAGTACCAAATGTAAGAGGATAGAAGATTACTCTAGGAGAAGAACTACCCTTTGGGTAGGTTTTGGGTACCCTTTGTGAGACCACTGCCTAACCTTGTGTGGCTACAGGTTCTACAAAAAGGAACTCTAATCTGTTTTCATCTTGCCCTGACCTTTGCTGACACTTCCCTGCATTCAATATAGTAGTTGTCAGCATTTAGGTGAGTCAATTCAGGATGAGGATACCGTAGAAAACTAACCAACCAAAAAAGGAGTAGCACCTTTCCACGGGATTGACAGGCTTCTGCAGAATTTCCTTGGGTCTGCACAGTTGTGATGCCAATGCAAGAGATGGAGGGTGGGATCATGTAAGGCTGTGAGGAGAGATGTGATGGTACCTCAGACAACTTCCCATTCTTACGCTGGCTTAAATGTCATATGAAACTGTCTGAATTGATTCTGAAAAAAACAATCTGTCAATAATCTCCAGGCGAGTTTCCTCTGTATGTGGTTCCTGAGGGTGGTTGTTTAATATTTTAGGGTTATTCTTTAAACAAACCTTATATTTTTCTATTATTGATTTTACTAACTTTGTAATCCTAACACTAATCACCTGTTTCCTTAAATCGCTGATCATTGTCTTTATTTCTTAATGAATTTCTCTGGTTTTCTTCAGTTATCCTGAGCATTAACTGCGGTGAGACCACAACTTGATTTTTAGGAGTAATCATCCATCCTTTTTCATTTTTATTTGAATTAAGTGATTTAGCTAATTCCAGATCAACCCTACTGTAATTTGGGGTTTGTTGTTTGAATCTAATTTCTTTAACTGGTATTATTGCCATGATACCTTTTTTTGCTACCTCCTTTGCCGTTTGATCGGCTAATCTATTTCCAATATTCACTGGGGAATTCCCAAATTGGTGGGCTTTGCAATGCATTATTGCAACTTCTTTAGGTTTCTCTACCACTTGGAGCAATTGCAGAATTTCTTCTCAGTTTTTGATGGATGTTCCTTGTGCTGTCAGCATTCCTCTTTCTTTCCATGTGGCTCCATGGGCATGCACTACTTCAAAAGCATACTTTGAATCAGTCCATATATTCACCCTTTTATCTTCTGCCCATTTTTAGAGCTTCTATGAGGGCTATCAGTTCAGCCTTTTGCGCTGAGGTATTCACTGGGAGTGGCTTTGCATCAGTAACAGAGTTTGTAGTTGTTATTGCACATCCAGCCAATCTTCTTCCATTTCTCATGAAGCTGCTTCCATCAGTACATATCTCAAATTCTGGGTCAGGTATAGGTTCAGTGTTCTGTTACTGAATTTAAAAAGCCAGCAGGATTGATTGTCGTAGTTGTTTTTAATTCAATATCATCTTGTTCCAACAGGACAATTTGATGTTTGAGCATCCTACTTGGGGATAATCAGTGTCCTCCTTTCTGTTCCAGAACAGAAAGTACCATATGCGGTACATAATCTGTTCTTGGCCGTCCCATTGTCAGCTTAGGAGCTTCTTGAATCAGGAAGGCAGTTGCTGCAACAGCTCATAGACAACCTGGTCATCCTTGGCTAACATTGTCCAATTGTTTGGAGAAATAATCAACCGGTCTTCTTGATTCTCCATTTTTCTGAGAAAGGATTCCAAGAGCTAAATGTTGTCTTTCATGAGCAAACAGTTCAAAGGCTTTGGTTAAATCAGGCAACCCCAGAGCAGGAGCAGGCATCAGAGCTACCTTTACATTCTGGAATGCCTTTCGAGCTTCAGGTTCCCACACAAGGGGCCTCTCCTTAGATTCCTTTAAAGTTTCATATAAAAGTTTTCCCAGCAGTCCATAATTCGGAATCCACAGGTGACACCATCCAGCCATTCCCAGAAATGTTTGCAGCTCCTTAGCTCCTTTGGCTCCGGCATTTGACAAATCACCTCCTTTCACTCATTTCCAAGTTTTCTTTGTCCCTGTGTAATTTCAAATATGAAATACATGTCAATCTCTTTCCCAATTTGTGCTTTCCTCTTTGAACCTCTGTAACCACTTTGGCCCAAGAAATTTAGCAAGTTAGTAGTCAAGTTGAAACATTCTTCTCTGGTTTCTGTGGCTATTAAAATGTCATCTACATATTGCAACACCAATTCTTCAGGATAAATTCTTTTCCATGTTTCAAATTCCTTAGCCAGTTGATTTCCAAAGATCGTTGGGCTATTTTTAAATCCTTGAGGTAACACTGCCCAGGTGAGCTGAGTCTTCTGCCCAGTTGTGGGATTTTCCCATTCAAAGGCAAAATACACCTCACTATTTTTGTCAAGGGGAATGCAGAAAAAGGCATCCTTCAAGTCAAATACAGTGAACCACTTGTGATTTTCTTTTAAAGCTGCCACAAGGTATATGGGTTTGCCACTACAGGGTGAATATCCTGAACTATTAAATTTATTGCCATTAAATCTTGTACAAACCTATATTCCTCCCCTCCTGGCTTTTTCACAGGTAAAATGGGAGTATTGAATTCTGATTCACATTCAACTAATAGTCGATATTTTAAAAATTTTTCAATTATTTTCTCAAGGCCTCTTCTAGCTTCTAATTTTAAAGGGTACTTTTTTTGTCTTACCAATTTGACGCTTTCCTTTAGAAAGTTCTCTACCAGTTCTGCTGCTTTTAAACGTCCAGGAATTTCACCAGTCCACACCAAAGGAGTTACTGCATTGTCCACTTCTTGAGGGATTACATATGCCTCTGGAGTTTTCTGTCACATAAAAATCCTTGCCTCTGTGGCTTTTGATTCAGGAATATTTAATTGAATTTCACAGTTTTAAAAATTAATTTGTGCTTTAAATTTGCTCAATAAATCTCTCCCCAATAAGGCAACAGGACACTCTGGTATATATAAAAAATTGGCCAGTTCCCCATTGTTTACCCACCTTAAAAGTTAAAGCTTTCCCTGTGGCACCAATTATGTATACATGCTTTTTACTCAATTTGCTTCTACAAGTATTTAAGACTGAATAGGTAGCTCCAGTATCAACCAAAAAATCCGTGGTTTGGGTCCCCAGCTGGATTGTAACCAAGGGTTCTGCTGAGGATTTCTCCTCCGGTCCCCTTCATACTTCTGATAAAGGCATCTGCTGTGCTGCCAGTCTTGTTTCTTCTTCAGAATAAGGATATCCACAATCTTTCTGCCACTCAGGATGATTTCTCAAAGTAAAGAACAAATCAACATAGGGGACCTCACCTCACTTTCCTTCCCTTCTACAAGATAACATTGTTATGGCCCGGAGTCGTAGCAGGTTTGTGATTCCCTCGGACTAAATTAAGGTGAACCGACACCAAACGATCAATTTAGGATTTTATTTAACATTTGGAAGAACGACTTAACTTTGAAAACTTGGAAGCCATAAAGGGGGTTGATAGCCGGGGCTCTTATTGGAATATTTCTAAGAAGGAAAAGGAAAACAGAAAAGAGAGAGAGGAAAAGAGGGAAAGAGATATCACCACCCTTGGATCCAGGGATGACGATGATGGGCGGGCAGGCGGATCCTCCGGTGGGGTGGCGGACACGCGGCTTCTCGTAGCAGGCAGCCGTGATGGTTTTCCAGTGGGGGACTCGCCATGCAGCTCCCTCAGGCAGTGTCATAGAATCATAGAATGGTTAGGGTTGGAAGGGACCTTCAAAGGTCATCTAGTCCAACCCCCCTGCAAGGAGCAGGGACATCCTCGACTAGATCAGGTTGCTCAGAGCCTCATCCAACCTGGCCTTGAACGTTTCCAGGGATGGGGCATCCACCACCTCTCTGGGCAACCTGTTCCAGTGTTCTGCAATTCGCATTGTAAAAAAATTTTTCCTAATATCTAATATAAATCTACCTCCCTCTATTTTGAAACCATTACTCCTTGTCCTATCACAACAGGCCCTACTGAACAGCCTCTCCCCATCTTTCTTGTAGGCCCCCTTGAGGTACTGGAAGACCGCTATAAGGTCTCCCCAGAGCCTCCTCTTCTCCAGGCTGAACAGCCCCAACTCTCTCAGCCTGTCCTCATAGGAGAGGTGCTCCAGCCCTCTTATCATCTTTATGGCCCTCCTCTGGACCCTTTCCAACTGGTCTATGTCCTTCTTATGTTGTGTCTTTTATATATTGAGAGTATTCCAGGGAAGGAATTTCAACATTTCCTTCATCAGTTGGACAATTGGGATGAGGGTCTCCATATATCATATGTTTGACAGACCAGGTCCACTCATATCTAGTCCTATCTATGTTATGGTTTTTTTGCCTGGGCAATTAGGAATTTGTACCCGAAAAGGTTCTGTTTCAAGTGTTGGAGGCCAATAAGGAGTTTGGGGCCCCAAGTACCGCTTGCAATACAGTTCTTAACGACTGTATTAAACTTATTTTCTAACAATTTGGAGAAGTTAAGATTAATGAATCTCAGCACAAACTCCTTGCTTAATATGGTTTCAGATGCATACAGATTCCTGAATTAGCTCCCAGGCAAGATTTGGTGACTCATTTCCTCCTCCCTCCCCAAAGATCGTGAAGGTGAAGAGAAGGGTTTTCCAAAACATTGCACTCTATTATAACATACAAAACAAAGAGTATCAAACAACACAGGCAACCACCAAGGGTAACAATGTAAACATAAGGCCCACAAAGGTTTCTGAACAAAACAAACAGTTTTAGAAGGATGGCACAATCCATCTGGTATTGATTTCGTGGTCTTTTCCATTGGTGTCAGTGGCTATCCTGACGTGGGGAAAACGGACTCCACAATCTGTAAGATTGTAAAGTAGGTATGTTTATTCAGCGCTGGGCAGCACAGGGGGGTAGTCCCACCAAAACCGTGCGCGCCTGATGCGGTAGCTCACTTTAAATTTATACAACCAAGTGTTACGGATACATAAAGTTTTGCAATACGCCTATACATATGTATGAGCTATCCCGCTTCGTATTAAAATTAGCCCCAAGGGGTCATTTTCATAAACTCCTCCCATCTGGGCTTGCGCAGTGCCTCCTGGTGGTGGTCGCCGGGGGTCGTGAGGATGAAGGCAGGTGACTCCTCTTCGTCACCGCTAGTAACCTTTTGTTCTTGCGCAAACTCAGTTATCCCTTGGCTTTCATTCAAGCTGCAGGGTCGGTTTTAGCTGGTTCTTGAAGCGACCCCCCTAGTCCTTACCAGGAACTGTCTTTCGTGAAGAATTGCAAGACTTTCTGCTTCAAATAGTTTGCACAATGGTTAGCAAATTATTAAGCAAGTAGTTTGCAAAACATTAAGTACTATTTATCAACTTGATTCCTTAGGATGCACAGCAATAATTAATCAATGCCATATCTACTAAAATTTCTTTAACTCCTTCTCTCAGTCCAGGCATAGAAGTTGACTGAGACAGGTTGTCCTGGATAGCGGAGTGGTTTCACCGGATCTTTAAGGAGTTTTGGGGCAAAATGCAGTGCCATTTACCCCCCAGCGATTGTTCAAAAGTTGCGCAGGCCATTCGGAATCCTGAGGTCTAAGGAATCCGTTTGTTTTTTCTACTATCCCGTTACCTTTAGGATAGTAGGGGATGTGAAATACCCATTGTATTTCCTCACCTTTTGCCCATCCCTGGACCACCCCGGCAGTAAAGTGGCTACCATTATCTGATTGAATCTACTGGGTTTTTGGTAGATAACTAAACCATAGCTTCAGCCCCTTTATGGTGTTCCAAATGTGGGCTGGGTGATCTCCCTTTTGATGTGCAGCTACCCATCCCACCAAAAGAGTCCCCTGTTTAGCAGTATTTAGGATTTCCTCCCATTTTTCCCTTTGCCACACAGGCACTCGATTAACCTCCCACTGATTTTGTTCCCAGAAAGGCAGCCACTCAATGCATCCCTTAAATACAGCATATGAGTCTGTATAAACAAACACTGTTTCCCTGTTCTGAGCATTTGTCCTTATCACGCTCCAAATTGCTATCAACTCTCCCACCTGAGCACCCCCCCACACCTTCTGGTACTGCTTGGTATTTCCACACCTCCCCCCCCACCTCTTTTAGAGGATGCCTCAGTGAACCGCACATTCTTTAGGTGAGGTTCAAATGGAGGGGCAGGTTGTATATAAGAAGGAAGAGGTTCTAGGTCTGGGTGACCAGATGGTGGATGGCAGTAGTGGTCTAGCTGTGCATACCACTTTCTCACTGTTTCTCGCTGTGCAACCCCTACAGGGAGTGGGGTCCCAGCCAGTACTGGTTTCAGGATCTTAAATGGTTCCCGCAGAATGATTGACTGCTGCCACACAATTCTCTCGGCCTCCTGCAAAGCTAGGCCAAGCACAAAGAGGCCCCTCTCCCAAACTGAATGTCGCTTCTCCACATCCTCAAAGCTACAAAGCCCAATGGGACATGTCAGACCCTCAGGGCCACACTGCCACATATGTGCAAACAACCCGTGAATTCCAAAGCCCTGTTCAATATGGAGTGGATCTGTCAGGTGTACTGGCCCTAAAGCCTGGTATACCCCAGCCTCAAAGATTAGCAGTTTTAAGGCTTCCTTGGGGACAGGGGTCCAGTCCCAGGAAGCTCTTTTGTGTGTCAGGTCATATAAGGGTTGGGCTATGATGGAGAAATCTGGGATGTGCTTTCTCCAAACTACCAACAGGCCCAGGGCATGCTGAAGTTCCCTTTTGTTTCCAGGCATTCCCACCTGTTCAAGGGTAGTCAAGGTTTCAGGGGGAACACACACTGTCCTGCACCTCCACCAAATACCCAGGAATTTTACTTCTGAGGAAGGGGGTTGTACCTTTTCGGGTGGAATTTGGAGTCCTAAACTCTGCAGGTGAGTAATAATTTTTGTTTGGGTTTGTCCCACTACATTAGTATCAGGGCCACCAATCAATATATCATCAATATACTGACACACTTTGACCCCCTCCCCGGGAGTAGTTTGGGCAAGCTCTTGTGCCAATGCACAATGAGCAATGGTTGGTGAATGACTCATCCCTGTGGAAGGCACATAAAACTAAGCTGCATGCCTTCCCATGTGAAAGCAAAGCTCTCTGTGTGCTTCTGGCAGGGGAACCATGAAAAACATTTCTTTTACATCGACAGTTGCTAACATTTGGTAGGCTTGTTCCTGTATAGTTGCAATTAGTTTGGCTATGTTAGGTATGGCAGCAGACAAGGGGCCCGCATTGGCATTTAGCAGTCGATAATCAACTGTTAATTGCCACTTTAGGTTTACAATCCCGTTAGGTTTATGGACTGGCCCTACCGGAGAGCCACAAGGTGAATGGGCTGGAATAATCATCCCCTGCCCCCGCAGCTCAGTTACAACAGGGGCCACCCCCCCAGGTCCCCAAGGGAAGGGAGCAGGGCCCAATATCCACGGTCCCCAAAGGGGGCAACTCTGGCGCGGGCTGGAAAAATGGCATATGAACAGCCGGGAGACCAAACACCCACCTCCCAAGCAGATCAAGCCCCAGAACATCTTCTGGAATTTCAGGGAGCAAAATATGGTCACCCCCAGTGAGAGACACCCTCCCCGCATATTCGGTTTCCATCTCCCTGGGCCCCCAGGAATATTTTTCCTGAATTTTAGCCAAATCAGTAGGGGAATAGGGAATGGTATGAATAGTGACTTGTTGAGCTCCTCCATGACCATCATCAACAGCTTCTGTTTTAATTAGAGGTCGCATTTTAGCTTCCTCCGTTCCAGGGGAAAGTATCTCTTTTGTGTGTTCTAAGTCTTCAAAATGATATAACCATTCTAATTCCTTTCCCAGGTCAGAAATTACATCCATGTTTTCCACACCAATTTGGGAACAGGCTTCATTCAATTGCTGCTTAGGTATCTTTTCCCGCTCCAAAACCTCTGCCAAAGCACTGTGTAGCCTCTGGTTAGTCGCCCGCTCAGCAGCAAGACTACACTGTTCAGAGAGACCTTTTGTCTCACTCTCTAGATGTTCTTGTAAAGCTTTTACTTCTGTTGCCTCCCTCTCTGCTTGTCGGGTCAGATACTGGAGCCCCACCAGGGCAGCTCCTAAAACCCCGCAAACCAACGCCTTTCCCTTTCCATGTTTAAATCTTCCTTTTGTCAGACTGGAGATTCAATCCGCTACAGCTTGTAGATCCCACTGTGCTGCCACCAGAGCAGCTCATAAAACCTCACAAACTAATGCCTTTCCCTTTCCAAGTTTAACTTTTGGAAGAACGACTTAACTTTGAAAACTTGGAAGCCATAAAGGGGGTTGATAGCCGGGGCTCTTATCGGAAGGAAAAGGAAAACAGAAAAGAGAGAGAGGAAAAGAGGGAAAGAGAGATCACCACCCTTGGATCCAGGGATGATGATGACGGGTGGGCAGGCGGATCCTCCGGTGGGGTGGCAGGCATGCGGCTTCTGGTAGCGGGGACCGCGGTGGCGGACAGCCGTGATGGTCTTCCAGTGGGGGGCTCGCCACGCGGCTCCCTCAGGCAGTGTCTTTTATAGCCTAATCCCCAACTCCGGTTATGCCCCTTGAAGACTGTTATGGTTTGGTTCCAGAGAGTTCTGAGTCCTCTGTGCAGGCGTGAAGTGGACGCTGAATGTGAGGAGTGGTCGGAAGCCTCTTCCTCAGATGACCGCTGTGTGACCCCTGGCCATATTTGGCAAGTAGTTAACAGGGGCCTGGGGAGCTGCACATCCCCCATGTGGCCTCCACCTCCCCTATGCAGACTGCACCCAGTGCCACAGACACAACAATGTTTGAGACATTTAACTCTTTCAGTCCCTGACAAACATCAACTGTAAAATAGTGTTATATGCCAGAGTGCCATTCTTCGGCCATTTTTCTTGATCTTCTAGAGTGTACAAGGGCCACCAATGATTGCAATATTCTATCAGTTTTCTCCTAGTCATTGGGTCTCCCCCTATATCCTTCCAATGTTTAAGAACACATCCCAGTGGAGACTTCGTTAATATTTCCCCTTCCATCAAGGCAGACAGAAGATATGTGTTTTCCCATATTTTACAAAAGAGATTTTGGTACCAAAAAAAGAAACAATAATACTGATCTACAGACAAGGTTAATCCCACCACCAAGAGAAGTTTAAAGCCCCAAATGCAATGCTGTGTGATATTCAAGTCCCATTTATCCCAACACATGCATACAGACTTCAACATTAACAGTGTTGTAGCAGCAATTACCAACTTATAAATCACTCTTAAAACACCCTGGGGCCCCTTTCCAAGCTATATACAAATCTTACCAATACCGACTCGGGTTAACCCTACCCCACAAAGCTTTCGTCGCGATTTATGGGTAGGCAACTTTTTACCTTTTCAGCCCAACCCTGCGAAGCTTTCACCACGTCTTACAGGCAGGCACCTTTTTACCTTGCTTTACCAAGGTACCTTTTCAGCGCAACCCTGAAAAGCTTTCGCTGCATCTTAGGGGCAGGCACCTGTTTTAATTGAAATAAGAATGCCTTTACCTTGTCCCAGGGATCTTGCTTCGAGCTCTTTGGTCGGGAGATCAAAGGGATTCTCACGGAGAACCTCGGTGTTGGCTGGAAGTCCTGCGATCCCTCGGATCTGTCAAGTTTCAGAAGCAGAGTCCCATTTGGGTTGCCAGAAACTGTCACCGAAATCGGGAATCAAACTCTTTAACACCAATAAAGAATCAGGCATTCTTTATTGCGGTGCCGGATGCTCGGGGGATTGCTCCACCTAGCGTGCATGCCGGTCTGTAAATCCAGATGGAATATATTCAGTAACTTCATACATAATCATCAACAATTCCCGGAATATTGATACATAATCATCAGTTTTCCTAGAAGTCATTATAATGTTCCCCACCCACTTGCGCATGCTCAGTCTTTTGAGTCGAGGGTCTTCTGGTGGTCCTGGGGGTCGTCAGAGCGCCCCCTCCTCGAATTTGCTGGTTGAACCTTCCTTAAAATCTCCATCTATGGTCTTGAGAACAGGTCACAGTGTTCCTTGATCTTCTCTACCTCCAAAGTACTGGCTCAGGGCCTGTTTTACGCTCCATCCTCGAGGCCTGCCTTTGTTCTACCATCCCTCTTAATCACCCCAGATATGCTAGGCTAACTTTTAACAAACAGAATAATGAATTTTCCTGACAATCCTAAAACTACCAGTTCTCTCTAAGGATTAATAGATTACACATGAAATCTAGCCTATGTGACTGCAGTTACATAGATAGCAAAAACTGCCTAATATTTCTATAATTTTCAAAAATCATATTGTTCTAAAATTATATTGCTTAATCATTTAATATCATATAACATTTCCCCCCTTTGAGACTTATTTATGGTTATTTTTTTAATAAGTCTCATCTACTGTTCCTGCTCCTTGCAGGGGAGTTGGACTAGATGACCTTTGAAGGTCCCTTCCAACCCTAACCATTCTATGATTCTATGATTCTACTTATAACTAATCTCTATAATCAGTAAAACAAACAGTATTATTAACATTACTACTAAAATTCCTTTGATAGATTCCATATTTTGATATGATTTTGTATAATTCATTAAAATGCAAGAGTGTTAACTTTAAAGGTCCTGTGTTTTAGAAATCCTTTTTTGTTGTTGTTGTTCTGGAGACGGTGCTTCCTCTCTCCTGTAATAAATCTAAGGATCAATACGTTCAAATTTAAGGGCTGTATGTTTTTTCAGAAGCACCTGATACGGTCCTTTCCACTTTTGTTGAAGAGGTTCTGATTTCCAAGTTTTCAGGTAGATATAATCTCCTGGTTGAAAACGGTGAACTGGGGAATCTAAAGAAAGAGGCTTTGTGACAGTTACATGTTTTACAGTTGGAAGATTTCAGACTGTAGAGGTTATTTTGGGAATTATCTAACATTTCTTTTGCTCCAGCTAGCAAGTCAGATTCATTGGGAGCCCAGTTTAGTGTCTCTATGCTAACGCACATAATATGGGGAAAAAACAGGAAGAGTTAGAGATGTGTGCATGCCTGCAGGGCTGCAACCTTGTTGGCATCACAGAGACGTGGTGGGATGGCTCCTATGACTGGAGCATTGGGATGGAAGGATACAGGCTCTTTAGGAAGGACAGGCAGGGGAGAAGAGGAGGGGGTGTTGCCCTCTATGTCAATGACCAGCTAGAGTGCATGGAGCTCCACCTGGGGATGGAGGAGGAGCTAACAGAGAGCTTACAGGTCAGGGAAAGGACAGGGGACATTACAGTGGGGGTTTGCTACAGGCCACCTGGCCAGGAGGACAGAGCGGATGAGGCCCTCTACAGGCAGATAGGAGCAGCCTCATGGTCACAAGCCCTGGTCCTCATGGGGGACTTGAACCACCCTGACATCTGTTGGAGGGACAGCACAGCAGGTTCCTGGAATGCGTGGATGACAACTTCCTCCTGCAAGTGATAGAGGAGCCAGCGAGGAGAGGTGCTATGCTGGACCTTGTTCTCACCTACAAGGAGGGGCTACTGGGGAATGTGGAGCTCAAGGGCAGCCTTGGCTGCAGTGACCATGAGATGGTGGAGTTCAAGATCCTTAGGGCAGTGAGGAGGGCGTGCAGCAAGCTCTGTACCCTGGACTTCAGGAGGGCAGACTTTGGCCTCTTCAGGGATCTGATGGGTAAAGTGCCATGGGATACAGCCCTGGAGGGAAGAGGGGCCCAAGAAAGCTGGCTGATATTCAAGGATCACCTCCTCCAAGCTCAGGAGCGATGCATCCCGATGAAGAGCAAGTCAAGCGAAAATGCCAGAAGGCCTGCATGTATGAATAAGGAGCTTCTGGACCAACTGAAAATCAAGAAGGAAGCCTACAGAGGGTGGAAGCAAGGACAGGTAGCCCGGGAGGAATACAGAGAGGTTGTCCGAGCAGCCAGGGATAAGGTAATGAAGGCCAAAGCCCTGATGAAATTAAATCTGGCCAGGGATGTCAAGGGCAACAAGAAAAGATTCTATAGGTACGTTGGGGACAAAAGGAAGACCACGGAAAATGTAGGCCCTCTCTGGAAGGATATGGGTGACCTGGTTACCCGGGACATGGAGAAGACTGAGGTGCTCAACAGCTTTTTTGCTTCAGTCTTCAATGGCGAGGCTCTAGCCACATTGCCCAAGTCACAGAAAGCAAAAACAGGGACTATGAGAACAAAGAACTGCCCGCTGTAACAGAAGAGTAGATTCGAGACCATCTGAGGAACCTGAAGTTGCACAAGTCCATGGGACCTGATGAGATGCATACGCGGGTCCTGAGGGAACTGGTGGAGGAAGTTGGCAAGTCGCTGTCCATCGTATTTGGGAAGTCATGGCAGTTTGGTGAGGTTCCCGATGACTGGAAAAGGGATACCATAATCCTCATTTTTAAAAAGGGGAACAAGGAAGACCCAGGGAACTACAGGCCGGTCAGCCTCACCTCTCTGCCTGGCAAGGTCATGGAGCACATGCTCCTGGAAACTATGCTAAGGCACATGGAAAATAAGGAGGTGGTTGAGGACAGCCAACATGGCTTCACTAAGGACAAATACTACCTGACCAATTTGGTGGCCTTCTATGACGGGGTTACAGCGTCAGTGGACAAGGGACGAGCAACGGACATCATCTACCTGGACTTGTGCAAAGCATTTGACACTGTCCCGCATGACATCCTTCTCTCTAAACTGGAGAGGCATAGAATTGACAGACGGATCTATCGGTGGATAAGGAATTGGCTGGATGTTCACACTCAGAGGGTTGTGGTAAACGACTTGATGTCCAACTGGAGATCGGTGACGAGTGGCCTTTCTCAGGGGCTGATATTTGGACCGGCCCTGTTCAGCATCTTTGTCAGCGACATGGACAGTGGGATAGAGTGCATTCTCAGCAAGTTCACTGACGACACCAAGCTGTGTGGTGCCGTCGACACGCCGGAAGGGAAGGAATGTCATCCAGAGGGACCTTGACAGGCTGGAGAGGTGGGCCCGTGCCAACCTCATGAAGTTCAACCAGGCCAAGTGCAAGGTCCTGCACATGGGTTGGAGCCATCCCAGGCACAAATACAGGCTGGGCGGAGAATGGATCGAGACCAGCCCTGAGGAGAAGGACTTGGGAGTGCTGGTGGACAAGAAGCTCAACGTGAGCAGGCAATGCGCCCTTGCGGCCCAGAAGGCCAACCGCATCCTGAGCTGCATCAAGAGGAGTGTGGCCAGCAGGTCGAGGGAGGTGATTCTGCCCCTCTACTCTGCCCTGGTGAGACCCCACCTGGAGTACTGTGTCCAGCTCTGGAGCCCCCAACACGAGAAGGACATGGACCTGTTGGAGAGAGTCCAGAGGAGGGCCACGAAGATGATAAGAGGGCTGGAGCACCTCTCCTATGAGGCCAGGCTGAGAGAGTTGGGGCTGTTCAGCCTGGAGAAGAGGAGGCTCCAGGGAGACCTTATAGCAGCCTTCCAGTACTTAAAGGGGTCCTACAGGAATGATGGGGAAAAACTCTTCAGCAGGGCCTGTTGTGATAGGACCAAGAGGTAATGATTTTAAAATATAAGGAAGCAGATTCAGGCTGGATATAAGGAAAAAAATTTTTACAGTGAGGGTGGTAGAACACTGGAACAGGTTGCCCATAGAGGTGATTGATGCCCCATCCCTGGAAACGTTCAAGGCCAGGTTGGATGAGGCTCTGAGCAACCTGATCTAGTGGGGGATGTCCCTGTTCCTTGCAGGGGGGTTGAACTAGATGACCTTTGAAGGTCCCTTCCAATCCAAACTATTGTATGAGTCTATGATTCTCTAAGTGTTTACTCCTGTTCAGTTTTTAAGAAAGAGTGAGAACTTGCAGTTTTTCCTGTCTGTCTAGATTCACACAATGCAAGCATGTATGCATATCAGTAACCCTAGCTCATTGGTTTCAGTACGACCGCTTAGATGCAGAAAGATGAGAGGTTTTTCATGGCCAGATAGTTTCCTATTGGAAATATGAGCTTTATTTGTATTTTTATTAGCTTTTTTTGCTACATTAGCATTTGTTAGTAAGTCTTCTGTGGATATTTCTAGGCTGGTGTGTTTATGCACAAGAATTATCAAGCTCTTATGATGTGGCTTATAGTTAAAATGTGCATTTACTATGACACAGAGGGTATTGAAATAGTATGTTCCTTGTAACAGTTCTTTAACTTTTTAGTCCTAAACTTATCAAGATTCTAATTAGTATTTTTGTTTGTTTAAAAGGACTCTACTGTTGTTGTATGTTATAAATTTCTTTGTACGATTTTTATAATTTATTGTATATGGTAATGAATTGAAACATAGGAGTCTTTCCCAGTACCATGTTTATTCATAATTATGAGGTCATTAAACTAGTCAGTTATTAGATGCATTCAGACAGAAAAGAGTTCCCTAAAATAAAGAAAAATAATTCTACTTTACACAGGTTGGATGGAAAATATATTTTAGTGTTATATTTCTTTGAAATTAAAATATATTTTATACATTAGTACATTTCAGTTAATGTAGTTCATGCCTTGCTACCCCTCAGTTGTTCAACTCTATGCTTTACCATAAATATGATGAGGATGAGAGAATATATGTACATGCATATAGTGTCTTCAAGCTCTCCCCTTCTAAGTTTACTAACCATCTCCTGAGTTTTGGACGTGTCGAATGGGCTACTTGCCTTGCCTTTATAAACTAGATATGGTTTCCCAATGGAATAGTTGATACACCAAAAAGTAAAGAAGGCTTTAAAAGTATCACTTTCATACTCTAAAAAATATAACCAAGAAAAGTATTGTTGATTATGGGTTTTTTTAAAGCCAATAAAGGCTCATGTTTGTAAACTTGTGGATTTATTGTGGTTTGTGGACATCTATGGTTTTTTTTTCCTTCATATTTTACAGGAATGTCATCTATGGTTAACAGTCATTATGAAAAACTAGTGAGAATTGTTGATTTTCAGTAACAAAAGTAATTTGGAAGGGGAAGTGATTTAGTAGCATGAGGTTAATTCCTATATTAAGTCTGAAAAATACCATCAGGGTTGTCTTCAGACCTGAAGTATCTGTAAACATAAATTTATTTTTTTAAATGTATTTATTAGTATATACTATATCTGTAAATATTTTTTTTAATCTACTTTAGTAGAATAGAAGAAAATTATTTGACTCTGCAAATGATTTTTATTACTCCAGATATATACTTAAGGAGAAATTTGCTGGTTTTTCTTTTTTGAATTTTTAGGATTCCTATTCTTATGTTCGATCTACTGCCCCAGCTGTAGCTTATGACAGCAAACAATACTATCAACAACCAACAGCGACTGCTGCGGCTGTGGCTGCCGCTGCCCAGCCTCAACCTTCAGTAGCTGAATCATACTACCAGACAGGTGGGTGGCATGATTCAAGTTGCTGTCATTATACACTGTCTGCGTACTACTTTAATACCTTAAAAATATGTTTTTGAATATTTCACATTATCCAGAATTTTTTTTTTTTTTTTAGTTTTGACGCGTAATCCCTGTCAACATGTAGAAAAATTTGCTGCACCTAGAACTTGAACATTATTGTGACATTGCCATAAGTAACTGTGGCTAAACCATGACAGGAACTATCTTTGAGGTTTGGATTGTTATTAAATACACTCAAAACGTACTTCTAGGCAAACTTTTTTGCTGAAGTAGGTTCAAAAAGTCACTGGTGGTTCAGCTGTTAACTTGGTTAGAAAGACTTTTTAAAGAATTTTTTAGTTACTTAATGTATGTAGTTCTTTATTGTTATCATGAATGCTACAAAGCATAAATCCTATTTACTTTTTTTACTTTAATTAGGAATAATAAGAAAGTTTAGATGTACTTTGGTTTAGTGTACTCTAGTAAAACCATTGAACGAGAAGGTGTTTTAAAAACATGGCAGCACAGTTAAAAATGCATAAATAAATCTGAGGCTTACTAGTGTGAGCTGTGACACAATTAAACAGTTGTGTGATATATGGTAGGCGATGCATAACCATTAAAACAAACAACCAACCAAACTAAAACAAAACCCACTTGTTATGTGTTTATTCCTCAGCATACTATTAAGTATAACTTAATATGATTTGCATTTCATTCAACTAAAACATATCAATGTTTATACACTTCTATTTTCTATCCTAATTAGCTCCAAAAGCAGGATATAGCCAAGGGTCAACTCAGTATACCCAAGCCCAGCAAACACGACAAGTGACAGCTATAAAACCTGCAACCCCAAGTCCAGCAACAACTACATTTTCTATATATCCAGTATCTTCTACTGTGCAGCCAGTAGCAGCTGCAGCTACTGTTGTTCCATCCTATACTCAAAGTGCAACGTACAGTACAACAGCGGTTACTTACTCTGGTAAGAATTTTGCATATTATGTTGCTAGGATCTTTGCAATTGTTACAGGAGAGGATTTAAATACTCAAATTTTTAGTAGTTTGTGTTCAATTACATCATAGTCTACTGAGAAGTATCAACCAGTTAAATCATAATAATGGCAAAATATTTTGATGTATCTTTAAAAGATGTTTTATGTTTGTATGTGCCTATTTTGTTACATATGAGAATATACAAAGCATTGGCATTGCTATACACGTGGTGTTTTGTGACTTACTGTAAGGTTTGGAGAGAAAAGATGGGGGTAGAAAAAATAAAGAAACACATCCACACAAATATAACCCAGGGAAATGGGGAGCATGCTGCCATCAAACAGCAGTTACAGAAACAGGGAGGAGTAGTCCAATATAAATCTTGTAAGTTTGGGTTGTCTTGACCCAAAATGAGAGGAGAATGGGTGTTAGAAAAACGACTTTTTCTTCAAACATTAGAAATACAAAATGTAGTTAAAGATGAAAAGTTGTTAACTTTATGGCCAGATGGTAATCAACTGGTATATTATAGCTACCTTGAACATTTTGGGTTTTTTTTGTTTTCTGTTTAAAAAGGGATTTAAGACTTCCTTGAAACAGAGCCTGATCAGAGGATTAAAATAGTTGAACCAGTAGATGTAGAAAGTTTACTGGAAAACTGGCTCAAAGGTATGAAAGCCCAGTTTCCTTGATTTATTCAAATTTGATACTAGAAATCAAGGAGTGTGTAGACAGGGTGTGCTGCAGAGATTTTAGCGGGCAAGCAGCATCTCTGCGCTAAAACAATTTAAATCAGTGATATAGAATGGAATATAACTAGCCATTCTGTCTTTTATCTTCATGGGTTTTTTTTCCCCTTGCTCTACATAATATTTGTCCTCCTTTTCATTTTGGAACTGGAACAGTAAATCTGGTTCTGGAAGACTTCTTACTTCTTTTGATAAATCTTTTATTAAAATTCTTGTTACATCATACTCTGTCTCACCAGATGTACTAGGAAACATATTCTTTAGGGATGCTTTGATATACCTAACATAACTGCATGTCTGCAAAGATTTGTCTAAAATCAAATATATTCCTGATACAAGTGGTATGCTATGTATTTGTGTACTGTGAAATATCAAGAAAAAAATCAGACTACCTAACAAGATCTCAGTAAATCGTTTCTGTCCTGCCCTGCCCCCCTCAACTCTATTATGCAGCATGCTTGGAATTAGTGTATTATGTAATTGATACATGATGTACAGTGATGTAACATTTATTTTATTTTGATCTCTGAGGTACCTCTTATTCCGGCTATGAAGCTGCAGTGTATTCAGCTGCATCATCCTATTACCAGCAGCAGCAGCAACAGAAACAGGCAGCGGCAGCAGCTGCTGCTGCTGCTGCAACAGCTGCTTGGACAGGGACCACGTTTACTAAAAAGGCACCATTCCAAAATAAGCAACTGAAACCAAAGCAAACTCCCAAACCGCCCCAGATCCACTACTGTGATGTTTGTAAGATCAGCTGTGCTGGACCACAGGTACCTGTATTTTTTAATATTCTGCTATAAGATTTAATCAAAAATTTTTCAACTAAAATATCAGAATCATAGAATGGTTTGAGTTGGAAGGGACCTTAAAGATCATCTAGTTCCAATGCCCCTGCCATGAGCAGGGACACCTTCCACTAGACCAGGTCGCTCAAAGCCCCATCCAACTTGGCCTTGAACACTTCCAGGGATGGGGCATTCACAACTTCTCTGGGCAACGCGTTCCAATGCATCACCACCCTCACAGTAAATAAGTTTTTCCTTATATCCAATCTAAATCTACCCTCTTTCAGTTTAAAGTAATTACTCCTTGTCCTATCACTACATGCCCTTGTCAAAACTCCCTTTTCAGTTTTCTTATAGACCCCCTTGAGATACTGGAAGGCTGCTACAAGGTCTCCTCAGAGCCTCCTCTTCTCCAGGCTGAACAGCCCCAACTCTCTCAGCCTGTCCTCATAGGAGAGGTGCTCCAGCCCTCTGATCACCTTTGTGGCCCTCCTCTGGACTCGCTCCAACAGGTCCACATCGTTCTTATGTTTGGGCTTCCAGAGCTGGACACAGTACTCCAGGGGTGGGGTCTCACCAGAGCAGAGTAGACAGGCAGAATCCCCTCCCTCGACCTGCTGGCCACACTCCTCTTGATGCATCCCAGGATGCAGTTGGCTTTCTGGGCTGCAAGTGCACATTGCCAGCTCACGTTGAGCTTCTTGTCCACCAGCACTCCCAAGTTCTTCTCCTCAGGGCTGCGTTTGATCCATTCTCCATCCAGCCTATATTTGTGGTTGGGATTGTCCCAACCCATGTGCAGGGCCTGGTTGAACTTCATGAGGTTGGCACGGGCCCACCTCTCCAGCCTATTAAGGTCCCTCTGGATGGCATTCCTTCCCTCCAGCATGTCACCACACAGCTTGGTGTCGTTGGTGAACTTGCTGAGGATGCACTCTATCCCACTGTCCATGTCACCAACAAAGATGTTAAACAGGGCCGGTCTCAATACTGAATCCTGAGGTATGCCACTCGTCACCAGTCTCCACATGGACATTGAGCCATTGACCACCACTCTTTGAGTGCGGCCATCCAGCCAATTCCTTATCCACCAATAGATCCGTCCGTCAAATTCATGCCTCTCTAGTTTAGAGAGAAGGATGTCATGCGGGACAGTGTCAAATGCCTTGCACAAGTCCAGGTAGATGACATCAGTTGCTCGTCCATTGTCCACCAATGCTGTAACACCATCACAGAAGGCCACCAAAGCAGTCAGGCATGATCTGCCCTTGGTGAAGCCATGTTGGCTGTCCTCAACCACCTCCTTGCTCTCCATGTGCCTTAGCATGGTTTCCAGGAGCATGTGCTCCATGACCTTGCCAGGCACAGAGGTGAGGCTGACCGGCCTGTAGTTTCCCTGGGTCTTCCTTGTTTCCCTTTTTAAAAATGAGGGTTATGTATCCCCTTTTCCAGTCATCGGGAACCCCACCAAACTGCCATGACTTCCCAAATACGATGGACAGTGGCTTGGCAACTTCATCTGCCAGTTCCCTCAGGACCCGCGTATGCATCTCATCAGGTCCCATGGACTTGTGCACCTTCAGGTCCCTTAGATGTTCTCTAATCTACTCTTCTCCTACAGTGGGCTGTTTTTCATTCTCCCTGCTTTTGCCTTCTGCGACTTGGGCGATGTGGCTAGACTCCTTGCCATTGAAGACTGAAGCAAAAAAGTTGTTGAGTACCTCAGACTTCTCCATGTCCTGGGTAACCAGGTCACCCATTTCCTTCCGGAGAGGGCCCACATTCATCCCTGACGTACCTAAAGAACCTTTTCTTGTTGCCCTTGACATCCCTGGCCAGATTTAATTTCATCAGGGCTTTGGCCTTCATTACCTTATCCCTGGCTGCTCGGACAACCTCTCTGTATTCCTCCCGGGCTACCTGTCCTTGCTTCCACCCTCTGTAGGCTTCCTTCTTGATTTTCAGTTGGTCCAGAAGCTCCTTATTCATACATGCAGGCCTTCTGGCATTTTCGCTTGACTTGCTCTTCATCGGGATGCATCGCTCCTGAGCTTGGAGGAGGTGATCCTTGAATATCAGCCAGCTTTCTTGGGCCCCTCTTCCCTCCAGGGCTGTATCCCATGGCACTTTACCCATCAGATCCCTGAAGAGGCCAAAGTCTGCCCTCCTGAAGTCCAGGGTACAGAGCTTGCTGCACGCCCTCCTCACTGCCCTAAGGATCTTGAACTCCACCATCTCATGGTCACTGCAGCCAAGGCTGCCCTTGAGCTCCACATTCCCCAGTAGCCCCTCCTTGTAGGTGAGAACAAGGTCCAGCATAGCACCTCTCCTCGCTGGCTCCTCTGTCACTTGCAGGAGGAAGTTGTCATCCATGCATTCCAGGAACCTCCTGGATTGCCTGTGCCCTGCTGTGCTGTCCCTCCAACAGATGTCAGGGTGGTTCAAGTCCCCCATGAGGACCAGGGCTTGTGACCATGAGGCTGCTCCTATCTGCCTGTAGAGGGCCTCATCCGCTCTGTCCTCCTGGCCAGGTGGCCTGTAGCAAACCCCCACTGTAATGTCCCCTGTCCCTGCCCTCCCTCTCATCCTGACCTGTAAGCTCTCTGTTAGCTCCTCCTCCATCCCCAGGTGGAGCTCCATGCACTCTAGCTGGTCATTGACATAGAGGGCAACACCCCCTCCTCTTCTCCCCTTCCTGTCCTTCCTAAAGAGCCTGTATCCTTCCATCCCAATGCTCCAGTCATAGGAGTCATCCCACCACGTCTCCGTGATGCCAACAAGGTCGTAGCCCTGCTTGTGTGCACACATCTCTAACTCTTCCTGTTTTTTCCCCATATTATGTGCGTTAGCATAGAGGCACTTAAGCTGGGCCCCCAATGAAGCTGACTTGCTGCCTGGAGCTGCTGGAGTTCTCTTGAGTTGCATTCTAGGTTCTCTCATACTTACCTGCGATCCTTCTCCAGTTTTTGGGCATGTGTTGCTGGCACTTGTGCCATACGGACAGTAATGGGCTGGATTGTGCTCCCCCTCCCACGACAATGTTATTTTAAAGCCCTCTTGATGAGTCTGGCAAGTCTTTGGCCAAAGACAGTCTTCCCCTTCTCTGTCAGGTTGACCTCATCAGTTCCCTCTAGACCAGGCTTCTCAAAGCCAGTCCTGTGGTCTAAGTAGCCAAAGCCCTGGCTGTGGCACCATTCCTGTAGCCTTTTGTTGACTTGCCATGTTCGACTGGCCCTTTCAGACCCCTTCCCTTTGACTAGGAGCATAGATTAAAAGACTACCTGCACTCCAGAGTCCTTAACCGTTGCTCTTATCAAGCTTTCAATGGTAACATCTGTTGACTAGTACTTGATTGAGGAAGTGAGAAGGTAGAGGATAAAAGACCATATTGTATTACCTAAAAGTGGAATCCTGGTGGTGAAGAAAATTTCTTGGTCTTAGAAGTGGCCTTCTGATGCCTTAGAGCATGTCATATGGAAGAAATGATCAGTGTAGAACGTATTTTTCATACGAAGCATATGTTTTATGCTATGTTCTGTGTTACATGTATTCACATTAATGATGAATGAGCAGTTCAAAGATAGCTTATTGTGTGTGTATTGTTTATTTAAACAGACTTATAAAGAACACTTAGAAGGTCAGAAACACAAAAAGAAAGAAGCAGCATTAAAAGCTTCCCAGAACACCAATAACAGCAGCACGTCTGCTCGTGGAACTCAGAATCAGTTGCGCTGTGAGCTTTGTGATGTGTCTTGTACAGGAGCAGATGCTTATGCTGCCCATATCCGTGGAGCCAAGCATCAGAAAGTAAGAACTTTCTCTTGTCCTTATTATACAAGTCAGTTGTATATTTCTTCCCATAATTTTTTCTCATCTTAGAGAGGAGAAAATATGCAGAAACAATATAATTAGAATTATTTTTTTAAAGACATTTAGTTCTGCTTTTTGTTTCAGACTTATCTTTAAGCTCACTTGTAGGAAAGGTCTTGTTGGGAGAAAGGGAGAAAAAATATTGCCACAGCATAAATGAGAAGAGGATATATTGGGGAAAGTATGTAAACCAAAGGAAGAAGGTGTTAGATGGGGAAAAGCATCAATGAGGACATACAGTAGCATGCTTATGCCCCCTAACTCTTTTCAAGATTTTTTCTTGACGTTCTTATTTGTCTGGTTCTGTGAAGCTCTCAGTGCACTTTGAAACACTGTAAGCTGAGTCAGTGCCAAGGAACAGGACTATTATGCATTGCTTTTTGATGTTTCTTTGGCATATGAGAGCAAGGAACAGTGTCCTGTAGTAGACTTGATAATGGGTATGTTTGGAAGAGTTTTGGTAAGCATGCTTTCCCTACTATCTGGGTGCAGTTAGGTGAGCATTGTGGAATAAAGACTGTGGGATGCACTGTGAACCTATGTTTTAAATTTGGCCATACAGTTGTGTCGTAGTTTAGCCCCACTCGGGACCAGACTACACAGTCTCTCTCTCACTTCTCCCACCCTCCGAGGGAATAGGGAGGTTTGAGATAAGGACAGGGACAGATCCTTAAAGTTACCATTACTGGCAAAACAGACTCAACTTGGGGAAAACTATTTGTTTATTATTAAAACCAAAGCAGGATAATGAGAAAGAGAACAAGATAACTTTCCCCCACCCATCCCTCTTCCCAGGCTTAACATTAATCTGTACCTTCTCTCCCCCCTGAGCGGCACAGGGGGGAAGAGGGAATGGGGGTTATGGTCAGTTCATCACTTGTTGCTTTATGCTCCTCCATCCTCGTCAGGGGAAGAACTCCTCACATTTCTCCCCTACTCCATCCCACGGGCTACAGTCCTTCTTGAACTGCTCTGACGTGGGTCATTTTTCCACGGAGTGCAGTCCCTCAGAATGGCTGCCCCAGCAGGCCCTCCACAGGCCACAGCCTCCTTCAGGTATCCACCTGCCCCAGCGTGGGGTCCTCCATGGCCTACAGGGGGACAGCCTGCCTCACCATGGGCTGCACCACAGGCTGCAGGGGAATCTTGGCCAGGAGCAACATTACTCCTCCCTCTCCTTCTTCACTGACCTTGGTATCTGCAGCTGTTCCTCTCACAAGAAATTCTTCACAATAGGCAGGCAGACGCCTCTCAGGATCTCATTCACATCTCATCTCCTGTCCACTTCTTGCTGCTGGGCTTGGCCCAGTCAGGCCCAGGTGGCCACCCGGCGGGAGGCCAGAGGATGAGGGCTGCAAGGTCCACAAGGCTCCTACCTCCCACTCTCTACCCCCTCTCAGCTGCTTTACATCTTCTCCTCTTTTTTTCTGGTTTTCCCCTTCTTAAATACGTTATCGCAGAGGCATTATCAGGGAACATTCTGCTACCAATTGGCTCGGCCTTGGCCAGCAGTGGGTCCGCCCTAGGCCCAGCCAAGTCCACTGGACAAAGGGGAAACTTATAGCAGCTTCTTACAGAAGCCACCACCGTAGCCCCCCTTCACTAAATAAAACCAGAACAAGTTGTAAATGGAATGGCAGTGTAGAATGTGTTTTAAGATATTACAGATTTTCCTCATAACTCTGGAAAGATTAATGTTAGTAATAAATACCGTATTAATATTCATCTTTTATATTTCTTTGTCTCTCAGAAAACTATACAACGTGGCATCATTAATATAATTCCTATTAAAATAAATAAATCTCATAGCAAATTTTAAAAAAATTTCCCAATATTATTTTTTGTTAGTACAAGAATGAAAATAAGAATTTAGTTAAATTGCTTAGTGTTCTTTCTTTCATTAATAAGTTGAGCCGTTAAATTTTTGGGTTGTGCCCAGTAACTCCATAGGTATATGGAGTATGATGTATATTATCTTTATATATTTGGATGTCGCTTTCTCTTGCTTATAGGTAGTTGCTAACTAATACTAATTGTGGTGGTTTAGCCCGGATCACCACACAGTTTCTCACTCACCCTCCCCCTACCCAGAGGGACGGGAGAGAGAAATTGGGAAGAAAGGAAAACTCGTGGGTTGAGATAAAAACAGTTTATTAAAAATACTGAAAACTACAAAGCTAACAGGATATAAGGATATTAATATCTAGAAAATATACAAAATGAACAATGTACTATTTCTCACCACCCAATGTCCGAATGACCGACACAGCCCATCCTGAGCAGCGATCACGGAAACGACACCGAGCAGCAAGCAAAGGGGGGAGAGCAAGCTAGCAAGGTAGAGGGAATGATGCCAGCAAGCAAGAGAGAAGAATAGGATGCCAAGGGTGCCCAAATGGAATGGATGCCAGGATGGAAGGGATGCCCCCTCCCATGGGCAACCCCACTTATATACTGAGCAAGATGTTCATGGCATGGAATACTCTCTTTGGCCAGTTTGGGTCAATTATTCTGTCTGTCTTTTGCCCAGCTTCCTGCATCTGCACGTTAACGAGACTTGGAAAGCCAGACAGTGTCCTTGGTCTCATTAACAACAACTCATATCATCAGAATGTTTTTATCAACATTCTTCACACACAAAATCCAAAACACACCAGCTACTGAGAGGAAAATTAACTCCATCCCTGCTGAAACCAGGACACTAATTTAGATTGTCATCAGTGTAAAAATGAAATCTCCAAGGACTCTATTTCTTTGGTACACTGAAGAATCTTGTGCATTCTACTGGAAAAAAGTAATTTTCAAGAGTTGCTTGAACTTAAATTTATAGTATTATGTGACATTAATATGTCTGTATTCTGATGGGGAACATGCTTAAAAAATAAGAACAAAAAACTAAGAAGTGTATGTATACAATCGTGTGCATATTGTGATTGTGTACATGTGTTTGCATTAAAGGCATGTCTAGCCTAGTTTTCATGTTACATGTTTTGTTCTTACAAACTACATGTATTGCTCTTTCAGGTCACCAAAAAGAAGTATCATTCAATCTCAAGCATGTTATGAAAAGGCTTCTGCTTATTACTTCTAAGAATAAGCATGTACCTCTTCACTTTCTACAAGATACTAAAGGGCTCTGAAATATGCTTCTTGCATCATCCTTAACTGTCTTTGCAGATATGCTTTTTTTTTAAAAAAAAAAAAAGAAAATAAAACCTTTGTCTAAGGAATATCTTGAGCTTTGCTAGGTAACCTGGAAAGTCTTTCAATATAAATACTCTTAAAATGTAGTGATCAAAAGAGACAGTGTTGTTGAATCTGAATTAAATAACTCTTATTTACAAATATTATTTGGAACCAAAATAGTTCAATGTACTACAGTTTTTGGAGGGAGAATAAAAAGCAACCAGGCAACAAAACAGTCACATTGAAACAGTATGAGCAAAATGTTTCCTTGAGTTTTATTGACTTGTGAGTTTATTTGCTTTCTGTTCTCACCTATACAGCTTTTGGAATAAATGTCTGAACTTCTAATGGAAATAAGCAATCTGAGATAACTATTAACTGTTCCCTTGTTACAGATGACAAGAACTTTTACATGTCCTTTTTTTTCCCCTCTGAGATCACTTTTTGTGAAGAAGCAATAACTTTTTAGTTATATTGATTTATTTTACTTTTTTTTTGTTGTTTTAGTGATACTGATGTTTCTGTTAAAGCTTCCATAACCTATAACAAGTTCGTTTTTTAGTTATCCCAGGGAGATCATATTATGAATTTCTCTTTATTCTTCTAGGTAGTAAAGTTGCACACAAAACTTGGCAAACCCATTCCTTCAACGGAACCAAATGTGGTTACCCAAGCTACTTCTTCAACATCCACATCTGCTTCCAAACCAACTGCCTCTGTTTCAAATATAGCAACTAGCAGCAGTACTGTGAACTCTGTTGCATCCTCTGCAGTGAAAATTCTTACTCCCACAACAAACGCACCACTTAACACGATGTCCAACAACAAAACATCTTCAACTGCTGCTAATATAGCTGTAAAGAAAATATCTACACCAAAAATAAACTTTGTTGGCAAGTACAGAAGTCAGTCTTTATTTTGAAACCTAACCTAGTCTATATTTTTTTAGAGATCTTAGTGCAACAAATACAAATGTATTTAGTTAACTTTATGCATGAGTAACTCTGTTGTGTTTGAGAGAATTACTGATAGGTGAAAAAAAGAATGTATATAAAAGTTTTGCTTCACAGTTTATGGTGTTTTCTGCCCTGTTGTCTCCACCTGACCTCTCTTGAAGGCTTCTCCTATCTTCATAAGAAGCCTCCCACCTTTGCTTTCTTATGTAGTAGCTGTTGGAGTATTGCATTTTATAGTCCAGTTGGTCCTAATTTCAGTTTACGGCCTGGGCTGTTAAGGCAACCTGCAGTAGGTTGGCTGTTGATAACTGGGCAACTGAAACATCCTTGTAACAGTAGAAACTTTTGAAATAAGCATGACAGACATTTAGACATAGGAAGCAGTTGTTCGACAATAAGCTGTCCTGCTCTTGAAGGAAAGACCTATGCAGTTGCAACACTAAGAGTACACTACCTTTGTTAGTAAAAACATTATAAGGTTTTGAAGTACTTTTTTGGATCCATTAAAAGAAATCTAATGACAAAAAAAAAAGGAAGAGATGATTAAAATGTATTTGCTGAGTTGTTCCCATTCAGTCTTATCTCTTTTGAAAAAACATGAAAATGAATGATGAAAATCGCAACTATATAAAGCAAAAGTTTTTCTTGCTAAAATAAAAAACTAAGTGTTTAAATAGCTTGTTAAACTTTTTTTTAAAAGCCTTTAATTTTATTTAAATTATGTTTCAGTTTAAACTAATTTTAAAAGACTGATAATGCTTTGACCAGAACATTTATACTTGCAAATAAAGTCTTCAAATTGCACATTATGTGTAATCATATTCTCATTTAATGAAAGTTAACAATTTAACTTTTTTGATTTGTAGGTGGTAATAAGCTTCAGACAACAGGAAGTAAACCAGAAGAAATGAAATCAACTGAAAGTGTTAAAACAACAACTGCTACTACAGTACAAACACAGGAAGTAAAACTAGACCCAGTAGCTGAACCAGTGACTCCTACGACTCTTGCTGCCTTGCAAAGTGATGTCCAGCCAGTGGGTCATGACTATGTGGAGGAGGTATTGACATGAATTTTAGTGAAAATTTTTTTCAATATGAAACAATCACTGAATGATTGAGGTTGGAAGGGACCTCTGGAGATCATCTGGGGGTCAAATTCCACTCAAGCAGGGCTGCCTCTAGCCAGTTGCCCAGGACCTTGTCCAGACAGCTTTTGAATGTCTCCAAGGAGGGAGACTCCACAAGTCCCCTGGGCAACCTGTGCCAGTGCTCAAGTCACTCTCACAGTAGAAACAATAAATGTTTCCTGATGTTCAAAGGGAACCTCCTGTGTTTCAGTTTGTGCCTGTTGCCTCTGGTCCTGTCACTGGGCACCACTGAAAAGAGCCTGGCTCTGTCCTCTTTGCACCCTTCCTTCCAGGTATTTATATACGTTAGTAAGATCCCCCCTGAGCCTTCTCATCTCTAGGCTAAACAGTCCCAGCTCTCTCAGTCTTTCCTCATAGGAGAGAGGCTCCAGTCCCTTCATCATCTTTGTGGCCTTTCATTGGACTCTCTCCAGTATGTCCATGTCTCTCTTGTACTGGGGAGCCCAGAACTGGACACATGACTCCAGGTGTGGCCTCAACCAGTGGTGGGTTAGAGAGGAAGGATCAGCTTCCTCAGCCTGCTGGCAATATTTTGTCTAATGCAGCCCAGGATGCCATTCGCCTTCTTTGCTGCAAGGGCACATTGTTGGCTCAAGTTCAACTTGGTGTTCACCAGGACCCCCCAGGTCCTTTCCTGCCAAGCTGCCTTCCATGGGGTTGTTCCTCCCCAGGTGCTGGACTTTGCACTTCCCCATGTTGAACTTCACGAGGTTCCTGTCAGTCCATTTCTCCAGCCCGTTGAAATCTCTCTGGATGGCAGCACAACCCTCTGGCACATCAGCCACCACTCCCAGTTTTGTGTCATCAGCAAACTTGCTGAGGGTACACTCTGCCCCATCATCCAGATCATTAAGGAAGATGTTAGACAAAAAAATGCTAAAACTGGCAAGTTCTCTATAAAAGGAAAACAACTTCACTAGTATGGAAAACTGTATTCAATTCTTAAAACATTCTTTACTTCCTGCCTTAGGCTACTATTTTGCTTTCCTAGCTACTGATAATGCAACTACACTTTAACCTACCATTTTTGCATTTAAGTAGCAGACAAAATTTTACACATAATTTAACACCCCAGCGTTAAGCCTACAACCAACATCCATTTTCAGGTTACAACCAGAAAGGATGTAACTATAGCATTAATAGAAACACTTCCCCAAGCGCTCAGTTCCTAAAGACATAAGCCTGTCGCAAATTTAAACTAGTTGGCATACTTCCCTCCTAAAAATGACAAAGGCTCCTCTGGTTAGTGAGGCACCTTTCCTCCCCAATTACCACCACCTCCTCTGTCTCCCCATCATTAGCCAACTGAAATACTGGCATAAAGCCCATGTTAACAAACCCAGAGCCCCTTATTGCCTTTCTAATGTTGGCATATCTCCTTTGAGAGTGGAACCTCACTGATTTAAAAATAAGTCTATCAAAATATTTTTATAAACAGCAGTAAGTTACTGGACCTTGCCATTCAGCCAGCTTTCAGTCTACCTCACTGTATGCTTATCCAGCCCATGCATCTACAGCTTGTCTATGAGGATATTGTGAGACTGTCAGAGGCCTTACTGAAGTCCAGTTAGACAATATCAACTGCTCTCCTCTCATCTACCAGGCCAGCCATTTCTTTGCAGATGTTTATCAAGTTGATCAAGCACGACTTACCCTTAGTGAAACCATGCTGACTACTGCTGATAATGATTTTCTTGTCCTTAATGTGCCTGGAAATGGTTTCCAGGATTAGCTCCATCACCTTCCCAAGGATCAAGGTGAGGCTGACTGGCCTGTAATTCCCTGGGTCCTCCTTGAAGATAAGAGTGACAAGGCATTGAACCTGCAAAGGCTTGTGCATATGTTTACATTTTTGTATTGTGCATGTTTCTTTTATGCTTAGTGGGGTATTCTTCAAGTGGGTGGCATGAGATATGTGGATGAAGTCTAATGTAAATTTTTCATCATTTGCAGATTTGTAATTATTCAACTCAGTATGTTCAGGCTCTAGTTTAAAGCTGTATACTCTTTGGAATGGAAGAACTTTGTTCATTACCAAACACAATGGTGTGTCTGTGTCAGAAATGAAAGTTCTATTTTGCCTTCTTTCAGTTACTATGTGAACTTTTTAGCATGTTTTGAGATGGGTAGACATTATCCAGTGTCACTGAATTAGATTAATTTTTACATCAGCTTTGGTTTTTTTTAAAAAAAAAAAAGACCAAATGTGTAATAACTTTGTTTTCTAGGTAAGAAATGATGAAGGAAAGGTGATCCGCTTTCACTGTAAACTTTGTGAATGCAGTTTTAATGATCCTAATGCCAAGGAGATGCACTTAAAAGGAAGACGGCACAGACTTCAGTATAAGGTCAGTAGAAATGCTAATGCTTCTATCTGAAAATTCAGCAGATGTCAGCTGACTTACATGTTCTTACATTTAAAGACTAGTCAAAAGTAGGTACTCTGAGTAAACAGCATATAAAAAAGCTAGAGAAATATATTTCTTAGGGAGTATAGTCTTTAAAATAGTAATGCAAACTGTGAAACTGGTTTGGTTTTTTTTATAGCTTTCAGGCAACCTTTGCAAGATTAAAATATTGTACAACATATGCAAGCAACAATAGGTGCTTTATGTTGTTTACCATTAATTTCAAATAGTGTAAAATAGTAGCGCTCAATGTTTTTGGCGGGATAAACCACATAAACTTTGTGGAGTGTTGTAGTTTAGCCCCGCTCAGGACCAAGCTAAGCAGTTTCTCACTCACTCCCCCCACCCTCTGAGAGAATAGGGAGAAATAATACAACAAAAAAAGGCTCAAGGTTTGAGATAAGGACAGGGAGAAATCCTTAAAGTTACCATTACGGGCAAAACAGACTTGACTTGGGGAAAACTATTTATTTACTATTAAAACCAAAACAGGATAATGAGAAAGAGAACAAAAACAACTTCTCCCCACCCCTCCCTCTTCCCGGGCTTAACTTAATTTCAGCTATCCCTACCTCCTTCCCCTCCCCTGAGTGGCACAGGGGGGAAGACGGAATGGGAGTTATGGTCAGTTCATCAAACGTTGCTTTACACCGCTCCGTCCTCCCTGGAGGAAGAACTCCTCACATTCCTCCCCTGCTCCAGTGTAGGGTCCCTCGCACAGGCTACAGTCCTTCATGAACTGCTCTGGCGTGGGTCATTTTTCCATGGGGTGCAGTCCCTCAGGAACTGGCTGCCCCAGCGCAGGCCCTCCACCGGCCACAGCCTCCTTCAGTCCTCCACCTGCCCTGGCCTGGGGTCCTCCACAGGCTGCAGGTGGATCTCTGCTCCTCCGTGGACCTCCATGGACTGCAGGGGGACAACCTGCTCCACCATGGTCATCACCACAGGCTGCAGGGGAATCTCTGCCAGGAGCAGCATTACTCCTCCCCCTCCTTCTTCACTGACTTCAGCATCTGCAGCCGTTCCTCTCAAAAGAAATTCTTCACAATTGGCTCAAGCAGATGCCTCTCAGGTTCTCCTCACATCTCCTCTCTTCACTTCTTGCAGCTGGGCTGGGCCAAGTTGGGCCCAGATGGCTGCCCAGCAGGAGGTCAGAGAGTGAGGGCCACAAGGCTTGCACCTCCCCCTCTCTGCCCCTGCTCCAGCTTCTTCACGGTTTTTTTTGTTTGTTTGTTTTTCCCCTTCTTAAATACATTATCACAGAGCCGTTATCAGGGAACCAATTAGCTCGGCCCTGGCCAGTGGCGAGTCTGCCCTAGGCCTGGCTGAGTCCACCAGACAAAGGGGAAGCTTCTGCAAGAAGCTGCTAGAAGCTGCCACCGTAGCCTCCCCCACAGACAAAACTAACACATGGAGACATTTGAGAAACAAGTGTTGCAGATTTTCAGTCATGAATGGAGAGACACCTATACTGACATATGGTGTGCATTTTGATTATTGTAACATTATATAGAAAGAATCTACTGTGGTTACAGGAGATACAGTGGGCCTGCATAATCATGAAAGGGATGAAAGAAGAGAAAAAATTGCCATATTCAGTAACTCATGATTATGCCCCTGTATGAGGGACCCTTCAGGAACAGGGCATCAGGAAGCACACTGTAGTTAAGATGAAATGTTTTTTTCAGGCTATAGAATAGTCATCCTGCTACAGAATGAACAGCAAATTTCTTAGTATTTCATGTAACATTTTAATTTTAAATTGCTTTGTTCTCATATAGTTGAAGAGGGAATTCATGCTATTTGTTGCTATTTCTTTCCTTTAAAATACTGGACACAGATATTTCTTCAACTATTCATTCAGTGCACTTCTAAAACTGCATTTTACTCCCTTTGATTTTATCATAGACCAGTAGTGTGTGTTAAACATGTCAGAAGAACTCTGTAACGTTGAGATGACAAGAGGCAAACCAACATTTCATTCATTATTTTTCTGAACTAGAAAAAAGTAAACCCAGACTTACAAGTAGAAGTAAAGCCCAGTATTCGAGCAAGAAAAATTCAAGAAGAAAAGATGAGGAAACAGATGCAGAAAGAAGAATACTGGAGAAGGCGAGAAGAGGAAGAACGCTGGAGGATGGAAATGAGGTAATGCATTCTGTTTTATCAATGAATGAGACAAAGCTGCAGTCAGATTGTCTAAAACTAACTCTCTGCTTCTGTAGTTACTTATTTTGAATACTTGTTTTGGGAACTCTGTACTGTCTTGTTTTAAATTAATTTGTCGTTATTCCTCTGGGGTTTTTATTTGTTTTTGTTAGTTAGTATTCAATCCCTCTGAAGAATGTAGACTTACTAGAATTATTTGCTATAAATTCAGGCCCACTTTCAAAATAACCATTCATTTTAGTTACCTTCTGGAGTTCAATGATATTTGCTTATGACTACTAGAAATTAGTTTAGTGAGGACATCCAAGAATTTACTTAGAATGGTTGAAAGTATTAACTGCTATATAAAGCAAATACTTTGATTGATGCACTTCAGGCGATATGAAGAGGACATGTACTGGAGGAGAATGGAGGAAGAGCAGCATCACTGGGATGACCGTCGCAGAATATCAGATGGAGGATATCCTCATGGTCCTCCGGGACCTCTAGGCCTGCTGGGAGTTAGACCAGGAATGCCTCCTCAGCCCCAAGGGCCAGCTGTGAGTTTTTTAACTTGAGAGGAGGGGAAAAAAAAAAAAAAAGTCATACTTACCAGGAGGCACAACTAAGAACTATAAATTATTCAGTGTTACTTGAGTTGTCTCCAGTGTTTCTTATAATAGGGTTTGGAAAAGTGAAGAAAAAATTATATACTAATGAAACTGTGTAGATGGACCTGTCTTCCAAAATAAGTCCACTTATATGACGAAAGGATGCCTTGAAGACAAATACTGTTTCTTCTGAAATACAAGTCACTCTGGCTTTGTGTACTACTTTTTATTTTACTTAATTGCATTATACTTTATTTATCTAATTGTGGACAAATGTATAGATAAAAAGAGGTTGGATTGTCAGTCCTAGAGGATAATAGTTAGTGGTGGGTTGTACTCTACCTGGAGGAGATTAACAATTGCAGTACCACATGG
Source organism: Chlamydotis macqueenii (assembly GCF_036417535.1). Taxonomy (NCBI): domain Eukaryota; kingdom Metazoa; phylum Chordata; class Aves; order Otidiformes; family Otididae; genus Chlamydotis; species Chlamydotis macqueenii. Next base: position 50,516,265 of record NC_141592.1, read on the forward strand.
GTTTGTCCTGGCATTTGTCTCATTAGCACCTTATCAATGATCTGAAAGGTGATGGAGTGAGTCCACACTCATCAAATTTGCAACTGACACAAAACTGAATTGGTTTGGAGTGGGGAGAACAGTTGATACCTTTGAGGGCAGGGCTGCCATCCAGAGGGACCTATGCAGACTGGAGGAATGGACCAACAGGAACTTTATGAAATTCTGCAAGGACAAATGCCTAATGCTGCACTTGGGAAGGTATAACCCTGAGGGCCTGTGAAGTGACAGGCTGGGTAGCAGCCCTGCTGAACCTGGAATTCTTGGCAGGTAGCAAGCTGAACATGAGCCAACCGTGTGCCCTGGCAGCAAGGAAGGCCAACAGCATCCTGGGTGATACTAATAGGAGCATAATCAGTAGATAAAGGGAAGTGATCAGCTTTCATTAGACCCAAACTGCAATACTGCGTTCAGTTTTGGGCTTTCCAGTACAAGTAAGATACTGATAAACCATAGCAGGTTCAACGTGGGTCTGGCTACTGGGATGGTCAAGGGTCTGGAGTGCATGCCATGTGAGGAGATACTTGAGGGATCTGGGCTTGTTCAGCCTGGAGAAGAGAGTGCTTCAGTGGGATGTAATAGCCTTCTAATACCTGTGCGTTATAAAGACAATGGAGCCAGGCTATTTACAGTTGTGAGGGGGTGAGATAGAACCAGCTTAAGCTGAGAAAAAAAGAGGTTCAGACTGAATACAGGAATTATTTTTTTTTTTCACACAGATGTTGTGCAGCTTCCATCTTTGGTGGTTTTCAAGAACCAACTGGATAAAGCCCTGAGCAACAAGATATGGTCTTATAGCTGACCATAGTTTGCATAGGAGGTTGAACTAGAGGACCTCCTGAGGTCCTTTCATATTTGAATTGTGTTTCTATGAAAGCAATCATAGATACTTTATTTTGCAGCAGTATGCAAGTATTTCCCAGTTAACAGAAAGACAATAGATATTTATGTTGGGGAGGTACTTTTGATCCTGGGATTTCATAATTTGTTTATTTTTGATACATTTCATGTTTATTCAGAAATGATTGATAGTGACCATTGTAAGTTGTTAGAGACACTTCTGTTCATGTTTTTTTACATTTAAATTATTTGAGGTTTGAATATTCTGTTGTTTAGCCACATCTTTGTTTTTTTGATCACATAGCATCTGTGAACTTGGAAGTGTACCCAAATTTCAGAAATGTGCTTTTTCATCTGTTTAGCCTCCACGCCGCCCTGACTCCTCTGATGACCGCTATGTGATGACCAAACATGCAGCTATATATCCAACAGAGGAGGAACTTCAAGCAGTTCAAAAAATTGTTTCTATTACTGAGCGTGCTTTGAAACTTGTTTCTGACAATATGACTGACTATGAAAAAAGCAAGAGCAAAGAGGGAGATGACAAGAAAGATGGCAGTAAAGACAGGTATTTTTTTTAATTATTATTTTTTAAGAATTTCATCACATGCTTCTGAAGTCATTTTATGTTTTTCCTTGCACTGTTTTCAGTGCTTCCAGGGTTTCTGTTCTCTTTGGATTTTGATATGGCATATGTCACTATGGCCTCAAGAGTATATGGAATACTCCTATTTTATTTCACTTTTCTATCTTTGGGAATAGTTTTATGTTTTTTATATTATTTTAAATGCAATTTTTAACTATAATTCACAGAGCTTTGAAAGGAGTTTTACGGGTAGGTGTTTTGGCTAAAGGTTTGCTACTCCGTGGAGACCGAAACGTCAATCTTGTTTTGTTATGTGCCGAGAAGCCTTCAAAGATGTTACTCAGTCGTATTGCTGAAAGTCTTCCCAAACAACTTGCAGTAAGTAGAACTTAGATTTTTTTTTATTTGAATTTTTGTAAAGATACTGTAAAAATCTGTTCTCAAGTCAAATGTCTGCAGGACTGACTGTGCTGCATTTCATAGCTCAGGTTCAGTTTCTTTTCATTTTCTGAGAGTTTCTGTCTGAATTCAAGGACTATGCTGCATATTTTGCTTTCTGTATATTGTGTCCATACAAGTGTCTAGGTGTTTATGCTAGTGGTGTAGTATCGATCATCATTTAATAGATTTCATTTACCTGGGAAATAGAAATGAGCAGAAGAAAGACTATTATCCAGTTACCAGCAGCGATAGTAATTTCTGCAGTGTTACAGGAAGCTTGCGCTGCCTGAAGGTCAAAGTTCTTCATTAATGCCAGTCTGTTTGTACTTGTTTCCAATTTGTATGCGTGTCGTAGTTTAGCCCCAATCCGGACCAGACTATGCAGTCTCTCTCTCACTCCCCCCACTCTCCAAATGAATAGGGAGAGATAATATAAGAAAAAAGGCTTGAGGTTTGAGATAAGGACAGGGAGAGATCCTTAAAGTTATCGTCACAGGCAAAACAGACTCCACTTGGGGAAAACTATTCATTTATTACTAAAAACAGCAGGAGAATGAGACAGAGAACAAGATAACTTCCCCCCACCCATCCCTCTTCCCGAAGTTAACGTTATCTCTACCTCCTTCCTCCCCGAGTGGCACAGGGGGAAAGAGGAAATGGGGTTTACAGTCAGTTCATCATTTGTCGCTTTACATCACTGCTTCATGGTTGGGGGAAGAACTCCTCACATTCCTCCCCTGCTCCATTGAGGGGTCCGTCCCATGGGCTACAGTCCTGCATGAACTGCTCCGACGTAGGTCATTTCTTCCACGGGGTGCAGTCCCTCCAGAACAGCTGCCCCAGCGGGCCCTCCATGGGCCACAGCCTCCTTCAGGCATCCACCTGCCTGGCATGGGGTCCTCCATGAGCTGCAGGGGAATTCTGGCCAGGAGCAGCATTACTCCTCCCCCTCCTTCTTCACTGACCTTGGCATCTGCAGCCGTTCCTCTCACAAGAAATTCTTTACAATCTGCTCAGGCAGACGCCTCTCAGGTTTTCTTCACATCTCCTCTCCGCTTCTTGCAGCTGGGCAGGGCTGAGTCGGGCCCAGACAGCTGCCAGTTGGGAGGCCAGAGAGTGAGGGCAATGAGGGCCACAAAGCTCACACCTCCCCCTCTCCAGCTTCTTCACATCTCTTTTATTCTGTTTTTCACCTTCTTAAATACGTTATCGCAGAGGCGTTTTCAGGGACTGTTCTCCTACCAATTGGCTCGGCCCTGGCCAGTAGCGGGTCCGCCCTAGGCCCGGCTGAGTCTACTGAACAAAGGGGAGCAACTTCTAGCAGCTTCTTACAGAAGCTGCCACTGTAGCCCCCCCCCCACTAAATAAAACAAGGGCAACGTCTCAGTGCTTTGTAGTCTCACAATTAGTTAACTAAGTCTGTTTTGGTTTTTTGTTTTTTTTTTTTTTAATTTATTACTTAAAAAAAAAAAAACACAAAACCCCACCCTAAAAGTACGTGTAGTCTTGGACTCTTCAACAGAATTCATATAAGCCATTTGCTGTATTTCTACAATAAGTAGAATGGAGGAAGAGCAGCATCACTGGGATGACCGTAGTATTAGTATTTCAGTGCAGCCTGGTAAAATGCTAGGGAGAATCAGTGCATGGTAGAAGCGTTAGCAGGATCAGATTAATTAGAAAATAATCTTGGGCTTGCTCTTGTTTGAAATTACAGAACAGAAGAAAATTTTAAAACTGCATGTCTTGATCTGACTTTGTGGAGAAGTCACTTGTCCCTCAGGTTTGTGGAAGAAGGCGATAGAGATGCCTACAGCTTCCTTTTGGGGATACTAAGAATTATTAAATCTAATTGCAAGAAGCATTTCTGAATAACCACCTTGTTACTCTTATATTTTTCCCCTGGTGTTTATCTTGTCTTTTGCTCTCATCAGAGAATGTTGAGACAGCCAAGTATGGAATGTGCCTAGCAGTACCCATCTGTTCTGGTTTTGTTAGTAAGGGGGGACCCAAGGTGGTAGCTTCTGTAGGAAACTGCTAGAAGTTGCTCCCCTTTGTTCAGTGGACTCGGCCGGGCCTAGGGCGGACCTGCTGCTGGCCAAGGCCGAGCCAATTGGTAGCAGAATGTCCCATGATAACGCCTCTGCGATAATGTATTTAAGAAGGGGAAAACAGAAAAAAGAGGGAGAGATGTGAAGCAGCTGAGTGGGGGGCAGAGAGGGGGAGGCGCGAACCTTGTGGGCCTTGCAGGCCTCACCCTCTGGCCTCCTGCTGGGCAGCCAACTGGGCCCAACTCGGCCCAGCCTGGCTGCAAGAAGTGGAGAGGAGATGAGAAGTGAATAAGATGTAAAAAGGATCCTGAGAGGCGTCTGCCAGCCTGTTGTGAGGAACTGCTGCAGATGCCAAGGTCAGTGAAGAAGGAGGGGGAGGAGTAATGCAGCTCCTGGCCAAGATTCCCCTGCAGCCTGTGGTGATGACCATGGTGGAGCAGGTTGTCCCCCTGCAGCCCATGGAGGTCCACGGAGGGGCAGAGATCCACCTGCAGCCCGTGGAGGACCCCACGCCAGAGCAGGTGGAGGCCTGAAGGAGGCTGTGGCCCATGGAGGGCCCGCTGGGACAGCTGTTCTAGAGGGACTGCACCCCGTGGAAGAGATGACCCACGCCGGAGGAGTTTCACGAAGGACTGTGGCCCATGGGAGGGACCCCACGCTGGAGCAGAGGAGGAATGTGAGGAGTTCTTCCCCTGACGATGATACAGCGGCGTAAAACAACGCGTGATGAACTGACCGCGACCCCCATTCCCTTTCCCCCCACCCCGTGCCGCTCGGGAGGGGAGGTAGTAGAGATAATGTTAAGCCCGGGAAGAGGGAGGGGTGGGGGGAGGTTATCTTGTTCCCTGTCTCATTCTCCTGCTAATTTTAGAAATAAATGAATAGTTTTCCTCAAGTCGAGTCTGTTTTGCCCGTGACGGTAACTTTAAGGATTTCTCCCTGTCCTTATCTCAAACCTTGAGCCATTCTTCCTTATATCATCTCCTCCTATTCTCTCAGAGGGTGGGGGGAGTGAGAGAGAGACTGCGTAGTCTGGTCCCGATCGGGGCTGAACTACGACACCATCCTGTAACTGCGAGCTCAAAGAAGAACCACTGCCATCTTTGTGCTTTTTAAAGGCTCCTATGTTCCAATGAGAAACATATCCAACTGGCATTTTAAGTGGCACCGATGCTTTTCTTTATCTCGAACACTGTCAAGATTCTTGTTATGTAATTTACTTAGTATATTAATTTCCTTTATGGGTAGTTTCTTTCTTTTGCATGCTTAGTGACTGCTGTGTATTTTCATTAATGATTTGGAAACAGTATGTAAGTCCATATATCTATCTTAATTGTGTATACTATTGTTTCTTTGAATACAGAGGTATCTGCTTCATATAATTATATTGCGTTTCTGTCTTTCTATTAAAAATACTATGTTGAAATCCATTTTCTTCCCCATACTTTTCTTGGCCACATGCTAATAGAAATTTCTTTTTCTCGATATTTAGGTAATAAGCCCTGAGAAATATGATATCAAGTGTGCAGTCCCAGAAGCAGCAATAATTTTAAATTCATGTGTGGAACCCAAAATGCAAGTTACTATCACACTGACATCTCCAGTCATTCGGGAGGAGAACATGAGGGATGGAGGTTGGAAGTTGTTAAAGATGTTACTTCTCTCTCACCTGTTTTTTATATGTTTATCTATTCTGTTTAAGATGACATTAAGGTCCTAGAAGGCAACATGCTGGCACAACTAATGTATTTGATCAAAACCTTGATTTTCAGCAACCAGTCTTGGTAGAGAACAGTTGGTTAAAATAAATGTTTATATGATGCATTTATTTAATCTTTAAAAATTCTGACTTTATGTCCAACCTCAGCTTTCTGGAAAAGGTACAAACTTGACTCTTTTTTTTTTTCCCCTCTTATAAAATTATGTGGAAAACTAAGTGTTTTAGAGCAAGTGACTATAAACTGGCTTTCTAGAGCAGTCTTGCCCTAAGAGAAAGATTGTATGGTTTTAGAAATATAACAGGTTTTTGGGTTTAAACTGGATCAGCATTACCATCACTTACACATTCCAAAGAGCAGTGCCACTTAAAATGTACTTTTATAATACTTTTGATTGTAACAGTGCTTCTAACTTTGAGAGATGCGATTTTTTTTCCAGCTCTCTGAGGTTGCTTTTTGGTCTGGAGTGCTTTTTGAGTATATTTAGGCTCCTGGTATTACAGTCAGTCTTCTATCCAACTGGCAAACCCAGACTAGTACAATAAGAAATTACTTTGTCATTGAGCTGAAGCAGAAGGTGGAGCTTGTAAATCAAATTACGTTTCTGAAGTTCACAGTTTCTCTGGTGCCAGCAGTGTTACTTTAGGATCTGTTCTGTAACACTTTCAAAGCTCCAAAAGCTTTTAAGCCAATAAGCATGATTAAAGTCTGCAGTACATTGGTTCTTTTTGTTTATGGGTCAGATAAAATTAACTTTTGTTTCCTTTTAATCCTGGGTTTTCACAGTTGAAAGAGATCATGGCAAACCGGGTTCTGGTGTTTGACAGTGAACCTACAGATAGGAAATCTGAGGCTGTCTTAACACTTCTCATGTGCAGATTGAAAAAATTGTATATGTATACATGTGCCACAGAAGCTTTTTTATTTCATCTCATCATTACATGTCCTCTAAAATACTTGAGGTTTTTATATTGCATTAGTAAATGTTCTGTAGCTATGACTAGTGCATTGTAAGCAAGCTGTGTTAACAAAGTCGTCCTACCTAATCAGAAAGAAAAATTTCAAGATACATTCTCTAGTTTGGATGGCTTCTGAAGAGTCTTTAAGAGTACTTTGTACATTATTTTTGAGCTGTGCATATTATTCCTAGCTAATAAAGGCTTTGTACATGTACTGTCACACCCAACCAATTCTGCTTGTTTTTTGACAAGTGTAACGTGACACATGGTTTGTCTGTGCTGAATCAGACTTCACATATTATTTAAGTTCATAAAGAATACTTTAACTTAAAAGTTTTTATTATTAAATTACGTTAACCATTAAATGAAGTTAACCTTAAACACCATGTTTATTTCTTAACGTACTGTGCAAAAGTGCAATATTAATTCCTGCCACAATACTCAATTTTAATTTTCTGGCCTAAAATTCTATGATGTAGACTAAAAAGAAAATAAATTTCAAATTACTATGCCTTGATTTATACCACCTAAAGGAAACAAATCTGTATTTTTGTCTGACCCACACTTGAGTTAAAATGATCATTGTGAGTTTATTCACTGCTGTATGCAGTACTGCCCCTAGGCAAGCAAAATCAAGTTAGATTTCTCTTCAAGACACTGAGCAGTATAAAATGAATGTGCAGAAAAGTTCACTTTTGAAACTAGAGCAAATAGAAGACTGAATTGCAAATTATTGCAGCAAAAAAGGCTTTATGAAGACAACTGCTTATTTGCTGCAGAGTAATAGTACGTGTGTTTTTTCTTAATGCAGCTTCTCATGCTCTGTGTCTTAAAATGGTTTAAAGTTTTCATTATTTATTTATTTTTAAGGAAGGCTTTACCAGAAGAATCAGTTTGAGTAAAGATGAGACTAAGACTTGCATGTGGAATAGAATAATGTTTGATGTGTAATAATGCCATTACATGATAAAAGGCTAAAAAAATACAGTGTGAAATAAAATTGTTAACCGCATAGCTACTCTTCCTTACAGTATTGTGCATTTGACAGTTTCCCGAATCTGATATATTCAAAGTGCTCTAACCCCTGCTGTGGTATCTTTCCTTCAGCAAACAAAGTGTACATACTTATAAACGCATATATGTGTGCGTGTGTGTCTTTCTTTATCTTTAGCTAACAGCCCCAGTCCAAAGCCTTCTAGCAGAGGGACTTGATTCCTGTCAGGGGTTGCTGCCAAGACACTGGAAGGATTTTTGACCAAGGTTTTCTAAAGCTCAGTGTCACACCTGCCATGCTTTACAAAGGAGGAGATTTGGATGCATAGTCCTAGCATCTACTGTTACTTTGTGTGGTTTTCTTTTTCTCTTTATCTCTCTCCTAGAATTAAGCAGTGTTCACACTAGTCTTGAAATAGTTGACAGGGTAAAATGTATTTCACATAATAAAACTTACCAAAATTGATATACCTGTTAACGTATAATGAAGAGATAGTGTGGACACAGCATGTCTAACTGAAGATTAACCCCTTATATTTAGACTAGTAATAAGTTATATAGGGTAAGAATTCATGCTTCTGTTTTGGAAATTAATTCAGTTTTTTGTCTTAGCTTAACAGGGTGGTAGGTTAGACATCTAAATTTAGTTAAATAGCCTTTAAGGGGTTAATCCTAATGTGGAACAGATGCAAAAATCCACAGATTAAATATTACAAGAGTTTCCTTGATGCATTTTTTCAGTCAATGTATTCTCAGTGCAATAGGTGCCTTGCAACTTCTGACTTAAAGCCTTTTTAAGTTTCAGTGGTATTCATATGATATCTATTAGTAGCACATTTTAGATCTATATTTCCAGCACTGAATAAGATTCTCTTCTATGCACTTAAACTAATTCTTTTTAGTAAAATTATTTTCCAAATTGAGGTTTTTCAGTGCTAGAAGTAATTGGAGTTTCAAATTATGTAGTGAATTATTGTGATAAAAGTTTGCACAGTGTCACCTATTTGCATATTAGTTTTAGAAGAATGTAAATAATTGACTGATTAGGCTACTAGACCCAACAGACCCATATTTTTATTTTTAATTTCTCAACGTTACTTTGCTTCTTTTTTCCTGCTTTGGGCTTTCTCTAAATGTACTCCTTGTCTTTTATATCCATGTTGTACTCGTTTCATCAGTTATCTTACCTGACACCTCTCTTGCATAGGTTTGGGGAGTGTGGGGGTTTTTTGTTTTGTTTTAAATGAAATACCACTTTAAATGTCTTCATTTGCTCTGTAAATGCCTTGTTAGTGCAGCTTTTCTTCTTTCCACTTTAACATATAGTCCATAAGTTTGAATATATGTGTGAGAAGATGCCTATGTTTCATTCTTATTTTGAAATCCTCCCTGTCGTAGTTCAGCCCCAATGGGGACCAGACTATGCAGTCTCTCTCTCACTCCCCCCACTCTCCGAGAGAATAGGAGGAGATTTGGTAAAACAAAAGAAAACCAGAGGAAAAAAAAAAACAAACACGTGGGTTGAGATTGAACAAAAAGTAAATTTAACAGTAATGACAGAAGAAAACAAGACAGTGATAGAATACACATACAGTATAATAGCTCACAACAGATCTCCACACATAGTTTCTTCCAAGTAGCGGGGAGACTCCCTTCAGCACCCTCCTCACTTATATACTGAGCATGATGTCAGATGGGATGGAATAGCCCTTTGGCTAATTTGGGTAAATGAACCCCAGCTGTTAGCTAATTAGTTAACTATCCCAGCCATAGGGGCTACCAGCTTCAGTTCTCCACCCAGCTCAGGTAAATATTAACTCTATCCTGGCCAGAACCAGGACACTCCCCCTTTTAGCCCTGTGCAGAGCAGTGGGACTATCCTATTAAAAAAAAAAAAAAAGGACAAATCTGAATGTAGTACTTCAGATTAAATGTAATTATTATATTGCAAAGTTGTAGCACCATGTTAATTCATGGCTTTTTAGTTCTCTGTATAGTAAAGTATCCTACTATTTATTTTACATTGGTGTATGAATAGGTGATTTCAGAGCTGTGTCTCTGCAGCATCCCTAGAAGCTTCTCCGTGCTGGCATGTTTCATGAGACTCAGAAAACAAAAGAAAAAAAAAAAGAAAAAAAAATATTCTCACACTTATCTAAATTTATATCTTGCTAGAGTAAACGATATTGTTCCATATAGCCATCTCCTGTGAAATGAGTGCCATTGAGTGAGGGCTTTTTTTCTTTCATCTTATCTCGTGTATCACCAGTTATGCTACCAATATACTTTGTCACTAGTCACAATAGCCATTTTCATAATTAGTAAAGCAAAGACATTTTAAAGCTGATCATTGCATTATATCCCTACAATTTTTATGTAACCTGAAGGTACCATTTCATATTGTTGATTAAACCACTTCCAAAAGGGCGTTGTGGTCTTTTCCTTTTTGAAAACAAAGCAATCAGCTTGGTAATTTAATTAATCTTTTTCTGAACATTTAAATATACAAGTTCTACTATATTTTCTTTATCTTTCAGACATTCTGCTTTGGTTTTTAAACTGTTCCTTGCTTTTCTTTTTCCTGCTGAATCTTAAGTAAATCAGTACCTTTTCAGATCTTTCTTTGCATCCTAAATTATATTGAAGAATGTATATCATGGGCTGAGGAATTTATTTATATGAGTAAGAGAGAGGGTACTTGAAAGTAATGGAATTCTGTAATACTGAAGAGCATTTAACATTCCTTTAGTCAGGTTTTTTAAAGCAAAATTATTTCCATTTTAAGTTTAAGGTATGATAAAAATAACATCATTACTAAACATCTAGTGCTTTTAAGATTTTTTTTATACTTAGTTTTTCTTTTAAAGAGTAGGTCTCAAAGAACATGTGACCATTAAAATTTACAAGAAATTAAATCTGAATGTTTCTACTTGGTTAAAGTGGATTTTTGTGTCCCTTCTGTCTTGTGTTCTCTGTGCTGGTGCACTGTGTCCAACCATCCTTCCTTCAGTATTTAATTTTAGGGGATATGTGTTTTTCCAGTGTTAGCTCAAATAAAGAAGTACTGCGCATTGCATAACCTGCAGTGCATTCAAAAATAACCTGAGAGCTAAAGTACAATATGTTCTTGATCTTCATACTGGGTTGATGCCCTAATCCTAATTGAATGGCTTTTATTGAACATTTACATTTGTTGTTCGAGTGTTTAAACTTTAAATGGCATGTGTGACATTGAAGCTACTTAAAGGAAGTGTCTTGCTCACCTGGTCAAACACCCATTCCTCACTGCATTTTGCCAATTCGATCCATTTTAGATGTAACCTCGGGTATGGTGAAAGACCCACCGGACGTCTTGGACAGGCAAAAATGCCTTGACGCTCTGGCTGCTCTACGCCACGCTAAGTGGTTCCAGGTTCGGAACATCATTTTACTTCCTTCTTGTAGCCTTATGAGAGATTAGTTCAGTTGCAATATAAATGTTTAACTGTGTGCAAACACTCAGCATTGTTCATGCTAATAATACTTAATATTTTTCTGGTCCCTAAATTTAAATGTAGAAGGTTGAGTATGGAGGAACTGCTTTATGCAGTTATTGCTCATTTGACATTATTTTTTTTTTTCTGATCATTGGGAAGGCGATGTTGAAAGCTTGACTCGCTTGGGGTGATCATATGTTGTATGTTTGTTATGTATTCCATAAGGCTGCAGAGTAACTTTGCTTTAAATAATGGAATAAATGTTTAAAGCTTTGTGTTTAGATGTAAGACTTTTTTTTCCCTATTTCTTTAATTTTATTAAGTGTAGGGAATGAAAGGCAAGAAGCAACTGTTCGGTTCAGTGACTTTGCAGTCTGGCAAAGGCACAATAAAGAAACCAAACAGATTCCCTTGACCTTTCAGTCTCTATACCTATTTCTTAGAGCTTTACTGTATCCTTTTTATTTCTAATATAGAAAGATACTGTATTTATTGTTACAAATGAACATAGGTCAAAGTGTACAGGGGATCAAGAAATATTATTCTTGTATAACCTGTGCACTTTGACTTCTACCACCTTAAATTACTAACCCTGTATGAAATACTGCTGTAAATGGCAGCTCATGGAATAAAGTTGTAGAATAATTTGTTTTAATCTTGTATCTGAGCTTCCATTGAACAGTGGTGTTTTAGTCTTTCAACAAGTCCTATTTGCTGTAGGTGCTGGGATTAATTAATTTGATTTTTGTATTGCTCTCAAGGCTAGAGCTAATGGTCTGCAGTCCTGTGTGGTTATCATACGTATTCTTCGTGACCTCTGTCAACGGGTTCCAACTTGGTCTGATTTTCCAAGCTGGGTGAGTAATGTTCTTTTGAATGAGCCTTTTTAATGCACATGGTACTGCAAATAAAGCATAGGAAAGCATTACTACACTTTTAAAATATGGACTTTTTCAAGGAGTAATGTAGAGTTTTGTTTGGGTGTTCTGGTTTTGTTAGTGAGGGGGGGCCTAAGGTGGTAGCTTCTGTAGGAAACTGCTAGAAGTCGCTCCCCTTTGTTCAGTGGATTCAGCCAGGCCTAGGGCGGACCCACTGCTGGCCAAGGCCGAGCCAATTGGTAGTAGAATGTTCCGTGATAACGCCTCTGCGATAACGTATTTAAGAAGGGGAAAACAGAAAAAAAAAGAGAGAAGAGAAGATGTGAAGAAGCTGAGCAGGGGCAGAGGCGCAGAGTGGGAGGCGCAGGCCTCATGGGCCTTGCAGGCCTCACCCTCTGGCCTCTCGCCAGGCAGCCGACTGGGCCCGACTCGGTCCGGCCCGGCTGCAAGAAGTGGAGAGGAGATGAGAAGTGAATAAGATGTAAAAAGATCCTGAGAGACATCTGCCAGCCTGTTGTGAGGAACGGCTGCAGACGCCAAGGTCAGTTCAGAAGGAGGGGGAGGAGTAATGCGGCTCCTGGCCAAGATTCCCCTGCAGCCTGTGGTGAAGACCATGGTGGAGCAGGTTGTCCCCCTGTAGCCCATGGAGATCCACGGAGGAGCAGAGATCCACTTGGAGCCCGTGAAGGACCCCACACCGGGGGAGGTGGATGCCTGAAGGAGGCTGGGGCAGCTGTTCTGGAGGGACTGCACTCCGTGGAAGAGATGACCCATGCCGGAGCAGTTTCACGAAGGACTGTGGCGTATGGGTGGGACCCCACAATGGAGCAAGGGAGGAATGTGAGGACTTCTTCCCCCAAGGATGAAGCAGCGGCGTGAAACAATGTATGATGAACTGACCGTAACCCTCATTCCCTCTTCCCCACTGTGCCGCTCGGGAGGGGAAGGTAGTAGAGATAATGTTAAGCCCGGGAAGAGGGAAGGGTGGAGGGAGGTTATCTTGTTCTCTGTCTCATTCTCCTGCTGTTTGTAGTAATAAATTAATAGTTTTCCCCAAGTCGAGTCTGTTTTGCCCGTGACGGTAACTTTAAGGTCCTTATCTCAAACCTCGAGCTGTTTTTCCTTCTATTATCTCTCCCTATTCTCTCGGAGGGTGGGGGGAGTGAGAGAGAGACTGCGTAGTCTGGTCCCGATCGGGGCTGAACTACGACATTGGGTTTCGAGGTTTTTTTTTCTCCCCAACAAATGATCCATATTCCCTCTAAAAATGTAATTTTCTGAGGTTTTGTCATTTGGAGCTGGAATTTTTTTTCAAAAGGAATTTTCTTGTTCTTTTGAATTCTTTGTGGGTAGCATTCTTATTCTAGATTTTAGCATTTTTTTCCTTTACTCTGTATAAAATAATCTGCTTTTTTTCTAACGACCTACTCTGGATTGCTTGGACTTTACTGAAACTGATTTAAAATTATGTCAGCTGTGCCCAGATAGCTCTGTGATAACAGAAAGGCTACTTGAAAGAATAAATCACAGTAATTCCTGTGATCATTAATATATCCTTTCTGCAAGTTGAAATACCTCAGTACTAGTCTGTGGATGTGTCAGCATTAGCATTTTAATCAGTGTCACTTAGAAACAAATCTCTGGGTTGTACCTAGTTACCTCTCTTGTGCAACTTGTGCTCCAAATATTAACAGATGGTCAATCTGTGGACTGGACAAAGTTAGTCTGAAATAAAATCTCTGAAACATTTTGTATATATGAAGGTAAACTCAGCCCTGACTATTTTGTTTCATAGACCAAATCTTGTTGCACTGTGCTGCTTCCTAATGTAGACTTTTCAGTTTTGTCAGGAATAGCACTAACATTGTCAAGACAGTTACAGTAGTTGGCATTATTTCAATGAGAAATATTTTACAACTATTCTAAGCTTGCAGACAATTTTATTAAATTACTTCTGATAATATTTGTTGCTTCTGGAAAAAAATGTGGAGAATTTCTGGTTTTTAAATATTTAAAGTAAAAAAAAAAGTTCTGATTTCTGTGCTACACTTCATGAAAGATATACTGTACAAATATAGTTTAAAAGAAGCTAAGAAGTATGTAAGTGCCCTCAACATCACTATGATACTGAGTTGCCAAAGAATAAATCCTTGCATACTTTTAGAAAAGCATCCTTAGAACTATTGCAACACACAGCAAGCACATAGATGAAGAACAAGGAATGTTGTTTCTTATTTCTCATATCTATTCTAAGGCACAGCCAGAAGGGAAGAGAGGCATGAAGCAGTGTGTTAGGCCTAGCTGTGTCTCAGTTCTTTCCAAAAGTGCTTCCTGGCTTCTCCTGGTACATGATACATTGCCAGAGACATGAATCAACATTGAAGTCTGTGTAGTCAGTTGTTCTCTTGGACTATTGGCAAAGACTTACTGACAAAAACAATGACAGAATGAAAATGGTGATTTTAAATATATGTAATTTCTGACAGTCATAGATTAAATTTTGTAGATCAAAGAAATATTTGTTTCTGGATACAGAACTTATCCTGACCTGTATGCTAGAAGCCTGTTACAAGCCAAAGAGATGCCAGAGCTTTTAAAAAAGAGCCTAAGTAGTTGTAATAATAGAAAATATTACGAAGTCTAAACACAGACATTAGTATCAACCTCTTTATATACCTAAAAATAAAAACTAAATTAGAAGAATTTTGTCAATTTTCTTCAAGTTAGAAGGAACTAATATTCAAGGTTGATTTTTTTCAAACCTTTTTTCCAGCCTTTTGTGCATATAAACACCAGGGCATCGTAATTCACATTTTCCTAGGATTAAGTTGTGGACTTTAGTGTATTGTATGAGGATCCGAAAGAACTGTACTTGAATAAATGCAATAACATGATCTGCTTTTTTTCTTTTCTACTCTATTTTGCTTCATACTTGAAAACAACTAAATTACTGTTGCTAAATTACTGTTGATCCTGAGTGATGCAGTGGGAGTACGGAAATACCATGCTCAAGAAATGAAATTTTTCAGTTAAATTGAGCTAAAATAGAAAGGAATGGGCACCCTTAGTGAAGGATTGTAATCAACACTGCCTATAGTTACGTGAATGCATTACAATAGGCATTTACTCTTGGAAAATAAAAATAAAAGGCAACTTTTGAACAACTGTAAACTTGGGAGAGGAACTAAAAAACAAACTCCCAAAAAAACCCACCACACATTGTTTGAAAATGAAACTTGACAAAGAGATGATATTGAAACATCCATTTAATGCTGAAAAAGCTAAGGAAAGCTATTCTTTACTTTTGCAAATGTCTTTTATATGTTTTTTCTGGGAAAAAAAAAATTAATCTAATAAAAGTAAACAATGGAAATATTCACAGGAAAAAAACTTTTAAAAATACAGCTAATCATTTAAACCATTTTAACTAATATCAAATAATGTGTAAATTTTAGAAAACCTGTTTATCAAGATTTTTTCACACTTATTTAACACCTGAGTTAGTGTTAGTCTATATCCAAGAAAAAACTTGCTGTGAACTTGAGTTTTGCTAAACTGAAAAACTAGTAAACACTTAAACGTTAAAAGGTCATTAAATTTTTGATGCTTTAAGTTTCTGTATTCTTGTAGGAAAAAAAAATTCTCTGTAGCATCCTGTTAATTTCATTAGATTGATCAAATTCATCATTTCATACTGTGTGCTGTTTATTCATGTGGCTGACAGATTCCGGTGACCCACCATGTTTCATGCTCTTAAAAAATGGCTGGAGAAATTGTCTATCTGCATATGTAGGCTACTACTGTATAAATGTCTACAAAACTTTTGGACAACTTGTGATAAGAAGCAACATATCAGTACTCAATGTTAATCTTGCAGCAGCTTTCTTTTTATTCATCTTTATAAAATATCTGATTTTTTTTTCCATTTTAATGTAAAGCTTTCTGTGATGTGTAATGTTCTTCAAAATTCCAGTATCAAAAGTTCTGTATTGAACAACAGTAGTAGCTTTTTTTCTGTTTTAATCAGTCTTCTAAATTGACTGGATTTTCTTATTGTTGGTCTAGGCTATGGAATTGCTTGTGGAAAAAGCAATTAGCAGTGCTACTGGACCACAGAGTCCTGGGGATGCACTGAGAAGAGTTTTTGAGTGTATGTCTTCAGGAATAATCCTTAAAGGCAAGTTGCATTTCATCAGTGTCTGTATGCTTATGCTTAACTAATGTAAAATCTGTAATCTTGGTTAAAATAAGGTAGAGATGTGCTACTAATTAGTCTAACTGCTGTAGGTGGTCCTGGCCTTCTGGACCCTTGTGAGAAAGATCCTTTTGATACGCTTGCTGTAATGACAGATCAGCAACGAGAGGATATTACTTCAAGTGCGCAGGTAAGGAGAAGTATGTGTGTACTAACTAAATTTGATGGCTGTTTTTTGGGGTGGGGTTTTTTGTTTGATTAGTTTGTTTATTTTAAATGGAGCTATATGGTGGACATGAATTTTCCTTTCTAAGAATATAGTACGATCTTTCAGATGATCAGTCTTAAGCTAGGCAATGAAAATATCAAAACAGAGGATGTATAATAATGTTAATTTTTGCATTAAAATTAATGTATTTTCCTGAAAAGTTTGAAGCACTCCCATCTATATATATCGGTAAAGATGCTTACACTACAGCAGTATGTTATTAGACTTAAAATTACATTGGCATTTAATATTTTATAAATAGATATGTGTAAGTTTAATTTTTAATGTTTATTTTATCCACTTACAATATTTGACCGTTCACGCTTGCAGTTTAAGAGGTTACTGCCCCTACCTCTTCATTTGATCCTTTTGCTAAAGATTACTAATGCGTAATGGGACATGTGAAAAGCCTTGACTGCTTCAGTGCAAGTCCAGCAACTAAAACAGATGTATCTTATTTTTACACTAAAATGATGTACTTTGTACAGAAGCAGCAAATGTGACATACACATTTTATTGTGTTGAGGGAAGGAAGAGGGGATAAGAGCTAAGGATAATATCATGCATCACTAATATTCTTCATTAATTGTTTGACAAAGTACTCAAAATTGACATTTGTTTCTAACAGAAATATCTTCTTTCTACCCTTTTTCTAGTTTGCTCTGAGACTCCTTGCATTCCGTCAAATACACAAAGTTTTAGGAATGGATCCGTTACCACAGATGAATCAACGCTTTAACATCCATAATAATCGTAAAAGGAGAAGGGACAGTGATGGGGTTGATGGATTTGAAGCAGAGGGAAAAAAAGACAAAAAAGATTATGATAACTTTTAAAAATGTTTGTTGTCAGTGCTAAGATTGAAGGTGATAAAAAGTCTGTTTGTTGCCTTGCTTTTACTTCATTCATAATAATGTCTGTTTAAGACATCCAAAACCAACTTGGGAATTAGATTTGGAAAAGAATAACCTAGCTCTTCTGTGAGATTCTGAATATTTTAATGGATATACTGTATCAGACAAATTATGACTGGAAAGACTGCAAATGGAAACTCTGTTGTCATTGGAAAAAATAGTTCGAGAGTTTTTTCCTCATTGCATTTTCTTTAAATGTGTTGCTAACTTTAGTAACTTTTCTTCTTTTTTTGTCTTTTTTGATTTTTTTTTAATTAATAAGTGCATTGTTTTATCTTGACTGTATTTGATGCAGCATTTGTGCTTCTGTTGCTATGTGTATTTTGACTTTTTATTTAGAAAGTTTTTTATTTGCCTTTGACGCTAGTTGTATAAGTTACTTTGTGTTAGATAGTATAAACTGTTCCACTCCCAATTAATATTTTACAGAACTTTATTTCGTAAAGTGAGACTGCAGGATTATGTTGGATTTTTTTTCTAAATGTGAAGAGTTTACAACACATAATTATCCTGCCATTTGAGTGCTCAGAATTAAATGTTTTTGCCCATCTTGTGGCATTTGTCTCCTTAGCGTGATATAACAGTGTAATTAAGACAAATTTGTGTTAATCTAATCAAGTTTGCTGTTGTGCATTAGGAGTATAAAAGCTAATATATACAGTATGATCTTGCAACAGTTGTAAAGCAACTGCATAACTGATCAAAGTTTTGCATGATGTTTTTATTTTTAATAGAAGGGCTTTTGAAACTATCATTTTAGGTTAAATGTGTAGGTCTTTGTATGATTGACTTTGTGACATAGCAGGGCCAAAAAAATAACTTTCTAAATAGCTTTTCTCAACGTACAAGCAGAAGCGAGCATTTCCCATTTAGACAGTTAGTCATTCTTTTCAGTCAACTTTGTCAATATTATATTAATGCCTCTCAGCCCTTGAAATAAATGTTTGTCATATCAGTGCCTGTGAGGTTATTCCTTATAGCTATTCCTGTATAAACTTTCTGTGATTTTTTTCAATAATTTAAACTTTGAAAAGTGAAGTATTACTGAAAAAGTGAAAGCTATAGAAGGAAAAAAACCCAAAATTATTTGATGGTGGCCATAGTGTATGCTTATATCTCTTTCAAGAAGCTAAATATAGCAGTGGTATAGTAAAGTTACATCATACTGGTTGATGTACGCTCTGGTACATAGGTGTGATTTGTTGTCACAGCACTACAGTGGAATATGCAAATAAAAACTAAAATGTATTAAATTACTAAAATTCATTATATGCTGGAAACTGAAGTTTCACTCATTCTATTCAATGTGTATTATGCTTTGTTGCAAACCCATAAAACACACAAATACATAGACTAACATTCTGGTAACTACTTTATTGAGGGCTGTAGGAGAGTATCACACATTACAAAGATCACTTGTTATTTCTGATACAATTTATTAAAAAAACTCTTTTGTTCCAATTTGAGGTCAAATCTATCTTTGACCTTTTTAATAAATAGCTCTTGAAGTAGGCAGATGTTTTTGTTTGCAACACCTACGGCTAACAGCATGGGCCTGTGGAAAAAAAGTAAAATATTTTAGAAAAATAGAGTGTCTTAAAGAAAAATTTTAATACAGTGTTCTTCAAGCATCAGAGTGCAATTTTAAAAGGAGTGGTTATTAGTGGTTAGCAAATAAAATGAAAATTTTCTCATTGTAGGAAAAATTTCTTACCAATTTCAGCATCAGAAATACAATAATTAACATATGCTTTAAAATTACTTTAAAAAAATATTACAATAGTTTCTGTTGTCCAGCCTGGATACATAGCATGTGCTTGTTCTTAGTCTTTTTTTTTAAGAGGATATCTTGCTGCCATGGTCTCTAGTTAGACATTATCATTTATTTTGAAAGCTACAGGTACTATTCACGTGGCTAGTTCAACTTCATACCAAAGTTTCTTTCCTCAGAAAGCAATCTTGTCTATTCAGGCATGTGACCCTAAAATTTAGGATTAAAAAGGTCAAAGCTGTATTTGGGATTTCCTGTATTTTTGTTCTACTGGCTTTTAACTCTTAAACAGTTTCTGGATCTTTTGAACTATTGTATACTTAAAGTGATTCCACATTAAATATGAAACCATTACCATGATTATTGCACTGTGTGATGAAAAGTGAATTTGCAGTTTGTTTCTGTTTTTCCTGCCCATTTTAATGGGCTATTTTAACTACATAACTTAGAATCATAGAATGGTTAGGGTTGGAAGGGACCTTCAAAGGTCATCTAGTCCAACCCCCCTGCAAGGAGCAGGGACATCCCCAACTAGATCAGGTTGCTCAGAGCCTCATTCAGCCTGGCCTTGAATGTTTCCAGGGATGAGGCATCCACCACCTTTCTGGGCAACCTGTTCCTGTGTTCTACAATCCTCAGTGTAAAAAAAATTTTCCTAATATCTAATCTAAATCTACCCCCCTCTATTTTGAAACCATTACCCCTCATCCTATCACAACAGGCCCTACTGAACAGCCTCTCCCCATCTTTCTTGTAGGCCCCCTTGAGGTACTGGAAGACTACTATAAGGTCTCCCCGGAGCCTCCTCTTCTCCAGGCTGAACAGCCCCAACTCTCTCAGCCTGTCCTCCTAGGAAAGGTGCTCCAGCCCTCTGATCATCTTTGTGGCCCTCCTCTGGAGGCTCTCCAACTACTCCATGTCCTCCTCTGGACACAGTACTCCAGGTGGGATCTCACGATTGTGGAGTAGAGGGGCAGAATCATTTCCCTCGACCTGCTGGCCATGCTTCTTTCTGGGCTGCAAGCGCACATTGTCGGCTCATGCTGAGCTTCTCATCCACCAGCACTCCCAAGTCCTTCTCAGGGCTGCTGTCAATCCATTCTCTGCCCAGCCTGTATTTGTGCCTGGGATGGCTCCAACCCATGTGCAGGACCTTGCACTTGGCCTGGTTGAACTTCATGAGGTTGTCACAGGCCCACCTCTCCAGCCTGTCAAGGTCCCTCTGGATGGCGTCCCTCCCTTCCAGCATGTTGATGGCACCACACAACTTGGTGTCGTTGGCTAACTTGCTGAGGGTGCACTCTATCCCACTGTCCATATCCCCGACAGAGAGGTTAAATAGCTCTAGTTCCAATACTGACCCCTGAGGAATGCCACTCGTCATGGGTCTCCACTTGGACATTGAGCCGTTGACCACCACTCTCTGAGTGCAGCCATCCAGCCAACTCCCTATCTACCGAGTGGTCCGTCCATCAAACCCATGTCTCTCCAGTTTAGAGAGAAGGATGTTGTGTGGGACAGTGTCAAAAGCTTTGCACAAGTCCAGGTAGATGATGACTGTTGCTCATCCCTTGTCCACTGATGCTGTAATCCTGTCAGAGAAGGCCACCAAATTGGTCAGGCACAATCTGCTCTCAGTGAAGCCACATTGGCTGTCACCAGTCACCTCCTTGCTCTCCAAGTGCCTTAGCATGGTTTCCAGGAGAATCTGCTCCATGACCTTGCCAGG
Organism: Chlamydotis macqueenii; assembly: GCF_036417535.1. Classification (NCBI taxonomy): domain Eukaryota; kingdom Metazoa; phylum Chordata; class Aves; order Otidiformes; family Otididae; genus Chlamydotis; species Chlamydotis macqueenii. The sequence continues at coordinate 50,537,123 of NC_141592.1, forward strand.
CACAGAGGTGAGGCTGACTGGCCTGTAGTTGCCTGGGTCCTCCTTGTTCCCCTTTTTAAAAATGGGGGTTATGTTACCCCTTTTCCAGTCAACGGGGACTTATGACTCTTTTTAAACTAGGAAGAATGGAAAAATAAAGATTTGAAAAAGTACGGAACTAGCTTTGATTTTCAATATTATGTTGTGCATTTAGGGAGACAAAACTAAGGCCAAGTAAACAATTTACAAACAAGTAATCTTTTTAATAGCCTATGTTTTGATTGTGCCAGTGGTTTACTAATAAGCAGTGTTTGCCTTTTTTATTCAGCAACACTGTGTGTTAATTCTCAAAGTGCCAGACACTGTAGTCATAATACCCAAAAGGGAAATGTACACAGCAAGAATTTTCCCCTCAGTGCTCACTTTAGAGGAATAATTTGGTAAAATGAGAGCTGTTCTGTTTTGAAGCTTTTTCAAGCTTTGACTTGTGTGCCTGGTTTTTAAGTATGTTCTGTCTATGAGCAGTGTGTTTTCACATGAGTTCCTATATACAGGCATTGGTAGAAATGCAAGTCTGTTGGACATAGTCCATAAACTTCTTGCTCTATTATAAAATTCTATATGATCTGTTAATCTTATAGAGCTGTTGAATGTGATGGGTTCATTTGCTGCTTATATTTTTGTATCTATTTCACTACTTAGAAGTGATTTAATATTACTTAAAATTATTGTACCTAGCAACTTTCTGAGAGTTGGAATCAACTTTAAATATTCATATAACAATTTGTGAATATTTAACATTCTTATTGCTTGTTGAATATCTGCTGATGATTACTCTGTTAAATATTCACACAATGTCAAATTCATTTCTTTATTAAACAATTAAGACTTATTTGTACTACCCAAACAGATTTTATCAGCATAGCACTAGTAATAGAAAAAAAAAAGAAAAAAGGAGGCATAATTTGCAATCTGTTTGTTTTTTTTTTCCACTTACATTGTAGGTTTACAAAGTACAGTGATAAATTCAACCAAAACATCTGTTTTCCTTCTGTGTTTTTTTTTTTCCACTGAAAGCTGTAAGGCAAAGAGCTTTCCTAGCCAAAAAGGCTAGCAAATTAAATTTCTTCTGAGAGATTCTTTTATATATCTTCTCAAGAGTTCTATTTTCCTGCAGTGTGGTATTTCTCAACCTTTTTAAAATTAAACAGACCTAGTCTTTTGGGGAGGAAAAAAAAATCCAAGGAGTGTCATCTACAGTGTTATCACAATGGTTTTGATTTATATACAAATATAAATCAAACTTCATTCTCTTAATATCTCTTAATTTGTATTTTCCCATTTTTCCCCATTCTCTCATTTGGATTTATGAAAATGTGCAAATGTGTATATATATATTCCTAATACTGAGAAAATTTATAGTTATTGGACTGCTTTCTGATGTTTTAGAGTTTACATTTTAAGAAATGCTACCCTAATAATATGTGGCAAGTGTAAAGTTCCTAACAGGGTAAAGTTCATTGTTTTTCATGGATACCTGATTGGCAGTTATTGCTGGGGATTTTTATCCTGCACAGTGCACAATTTCCCATGTAATATAGCCTTAACATATCTGCATTAGTAAGGGTCCTCATGAAGGGTTGTCATCTTTAATATGTGTGTTTCCTTAAACTATTTTGCAAAGCCATTTATTTTGAAGACAGTGATTTGTTTATTGCAGGATAGTTTAAAGCCTGTCAGCTTTTAGAGGCTCAGTCTAGCTTAAATACTTTCACATATATTCTACATCAATCCTATTTCAGGTTGATATTCTAAATCCAAAGAAACATAGAATGGTATCAAGAAACCTATATGGATTTTTGAACTTTCCTATATTTAAAAATCTAAGATTTCAGAATGGAATAGCTGACCAAGACAAAATAAATCACACTTTCTACAATAAAAGGTTACTTTATAATTAAGAGAGACAAAAAGCCTCTTGTTTCTGAGAGAATCACATGAGAATCACAAACCTCGCCCCTTATGCAAGCTTTTTTCTTTCCTTTTCTGCATGCTGCATCATGTTTGTGTTAATTGTATGCATACGATTAGGAAGAGTTCTGTCCAGAATATGTAAGACATCCTTATCACAGACTTAACTTTTGGCATGCATTTAGATTTCTCAGTAATTTACTGGTTATGCAACTTAATGTTTTCTTATTAAGACAGTAAGCTGAGCTGCATTGCTAACAATGCAAGTGAGAACAATATGGGAGAGATGAAGGTGCCTGAATTACAGGGGTTTACTGCCATTTTTATATGCCTCCCTTCAAAAAAAAAATGGGAGAAGGACAGGTTTCTCAGAGGCCCAGGCCCATATCTGCTAGCCCCTTTGTAATGGGTTTGCATGGAAAGGTTTTGATAGCGGGGAGACTACAGAGGTGGCTTCTGTGAGAAGATGCCAGAAGCTTCCCCCATGCCTGACAGAGCCAGTGCCAGTCAGCTCCAAGATGGACCCACTGCTGGGCAAAGCTGAGCCAATCAGGGACTGTGGTAGTGCCTCTGTGATAACGTATTTCAGAAGGGGGAAAAACAGCTGCTCAGCAGCAGTTGGGAAGAGAGGAGTCCAAAAATGTGAAACAACTCTGCAGACACCAAGGTCAGTGGAGGAGGAGGAGGTGGTCCAGGTGCCAGAGCAGAGATTCCACGGCAGCCTATGGTGAGGCAGACTGTCCCCCTGCCCTGATTTCGGCAGGGATGGAGTTAATTTTCCTCTCAATAGCCAGTGTGTTTTGAATTTCAGATGTGAAGAATGTTGATAAAAACACCCTGATGATATGAGTTGTCGTTAATAAGACCAAGGACACTGTCTGGCTTTCCAAGTCTCACTAATGTGCAGATGCAGGAAGCTGGGAGGGATACAGCCAGAACAGTTGACCCAAACTGGCCAAAGAGAGTATTCCATGCCATAAACATCACGCTCAGTATATAAGTGGGGATTGCCCATGGGAGGGGGCATCCTTTGCATGCATCTTCTTCCACCTCTCTCTTGCTCACTGGCATTGTTCCCTCTACCTTGCTGGCTCCCTCTCACTCCTTTGCTTGCTGCTCAGTGTCGTTTCCGTGATCGCTGCTCAGGACGGGCTGTATCAGTCATTGGGACATCAGGTGATGAGAAAACGTACATTGTTCATTTTGTATATTTTAATATCCTTATATTCTGTTATTATTGTAGTTTTCCTTTGCTATTTTAGTAAACTGTCTTCATCTCAACCCACAAGTTTTCCTTTCTTCCCAATTTCTCTCCCCCATCCTGCTGGGGAGGGGGAGCAAGAAACTGTGTGCAGACTCCGGCTAAACCACCACAGTCTTTTTGGTGCCCAACGTGGGGCTCGAAGGGGCCTCACTAGATCAGTTGGGAGATCATCAGACTTTAATCTGAGGATCCAAGGTTCGAGCCCCTGGTCAGTCCCGAAGGGTTGAGATAAGGACAGGTTTGGACACAGTGTGTTGAAAACAGATTTGTTACAAGCATTCATTATGTTGGTTTGGTCATCTCTGGCCACAATGTTATTTGCTCTCAGAGTTGGTTTTAGAGCTCTTCTGGGCAGCACCCTACTTGCTACTGTTTGTCGATATTTATCCACGGTTTATCTTTTCTGGGATTAAAGGTATCACTCTGCTGTGCTATGTAGCACTGATTTGTTTGGTGAGATCACTGGTAGTGGGACCGGTTTGGTATTTATACTCAGTGGCGGCGGGCAGTGTGCAGACTGAGGAGGCAGAGGCAGCTCCACCCGGGTATTTTGGGAGCCATCTTGTGGGTGTTGTTTGGAACTATACCTCTTGTTTTGGTCCAGGAAGCCAGGCTGCGAGGGGATCATCTGTTTACAGCTTTCCCCACCTCACCAAGCTAATTTCAACAGCTTTTGAGAATTTTGAATACCCTTGGGATACTCCTACCACTGTGTTCATGTTGGCAGGTCTCTTGCAGCTATCTCAGATCTTGGTCTTGATAACTTTAAACAACTATTTAAGAATACTGTGGCTGCCACAACCCCAGCAAGAGACACTGTGGCTACAGATGCTGTGGTTACTTCAGCCCCTACTGCAGGCACCGCAGCTACCCCAGTCCCGGCTACGGTCACGGCTGTTACTTCAGCCCCTACGGCTGGTACTGCGGCTATCCCAGCCTCTGCTACGGGCACTGCAATTGTTTCAACCTCCATGACAAGCACTGTGGCTACTCAAATCCCAGCAAGCAGTACTATAGATAAACTAAAAAACAATCTGTGCCGAGGCAACAGCTTCGGAATCGGCACGATCCGCAGCGGCGCGGCGCAGTGAAGGGATTCCCGAAGCAGGGAAGCTCAGGGGGGAGCGGAGCGAGGCGCCAGGAGCCCACAGCTCGCGCGAGAGCGGCTGAAGAGACGTGGGCGGAGCCAGGGGGCACCGCCGGCCCGGCCCCTCTCCCCATATAAAGTAGGCCCTAGGGAGTGCCAGCGATCTGGGTGTGGTGCGGCAGTTTGAGAGGGCGGGGTGTGTCAGGGAGGGTGCCGACCCGGGGCATTTGTTGTTCTCGACTTTCAGGGCAACATGGTCAACGCCCACCTGAGAGCAAAGGCTGTAGCTTCAGCCAGAAGGTCTGCACCGGCTCCCCCTGCGGCGGTTGATGCCTCCGTGCAGACGGAGCAGCCGAGGGGGGAGGCTGCGGTGCAGACCTCGGGCTGCAGGCAGTGCCTGGACCCTACTCCCGGGGCAGGGGCAGGCGGCAGCCCTGACTGCAGAAGGTGTGCCCAGGTGGAGGAGCTCCTGCGGCAGGTGGCTGAGCTGCAGGAGGCAGTCAGGAGGCTGTGTGACATCAGGGAGGCAGAGAGGGAGCTGGATGCTTGGTTCCAGGCACAGTCTGTGCCGGAACCGCAGCATCCAGTCAACCAATCAAAACCCCCCCTCACTGACCTACAAGGTAAGTAAGCAGGCAGAAGATGCCAATGAATGGAAAGTTGCAAGGGCAAGGTGCAGCAGGAGGAAGAAGCTTCCCCAGAACCCCGAGGTGCCCCTGCAGAACTGCTTTGCTGCTCTGCAGGCTGAAGAAGTAAGACCCAGCACCTTGGGGGAGGCACGGGAGCCGTGCAAGGGAGCCTGACCGGCTCGTGTAATAACTAGCGCTACCAAGAAAAAGATGAGTGGTAGTAGTGGGTGATTCTCTCCTGAGAGGTACAGAGGCACCCATCTGCTGCCCCGATGTGCTCTCTCAGGAGGTATGCTGTCTCCCGGGGGCTCGTATCAGGGATGTCACCGAGAGAATACCTAGCCTCATATGGCCCACAGACTATTATCCACTGCTGGTGTTTCATGTGGGTGCCAGTGACACAGCTGGCAGCAGCCTGAGAAACATCAAAAGGGCTTTCAGGGCCCTGGGTACAACAGTTAAGGACTCTGGGGTGCAGGTGGTCTTCTCGTCAATCCTGGTCAAGGGGCAGGGACCTGAAAGGGCCAGACATATCTGGCAGGTTAACTCGTGGCTCAGGGAGTGGTGCTACAGCCAGGGCTTTGGGTATCTAGATCACGGGACGTGCTTTGAGAAGCCCGGGCTGCTAGGGGCGGATGGCGTGCACCTAACCAAGAAGGGGAAGAGTGTGCTTGGACAAAGACTTGCCAGACTTGTTCAGAGGGCTTTAAACTAGTGTTGCTGGGGGAGGGGGAGCACAGTTCAGCCCACTGCTGTCAGCACGGCGCCAGTGCCAGCACCGAGGGTCCAGAAGCTGAGGAAGGATCACAGATAAGTGCAAATAAACCTAAACCGCGGTCCAATAGCACCCCTGTCGCTCCAGCCAGCAAGTCGGCTTTGTTGGGGGCCCAGCTGAAGTGTCTCTATACCAATGCACGCAGCATGGGGAATAAACAGGAAAAGCTGGAGATGCGTGCACATGAGCAGGGCTACGACCTCGTTGGTATCACAGAGACGTGGTGGGACGACTCGTATGACTGGAGCGTCAACATGGAGGGGTATAGGCTTTTTAGAAAGGACAGGAAGGGGAGACGAGGAGGGGGTGTCACTCTCTACGTCAGCAACCGGCTGGAGTGTGTGGAGCTCCGCCTGGGGATGGAGGAGGAGCTGACAGAGAGCTTATGGGTCAAGATTAGAGGATGGGGACGGACAGGGGAAGTTACAGTGGGGGTCTGTTACAGGCCGCCTGGCCGGGAGGACAGAGCAGACGAAGTGCTCTTTAGGCAGATAGGAGCAGCCTCACGGTCACAAGCCCTGGTCCTCATGGGGGACTTGAACCACCCTGACATCTGTTGGAGGGACAACACGGCAGGGCACAGGCAGTCCAGGAGGTTCCTGGAATGCATGGACGACAACTTCCTCCTGCAGGCGCTAGAGGAGCTGACAAGGAGGGGTGCCATGCTGGACCTTGTGCTCACCAACAGGGAGGGGCTGGTGGGGGATGTGAAACTGAAGGACAGCCTTGGCTGCAACGGCCATGATGTGGTGGAGTTCAAGATCCACGGGGCAGCAAGGAAACTACATGGCAAGCTCTCTGCCCTAGACTTCAGGAAGGCGGACTTCGGCCTCTTCAGGGACCTGATGGGCCAAGTGCCATGGGATACAGCCCTGGAGGGAAGAGGGGCCCAGGAAAGTTGGTCTATATTCAAGGAGCACCTCCTCCAAGCTCAGCAGAGGTGCATCCCGATGAAGAACAAGTCAGGCAAAAAGGCCAGGAGGCCCGCATGGATGAGCAAGGAGCTCCTGGACCAACTGAAAGTGAAGAAGAAAGCCTATAGAGGGTGGAAGCAGAGACAGGTAGCCTGGGAGGACTACAAAGAGGCTTTGCGAGTGGCCAGGGATCAGGTGAGGCAGGCTAAAGCCCTGACAGAATTGAATCTGGCCAGGGTTATAAAAAACAACAAGAAAAGCTTCTATAGGTATGTAGGGGACAAAAGAAAGTCCAAGGAAAATGTAGGCCCCCTCTGGAAGGAAACCGGTGTCCTGGTTACCTGGGACATGGAGAAGGCTGAGGTACTCAATGACTCTTTTTCCTCAGTCTTCACCAATAAGGGCTCTTGTCTCACCACCCAAGCTGTGGAAGGTACAAGCAGGGACTGCGAGGATGAAGAACCGCCCACTGTACTGGAAGAGCAGGTTTGGGAACATCTGAGGAACCTGAAGGTGCACAAGTCCATGGGACCTGATGAGATGCATCCGTGGGTCCTGAGGGAACTGGTGGATGAAGTTGCCAAGCCACTGGCCATCGTATTTGAGACATTGTGGAGGTCTGGTGAGGTCCCCAATGACTAGAACAGAGGGAACATAACCCCCACTTTCAAAAAGGGGAACAACAGGGCAACTACAGCCCGGTCAGCCTCACTTCTGGGCCTGGCAAGGTCATGGAGTAGATTCTCCTGGAAACCATGCTAAGGCACATGGAGAGCAAGGAGGTGGTTGGTGACAGCCAACATGGCTTCACCAAGGGCAGATTGTGCCTGACCAATTTGGTGGCCTTCTATGGCAGGGTTACAGCATTGGTGGACAAGGGACGAGCAACAGGTATCATCTACCTGGACTTGTGCAAGGCTTTTGGCGCTGTCCTGCACAACATCCTTCTCTCTAAACTAGAGAGACATGGGTTTGATGGACGGACCACTCGGTGGATAAGGAGTTGGCTGGATGGCCGCACTCAGAGAGTGGTGGTCAACGGCTCAATGTCCAAGTGGAGATCAGTCACGAGTGGCGTCCCTCAGGGGTCCGTGCTGGGCCTGGCCCTGTTCAACATCTTTATCGGTGACATGGGCAGTGGAATAGAGTGCACCCTCAGCAAGTTCACTGATGACACCAAGCTGTGTGGTGCCATCAACATGCTGGAGGGGAGGGATGCCATCCAGAGGGACCTTGACAGGCTGGAGAGGTGGGCCCGTGCCAACCTCATGAAGATCAACCAGGCCAAGTGCAAGGTCCTGCACCTGGGTCAGGGCAATCCCAGGCACAAATACAGGCTGGGCAGAGAATGGATTGAGAGCAGCCCTGAGGAGAAGGACTTGGGAGTGCTGGTGCATGAGAAGCTCAACATGAGCAGGCAATGTGCCCTTGTGGCCCAGAAGGCCAACCGCATCCTGGGCTGCATCAAGAGGAGCGTGGCCAGCAGGTCAAGGGAAGTGATTCTGCCCCTCTACTCTGCCCTGGTGAGACCCCACCTGGAGTACTGTGTCCAGTTCTGGAGCCCCCAACACAAGAAGGACATGGACCAGTTGGAGAAGGTCCAGAGGAGGGCCACGAAGATGATAAGAGGGCTGGAGCACCTCTCCTATGAGGCCAGGCTGAGAGAGTTGGGGCTGTTCAGCCTGGAGAAGAGGAGGCTCCGGGGAGACCTGATAGCGGTCTTCCAGTACCTCAAGGGGGCCTACAAGAAAGATGGGGAGAGGCTGTTCAGTAGGGCCTGTTGTGACAGGACAAGGGGTAATGGTTTCAAAATAGAGGGAGGTAGATTTAGACTGGATATTAGGAAAAAATTTTTTACAATGCGAGTTGTAGAACACTGGCACAGGTTGCCCGGAGAGGTGGTGGATGCCCCATCCCTGGAAACGTTCAAGGCCAGGCTGGATGAGGCTCTGAGCAAACTGATCTGGTTGAAGATTTCCCTGTTCCTTGCAGGGGGATTGGACTAGATGACTTTTGAAGGTCCCTTCCAACTCTAACAGTTCTATATGGTTCTATATTTAGACTGCTGGTTTTCTGGTCTTACTAAATTGTGTTTGGCAGTTGGTACAACAGTATCCTCCAGCATTTGAGTTCACGGAAACTTACTTAACTGTCTTGTCAGACAGCCTCTATGTGCCTATTTTTAGTACTTTCTTCTTCAACTCACAACATCAAAAAGACACTAATATAGTAAGAGTTTGTTATTACAATGTGTTGGAGAACAGGTTTGACCAACAAGTAAGAAACACTCAAATTAAAAAAAAAAAGAAAAAAAAAATTATGCCTTAGCAACACATTTTCCCATGCTTATATGAAGGGTGATGCCTTGAAGGGTGAATGAGTGCTGCTTTGGGTATAAGTAGTCAAGTTCAGGACTTTGGATTTGATGATGACAAAAGGAAAATAATTCAGGAATATATTGCTCCTAATGTGTGCTGTAGGTTCGTGTTTACTGCTCTTCAATGAAAATGGAGCTCCTTAACTTATTATGCAGGATAGCAGGATATTCTTACCTACAGAATTATTGTATAGTATATTCTGTTTATTCCAAAATCAACATTTCCTGAATGTTGATTTACATTTGGTTCATGCTTTTCTCTAGCCTAAGAAGCTGGAAGCAGTGGGAGTATCCTCTGCAAGGCTGCACAGAGACTAAAACAAGTCGTGAAAATCACAGTATTGCATATAAATCAAGTGCTGATCATAAAATTTAAACTGGTAGCACTGCGTAACTGCAGTTAACTTCTGAAGTTTGGAGAGGTTATTTCCACAATCCTGCCCCCTGCATTTGAAGAATTCAAGTGTCTATCTACTGCCCAATTTTCAAAACTTTTGGGTTTTTTTCCTCATAATATTTAATCTCATTTTCAAAGGCATTCTTGGTGCTGCCTAATTGCACTGTTGAAATGAAATACTGTCTGAAGCTACAGAGAATACTATATAGATATCCTTCATGTCTTTACTCACATCTAATAATGTTGTTCAGTTATTGAATGCATAGAAATCATAAGTGTCCTTGCAACTCTGTGGCCTCTTCTATGAAAAACCAGTTTCTTAATTTCACCTTGACTTGTCAGAATTCCTTTCTAGCAGTCTTAATTGTGACTTCTTTGTTTTGGCAAATTGGTGAAAGCCTCAAGGCACAAAGCAGTCCTTTCAGATTTCTTACTGTGTGGGAGTGGTCTGTGCAGTTTGATCCCAAGGCCTAGGATTTCCTGAACAACTCTCTTTATGCAGAGAAGCCAAAATCAGATAAAAGTCAACAGAAAACTGCACAGTTCAAAGTATGATATGTGCTGCTTAACTTGTCTTTTTGAGTAATAAATATATTTTACACAACTCAGTCATACTTGAAATGTACTTAGGGTGGAAGCATTGGTGCAAAGTTATAATTGACAAAATACATGTATACCTCAGGCTCACTTGGGTCTTAGAATGGAATTTGCACACACCTCAGTTCTAAATCACTGTTTTACAGTTACTGTGCATAGCTGTCAACTTAAGTGTGGTTCTTTTTTTTTTTTTTTTTTCCTTTGTACTTTTCTGCAAGTGTAGTGATAACTTCCTCATGTGACTTACCATCTAGGTGAGTTGCACTAATGTTTGAAATGAGTTTATTTTGTTGTTCTACAGAGTACTTAACTGAATGTCGTAGTTCAGCCCCGATCAGGACCAGACTACGCAGTCTCTCTCTCGCTCCCCCCACCCTCCGAGAGAATAGGGGGAGATGATATAAGAAAAACTGTTCAAGGTTTGAGATAAGGACGGGGAGAAATCCTTAAAGTTACCGTCACGGGCAAAACAGACTCGACTTGGGGAAAACTATTCATTTATTTCTAAAATTAGCAGGAGAATGAGACAGGGAACAAGATAACCTCCCCCCACCCCTCCCTCTTCCCGGGCTTAACATTATCTCTACTACCTTCCCCTCCCGCGCGGCACGGGGAGGAAAAGGGAATGGGGGTCGCGGTCAGTTCATCACGTGTTGTTTTACGCCGCTGTATCATCGTCAGGGGAAGAACTCCTCGCATTCCTCCTCTGCTCCATCGTGGGGTCCCTCCCACGGGCCACAGTCCTTTGTGAAACTGCTCTGGCGTGGGTCATCTCTTCCACGGGGTGCAGTCCCTCTAGAACAGCTGTCCCAGCGGGCCCTCCATGGGCCACAGCCTCCTTCAGGCCTCCACCTGCTCTGGCGTGGGGTCCTCCACGGGCTGCAGGTGGATCTCTGCCCCTCCGTGGACCTCCATGGGCTGCAGGGGGAAAACCCGCTCCACCATGGTCTTCACCACGAGTTGCAGAGGAATCTTGGCCAGGAGCCATGTTACTCCTCCCCCTCCTTCTGAACTGACCTTGGCGTCTGCAGCCGTTCCTCACAACAGGCTGGCAGATGCCTCTCAGGATCCTTTTTACATCTTATTCACTTCTCATCTCCTCTCCACTTCTTGCAGCCAGGCTGGGCCGAGTTGGGCCCAGTTGGCTGCCCGGTGGGAGGCCAGAGGGTGAGGCCTGCAAGGCCCATGAGGCTCACACCTCCCCCTCTCTGCCCCCCGCTCAGCTGCTTCACATCTTCTCCTCCCTTTTTTCCCCTACTTAAATACATTATCGCAGAGGCGTTATCATGGGACATTCTGCTACCAATTGGCTTGGCCTTGGCCAGCAGCGGGTCCGCCCTAGGCCCGGCCGAGTCCACTGAACAAAGGGGAGCGACTTCTAGCAGTTTCCTACAGAAGCTACCACCTTAGGCCCCCCCTCACTAACAAAACCAGAATACTGAACTACATAACAGGCTTATAATTGCCTCCCTAATTTTGTCTTGAGTGTAATTGGAGTGTGTACATGCATTTTAGAATCACAGAATGATTTGGGTTGGAAGGGACCTTTAAAGGTCACCGAGTCCAATCCTCCCTGCAAGGAGCAGGAACATCTCCTAATAGATCAGGTTTCTCAGAGCCCCATCCAGCCTGACTGTGAATGTTTCCAGGGATGGGGCATCTACCACCTCTCTGGGCAACCTGTTCCAATGTTCCACGACCTTTGGTGTAAAAAAAATTTTCCTGATGTCTAGTCTGAATCTACCCTCTATTAGTTTAAAACTGTTACCCCTTGTCACAGTGCTAAAGGCTCTATTAAAAATAGGATGATATTATAGTGAGGGTCTGCTACAGACCACCTTACCAGGAAGACCGAGTGGATTAGGCCCTCTAAAGACAGATAGGAGCAGCCTCACGGTCACAAGCCCTGGTCCTCATGGGGGACTTGAACCACCCCGACATCTGTTGGAGAGACAACACAGCAGGGCACAAGCAATCTAGGAGCTTCCTGGAATGTGTGGATGACAGCTTCCTCCTGCAGGCGATAGAGGAGCCAACGAGGAGAGATGCTATGCTGGACCTTGTTACACCAACAAGGAGAGGCTGGTGGGGAATGTGGAGCTCAAGGGCAGCCTTGGCTGCAGTGACCATGAGATGGTGGAGTTCAAGATCCTTAGGTCAGTGAGGAGGGTGTGTAGCAAGCTCTCTGTCCTGGACTTCAGGAGAGCGGACTTTGGCCTCTTCAGGGATCTGCTTGGCAGAGTACCATGGGATACAGCCCTGCAGGGAAGAGGGGCCCAGAAAAGCTGGTTGATATTCAAGGATCACCTCCTCCAAGCTCAGCAGAGGTGCATCCCAACAAAGAGGAAGTCAGGTAAAAATGCCAGGAGGCCTGCATGGATGAACAAGGAGCTTCTGGACCAACTGAAAATCGAGAAGGAAGCCTATAGAGGGTGGAAGAAAGGACAGGTAGCCTGGGAGGATTACAGAGAGATTGTCTGAGTGGCCAGGGATCAGGTAAGGCAGGCTAAAGCCCTGACAGAATTAAATCTGGCCAGGGACATCAAGGGCAACAAGAAAAGCTTCCTTAGGTATGTTGGGGATAAAAGGAAGATTAGGGAAAATGTAGGCCCTCTCCAGAAGGAAATGGGTGACATGGTTACCTGGGACACGGAGAAGGCTGAGGTGCTTAATGACTTTTTTCCTCAGTTTTCACCGACCAGGGCTCTAACCACATCTCCCAAGTTGTGGAAGGCAAAAGCAGGGACTGGGAGAATGAAGAGCTGCCCGCTGTAGCAGAAGAGCAGATTCAGGACCATCTGAGGAACCTGAAGTTGCACAAGTCCATGGGACCTGATGAGATGCATCTGTGGGTCCTGAGGGAACTGGCGAATGAAGGTGCTAAGACACTATCCATCATATTTTCAACATCTACTCTCGATCCATTCTCCACCCAGCCTGTATTTATGCCTGGGATTGCCCTGACCCATGTGCAGGACCTTGCACTTGGCCTTGTTGAACTTCATGAGGTTTGCATTGGCACACCTCTCCAGCTTGTCAAGGTCCCTCTGGATGGCATCCCTTCCCTCCACCATACCACACAGCTTGGTGTCGTTAGCGAACTTCCTGAGGGTGCACTCTATCCCACTTTCCATGTCGCCAACAAAGATGTTAAACAGGGCCGGGCTCAACACCGACCCCTTTTTGTTCTCTATTGTTCTAATAAGTAAGCAAAACTTAGGTACTTTATGCATCTGGAAATGCGTTTTATAAGGTTTCATTTAGTAAGGGGAGATATGGTGGCAGCTACTGTAAGCAGCTGCTACAAGTTTCCCCTTTGTCTGGTGGACTCAGCTGGGTCTAGGGTAGACCCGCCACTGGCAGGGCCGATCCAATTGGTGATGGAATGTTCCCTGGTAACACCTCTGCAATAACATATTTAAGAAGGAGAAAAATAATAATAAGAAAAAAAGATGTAAAGAAGCTGAAGTGGGAGCAGAGAGGGGGAGGCCTTGTGGCCCTCACCCTCTTGCCTCCTGCTGGGTGGCTGTCTGGGCCCAACTCGGCCTGACCCAGCCACAAGAAGTGCAGAGAGGAGATGTGAAGAGAACCTGAGAGGCATCTGCCTGAGCTGATTGTGAAGAATTTCTTGTGAGAGGAATGGCTACAGATGCCAAGGTCAGTGAAGAAGGAGGGGGAGGAGTAATGCTGCTCCTGGCCAGAATTCCCCTGCAGCCTGTTGTGAAGACCATGGTGAAGCTGGTTGTTCCCCTGCAGCCCATGGAGGTCTATGGAGGAGCAGAGATCCACCTGCAGCCTGTGGAGGACCCCAGGCCAGGGCAGGTGGATGCCTCAAGGAGGCTTTGGCTCACGGAGGGCCTTCGCTGGGGTAGCCAGTTCCTGAGGGACTGCACCCCATGGAAAAACGACCCGCGCCAGAGCAGTTCACGAAGGACTGTAGCCCGTGCGAGGGACCCTGCACTGGAGCAGGGGAGGAATGTGAGGAGTTCTTCCTCCAGGGAGGAAGGAGCGGTGTAAAGCAACATGTGATGAACTGACCATAACCCCCATTCCCTATTTCCCCCATGCTGCTCGGGGAGGAGAAGGAGGTAGAGATAACTGAAATTAAGGAAGAGGGAGGGGTAGGGGGAAGGTACTTTGTTCTCTTTCTCATTATCCTGCTTTGATTTTAATAATAAATTAATAGTTTTCCCCAAGTCGAGTCTGTTTTGCCCGTAATGGTAACTTTAAGGATTTCTCCCTGTCCTTATCTCAAACCTTGAGTGTTCTCTCCCTATTCCCTCGGAGAGTGGGGGGAGTGTAGCTTGGTTCCAAGTGGGGCTAAACTATGACAGGCTAAGTCAGTCAGTAGAGCATGGGACTCTTAATCCTAGGGTCGTGGGTTGGGTGCCAAAATAACCGTCATAGTTCTTGCAGAAGCTGCCACTGTAGCCTCCCCCACTAAACAAAACCAACACAACTGGTTACCAAAATTTTGGTGCAGGTGGATGGAGAGGAACCTGATTAGCTGCCCCATGTGGTTACTAAGGAAATAAGGGTGAGAGAATGAAACTAAAACCCCTGTATCTGCAGCTTAGGCATGATTCAAATCTGCAGTTTTCAGGTTAAATGCAATGCATCTCTCAAATAGGAAAATCTGCTCATTTACAGTCAGATCAGGTATCCCAGTTTTCGCTTAATGGAAAAAAAACACCCCACGTTTTCTTTATTTTGGTTCATGTCTATTTTTGTGTTTTGAAATATACTTTTAATTATACTGTAGGAGCCAAAATTTAGGCTTAGGAACAGTTGAGTTTCAAGGAAATAAGCTGGCATTTGTATGACTTCTGAAAGGTCACTTATAATCTTTATTGCTAATTGTATTCCCATTTTGAAGAAAAATTCAAATTAAGAACAGCTAATACAGCTAGCATTAATGTACAGCTTTGCTAATTAAGAGTATAAATCTTCAAGTATTTTATAAATACTATTAAGCTTTTAAATGTTAGAGAGCTTTATGGGCTAGTGAGCTAGCTCACTTTGCAGTCAGTGGGATTCACTTCCTTTTTGTGTTTCTATAGGCACTGATTTAAAGTATGTTTATGCATGAATGTGATGACAGAGAAGCAAATTTTATGCAGAGGGTGTGAGTGCTTATTGCTTCATGTTTTCATAATGATGCAAGAATTTTCACTATGACCCCAATTCACAAATCAAAACAGGATGCTTCTTACCAAGCTCCTTAAGTTCTCTATACAGATGAACCCAGTTTGTTTCCTATAAGCCACTTCCTGCATTTTCCAGTTTCCCAGCCTGTACTTTCTTGTTGCATCCTCCTGAGGTGATGGGAATATCTGAAAGTCAGACAAGAAGTACTACAGATGACTTAACTGGTAACAATTAACATCCAGTCTTTTCAAAGTTCAAAGTTCCTCACTTCCTTGGCAATATGGAGCATTGCAGCTCTGGTAGTTGTCATGTAATAATAAAATAGATAAATAATTTAGAATAAATAAAATTCTATTGTGCAGCATATTTCACAAATTACACCTGCATCAAAGAAAAAGCAGGATGATAATCCCAAGGTGCTTTCTAACAACATATCTCCTGTAGCTTTCAGTACTTTGCTGTACTGATTCCTACACTGAAGAGTCATGAATAACTGAAGAATGATTGTCTGTTCTCCCAACAAGGTTTGGGTTACACTCGATGTAGGACAACTGCAGAAAGCTGCCAAAGGGGGTCCCTGCTATGCACTGCCCAGCAGTATGCTCCCACCACCTTTGCTGTTAGTCTCATGTAGCTGCCAGCTGATTTTATGGAAATATATAATTTTGCTTTTGTGGATTAGTTTTCTATCAGATAAACTTGTTGATCCAAATCACCCCATGGGAGTGCAAGGGAAACAACAGGAGCAGATTGTTTGAGGATGCCCTTTTCAATAGGCAACCCTCAGTTACAGCAAAGGTGAAAGTTGGAACCACAACTGTAGTAAATATAGCTCTGGAGTTGCCATGTTGTTGAAAAAGAGATAAATCCTGGGAACCACATCTAATGTGCGGCTAACTAAAATGTTGTAAATGACATGCACAGCTAACTCCAGCTATTTCATGCTTTTGAGAAAAAAAAAAAACACCAAACCCAAAAAAAAAAAAACCCAACCCAACAAACCAACAAACAAAAAACCAGACGAAGAAAAAAACACAAACCGAAACAGCTTTAGTTTGAGATTGCTTATAGAAACCTTACAGGGTGATTAAAGAATAGTTGCATTGGAACTGATCTGTTTGCTACAGTAAAAAGATAAGGTAAACAAAAACAGCTAATCCAATCTGTGGGCATCAAGCCTGCTGTTCCTTAGGCTGTGCTTTGGTTTGGATTGGCAGAGTTTTTAAATACCATGATGCTGCCTGGGTTGTGATTAAGCAGTGATTGAGTGTGGCTGTTGAAAAACAAAAATCATGTTCTGACTTGTAAACTGAAAACCACCATTGCTTGGAAAGTGATCTTTGGATTCCTGATGCATTCCTGCTGCTTTTCTCTTCTAAGCTTCAGTTACTCTTTTTTTTCCTCTCTCCCCTTTTTAATACATTCTACTTATTTACTAAACATTTTCTTTTAGTTTTAATGCGGGTGATGTACTTTGTCCATACGCAGCCCATTATCTTTCTCGGGTGTAGGATGGAGCTCTCTCCATTCTGATTGAGACACCCTAATTTTCTGGGGTTATTTATCTACCTAGTGCTGTTACAAAGGCAGTGGCCATTTTTATGATTCAAATTGCAGCTGAATAGCTATCTGGCAGAGAGGATGATAAAAAGGGCTAGTTACTGAAATGAAATACAGTAATAGCAAAACCATTACTTAATGTCTTGGTATTAAGTATAGACTGTATGAATATGCAAAGCCTCTGGAGTTCTGCAGGTAACAACAGATGCTGGAAACAGCTGAAATAAAATTACCGGGGACCCAGACTCACTTAGGCAGCAAGAAATTACCAAACATAAACATTTCTTCATAATCTTTAGATCATATTAAAGTAATAATAGCCCTACTGGTGGCTGGCTGCTGACATTAATATTCTGTCTAGGGTGGTAGACATCCTTCCTCTTTTTAAATGTTTTCCCTCTCAGTTGTTAATACACAACCTGCTGCCTACCAGCTCTACCCTCACAAGGCAAATTTCTCTCCAACTGAAATGTGCACTCAGAGGGAAAAGTTGACTTACGTCTTTGCATTTGTTGGAAGAGTGTTGTATATGTCTGTTCCCTCTGCCAAGAAATTTCTTTTGAAAAGTTATATTGTTAGTTAAATAATTTCTGAGCGTACCAAACTGAAGTTTAAAAGATAAATTGAATCACAGGACTGAAAATGAATTATTTTAATACACCTGAACTCTTTTAAGTGAAGAAAGGAGAATTAGTTTTTCTTTCCATGGACGTGGGGGAAAAGAAACAAATAGTTGCACCCTTTAACAGCATCCGTTCAGCTGTGTGAGTTTATGGAAAACTTTTATGTTTTATCAGTCCTTAGTGAAAATCCCTTTAGGTATGGCTGAGATAATAAGGTGTAGAATATGTATTTCGTGCATTTATATTACCTTTTGTTCAATTTATTTAACTAATGATTTGCTATTTATGTACCACTGTCGTAGTTTAGACCCAATCGGGACCAGACTACGCAGTCTCTCTCTCACTCCCCCCACCCTCCAAGAGAATAGGGAGAGATGATATAAGAAAAACGGCTCGAGGTTTGAGATAAGGACAGGGAGAAAATCCTTAAGATTACCGTTATGGGCAAAACAGACTCGACTTGGGGAAAACTATTCATTTATTTCTAAAACTAGCAGGAGAATGAGAAAGAGGACAAAGTAACTTCCCCCCACCCCTCCCTCTTCCCAGGCTTAACATTCTCTCTACCATTTCCACCCCCCACCCCCTGCCCCGAGCAGCACAGGGGGGAACAGGGAATGGGGGTTACGGTCAGTTCATCACACGTTGTTTTACGCCGCTGCTTCATCATTGGGGGAAGAAGTCCTCACATTCCTCCCTTGCTCTGTTGTGGGGTCCCACCCACAGGCTACAGTCCTTCCTGAAACTGCTCCCACGTGGGTCATTTCTTCCATGGGGTGCAGTCCCTCCAGAACAGCTGCCCCAGCAGGCCCTCCATGGGCCACAGCCTCCTTCAGGCATCCACCTGCCCTGATGTGGGGTCCTCCACAGGCTGCAGGTGGATCTCTACCCCTCCATAGACCTCCATGGGCTGTAGGGGGACAACCTGCTCCACCATGGTCATCACCACAGGCTGCAGGGGAATTCTGGCCAGGAGTGGCATTACTCCTCCCCCTCCTTCTTCACTGACCTTGGTGTCTGCAGCTGTTCCTCTCACAATAAATTCTTCAGAACAGGCAGGTAGAGGCCTCTCAGGTTCTCTTCACATCTCATCTCCTCTCCGCTTCTTGCAGCCAGGCTGGGCTGAGTTGGGCCCAGGCAGCCGCCCAGCAGGAGGCCAGAGGGTGAAGGCTGCAAGGCCCACAAGGCTCATGCCTCCCCTGCTCAGCTGCTTCACATCTTCTCCTTTTTTTTTTTTTTTTTTCCTGTTTTTTTTCCCCTTCTTAAATACGTTATCACAGAGGTGTTATCAGGGAACATTCTGCTACCAATTGGTTTGGCCTTGGCCAGCAGTGGGTCTGCTCTAGGCCCGGCCGAGTCCACTGAACAAAGGGGAAACAACTTCTAGCAGCTTCTTACAGAAGCTACCACCGTAGCTCCACCACCACCCCCCCCCCCCCCAAAATAAAACCAGAACAACCACCCAGACAGCTACACTTCTACACTTGCAGGAAATTCTTATTCAGTTAAAATCACCCACTGATTCATATTTCTTCTGAATATCTTCCTAGGTCTGCTGTGAGAAGGTATGTGTTGCATTAATAAGCAAGTAATCTCAGCTTTTGACTGTCACCAAATCCTCATTGCTGAGCTATGGCAGTCTAAGCAGACAGTCTGTCCTGCATTGGTGCAGGCAATAGCTGTGTAACCACTCATTGGTAACTTTGGTGTGTCAGTTACATTTTGAGATGTACTTGATGGCAGTGAAGAGTATGAAATGTATGGAGAACTGGTAGGAGAAGCCTTGCAAAAGGGCTTTTGGGTCAGATGCTGGCTGTCTCCAGCTGTTTGATTTATACTGTGCTCAAAGAAGCAGGGCTGTATAATTTTGTAAATAAACCAAACTGCATCAAAGATGCTTTATTTCTAACTGAAGTAACCCATCGGACTTTGAGCTGGCTACCTGCCCAAATCAAGAACAGTCTCTTCCTATGGAAGGGAAACTGGCAGGTGGAGCAGAATTAGGAATTTTGATAGTGGGTTTTTTTATTTTTGTCAGCTGTGCTGAAGAGACATAGTAAAAAAAAGTCTACTTTGAAGTAGTTTTATCTATCTATGCATTTTCAAATTTGAAAATTATTTCTGTGCTACAGTATTTTTCCAATATGGTCTTGCTAATGGAAGGTGGCAAATATGGCATCTTTCTTAGACAGTTTTGGTCCTCCTGTATATTCCATGCCATATTTCCTGATGTTAATGGCAAAATTAAGTCCCTGCTACTGTCAGCTGGGAGTACACCTTCATAAAAATTATTTACTCAAGTTTTTAGTTCAATTGCAGTAGTATAGCTGAGAGCAACGTGGCCTTGTGAAGCATCAGAAATAGCTCCTGTCAGAAATCAGGATGTTAGAAACACTTTAGCACCTTGTATTAACCTTATTATTAACAACGACTAGTGAACATGTATTCAAACATGATGTTTATAGTTGAGGCCAATTTACAATCTTGGGGTCATGCAGATATAAGTAATGCTTTGGTTTTAGCTGCAGGATGTTTATGACTGATGGTGAAGTGCCAAGTTTGTTCTCCACTAGTTCCTGGAACCTTTATTTTTCTCCATGACTGACCCCATGACTCTGTTTGCCTCTCATTTACTATGTGCTGAAATTACCACTCGTTATTTGATTCTCTTTGCGTGGATCTTTGGTCGTAATTAGAGGGTGGAAACCTATCAAAAGTAATCAACGCTTATTCTACACACACTTCTGAATGAACATGAGTAGTCTTTAATTAGACAACAGAAATACTGTTCTAATCGCTATTTATTTTGTAAATTACAACTCCATGGAAACATTTTCTTTGCACCATATGCAGGTGATGAGAAAATTAGAGGATCTGGAAATACTTGAAATAAAGAAAACCTTTCTGAAATGAATGAGCAAATGTGAATAACACCTTTGCATATCTGCCTTTGGTCTTCCTAAAATGCCTGTCACTCTCTCTAAAAACCCCACAATTTATTGATTTTGTATATACAAAAATTAAAAGCAGCACTAAATTTTTAACTCAAAGCCCCTTGAAGTTAAAAGAAACCTTATTACTGACTTAATGGCTGCATCTGATTTTGTATGAGCTAGGTCTTAACAGCTGGCACTGTGCCACTGAAAGTAGTGATTATTCATATTTTTGAGAAGCCTAAAACATCATCCTTAAATCATCCGAAGGGAGAGGCTTAAAAATAGGCTTATTGGAAAATATATATTGCTAAATTTTGACTTTGTAATGTGATTATTTAAATGATTTCTGACTATTGGGCATTAAAAGCTGTCAAAGTAAGGGTTTGTTGTACAGACAGAGAGTCATATCAGTAGGTGCTTTTTACTTAGAAAAAAATGCTGCTCGTGTTGGAAAGTTTATTCCTAAAACCAACAAGAAAATCCCAGCTGGTTTGCACTGGCTAATGAAGGATTTATTTAGTAACCAGTATGAGTAAAACAGGTGCAACTGAAACCAAATGAGAGAATATTACATGACCACTGTGTGCTACACACTATTTCTATGGTCACTTGGTCATTGACTCTAGTTTCTTCCCACTTAATATATCACATATTAGTCTGCTCAGTTATCATCCCATATCTCTCAGCTTCTCTTTCTCTCATCACTGTACCTTTCAGCATCTGGACTCTTACTGGAAGCGAAAATTATTTTCTTGGAGATCACACTAATGATATTGCATAGAACAAATGTCAAGATAGTTTGTTCCTTCCAGTTGCTTTTTAGCATTAACGTCTACTATAGCACTTAAGCAGCATGTTTGTATTCATCATGGTTTTAAGGATGGTTTGACCTTAAGAAATTCCTATCTCACTTTGCTCCTGGCCATTGGTTTCCATATTTTGCTCCCTCAAGTAATGATACGGTACCTGTTTGTGAGGCTGTCCTGTCAATAGATCCCTGAAACTATATGGGTTAAACATGACCTTTTTTTTTGACTGTTATTTTTAAGTCAGATCCTTTCAGCGATACAGGTGACACTTGGTTTTAGTGGCATAATAGAGAGTGGCAAACTTTCACTGTAAGGGAATGGAAGACACAGGCAGGAAGGTAAAGCAGCTCAACTGGTAAAACAAATGGATAGTGAAGCTATACCAGAGTCAGCAGCCTCCTTCCAAATTCTGTTTCTTCCAGAAAACAACTTCTGTATTTGTGGTGGTTTAGTCCGAGTCACCACACAGTTTCTCGCTCAACCTCCCCCTCCCCAGTAGGATGGCGGAGAGAAATTGGGAAGGAAGGTAAACTTGTGGGTTGAGATGAAGACAGTTTACTAAAATACTAAAAACTACAAAGATAACAGAATATAAGGATATTAATATATACAAAAATGAACAATGCACAATTTCTCACCACCCGATGTTCCAATGACTGATACAGCCCGTCCCAAGCAGCGATCATGGCAATGAAACCGAGCAGCAAGCAAGGAGTGAAAGCAAGCCAGCAAGGTAGAGGGAACGATGCAACAAGAGAGATGAGAGATGGAAGGTGGATGCCCCCCTCATGGGCAATCCCCACTTATATACTGAGCAAGATGTTCATGGCATGGAATACTCTCTTTGGCCAGTTTGGGTCAATTATTCTGTCTGTCTTTCGCCCAGCTTCCTGCATCTGCACATTAGCGAGACTTGGAAATCCAGAGAGTGTCATTGGTCTCATTAACAAAAACTCGTATCATCAGAGTGTTTTTATCAACATTCTTCACACATGAAATCCAAAACACACCGGCTACTGAGAGGAAAATTAACTCCATCCCTGCCAAAACCAGGACAGTATCCATCCCTTATTCCATACCATCTAAGTCATGCTTATATATACATACAGATATAATTCTCTCAATCTATGTGCTATCCTACAAAAGTCTGTTGAGTTAATTAAGTCCATGAATTTGGGCTCCATCTATCATAACAGTCTTTCAGGGCAGGAGAGATGGTATGTAGTGTGGGATTGTTGCATGTTGCATCTGGAGCTCGCAGTTGGTACTTCTGGTGCGGCTGCTGTTTCACTTCCATGGTCTGCGAATTGAAAATGCTGATCTTGGTAAGGTTGCTGGGCACCAGTTCTGGTTCCATCACCACTGCATGTCGCTCGGTTTCATCAAAGTTTGTTCTTCACTGAATAGGGTGATTCTTGCTGCAATACCTTGAACATTACATACAATAACTACAGAAATTATGACATACAGTTCAAATTATTGGCTATTTTCACCTAAAATTAGATCTCCTTGAGGTACACATTGGACTTGCCCATCCTCCCGCATCACCCACCAAGTACATCCAGGTCCTTGAGCAAAAGCAATCCCACGGGTGGGTTTGCCTTTGCCCAGGGGAGGAAAAACCCAGACTGTCTTCCCCAACATATTCCTTACGTGCACCACAGGGACTTTATCCCCTTCTACAGTATGTAAAAGTTCTGATTGGGCAGGGCCAGCTCGATTGATGGATATCCGAGTGTTGACTAACCAGGTGGTTTTTGCTAAATGTTTATCCCAATGTTGGAAGGTTCTACCACCCATTGCTCTCAGTGTAGTTTTCCGCAGTCCATTGTACCTTTCAATTTTTTCAGAGGCTGGTGCATGACAGGGGATGTGATATACCCACTCAGTGCCATGCTCTTTGGCCCAGGTGTCTATGAGGTTGTTTTGGACATGAGTCCCATTGTCTGACTCTATTCTTTCTGGAGTGGCATGTTGCCATAAAACTTGCTTCTCAAGGCCCAGAATAGTGTTTCAGGTGGTGGCATGGGGTACAGGATATGTCTCTAGCCACCCAGTGGTTGCTTCCACCATTGTAAGCACATGGCGCTTGCCTTGGTGGGTTTGTGGGAGTGTGATGTAATCAATCTGCCAGGCCTCTCCATACTTGTACTTCAGCCATTGTCCTCCATACCAAAGAGGCTTTATCAACTTGGCTTGCTTAATGGCAGCTGTGGTGGTTTAGCCCTCGTTACCACAGTTTCTCGCTCATCCTCCTGCTACCCAGTGGGATGAGGGAGAGAAATTGGGAAGAAATGACGGTTAAACCACCACAGTCTTTTTGGCACCCAGCATGGGGCTTGAAGGGGCCTCACTAGATTAGTCGGGAGATCATCAGACTGTAGTCTGAGGATCCAAGGTTTGAGCCCCTGGTCAGTCCCGAAGGGTCGAGATAAGGACAGGTTTGGACACAGTGTGTTGAAAACAGATTTGTTACAAGCATTCATTATGTTGGTTTGGTCATCGCTGGTCACAATGTTGTTTTATTTGATCTCACAGTTGTTTTTAGAGCTGTTTTGGGCAGCACCCTACTTGCCTTATATGCTGTTTGTCAGTATTTATGCACGGCTTATCGATTCTGGGATTACAGGTATTGCTCTGCTGTTCTGTGTGGCACTGGTTGGTTTGATGACATCGCTGGTAACGGGACTGGTTTCGTATTTGTACTCAATGGCGGCGGGCAGTGCGCAGACTGAGGAGGCAGTGGCAGCTCCACCCAGGTATTTCAGGAGCCATCTCATGTGTGTTTGGAATTATAACTCTTGTTTTGGTCCGGGAAGCCAGGCTGCAGGGGGAACATCTGTTTACAGCTTCCCCCACTTAGCCAAACTAATTTCAACAGCTTTTGAGAATTTTGAATACCTTTGGGATACTCCTACCACCGTGTTCATGTTGACAGGTCTCTTGCAGCTATCTCAGATCTTTATTTGATTAAGTTTAAAAAACTATTTAAGAATACTGTGGCTGCCACAACCCCAGCAACAGACAGTGCAGATACCCTAACCCCAGCAACCGACACCATGGCTATTCCAAACCCCACTCCAGACACTGTGGCTACTCCAACTCCTGCTGCAGATGCTGCAGCAACTTCAGCCCCCACGACAGGCACTGCAGCTACCCCAATTCCTGCTAGGGGCACTGTGGTTACTGCAGCCCCTATGGCTGGCACTGCGGATCCACCAGTACCTGCTACAGGCACTGCAATTGCTTCAGCCCCCACAACAGGCACTGTGGCTACTCAAACCCCAGCAAGCAGTACCACAGATAAACAAAAAAAAACAACCTGTGCCAGTATCAGTTGCCCCTGTACAGAAGAAATACACAAAAAAAAAAATCAGTTCACATAGTGAAAGATGATGATGAACCAGGGACATCACATGAACAGGGAGAGGCAGAAGGAGAGGTAGTCACTTGATCCCTATCCCTGAGTGAAATGTGAGATATGCGAAAAGATTTCAGCCGTAAGCAAGGTGAGCAACTTGTTGCTCCGATGCTGGGACAGCAAGGCCAGTAGCCTGGAATTAGAAGGCAGGGAAGCCAGGCAGCTGGGATCCCTGTCTAGGGAAGCAGCCATTGACAGGGCGATTGGAAGAGAGTCAGAATACCGCAGCCTCTGGAGGCAACTCCTGTCAGGCGTGAGGGACAGGTATTTCTTCAAGGAAGATATTGTATGCCACCCAAGCAGGTGGACCACCATGGAGAGAGGTATCCAGTTTCTGAGGGAATTAGCTGTTCAGGAGCTGATTTATCATAACCTGGATGACCCACAGACATCTGTAGATCCAGATGAAATTGAATGTACCCGACCCATGTGGCGGAAATTTGTACAGAGTGCACCATCATCGTATGCCAACTCATTGGCAGCAATGAATTGGAAGGATGATGAGACGCCACCAGTACGTGCAGTGGCTAACCAACTCTGACAATATGAAGACAGTCTCTCTTCCCTGATACAGGCCTGTGTCTCGGCTGTGGAAAGACTGACTGAAAAATCTGAAAACCTGTTCAAAAAACTGTTTCAAAAAGTATCTGAGGGGTTTCAGAAACTCAAAGAGGATAGGTCTTACTCCCCACCTGCACGGACTAGTATCTCAGCTATTAGAAGACGACCTCCTCATCCTCCTCCTGCTCAAGGGAAACTACACGCGACAAGATGACCTATGGTTTACCTTGCGTGACCAAGGAGAGGACATGAGGAAGTGGGATGGAAAGCCTACCTCAACCCTAGAGGCACGTGTACGTGAGTTGCGAGGTAAAACAATCACAAAGGGAGGTTCTCCCGGGAAAATTGCTGTTCCAGTCTCCAGTGGGCAGTTCCCCAGACAGCATAGAAGGGCTGATCTCACCTCTGATCCTATGGAAGGGACTTTTGATTCATATTAACAAAAAGTTACTAGAAAATACTGTGAACAGGACTAGAGGGGCCCTGCCTCCAGCCAGGTGGAGGAGAGGTGTTACATGACATAAATGTTGAAAATTAAATATCAATATGAGGTGATTCTTGCTAACTGTAGAACTGTAGTCACAGAGGTTAAATTTTATATGAAATCTATTTGTCCTTAGAGGGAATGGGAATCTTAGAGATATTATAATACCTCGTTTGTTAGAAGTTAGTCTAGCATGTCTGGGGTAGTTAAGAGGAGTGGTAGAACAATGGTAGGTCCCAACCACCACCTGTAAAAATAGGCCCTGAGCCATCACTTTGGAGCCAGGAAAATCAAGGACAACACGACCTTGTGCTTAAGACCATATATGGAGATTTCAAGGAGGAGTTTGACCAGCGAATTCGAGGAGGGGGCGTTCTGACGACCACCAAGACCACCAAAAGACCCTCGACTCAAAAGACTGGGCATGCGCAAGTGGGAGGGGAATATTATAATGATTTCTTGGAAAGTTGATGTTTATGTATAATATTTCTCAGAAATCTAGTGAATATGTATAATTAATGTGTATTTAACCTGTGCTACTGATCGAACAGGTGCGCACGCTAGGTAGAGCGATCCCCTGTGTGCCCAGCGCTGCAATAAAGAAGTGCCTGCTTCTTAACTTCTCATTGCTGTTAGAATCATAGAATGGTTAGGGTTGGAAGGGACCTTCAAAGGTCATCTAGTCCAACCCCCCTGCAAGGAGCAGGGACATCCCTGACTAGATCAGGTTGCTCAGAGCCTCATCCAACCTGGCCTTGAACGTTTCCAGGGATGGGGCCTCCACCACCATTCTGGGCAACCTGTTCCAGTGTTCTATAACTCGCATCGTAAAGAAATTTTTCCTAATTTCCAATCTAAATCTACCCCCCTCTATTTTAAAACCATTACCCCTCATCCTATTGCAACAGGCCCTACTAAACAGCCTCTCCCCATCTTTCTTGTAGGCCCCCTTGAGGTACTGGAAGGCCGCTATAAGGTCTCCCTGGAGCCTCCTCTTCTCCAGGCTGAACAGCCCCAACTCTCTCAGCCTGGCCTCATAAGAGAGGTGCTCCAGCCCTCTTATCTTCATGGCCCTCCTCTGGACCTTCTCCAACTGGTCCATGTCCTTCTTGTGTTGGGGGCTCCAGAACTGGACACAGTACTCCAGGTGGGGTCTCACCAGGGCAGAGTAGAGGGGCAGAATCACCTCCCTCGACCTGCTGGCCACGCTCCTCTTGATGCAGCCCAGGATGCAGTTGGCCTTCTGGGCCTCAAGGGCGCATTGCCTGCTCATGTTAAGCTTCTCATCCACCAGCACTCCCAAGTCCTTCTCCTCAGGGCTGCTGTCAATCCATTCTCTGCCCAGCCTGTATTTGTGCCTGGGATTGCCATGACCCAGGTGCAGGACCTTGCACTTGGCCTGGTTGAACTTCATGAGGTTGGCACGGGCCCACCTCTCCAGCCTCTCAAGGTCCCTCTGGATGGCATCCCTCCCTTCCAGCGTGTCGACGGCACCACACAACTTGGTGTCGTCGGCGAACTTGCTGAGGGTGCACTCTATCCCACTGTCCATGTCGCCAACAAAGATGTTGAACAGGGCCGGGCCCAGCACGGACCCCTGAGGGATGCCACTCGTGACCGGTCTCCACATGGACATTGAGCCGTTGACCACCACTCTCTGAGTGCGGCCATCCAGCCAACTCCGTATCCACCGAGTGGTCTGTCCATCAAACCCATGTCTCTCTAGTTTAGAGAGAAGGATGTCATGCGGGACAGTGTCAAAAGCTTTGCACAAGTCCAGGTAGATGATGTCAATTGCTCGTCCCTTGTCCACCGATGCCGTCACCCCGTCATAGAAGGCCACCAAATTGGTCCGGCACGATTTGCCCTTGGTGAAGCCATGTTGGCTGTCACCAACCACCTCCTTGCTCTCCATGTGCCTTAGCATGGTTTCCAGGAGAATCTGCTCCATGACCTTGCCAGGCACAGAGGTTAGGCTGACCGGCCTGTAGTTACCCGGGTCTTCCTTATTCCCCTTTTTAAAAATTGGGGTTATGTTCCCGCTCTTCCAGTCATCGGGGACCTCACCAGACCGCCACTACTTCTCAAATACGATAGCCAGTGGCTTGGCAACTTCATCCGCCACTTCCCTCAGGACCCACGGATGGATTTCATCACGTCCCATGGACTTGTGCACCTTTAGGTTCCTCAGATGATCCCGAACCTGCTCTTCGAGCACAATGGGCGGTTCTTCATTCTCGCAGTCCCTGCTTGCACCTTCTACAGCTTGGGTGGTGGGACAGGAACTCTTGCCGGTGAAGACTGAGGCAAAAAATTCATTGAGAACCTCAGCCTTCTCCATGTCCCAGGTAACCAGGACACCAGTTCCCTTCTGGAGGGGGCCTACATTTTCCCTGGACTTTCTTTTGTCCCCTACGTACCTATAAAAGCTCTTCCTGTTACATTTTATATCCCTGGCCAGATTCAGTTCTGCCAGGGCTTTGGCCTTCCTTACCTTATCCCTGGCCACTCGCGCAGCCTCTTTGTAGTCTTCCCAGGCTACCTGTCTCCACTTCCACCCTCTACAGGCTTCCTTCTTTACTTTCAGTTGGTCCAGGAGCTCCTTGCTCATCCACGCAGGCTTCCTGGCCTTTTTGCCCGACTTGTTTTTCACCGGGATGCACCTCTGCTGAGCTTGGAGGAGGTGCTCCTTGAATATAGACCAACTTTCCTGGGCCCCTCTTCCCTCCAGGGCCGCCTCCCATGGCACTTGGCCCATCAGGTCCCTGAAGAGGCTGAAATCCGCCTTCCTGAAGTCTAGGGCAGAGAGCTTGCCATGTAGTTTCCTTGCTGCCCCGGGGATCTTGAACTCCACCATGTCATGGTCGCTGCAGCCAAGGCTGTCCTTTAGTTTCACATCCCCCACCAGCCCCTCCCTGTTGGTGAGGACAAGGTCCAGCATGGCACCCCTCCTTGTCAGCTCCTCTAGCGCCTGCAGGAGGAAGTTGTCGTCCACGCATTCCAGGAACCTCCTGGACTGCCTGTGCCCTGCCGTGTTGTCTCTCCAACAGATGTCAGGGTGGTTGAAGTCCCCCATGAGAACCAGGGCCTGTGACCGTGAGGCTGCTCCTATCTGCCTATAGAGCACTTCATCTGCTCTGTCTTCCTGGCCAGGCGGCCTGTAACAGACCCCCACTGTAACTTCCCCTGTCCGTCCCCATCCTCTAATCTTGACCCATAAGCTCTCTGTCAGCCCCTCCTCCATCCCCAGGCAGAGCTCCACACACTCCAGCCGGTTGCTGATGTAGAGAGCGACACCCCCTCCTCATCTCCCCTTCCTGTCCTTTCTAAAAAGCCTATACCCCTCCATGTTGACGCTCCAGTCGTATGTGTCATCCCACCACGTCTCCGTGATACCAGCGAGGTCGTAGCCCTGCTCGTGTGCACGCATCTCCAGCTTTTCCTGTTTATTCCCCATGCTGCGTGCATTGGTATAGAGACACTTCAGCTGGGCCCCCGACAAAGCCGACTTGCTGGCTGGAGCGACAGGGGTGCTATTGGACCGCAGTTTAGGTTTATTTGCACTTATCTGTGATCCTTCCTCACCTTCTGGACCCCCGGTGCTGGCACTGGCGCCATGCTGACAGCAGTGGGCTGAACTGTGCTCCCCCTCCCCCAGCAACACTAGTTAAAAGCCCTCCGGACAAGCCTGGCAAGTCTTTGTCCAAGCACACTCTTCCCCTTCTTGGTTAGGTGCACGCCATCCGCCCCTAGCAGCCCGGGCTTCTCAAAGCACGTCCCGTGATCTAGATACCCAAAGCCCTGGCTGTAGCACCACTCCCTGAGCCACGAGTTAACCTGCCAGATACATCTGGCCCTTTCAGGTCCCTGCCCTTCGACTGGGAGGATTGATGAGAATACCACCTGCACCCCAGAGCCTTTGACTGTTGAACCCAGAGCCCTGAAATCCCTTTTGATGTTTTTCAGACTGCTGCCAGCTGTGTCACTGGCCCCCACATGAAACACCAGCAGTGGATAATAGTCTGTGGGCCTTATGAGGCTAGGTATTCTCTCTGTGACATCCCTGATACGAGCCCCCGGGAGACAGCATACCTCCCGAGAGAGCGCATTGGGGCAGCTGATGGGTGCCTCCGTACCTGTCAGGAGGGAGTCACCCACTACTACCACTCGTCTCTTTTTCTTGGTAGCGCTAGTTATTACACGAGCTGGGCGCGCTACCTCGCACGGCTCCCGTTCCTCCCCCGAGGTGCTGGGTCTTACTTCCTCAGTCTGCAGAGCAGCAAAGCAGTTCTGCAGGGGCACCTCGGGGTTCTGGGGAAGCTGCTTCTTCTTCCTCCTGCGCCTTGCCCTTGCAGCTTTCCATTCAGTGGCATCTTCTGCCTGCTTGCTTACGTCGTGTGTCACTGCGGGGGGGGTTGATTGGTTGACTGGATGCTGCGGTTCCGGTGCAGACTGTGCCTGGAACCAAGTATCCAGCTCCCTCTCAGCCTCCCTGATGTCACACAGCCTCCTGACTGCCTCCTGCAGCTCAGCCACCTGCCGCAGGAGCTCCTCCACCTGGGCACACCTTCTGCATCAGGGCTGCCGCCTGCCCCTGCCCCGGGAGTAGGGTCCAGGCACTGCCTGCAGCCCGAGGTCTGCACCGCAGCCTCCCCCCTCGGCTGCTCCGTCTGCACGGAGGCATCAACCGCCGCAGGGGGTGCCGGTGCAGACCTTCCGGACGGAGGTGCAGCCTTTGTTCTCAGGCGGGTGTTGGCCATGTCGCCCTGAGAGGCGTGAATCACCAAGTGCCCCGGGGCAGCGCCCTCGCTGACGCGCCCTTCCTGTGCGAACTGCCCTGCCCTGCCCTGCCCTGCCCTGCCCTGCCCTGCCCTGCCCTGCCCTGCCCTGCCCTGCCCTGCCCTGCCCTGCCCTGCCCTGCCCTGCCCTGCCCTGCCCTGCCGCGCCGCGCCGCGCCCGGCCTGTTCGCCGCGCCCCAGGTCGCCGGCGCTCCCTAGGCCCTGCTTTATACGGGGAGAGGGGTCGGACCGCCGGTGCCCCCTGGCTCCGCCCACGTCTCGTCAGCCGCTCTCGCGCGAGCTGTGGGCTCCTGGCGCCTCGCTCCGCTCCCCCCTGAGCTTCCCTGGTTCGGGAATCCCCTGGCTGCACTGCGCCGCGCCGCGCCGCTGCGAATCGTGCCGACTCCGAAACTGTTGCCTCGGCGACTGTTAAGGAGTTTTATTCCGGATTTCGGTAACAGAGAGACAACAGAGTTTACTGGACTGTATGGATTAAATGGCCTGGCACATCAGACCCACAAAAGTATAAAGCTCTAGTAGACACTGGTGCACAGTGTACCCTAATGCCATCAAGCTATAAAGGGGCAGAACCCATTTGTATTTCTGGAGTGACAGGAGGATCCCAACAGCTATCTGTATTGGAGGCTGAAGTAAGTTTGACTGGGAATGAGTGGCAAAAGCACCCCATAGTGACTGGCCCAGATGCTCCATGCATTCTTGGTATAGATTACATCAGAGGAGGGTATTTCAAAGACCCAAAAGGGCACTGGTGGGCTTTTGGTATAGCCGCTGTGGAGATGGAGGAAAACAAACAGCTGGCCACCTTCTCCAGTCTCTTGAAGGACCCTTCTGTTGTGGGGTTGCTGAAGGTTGAGGAACAACAGGTACCCATCACTATCACCACGGTACACTGGTGGCGATATTGCACCAATTGTGACTCCCTGATCCCCATCCATAAGCTGATTCGTCAACTGGAGAGCGAAGGAGTGATCAGCAAGTCCCGCTCACCCTTTAACAGTCCCATAAGGCCAGTGCGAAAATCTAGTGGAGAGTGGAAACTAACCATGGACTATGGTGGCCTAAATGAAGTTACGCCACCACTGAGTGCTGCTGTTCTGAACATGCTAGAATGTCAGTATGAACCGGACTCAAAGGCAGCCAAGTGGTATGCCACCATTGATAGCGCCAATGTGTTCTTCTCCATCCCTTTGGCAGCAGAATGCAGGCCGCAGTTTGCTTTCACTTGGAGGGGCGTCCAGTACAAGTGGAATTGACTGCCCCAGGGGTAGAAACACAGCCCCACCATTTGCCATGGACTGATCCAGACTGCACTGGAAAAGGGTGGAGCTCCAGAACACCCGCAGTATATTGATGACATCATTGTATGGGGCAACACAGCAGCAGAAGTTTTTGAAAAAGGGGAGAAAATAATCCAAATCCTTCTGAAAGTCAGTTTTGCCATAAAACAAAGCAAAGTCAAGGGGCCTGCACAAGAGATCCAGTTTTTAGGAGTAAAATGGCAAGATGGACGTCGTCACATTCCAATGGATGTGGTCAACAAAATAACAGCTACGGCTCCACCAACCTACAAAAAGGAAACACAAACCTTCTTGGGCATTGTGGGTTTCTGGAGAATGCATATTCTAAATTACAGTATGATTGTCAGCCCTCTCTATGAAGCGACCCAAAAGAGGAATGATTTTAAATGGAACCCTGAGCAACGACAAGCCTTTGAACAAATTAAACAGGAGATTGTTCATGCAGTAGTCCCTGGGCCAGTCCGGACAGGACAAGATGTTAAAAACGTGCTCTACACCACAGCCGGGGAGAATGGCCCTACCAGGAGTCTCTGGCAGAAAGCACCACAGGAGACTCAAGCTCGACCCCTAGGGTTTTTGAGCTGAGGATATAGAGGATCTGAGGCTCACTGAAAAAGAAATATTGGCAGCATGTGAAGGAATTTGAGCTGCTTCGGAAGTGATTGGTGGGTTGAGATGAAGACAGTTTACTAGAATAGCAAAGAAAAACTACAATAATAACTGAATATAAGGATATTAAAATATACAAAATGAACAATATATGTTTTCTCACCACCCGATGTCCCAATGACCGCTACAGCCCGTCCCAAGCAGCGATCATGGCAATGAAACCGAGCAGCAAGCAAGGAGTGAAAGCAAGCCAGCAAGGTAGAGGGAACGATGCCAGCGAACAAGAGAGATGAGAGATGGAAGGTGGATGCCCCCCTCATGGGCAATCCCCACTTATATACTGAGCATGATGTTTATGGCATGGAATACTCCCTTTGGCCAGTTTGGGTTAATTATTCTGTCTGTCTTTCTCCCAGCTTCCTGCATCTGCACATGTCGTAGTTCAGCCCCGTTCAGGACCGGACTACGCAGTCTCTCTCTCACTCCCCCCACCCTCCGAGGGAATAGGGGGAGATAATATAAGAAAAACGGCTTGAGGTTTGAGATAAGGACAGGGAGAGATCCTTAAAGTTGCCGTTATGGGCAAAACAGGCTCGACTTTGGGAAAACTATTTGTTTATTTTTAAAACCAAAGCAGGAGAATGTGAACGAGAACAAGATAACTTCCCCCCACCCCTCCATCTTCCCGAGCTTAACATTCTCTCTACCATCTTCCCCCCCCCGTGAGCGGCACAGGAGAGAAGAGGGAATGGGGGTTATGGTCAGTTCATCACACATTGCTTTACGCCGCTCCTTCCTCCTCAGGGGAAGAACTCCTCACATTCCTCCCCTGCACCAGCGTGGGGTCCCTCCCACAGGTTACAGTCTTTCATGAGCTGCTATGGTCTGGGTCATTTTTTCTATGGGGTGCAGTCCCTCTGGAATGGCTGCCCCAAGCGAGCCCTCCACGGGCCACAGCCTCCTTCAGGCATCCACCTGCCCCAGTGTGGGGTCCTCCATGGGCTGCAGGTGGATCTCTGCTCCTCTGTAGACCTCCATGGGCTGCAGGGGGACAGCCTACTTCACCACGGTCTTCACCACAGGCTGCAGGGGAATCTCAGCCAGGAACAGCATTATTCCTCCCCCTCCTTCTTCACTTCATCTGCAGCCCTTTCTCTCACAATAAATTCTTCACAACAGGCAGGCAGATGCCTCTCAGGTTCTCTTCACATCTCCTCTCCACTTCTTGCAGCCGGGCTGGGCCGAGTCGGGCCCAGACAGCTGCCTGGCGGGAGGCCAGAGGGTGAGAGCTGCAAGGCCCACAAGGCTCATGCCTCCCCCTCTCTACCCCTGCTCCAGCTTCTTCACATCTTCTTCATTTTCTTCCTGTTTTTCCCTTTCTTAAATACGTTATCACAGAGGCGTTATCAGGGAACATTCTGCTACCAATTGGCTCGGCCCTGGGCAGCGGCAGGTCCGCCCTAGGCCTGGCCAAGATGACTGAACAAAGGGGAAACAAGTTCTAGCAGTTTCTTAGAGAAGCTGCCACTGTAACCCCCCTCTCACTAAATAAAACCCGAACAGCACATTAGTGAGACTTGGAAAGTCTCCATTGTCCTTGGTCTCATTAAGAACAACTCATGCAGCCCATGGAGGTCCACGGAGGAGCAGAGATCCACCTGCAGCCCATGAAGGACCCCAGGCTGGGGCAGGTGGATGTGTGAAGGAGGCTGTGGCCCGTGGAGGGCCTGTGATGGGGAAGCCTGTTCCTGAGGGACTGCACCCCATAGAAGAGATGACCCATGCCGGAGCAGTTTCAGGAAGGACTGTGGCCTGTGGGAGGGACACCACGATGGAGCAGGGGAGGAATGTGAGGAGTTCTTCCCCCAACGATGAAGCAGCAGCATAAAACAACAAGTGATGAACTGACCGTAACCCCCATTCCCTCTTCCCTCCCTGTGCCACTTGGGGAGGGAAGGTAGTAGAGATAATGTTAAGCCCGGGAAGATGGAGGGGTGGGGGGGAGGTTATCTCGTTCTCTGTCTCATTCTCCTGCTATTTTTAGTAATAAATGAATAGTTTTCCCCAAGTCGAGCCTGTTTTGCCCCT
This sequence comes from Chlamydotis macqueenii, assembly GCF_036417535.1. Taxonomy (NCBI): domain Eukaryota; kingdom Metazoa; phylum Chordata; class Aves; order Otidiformes; family Otididae; genus Chlamydotis; species Chlamydotis macqueenii. Next base: position 50,571,449 of record NC_141592.1, read on the forward strand.
AACGGTAACTTTAAGGATTTCTCCCTGTCTTTATCTCAAACCTCAAGCCGTTTTCTTATATTATCTCCCCGTATTCTCTCAGAGGGTTGGGGGAGTGAGAGAAAGACTGCGTAGTCTGGTCCCAATCGGAGCTGAACTACGACACCATGGAGCCATTTGGAAAGAACGAGGATTGCTCACCGCACAAGGAAAACCAATTAAGTATGCTGAAGAAATACTCCGTTTATTGGAAGCAGTACAATTACCATCCAAGGTTGCCATTATCCACTGTCGTGGACATTTGAAAGGTGACACTGATCCAGAGAAAGGTAACAGATTGGCTGCTGAGGAGGCCAAACAGGCAACAGAAAGAACGCAAAAAGACCTTTTAGCCTTGATCCCAGATAACAGATATAGAGACCCTGAAAAATACGATGAAATTGAGTATTCAAAGGCTGACAGGGAGCTTATTCAAGAATTAGGAGGAACAGTTCCAGACCAAGGATGGGCACACCTAAATGATGGTAGAATAGTAGTACCTGCTAAACACATTTGGGGAATAGTCAGAGAAAAGCACAATAAGACACATTGGGGAGCTGATTTGTTATATAATTATCTAAACCAAAACCTATTAGGGAAGAGCTTATACACCACCATCCGACAGGTAACTCAGCAGTGTGAAATTTGTTTAAGGAACAATCCTAATAAAGGTAATAGGGTACAATTGGGGACCATTGGAAAAGGAAATACCCCAGGAGAACATTGGCAAATAGATTTTTCCAAACTTCCAAGAAAAGAGGGTTATTGATACTTGAAGGTATTAGTAGACACCTTTACTGGATGGCCAGAGGCTTTTCCCTGTAGAACAGACAATGCAAGAGAAGTTACCAAGGCATTGTTAAACGAGATTATACCCCAGTTTGGAGTACCTGAAATTATCTCATCAGATAGAGTCACACACTTTTGTGCACAGGTAGTACAGCAGGTCAGTAAATTATTAGACATAGATTGGCAATTGCATATCCCGTATAGTCTGCAAGCTAGCGGACAGGTGGAGAAAATGAACCATATGCTGAAACAACAGATAGCCAAAATATGTCAGGAAGCAAATCTGTATTGGTACCAGGCTCTTCCTATTGCACTATTAAGAATACGGGTGAAACCACGCGCTAAAGAGAATTTGAATCCTTTTGAAATTCTGTACGGGTGGCCTTATACAGCTAAATATAGAGGGGAAGATCTAAACCAATTAGGGAATCTGTATTTGCAAAATTATCTTATAGCATTGGGAAAACAATTGAAATGAATCAACAGAACTGTACTGGGAACAAAAGCAAAAGGATTGGATCATCCTATTCATCCTTTTAGCTCTGGGAATTGGGTATATGTTAAGAATTTTTCAGGTGACCCACTGCAGGAGAAGTGGAGTGGACCGTACCAGGTGCTACTGACAACCTTTACTGCAATCAAGGTAAAGGAGCAACCTGCTTGGATCCACTACTCCTGAGTGAAGAAGGCTCCAAATCAACAATGGACTTCTGAACCTATGGGACCACTAAAATTGAAGTTACAGAGGCACTGATTACATGATTCTTTACTTTAATAGTTGCTGTTGTAAATATTGCTGCTGCTTGGGATCAAAATTTATATTTAGTTTTAACACAGAATGTTACTCAAATACTACAGTGAAACAATTGCTGAATTTGCACACACATGCCAGAACATGTAGATAAAGGGATTTCTTTAATAGGGCTTCCCATCCCCAGTGGGTATTGGAACTCTAGGTTGTGGGTAAACACATCCCCGATTAACAATCCTTTACAAGACCAGGTGTTAGATGTGCTGGACCCAGTTCCTCAAGAGAATTATGGTACTTGCATTCAACATTGTAATCCACTGAAAGGAATGAGTAAGGTTGATTGTATGACCAATTCTCTAATACTGGTTGGAAATTTCTCCAATTGTAAAAAGACAATAGATATAGGAAGTGGTTCTGGGTGGTACTGGTTGTGTGGAAACAAGGCCCGGAAGGTGTTGCCACCAAATTGGAAAGGAACCTGTACATTAGGAGCAGTAGTCCCCAACATGACAATAATAGACAAACTGCATAAGCAAAGTAGCTGGATAAGGACCTTTCTTAGAAAAACTAAAAGAAGCCACAATGCTATTGCACTCCGTCCCTTGAGTTTTCACAGCTTCACTCGGTGGTTTCTCCCGTGGTTAGGGGTAAGTGAATTAGAAAAAAACATTGTGAACATTTCGACTGTAATAGAAAATATTGAAAACAAAACTATTGATGCTCTACAAGGGCCGCAAACTGAAGTATCCAGCTTGTCAAAAGTAGTTTTACAGAATCGGATGGCCCTTGACCTATTGTTGGCCTCGCAAGGGGATGTTTGCACAATCATTAACACAAGCTGTTGTATGTATATAGATCAGAGTGGTAGGATCTCCACAGATCTAAAAGAGATTTGGGAACAGACTAAAATCTTACATGAGGTTACCAAGGATGATACTTCATGGGGCTTTGAAGATGTATGGAACAAACTTACTTCTTGGCTTCCCAATCTTACATGGGTGAAACGATTATTTATGACTGCTACTTTGCTTGGTTTGCTCATTTTACTTACTTGCATTCTAATTCAATGCGCTTCCTGGTGCTGTAAAAGGACCACAGGGAGTTATGAAGAATGGAAATCACATAAACTTAAATATCAAGTAGAATCAGGCAAGTATTTTAAAAGGACCATCAAAACCAATGGAATTATCTAAATTCTGCAAAAGAATTTGCAATGATCATTAAAAAGGGAGGAGTTGAAGAGGAGATTTAGAAGAATAAAGAACTAATCAGAATAATAATAAAATTATTAAGTAATAAAACAAGTAGCTTTATAATAAACCAGTAATTTTTATATAGCCTAGCAGGAATCCTGCATAACAATTTAATTATTGTGTGAAAATATAAACTACTAACCTTGAGAGAAAGAACAGCAGAGTCATAAATTTAACATAACAAGATACTTTCAGGATGCCCCAGCAGGTGCTGAGATAAGTCAGATGGGAACATCCTGAGGGGGGAACAGACACACTGGCTGAAACCAAGATAAGGGGGCTTGAGGAGTTTAGAACCAACTGATAGGGTGGAATAACCAAGGACATTGGGAACCAACAAAGAAAAGTCAGCAAGAAACCGCCCTGGCAGCAAGAACAAAGCAGGACAAAGGTTTGAATTCATACAGCGGACACAGTGATAAAGAGGAGGGAAAGACCACCAACTCCTGAGCACAGACACGAGATGGACACAGAGACCGGGGCATAATCTGTCTCACGTGGGTGGAAACTTATTATAATGATTTCTCGAAAAACTAATGAATATGTAACCAAGTCCTCAGGAATTCTATGAATGTGTATGTCTATGATGCATAAATATTGTACCTGTTGCTTAACACGGCGCACACGTTTGGAGGAGTGATCCTCCGTGTGCCCGGCGCTGTAATAAAGAATACCTGCTTAATAGTTACCTGGACTATTAAGTTTCTTTTATTATAGATTTTTCGGCTTCAATATCATCAGTGTGTTTATCAACATTCTTCACATCTGAAATCCAGAAGACACAGGCTACTGAGGAAAATTAACTCCATCCCTTCTGAAACTAGGACAGTATTCTTACTATCCATTTCAAAATGTGCACATGCTATTAACTTAATTGTCTTTCAAGGAGAAAAATCTGCCCAGCAGTATCTGGTCATGATGCTGTGACAGTAGCACTAGGATTCATCCACTACATCTTAAGTTTCAGAGTGTGGCATGTCTATTAGGTTGACACTTTTACAACTTCTCGCTTTAATCAGCTGTATGTCATGTTCATGACGTTCAAGTTACAATATATTTGTTGATTGCTAATAGCAGGCAACCTCTTGCTTCAGGTGTTAAATAAAGTTACTCTTTTCTGGACCTATTGTCCCAACAGACATTTGCACTTGGTTTGTTAATCACTTTTTTTTGCTGGCATCATTGAGGTAAGCCCTGCTCCCACAGTGAAATAAATCATGGCAACTGCAAAAACAACACAAGCATCTAAGATTCCTGCCTTTGCTATTTTCCCTTTTATTTCAACTTCCCAGTGGGCTAGCAACAGTTAAAAAAAACCTAGCTATTTTTGAAGTCTTAGTAAAGATAACTGTGTTGGTTTTGTTTAGTGAGAGGGGGCTATAGTGGCAGTTTCTGGGGGTAAATGACTGTGGCGTATTGACACATGGACTTGACTTGTGGAGTAAGCGAGACCCTGTTTATTTTTACAAGTGGGATTCTATACGTTTCTCTTCTTAAGCATTACCATCCTTATTTCATTCTTGTCCAATCAACAGTTATGCCACACACAAGCTTAGCCAATAAAATCACTGATCACACGTTATACATATTCATGATTGCTAAGCAAAACTAAGTTTCACTACCTTCTAGTAATTTTCCACTACAGCATTCTTCTACTATTACAGACATAACAACTCCAGCAACCTTCTTATCTACAAGGCCAGTGACTAGTTTTTCTGTGAACATCTGTTGAAACAAGCCATAAATTCTCCTAACAATGTTTTGTATCTTAAAGCTTCCCTTCTCATTCTCATGGCTTTCTTCCAACAAGCATGATTGTATCCCTTCCCCCAAGGTCGGTTTCTGTTCACTGACACCGTACTGGCTCAAGAAATACCCACATCTCTCTCTTCTTTGTTTATGAGAAGAGGCTTGCTTCAACGCTTTATCTATTAAAGTCTGCACACATTTCAACACACACACGGAATACAGATCAAAATACATATATAAAAAGAATGAATAAGCATCCTACACCTATTTGTAATAAGCTTTTTATCCATCCACTTAAGCCTAATCCACCAAAAAGATTTCTGAATATATCAAAATCATCACTTTGTTGCAGTTTCTGTACTCCTTTTTGCAAGTTTTGAATACTTTGTGAATAGATTCCGAATGATCAGACAGATTCATGCAGCAAAGCCCATCAAAATCCTGACAACCATGATTTTGTGCTAATAATAAAAAATCTACTACTGATCTATTCTGTTACCCACCCGACTACGCCAAAGACACCACCGAGCAGGAGGATGATGATCAGCAGGGTCAGAGCAGAGAAGGGAGGTAGGCGCAGCACCTTCAGGGCGTCCCCTGTTGTTCATAGAGTGTGCCCTGGGTCCTTTTTCTCTCCCTCTGCTCTGAGCCGCCTCTGTTTATACCCTCAGCAGACTCAGTGGAAGAGTACTGACTAGACGTTGCTGCACACGTGGCCAGCGCATGCAGCAAGGCCTGCCAAGTACATGCCCTGCTGGCTAACAGTGGTTCCTGGATAGCAGCAACATACTGCTCAATAACAACCCTCCTAGTTCCCCTCTCTGAGATAACAACCCTCCTAGCTCCCCTCTCTGAGATCGCTTTCTCACAGCTGTGTGCAGCTTGTAATTTCCCACAGTGGCCCTATATGAACCATCACCAAAATCCCTCACACATGGGACACCAGGCCATACATGATCTCCGCAGATTAAAAATAACCCAGCAGGTAATTTAATTGGGTATCTGTCAGATAATGTTATGCTTTTAGCAGTATAGTTACACCATGCAGTGTCATTTCTATATACAGGTACAGTAGCATTTAACCATTGAACTTTATGAGGTTCAGGATCTTTTAGCTTTGCTGCATTTGGCCAATTGGCCCACGGGTCTGTGTAGTTAAAATACAGACAGTAGTTCATTTTCACAGATCACAATAAGTCCAATTCCTGTGGTTCTTGATTCATTCTCGGAAACCACAGGACCCAGTTGTTCCATTTATCAACGATTCCAGTAGGTGTTTCATTAATATATTGCAATCTTTCAGGGGGAATGTGCCAGTCGTCGACAGGCTGTCCTACCAAACAGGTTACAAAAGGATTCCCCAGACTAGACAACGATAAACATATCGTGTCTTGCCCTTTCACGTTCACCAAGGTTACCCATATGTTAGTTTTGGGCTGTGATGGCATCCACAATGGTGTGGCAGACGTCATGGTACAGATGGCGATGGCTGAAATAACAATGGCTTGATCCATCGAGCGGGTACCCATCTTGGTCCAGAACCTGTGAAAACACAAGCATATCCTCTACCCCAAGTTATTAATGGAAAAGGTCCTTCCCATTGACTTGTCTGTAAATTTTTTATCATTACTTGGGCTTTCTCATTAGGTTTTAAAGTATTGTGTAAGCCGAAATGACGTATAGGAGGTCCATCCTTCGTCCAATGATTTAAAAAATTCAAAACACAACAGGCTTTAGCTATACATTCTTGTAGGGTTCTGTATGAAATATGGGTGTGCCCATCAATCCAGGAGCTACATGAGCTCCCAGATCCCTCTCCAGAGCCCCCGAAGGGAGGGACTGCACGCGTGCAACCCCAGACCCGGAACCCACAAAAGGAGCAACCGCGAGGCGCCACGCACATGCGCACCACCTGAGCGGCAGGAGCCACCACCTCCAGCGCCCGTCTCCAAAATGTCGGCGGATCCACAAGCGGTAATGTTTTCTCTTTTCCTTTATTCCTTTTATTTTTTCTGTTGCTCGGCTATGGTGGTGCAAGGTTCTCTTATCATTAGAATGTCACTATCGAGCTGTCGTCGCTCAGCAGAGAGGAGAGGCCTAGACGAGCACTCGATCACCACGTGAGGCAATTAGCGTGTTGGTGCTGCCCGCGGCAGAGATATTGAAGTGGTCGATTGGGGGTGTCTGAGAGTATTAATTTATTTAATATTATGTGTTGCATTTTTCGGTTTTATTTTTATGTTGGCCTCTATCCTTTACTGCTACTACCATGATTGTTGTGAATAAGTTGTTTTCACAGTTCCTGTTTGTTTCTGTTCGTTGTTAGTTGTTGTTAACTTTGTTATAGTTTATCTGCCCTCTTTGTCCAATTAACTGACAGAGATTGGCCAATTAAAAATTTGTAGGCAGATAGGCCATCCTCTGCTTACAGGGTCTAACAATTTAGAAAGGTATCCTACAGGCTTTTTCTTCCCTGCCCATTCTTGCGCTAACACCCCATATGCTGTTCCTTCATCAACATTAATAAATAAATAAAATGGTTTCTTGACATCCGGTAAACTCAAAACAGGAGTGTTTACCAAATCCATTTTTAAAACTTCCAGTTGTTCATCATCATCCTTAGACCATTTTAATAGGCCATCCTTAGATATCTTAGCATATAAAAATTTTACTTTCCTACTATAGCCTTCAATCCATTGTCTACAATATCCCAAAAGGCCCAGCAATTGTCTGATCTGTCTCTTAGTTTTTGGAGCCGGCAAAGATAATATGCCCTGAACTCTTTCTGGGTCTAACTTCTTAGTTCCTTTACTCAATCTGTGCCCTAAATATTTCACTTCCTTTTCGACAAATTGCAGTTTTGATTTCGACACCTTTAATCCCTGTAAACTTAAAAAATTTAACAACCTAATACTCTCCTCCCTAACTGCCTCCTCATCGCTGCCGGCCAACAGTAAATCGTCCACATACTGGACAAGGGTCACCCCCCCACCTAATTCGTACCCCCTCAATATTTGTTCTAATGCCTGTCCAAACAAATTTGGAGACTCGGTAAACCCTTGAGGTAAAACGGTCCACCGTAATTGTTGTTTTCTGTAAGTGTCCGGGTCTTCCCATTCAAAAGCAAAATAATCCCTGCAATCTTTCTTTAAGGGGCATGCCCAGAAGGCATCCTTTAAATCAATTACACTATACCACTGATCATTGGGGCCCAGCTGGCTTAAAAGTGTATGAGGGTTTGCCACTACAGGGAATCTGGTAACCGTTCGTTTGTTAATTTCTCGTAAATCATGCACTAATCTGTATGTCCCATCAGGTTTCTTTACAGGTAAGATGGGGGTGTTAAAAGGGGACATGCAAGGTTCTAATATTCCTTTTTCAATTAACCTTTGAATCTCAGGTTTCAATCCCTGTCTCCCCTCCATCGGTAGGGGGTATTGTTTTATTCTCACTGGTATTTCTGGGTTTCTTATTGTCACTGAAAAAGGTTCAATATCCAATTTTCCAATGGTCTCCGGAGTGTACCATACCTCAGGGTTTATTTTCCCCTCATCAACTGTCCGTAAAGGACACAACTTAATTCTTAGTTCATTTTTTATGACTTCTAAGCCAATCCCTAATTCTATCATTAAATCTCTGCCCAATAAGTTATAGTCCGCCTCAGGCACTAACAGCAAGGACCCCACCCCAAATTTAGAATCACTTTCCAAAACCACATTTTTTTATTACGGGAACCCCAAAAGGCTCTCCTTTTGCTCCAATAACTTCTACTTTCTCCGAGGATGTCTCACACCCCCGGGGCAATTTTTGAACAGTAGATCTTTCTGCTCCAGAGTCCACTAGGAACTCTATTTCTTGTCGCTGGGGACCCACTTTTAATTTTATCAAGGGCTCAGTTTTCTCCCGGGTCCCCAGCAGATAGAGCCCCTGACCCCTCTAATCTTCTTTAAACATTCTCTCATCCATCATCCTCTTCCTACAATCCTTCTTAATATGCCCCGTCTTTCCACAATAGAAACAGGTCCTCATTTCCTTCTCCCCTCTCTGGTCCCTACTTTCCTTTCCAGAGGGTCCTGATGGGTTAAGGTTTGTATTCCGTCTGGGCGGAGGACCTCTCTGTCCTTCCCTTACTGCTGCAACCAAAAGCCTAGCTTGTTTCTTCTGAGTTTCTTCCTCTCTCCGAACGTAAACTTTCTGCGCCTCCCGGAGTAACTCATCTAATCCCCTTTGCTGCCAGTCCTCCATCTTTTCTAATTTCTTCCGGATATCAATACATGACTTAGCCACAAACTGAGTTTTCAATAATGCTTGCCCTAAATCAGTGGTTGGATCTAACCCGGAGTACAATTGTAAACTCTTCCTTAGTCTTTCTAACCATTCTGTAGGGGTTTCATCTTTCTTTTGTTGTTCATTAAGTGCTTTGTTAATGTTTTGTCCTCGAGGAACAGCTTCTCTAATTCCCTGTATAGTTATTATCCGCAAGTCGGACATGTGGCCTCTATCAACTTCATTCTGATTATTCCAATTAGGTCTCTGGATTGGCCACTTTATATCTGCTGCCGGACCCCCTTGATGTTGATGGTCCCATATCCTCATTCCAGCTCGTCTGATCATATCTCTCTCTTCAGACGTAAATAAAATACTCAAAATTGCTTGTAGCTCATCCCAGGTATATATATTAGGACCTAGGAACTGATCCAATCTTTCCGAGACCCCTAGGGGGTCTTCCAACAAACTCCCCATCTCTTTTTTTAAATTCTCTCACATCCCCTGAGTTAAGTGGGATGGATACATACCCCATGCCAGGTTGAGGTCCCCCCATCGCAATTTCTCTAAGGGGATATAACTCTGCCCGCTCCTCCCTCCGTCTGGTTTGGCTACGGGTTACTACCCTATTTTCCTCAGGGGAACTAGGAGCAGAGTCATTCTCATACCTTGGTGCCACTAGTGGGGGGGGCGCCAAAGGCTGTGGAGGAGGGGGTGGTGGAATATAAGGGGGAGGTGAGGTAGGAACCCCTTCCTCGTCCTTCTGTTTCTTTCTCCTAGCCCCTTCCTTTTCCTTTAAGGGATATAGATTCACTCTGGTCTCTGACCCAATCCACAAATGTGCATATTCACTTTCTTCTAAATTAAAAGGTTCCTTTGAATGTATGTAGATGTTTAGGGCCTGGCAAATCCAATCTTCAAAGGACCCAAATACAGGCCAATATAGATGGTCCCCTCTAATTTGTTTACCACCCCAAACTTCCATGCAATAGTGAATCATTTTTACTTTTTCCTTACCCCGCCTAGAGGGGTAATCATCCCAATGTTTAATCATTAAGCCTAATGGACTATCCGGTGGTATCTGCGGGAGCCTCACCTGGACCCCAGACCCACCCATGGGATCAGAGGGCTTGCTTTTCCTCTGTCCCATCTTCCGAAGCGCCTTCTTTCACTCACACACTCACTTCCCCTGGTTCGTGGCCCAGCCCCTCGCGGGGTTTGGGAACCGCACTACTGAGGGTCCGCACTCACTTTGCCCGGTGGACTACTGAGCCCAATGGACGTCTCACACAAGCACGCTTCAGGATACCCAACCCCAACCGAACGGATAACCGGCCTATACTCACGCGTCCTGCGTCTTCGTCCGGGGCTTCGTGCACAAAGATTATGGGGTTAACCGGTTTTATTTGCTTACTGTCTAATTTAAGGTTCGTCGGTAAAGGATTTAGCATAGAAGCACCCTGACAAGGGCCGCTTATTCAGCGGGGCGCCTCCCCTGCCAAGGACCTCAGGCCAGATTGCCTTTATCCGAGTCACGGCACCAAAATTGTTATAGTTTATCTGCCCTCTTTGTTCAATTAACTGACAGAGATTGGCCAATTAAAAATTTGGTTTATTAAAGCAAGCGACCAGTAAGCAAAACAGCGCTGGGCGGCCGGGGAGTCTCCTGCTCCGCCAACGGCGCACGCTGAGATAGCAAACCGCCCCATTCTTATACAGTAAAAACAATAAATATTTCGTTGATGCTTATACATATTCATTACCTAAACCCACCTACTCTCGCTTCGTATGTTAATTAGCTTATCAGTCCTTGCGCAAATTCTCCCAGGAATTGTGGGCGAGGGTCTTCGGGGGTCTTTTGGGAGGAAGGCCGTAGGTCTTCTTCACGGTGTACTTTTCACCTTTGCCTGGAATGTGCTGTTCCCACAAGTTGGCAGTGTCCTTATCAGTCTGAGCCGATTCGTGTCCTTCTTGAACAAGGAGATTTATGTGATGGGTGCCATCCTGTTTTCGAATCCTTGCTCCTTTTAATCACTCCCTCACTCCCTCGAGATAATGTGAGACTGTTTCTTGCTCCAAACCAGACTTCCCCCTCCCACTAATTGCTTCTTCAAACTATATGGTTAGAAAGTTACTGGTTTTATACCCTTCATCTTTATGAGCCCCCCCCGCTCCCTCCTTTTGCAGTCCTGCATGCCGTTTTTACATAGCCGGGTGCCTGTGGCTGACCTTGTGTATTTAATGTAACTTTCTTGTGGCCGACTTTGTGTATTTCATATAACTCTCCATTGTTCTGACAAGGTTTGATGAACAAACAGCTCACAGTTTATTACAACTTGGTTTATAAATGTTTTACAATAAAATTCAGTTTTGTTTTTCAGTTCTTCATGAGTCTCTTTTTCATATCTATGGTGGATCTGTAAGCAAAGGCGGAAAGTGGGGACTATGTGACCAGTTTTTAGCTGTTCATCCACCAATTTGTGTAGTCGCAGCAGTTTTTCTTTTGGGAGGAGATGCGGGGGGGCCGCGCGCCGTGGGGCAGTTGCGCATCCAGGCGAGGCACACGGGGTAGAGGGGAGTGCCCTCGGGGAACTGCCCCAGCTCCACGCTGCGATCGCACAGCTTGATGACGTAAGTGTCGTGGCGCTGCTGAGCGGGAGGTCGGGCAGCCCCCCCTCCGCCTCCCGGCGCTTCCTGCGGCGCTTCCTGCGGCGCTGCTGGGCCGGGCGGGCCTTTTCCCCGGGCTGTGGGCAACGCCTCCTCGCTCAAGGCGTCTCCGGGCGCCTTCCCCACCTCCTCCTCCAGCGGCTCCCGCTGGCCCTGGCTTCGCTCCAGGGACGGTTTTTAAAGCATGGAGCGCCAATTGTTTAACTTGCTGCAAACCCGCCTGGCAGATTCTAGCTTGCATGGCGTTGGTGCTGTGATTGCCTTGCCCCAATAACGCATCTGCAGTGACCGCTCGCAATGGGTCGCGCCTCCCTAATGTCAAATTTTCATTAGCCTGGTCGCCCACAAGCTGCTTCATCTTTGACTCCCATAAAGTATATTGCATGTCCGTCATTATTAAGCGAAACAAAGTTTTAAAATCATTTGGGATAAACACATGAGTATCACAGAAAGACTGTATTAAATGTGTTGTATACGGAGCCCCAAGTCCATGGTCTGTCACCGTTCGCCTGATATCCTTAATAAGAGCATATGAGAGACCTTCCCACCATGGGTCTTGATCAGGCACATACACCACAGGGAAAGCATGCAGCATATCCACATCCCCTGCTTGCTTTGCTTCTCCCCTTACAGCTGCCAATTTATCATGAGGGTCAGGAGGATATATACCAGGCTCCGTTTCTGGATCATTAGGCCCTGGATCAAAAGGGTCATCTGGGTCATCATCAGGATTATCAGGCAGCAGAACTGCAAGAACGGCAGCAGCAGGTTTAGCTTTTGGTCTTGTGGCAGCGTCTGCCAGACAAGGCGGCAGTGAAGAAGCCGAAGGTGCCGCTTCTGCTTTCTTTGTTTGTGAGCCAACGTGAGCTTTTAAAGTTTCAAAAATGATTCTCCAGGGGCTCAATAAAGCAGCGGCAACCCTATCATTTTTTGTAGCACAGTCCCATAGATGGACACCTATTTTGTCCCAAACCTCCAGGTTATTAATGTGTCGTAGTTCAGCCCCGATCGGGACCAGACTACGCAGTCTCTCTCTCACTCCCCCCACCCTCTGAGAGAATAGGAGGAGATGATATAAGAAAAACTGCTCAAGGTTTGAGATAAGGTCGGGGAGAAATCCTTAAAGTTACCGTTACAGGCAAAAGAGACTCGACTTGGGGAAAAACACTCATTTATTTCTAAAATTAGCAGGAGAATGAGACAGGGAACAAGATAACCTCCCCCCACCCCTCCCTCTTCCCAAGCTTAACATTATCTCTACTACCTCCCCTCCCGAGCGGCACGGGGTGGGGGGGAGGGAATGGGGGTCGCGGTCAGTTCATCACGCGTTGTTTTACGCCGCTGCATCATCATCGGGGGAAGAACTCCTCGCATTCCTCCTCTGCTCCAGCATGGTGTCCCTCCCACAGGCCACAGTCCTTCGCGAAACTGCTCCGGTGTGGGTCATCTCTTCCACGGGGTGCAGTCCCTCTAGAACAGCTGTCCCAGCGGGCCCTCCACGGGCCACAGCCTCCTTCAGGCTCCACCTGCTCCGGTGTGGGGTCCTCCACGGGCTGCAGGTGGATCTCTGCCCCTCCGTGGACCTCCATGGGCTGCAGGGGGACAACCGGCTCCACCATGGTCTTCACCACGAGTTGCAGAGGAATCTTGGCCAGGAGCTGCATTACTCCTCCCCCTCCTTCTGAACTGACCTTGGCGTCTGCAGCCGTTCCTCACAACAGGCTGGCAGATGCCTCTCAGGATCCTTTTTACATCTTATTCACTTCTCATCTCCTCTCCACTTCTTGCAGCCAGGCTGGGCCGAGTTGGGCCAGGTCGGCTGCCTGGCGGGAGGCCAGAGGGTGAGGCCTGCAAGGCCCATGAGGCCTGCGCCTCCCCCTCTCTGCCCCCCGCTCAGCTGCTTCACATCTTCTCTTCTTTTTTTTTCCTGTTTTCCCCTACTTAAATACGTTATCATGGGACATTCTGCTACCAATTGGCTTGGCCTTGGCCAGCAGCAGGTCTGCCCTAGGCCCGGCCGAGTCCACTGAACAAAGGGGAGCAACTTCTAGCAGTTTCCTACAGAAGCTGCCACCTTAGGCCCCCCCCTCACTAACAAAACCAGAATAAAATGTTAGTGGTATTTATGGATGGGTCAGTTTTTGATGCCCATAAAAGAATGCGTTTCAATTCTTCCTCATCTAAAGCTTTTCCTTGTGTTCGGAGCATTTGTTTAAAGGTGTCTACACAAGATCTCTTCTCCGGAGACAATTTGTTCCCCATCATTCCCAGCCGCTTACCTTCGTCAAGCGAGAGGTAACTGTGGCCGCAGTGCGCTTCCTTTCAGCTCAGTTCCCGGGAGACCTTCTGAGTTCAGCTGGGCTACACCACCGGATCGACAGTTAGTCATTTTCAAGCCCCACGTTGGGTGCCATTTGTGGCATATTGACACATGGACTTGACTTGTGGAGTAAGCGAGACCCTGTTTATTTTTACAAGTGGGATTTTATATGTTTCTCTTCTTAAGCATTACCATCCTTATTTCATTCTTGTCCAATCAACAGTTATGCCACACACAAGCTTAGCCAATAAAATCACTGATCACACGTTATACATATTCATGATTGCTAAGCAAAACTAAGTTTCACTACTTTCTAGTAATTTTCCACTACAGCATTCTTCTACTATTACAGACATAACAACTCCAGCAACTTTCCTATCTACAGGGCCAGTGACTAGTTTTTTTCTGTGAACATCTGTTGAAACAAGCCATAAATTCTGCTAACAATGTTTTGTATCTTAAAGCTTCCCTTCTCATTCCATGGCTTTCTTCCAACAAGCATGATTGTATCCCTCTCCCAAGGTCGGTTTCTGTTCACTGACACCGTACTGGCTTGAGGAATACCCACAAGTGACTTACAAAGTGATGTAGAGCTCTTGGTAAACAGGGTGCATCTAAAAATATATGCATAAAATATTTATATACATATTTTATTTATCTTAGATACCTATTATATATATTATTTTAAAAAACTATATATATCTCAATATGGCCAAATACAATATCCTAATTATGGACTAAAAGGTATAGGCCATCCTTGCATCTTAAGTACCTTTATTTTGTAATAAAATACGCTACTTGGAAATATATATGGGATTTAGCCTTGAAAAGTAGTTTTGAGTTTTTGGTGTGCCTCATTCAAACAGGCTAACTCCCTGAGGTCGAGGGGGCTGCATCCCTAGCTCCTGCCCCGCGAGATGCTCCTCCCACTCGCGGCCCTTTCCGGTCCTCCCCCTCGCCTGCCGCTGCGACATCCTCCGCTGACATCAGCCCGCGCCGCCATATTGAAAGAGAAGCAGCCGCCGCCAGCTCGGCCGCCGCAGGAGGGGGGACGCCGGCCCTCACTACCTCCGCCTCTCCTGCCGCGGCCGAGTCCTGCTCCCCATGATTCTCTTTGGCTGGTCGCTGCGCCAGTGTGGATAGGGCGGAGGCAGGAGTGGCTCCCGTCCCTTCTCCTCCCCTCCCGAACTGTTTCCAAACCCCTTTCCCTGCGGCGGGCCTTTGCCCTCTCGCCGCCTCCAGCCATGACTTCCCTGACCCAGCGCAGCTCCGGCCTCGTGCAGCGCCGGACTGAGGCCTCCCGCAGCGCCACCGCTGACAAGGAGCGGGGGGCGGGAGGTGGCCCGGAGGATGAAGGCCGCCGGGACGAGCCCGGCGACGACGAGAAGGGCGACTCCAAGGAAACGCGGCTCACCCTCATGGAAGAGGTGTTGCTCCTGGGTCTCAAGGACCGTGAGGTGCGGCTGGGGCCGGGGCCGTGGGCGGCGGGGCTGGGGTAGGCCGAGGTGAACGGCGCTAGGCAGAGGGTGGCTGAGGAGTCCCAGTGGTGCTGGGGGTCCCTGGAGAGGGGGTGTCTGAGGGGACATCGGTTATTCGGGGTCTTTGATGGGGAAGGGGAGCCTAAGTGGCACTAGGGTGCGGGTGGGGTGGGGGCAAGGACGCTGCTGGGAGAGTGTTGCTGTAGGTTTAGGGCAGAGGCGTTGCTGGAGACAAGGACTGTGATGTTGCTAGGGGTAGGGGCGCATGCTGGAACAGGCTCGGGATTTTGGAGGAGGTGGGGAGGGTGCTTGTATGTTGGGTGAGAGGGAATCTGGTGGAGATTTCAGATCGCCTTTTGGATGCAGGGTTTGCAGAGGGGCTCTAATGTTCGTAGCGTCTCGAGGAAGGCAGCATAGAGGTTGGGGGAAGACGTGGACCTGGAGCCTTTGACAGTGTTGGTGGTTGACTTGGAGGCCCTGATTAGACCTGTGATATTTATACTCCTATACTTGCCCATAGCTCTAACGTGGGAGACTTGTCTACTCTGATGTATTTTGTCAGACACAACTGTATGGTACTTATGGGGTTCTCGGGTGCTTTAGGATGCTTGCTAGCCCTTTTTAATAAGACTTTCCAGACTAATGCATGTTAAAAACATCTTAAACTTTGGGGAGATACATTTGACAAAAATGAGCCTTGAATAATGAGAAGTATGTAAAAATGAGGAAATGACATTATTATGTAATTCTGTGTTTTTACTGAATTTATAGCTTAATTGGGTTTTATCATACTGTGAATAACAGTCATTGAGGAAGGTATACTTCTACCAGTGTGCTGGATTTTTTGTTTCATTTGAAAGAGGTAATCGATACAAAAAGTACGCATACTGTAGAGAGTCAGTCCTGTCAGTTTAGTTTGATGTGTTGTATGGTGAAGCATAATATGCCTTTATTTTAGATATGAGTTATAATATAAATTTAATTAAGAAACTTGTTGGGTGGGTTTTTTTTTTTGTGATAAGTAGACTAATGAAGCCAGTTCATTGATTTGAGTGTGTGTTGGTTTTGTTTAGTGAAGGGGGGCTACAGTGGCAGCTTCTGCAAGAAGCTGCTAGAAGTTTCCCCTTTGTCCAGTGGACTTGGCCGGGCCTAGGGTAGAATCATAGAATGGTTAGGGTTGGAAGGGACCTTCAAAGGTCATCTAGTCCAACCCCCCTGCAAGGAGCAGGGACATCCCCAACTAGATCAGGTTGCTCAGAGCCTCATCCAACCTGGCCTTGAACGTTTCCAGGGATGGGGCCTCCACCACCTTTCTGGGCAACCTGTTCCAGTGTTCTATAACTCGCATCATAAAAACTTTTTTCCTAATTTCTTATCTAAATCTACCCCCCTCTATTTTAAAACCATTACTCCTTGTCTTATTGCAACAGGCCCTACTAAACAGCCTCACTAAACAGCAGTGGGGTAGACCCACTGCTGGCCAGGGCCAAGCCAGTTGTTGGCAGAATGTTGCTTGATAATGCCTCTGCAATAACGTATTTAAGAAGGGGAAAAAAATTTAAAAAATTAAAAAAAAAGAAGATGTGAAGAAGCTGAAGCGGGGGCAGAGAGGGGCATGAGCCTTTGTGGCTCTCACCCTCCCACTGGGCAGCCATCTAGGTCCAACTCAACTCAGCCCGGCCACAAGAAGTGAAGAGAAACTTTTTTATTTCAATCTCAGCTTGTGTATTTTGGGTCATATTCTTGTAATCCTTTTTTTTTTTTCAAATGGACTTCGCCATGGCATACTAATAAAGTCAGTAGATGTTCACAGTGTTGTGTTCTTCCAACCTGTTGAATCTGAAGACTTATGCATATGCACGTTTCTCTTTCTACACACCTGAATAGTTACAGGAAAGTAAGTTAGGTGTGACAAGACAGATATCTGGCAGGATTGCGTAGGAGGTCTTGCGTTGAGGAAAGTGGGGTAGATGTGTGATCTTTTAACCCCCCCCCCATGATTGTGTGCTAAATCTTCTCAATTTGTGGACGTTAGACTGTAAAGATTTCAAGGCAGGGAATGTTCTGTCTGCCTAGAAAGAATATGCAGTGCAAGTATTCCTAGTATATCAAAAGTTAATAATTAACACTGGGTTTAAAAATCCAGCTTTGCACTGGTGTGTGCATCAAAATTTTAAATCATCTCACTTTTTAAGTGCAGCAGTGACGCACACTGCAGATAATCTAATATTTTTTGTTTGGAAAAAGGAACTAAGTGATGATAGTGACACAGATATTCATGACTGCCTTGAGATTTGTCAGTTGAGACATCAGACAAAAATAATGATATATAATGTCGTCTCTAGGGTAGGGGGCTTATGTACTGCAGCATGCACAATTTTTGAGCTTTGTTAGACATGAATCGCTAAGGTTTGTATTTTGGTTTTCTGTCTGCTTGTACCCTTCTTTCTTATGCTATGTAAACCACTTTGTCTCCGTGGTTTTTCCCCTTTTAAAACTGAAAATAAGACTATAGATTCACTTTCAAAGATGGTGGTGGTGGGTGGTTGTTTGTTCTCTGTTGTTCTAATAAGTAAGCAAAACTTAGGTACTTTATGCATCTGGAAATGCATTTTATAAAGTTTTTGCTTCCAATAGAATTGATTTTTCCATTACGTTTGTGTGAGATTTTGTCATGACGGCAAGCAGCGAAAAGCAATATAGGCTCTGTAAAGTATAGTTGTGTGAGTGTAGGGGAAAGGCAAAGGCAGGGAAGGGAGCTTTAAGCTCAATTAAAAGCCAGTAAATTTAAAACTGATAACGTCCTTCCTTTTTATTGCAACAGGATAAAATAATTTAGTGTTGAGTTTTAAGTAAAGAAATAAAATAAAGGAGTTTGAATTGGCCTAAGAGTATTTCCCTAAAAATAGCTTATTTCTCAGAAAAGTCACTGATAACTGCATGATAACTTAGCTTTCAGGGATTTGGGGGTAATTTTATTTCTAAGATTAAACACTGGTGGATATGACTTAGCACTATGTAAATTGTGTTTAAAAAAAAAAACAAAAACAAAAAAACAAACCTCACATGTAAGGAGCTACCATTTATAAATTTTAAGTGTAGATGGCAGAACCTTTAGTTATAGGAGAGAGTTTTTTCAGGAATATTCAGAAAGTGATGGATTGAGTTTAGTGTTTCTAGGAGATTTTTAGATAGTTATGTGAATCCTGCTTTCAGGATAGTGCAGTGATTGTAACAACCACAGCAAAACTTTTGAGTTGTTGCCTGGCTATTGCTGCAGTATGGGTTCAGTGATGGGAATGTTGAGCTGCCCTAAAACACAACACACCTCAATCCCATTCTTAATGCTTGAACACAATTAACTGCATTTACGTGTGCTTCCTGGACGTGGTATTTTTCTTTTCCTTCCCATTTGACCTAATTAAAATTAGTTTATATATATGGACTGGTTGCTCTTTTTTCCACCAATGGTTCCTCTTCCATTTGTATCTTCTGTGTATATGTAACTATTTCTGTATTTCAAGGTCAAGATAGGTTTTAAGGGGTATGTACTGTAGTATGTGCATGCTTGCATAACATGACATGCAATATCCTTGGAGGCACAGGTAATATACTGGTACAAAAGGAGCATCACAAGAACACCTACAACTTATTTGGAAACCCTTCAGAAACATGATTGGGAAAGAGAATCCTGTTAATCCATTTAGAATATAGCAATAGCCTGTTGCTATAGGAATAAAAAATACCAAAATAAAATACTGTATTAGGTTATACAGTATTAGGACTTTAATGAGATCTGGAAAGTCGGACAGTGTCCTTGGTCTCATTAACAATAACTTGTATCATCAGGGTGTTTTTATCAATGTTCTTGGCATCTGAAATCCAAAATGCACTAGCTACTGAGAGGAAAATTAACTCCATCCCTGCCAAAACCAGGACATTTGGGCTAAACCACCACAGGTGAAATAGGAATTTTGAAAATGTTCAAAATATCGGTGGCACTTTCCCTGATTTTAAGATTTGGCACTGTGAAATTCATGTTATGATGTAGAAGTCTGGGAATTTTTGCCTGTGTTAACAAATGACCGAGTTTTCAATAGTCTTCATATCTTTTCAGTCTTTTTTTTTTTTTTTTGTCTCCTCCCCTTCCTCACTTCCCCCCCACCCCCTTCCTCCCCCAAAAAAGTTTCAGCAACAGCCTGAATATCAATGGATGTCAACTCAAAAGCTCCCAAGTTTTGCTGGAAAATTTCTGAGACAAATTAGTGAAACATGAAGAGGCATCTACTGGGAATTTGCATTTCTGTTGAAGAATGATGTATGAATGTGGTGAAACCTTGACAAAAGCGTGCTTTTTCTCAAATCATAGAATCATTTAGATTGGAAAAGACCCGTAAGATCGAGTCCAAGTGTAAACCTCACACTGCCAAGTCCACCACTAAACCATATCCCTAAGTGCCACGTCTACACATCTTTTAGAATACCTCCAGGGATGGTGACTCAACCACTTTCCTGGCCAAAATGTTCAGGGCCTAATAACAACAAAGTATGTAAGGTCTGTGATAAAAAATTTTCTTTCATAGTTGCCTACCTTTTTGGTCCTTTTTTTATTTCACGTCCATACATAAATTACAGATTAGCAGAAGATAGGAGGTGTGGGAGGAGGAGTACCCAAATTCTGTGTGCTATAGGATGCAGTAAAGTGCCTCTTTACTGTGTTGCCGAGTAAATCTTGCTTTTGGGCTCTTTGGAGGATAACATGCTGATTTGGAAGCAGCACTTTGGACACAAGTTGACTTTGTGTTGAAATGGTGTTTGTATTTAATGGTTGTGCATTCAGCTACTATGGTTATCCTTGCTATTACAACATGGCTAATCTGTAATCTATATTATTTATTCATGGATAACTTTGAGTGTAGTGTAGTCCTTTCTTTCATGTCAAACTGTCTAGTGTAGGACAAAGGCAAAAACATTGTTAAAGCATTTCTAGTGATACTTCTCAATTTTTCTTAGTGCTCTTAAAAAAACAAAACTGTAACTCTTTTTCCTCTCCTGTAGCAAGCTGTTTTTATTAAAAATTTTCCATGAAGTATGTATGAGAAAGTATTGCTGTTAATTGCTAGAAGGGAAGTAATCATGTGTCACGGTTTAACCCCAGTTGGCAACTAAGCACCACACAGCTGCTCGCTCACTCCCCACACAATGGGATGGAGGGGAGAATCAGAAGGGTGAAAGTGAGGAAACTTGTGCATTGAGATAAAGTCAATTTAATAGGTAAAGCAAAAGCCACACACCCAAGCAAAGCAAAACAAGGAATTCATTCACTACTTCTCATCAGCAGGCAGATGTTCAGCATCATCTCCAGGAAAGCAGGGCTCCATCATGTATAATGGTTACTTGGGAAGACAAAATACCATAACTCCGAACATCCACCCCTTCCTCCTTCCCCCAGCTTTATATGTTGAACATGATGTCATATGGAATGGAATATCCCTTTGGTCAGTTGGGGTCAGCTGTCCCCCGTCCCAACTTCTTGTGCACCCCCAGCCTACTTTGCTGGTGGGGTGGTGTGAGAAGCAGCAAAGGCCTTGACTCTGTGTAAGCACTGCTCAGCAATAACTAAAACATCCCTGTGTTATCAACACTGTTTTCAGCACAAATGCAAAACATAGCCCCATACTAGCTACTGTGAAGGAAATTATCTCGGCCAAAACCAGCATAATAAGGAACTGAAAACTAACATTTTACGCTAAAGAAAGTGATATTACTTCAGGTGTTCTTTGATAATAAAATAATTCAAGTACTGTAGCATTTATCTTAATTAAAATCATAGAATAATTAGGGTTGGAAGGGACCTTCAAAGGTCATCTAGTCCAACCCCCCTGCAAGGAGCAGGGACATCTCCAACTAGATCAGGTTGCTCAGAGCCTCATCCAGCCTGGCCTTGAATGTTTCCAGGGATGGGGCTTCCACCACCTTTCTGGGCAACCTGTTCCAGTGTTCTATAACTCTCATTGTAAAAAAATTTTTTCCTAATATCTAATCTGAATCTTACCTCTCTCTATTTTAAAACCATTACCCCTCATCCTGTCACAACAGGCCCTGCTGAAGAGTTTTTCCCTTTCTTATAAGCCCCCTTTAGGTACTGGAAGGCTGCTGTAAGGTCTCCCCAGAGCCTCCTCTTCTCCAGGCTGAACAACCCCAACTCTCTCAGCCTTTCTTCATAGGAGAGGTATTCCAGCCCTTGTTTTTGTGACTCTCCTCTGCACCCCCTCCAGCAGATCCATGTCTTTCCTGTACTGAGGACTCCAGAACTGGACACAGTACTCCAGGTGGGGTCTCACCAGGGCAGAGTAGAGGGGCAGAATCGCTTCCCTCGACCTGCTGGCCATGCTTCTTTTGATGCAGCCCAGGATGCTGTTGGCTTTCTGGGCTGTGAGTGCACGTTGCCGGCTCACGTCCAGTTTTTCATCCAGTGGAGGATGGGGAAGTAAGCTCCCCAGTTTGAAATAACACAGTGCTTTACGTAGTGTTTTAAATTGTGACAACTGTAGAAGAAAAGGTAGGAGAGAGGGACAGTTGTTGTATTTGGGGGCAGATATAGTATATTTATAAGCCCAGAGGAGTGAATTGTAGTTTTAATATGGCCTAGTTAGTCAAAGTCAGTGAAACTTCCACCTATTCTTTAGTCAGACAATATTAGACTTGCTTTGTCTGTGTTAGAAGGACTGTAAGACTGTTTTTAAGACTAGTGTACTGGGTCTGGCTGGAGTAGAGTTAATTTTCTTCATAGCAGTTGGTATGGTGCTAGCTTTTAGATTTTTAGATTTTTTTTTTTTTAACCAAAACAATGTTGGTAACACAAAACAGTGTTGATAACACACCCATGTTTTAACTGTTGCTGAACAGTGCACGGTGTCAAGGCCACCTCTGTTTCTCACTCTGCTTGCCCCCAACGTGTAGGCTCAAGGTATGCAAGAAGCTGGGAGGAGGGACAGCCAAGACAGCTGACCCCAGCTGACCAAAGGGATATATGCTGTATAGTGTCATGGTCAGCAATAAAAAGCGGGGAGGGGGTTGGTACGTGGTCATTGCTTGAGGACTGGCTGAGCATCAGTCTGCATGTGGGAGGTGGTGAGTGAATGTCTTTGCATCACATGGTTGGTTTTTTTGGGTTTTGGTTTTTTTTTTTTTTTTTCACTCTTCTTCTTCCTATTCTCTCCCCCCATCTTGCTGGAGGGGGGATTAGGGGAGCAGTTGTGTGGAGCTTAGCTGCCAGCCAGGGTCAACTCACCACTAGGAGACACTAAATGTGTGCAAGGTTTGTGTTGTAAGTTTCTGGTTGTTGTATCTAGGCAGGATGTGAGCTATTTTTCTGATCCTGCTATATTTGCTTACTGCTGTGGGAAGCCTTGGGGTTTTTTTTGAGCTAAATATCTGATGTGGAGGATTTAAGCACCAGTTTTAATTAAACATTTTTTTCAAATAAATGTCAGATTTTATGCTCAGTGACAATAGCTGGTAGTGTAGAAATCAATTTGTGGATTATGGAACAAATTAACTGCATTTTTTATTTTGCACAAAGTATGGAGAATACAGATTGGACCCTGATGGAAGGTATCTTTGCAAGAACCACACATATATTTGAAGTCATTATCTGCACGTGTATGCACTTAATCATGGTGAAAGTTAGGCTCAAAGTTTGTCTTTTCATTCCTAAATGAACAGTCTCTCTCTTAAGTGTTTATTTGTTCAGGGATCTCTTAAGGGTTCAGCATTGTGTATGTGTTAGTTGCCTCCTCTAAGTTTTTTTTATTAACTTCATTTTAATGAAGAGATGCATCTCTGTTATGTATGTATGTATGTGTACGTGCTTGAAAAGCTGGACATTAGCATTTGGCTTGTGGTGGGTTGACCCTGGCTGGCTGCCAGGTGCTTACCAAGCCACTCTGTCACTCCCCCTCCTCAGCTGGACAGAGGAGAGAAAATATAATGAAAGACTCATGGGTTGAGATAAGGACAGGGAGATCACTCAGCAGTTACTGCCGTGGTCAAAACAGACTCACCTTGAGGAAATTAATTTAATTTATTACCAATCAAAATCAGAGTAGGGTAACGAGAAAGAAGAACAAATCTTAAAACACCTTCCCCCCATCCCTCCCTTCTTCCTGGGCTCAACTTCACTCCCAACTTTTCTACCTCATCCTCCTGAGCCACGCAGGGGGACAGGTAATGGAGATTGCAGTCAGTTCATCATACATTGTCTCTGCTGCTCCTTCCTCCTCACACTCTTCTCCTGCTCCAGCGTGGAGTCCCTTCCACAGGAGACAGTTCTTCACGAACTGCTCCAGTATGGATCCTTCCCATGGGGTGTAGTCCTTCATGAACGGACTGCTCCAGTGTGGGTCCACCGCAGGGTCACAGGTCCTGCCAGAAGACCTGCTCCAGTGTGGGCTCCTCTCCACAGGGTCACAGGTCCTGCCAGGAGCCTGCTCCAGCATGGGCTCTCCAAGGGGTCACAGTCTCCTTCTGGTGCATCCATGTGCTCTGGTGTGGAGTCCTCCACGGGCTGCAGGTGGATCTCTGCTCCACTGTGGACCTCCACGGACTGCAGGGGGATAACCTGCTTCACCATGGTCTTCACCACGGGCTGCAGGGGAATCTCTGCCAGGAGCCGCATTACTCCTCCCCCTCCTTCTTCACTGACCTTGGCATCCGCAGCCATTCCTCTCACAAGAAATTCTTCACAGTCAGGCTCAGGCAGATGCCTCTCAGGTTCTCTTCACATCTCCTCTCTGCACTTCTTGCAGCCAGGCTGGGCCAAGTCGGGCCCAGATGACCACCTGGCAGGAAGCCAGAGGATGAGGGTCACAAGGCCCACAAGGCCCGTGCCTCCCCCTCTCTGCCCCTGCTCCAGCTTCTTCATATCTTCTTTTTAAAATTATTTTTCCCCTTCTTAAATACATTATCACAGAGAGGTTATCAGTGAACATTCTGCCACCAATTGACTCAGCCCTGGCCAGCTGAGTCTGCCCTAGGCCCGGTCCAGTCCACCGGACAAAGGGGAAACTTCTAGCAGCTTCTTGCAGAAGCTGCCACCATAACACCCCCCCCAACACCCAACAAAACTAACACACTTCCCCAGCTATTTTTCTGTAGATCAAAAAATTGTTACTTCAGACAGGAACGCCTTGACTAAAAAAGTGAGGGTTCTGTCACAATTGTAATCAAATCCATTATGAAATACAACTCACCACAGCCCATATTTTGAAATAAATTGTCTCTGCCTGTCTTTTTTTTTTTTTTTTTTTTTTTTTTTTTTTGCAGTAGGTTTCAAATGGATGACATATGATGATTTTGGATTATTATGTTCTGTCTATGCTTTGTACTGGCTAACAATAGGATAGTAGACACCTCTGAAAGAACTTGCTGTTGCATCAGAGAATCAGAAAGGGATGCTATTGCTGTCCCGTCTGATTTAAATAATGTAACTTCAAATTTATAATGATTAGGGTAATCATTGCAGAGGTCCAAAATGAGGAGCTCAAGGTAGTGATGCATATCCTGCATGATACCTTAAGCATTATGTCCTTTGTGTTTTCTGAGCAGATTGTGCTCATAAATGGCTTCAGTATAGATGGTGTCCCAAAACGATGCGCAAAGAGCCAATCCACACACAGAGTGGAGGTATTTTCTTTTATTGCATACATGCACAGGTATGGGTGCCTGTCCCAAGACAGCACACACCAAATCTCCAAATCACCTTTTATTTATACACAAAACATTAACATATTCAACTTTCTAATACAACCTTCAGTTCTATTTTTACTGGTTCTACTGCCTTTGACCATCCAGGTATTCCATGTGCCCACACGATAGGAATCACAGCATCCTCTACTTCACCTGGAATGCTAGATATTATATTATCAGTAAAGTAAACAACGGCTTCTTCTAGTTTTGATGGGCCTACATTAATAGATATTTCTCCTTTTTCAAGCTTGATCTCTGTTTCTAATTTTTCCAATAAGTCTCTTCCCAATTATGCCTTAGGTGAATTTGGTAGATATAAAATTGGTGTGTTACCCAATGTTTTCCTAACTTAATTAGGTTAAAGAATGGACAGCTTTCCCCAGCCCCTGTGGCACCAATAACCATCATTGTTTCTTGACTAAGCGATCCTTCTGAAGTGTTGTCGTAGTTCAGCCCCGATCGGGACCAGACTACGCAGTCTCTCTCTCGCTCCCCCCACCCTCCGAGAGAATAGGGGGAGATGATATAAGAAAAACAGCTCAAGGTTTGAGATAAGGACGGGGAGAAATCCTTAAAGTTACCGTCATGGCCAAAACAGACTCGACTTGGGGAAAACTATTCATTTATTACTACAAACAACAGGATAATGAGACAGGGAACAAGATAACCTCCCTCCACCCCTCCCTCTTCCCAAGCTTAACATTATCTCTACTACCTTCTCCCCCCCCCAAGCAGCACAGTAGGGAAGAGGGAATGGGGGTTGTGGTCAGTTCATCACGCATTGTTTTACGACGCTGTTTCATGGTCAGGGGAAGAACTCCTCACATTCCTCCCTTGCTCTGTTGTGGGGTCCCACCCACAGGCTACAGTCCTTCCTGAAACTGCTCTGGCATGGGTCATCTCTTCCACGGAGTGCAGTCTTTCCAGAACTGCTGTCCCAGCGGGCCCTCCACGGGCCACAGCTGCCTTCAGGCATCCACCTCCCCCGGTGTGGGGTCCTTCACGGGCTCCAAGTGGATCTCTGCTCCTCCGTGGACCTCCATGGGCTGCAGGGGGACAACCTGCTCCACCATGGTCATCACCACAGGCTGCAGAGGAATCTTGGCCAGGAGCCGCATTACTCCTCCCCCTCCTTCTTCACTGACCTTGGCTTCTTCACATCTTCTCTTCTCTTTTTTTTTTTCTGTTTTCCCCTTCTTAAATACTTTATGGCAGAGGTGTTATCACGGAACATTCTGCTACCAATTGGCTCGGCCTTGGCCAGCAGCAGGTCCGCCCTAGGCCCGGTCGAGTCCACTGAACAAAGGGGAGCGACTTCTAGCAGTTTCCTACAGAAGCTACCACCTTAGGCCCCCCTCACTAAACAAAACCACAACAAGTGTTTAGCACAGAATAAGATGCTCCAGTACTAACTAAAGTAGTATCACAGATACAAACAGCCAATACAACACACAAGCAATAATTATTAATAACGCGTTAACCATTTACCTAATGGAGATTTCCATTATCAAATTTGCCAGATGGGAAATTTGCCAGTACCAAAGTCTTCTGGGTAACTGAATCACCCGAGGGTCCACCAATTTGTTTCCAGTGTTCCAAAATGCAACCCAATGGGGATTTTTCGGGATCCCCCTTTGGAGGCAGTGGTACCCGTGATCCTGACCTCCATTCAAATACGATGTTTGGACAACCAAACAAACCTCTATCCACTGCACAGAATGTCTCCTGTGACTAATGTGGATAGGCAAACAAGTTTAAAGAATACCTTTCAGAAAATAAATCAGGGGTCTTACCAGTGTCCCGAGTCAGTCCCGGGATCTCTGGTTCCTTCTCAGGAAAGGTTCCTGACACCGGCATGAAGGTCCCAGAGGCTCCCCAGATCCACGGGAAACACGGCAGAGTGTCCCTGTTCAGGTGCCAAAATGTTACCTTAAAGTCGGTCAAAAGAAACTCTCATTTTGGAGATTTAGAGAGCAGGCATTCTTTATTGCGGCGCTGGATGCGTGGGGGATAGTTCCTCCTAGCGTGCATGCCGAATGTGGTTTCAGTCAAAGTTTATTTTGTCCTGTTACATACATATGTAATAAGTTTTCTGAGAAATCATTAGTATATTCATTCCATTTCCTGGAACTGTTTAGCATATTTAAGTGTCCTTTGCGCATGTGTAGTGAAATGGGTCTGTGGTCCTCTGGGGGTTTTGTCTTGACTCATCGCTTTGCTTGTATGTTTCTTAAGCTCCTTATCTTGGTTTCAGCTAGTGTCTGCTGGTTTATCTGTACTCCTTCGGGGTGTGCCAGGCACAGTTGTGAAAATCTTATCTCTGCACCTCCTGGAGCATCCCTAAAGGAATTTTGTTTTCTAAATTTTACGACTGTGCTGTTCCTTTTCTCAAGGTTAGTTTACATTTTCACACACTGTTATAGTGATTACAATTGGACCACATCATCCATTAGCTTGGAGCCAACTCTATCAATTTGTTCTTTCGGTCTGGTATCAATCTCTCATTTTCTTCAAGGGTGATGGGTTCTGGCCATGGCTGTACATTCCAAAGGTTACAGTGACCTATTCTATTATAAAAAAAAAAGTTAATGAAACATTTTACTTACAATTTCATTTTGCTTGCAAGATAATGTTAAGCCTTGGAAGAAGGAGAGGTGCAGGGAAGTTATCTTGTTCTCTTTCTCATTATCCTGCTTTGGTTTTAAGAATAACCAAATAGTTTTCCCCAAGTCGAGTCTGTTTTGCCCATAACGGCAACTTTAAGGATTTCTCCCTGTCCTTATCTCAAACCTTGAGCCTTTTTCCCTATATTATCTCCCCCTGTTCCCTTGGAGGGTGGGGGGAGTGAGAGAGAGACTGCGTAGTCTGGCCCCGAGTGGGGCTAAACTACGACAATGCCTTTTATAAAATAAGAATTTGTAATTTCCTGAGGACAGGAATTCAGGGTTTCGGGTAACTGGTGATGTTTCTCCTTCAGAAGGTTCCACTTTGGTTTATTTCAGTTTGGTTACAGTAGATCTTTTGTTTTGCTTTTAAGTAGAGGGTGCTAGATGAGGGTTTAAGGAGTACTATTAAGTCAAAATATAAAATGAAAAGGCATTTAGAAAGAGAAGTTTAGACTGGGTAGTGTTACATGCATTATCTCAGAGAAGCTCTGCTGTTGTGATTCTTCATAAATGTAAATTGAATCTGAGTCAGGGCCAAGACTTTGACCTAACACTGACCTCTAATACTGAATACAAGTCTGTGTGGGTCTGAGGATGGGCCTGAGGGACCTGTTGTTGCTAATGTCACTGAAATCGGGAATCAAACTCCTTAACACCAATGTAGCATTAAGAAGCAGGCATTCTTTATTGCGGCGCCGGATGCGCAGGGGATCCTTCCACCTAGCGTGCATGCCGGTCTGGAAATCTGGACAGAATATATTTAGTGATTTCATGCATAATCATTAATAACTTCCGAAGCAGTAATACATAATCATCAGATTTCCTAATAATCATTATAATGTTCCCCACCCACTTGCGCAATGCTCAGTTTTTTGAGTTTAGGTTCTTCTGGTGGTCTTGGGGGTCGTTGGAGCGCCCCCTCCTCGAATATGCTGGTCGAACCCCTCCTTAAAATCTCCATATATGGTCTTGAGAGCAGGTCGCATTGCTCCTTGATTTTCTGGCTCCAAAGTGATGGCTCAGGGCCTGTTTTCACAGCTGGTGTTTGAGGCCTACCTTTGTTCTACCACCTTTCTTAATTACCCCAGACATGCTAGGCTAACTTCTAACAAACGAGATGTTGTAGCAGTTCTAAGACTCCCTGTTCCCTCTAAGGACACACAGATTTCATATAAAATGTAACCTATGTGACTACAGTTTTATAGTTAGCAAGAATCACCTGATATTGATATTTAATTTTCAAAAATCATATTATCCTAAAATGATATTGATTAAGCATTTTATGTTATATAACACTAAAATAAATATTTTATTTTATGGTGAGCAGGTGTTCTGGTTTTGTTTAGTGAGGGGGGGCTGAGCTACGACAGCAGGCTATTGTAACCTTCAGTTATCTTTTCAGACTATTACATGGCTTTATGATGATTTTTTAAAAGACTGATTTAAAGCTGATTTCTATTTGCCATGACTCTGTGGTCTGCAAAGTAATCTGTAATAGTTTGAGACTCATTGGATTAGATCAGGGAATGCATTGGCAGCCACAGTCTATGTTGTGCCATAGAAGGTTCTGTAAACAGATGGCCTTAACAAGTAAGTTAAACACATCATTTGTTTTATTACCATGTGTGTATCTTGAAGCCTCAGGGTTGGAAATCTGCAAGTGCTTCTTTTCTCTTCCTTTTTTTTTTGAATCTGAGATTTTAACGGATTTTTCACTCTTCCCCACCCTTTTCTGGTCTGTGCCAGGTATAGTAGAACTGCTGTTCTCCTATTAGGAGTTAACAGGAAATTAGAGATAGAATGTGTATTTCTGTAATGGGAAGAGATTTTTAGTAACTCTTATGGGTAAATCAAATAAAGTATTCTGAAGTAAAACATTACATGGTCTCATATAAGTATTTTGTCTTCATTTTATGAAGGAAGTTTTTTTTTTAACCTTCACTCTGTAATCCGTTAAAGAGACTTTCTCAGTCAATATTTTGAGGTGTGTATCGTCTATACGTGTGAAATGGCATCTGCAATTTAACTGTAGTTTTTGCACTGCTACTGCTGAGTGGCTTTAATGTACACTTAGGATAGAGAAAAATATGGGCTTTTTTTTTTTTTTTAAATTAATATAATTAGCTTGACAATTGCCTGGAAGCTGAGTAGAACAATGTAAGAGGTAACTGAATGACTGCTCAGTTGAAGGTTGGCTGTTTTGTGCTTAAGTGAAATGATTTTGAAGTTTCGTAGACATTCTTAAAGCAGCATTGATTGTGTAGAAATTGCTAACAGATTTGGCACTAATCTTTGCCAAATACCTTCAGGCGGTCTAGTCATGTTAGAATCTTCTCATTCTGATTGTTTACATACTTAGTAAATTATAGTAGTCATTGCTGCAGTGCCTTTTGGGTTCAGAGATGGAGAAAGTGTTCTTACCTGTCTTTTAAAAAACATTTTTACAAATGATCTTTGATTTGTGAAATCTCTTGAGTAACTTATGGATTTTAAATATCCAGAAATTTAAATTGAGTGTCTTGAAAAATTGGAAATCAATGTGTTATAAATGAGTTGAGTCCCAAAACAGGATTCCAATTATAGTTTCCAATTTATTGAATAGAAACAAGCAAACAGCGCTGGGTGCGCCGGGAGTCTTCGCTCCACCAAGACGCACACCCCTTTGTTTACAGTTACAGTATTTATAACCTCTCCCGGTCCCCCCATCGTGCCTGTCTCCTTTTTGGGAGCTCACAATCTACACTGCATTGGTTACTCACACCGTTCGCGGCAGGTACTGATTGGCCAAGAGCGTATCACTAGCCACTATACAGGTGTTAATTGGCTAAAAGTACAGAAGGGGCTGGTCCCATATTTGGGGTTGTTTACATGCCCGTGGCCATCAGCCCCCCAGCCCGCTTTTCCCGCCTTTTGTTCGCTCCATTGTCAAGTGTCCTTCTTATGCAAACAGCGCTGTTAAGCAGGTAAAATCCTTAATTATGTCAAACTACTAAGGCAGGAGTGAATCCTGCCAAACACATTTTTAATACCTTAAATAAACCTCCCAAAGACGTTTATAACTTGAAACAAAACTTATGGAACTATGTACATATCTTCCTGTTTCCCCTAAGCCTGTGGCTATAGAAGAACAAACAGGATAATTAAAGATTCCATATACACAGAGGGTCACATTTCACCATGCAACCCTAGTATTGCTTCACATTAACACGAATCAGGTGAACATATCTCACAAATGTGTTCTGTAGAAGTGTACTTTAATACTTCTGCAATAGCTCTTATTCTGTAATACTGAGTGCTTCAACAAAATATTTGAATAGCCACCAAATTCAGAATGCTATGGCGTTGTCAGAGCTAATGTTTATGAGTTTTCTGTCTATATAGTTTGCCTGTCTTGCTATGGCTTTGTTATAGCATAAACAGATGATCCCACTAGATTTTTCACAGATGAGGAGATAATGTTTGAGCTATTGAATTACATTAGTTCTTTGTCTATGCAGGAGTTCTTATATTTTCTAGCAATCCTTATAAATGTTTTTTTGCAAGTCCTAGGACCCTATTCTGTTTTAAGTATAGCTTTGTGAAGTTTGAGAGTCTGTTACTGAAATCCGGAATAAAACTCCTTAACAGCAATGAGAAGTTAAGAAGCAGGCACTTCTTTATTGCAGCGCTGGGCGCACGGGGGATCGCTCCACCTAGCGTGCGCACCCATTTGATCAACAGCACGGGTTAAATACACATTAATTATACATATTCATTAAATTCCAAGAAATAATACGCATAAACATAAATTTTCTGAGAAACCATTACATCATTTCCCCACCCACTCGCGTATGCCCAGTCTTTTGAGTCGAGGGTCTTTTGGTGGTCTTGGTGGTCGTCAAAACGCCCCCTCCTCAAATTCGCTGGTCAAACTCCTCCTTGAAATCTCCATATACGGTCTTGAGAAGAGGTCGCGATGCTCCTTGGTTTTCCTGGCTCCAAAGTGATGGCTCAGGGCCTATTTCTGCAGGTGGTGTTTGGGGGTGTTTGGGACTTACCATTGTATTAAAGATATGCTAGGCTAGCTTCTAACAAATGCGTATTATAATATCTCTAGGGTCCCACTCCCTCTAAGGACAAATAGATTTCGTATAAAACTTAACCTATGTGACTACAGTTCTATAGTTAGCAAGAATCACCTCATACTGATATTTAATTTTCAACATTTATGTCATGTAACATTTCCCCCCTTTGAGACTTATTTAATTTTTTCAATAAGTCTCATTTACTTATAACTAATCTCCATAATCAGTAAAACAAAAAGTATTATTAGCATTACTACTAAAATTCCTTTGATAGATTTCATTATTTTGATATGATTTTGTCTAATTCATTAAAAATGAGAGACTGTTAACTTTAAATGACATATTTCTTTAGAAATCCATTGTTTCTGTTTTGGAGGCTGTGCTTCTTGACTCTCAAATAATGAATCCAAGAATCAATATCTTCAAATTTAGGGGCTGTATATATTGCTAGAAGCACCTGATATGGTTCTTTCCATTTTTATTGAAGACTTTCTGATTCCCAAATTTTCAGGTACACGTAATCTCCTGGTTGAAATGATGAACTGGGGAATCTAAAGAAAGAGGCTCTGTGGCAGTTCTATATCCATATCAGAGTTCTTCCAAGGGATATCAAATACAATTCCATTTCATTATCCCCAGTAGCAGTCACATTTTGAACAAGGGTTAGAGTCTGATAAGATTTTCCATACATTAACATATGGACTAATTTTAGTCCTAGATCTGGATTGAATCTTGATTCTCGGAAGTGCTTAAGGAAGAGCATGAGGCCATTTTAAAGATATTTTCTGACAAATTTTACTTGTCTATTAGATTGTGGCCTTCAAGGAGTGTGTAAATTCAATTTGATTCCCAGAATTTTCCTCAATATTTGAATAATTTCAGACACAAAATGAGGACCTCTATTTGATTATATTCTTTTGGGGATTCCAAACCATGATATTATTTCTTTTAACATATTTTTAGCCACTTCTCTTGCCTATTGGTGCGACAGGAAAAAATCTTTTGGCCATATTTACTAATACCAATAGATATCTATATCCATTTTGTTGTGGCAATTCTGAAAAATCAATCTGCCAATAATTTTCAGGCAAGTTTCCCATATATATGGTTCCTGGGGGTGGTTATTTAATATTTCTCGGGTTATTCTTTAAACAAGTTTCACGCTTTTTGTTACTGATTTTATTAGCTTTATCATCCTAACACTAATCACCTGTCTTCTTAAATCACTGATCATTGCCTCTATTTCCCAATGAATTTTTCTATGCTTTTAGCTTTGATTGTGGTGAGACCACAACTTGATTTTTAGGACTAATGATCATTTTTCATATTTATTTGAATTGATTTAGCTAATTCCAAATCAACCTTACTGTAATTTGGGATTTGTTGTTCAAATTTCACTTCTTTAACTGGTATTATTGTCATGATGCCTTTTTCTGCTCTCTTCTTTGCCTTTTTATTGACTAATTTATTTCCAATATTCACTGGGAAATTCCCAAATTGGTGGGCTTTGCAGTGCATTATTGCAACTTCTTTGGGTTTCTGCACCACTTGGAGCAATTGCAGAATTTCTTCTTGGTGTTTAATGGATGTTCCTTGTGCTGTCAGCATTCCTCTTTCTTTCCATGTGGCTCCATGGGCATGTACTACTCCAAAAGCATACTTTGAATCAGTCCATATATTCACTTTTTATGTTCTGTCCATTTTAGGGCTTTTATGAGGGCTAGTTATCAATTCCGCCTTTTGTGCTGAGGTGTTCACTGAGAGCGGCTTTGCATTAATAACAGAGTTTGTTATTGTTATTGTATATCCAGCCAATCTTCTTCCATTTCTCACGAGGCTGCTTCCATCAGTACATATCTCGAATTCTGGGTCAGGTATGTTCACTCTTCTGTTACTTCTGCTGGAATAAACTTGTTTGATGGTCTGTAGACAGTCATGACTTAGAACTTCTTCTTCTATTGAACTTAAAAAGATGGCAGGATTTATTGTTGTAGTTGTTTTCGATTTGACATCATCTTGTTCCAACAGGACAATTTGATGTTTGAGCATCCTGCTTGGGGATAACCAGTGTCCTCCTTTCTGTTCCAGAACAGAAAGTACCATATGCGGTACATAAGCTGTTCTTGGGTGTCCCGTTGTCAGCTTACAAGCTTCTTAAGTCAGGAGGACAGTTGCTGCTACAGCCCATAGACAACCTGGTCATCCTTAGCTAACATTGTCCAATTGTTTGGAGAAATAACCAACCGGTCTTCTTCATTCTCCATTTTTCTGAGAAAGGATTCTTCTGAGGGCCAAATGTTGTCTTTCATGAACAAACAGTTCAAAGGGTTTGGTTAAATCGGGCAACCCTAGAGCAGGAGTGAACATCAGAGCTACCTTTACATTCTGGAATGCCTTTTGAGCTTCAGGTTCTCACACAAGGGGTCCCTCCTTCAATTCCTTTAATCCACAGGTGACACCAGCCAGCCATTCCCAGAAATGTTTGCAGCTCCTTTTGGCTCCGGCATTTGGCAAATTGCCTCTTTTCTCTCATTTCCAAGTTGTCTTTGTCCCTGTGTGATTTCAAATCCCAAATACATGACAGTCTCTTTTCCAATCTGTGCTTTCTTCTTGGAAAATCTGTTATCACTTTGGCCCAAGAAATTTAGCAGGTTAGTAGTCAAGTTGAAATATTCTTCTCTGGTTTCTGTGGCTATTAAAATATCATCTACATATTGCAACACCAGTCTTTCAGGATAAATTATTTTGCATGTTTCTAATTCCTTAGCCAATTGATTTCCAAAGATCATTGGGCTATTTTTAAATCCTTGAGGTAGCACTGCCCAGGTGAGCTGAGTCTTCTGCCCAGTTGTGGGATTTTGCAGTTCAAAGGCAAAATATGCCTGACTATTTTTGTCAAGAAGAATACAGAAAAAGGCATCCTATAAGTTCAATACAGCGAACCACTTGTGATTTTCTTTTAAAACTGTCAACAAGGATACGGGTTTGCCACTATAGGGTGAATATCTTGAACTATTAAATTTATTGCTATTAAAATCTTGTACTAACCTATATTCCTCACTTTCTGGCTTTTTCACAGGTAAAATGGGAGTATTGAATTCTGATTCACATTCGACTAATAGTCGATTTTTTTTTTTTTTTTTTTTTTTTTTTAAATTTTCAATCATTTTCTCAAGACCTCTTCTAGCTTCTAATTTTAAAGGGTACTGTTTTTGTCTTACCGGTTTGGTGCTCTCCTTTAGAAAAATCTTTACCGGTTCTGCTGCTTTTGAATGTCCGGGAACTTCGCCAGCCCACACCAAAGGGTTACTGCATTGTCCACTTCTTGAGGGATTTCATATGGCTCTGAAGTTGTCTGCAACATAAAAATTCTTGCCTCTCTGGCTTTTGATTAGGGTATATTTAATTGAATGTCACAGTTTTAAAAATTAATTTGTGCTTTCAATTTGCTCAATAAATCTCTCCCCACTAAGGCAACAGGACACTGGCATGTATAAAAATTGGCCAGTTCCCCATTTTTACCCACCTTAAAGTTAAGGATTGAATGAAAAAATTATTTTCAGCTTTCCCTGTGGCACCAATTTTGTCTACATACTTTTTACTCAATTTTCTTCTACAAGTACTTAAAATGAATAGCTCCAGTATCAAAATAGAAAATCCATGGTTTGGGTCCCCAGCTGGATTGTAACCAGGGGTTCTGCTGGGGAATTCTCCCCCAGTCCTCTTTGCACCTCTGACAAAGGCATCTGCTGTGCTGCCAGTTTTTTGTTTCTTTTTCAGAATAAGGACATTCATTTTTCCAGTGCCACCATGCTTCACACTTTGCACACTGATATTCCCAATCTCTCTCCTATTGCAGTTATTTTATCCATTCCTCTACCACACCCCGATCTCATCCCCGGTTTGTTCCCCTACTGCTTGTCAAAGTGGTAGGGGGGGCAAGGCTTGAGCCGCTCCTTGTTCTATCTGGTCTTGTCAGCTTCCAGTTCTCCCTGCAATAGGACTGAAACCCTCATAATTCAACTGTCCCACTCTACAGCTCCCACCAGGGGTTCGGTGTTCTGGCCCCTTTTTCTACTGTTTCATTTGTTAAACCTGCATCAACACTTCCAGACCACACATAAAGATAATACAGAAATTTAGCACAGCAATTTAACACATGAATTCTATGTTTTCCTCTTCAGTTCCACATTTTAAACATCACTTTCTATACTACAAGCCAGGATCTTTTCAACCTTTTTCCTTTTTTTTTTTTTTTTGTTTTTTTTTTTTTATGCCAAAACCATCGGATCCTTGGGGACGTATCTGCAATCTTTCTGCCACTTGGGATGATTTCCCAAAGTAAAGAACAAATCAACATCGGGGACCACATCTCACTTTCCTTCCCTTCTACAAGATAACATCAACTGTAAAATATTGTATCAATTTTTTTTTCTAGTTACTGGGTCTCCCCTTATATCCTCCCAATGTTTAAGAACACATCCCAGTGGAGACTTCATTAATATTTCCCCTACCATTGAGGTAGACATAGAAGATATGTGTTTTCCCATATTTTACAAAGGAGTTTTTGGTACCAAAAAGACAATAACACTGTTCTACAAACAAAGTCAATCCCGTCACCAAGAAAAGTTTAAAACCCCAAATGCAATACTGTATATCATTCAAGTCCCGTACACTGCAACACATGCATACAGCCTTAAAAAACAAAACAAAACAAAACAAAAACGCACTGAAGCAACAATTACCAGCTTGTAAATCACTTCTAAAACACCCTGGGGCCCCTTTCCAAGCTATGTACAAATCTTACCAATACTCCCCATACTCTTACTCTTAAACAATTTAGACTAAATGCCAAATACCAGATAAATGCAAATGACAATTGTCCCAAATACAAAAACCAAACAAATGCAAATGACAATTGTCCCAAATACACAAATGTCCAACCCAGCAATAGCTTTCGCTTATGACTTACGGGCAGACGCCTAGGCTTCCAAACCAAACGGGTACCCTCTGAGCCCCAACCCTGGGAAGCTTTCGCCGCGCCTTATGGGCAGGCTATCCAGACCAGACAGATTTCAAAGAAGAAGTGCCTTACCCTTTTCTCCAGGGAACGTTGCGAGGAGCTTTGTGAGTCGAGAGCGATGGGTCTCCCCGAGAATACCTCGGTGCCGGCTGGAGTTCGATCAACACTCGATCTCGTTCAGTCTCACTCGCAAGGTCCCATCTGGGTCGCCAAAACTGTTACCGAAATCCGGAATAAAACTCCTTAACAGCAATGAGAAGTTAAGAAGCAGGCACTTCTTTATTGCAGCGCTGGGCGCACGGGGGATCGCTCCACCTAGCGTGCGCACCCATTTGATCAACAGCACGGGTTAAATACACATTAATTATACATATTCATTAAATTCCAAGAAATAATACGCATAAACATAAATTTTCTGAGAAACCATTACATCATTTCCCTACCCACTCGCGCATGCCCAGTCTTTTGAGTCGAGGGTCTTTTGGTGGTCTTGGTGGTCATCAAAACGCCCCCTCCTCAAATTCGCTGGTCAAACTCCTCCTTGAAATCTCCATATACGGTCTTGAGAACAGGTCGCGATGCTCCTTGATTTTCCTGGCTCCAAAGTGATGGCTCAGGGCCTATTTCTGCAGGTGGTGTTTGGGGGTGTTTGGGACTTACCATTGTATTAAAGATATGCTAGGCTAGCTTCTAACAAATGCGTATTATAATATCTCTAGGGTCCCACTCCCTCTAAGGACAAATAGATTTCGTATAAAACTTAACCTATGTGACTACAGTTCTACAGTTAGCAAGAATCACCTCATACTGATATTTAATTTTCAACATTTATGTCATGTAACAAGTCAAGGATCTTGGAGGCAAACTGGGAAAGGACGTTGTTAGGGAATAATGTAAGTTAAAGTTTTAAGGGACGTTGGTAGGTCATTTCCACTCAGGGTCTCTTCCCTGTCCTTTCCTTTCCTGTGGACTATGTGTATGAACCCTGCCTCCTGTTGCGCTCTGCATGTCAGCATCTGTAGGAGACTGGGTCCTAGTATATGTTTACACTGCTTTGTATGCAGATCTGAGCTGGGATATTCCTACAGTAAGTAGCAAGAAGCTGCAAGAGCTTGTGCTTTGCTCAGCAAAACTAGACTCAGCATGTCTTTTGTGCACCTTTTTCTAATTATGCTGTATGCCATTTAAAGTAGATGTCAAGGAGCTTTTTGCAATGTTGAAGATAAATGTCTGCTTCTACTCTGTTTCATCTACACCAGGAAGTCTGAGTTAATTTAAAGGATGATTTAGTTAGACTGTTGTGTGCTAAACTGACCTTCTGTGAAGATTCCTTCAGTTGTCTGAGGTCTTTGCAGTAAGTGCCAAAAATGATCAGTTTATCTGCCTGAAATATCTGGAAAGATCAGTTTAATGGATTGAAAAATGTTCAGGATGACACTGACTGTTATAATTGTCGTAGTTCAGCCCCGATCGGGACCAGACTACGCAGTCTCTCTCTCGCTCCCCCCACCCTCCGAGAGAATAGGAGGAGATGATATAAGAAAAACGGCTCGAGGTTTGAGATAAGGACGGGGAGAAATCCTTAAAGTTACCGTCACGGGCAAAACAGACTCGACTTGGGGAAAACTATTCATTTATTTCTAAAATTAGCAGGAGAATGAGACAGGGAACAAGATAACCTCCCCACACCCCTCCCTCTTCCCGGGCTTAACATTATCTCTACTACCTTCCCCTCCCGAGCGGCACGGGGGGGGGGAAAAGGGAATGGGGGTCGCGGTCAGTTCATCACGCGTTGTTTTACGCCGCTGTGTCATCGTCAGGGGAAGAACTCCTCGCATTCCTCCTCTGCTCCAGCGTGGGGTCCCTCCCACGGGCCACAGTCCTTTGTGAAACTGCTCCGGCGTGGGTCATCTCTTCCACGGGGTGCAGTCCCTCTAGAACAGCTGTCCCAGCGGGCCCTCCATGGGCCACAGCCTCCTTCAGGCCTCCACCTGCTCTGGCGTGGGGTCCTCCACGGGCTGCAGGTGGATCTCTGCCCCTCCGTGGACCTCCATGGGCTGCAGGGGGAAAACCTGCTCCACCATGGTCTTCACCACAGGCTGCAGGGGAATCTTGGCCAGGAGCCGCATTACTCCTCCCCCTCCTTCTTCACTGACCTTGGCGTCTGCAGCCGTTCCTCACAACAGGCTGGCAGACGTCTCTCAGGATCCTTTTTACATCTTATTCACTTCAACTTCTCATCTCCTCTCCACTTCTTGCAGCCAGGCTGGGCCGAGTTGGGCCCAGTTGGCTGCCTGGCGAGAGGCCAGAGGGTGAGGCCTGCAAGGCCCATGAGGCTCGCGCCTCCCCCTCTCTGCCCCCCGCTCAGCTGCTTCACATCTTCTCCTTTTTCTTCTCCTGTTTTCCCCTACTTAAATACGTTATCGCAGAGGTGTTGTTATAGTTTATCTGCCCTCTTTGTCCAATTAACTGACAGAGATTGGCCAATTAAAAATTTGGTTTATTAAAGCAAGCGACCAGTAAGCAAAACAGCGCTGGGCGGCCGGGGAGTCTCCTGCTCCGCCAACGGCGCGCGCCGAGATAGCAAACCGCCCCATTCTTATACAGTAAAAACAATAAATATTTCGTTGATGCTTATACATATTCATTACCTAAACCCACCTACTCTCGCTTCGTATGTTAATTAGCTTATCAGTCCTTGCGCAAATTCTCCCAGGAATTGTGGGCGAGGGTCTTCGGGGGTCTTTTGGGAGGAAGGCCGTAGGTCTTCTTCACGGTGTACTTTTCACCTTTGCCTGGAATGTGCTGTTCCCACAAGTTGGCAGTGTCCTTATCAGTCTGAGCCGATTCGTGTCCTTCTTGAACAAGGAGATTTATGTGATGGGTGCCATCCTGTTTTCGAATCCTTGCTCCTTTTAATCACTCCCTCGAGATAATGTGAGACTGTTTCTTGCTCCAAACCAGACTTCCCCCTCCCACTAATTGCTTCTTCAAACTATATGGTTAGAAAGTTACTGGTTTTATACCCTTCATCTTTATGAGCCCCCCCCGCTCCCTCCTTTTGCAGTCCTGCATGCTGTTTTTACATAGCCAGGTGCCTGTGGCTGACCTTGTGTATTTAATGTAACTTTCTTGTGGCCGACTTTGTGTATTTCATATAACTCTCCATTGTTCTGACAAGGTTTGATGAACAAACAGCTCACAGTTTATTACAATCCCCCCTTTTTCTTTTCACTATTTTGTTCATCAAATCGCTTAAGCACCTGCTGGCTCAAAATGAGGGTCTCCTCCACCTCCGGTATTCCTCTCAGAGGTTCATGCTTGGCTCTCATAAGCATCAAATGAGCTGCTTCTAATCTGTTTTTTACAATTGTAACTACTCTATTGAATATACAGGGTCCAAAAGTTAATACCAGTATTAATATAATCAAGGGTCCTGCAATGGTAGATAGTAATGTGGTAAGCCAAGGAGAGTGGTTAAACCAGGACTCATACCAGCTTTGTTGCGTTTCTTGTTCTCGTTTTCGTTTTTCTAGGCCTTCCCGAAGTTTTGTCATAGTATCCCTTACAACCCCTGTGTGATCAGCATATACACAACATTGTTCTCCCAAGGCAGCACATAGCCCACCTTGTTGTAGAAACATTAAATCTAACCCCCTTCAGTTTTGTAGCACCACCTCTGATAATGATCTAACAGATTTTTCCAAGGCAGTTATTGATTGTTCAATTCTTACCAAGTCTTCGTCTACTGCTATTCTAAGTGATTGAAATTTCTGCTTTTGTTGGACCAATGATGTTATTCCTGTGCCCGCGCCTGTTGCTCCTACAGCTATCAAAGTGGCTACTGTCAAAGCCGTAAAGGTAAATGGTTCTCGTTTCTGTAAGTGGTGACTCTGGGTATTCTGGTTATTATGCACAAATTCCTCAGGGTGGTATATGATCCGGGGGATTATCATCACTTGGATGCAATATTCCTCATATTCGTTGAACAATTTAAGAGATAAACAGGGAGTGATTCCAGTTTTGGAGCAGATCCATTTGGTGTTACGGGCTGGTATTAGCCAATCAGCAGGGGGCTTCCCTTTCAGGGAAGCTCTTATCTTGCATAATTTATTTTTCTCTGGGGGTACATTCCCAATACATCTCCCTTGTCCCGATACATGTTGCATCGTCAGGCCTGGTTTTCGACCTTCAGAATCCCATAAACATTGTGTTGGGTTTGAACCATTTACCCTTTTCGCCTTTGAGTGGATGCCTATTGCCTCATAGAAGGGAGGTCTAGTATCGTAACACAACCAGCAATGTTGGGTCATATTTGGGTTTGTGTGGTTTAATACCAGGTAACTGGCTTGCATCAGTTTCCAAAGAGGGTTATCCCCAGAGTTTTCGTCAGGGGTTTGGATGGCTTGGGTACTATTCATTACAATAACTTTCGTTACATCACCCTCTGTTTCCTTGACCAAACTATCAGTCAATGTCTGGTCGGGGTCTGTTTTCTTAGCCAAATCATCAGTGAGGACCTGGTTGGGGCCTACTGGCAGTGGATCATTCGAGGCTGGTTTCTTTTTAATGTGTATTAGCCCACCTCTATCTTGCCCTAGTTCCTTATAATAATGAACTCCCCAAGTTCTTCCTACTAGCCAGCTAGGGTCCTGAGGTCGGGTCACATTCAAGTGCCAGTAGTTGCAACTCCACTTTGCGATACTGACAGACCCACTTCTATCCAGTGTACGTACCACTTGCGGCTTACATCCATAAGGGGCCCAAGATACCTTCAAGAAGGGATCTTTTCCAGGCTCTGGAATCCACCGGTTAGCAATTGTTTCACAACCCCAGTATGCGCAAAAATGTTGTCCTGGTTGGTTACAATACGATTTCCCAGGGTTAGAGCTCGGGCATAGATAAAATGGTGTACCTTCATTTTTACACGCTCCATCTACTGGCGCTAACTGACACAGAGTGGTCTTAAAGGCAGGGGCCCCTGGAGTTATTATAGTTTGTATGACTTTATCATCATCATTGCCCACTTGATGCAGTGTCCATTCGAATGGCTGATGAGCTTGGTGGCTCAGTTTCCCCCATGTTTGTGGTAACATTAAAAACAGAATAGTCAGGACGTACCGAAAAGGGTGAAGCCTCCAATTTTGTTTTAAGCCAATTTGACTAGTGCCTTTTTCCCATTTGGAACCTCGGGGCCTTTTCACTTGGAGGGCCTTTAAATCATCTGCAGTGACAGGGGTCAGTTCTCCACAGCACCTTGTCCCTCCACCTCGCTCGTCAACTCGGTTGCTTCGAGCTACGAGGAATGTCATCTTCTTGGTGGCAAGGACAATCTTCAGGAGAAATGTGATAGTGAATCGGCCCTCACTTATTTATTTTCTGTTCGGCTCCCGATTCTCCTGGGAGTAGCACTTTGGTATTTTATTTTTAAATTGTTTAAACGAGGCTACTCCTGTTTTCGGCACTTCCAAAGATATGTAAGTTCCTTCCCTGCTACTACCAAACTTATTACTACAATTAATATGAACTATGTGACACATCACTTTTCTTAAAGGATCATATATATAATGATAATTACAATTACAACCACAATTCTGATTTCAATATAGTCCTTACGTATCCATGTATTTTCCAGGTCTCCAAGTGTGGTTCTTCTGTAAAAAAAAGGTTAACAAGCGAAGCGTCTCCGCCTTACCGATACATGTTCGTTGCTCAGTTCAATTTATTAGTCTGTCTTTTTCTTCGCAGTTTTAATTTCAAGGTATTCGGGTCTCCAGAGCTCTCCCACTGCTCCTCGGAGATGGGTCCTTTTACCCGGCTGGCATGGGTCCACCCCCGTTCAGCAGTCCGGATGGCGGTTTCTGTAGTGAGTAAAACAAGATAAGGCCCTTCCCAGCGGGGAGTTAGTGAGGACTCCTTCCATGACCTAATTAAAACGTTATCTCCAGGTTGTATATTGTGTATTGCAATGTCCAACGGAGGCCTTTGTACTGCTAAGCCTTTATCTCGCAATTGTTTCCTCATAGACATGAGTTGGATTATGTACTGTTTCAGTTGTAAATTTTCAGCCTGGGGATGATCTTGGGGAACCTCCAAATCATAAGGCATTCCGTATAACATTTCGAAAGGGGAGATTCCCACATCCGTGCGAGGTTGGATTCTAATATTTAATAAGGCTAAGGGAAGGCATTTTACCCAAGATAATTTGGTCTCCATCATTAATTTGGTCAGTTGTTTCTTTATCTCACCGTTTACCCACTCTATTTTTCCCGAACTCTGTGGGTGCCAGGGTGTATGATATTCCTACTTGGTCCCCAAAGCAGTAAAAACTTCTTTTAGGATTTTTGAAGCAAAATGTGGTCCCCTGTCAGAGTCAATAGTTTCAATAGAGCCATACCTAGGTATCACATTTTCAAGCAATAGTTTTGTCACCGTTTGGGCAGTGGCCCTGACTGTTGGAAATGCTTCTACAAAGTGTGTTAAATGATCTATTATTACCAACAAATATCTATACCTGCCTACTTTCGGTAGTTCGGTGAAGTCTATCTGAATTTTGGCGAAGGGTCGGTGAGCCAAATCTCTTCCCCCTAATGGTCTTTCTCTTAATTGGTGCTTGTTCACTTTTTGGCAAATTAGGCAATCTCCAATTATTCTTTTTGCTATATTATATACCCCAATGCAAGCATATTTTATGGCAAATTGATCTACTAGTGCTTGAACCCCCCAGTGGGTGTTTTCATGGTACTTGCGCATGATTCTTATAGCCATAGTTTTTGAAATGACCTCTCGTCCATCAGGAAGTTCCCATTCTCCAGATTTGACTTCCCTTGCCCCCATTCGGACTAACTTGTCTTTCTCCTGCACAGTGAAGCTGTACAGGTGGTACTCTTCCCCATGCACACAACAAAACTGATAATTAGGATTCGCACAGCTACAATGAAGTGTGCTCTTCCAACAATCCTTGCAAGGAAACTTTCTATCTTTCTTTTCCTTGAAGATCATTAAAGCCGCTCGTTTTGCTTCTTGATCTGCTAGATTGTTTCCCCTTGTCAGTGGAGTTAATCCCCGCTGATGCCCTTTTAAATGGACCACTGCTATTCCTACTGGCCTCCGTAAAGCCTGCAAAATTTCAATTATTAACTCCTGATGAACCAATCCCTTTCCCTGGGAATTTATTAAGCCTCTTTCTTCCCAAATTTTCCCAAATGTATGCACTATTCCAAAGGCATATTTGGAATCCGTATAGATGGTGCCGATTTTTCCTTCTAATAATTGTAAAGCTCTTAAAACTGCGTATAACTCGCATGCTTGAGCCGACCAACTGGGACTCAGGGGCCCTGATTCTATTACCTTAAATGTTTTTCCATTAATTATCGCATATCCTGATTTTCTTTTCCCCTCTGTTACCCGGGAAGATCCATCTACAAAAAGTTTTTCCCCATCCTCTAGCTCTTCTTCCTCCAAATCTGGTCTAATTTTGGCTTGTTCTTCAATAGTGTGCAGGCAATCATGAGTTATTTCCTCTGACGGTTCCCCGTACAGAAATTGTGCTGGATTCTGTAAACCAGTAACTTCAAGTTCTAGTTTAGGTGAAGATATCAGGATACCCTCGTACTTCAGGAGCCTGGCATCAGTAATCCACTTTTCAGCTTTCTGTTGTAAAATTCCTCTAATATTGTGGGGTGATAATACTTTCAGTTCTCCCCCAAAGGTAACTTTGTGAGCCTCTTCCACTAGCAGAGCCGCAGCCACTATAGCTTGTAGGCAGATAGGCCATCCTCTGCTTACAGGGTCTAACAATTTAGAAAGGTATCCTACAGGCTTTTTCTTCCCTGCCCATTCTTGCGCTAACACCCCATATGCTGTTCCTTCATCAACATTAATAAATAAATAAAATGGTTTCTTGACATCCGGTAAACTCAAAACAGGAGTGTTTACCAAATCCATTTTTAAAACTTCCAGTTGTTCATCATCATCCTTAGACCATT
Organism: Chlamydotis macqueenii; assembly: GCF_036417535.1. Taxonomy (NCBI): domain Eukaryota; kingdom Metazoa; phylum Chordata; class Aves; order Otidiformes; family Otididae; genus Chlamydotis; species Chlamydotis macqueenii. Next base: position 50,616,231 of record NC_141592.1, read on the forward strand.
TTAATAGGCCATCCTTAGATATCTTAGCATATAAAAATTTTACTTTCCTACTATAGCCTTCAATCCATTGTCTACAATATCCCAAAAGGCCCAGCAATTGTCTGATCTGTCTCTTAGTTTTTGGAGCCGGCAATGATAATATGCCCTGAACTCTTTCTGGGTCTAACTTCTTAGTTCCTTTACTCAATCTGTGCCCTAAATATTTCACTTCCTTTTCGACAAATTGCAGTTTTGATTTCGACACCTTTAATCCCTGTAAACTTAAAAAATTTAACAACCTAATACTCTCCTCCCTAACTGCCTCCTCATCGCTGCCGGCCAACAGTAAATCGTCCACATACTGGACAAGGGTCACCCCCCCACCTAATTCGTACCCCCTCAATATTTGTTCTAATGCCTGTCCAAACAAATTTGGAGACTCGGTAAACCCTTGAGGTAAAACGGTCCACCGTAATTGTTGTTTTCTGTAAGTGTCCGGGTCTTCCCATTCAAAAGCAAAATAATCCCTGCAATCTTTCTTTAAGGGGCATGCCCAGAAGGCATCCTTTAAATCAATTACACTATACCACTGATCATTGGGGCCCAGCTGGCTTAAAAGTGTATGAGGGTTTGCCACTACAGGGAATCTGGTAACCGTTCGTTTGTTAATTTCTCGTAAATCATGCACTAATCTGTATGTCCCATCAGGTTTCTTTACAGGTAAGATGGGGGTGTTAAAAGGGGACATGCAAGGTTCTAATATTCCTTTTTCAATTAACCTTTGAATCTCAGGTTTCAATCCCTGTCTCCCCTCCATCGGTAGGGGGTATTGTTTTATTCTCACTGGTATTTCTGGGTTTCTTATTGTCACTGAAAAAGGTTCAATATCCAATTTTCCAATGGTCTCCGGAGTGTACCATACCTCAGGGTTTATTTTCCCCTCATCAACTGTCCGTAAAGGACACAACTTAATTCTTAGTTCATTTTTTATGACTTCTAAGCCAATCCCTAATTCTATCATTAAATCTCTGCCCAATAAGTTATAGTCCGCCTCAGGCACTAACAGCAAGGACCCCACCCCAAATTTAGAATCACTTTCCAAAACCACATTTTTTTATTACGGGAACCCCAAAAGGCTCTCCTTTTGCTCCAATAACTTCTACTTTCTCCGAGGATGTCTCACACCCCCGGGGCAATTTTTGAACAGTAGATCTTTCTGCTCCAGAGTCCACTAGGAACTCTATTTCTTGTCGCTGGGGACCCACTTTTAATTTTATCAAGGGCTCAGTTTTCTCCCGGGTCCCCAGCAGATAGAGCCCCTGACCCCTCTAATCTTCTTTAAACATTCTCTCATCCATCATCCTCTTCCTACAATCCTTCTTAATATGCCCCGTCTTTCCACAATAGAAACAGGTCCTCATTTCCTTCTCCCCTCTCTGGTCCCTACTTTCCTTTCCAGAGGGTCCTGATGGGTTAAGGTTTGTATTCCGTCTGGGCGGAGGACCTCTCTGTCCTTCCCTTACTGCTGCAACCAAAAGCCTAGCTTGTTTCTTCTGAGTTTCTTCCTCTCTCCGAACGTAAACTTTCTGCGCCTCCCGGAGTAACTCATCTAATCCCCTTTGCTGCCAGTCCTCCATCTTTTCTAATTTCTTCCGGATATCAATACATGACTTAGCCACAAACTGAGTTTTCAATAATGCTTGCCCTAAATCAGTGGTTGGATCTAACCCGGAGTACAATTGTAAACTCTTCCTTAGTCTTTCTAACCATTCTGTAGGGGTTTCATCTTTCTTTTGTTGTTCATTAAGTGCTTTGTTAATGTTTTGTCCTCGAGGAACAGCTTCTCTAATTCCCTGTATAGTTATTATCCGCAAGTCGGACATGTGGCCTCTATCAACTTCATTCTGATTATTCCAATTAGGTCTCTGGATTGGCCACTTTATATCTGCTGCCGGACCCCCTTGATGTTGATGGTCCCATATCCTCATTCCAGCTCGTCTGATCATATCTCTCTCTTCAGACGTAAATAAAATACTCAAAATTGCTTGTAGCTCATCCCAGGTATATATATTAGGACCTAGGAACTGATCCAATCTTTCCGAGACCCCTAGGGGGTCTTCCAACAAACTCCCCATCTCTTTTTTTAAATTCTCTCACATCCCCTGAGTTAAGTGGGATGGATACATACCCCATGCCAGGTTGAGGTCCCCCCATCGCAATTTCTCTAAGGGGATATAACTCTGCCCGCTCCTCCCTCCGTCTGGTTTGGCTACGGGTTACTACCCTATTTTCCTCAGGGGAACTAGGAGCAGAGTCATTCTCATACCTTGGTGCCACTAGTGGGGGGGGCGCCAAAGGCTGTGGAGGAGGGGGTGGTGGAATATAAGGGGGAGGTGAGGTAGGAACCCCTTCCTCGTCCTTCTGTTTCTTTCTCCTAGCCCCTTCCTTTTCCTTTAAGGGATATAGATTCACTCTGGTCTCTGACCCAATCCACAAATGTGCATATTCACTTTCTTCTAAATTAAAAGGTTCCTTTGAATGTATGTAGATGTTTAGGGCCTGGCAAATCCAATCTTCAAAGGACCCAAATACAGGCCAATATAGATGGTCCCCTCTAATTTGTTTACCACCCCAAACTTCCATGCAATAGTGAATCATTTTTACTTTTTCCTTACCCCGCCTAGAGGGGTAATCATCCCAATGTTTAATCATTAAGCCTAATGGACTATCCGGTGGTATCTGCGGGAGCCTCACCTGGACCCCAGACCCACCCATGGGATCAGAGGGCTTGCTTTTCCTCTGTCCCATCTTCCGAAGCGCCTTCTTTCACTCACACACTCACTTCCCCTGGTTCGTGGCCCAGCCCCTCGCGGGGTTTGGGAACCGCACTACTGAGGGTCCGCACTCACTTTGCCCGGTGGACTACTGAGCCCAATGGACGTCTCACACAAGCACGCTTCAGGATACCCAACCCCAACCGAACGGATAACCGGCCTATACTCACGCGTCCTGCGTCTTCGTCCGGGGCTTCGTGCACAAAGATTATGGGGTTAACCGGTTTTATTTGCTTACTGTCTAATTTAAGGTTCGTCGGTAAAGGATTTAGCATAGAAGCACCCTGACAAGGGCCGCTTATTCAGCGGGGCGCCTCCCCTGCCAAGGACCTCAGGCCAGATTGCCTTTATCCGAGTCACGGCACCAAAATTGTTATAGTTTATCTGCCCTCTTTGTCCAATTAACTGACAGAGATTGGCCAATTAAAAATTTGGTTTATTAAAGCAAGCGACCAGTAAGCAAAACAGCGCTGGGCGGCCGGGGAGTCTCCTGCTCCGCCAACGGCGCGCGCCGAGATAGCAAACCGCCCCATTCTTATACAGTAAAAACAATAAATATTTCGTTGATGCTTATACATATTCATTACCTAAACCCACCTACTCTCGCTTCGTATGTTAATTAGCTTATCAGTCCTTGCGCAAATTCTCCCAGGAATTGTGGGCGAGGGTCTTCGGGGGTCTTTTGGGAGGAAGGCCGTAGGTCTTCTTCACGGTGTACTTTTCACCTTTGCCTGGAATGTGCTGTTCCCACAAGTTGGCAGTGTCCTTATCAGTCTGAGCCGATTCGTGTCCTTCTTGAACAAGGAGATTTATGTGATGGGTGCCATCCTGTTTTCGAATCCTTGCTCCTTTTAATCACTCCCTCACTCCCTCGAGATAATGTGAGACTGTTTCTTGCTCCAAACCAGACTTCCCCCTCCCACTAATTGCTTCTTCAAACTATATGGTTAGAAAGTTACTGGTTTTATACCCTTCATCTTTATGAGCCCCCCCCCGCTCCCTCCTTTTGCAGTCCTGCATGCCGTTTTTACATAGCCAGGTGCCTGTGGCTGACCTTGTGTATTTAATGTAACTTTCTTGTGGCCGACTTTGTGTATTTCATATAACTCTCCATTGTTCTGACATGGTTTGATGAACAAACAGCTCACAGTTTATTACAGTGTTATCACGGGACATTCTGCTACCAATTGGCTTGGCCTTGGCCAGCAGCGGGTCCGCCCTAGGCCCGGCCGAGTCCACTGAACAAAGGGGAGCGACTTCTAGCAGTTTCCTACAGAAGCTGCCACCTTAGGCCCCCCCTCACTAACAAAACCAGAACAATAATATATGTTTTTCCTCACTGTTTAATAGCAGTATAATCCCTGTATATTGAAATATGATGTTCCTTCTCTTGTGGATCACCTGCAAACTCTGAGCCTGGGAAAAATAAACACCAAAATAAAAACCAAAACAGAAGGTGAGGCAGTATACGTTCTGTGACTTTAATGTCATCTAGCCCACTAGAGCAAGCAGTTCCATTTATGAAGACCATAATCTTTTTGAGCTGACTTTCAGGATCACTTGATTAAAAACTGTTAGATGGTTGTGCAGTCTCTATCCTTGGAGGTTTTCAGGACTTGCCTGGATAGAACCCTGAGCAACTTGATCTGACTTCATAGCTGAACCTGCTTTGAGCAGGAGGTTGGACTGGAGATCTCCTGTGGTCCCTTCCCACCTGAATTATCCTATGATCCTGTATTTCTCTGCAACCCACAGCCTGAGGACTGTTGAATAACTGCTGGAGCAGAGGAGTTTACATCTGGTAATTACTGCCAGGAGTGGTGCAGTTAATGTCACTTCATTGAAAAATAATAACTTCAAAATAAATTCAGTTTCATTACTAAACAAGGGAAACAAATTTCTAGTGGTTGAATTGTTTGCATAATAATCATAAAATCATAGAATGGTTAGGGTTGGACCCTTCCAACCTTCAAAGGTCATCTAGTCCAACTCCCCTGCAAGGAGCAGGGACATCCCCCACTAGATCAGGTTGCTCAGAGCCTCATCCAGCCTGGCCTTGAATGTTTCTAGGGATGGGGCATCCACCACCTCTCTGGGCAACCTGTTCCTGTGTTCTTACAATCCTCAGTGTAAAAAATTTTTTTCCTAATATCTAATCTGAATCTACCTCCATCTATTTTAAAACCATTATTCCTCATCCTATCACAACAGGCCCTACTGAACAGTCTCTCCCCATCTTTCCTGTAGGCCCCCTTGAGGTGCTGGAAGACCGCTATCAGGTCTCCCCGGAGCCTCCTCTTCTGCAGGCTGAACAGCCCCAACTCTCTCAGCCTGTCCTCATAAGAGAGGTGCTCCAGCCCTTTTATCGTCTTCGTGGCCCTCCTCTGGACCTTCTCCAACTGGTCCATGTCCTTCTTGTGTTGGGGGCTCCAGAACTGGACACAGTACTCCAGGTGGGGTCTCACCAGGGCAGAGTAGAGGGGGAGAATCACCTCCCTCGACCTGCTGGCCACGCTTCTCTTGATGCAGCCCAGGATGCGGTTGGCCTTCTGGGCCTCAAGGGCGCATTGCCTGCTCATGTTGAGCTTCTCGTCCACCAGCACTCCCAAGTCCTTCTCCTCAGGGCTGCTGTCAATCCCTTCTCCGCCCAGCCTGTATTTGTGCCTGGGATTGCCCTGACCCAGGTGCAGGACCTTGCACTTGGCCTGGTTGAACTTCATGAGGTTGGCACAGGCCCACCTCTCCAGCCTGTCAAGGTCCCTCTGGATGGCATCCCTCCCCTCCAGTGTGTCAGCTGCACCACACAACTTGGTGTCATTGGTGAACTTGCTGAGGGTGCACTCTATCCCACTGTCCATGTCGCCGACAAAGATGTTGAACAGGGCCAGGCCCAACACAGACCCCTGAGGGACGCCACTCATCACCGGTCTCCACGTGGACATTGAGCCGTTGACCACCACTCTCTGAGTGCAGCCATCTAGCCAGCTCCTTATCCACCGAGTGGTCTGTCCATCACAGCCATGCCTCTCTAGTTTAGAGAGAAGGATGTTGTGCGGGACAGTGTCAAATGCACAAGTCCAGGTAGATGATGTCAGTTGCTCGTCTGTTGTCCACTGATGCTGTCACCCTGTCATAGAAGGCCACCAAATTGGTCAGGCATGATCTGCCCTTGGTGAAGCCATGTTGGCTGTCACCAACCATATATATATATAATAATATAACACTTTTTGTGAATAGGAAGAAGTGTATATTTGTCATGCCACAGCTGTAAGTTTGTCCAATAGGTTTTTAGTTTGCATGTGTGTTGTCTGATTTCAAAAATTATTTTTATGTGAAGAGGCTATTTGATTGAAAATAATAGAATGTAGGAGTCATCTTTTTTATTTTTGTTTTGGGTTTTTTTTCCATCAAGCAAATACTACACCTTATCTTGCATGTTTTTTGGCAAAGAAATGTCTGGTGCCAACCAAAATCTTAATTTACAGAATGACTGACTTATGAGAGTAGCTGATACTCGCAAAGTATCAGCTCTGAGTAGAAGGCTTATTAGATAACTTCTCAAATGCCTTTCCAACCTTATATTTATGACCTTTAAAATATGTGTCTGTGACATATTTCAGTAATTACTTTCTAGAGATTCAGAGCTTTGTAGAATTTTCGGAAGTATTGGTCATCTGTATAATACAGCTCTTGAAAATAGCTAAGTGCTAAATGGAAACAAATATTATCATATTCCTGTAAATCTATATTTAATGGCATGTGTTACTGACTGGTTTATGTGTTTAGCAGACTTCAGATGTATGCATCTGATATCTATATACGTTGGCAGCTTTTATTTGCAAATAGAATAAAATTGTGTTGCTCTTGATTTAAGCTAGTCTTTGTTACTGATTAGTATACATTTTATGAAAGGGAGTGTTCTCTTTTTTCTTGTTTTTTGTTTCCTGTACTTTTCTCTAATGAATCCCAAAATCGATGTTTTCACAGAGATCCATTACTAGAGGAGTTTTGGAAGGTCTTTCCGGATCATACCAAGTGTTTCTGCAGTCATTTTTCAAAAGAAAAATAATTTCTCAGAATTATTTTGTTTCATCTTAGATACTGTTCTTGCATGGTTTTTAGTATTTAACTGTTGACTACTCTGTAATTAAAATAGCATCCTTTTTATAAGGTTTTTTGGGAGGGTGGGGTCATAATTGTTGAACAGTGGAGTACCAAAATCAATACATGTATTTCTAGATATTGAGTAAGTGTATTGGGTCAAATATTCTGTTCTGCCATTTAAGCAGACAGCTGTCAATGTACAAATATAGATGAAAAAAATGTGGTAGATGTGGCGTGGTTCATAGAATAAATGTGGCTTGCAGTTTTGCAGTCCATATAATAAAAACATGCATCAAGTTTTAGAAATATATGTTTTCAAAGGATTTTAATGACAAAATAGTAGCAGTTCCAAATATTTGCTTGAAAACTTTTGTCTTTTGGTTTACTATATTCAAGCTGAAAAATCTATTCTGTGGTTTGTGCCGATTGCCACATTTGTGTTTGGACTTTGAATTTACAATATACTCCATATTTTATATAATATCAGTTTTTTCAGGTTATTATTACTTCATTGGTGCCATATTGTTTATAGATGTAAAATCATGTTAATATTTCTCAGGAAATTCAAATAAGCCTGTGTGATGTCGGTAATGCCAAATGCTTGATGTCTTAAAAATGTAATAAGTTTATTTCAACTACATATAAACTACATTTTATATCTCGTAGTCTTGATATCTTACTGTTTTGGTCTGTATCACTTTCCTGAAGTTTCTCTGCTCTTCAAAGAGAGGAGACTAAGTGTTGAAACTAATAGGGGATGAGTCTGTTTTTTCTTTCATGTTTTCAGTATAGGAATGGTAGTTGACTAGTGATGCTACTTCAAAAGTATATGAGGACCGGAGAACTGCTTAGAGAATGCAGTAAGCCTCTTTTTCTATTTGCTTTCAAGTGAAGATGGAAATATCTTACTGTCTTTCATTCTTCACAGGGCTACACATCATTCTGGAATGATTGCATCTCCTCAGGATTGCGTGGCTGTATGTTAATTGAGTTGGCATTGCGAGGGCGTCTTCAGTTAGAGGCTTGTGGAATGAGGCGCAAAAGTCTGTTAACAAGAAAGGTAAGTGGAGGAAAATGGTCACATTTACTTTTGTGTCATGCTTCAGGCAATACAGTAGCTATAAATTACAACTGGTTGTAAGAAAAAGAAAACTGTGTTTTCTTTAAATGGGGATAGGGATTCTGAGTAGTGACTTAAGTTAGATGCAGAAAGTTATTACCTGAAGAGTTTAAACGGTGAGCTGAAGTGCCTTGTAAAATCATCTGTACTTGTTCTCTGCTTCTGTTTGTTCTCTTGATGTATTCCTGCTACCGTTGGTAACTTTGCACAGTTGACAGTAGCTCTGGCCAGGGTGCAGTGGCAGTGGTTGCTGCTGAGCCAGTAGCACCAGTTGTAATCTGCTGAAGGAACTGGATTTTGCAGTGTTGGTGAGATGTGGGCTGGGGCTGAGAGGGGTGGCTAACTGACAGCCTGCCAGATGTATCCTGCAAGTCACCAGTTTAATTCTGGTGTACACAGTGTTGCACTTAGCACTTACAATGCATGGGAAGGAAATGATCCTTGTACCTTGGGCCCCTGAGAACACAAAACTGTATCTAGCTTAAGCATGTGACCAGTGTGTTAAATTTGTTGTACTCACTGACCTTTAAGATGGGCGAATTTTTAAGGTTCTTTATTGAATTAGGCTGAAGATTTGAGGCGCCTTTATTACTCTTGCCACTGGATTTTTTTTCTTAGTACAAAATGTGCAAAGTCACACTGAAGAATTTTTACTTCATCAGCATTAGAGGATACTTGTAAAATAAGTTTATTGAAAACATGGTCAGCTCTTGTCTATCAGTCACAAATAAATTCTCTTTTATGGCACATTTCCCTGTCAATATTATCCCTTGCTAAATGTTTTAAAGGAAAGCTTACAAATTCCCCAACCTTCTCCCAGCTTCCTCCTCTTCTGAAGAATCAAACCTCTGTTCAGACAAACAGCTCCTACTTCTCTTAGTTTAATTTAAGCATATTCAGCATTCATTGGTTTGTACAATTTTTTTTTCTTCCAAAGCTTTTGGCTCCTTAGGCATTCAGGAATGTTCTTTAGCAGTTATTTTCATTCTACACAAACCTTGTCAGCTCTATCTAACTGAAATTTTAACTGTGTCTTTTCAGGAAAACGGAAAAATAACCTGTGCATATCTTCAATAAAGAGTACAAGCAAAATTATTGTTTTCCTTTTTAAAATTTTATTATGTGATTTTTGGGGGTGGATTGGTGTGTTTGTTTCAATTTTTATTTTTTCCCCCATTGTTTAAGGAGAGCTAAAAGCTACCCAATATTAAATGCTTTGTTCTTTCTGCTTTTGTAAGGCAATCAAGAGATTCTTTTTGCAGGCAGGAGGGTTCTATGAAAAAGGCTTAATATAAAATTCAAGTGAAGATTGATTTCTGCTTAAGGAATTTCTTGCAAATAAAATCCCTAACTACTGATACATATGATGTTTCTTCTCTGCTTGCCCCACCTCTCTCAGTTTAGAAATCCTTCTCATGAATGACTTATGTTGTTTTATACCTTATTTGAAGTTTTGCATTAACACTAAATTTCAGTCTAATTTCTGTGTTTGCTAGATTTAATTGTCTCAACTCTACCAAGTGTCCCCCTCATCTCCCTTTTGCAGGCTTTGCTCCCATTGCCCTCAGCTTTCTCTGTGAATTAAATACTGTGCTTAGTGAGTGGAATGAGCTGTCTAGTTGCATCCAAGGTTGTGATTCAGTGAGGTGGAGTTTCAGTGGCAATACCATTTTTATATAGCTTCTGCCCCTCAGGCTAGCCCTCCCTGCCCCTACTCCATTCTGGGACTTTGTGGAAAGGTAAAATCTCATTAAAACTGAAGCTTTGATTTGTGACTCGAAACTCTGTATCTTCAAGCCATGGTCTGAAGGGAGGAGTTTAGGCTTCAGTCACTTCAGCCTGTGCTGCAGCTGAGAAGGGTAGTCCTGTCTTTGCAAAGAAGCTTATTATTGGAGTCTCTCTTGGGTGGTTACTAGTGTTTGTGCAGACTTGTCAGGTAACCACTCTGGCTGAAAACTAATTCACTTCTTCAATGTCGTAGTTCAGCCCCGATCAGGACCAGACTATGCAGTCTCTCTCTTGCTCCCCCCACCCTCCGAGAGAATAGGAGGAGATGATATAAGGAAAATGGCTCAAGGTTTGAGATAAGGACGGGGAGAAATCCTTAAAGTTACCGTCACGGGCAAAACAGACTCGACTTGGGGAAAACTATTCATTTATTTCTAAAATTAGCAGGAGAATGAGACAGGGAACAAGATAACCTCCCCACACCCCTCCCTCTTCCCGGGCTTAACATTATCTCTACTACCTTCCCCTCCCGAGCGGCACGGGGTGGGGGGAAAGGGAATGGGGGTCACGGTCAGTTCATCACGCGTTGTTTTACACCGCTGTGTCATCGTCGGGGGAAGAACTCCTCGCATTCCTCCTCTGCTCCAGCGTGGGGTCCCTCCCACGGGCCACAGTCCTTTGTGAAACTGCTCCGGCGTGGGTCATCTCTTCCACGGGGTGCAGTCCCTCTAGAACAGCTGTCCCAGCAGGCCCTCCACTGGCCACAGCCTCCTTCAGGCCTCCACCTGCTCTGGCGTGGGGTCCTCCACGGGCTGCAGGTGGATCTCTGCCCCTCCGTGGACCTCCACGGGCTGCAGGGGGACAAGCTGCTCCACCATGGTCTTCACCACGAGTTGCAGAGGAATCTTGGCCAGGAGCCATATTACTCCTCCCCCTCCTTCTTCACTGACCTTGGCGTCTGCAGCCGTTCCTCACAACAGGCTGGCAGACACCTCTCAGGATCCTTTTTACATCTTATTCACTTCTCATCTCCTCTCCACTTCTTGCAGCCGGGCCGGGCCGAGTTGGGCCCAGTTGGCTGCCTGGCAAGAGGCCAGAGGGTGAGGCCTGCAAGGCCCATGAGGCTCGCGCCTCCCCCTCTCTGCCCCCCACTCAGCTGCTTCACATCTTCTCCTCTCTCTTTTTTTTCTGTTTTCCCCTTCTTAAATAGTTATCGCAGAGGCGTTATCACAGGACATTCTGCTACCAATCGGCTCGGCCTTGGCCAGCAGCAGGTCCGCCCTAGGCCCGTCCGAGTCCACTGAAGAAAGGGGAGCGACTTCTAGCAGTTTCCTACAGAAGCTACCACCTTAGGTCTCCCCTCACTAACAAAACCAGAACACTCAACCAGTTTAGGTTTTATTTGAATCACTGTCACAGAAACTCACAAAAATTAAATTAGATGAGGTGATAAACTCAAACAGGATTTGTTTGTAACAAACTGATAGTGAATTCAAACTTAGCTCTTCATTTTAACCAAAATTACTTTGAGACTCTGATATCATGAACAATTCACAGGTTCAAAATGTCACTCAGGAATTAATAATGCACTCAGGAATTCTGATGATCCAAAATGCACAATCACTCACCTAACAAAGGGAGGGCTCTCAATCTTGATGAGTTTGCTTAGGCAGCGTCCCAACCTAAGGGGAGAGTTCCCAACTGCAGACCCACTGCTCCAAGGAGGACTGGCTCAAGCTCACCCTCCGGCAGGGGCTCCATTTATACCCTAGTCGAATCTGATCTGTGGTCATATATGATTACGTCAGTTCTCATTGGCTGAAGACTCCACTGTACAACAGCCACATGATTCTAGAACCTTCCTAGCCTAGGACGGGTGTACCTGCCACAATCACTTTCTTGATCTTGTTATCAGGTGGGACACAAGTGAGACTGCTGGCACAAGCAATAAGGTAAGAACAAGAAGAAGGTAGAACTAGTTCCTTGGGCAGTAATATGAATTTATAACCAGCTAACAGTGGCCTTGGTTACACAGTTGACTTAAAATATTGCTAGCTACAATGATTTCCACTTCAAGCATTAAATGAGGTGGATCTTTGCTGATTATTTTTTGCAATTTCTAAGACACAACTTCAGAAGCGATCAAGATGCATTAAATCCATGCTTGAATGCCATAGAAAGACAAATGAGACTGGGAAACTGGCAGATAAGGACTTAATGAATGTTAGTGAAACTTATGAAAGTCAATATGACATATTTTATGTTGCAACATAGTTGTAAATTTGGCTTCAGACTATGTAATCATTGCATCATTTTGGAGTCCTATCTACTGGTATCACTTTTAGAAACAAATAAATGAATGTTGAGGTTTGTCCTGGTTTCGACAGGATGGAGTTAATTTTCCTCTCAGTAGCCGGTGTGTTTTGGATTTTGTATGTGAAGGATCTGCTTCATCATGCTCAGTATATAAGTGGGAGTTAGCCAAGGAGGGGGACTTCCATCTCTCTTGCTCGCTGGCATCGTTCCCTCTACCTTGCTGGCTCCCTTTCACTCCTTTGCTTTCTGCTCGGTTTCGTTTCCATGATCGCTGCTCAGGACAGGCTGTATCGGTCATTGGGACATCGGGTGGTGAGAAATCGTGCATTGTTCATTTTGTATATTTTAATATCCTTATATTCTGTTATTATTGTAGTTTTCCCTTGTTATTTTAGTAAACTGTCTTCATCTCAACCCATGAGTTTTCCTTTCTTCCCAATTTCTCTCTGCTATCCTGCTGGGGAGGAAGAGGGTGAGCGAGAAACTGTGTGGTGACTCGGGCTAAACCACAACATATCTGAAGGGAGGGTATTAATAGCCACAATGTAGCAGCTTAAAAATCCAACTTAAAGTATGCTTCTATATAATTAAAGAAGCGAAACTTCCAAAACTTGAGTCTTGATATAAAATTAGAAGATATGTAACATTATTATATGTGGTTAATAAAGGTTTTGAGTGATGCTATGGTGCAAGCTTATAAATCAGGAAGATAAATATGCATTGGTGTGTGTTTAGTTTCAAATAGGGATTTTCTGGATTAAAATATAGGTTTTTTTCTTAAAACCAAATATCTGAGATTTATGGTTGGAGTGATCTTCAGCTTCTAAAAATGAAGATCTGGGCAGCATCTCAAGACACCATTTAATCTTGATGTAGTAACAGAAAATCAGGTTTCTCTGGTCCCTCCCTGGCAGATGTTTAGTCTTAAAATTCTCCACTGAATGCAACTGGATGTTTAATTTGCATGTTGAAGTTTTTGACAATACATCCTCCATCTTCCATAACAAGCTGGCATATTTTATTTTTTCCTAAAGTAGACACCCTAAACTACTGTTTGATACTCTTTTTGTAAAAATATCTTACATGCTTCTTTTTAGATCTAAACAAATGTCATTCTTTTTAGCCTGGTATTGGGGATTGGTTCATTCTTGCTGATTTTTATTAAAATCTGTAACCAGTTCGTAGGATTCCTATGCACAAAGCTCACCCAGCATATGATATTTAAAAGCACAACAGTATTTATTGCTCTATTATAGCCTTGCATAAGCAGTTACTAGCATAAGCAGTTCCTAGCATAAGCAGTTACCAGTGTATTGTTTTCCCTTTGTGAGAGTCTTACCACCCCGACTACGCCAGAGACGCCGCCGAGCAGGAGGATGATGATCAGCGGGGTCAGAGCAGAGAAGGGAGGTAGATGCAGCACCTTCAGGGCGTCCCCTGTTGTTCGTAGAGTGAGCTCTGGGTCCTTTCTCTCTCCTCTGCTCCGAGCCGCCTCTGTTTATACCCTCAGCAGATTCAGTGGCAGAGTACTGACCAGGTGTTGATGCACACGTGGCTAGCACATGCAACAAGGCCTGCCAAGTATGTGCCCTGCTGGCTAACAGTGGTTCCTGGATAGCAGCAACATACTGCTCAATAACAACCCTCCTAGCTCCCCTCTCCAAGGTCATGTTCTCACAGCTGTGTGCAGCTTGTAATTTCCCACAGTGGCCCTACATGGACCATCACTGAAATCCCTCGCACATGCCACCACGTGGTCCGTAGTTGGGACACTGTGGTACTCACTCCACAACCTGCACTCTTAAGCTTGTAATTTCCCATAGTGGCCCTACACGGACCATCACTGAAATCTCTCACACATGCCACCACGTGGTCCGTAGTTGGGACACTGTGGTACTCCACAACCCGTACTCTTAATCAGTGTAAAGCTGTATCAACGATAGTCCAAACAATACTAACTAGACATGGTATAAAACAAACCAGGCATGGCAAACAAATACCATCTACACACAAGATCAACAGTAGCTGTTTTAACCAACCCCACCCCCATGTCCATCCAGTGAACAGGTTCCATCCAGTTGCTTCCATTAATTGCTGGTTCAATTGGCATATCTCTTGCAATTGTGCATGGATGGACTTTGAGGGGTCACTTAAGTTCATGCAACACTAACCATCCAAGTCCTCACATCCACATCCATGAGCTAGGAGTAAAAAGTCAATAGCAGTGTGATTTTGAAGCGTAGCATGGTGTATACTATCTACATCAAGTAACAAATCAGAAAAAAAACAACACTTGTAGTGTTACTAGTATATTTGAAATAGGTACAATTGTCTGCGTCCAATGTTCCCAGGATTTGAAGTTCTTGTGGGGGTAATGTAGGTGATTTACCCAGATACGGCAGCCAGCTGTCCCACTGGTTTATAAGTTCAGGCAACCCCTGGTGTTTTTACGAGTTTGGGCAACTGTGTAACTGTGTTGGTGAACTCACTTGCGGTGAGGGGTACTTCTACCAAGCTCATTGTAAGTGGGTTCCGGGGAGTCGCTGTGCTGAGACAAAGGGTATCTTGTCCGGTCACCTTTGCCAGTGTCACCCATACGTTTTACTCACAGGGGAAATGTGTGTGCATAAACCTGTCAAAACAAAAAAAAAAAAACAGAAAAAAACAAGGTTAACACCCCCCCCACCCCCCACCCCTTTTGTCTTTTTTTTTTTTTTTTTTTTTTTTTTTTTTTTTTCTTCATTCTCTGCATCTCAGTTGCTGCACAGGTACATGCAACTCATTTGATTCACCAGTAAGGGCAATGGTGATGGCCTGTGAATCATCAGCAGCCACCACTTCAGCTGCAACTGGTCCTGGCTTCCCAGGGGGGTGATACCAAACACATGCACCCGCAAACATTTGCAATACAGGGTTGGGTTCAATGTGGAGTGGGGGCATCATCCAGAAATACACAGGTGCCAAAAGGCCTGCAGGGATCAGAATAAAGAGATAAGAATTCCCACTCAGTGGTCAATGCAAATTCAGTGCCACTCAGGGTATTGCAACAGAGTGAGTGGTACTTTTATTGGCCTGGCTTGGTAATTTTTCATCAGTAGGAGGGGCATTTTATCTCCTGCCACCGTGTGGTTGTTCAACACACGCACGGCGGTGGGCAGATGATGTACCCATTGCATGCATTTTGTACCTCCTAATCTATGCAGTTGCTGTTTCAATAGGCCATTAAGGCATTCCGCCAATCCTGCACCCTGTGAGTGGTAAGGTAAATGCCACACCCACTGTCTCTCTCTTTCAGCGGCCCAATTTGCTACTGTATGATTTCTAAAATGAGAACCATTGTCTGATTGTATTTCGATTGGTGTTCCATAGCAAATAGTAGTATAAGCATTTGCATATCTACTAGTGGCCGCTCACCGGGCACAGAAGAAAAAAAAAAAAAGGCTTGAGGTTTGAGACAAGAACAGGGAGAGATCCTTAAAGCTACCCTTACAGGCAAAACAGCCTCAACCTGGGGAAAACCATTCATTACTAAAACCAAAGCAGGATAATGAGAAAGGGAACAAGATAACTTCCTCCCACCCCTCCCTCTTCCCGGGCTTAACACCATCTCCACCTCCTTCCCCTCCCTGTACGGGACTACTAAGAGGAAACCTACAATAATAACAAAATATAAGGACATCAATATATATATATATAAAAAGAACAATGTATAATTTCTCACCACCCGATGTCCAAATGACCGATACTCTGTCTGTCTTTGGCCCAGCTTCCTGCACCTGCACGTTAATGAGACTTGGAAAGCCGGACAGTGACCTTGGTCTCATTAACAACAACCCTGATCATCAGAGTGTTTTTATCAACATTCTTCACATACAAAACCCAAAGCTACTGAGAGGAAAATTAACTCCATCCCTGCCAAAATCAGGACAGTATTCACCCCTTATTCCATACCATCTACTTCATGCTTATACATATACACACAGACTGCCTATACCTGTCTAGGAAACTTGTAATTTCCTCCGGACTATAATCTGTTAATTTGTCTGTTTGCACTGCCTATCCGTTTCCACTTAAACATCTTACAACTTAATGCTGCGCCTTGCACGGCAACAATATCAATCTGGATGTATCACTTGTTCTAACGGGGTTGACCTGCGACACTGCACACACAAAAACACTAAGCTATAGTACAAATATAAATCAGCTGGAATAAGCTTAAGTCCACATCAACAACACCAAACAGTAACAAAAGTATGACACTGTCAACAAAAAGGACACACAACCACACACACAAAAAAATAAGTATGACACCGTCAACACAAAGGACACACACACAAACACGCCACCTCTATCACAGGGAGTCCAAGCTCCAAAGACTGAGGGCTCCTTGCTCCCCACCCACATGGGACAGTGCACTCTTGGCACAGCATGCACCCCACTGACCAAGCCCCGTCCACTCGCTCCGTACTTCCCACTCCCTGGGTCGTTTGTGCTACAGGAATCCCATCCTCGTCGCCAATTTATGTAACCGGTTCGTAGGATTCCTATGCACAAAGTTCACCCAACATATGATATTCAAAAGCACAACAGTATTTATTGCTCTATTATAGCCTTGCATAAGCAGTTACCAGCATAAGCAGTTACAGCTCCTAGCATGAGCAGTTACCAGTGTATTGTTTTCCCTTTGTGAGAGTCTTACCACTTTGACTAAGGCAGAGACGCCGCCGAGCAGGAGGATGATGATCAGCGGGGTCAGAGCAGAGAAGGGAGGTAGGCGCAGCACCTTCAGGGCGTCCCCTGTTGTTCGTAGAGTGTGCTCTGGGTGCTTTCTCACTCCGCTCCGAGCCACCTCTGTTTATACCCTCAGCAGATTCAGTGGAAGAGTACTGACCAGGTGTTGATGCACGCGTGGCCAGCACATGCAACGAGGCCTGTCAAGTACGTGCCCTGCTGGCTAACAGCGGTTCCTGGATAGCAGCAACATACTGCTCAATAACAACCCTCCTAGCTCCCCTCTCCAAGGTCATGTTCTCACAGCTGTGTGCAGCTTGTAATTTCCCACAGTGGCCCTACATGGACCATCACTGAAATCCCTCACACAAAATCTTAGTTTCTGTGCTTTATAAACACCATCTAAATTGGACATGATGTTCCAGCTATGACCTGTTAGGTATTCACAAAGATCTCTCCAGCAATTTCCTGTTAATACAGCTTAGAATGAAATTCTTATTTTGTCAAAAGACTTGGCTTTTGTTTGTAGTCTACTGCTAGAATTACTAGATATTTTTTTGCCATTCTGAACTATATCGTAGTTTATTATGTCTTTTATATTTGTTTTCTGTTTTCTCATCCTAACTATACTACTTTGCATTTCTTTTTAATTTAACCTTTGTACACATCTCCAGTTTGAGATTATCTTGCCAGCTGTCTTACCATTGCAACTCATTTCGGGGTCATCTACAGACCCTATGAAAATGTATTGTACTCCTCTATTGTTTGTAGTAAAGATTATTAGAACTATGGAACAGAACTGAACTTGTGATATATTTAAATAGGACACTTAAAGCTTTTCCTGGACACATTTCTGACACTGTGAAGCTTTACTAAAAATAAGATCTTTCACCTGCTGCTTCTCTTGTACATGTGGAATTGTTTTGATGTGTCAGTTGCCTGTTATCTTTTTCCTGATGCTTATAAAGTGCTAACTTGTAAAACTATTTAAATTGCCAGATTTAATCATCATTTTCATAAATAGCTTTGAAACAGTAGTAATTCTTCTTTTCTTGAAGATAGATAGATATATATACTGGTAAACAAGCAGTTACTCAAATTCTTACATTTTATTATATTACTGTTAATTTTTTTTCCGCTCTCTTGGGGGAAGAACTCAAATAATTGTAAAAATTATTAAATAACAAACTTAAGTGATATTACATTTATTATTACATATTAAGGGGTTTATTGGTACATACATATTTTTCCTAATACGTGTATTTTAACTGTTAGTGAATGGAACATAGTGTTGCTGGTCAACATGTTCTTCAGAGCTGTAAAACTTATAGATGTTGTCTTGAACCTATTTTTATCAATCAATATATGGAAGAAGAAAACCAGATTTCCTGCTTTTTCAGTTTCTAATTGATTTCTCAGTTTCATGTGGCCTAATTGTTTAATTGTAGTATTCTCAATAAATTGACTTGAAGCAGTAAAATTGACTGCCATCACAGAGCAATTTAACACTAGTATACTTTGTTTTGGGGAGGAAGCGAAGGACCTGGCCAGGTTAGTGGATTATCTCCCTTAAAAAATTAGGTATTAAGCATGTTATTAATACTATAGTTTTAGTCAGTTAAGGTTTATTTAGGTTATAGATAACTTAAGACTTAATGTAGCTTTGTAATTAAAATCCTAAATAGTTTTTTTTTAACAACTAGGTATTTTTTAAACTTGAATATTCTTAGAGAAGATTCCTCACTCCTTAAAATTCTCCTTGGTTCTGATAATAGGTAGATTTTTCCAGTTTTTATTGTTGGATGTTTATGGTATATGAATTAAGTCAAAATACTGACTGCGTTTTATTCTGTCCTAGGTGATTTGCAAGTCAGATGCTCTTACGGGGGATGTTTTGCTTGATGAAGCTCTGAAACACGTAAAAGAGACCCAGCCTCCTGAAACAGTACAAAATTGGATTGAACTGCTTAGTGGTAAGCCTTGAACATAATGTATTTGCTTCCCCTCCCCAGTAAAGCTAATTATCTGGCATCACTAGAGATTATACTGTAAGATTTTTGAGGAGAAAGTATGCAAAAAAAGTTAATTAGTGTGTCCTTTAGAGTAGTCTCTTGTTGATTGTAGCCTTTAAACAAATACAAGTAAATGTTGTTTTTGACTTAACTTAGTACAGAAAGAATCTAGATGGAAGTGTCAGAGGACATCTCTACTCTGTGAAAAAGGTGTCTTCCGCTGATCCTGAAGTAAATCAGCACTGCACCCTGGAGATATAACTGCCTTTCTCTGTAATTGGAAATGAGAGTTAGTGGAAGTTTGGAGTATAGCCGTATGGATTCAGTATTCAGATCTTTTGATAAAGAAAGGAGATAAGGAGTTCACTGTTCAGATGTAAAAATTGAGGGTGATTTGGCCATTAATCATAAAGAAACAATAAAGAGTCCGGAGTTCTTTCTATTTTTCCATTAACTGGAGAAATTTAAAAAATATTTTCAAATATTAGATACTTCTAGTTGTTCAAAACAAAATCTTCAAGATGAGTACTTTGCACACAGCTCTTCCTGTAAAGCTAATAAATTGTTGCAAAAAAAAAAATAATTAAATGTCAATTAGATTTCATCTTTACAATTGCAGTTAACACTTTTCATATACCTCGACAACATTTGTATTCTCAGGCCGCATAAATTAAACTGAAATTAACAATGACCATCTTTTAACATGTAATGCTTTTATTGGGGTTTTATTTGTGGTTTTTTTTTCTGTAGCTAAAATTCATCACTAAGGTGATGAAACGCACAAAATGCAGCTTCCCTGGAGTAGATCAGAGCTGTATTTAGTTGTGCAAACAGTGCAGGAATAAAACCCACTGTTTTGTCAACAATATGACTTTGGGAGGTAGGAAATAATGAGACTTGAAGTTGTCTATCTAAATCTATTTGTTACTTGTAACAACAGATAAGTAAGAGTTTCAAAAATGAGCAAAATCTCTCCAGCTTTCTCTGCCTTCTTGTTTTCATTATGTTCTTCCCATTCATCCTGCACCACCTGAAGCAGCCTTTCTTGCATACTTGCATACAGTTCATACTTGGTGCCCTTGCCATCCCTCCCCTCTTGCTCCTTGACTGTCAGGCAGAGGAGAGAGAGGAGAACAAAGCAGCCCTTGTCAGTAGGAGGCATGGCTGCTGCATAGCCTTGCAGTTTAGTTCTTGCTCAGTTCTCCTTCACTTTTACAGCCTGCAAAAACAATTAATTTTTCTTGTCCCAAATACTTAATTTGTGCTGACATTTCACCTTCTCTCACAGTATGGAACACATCAAGTTAGTACTGATTCAAAAAAGGTCAACTAATGAATGAACAAAGTTGTAGGTTTTCCTTGAGCTAAGGGTTCTTGGAAGATAGTTATCGTCAGTGCTGTGGCTGAGACTTAGATCAATCATTTTTACTTACACATGAATATTTAATTACTAGTTCTTGGATGGTATTAGGGTTCTTTGGGTTTCCCGTAGTTTAGAGAACTGCCCTTTGAAGAAAAATAATTAGGTGTTTTGTTTTGGGTTTTTTGTAAATGTAACTTTTTTAGAATTTTCCTTTAGGACCTTGTCGTAGTTCAGCCCCAACAGGGACCAGACTACGCAGTCTCTCTCTCACTCCCCCCACTCTCCAAGAGAATAGGAGGAGATTTGACAAACAAAAGAAAACCAGGAAAAAAAAAAACAAACATGCGGGTTGAGATTGAACAAAAAGTAAATTTAACAGTAATGACAGAAGAAAACAAGAGAGTGATGGAACACAAATACAGTACAATAGCTCACAACAGATCTCCACACCCAGTCTCTTCCAACTAGGAGGGGGCCTCCCTTCAGCACCCTCCTCACTTATATACTGAGCATGATGTCAGATGGGATGGAATAGCCCTTTGGCTAATTTGGGTAAATGAACCCCAGCTGTTAGCTAATTAGTTAACTATCCCAGCCATAGGGGCTACCGGCTTCAGTTCTCCACCCAGCTCAGGTAAATATTAACTCTATCCTGGCCAGAACCAGGACAGACCTGATCCTGGAAAATAGCTACTCTATTCATAATTAGTGATGCGAAGAATGCTGCTTTAAGTTAGTGTTCAAAGCCATCATGGAAATATTTATATGGACATTTAAGGCGATGTTTGCCAGGCTGATCTTGTTTATAAGACAGCCTCTAAGGGAAACAAGTATAGGGATGTTGTAGTTCAGGCCCGATTGGGACCAGACTACGCAGTCTCTCTCTCACTCCCCCCACCCTCCGAGAGAATAGGGGGAGATGATATAAGAAAAACGGCTCAAGGTTTGAGATAAGGACGGGGAGAAATCCTTAAAGTTACCGTCACGGGCAAAACGGACTCGACTTGGGGAAAACTATTCATTTATTTCTAAAATTAGCAGGAGAATGAGACAGGGAACAAGATAACCTCCCCCCACCCCTCCCTCTTCCCGGGCTTAACATTATCTCTACTACCTTCCCCTCCCTGAGTGGCACAGGGGGGAAAAGGGAATGGGGGTCGCGGTCAGTTCATCACGCGTTGTTTTACGCTGCTGTGTCATCGTCGGGGGAAGAACTCCTCGCATTCCTCCTCTGCTCCAGCGTGGGGTCCCTCCCACGGGCCACAGTCCTTTGTGAAACTGCTCTGGCGTGGGTCATCTCTTCCACGGGGTGCAGTCCCTCTAGAACAGCTGTCCCAGCGGGCCCTCCATGGGCCACAGCCTCCTTCAGGCCTCCACCTGCTCCGGTGTGGGGTCCTCCACGGGCTGCAGGTGGATCTCTGCCCCTCCGTGGACCTCCATGGGCTGCAGGGGGACAACCTGCTCCACCATGGTCATCACCACAGGCTGCAGGGGAATCTTGGCCAGGAGCCGCATTACTCCTCCCCCTCCTTCTTCACTGACCTTGGCGTCTGCAGCCGTTCCTCACAACAGGCTGGCAGACGCCTCTCGGGATCCTTTTTACATCTTATTCACTTCAACTTCTCATCTCCTCTCCACTTCTTGCAGCCAGGCTGGGCCGAGTTGGGCCCAGTCTGCTGCCCGGCAGGAGGCCAGAGGGTGAGGCCTGCAAGGCCCACAAGGCTCGCACCTCCCCCTCTCTGCTCCCCACTCAGCTACTTCACATCTTCTCCTCCTCTTTTTTCTGTTTTCCCCTTCTTAAATACGTTATCGCAGAGGTGTTATCACGGGACATTCTGCTACCAATTGGCTCGGCCTTGGCCAGCAGCAGGTCCGCCCTAGGCCCGGCCGAGTCCACTAAACAAAGGGGAGCAACTTCTAGCAGTTTCCTACAGAAGCTACCACCTTGGGCCCCCCCTTACTAACAAAACCAGAACAAGGGACTATAGAAGTTTGGATCAAGATGGCAGGTCTTCCTCTAGATGTAATAAACATTGTGTTTGAACAAGCAAGTGCCTGTGTAATTGAGGAGATTGGTAACAAGGTGTCACCACAGTACTTAATATATATTATTGTATAGCTACATCCACCTAACAAATTTAGAAACATCTAGGAAATTATGGGTTTTTTTTGGTGTGTGATAGCTTCATTCACGGTCAAGCTGGGGAATCACATTCAATGAGAATGTGATTCCTACAGGGACTTCTGGAGTTCAGGCTTGGGTGGGTCACTATGCAGTTGGTGTCAACTCATTTGTTTGCTTGTCTGTTACTTGGATACAGTGTACATCACCTTCCATTACAATGGGAGAAACCTTAAAGTAATCTGTGCGTTATTATTATTATTATTCGTTATCAATGATTTTTTTAAAAGCTTTCTGATATAGAAATTCTCACATCATTTATGGGAAAAACTCCATCTATTTAAGAAATACTTTATGCAGTTCCTTCTCTAGCCTCTTAAAATGCATAGGCTCTTTTATATCAGGAAGGGATTTTAATACTTACAATAAATACTTAGGTAGGCTGGAACTAAAATTTTAGCTTTTAAGTAAACTTTTAAGCAAAGATGGATTTCTCGGTGCTTGGCAACTTTAGCTTTCTCAGTAGCTATTGATGCTGATTTTGTGCTTTTAAAATTCCCTCCTCTAAGTGCACACACTCTGAAGTGCCCAGTTCTGCTGTCTTAACAAAAAAACATTAGAAATAATTTTTATAGAAACATCAAAGCTCTGCCAAACATGTGCCCATGTGTAATGTGCACACCCACACTCACACAGTGCATGTCACTGCTTCACCTGGTGGGGAGCAGGAAGGGAGAAGGAAGCTTCTGAATTTATAAAAGGCTGGAAGTAGACAAATGGACAAGATTGGAGGAGATGTTTTTTTTTGTTTTTATTAACTTTTTCTTCGTGACTGTGTGTGGTGTTTTGTTTGGTGGTTTGTTGGGGGGGGAGTGGTTTTTTTGTTTGCTTGTTTTCTTTTCCTTCAGTACAAGAGTGCTTATTTAGAATCATAGAATCGTAGAGTGATTAGAGTTGGAAGGGACCTTCAAAGGTCATCTAGTCCAACCCCCCTGCAAGGAGCAGGGACATCTCCAACTAGATCAGGTTGCTCAGAGCCTCATCCAGCCTGGCCTTGAACATTTCCAGGGATGGGGCATCCACCACTTCTCTGGGCAATATGTTCCAGTGTTCTACAACTCGCATTGTAAAAAATTTTTTCCTAATATCCAATCTAAATCTACCTCCCTCTATTTTAAAACCATTGCCCCTCATCCTATCACAACAGGCCCTACTGAACAGCCTTTCCCCATCTTTCTTGTAGGCCCCCTTGAGGTACTGGAAGACTGCTATCAGGTCTCCCCGGAGCCTTCTCTTCTCCAGGCTGAACAGCCCCAACTCTCTCAGCCTGTCCTCATGGGAAAGGTGCTCCAGCCCTCTGATCATCTTCATGGCCCTCCTCTGAACCTTCTCATATCCCTAATCAAGACATGTCTTAGCTAGCATTTTATCCAAACCTTAAATGTACACTGAAACTCCTCAGAGGCTTTTGTGGTCTCTGTCTCTATGCATATAGAATCATAGAATCATATATCTGGGTAGGTCAGAGATCAGAGAAATGCTGACATGAGCACAATATCTTAGTATAATAGTCAGCAATATGAATTTGACAGCTCATTCTGCAGTGGTGGGGGGGGAGAATCACTGTAATAGTACAGCTTAAACTTTGCCTGACTCTTGGCTTTTTTGCTTGTTTTTTTTAGGTGAAACATGGAACCCATTGAAGTTGCACTACCAATTGCGAAATGTCCGTGAACGGTTAGCCAAGAATCTAGTGGAAAAAGGTGTACTGACAACAGAGAAACAGAACTTCCTTCTTTTTGACATGACTACGCACCCTCTCACCAACAACAATATCAAACAGCGCCTCATCAAGAAGGTTCAGGAAGCAGTTCTTGACAAATGGGTGAATGACCCTCACCGCATGGACAAGCGCTTGCTGGCACTCATTTATTTAGCACATGCTTCAGATGTTCTGGAGAACGCTTTTGCCCCCCTTTTGGATGAGCAGTATGACTTAGCCACAAAGAGAGTGCGGCAGCTTCTGGATTTAGACCCTGAGGTTGAATGTATGAAAGCCAACACGAATGAGATTCTGTGGGCTGTTGTTGCAGCTTTCACAAAATAACTGTTCGGACTGAAGTGTTCTCTCTTCTTTCATGTAAACCAGTTGTTTTTCTTCTATTGACTATTCATGTTTTCTGTAATTTGTACCTTCTCACATGATGAATCAGCTTTTGTTTAATAGGAATTATAAGTGGTGCATTCCCTCCTTCTCTGTTTATCTGTAAGCAGGATTCTGCTGGTACAAGAGACCTTCCTGTTTAAAAACAACAGAAAAAGGGTTTACTGCCATATTGGCATTCTGTTTCCTATTCAGTTTGAGTTATCTGAAAAACTGTTTAATCTGTTTTTCATCTTACTGTTATTGAAGTAGTTTAACATGGAAAGTACCTCAAGGAGGAAATGTGCATGCAGTTGGATCACTAGTCTCAGCTGACACAGATGTGTGCATGCATCAATACTTCTGCAGTACAATTCATAACAGATTGAAAAAGGGCCTTTTAAAATCACCAAATTCCATGTTGAAGTGTTAGCCAGGACACTTTATACACAGACATTGTTTCAATTATATCTAACAAATTTACTTTAAAAGCAGAAATGCCATTAAGCAGCTTTGTCCTGTAAAATGCCCCACAAATTTTACTTTTCATGCAAGTCTCTTGTATACTTCTAATGTTATCATTAGAATGATAGCTGAGTCATAAGGCTAGTGTAGAAAGGTTCAATTGTTTCATAAACCAGTTTTAGGATGGGATAGATTTCATTATATTGTATATATAGTTCAAATTGTATATTATCAACTGCCCCATCTTAGTATTTTGCAAGATCTACTTAGCTGTATACCTGGTGCCCCTTATTTTCTATCAGCTGTTGCCATTTGATGGAAAGAAAGGCCTCCTATAAAGAGCATATATGTGAAAGCTATTTGTTTCCAGTGTCTACCGAGTTTGCCATCTACGTATTCTCAGTCTATGCATTGCCTTTGATATTTAGTGTATAGAAAGAGACCACTTTCTATCATAGTTTGTACTTTTTTTTTTCCCCCCTCCTGTATGGAAGAGGCTTGTGACCAGTACCGTTCTTGAGTGCAGTTTTTTATTTTGTTTGTACACAAATTAGTGTTTGTCTCTTAAACCTAGTAATATATTTTACACTTTAAAAACAAAAAGTTGGTCCTAGCAGGTGTTGCATGTAAATAGTTAGCAAGTAATGACTGCAGTTCAGATGATTAAAATTTCTGTAATGGGACGCTCTGCTATATTTTAATTTTTTATATACAATTATGTTGATTAGCACACTATTGTGAAAAAAATATATAAAACTTTGGCTTTTTAAAATTTATTGCCTCTTTGCCACTGCTTGTTATCTCCCATTGGTTTCACAGTGTAAATATTATGCATTGAACAAATTAAGCATTGTTTTTTTGGGTTTTTGTTTTTTTTTTTTTTTCTCATAACAGGTATTTAGAAACCTTTTTTTGTTAATATTCAGAGCAAGAATACTAGATGGTATATAACTGTAGAGTTGAAATTTAAGGGATCCCTTAATCTGTATACTAGCTTTTTACTTACAGTAAATAAACTATGATCTTAAAAGTGCCTGAAACAGAGCAAGCATATACTTTTTATTTTTTGTTGCTAATTAGAAAGGTTTTATTGTTTAACTGAAAGCTTTAGTTAATATCCTTCTTATTAGAAAGGGAGAGTTTATATTAAGTAGATCAAACTGACCTAATCAACAGTGTCACTCAGATCTGCAGGATTCATGGCTGAGACAGACTAAGTTAGCTTATGAGTGTGCAGCTGTGCCTGCCATGGGTAGACCTCTTCTATCTTGAGTACAACTCTACAGTCTCATCTGTAACTGGACTTCCAATTTTGCACTTCATTTTAAATCATTTAGATGCTTAAGTAGTTGACTTTAAAATGCAACTTAAATTCATCATACCTATGAATATAACCTTTTTTTAATAAAGGTTTTTAAAATATGATCCTTAACATTTAGTGTCACACTGTTCTTTCAGTTCTTAAATTATGTTTCTTTAGAAAAATTAAATTAGAAGTATATTGTAAGGTATTTCAAACTTTGGTTTACAAATAATAAAATATAAATGGTGTTCTCCCAGTTGTAAGATGCTGTGTTTAAAACTTTGAGGAGCTTGGGCATGAACTTTGGACATTTTCTTTTAAACATTTTCAAAATTTGCTTTAAGTGGAGGGAAAATGAAAGTTGCTGTGTTGCTCTTATATTTGACAGCTTACAGAATACTTTCTGTACTTGATAGTATATGCTAACTCACTGCTTTCATTGTCTCTCTCTCCTGTGATCTGTTTTCTCATTTTCTGTTGCTCTTTGAGAGGAGAGAAAAGTAATTAGGTGGAAAAGTCAGAAAAAATAGTGGAGTATTCTCGAGCAAGTTGAGTGCACAAAACTTTAAAATGGCTTTGAAAATGTAAGCTACTTGAAACATGCTTCAGACTGAAAGTATCTTTCATAGTCCCTTTTCTGTCCTCTCATCTGCGTTCTGTCAGTATTTTTCATGTTCCTGCAGGTTTCATGTTACATTGTGGAGGATATTGGGTTTTTGTCACCCTTACAGCCAACATGGTTTAAAGAAAAAGTCACCTTTCTTCAATCCCTTGCAGAGAGAGTGTTTGTTGTTTTGTTTTGGGTTTGTTTGTTTTTTTCACATAGAAGATAAATACTGTAGGCAGTTATCAGCTTTATTTTGCTTAAAGATAGAGCCTCTGTCTGTGATGGGGAGAGTTTGTATTGAGTGTATCAAAGAACTTTCATGTAAGTAACAAAGGCTTTGTGAAGAGTGACAGTATCTTTTGCTAGACCACCTGGCATAAGCCTGTATGTGTGGGGGAAATAGATGAGCTTTTGGAGTCTTGAATCCTATGTTGTGCTTTAAAAAATCCAAAGCCTCATGAGTGCTACCAGACATTTAACATATTAACAAACTTACCTTCATATTTAACAATGAAGGTAAGTTTGGTAGGTTTACAGGGACTGATTTAACAAACATCCTTGCCTTCGTTGGTATTTCAGGTTCTAATAAAATGATTAAATATGGGAAACTGCTTTGTTCTGCTGAGATTCAGGTACTCTTCTTCCTATTAGCTGCTACTGCAGCTCACCAAGGCCTGGTTTTAAGATAGTTTTGGCTGCTCCAAGTCCTTAGCTTTTAATGGCTGCTTAAAGTGAAGATTGCTATCATAGCCTGAACTTGAACCTGCACCTCAAGGAAGAACATATATTATTCAGGGACTCATTCATTTAAAACAAACTTTCAAGTTAATGTCAAAAACATGATTCTGAAAGATAAATCCAAAAGCAGTATATATATAATTTTACAGTCCTTGAGATTTATATCCTCCTCTCCTGTATTTCTAGAGATTATGTTACAGTGCTTCTATATGGGATGTTAGTGAAACCTGTGTGCCATACATGATGCTGTAGAGGCAAAAGTTGCATAAATTAGCTATAAAAGGCTGGTGACTGAGTGCTCATGTGTTCATGGCCATTTCTCCTACAAAGTGAAGATATGTATTAACTAATGTGTTCTCTGTAAACTGGACTGAATCTGTACCAAAACGAAATAAAGCACCCTTTCAAGCTATGAACTGCAAATGGTTACTGTGTATCACATGCATGCAATACTTAAAGGATTTTTTTTTTTCATTTTTTAAAGTAATTTCCAATTTTTCCTGAGGCTCTGGTCTTTACCAGTTTGGGAAACAGAACTTTAAGATCAAAGCCTCAGTTCTGCCTAAACTGGGCTTCAGGCACTTCAGGTAGTCAAATCCTGTTATGTCCTAGTTTCCCCTATTGTGTCCATCTATTTTTCTATATGGAAGGGGTTTTCCAGACTCAGAGAAGTACAAATTTCTTGGAAAAGTAACTCATTTATTCTGTGGTAATGCTTAATATATACAACAGTTTAATTACTTAGCATCTCATTTCTTGTCAAGTGCTTTGTAAGTGTCAAATATAAAATGTGATTTCAGGTGTGTGTAAAAGGTGACCTTCTTGGGTAGGAGGGGAGGATCTTTGGATGGGGAAGAAACATAGTCAGAACTGCTGCCTGTGTTAATCTCTGAATAAGATCTGGAGTTTCCTTCCATTGAGATTTGTTTTCTCCTGCCTACAAAGCAGCAGCACAAAGCCTGTGAAAAGCTGATGGTAAGAAATGCCATCTGACTCAGGGGAAGAAGGAGCTTTTGTAGAAACAGTGAGAAGAAAAGATGGTTCTCAAGACAGCAGAAAAAAAATAGGGAAAGATATGAGTAGTAGCCTTTGGCTTTTTTTTCCCCCTCCTACCTTTCTGTACTTCCAAGCAACTTGCTGTTTCGGCTTTTTTCCTCTCTTGACTTTGGCCCCTGGTCTTCTCTGTTTCTTCTCATTTCCCTGTTGCTTGGTGAATTCCTCTTTTGTGAACAATCTGTAGTGATTTCCAACCTTAGATGTTTCCATTCTTACCTTTTTATTACTAACCTTTAATTGCTTTCAGTTTTACAGTCAACTCAAGCTCAACTCTCCTTTACGCTGTCCTCAGAGTTGCTTTCCCCTCTGCTCTGATTCCCTGCTGATGCTTCAAGGAACCTCTCCTTTAACAAATATGTTTGTCAATACTAGCTGCCTCAGTGGCTGAACTGAAGCAGCTGGCTGCCTGCTACAGCTTATAACACATGGTTTGTTAAGGTGAACAAAAACTGATGTTAATTTACCTTGAAACTTCTCTTTGCTTGCTTCAAAAGCAAGCAGTTCTCCGTGCAGCAGAGAGGACTTACAGCTGAGGATTATGATTTTGCCAGTTCTCTAATGTGAGTAGATGTTCCCGAGTCAGCGCTCTAAGGACTTACTATCTCTTACTAAAGCTTTTCCTACAATGAGAGCCTTCCCTAACCCTAACCCTAGCCCTCCCTTTTGGGCTCTCTGCTTGTTAAAAAAAAAGAGCTGAGTTTGTGTTGCAGCTCTAAAAAGCATCTTCTCTATTTGGCCATTTATTTTTATGGAAGTTATAGACACTTAAATTGTTTGCTTTCTTCACTCCCAATACATTACTCAATTCCTTCCCATCTGGTGCATCTGATGTCTACTCAGGAAGGATTTGCCATCATATAATGTACTAGTCCTTCAGCATTTATCATGTGTTGCCCCTTCCTTTTGTACATTTCTTTAAACCTTGGGCTTTTTTGTTTGGGTTTTTTTTCCCCTTTGCCCTGGTATTGATCTTGAAGGTAGGCGTTAGGAGAAGACTTTGGTGGTTTGTTGTAAAGTGAAATGACAGGCAGTTCATAAGCTTTCTTTGCCACTGACAGGGTGTCTTTGTAGGTCCTTCTTTGTTTCCTCTCTGTTCAAATGTGTTGTAGTTCAGCCTCAGTCGGGGCCAGACTACGCAGTCTCTCTCTCACTCCCCCCACCCTCTGAGAGAATAGGGAGAGATAATATAGGAAAAAGGCTCAAGGTTTGAGATAAGGACGGGGAGTTACCGTTGCGGGCAAAACAGACTCGACTTGGGGAAAACTATTCATTTATTACTACAAACAGCAGGATAATGAGACAGAGAGCAAGATAACCTCCCCCCACCCCTCCCTCTTCCCAGGCTTAACATTATCTCTACTACCTTCCCATCCCGAGCAGCACAGGGGGGAAAAGGGAATGGGGGTTATGGTCAGTCCATCACACGTTTTATGCCGCTGCTTCATGGTCAGGGGAAGAACTCCTCACATTCCTCCCCTGCTCCATCGTGGGGTCCCTCCCACGGGCTATAGTCCTTCCTGAAACTGCTCCAGCATGGGTCATCTCTTCCACGGGGTGCAGTCCCTCCAGAACAGCTGTCCCAGCGGGCCCTCCACTGGCCACAGCTGCCTTCAGGCATCCACCTGCCCCAGCCTGGGGTCCTCCATGGGCTGCAGGTGGATCTCTGCTCCTCCATGGACCTCCATGGGCTGCAGGGGGACAACCTGCTCCACCATGGTCATCACCACAGGCTGCAGGGGAATCTTGGCCAGGATCCGCATTACTCCTCCCCCTCCTTCTTCACTGACCTTGGCGTCTGCAGCTGTTCCTCTCACAAGAAAAATTCTACGCAACAGGCTGGCAGATGCCTCTCAGGATCTTTTCGCATCTCATTCACTTCTCATTTCCTCTTCACTTCTTGCAGCCGGGCCGGGCTGAGTCAGGCCCAGTCTGCTGCCCGGCAGGAGTCCAGAGGGTGAGGCCTGCAAGGCCCACAAGGCTCGCTCCTTCCCCTCTCTGCCCCCGCTCAGCTCCTTCACATCTTCTCTCCTTTTTTTTTTTTTTTTTTCTGTTTTCCCCTTCTTAAATATGTTACTGCAGAGGCGTTATCATGGAACATTCTGCTACCAATTGGCTCGGCCTTGGCCAGCAGCGGGTCTGCCCTAGACCCGGCCGAGTCCACTGAACAAAGGGGAGCAACTTCTAGCAGCTTCTTCCAGAAGCTACCACCTCAGCCACCCTTCACTGAAGAAAACCAGAACAAAATGAAACCAAATCATGTTTCAACCAACCAGCTTTTAAAATGCTGCTCTGACTCCTTAAGCTCCTGAGGACCTCAGTCACTTCTGAAAATAAGATTTAGCTAAGTTATGTATAAGTTTTGCAGTGCTAAATGGAACAATGCCTATACACCATTAAAAATCTCAGACCCTGCATTTGGAGGACTTGCAGAAGAAATTTAGCAAAACCAGGTCATTTCTCCAAGCAGCAATCTTGCAGTAACCCGCTTCAGCTGTGAAAGTAAGCAGAGCCCTTGACAGAGAAGTTATGCTGGTGCCTGAACAAAAACCGGTCCAAGGGAGCTTCCTCTCCTGAAAAGGTCTGAGATAGCTGAGACAGTTAATCTTATGCAATGTTCTTAATGACATTTCAAAAAGATCTTGTACAGATACATGCTTCATTACTCTTTCCCCTTCCCCACCCATGGTGAAAGTGGAGTTGGCCATGGGCCAGAGGCTAGGAAGACTTACTGCCTCTTGGGTGATGTGGGTGCTGCTCTCCATCCGGGCAGGCTATGAACCCTAATAGCCATGATAGACCTGAGCATCTTCCCCTTGCTCTCCCAGTGGTCCCACTCCATGTGCACCAAGGAGACCTTTGGAGTTGAAGAGTTTCTCTGAGCACAGCAGAGGAGACTGGAGAGCTGTGCATTGAGGGGTCTGGCTTGTGCTCAACGGTCAATATGCTGCAGATGTGTCTGTGGCTGTGCTTGTGCCTGTGTGGGAGAGGAACAGCTGGCTGTTCACAAAGGTTTCAGTCATCCAGGAAAACACCACATGTTAGGAGTGAAAAGCAGATGTGGATCCCTCAGGGATGAAGCACATAACACTCAGCAAATGAAAGCTTTGGCTTTATTGAAAGCATAGTGTTACCATGGTGGGACTCCCAGGACACTGACACTAGTCAAAATAGGGACTCAACACAGCAGAGCCCTGCTCGGGAGTGAAGCTCAAGGGAAAGTGCCACTGGGGTGGATAATACAACTTGTGCTGATTAACATATCATACGTATGCAATATCCTATTTTGCTCATTAGTGAACTTGCTGATGTAATGCAGGTCCTGTTGTCTGAATTCTGAGATCCGCAGCTGGCCCTCATGTTGGTGCCCCTGCAAAAGTAGGTGCAGATGAGGGGGAAGCAAACTATCTACTATGATTCTATCCTGGGTTACTGTGACGATGAGATAAAACATGCTTGGGACTCTACATACTTGGACGGGAAGGAGTGAACTATCCCAGGTTACCATAACAAAGTCTTCTCATGCCCTACATCACATCATGTGGGTGAACGATTGTACTTGAAACAAGGGGGTGCATATGACCTTCCATAAACTGGAATATGTACAAATAAAACAGGCCTGAAATAAAATGCAATTATTAACACATTTGGAATAACAACTGAGGTCTGTTTGTTGGATACATTGCAAACAAGAGATGGAGCTAAATTCACTGCATTAATAAATGGCTTGCTGCAGGCTTGTTGCCTGATGTTAGGCACTAGCTATTGAGAGCTTCCTTCTGAGATTCAACTGAAGATTTACATGTGTTTTAATATACTCAAATCTGAGACAGAGCCAAAGACATACAGAATCCCTTCTGTGCAAGCAGCACTGACATGCAGGGGAATTTGTACACAGCATTTATAGACATTTAAACTAACTTACATTTTTTGTTAAGAGGAAGCAAAGTAATATTTTGATCATACTGAAGTATCCTCTTTTTATTTTCTTTTACTTCTGTAGAGAAGAGACAGGACCTGCTGCCAAGATCACATGGTTGAAAGTCAGTGCAAGGGTTAAGGATTTGTGAGCCAGGAAGAGTAGAAATGTCTTGGCTTCAGTAAAGCTTTCAACATCATCCTTACAGCACTCTTGGAAGGAAGCTGTGGAAGTATGGGCTGGAAGACTGGACTGTTAGGTGGGGTGAAAACTGGCTGGGCCACTGTCCTGGTTTTGGCAGGGATGGAATTAATTTTTCCTCTCAGTAGCTGGTATGTCTTGTATTTCGTGTGTGAAGAATGTTGATAAACACCCTGATGATACCAGTTGTTGTGAATGAGACCAAGGACACCGTCCTGCTTTCCAAGTCTCGCTAATTTGCAGATGCAGGAAGCTGGGAGAAAGACAGACAGAATAATTGATCCAAACTGGCCAAAGAGAGTATTCCATGCCATAAACGTCATGCTCAGTATATAAGTGGGGGCAGGCAAGGGTGGGTATCTGCCTTCCTGGCATCCATCTTTCCTGCTTGTTTTGTTGGCATTGTTCCCCCTACCTTGCTGGCTCCCTTTTGCTCCTTTGCTTGCTGCTCGGTTTTGTTTCCGTGATCGCTGCTCGGGACGGGCTGTATCGGTCATTGGGACATCGGGTGGTGAGAAAACACATATTGTTCACTTTGTATATTTTTGATATCCTTATATTCTGTTATTATTGTAGTTTTCCCTTGTTATTTTAGTAAATTGTCTTCATCTCAACCCACGAGTTCTCCTTCCTTCCCAATTCTCTCCCCCATCCCCCTGGGGAGGGGGAGGGTGAGCGAGAAACTGTGTGGTGATTCGGGCTAAACCATCACAACCACTGGGCTCCAGTAGTAGATTGGGGCTAATATTGTTCAGTAGCATCATCAGCTACCTATACAAGAATCACAGAATCATAGAATCATTGGGATTGGAAGGGACCTTTAAAGGTCATCTAGTCCTACCTCCCTGCAAGGAGCAGGGACATCCCCCACTAGATCAGGCTGCTCAGAGCCTCATCCAACCTGGCCTTGAACATTTCCAGGGATGGGGCCTCCACCACCTCTCTGGGCAACCTGTTCCTGTGTTCTACCATCCTCATTGTAAAAAATTTTTTTCCTAATATCTAATCTAAATCTACCTCCATCTATTTTGAAACCATTATCCCTTGTCCTGCCACAACAGACCCTGCTGAAGAGTTTCTCTCCGTCTTTCCTGTAGGCCCCCTTTAGTTATTGGAAGACCGCTATAAGGTCTCCCCGGAGCCTCCTCTTCTCCAGGCTGAACAGCCCCAACTCTCTCAGCCTGGCCTCATAAGAGAGGTGCTCCAGCCCTCTTATCATCTTCGTGGCCTTCCTCTGGACCCTCTCCAACTGGTCCATGTCCTTCTTGTGTTGGGGGCTCCAGAACTGGACACAGTACTCCAGGTGGGGTCTCACCAGGGCAGAGTAGAGGGGCAAAAATCACCTCCCTCGACCTGCTGGCCACACTCCTCTTGATGCAGCCCAGGATGCGGTTGGCCTTCTGGGCCTCAAGGGCGCACTGCCTGCTCATATTGAGCTTCTTGTCCACCAGCACCCTCAAGTCCTTCTCCTCAGGGCTGCTCTCAATCCATTCCCCACCCAGCCTGTATTTGCGCCTGGGATTGCCATGACCCAGGTGCAGGACCTTGCACTTGGCCTGGTTGATCTTCATGAGGTTGGCACGGGCCCACCTCTCCAGCCTGTCAATGTCCCTCTGGGTGGCATCCCTTCCCTCCAGCATGTCCACTGCACCACACAGGTTGGTGTCATCTACAAACTTGCTGAAGGTGCACTTGCTGAGGATCGCATGGACTTGTGCACCTTCAGGTTCCTTAGATCGTCCCAAACCTGCTCTTCTGCTACAGTGGGCAGTTCTTCATTGTTCCTGTCCCTGCTTTTGTCTTCTGTGACTTGGGCGATGTGGCAAGAGCCCTTGCCAGTGAAGAGTGTGGCAAAAAATTCCTTAAGTACCTCAGCCTTCTCCATGTCCCGGGTAATCACATTTTCTTTTTCCTTCTGGAGAGGGCCCACATTTTCCCTGGTCTTCCTTTTATCCCAAGCGTACCTATAGAGTCTTTTCTTGTTGTCCTTGATGTCCCTGGCCATATTTAATTCTGTCACGGCTTTAGCTTTCGTAACCTGATCCCTGTCTACTCAGACAATTTCTTTGTATTCCTCCCAGGCTGCCTGTCCTTGCTTCCACCCTCTGTAGGCTTCCTTTTTGTGTTTAAGTTTGTCCAGAAGCTCCTTGTTCATCCATGCACGCCTCCTGGCGTTTTTGCCCAACTTCCTCTTTGTTGGGATGCATTGCTCCAGAGTTGGAGGAGGTGCTTCTTGAATATCAAGCAACTTTCCTGGGCCCCTCTTCCCTGTAGCGCTTTATCCCATGGTACTTTACTGTTAGTAAATGTGACTTTCATGGTGAAGAGAGACTGCTAGTAAATCTACTCCAGTCTCTTGACCAAAAGCTGTATCTGTTTCCCCACTGTGCGTCACAGGTTCTGCCTAAATCAGATTTTCTGGTAAAACATCCTGCCTACCTTGATGTGAGGAAAACAAGAGACTGGGAGCCTTATGCTTCTTTTTCGTGCTTTATTTGGATAGTGTGGGGTAACGTTAGCAGGGCTGCATGTATGCAGAAGGGGCGGTCCACGGTGATTCGCGCGCTAGGCACGGATAAGTCCATGAGTGCAGGGGGAGGGTGCGTTCGTGTGCGTAGCAGGTGTATGGGTATTTAACCCTGTGTTGCGCAGCATTAAATTGAAGGCTTGGCTTGACGGTATCCGTGTAATGCCCTGCTTTCCCCAGGGTGGGGCTCCGGTGCATCATGGGGTGGTTGGCTGGCAAGAGAGCCGGCAGATAGGGTTAACCTGATGCTGATACTGTGCAAGTGTCCGACATTTCTAAGGCTAGTATCCTGACTGTTATAAATGAGTTGAGTCCCAAAACAGGATTCCAATTATAGTTTCCAATTTATTGAATAGAAACAAGCAAACAGCGCTGGGTGCGCTGGGAGTCTTCGCTCCACCAAGACGCACACCCCTTTGTTTACAGTTACAGTATTTATAACCTCTCCCGGTCCCCCCATCGTGCCTGTCTCCTTTTTGGGAGCTCACAATCTACACTGCATTGGTTACTCACACCGTTCACGGCAGGTACTGATTGGCCAAGAGCGTATCACTAGCCACTATACAGGTGTTAATTGGCTAAAAGTACAGAAGGGGCTGATCCCATATTTGGGGTTGTTTACAAGCCTGTGGTCATCAGCCCCCAGCCCGCTTTTCCCGCCTTTTGTTCCCTCCATTGTCAAGTGTCCTTCTTATGCAAACAGCGCTGTTAAGCAGGTAAAATCCTTAATTATGTCAAACTACTAAGGCAGGAGTGAATCCTGCCAAACACATTTTTAATACCTTAAATAAACCTCCCAAAGACG
This sequence comes from Chlamydotis macqueenii, assembly GCF_036417535.1. Taxonomy (NCBI): domain Eukaryota; kingdom Metazoa; phylum Chordata; class Aves; order Otidiformes; family Otididae; genus Chlamydotis; species Chlamydotis macqueenii. The sequence continues at coordinate 50,652,301 of NC_141592.1, forward strand.
TTTATAACTTGAAACAAAACTTATGGAACTATGTACATATCTTCCTGTTTCCCCTAAGCCTGTGGCTATAGAAGAACAAACAGGATAATTAAAGATTCCATATACTAACACTTGCCGAATTGATGTTAATTCTGGATCCTCTTTTGTTTTTATTATCTTCAGGGAATGGTTTCTTTCTTTCCCTGGTTCTGGATCAATAGGTATCACTGAATGTATTAGCTTAGTACAGCAAGGTATTAAACATGGAATTATTAATAATCCTCCACATATTCCCAATATAACTATTCCAATTTTTGTAAGCCAATCACTGCCCATGAAGTCTCCCATACTTCCCCTAAATTGATTCCATTCCAAGTCTGAACTGGAACACGCGCAATTTTATTCATTTCCTTTACAAGCTCAGTTATAGCTTTTCCTTCATCATCAATTTCTAGACATCAGTTACTAAGATTAAATTTTCCACAAACATCCCCTTCTTGTGCTAGCAAATAATCCAAAGCTAAGCGATTTTGATATAAGGCAGTTCTCATCTTAGTGTTCTGTTTTGCAATTAATCCAAGTGCATTTCCGTTTCTATTTACAACTATTTCTACTACAGCTTGTAACCTTATTATTCTATTAAGCATATATATTGGGGTTCTGTAGCCCCAGGATCCATTTTCTGCCCATGTAGCTGGATCATAATAGGCAATGATTCTTTCAGGAGGCCATTCGTTATCTTTCCAATTTCCAATCTGTAAGTCTCGCTTATGGCGCCTTTTTCTTAACACTTCGGCTTCAGTATACACCTGAACCCCTAGCCGTTCTCCCCTATTTATGGGTAACAGGAAAAAAAACCTGGGTCTTATAGTTCCTAATACACAGGATCCTGTCCAATTCTTTGGCAAATATGCGTAAGCTGATTTGCCACAAATCCAACAATGTCCTTCAGGAGTTGGCCAACCATTTGGTATATTTGTTCCATTGGTTCAATTCTTAAATTGATTATTTATTTCCAGGGGGCTTCCCCACTTATCCCAATTATTCCGAGTTTCATTCTATAGGTAACCTCCTTCACACTCCAGGTTACCTACTTGACTCCCATTGTCCCTTAAATTTTGCCAACAACTTTTTCCAATTATATTTGTTTGGAGTACACATCATTGTTTCCTATTACCTTTTCCCATTGTTTTCCATATTTGGGGTTCACTTATGTTGCTTTCCATAGCCTCCCGTGGCCATAGTTCACCTTGATTTGTTCCACCACAAACATAAGTTAGTTACATTTAATGATTTAGCTATGTTTTCTGCAAGATTCACAACTATATTTTTAGCAACTTTGGGAATTTCATATTTCACTCCTGTTTGCATCTCATGGTAAAAAGAGTTAAACAATAACTGGTGTTGTATTGATTCTCTAGACTTTTATTTAATTTTTTAAATTCAAAACAATGCCTGGGTCTTCTCCTGTCCCATAGATTTTGTTTGTTCTAATTTCAACCTAATATTGATAAGGGAGTTCTTTTAGATCATAGCATACAGTTTTGTTTCACAAGGTATACCACGTCCGGTTATTAATACAGTTTCCCAACTTCTGACCCTTACAGTCATAAATAGTATGATAGACCAAAGTCAGGGAGGTTATTCTTCCCCTCCTTGTGGTCACCACACACTGACTACAGTTACTCACTGTCATCACCAGAGTCAGGAATCTCACCCCTAACACGGTTAGAAGAGGTCCGGTTAGGACCATAGTGCTCGGTAGTCACGGCCCGAAGGGGTTGCAGCCCTTGGCAGACTTAAGAAACCACAGCACCGGTTCCCACTCTGGTCTTGCCCTCTCCTTTACCTTTGGTGTTCCAAAGGGGTGGTTCCTTTAAGGGTCAAATGGGATCAGAAAGTAATTTCTGTGCAGTTGTTAACCATCCTTTTAAAACCTGTATGCTATGTCCCAAAAGTTTATACTTCCTCTACACCAGTCTTCAATATATTTTAAAAGAACCTTTGTTATTATGTTTACTTAGAACCTTTTCAGATTGCTACAGGAGTTGCCACAATGAAATTTCCCAGTTACTTAGCTTATTGAGGTGTTTAATTCTGTTGTCAGCAGCCTCGATCCAGGTTCACTTTCGTTGTAACACTATTTTGGTCTCCCCTGGTCTCGAAGTCACGGTCCACTCAGAAATGGGTCCTTTAACTCGTGACACGTGAGTCCACCCCTTCTCTGCAGTCCGGATGGCAGTATCTGTTGTTAACAAGACAAGAAAAGGTCCTTCCCATAGGGGAGATAAGGTTTCTCCTTTCCATGTTTTTATTAGAACTCTATCCCCAGGTCTAAATTGATGGATGGCAAATCCCAAGGGTGGCGTTTGAGCCATCATTCCCATTTCCCTTAGTTCCTTTAGTCTCTCCCCAATAGCAGTTATATACTTTTGCATATCATAATCTTCAACTATATGGTTTCCCAGGGGCATCCCCTGAGAATATGGCATTCCGTACAACATTTCGTATGGTGATAATCCAGTCTCACTATGAGGTTTTGTTCTTATATTTAAAAGTGCCAATGGTAAGCATTTTGTCCAAGGCATTTGGGTCTCAATCATTGGTTTAGCCAATTGTTGTTTTATTGTTTGATTCATCCTTTCTACTTTCCCTGAGCTTTGTGGATGCCATGGAGTATGGTATTCCCACTGAATACCTATTGACTGACATAATAGTTTTATTATCTTAGAAGTAAAGTGTGTGCCCTGATCGGAATCAATGTACTGGATTATCCCATATCTAGGTATCAGTGTTCCAATAAAATTTTTACCACAATCTGTGCTGTGGCTCGGGCTACAGGGTAGGCTTCTACCCATTGTGTTAAATGATCCACTATTACCAATAGATATTTTATCCTCCCCACCTTGGGCAATTCAGTGAAATCGATTTGTACTTTCTCGAAAGGTCTGTAAGCTATTTTTCTCCCTCCCGCAGCCACTTGCCGAAACACTTTCTTATTTATCCTTTGACAAGTTAAGCAGCCTTGTGTAATTTGTTTTGCTATTTCAAAGATTCCAATACAGCCAAATCATTTCAGGAAATGATCACTTAATGCCTTTGTACCCCAATGCGTTTGTGTATGCAAATGTTTCAATATTTGTCTGGCATAGGCTTTTGGCAACATTTCTCGTCCATCAGGTAAAGTCCATTTTCCCTGTTCTAACTTAGCCCCTATTTTCTCCAGTTTTATTCGTTCCTCAGGGGTAAACTTTTTCTCTCTCTCTTCCCGTTTTTCTTCGCTGGTATTTTCTTTTGTCTGTATTGCATTAATTTTAACAACCTGAGTCCTCAGGGCTGCTTCCTGAGCCTCTTTATCTGCCAAATTATTTCCTCTGGTTCGGTAATCTAATCCCTTTTCGTGTCCTTTCACATGTACCACTGCTATCTCTTTTGGTTCTCTTAATGCCTTTAGAATTCTGACTATTAATTCTTGATGTATGAGATTCCTCCCCTGAGTATTAATTAAACCTCTTTCTTCCCAAATTTTTCCAAAAGTGTGGACTACCCCATATGCATATTTAGAATCTGTAAAGATAGTCCCACTCTTCCCTTCTAGTAACTCCAGGGCCCTGCATAGGGCGTACAGCTCACAGGCCTGAGCTGACCATGATGGACTCAAAGGTTCTGATTCTACAGGTTCCAGGTTCTTATTAATTATTGCATATCCTGATTTTCTTTTTCCTTCCACCACTCGGGAGGAGCCATCTACAAACAGTGTTTCTCCTTTTTCCAATTCAATATCCCTTAAAACTGGTCTTACCTTAGTCTGAGTCTCAATTACTTCTAGACAGTTATGTTGTAATTTCTCTGTTGGTTCTCCAAACAAAAACTGTGCCGGACTCTGAGCAGAGGTCACCCTTAGTTCTAAATCAGGGGAATCAATTAGCATTGTTTCTTATTTTAGGATCCGACTGTCTGTTAACCATTTTTCCGCTTTTTGTTGCAAAACACTTCTGACATTATGTGGAGTATACACTTTTAAAGGAGCACTAAAGATAATCTTCCTGACTTCTTCTATTAATAATGCTGTAGCAACCAAAGCTTGGAGACAAGCAGGCCATCCTCTGCTTACTGGATCAAGTAGCTTAGAATAATATCCTATGGGTTTCTTTATTCCTGCCCAATCTTGGGTTAGGATCCCATATGCTGTTTGATTCGATGTATTCACAAAGAGGTAGAAAGGTTTTTCCAGATCTGGAAGGCTCAATATAGGTGCTTGTATTAATGCCCTTTTTATTTCCTCGAATTTCTGATCATCTTCTGTAAACCATTTAAGTTGGTTATTAGTTAATTTTTCATATAGAAATTTTACCTTTTCACTGTAGCTTTCAAGCCATGGTCTACAATATCCTAATAACCCTAATACTTGCCGAACTTCCTTTTTTGTCCTTGGAGGTCCTAAAGATAGGATCCCAGATACCCTATCAGGGTCCAATTTCTTTTTCTCTTCACTCAGCCAGTGTCCTAAGTATTTTATTTCCTGTTCTACGAACTGTAACTTTGACCGAGATACCTTTAATCCCTTCCCTCCTAGGAAATTTAGCAATTTAATGGTGGCTTCTCAGGTTCCCCCTTCAGTTTCCCCTGCTACTAATAAATCATCCACATATTATAATAATTTTACCTCCTTGGGTAATGTGAAATCCTGTAATATTTTCTCTAAAGTTTGTCCAAATAGGTTTGGTGACTCTGTGAACCCCTGTGGTAACACAGTCCATCTCAATTGTTGTTTTCGTCTTGTTTCAGGGTCTTCCCACTCAAAGGCAAAATAATCTCTGGATCCCTCATGCAGAGGGCAGGCTCAAAAGGCATCCTTTAAATCTATTACACTATACCAATTATGTTTGGGGGATATATGACTCAGTCAAGTATAGGGATTTGCCACCACAGGGAATTTAGTAATCGTTCGCTGATTCACAGCTCTCAGATCTACTATTCTCTACCATTCTCTATGACCCATCCAGTTTCTTTACAGGGAGGATAGGTGTATTATGGGGTGACATACATGGTTCTAAAGTTCCTTTTTCCAAAAGTCTGTCAACTACAGGTTTTAACCCTTTCTGACCCTCCATTGGTATAGGGTATTGCTTGACTCTAATTGGGCGATACGGATCTATTATCTGAACGCTTATGGGGTCCATTTCTATCTTTCCAGTTTCCCCTTCCCTATACCATACTGAGGGGTCTATAGCCTCTTTGTCTTTTTGTGTTAGAGTGTATAGTCTAATCTGCAATTTTATCCCCTTGACCCCGAATACCCAAATTTAATTTCAAAATCAGATCCCTTCCTAATAAATTGTATTCTGCCTCAGGGAGTAAAAGTAAATCATTAAGGCAAATTTTCTTTTCTATTTCCACTTCCACTTCCTTCAAAATAGGCACTTTAAAAGGCTCTCCCTTTGCCCCCACCACTGAAATACTAAAAATAAAAATAAAATTTCTTCCCCATGGGGACCAATCAATAATTCTATCAAGGGCTCTGCTGATGCCGAAGTCCCCAGAAGACACAGCCCCCGACACCCCCACTCTTCTCTAAACACCCTCTCATCTCGCTCCCGCCCACTACCGGCTACTCCTCATCCACCGGATCCCGACGCTGGGAAGCAGACAAGGAACCAGCGGTGGGATCAGCCCCAAGCTCAGCTCCTCCTTTCTCTCTCCTTCCACCCAACGCTTCTCCCTCGCCAGAGCGGGAGCCGAGCAGCCGGCCAGCTGAGCCGCACAGGCACTGCCGGACCACAACCGCTCGCTCCCGCCTCGCATCCCAGCACCCAGCGACAGGGACCGAGCGACAAAGCCAAATGTTTACAACACATTTTGTCATTCCTGGCACTCCCGGACCAAGGGAGACAGGCGCATTTGTTGCAAGGCCCCCTGGAGCAATTTGGGCAGATATGAGGCCCAGAGCCGATCCCTTTGCTGCACAACGGGTCATTTCTACACCATTTTTGGACCACGCGTTCCCTGCCGCAGCTTTACATCCCGCACCCAACAGCAGCTCCAAGACCCAGAACCAGGCTGGATCCGGTGCCTCCTGCAAACCCTCCAGTCTTTTGAATTTCCTTCCTATATCCCCCCAGCATTTAGCCACAAACTGTGCTCTAAGAAGTGCGGTCCCAGCCACTGTATTTGGCGCTGCCGGAGGTGGGGGGGGGGGGAAGCCGCCAGAGGTGGAAGTCCCCAGAAGACATAGTCCCCGACACCCCTATTTTTCTTTATGCATTTTCTCATCTCGTTTCCGCTTATGGCAGCTCCTTTGAACATGTCCCTTCTTATTACAGTAGTAACAAACAGGGATTGTAAACCTTTCTCGATATGGTTGTTCCTGGGGTGTTTGTTCTACTTCCTTTTCCTTTTTCTCTCCAGACGGAGTCTTATCCTTCTGTTCTGGTTTCGTTAGTGAGGGGGGGCCTAAGGTGGTAGCTTCTGTAGGAAACTGCTAGAAGTCGCTCCCCTTTGTTCAGTGGACTCGGCCGGGCCTAGGGCGGACCCGCTGCTGGCCAAGGCCGAGCCAATTGGTAGCAGAATGTCCCGTGATAACGCCTCTGCGATAACATATTTAAGTAGGGGAAAACAGGAAAAAGAGAGGGGAGAAGATGTGAAGCAGCTGAGCAGGGGGCAGAGAGGGGGAGGCGCGAGCCTCATGGGCCTTGCAGGCCTCACCCTCTGGCCTCCTGCCGGGCAGCCGACTGGGCCCAACTCGGCCCGGCCCGGCTGCAAGAAGTGGAGAGGAGATGAGAAGTGAATAAGATGTAAAAAGGATCCTGAGAGACGTCTGCCAGCCTGTTGTGAGGAACGGCTGCAGACGCCAAGGTCAGTGAAGAAGGAGGGGAGGAGTTACATGGCTCCTGGCCAAGATTCCTCTGCAACTCGTGGTGAAGACCATGGTGGAGCAGGTTGTCCCCCTGCAGCCCATGGAGGTCCACGGAGGGGCAGAGATCCACCTGCAGCCCGTGGAGGACCCCACGCCAGAGCAGGTGGAGGCCTGAAGGAGGCTGTGGCCCGTGGAGGGCCCGCTGGGACAGCTGTTCTAGAGGGACTGCACCCCGTGGAAGAGATGACCCACGCCGGAGCAGTTTCATGAAGGACTGTGGCCCGTGAGAGGGACCCCACGCTGGAGCAGAGGAGGAATGCGAGGAGTTCTTCCCCTGACGATGATACAGCGGCGTAAAACAACGCGTGATGAACTGACCGCGACCCCCATTCCCTTTTCCCCCCCCGTGCCGCTCGGGAGGGGAAGGTAGTAGAGATAATGTTAAGCCTGGGAAGAGGGAGGGGTGGGGGGAGGTTATCTTGTTCCCTGTCTCATTCTCCTGCTAATTTCAGAAATAAATGAATAGTTTTCCCCAAGTCGAGTCCGTTTTGCCCGTGACGGTAACTTTAAGGATTTCTCCCCGTCCTTATCTCAAACCTTGAGCTGTTTTTTCTTATATCATCTCCTCCTATTCTCTCGGAGGGTGGGGGGAGCGAGAGACAGACTGCGTAGTCTGGTCCTGATCAGGGCTGAACTACGACACCTTCGAACTTTCTTTTACTGCTGCTATAAAAATTCTTGTTCTAGTTTTCTGTTTTTCCTCGTCTCTCAAATCCAGTTTTTCAAAAGAATAGGTGTCGTAGTTCAGCCCCAACGGGGACCAGACTACGCAGTCTCTCTCTCACTCCCCCCACTCTCCGAGAGAATAGGAGGAGATTTGACAAACAAAAAAAAAACCAAACACGCGGGTTGAGATTAAACAAAAAGTAAATTTAACAGTAATGACAAGAAAACAATAGAGTGATGGAACACAAATACAGTATAATAGCTCACAACAGATCTCTACATCCAGTCTCTTCCAACTAGGAGGGCCTCCCTTCAGCACCCTCCTCACTTATATACTGAGCATGATGTCAGATGGGATGGAATAGCCCTTTGGCTAATTTGGGTAAATTAACCCCAGCTGTTAGCTAATTAGTTAACTATCCCAGCCATAGGGGCTACCAGCTTCAGTTCTCCACCCAGCTCAGGTAAATATTAACTCTATCCTGGCCAGAACCAGGACATTATCCACCCCTTATTCCATACCATCTACATCATGCCCAGATTCTACACTTTCCAATTAATCATCAAATTTTTCTTCCTTTTATCTACTTGTATGCAGACACACAGATGTAACTCTCTTAGTCCATGGTCCATCCTTTCAAAAGGTCTGTTGAGTTTATCCAGTCCATAACTTTGGGCTCCATCTGTCATAACAGGCTCTCAGCATAGGACAGATGACACAGTGTTTCCTCAGGTAGTCTGTCTGGTGCAAGTGACTTAGCAAGTTCATAGTCCGGAGACTGAAGATCTGTTGGCAGGTGCTAGTAGCAAGAGCCAGTTCTGGTTGCATCACTGCTGCAATTTTTCCTATTTTATTAAAGTTCATTCTTTGTTGGTATAAACGATTTTACTATAATACTTTTGACACAACATAAGTATCTCAGGGCGTGGAGCAGGAAGAAGCAAGGAGGGACACATAATAGCTAGATAATGACATACAGTACTGTATAGTAACCGACATCAAGCACTTCAAATTATTGGCTCTTTTCACCTAAAATTAGATCTCCTTGAGGTACACATCGGACTTTCCCATCCTCCTGCATTACCCACCAAGTACACCCAGGTCCTTGAGCAAAAGCAATCCCATGCATGGGTTTGCCTTTGCCCAAGGGAGAAATGACCCAGACTGTCTTCCCCAGTATATTCCTTACATGCACCACAGGGACTTTATCCCCTTCTACAGTATGTAGAAGTTCAGATTGGGCAGGGCCAGCTCGATTGGTGGACCCCCGAGTGTTGACTAGCCAAGTGGCTTTTGCTAAATGTTTATCCCAATTTTTGAAGGTTCCACCACCCATTGCTTTCAGAGTTGTTTTCAGCAGCCCATTATACCTTTCAATTTTTCCAGAGGCTGGTGCGTGATAGGGGATGTGGTATACCCACTCGATGCCATGCTCTCTGGCCCAGGTATCTATGAGATTGTTTCGGAAGTGGGTACCATTGTCTGATTCAATTCTTTCTGGAGTGCCATGTCGCCATAAGACTTGTTTCTCAAGGCCCAGGATGGTGTTTCGGGCAGTGGCATGGGGTACAGGATATGTTTCCAGCCATCCAGTGGTTGCTTCCACCATTGTAAGTACATAGCGCTTGCCTTGGCGAGTTTGTGGGAGTGTAATGTAATCAATTTGCCAGGCCTCTCCATATTTATACTTCAGCCATCGTCCTCCATACCACAGAGGCTTTAACCGCTTGGCTTGTTTGATTGCAGCACATATTTCACATTCAAGGATAACCTGTGCAATAGTGTCCATGGTTAAATCCACCCCTCGATCACGAGCCCATTTGTATGTTGCATCTCTCCCCTGATGGCCTGAGGTATCATGGGCCCACCGAGCTAAAAATAGTTCACCCTTATGCTGCCAGTCCAGATCCACCTGAGCCACTTCAATTTTAGCAGCTTGATCCACTTGCTGGTTGTTTTGATGTTCTTCAGTGGCCCGACTCTTGGGTATGTGGGCATCTACGTGACGTACTTTTACAACCAGATGCTCTAACCGGGCAGCAATATCTTGCCACAGAGTGGCAGCCCAGATAGGTTTGCCCCGACGCTGCCAGTTGCTCTGCTTCCATTGCTTTAACCATCCCCACAGAGCATTTGCCACCATCCATGAGTCAGTGTAGAGATAGAGCACAGGCCATTTTTCCCGTTCAGCAATGTTTAAAGCCAGCTGGATGGCCTTCACCTCCGCAAACTGACTCGATTCACCTTGGCCTTCAGCAGCTTCTGCAACTCGTCGTGTAGGACTCCACACAGCAGCTTTCCACTTCCGATGTTTTCCTACAATACGACAGGACCCATCAGTAAATAGGGCATACCGCTTCTCATTTTCTGGGAGGTTGTTATATGGTGGGGCCTCTTCAGCACGCGTTACCTCTTCCTCTGGTGGCTTTCCAAAATCTTTGCCTTCTGGCCAGTCTGTAATTACTTCTAATATGCCTGGGCGATTGGGGTTTCCTATTCGGGCCCGCTGTGTAAGTAGTGCAACCCACTTGCTCCATGTAGCATCCGTTGCATGATGCGCAGAGGGGACCCTTCCTTTGAACATCCAGCCCAGCACTGGCAGTCGGGGTGCCAGGATGAGCTGTGCTTCAGTACCAATCACTTCTGAAGCAGCTCGAACTCCTTCGTATGCCGACAGGATTTCTTTTTCGGTTGGAGTATAGCAGGCCTCAGATCCTTTATATCCCCGGCTCCAAAACCCAAGGGGTCGACCACGAGTTTCCCCTGGTGCTTTCTGCCAGAGACTCCAGGTAGGGCCATTCTCCCCAGCTGCGGAGTAGAGCACATTTCTTACCTCTTGCCCTGTCCGGACTGGCCCGAGAGCCACCGCGTGAACAATTTCTTGTTTAATTTGTTCAAAAGCCTGCTGTTGTTCAGGGCCCCATTTAAAATCATTCTTCTTTCGGGTGACTTTATACAGAGGGCTTACAATCATACTATAATTTGGAATATGCATCCTCCAGAAACCCACAACGCCCAGGAAAGCTTGCGTTTCCTTTTTGTCAGTCGGTGCAGCCATAGCTGTTATTTTGTTGACTATATCTATTGGAATCTGACGACGCCCATCTTGCCATTTTATCCCCAAAAACTGTATCTCTCTTGCAGGTCCTTTCACCTTACATCGTTTTATGGCAAGCCCAGCTTTCAGGAGGATTTTAATTATTTTCTCCCCTTTTTGAAAAGCTTCTGCTGCTGTGTTGCCCCATACGATGATGTCATCAATGTACTGCAGGTGCTCTGGAGCGCCACCCTTTTCCAGTGCAGTCTGGATCAGCCCATGGCAGATGGTGGGGCTGTGTTTCCACCCCTGGGGCAGTCGATTCCAAGTGTACTGGACGCCCCTCCAAGTGAAAGCAAACTGCGGCCTGCATTCTGGTGCCAGAGGAATGGAGAAGAACGCGTTGGCAATATCAATGGTGGCATACCACTTGGCTGCCTTGGATTCCAGTTCATACTGAAGTTCTAACATGTCTGGCACAGCAGCACTGAGTGGTGGTGTTACCTCATTCAGGCCACGATAGTCCACTGTTAACCTCCACTCTCCACTTGATTTTCTCACTGGCCATATGGGACTGTTAAAAGGTGAGTGGGACTTGCTGATCACTCCCTGGCTCTCCAGCTGATGAATCAGCTTATGGATGGGGATCAGGGAGTCTCGGTTGGTGCGATACTGCCGCCGGTGCACAGTTGTGGTAGCAATTGGCACCTGTTGTTCTTCAACCTTCAGCAACCCCACAACAGAAGGATCCTCTGACAGACCAGGCAAGGTGGACAACTGTATAATTTCCTCCATCTCTAAAGCACCTACACCAAAAGCCCACCGATACCCTTTTGGGTCCTTGAAATATCCCCTTCTGAGGTAATCTATACCAAGAATGCATGGAGCATCTGGGCCAGTCACTATGGGGTGCTTTTGCCACTCATTCCCTGTCAGGCTCACTTCAGCCTCCAATACAGAGAGCTGTTGGGATCCTCCTGTCACTCCAGAAATACAAATGGGTTCTGCCCCATTATATCTTGATGGCATCAAGGTACATTGTGCACCAGTATCCACTAGAGCTTTGTACTCTTGTGGGTCTGACGTGCCAGGCCATCGGATCCACACAGTCCAATAAACTCTGTTATCCCTCTCCTCCACCTGGCTGGAGGCAGGGCCTCTCTAATCCTGGCCACAGTATTCATTATTCATTTCTTTTAAATATGCATGAGAGGTCCCTTCAAGAGGGTCAGAACTAAAGCTATTCCTTCTACGCTCCCTATTGGAGACTGGTGCAACAATTTTCCGGGGAGAACTTCTATTTGCAATGGTTTTTCCACGCAACTCACGTACCCGCGCCTCTAGGGCAGAGGTAGGCTTCCCATCCCACTCCCTCATGTCCTCTCCTTGGTCACGCAAGGTAAACCACAGGGTACCTCGCCGCGTAAACCATCTCTCTTGAGCAGGGAAACGTTTACTCCTAATAGCTGAAATATTGGCCCGTACCGGTGGGGAATGGGACATATCTGCTTTGAATTGCTGGAACTCCTGGGATAGTTTCTCCACAGCCGAGACACAGGCCCTTAAGGAGGAAGACAGGCTTTCCTCGTACTGCCGGAGTCGGCCAGCCAGTTCATCCACTGTTTCTTCCTCTCCATCTTTCCAGGTCATAACTGCCAATGAGTTGGCATATGATGATGGTGCACTTCGAACAAACTTCCGCCACATTTGTCGTGTGCACCTGACTTCATCTGGATCCTTAGGTAACTGATCATTGTCCAGGTCATCATAAATAATCTCCAGCACAGCTAATTCCCTCAGGTACTGGATACCCTTCTCCATGGTAGCCCACTTGCCTGGATGACACATTATATCCTCCTTGAAAGGATACCTCTCCTTCACACCTGACAGGAGTCGCCTCCAGAGGCTGAGGGCTTGTGTCCCTTTTCCAACTGCTTTGTCAATGCTTGCTTCTCTAGAAATGGATCCCAGTTGCCTAGCTTCTCTGCCTTCTAATTCCAAGCTATTGGCCCCATTATCCCAGCACCGCAGCAGCCAGCTGATAATGTGCTCCCCAGGATGACGGCTAAAATCTTTTCGCATGTCTCGCAGCTCGCTCAGGGATAGAAATCTGGTGCTCACTGTCTCCTTTAGGAGTTCTTCCCCTGAGGAAGAGCCTGCCTGCCGAGTTCTTCCTAGGCATGTAGCAAATAAACCTTCCTCTTCTTCCTCCTGCTCCGTCCTAAAAGGGGCTTCTTCTTCCCTCACTAAACGAGCTGACTTCCGCTTCCAAGTCTTCTTGGATACAGGGGCAACTGAAACTAGCACAGGTTCACCCTCTGATTCAGCTGCAATGCCTGTTGCTGGGGTTTGAGTACCTACATTGCAGGTCAGTTTGTTCTCCCTCACACCATGCCACGTATTAGTATCTTGCCTTAGGGTAAATCTCGGGAGGAGATTCCCAAAAAGTGGGTTTGCAGCTCTAGACAAGACTTGGCACACATTCAAAATACATAACAACAACATCATAGTGGCTTGAATATCCCCCAGATCTTTAAAGTTCTCAAAAAGTGGCTTAACTACCCTGGAAGGGAAAGAATTCGGGAAGCTGTCCACATAGGAATACCAATTTATCTCTAAGGCCATTGATGTCACCATGTCATAGATGTATATGGCATAGTATAACAGAAGGATAATTCTCATCATTTTCCCTGAGGTGATAAACACCACCACTGGGAACACATAGTACGTATAGGAGCGTAGACAATACAACAACATAACCAACCACTGCAACATCATGACCAATACAACAAGCACGTATAAACAAATTTGTTTCAAGCAATAAAGAAAGTCAGATCTGTTATTATCTCAACCCTTCGTGCCCCACGTTGGGCGCCAAAATAACTGTCGTAGTTCAGCCCCAACGGGGACCAGACTACGCAGTCTCTCTCTCACTCCCCCCACTCTCCGAGAGAATAGGAGGAGATTTGACAAACAAAAAAAAAACCAAACACGCGGGTTGAGATTAAACAAAAAGTAAATTTAACAGTAATGACAAGAAAACAATAGAGTGATGGAACACAAATACAGTATAATAGCTCACAACAGATCTCTACATCCAGTCTCTTCCAACTAGGAGGGCCTCCCTTCAGCACCCTCCTCACTTATATACTGAGCATGATGTCAGATGGGATGGAATAGCCCTTTGGCTAATTTGGGTAAATTAACCCCAGCTGTTAGCTAATTAGTTAACTATCCCAGCCATAGGGGCTACCAGCTTCAGTTCTCCACCCAGCTCAGGTAAATATTAACTCTATCCTGGCCAGAACCAGGACAATAGGCCAAAAGACAAACGGTTTTAGAGGTTCCTTTGGCCATTTTAATTTATCTTTTTCTTTTACGGGGCCCCTTTTATCCCAATTTCTAATTATTATTATTCCCAATGAACTTTTTACCGGTATATCTGATAATTTGCTCCCTTTTTCTCCTGGTCCTTGGTCTTTGATTTTGTCTGACCCATCTAGGAATTTTGCTGTGGCAATTCCTACAGCCCTTGGTTACCGGTAAGAGTGTCTTGCAGGGGGTTTAGGACCTATCACCCACCCAGGACTCGCTTTGGTCCTTCACCGGCCAAGTCCCTTGTGGGAGATTGGAACCGCGGTTAGAAGACCTCCGCACTCGCTTCAGAACCAGGTTCCGTCGCACTCACACTCTTACATGTTGACGCGGAAGTAACGGACACTGCTGACGACCAATATGATCAAGCAAATGCCAATTTATTGTTGATACATCCCGGTTAATATAGCCCTTCTAATTCCATATCATGTGCAAGCTCTCTACTAATTGGCTAACTATATCATGCACGCGCTCCTAGCTAAAATATGATTCGTTAAGTCTCTTTGTTCACGCGCATGGCTCTCTCCACCTGCACCCTGCTTCATGTTCAGCCCCCAGTCACGTATGCCAGCTGTTTTCCTTCTTCTCAAGGTTGCTTTGTTTACTTTCTCACAGGAAGCTGCATTACTTTCTCACAGACGGCCTCATTATTTTCTCACAGGTGGCTTCAGTACTTCCTTACAGGCAGCTTCAGTACTTTCTCACAAGCAGCTTCAGTGATGTCCTTGAGGCCTGCTGCTCACAAACATAACAATTCCATTCGGTCTGGATTGTTCACTAAGTGCCCCTGGTACTCCAGGTATGCAACACTTACACACACAGGCAACCAACTCCCACCCAACCAAACTGTATACACTTTGTTCGGATCCAACAGAATGGTTTACTCACGACGCCGTCGTCTTCGTTCAGATCCAACCGAACGGTGCTCCGTCGTCTTCGTTTGGATCTTCACGCGCAGAATTACGGGCAAAATAAACTGCTGCAGCCAGCAAGGGAGCTCATAAAAATCAAATTCTTTGCTTGCTTCTATTCGGGTTCAGGATGGTGTCAGTCCCAACCCGACCTGACCAGGAGCCTCCAATCAAACAAAAAAAACAGTGGGGCGCCCCTCCTAGATCAAGTCAGAATTCAGGAACTAAGACCATCCCGGACGAGCCCCCAATTTGTTATAAATGAGTTGAGTCCCAAAACAGGATTCCAATTATAGTTTCCAATTTATTGAATAGAAACAAGCAAACAGCGCTGGGTGCGCTGGGAGTCTTTGCTCCACCAAGACGCACACCCCTTTGTTTACAGTTACAGTATTTATAACCTCTCCCGGTCCCCCCATCGTGCCTGTCTCCCTTTTTTTGGGGGGGGAGTTCACAATCTACACTCCATTGGTTACTCACACCGTTCGCGGCAGGTACTGATTGGCCAAGAGCGTATCACTAGCCACTATACAGGTGTTAATTGGCTAAAAGTACAGAAGGGGCTGGTCCCATATTTGGGGTTGTTGAAGATGCCCGTGGTCATCAGCCCCCAGCCCGCTTTTCCCGCCTTTTGTTCCCTCCATTGTCAAGTGTCCTTCTTATGCAAACAGCGCCGTTAAGCAGGTAAAATCCTTAATTATGTCAAACTACTAAGGCAGGAGTGAATCCTGCCAAACACATTTTTAATACCTTAAATAAACCTCCCAAAGACGTTTATAACTTGAAACAAAACTTATGGAACTATGTACATATCTTCCTGTTTCCCCTAAGCCTGTGGCTATAGAAGAACAAACAGGATAATCAAAGATTCCATATACAGAGAGGGTCACATTTCACCATGCAACCCTAGGATTGCTTCACATTAACACGAATCAGGTGAACATATCTCACAATGACTGTAACTCCCAGCTGTTATATTGTGATATTTTCCCTCTGACAATGTATTTACATTGTAATGAAGTCACCTCACAATGTTTTCAAAGACAGACTGAACCACTTAAACTCCTTAAGGGCATATCAGTACAAAGGAGTAGACACGTTTTTCTGACACAATTGAGAAGAGGGGCTAAGGAAACTTTAATAGATATGGCATTTATTGATTATTGCTGTGCATGCTAATACAAATGGCGCTTTATGCTTTGCTAACTAGCTATTGTAAAAACTACCCGAGGAGGGGGAAGTCTTGCATTCCCCAACCGAGGGGCCTTGCTTTGCGCTTTGAACTCTTTATCTGAAGTGAGAAGTCCTGCACCTCCCGCAGAAGGACAGTCCTGATAAGAACCAAGGGGCCTCCTTCAGGAGCCAACTAAAACTGGCCAAATGACCTCTTGGAACTAATTGTAATACCTAAATGACCTCTTGGAACTAATTTTAATACGGAGCGGGGATAGCTCATGCATATGTATAGGCGTTTTTTTTTAACTTCATGTATATGTAACACTTGGTTGTATAAAATTCAAAGTGAATTGCCACGCCAGGTGCGCACGATTTTGGCGGGACTACCCCCCCCCGCCGTGCTGCCCGGCGCCGAATAAACATACCTACTTTACAGTCTTACAGATTGTGGAGTCTGCTTTCCGCACGTCAGTTTGGCGAGCCAGGCAGGAGGCTCTCTGCTTGGCTGCGGGATCGACTGCGGAGCGGACTCTCCTAGGCGCGCCCCGAGCACTTTCCTCGGAGGAGCCTCCGCTGCCAGCCGCTCACCACGGGAGCAGACAACAACCTCCTGAAGCCGCGGACCAAACGGTATGTTTAACGATAGGGGCCTGTAAGTCGTACGCGTGGCCGGGGCAGCTGGTAAATCGCGCAGAGACGTCTGGCGTGCAGCATAGTTCCCTTTGGGTGGGTACCCAGGTTGGTTTGGGGCTCCAGTTGGGGACTCACTGACCGATAGAGTGACCGCTAGTGATCCTGGGAATAGATCAAATTAGTCTGTGTTTTGCTGGTATCGATTTTTGGTTCTTGTAATAAGGCATTTTGTGTTGGCTACCGATTTGGACTTGCTGAACCATAGTGTCTGCGTGAAGGATTCTTGTGTGTGTGTGTGATCTATGTTGCATGGTAAAAATTCTATGTTGCGTGCAGGACCTTCTACGGTGTAAATGCCTGTGTTGTGAAAGCGTGAGTGAGTCTCGGGAATCCCAGCAAAGCTGTGACTGTGTGTGGCGTGAGGTCTGTCCAGCCGCCCCTAGCCACCCAGAGTCTTCTGAGGTGGGCTAGAAAGCAAGGGGACTTTCCTCTTTCCCAAGTTTCTTGTATGATTGTGTGACCACTATGAGTGTGTGGACGTTCACGAGAGTGTGAACACTGTGAGTCTATGTAAATTGTATTGTTTGTGTGCAAAGATTGAATTGGATCCAAAGTGTGTGTTTGTAACCGCGGTAGTAGTTTATTGTGTTCTGTCATTGTAGATTCCTTTGTTCCCTTGTGGTGGGACCCTGACGGTCCTGAATAGTGTCCTTTACATCACGGTAACTCTCGTAAACCTATATTTTGTTCTAGAGTGTAAGTGTTGTGGTGAAAAGTTGTAGGTAGAGTTTGGCTGGAATTTCGAGCATCCTAAGTGTAAAATTTAGACTGGGATAAGAAAGAAAGAGCTGTGTTTGTGTACAAAAGAAGGATAAATAATAAATCAATAAATATGGGAGGGGGTCAGAGTGAAGGAATAATAAAGAAAAATCCTCTGGGTTGCGTACTTGCTCACTGAAAAGATATTGCTGGGACTGGAAGTACGGAAAGTAAAAAGACCCTTATCAAATATTGCAATCAATGGTGGCCGTTGTATAAGCTAGAAGGTGAGGCTAAGTGGCCATCTAATGGGTCAATAGATTATAACACCCTTTTACAACTAATGTTGTTTTTAAGAAGAGAAAGAAAATGGGATGAAGTTTCGTATGCAGATATGTTTTTCACCCTCCGAAACCACCCAGAATGGCAAAAGGACTGTGGAATGGTGCCCCCACAGGACCCTATGGTACTCGCGCTTGAGCGAGAAAACAACAAGGAGCTCAGAGGTAAACTGAGGCGGTGTTGTTCGGCATGTAGTATTGGACAAAGATGTACTAAGGCAAGTAAGATTCATCAGGCGCCAGAACAAGATTTAACTGATTTGTTTAAGCCTCCCCCTCGACCACAGGAACAGGATGCGGACTCGGACAGAGCTTCGACTCCCCCGGACAGTCCCGTATCTTCCCGTACTAGGAAGAAATCCGCTCCAACAGTTTTGCAAACACCTCTCCGGGAGGCAGTGGGACCGGATGGTGGGACGATGTTAATTAAAGTACCCTTTTCTACTGCTGACCTAGGGGAGTGGAAAAAGATTGCAAAAGATTATAGGAGTGACCTGGTAAGTGTAACTAAGCATTTTCAATTTATTATAAAGCAACATAATCCTGATTGAAAGGATATACAATTATTATTGGACTATCTGACTGAAACAGAGAAGCAGCTAGTTTTAAGAACAGCAGGGAATCTGGCCGAAGACCATTATAAAGTTACAGGAGGGAACGTTAAGGAACATTTCCCCCTCCAAGATCCAAAGTGGGATGTTAATAGATCTGTACATATTGAAAAACTGCAGGAGTACCAGGAATGGATTTTAAAGGGAATGGAGAAGGCAATCCCCAAAACTATAAATTGGTCAGCTTTATATGCAATCAGACAGAGCCCTTCCGAGTCCCCATCTGAATTCCTGGATCGATTGAAGGACATGATGCGCCGTAGCACACCGCTGGATCCTGGGTCAGAGGTAGGAATACAACAATTAATCTCCCTATTCTTGGGTCAATCCGCAGGAGATATAAGACACAAACTTCAGAAGTTACACCCCACAGAAAGCAGGAATTTAGAAGTGCTGCTGAATGAAGCATGGAGAGTGTTTAATAACAGAGAGGAAGAATATAGGCAAGGGCAAAAGAAGCTGATAGCTGTCATGCGGGAGGAAAGGGAAAAAGGGATTAAACGGAACCTGCCTCGTGTGGGTAAAAATCAGTGTGCTTTCTGTAAGAATTTTGGTCACTGGAAGAGGGAATGCCCAAAGAATAAGAAAGGGGGCCAAAGGGCTCACACAGGAAGAACAATAGCCCATGTAGGGAACGACTGACGGGAACCTGGGGAATCTACCCTAGCGGATCCACTGGTTATAATTAAGCTAGGGGAAAAACAAGAAAAAATAGAATTCTTAATAGATACAGGGGCAACATACTCTGTTTTGAATCAAACCTTGATGCCCCTAGGGAATGATTATGTTATGGTAAAAGGAGCGACTGGCCAAAGTGAAAAGGCATATTTTTGTAAGCCTCTAAAATACAAACTGGAAAAACAATGGGGCATCCACAAGTTTTTATATATGCCCAACTCCCCAGAAGCACTTTTTGGGAAGAGATTTGTTGGAACAATTGGGAGCAAAAAATCACATTTGAAAAAGGAGAAATTACTCTGGAGGTAAAAGATCAACAATACGTTCAAATATTAAATCTAACCTTAACCAGTCTTCCCTCAGAAGAAAAAATTAACGAGGAAATCCTAAATCAAGTGTACCCGGGGGTATGGGCTACCGACGTACCTGGAAGAGTGAAAAATGCTCCACCGGTCAAAATTAAAGTTAAGAAAGACCAACAACCGGTAAGAATTAAACAATATCCCTTAAAGAAAGAAGATAGAGAAGGAATCCGGCCGGTGATAGAAAAATTTCTACAGTTAGGACTATTAAAGGAGTGTGAGTCTGAATTCAATACCCCTATATTACCTGTTCGGAAACCTGATGGGTCATATAGGGTGGTCCAAGACTTACGGGCGGTGAATAAGATAACTGAAGACCTCTACCCAGTAGTGGCGAATCCATATACCCTGCTGACTGCATTAACACCTGATGTAATTTGGTTTACGGTCTTAGATTTGAAGGATGCTTTATTTTGCCTCCCTCTCCACGAAGCCAGTCAAAAATTGTTTGCATTCGAATGGGAAAATCCTAAGAGTGGTCGGAAGACCCAGCTCACTTGGACGGTGTTGCCGCAAGGATTTAAGAATAGTCCTACCATTTTCGGCAATCAGCTTGCAAAAGACCTAGAATCCTGGGAAACCCCGTCTGAGGAAGGAAAATTGTTGCAGTATGTGGATGATATCCTGATTGCCACCAGGACAGAGGAAGACTGTATGGCATGGACGGTGAGTCTGTTAAACTTCTTAGGACTCCAAGGATACCGGGTGTCCAAGAAGAAGGCCCAGGTAATGCAACGTAAAGTGAATTATTTGGGCTATGAAATTAGTGTGGGGCAGAGAACTTTGGGGCAGGCCCACAAAGAGGTGATATGCCAAACTCAGAAACCCCAGACAGTAAAGGAGTTGCGGACCTTTCTGGGAATGACAGGGTGGTGTCGATTGTGGATTTACAATTATGGACTGCTTGTTAAACCACTGTATGCGCTGACAGCGACTGAGCAGAAACACCTTGAATGGAATAAGGAGGCTGAACAAGCTTTTGAGCGACTGAAAAAAGCTCTGATGTCAACCCCGGCCTTAGGACTCCCAGATGTGAGTAAGCCATTTCTTCTTTTCTCTCATGAAAAGCAGGGCATTGCCCTAGGAATACTGGTACAGGATCTGGGCCCGCATCGACGGGCAGTTGCCTACCTCTCTAAGCAGTTAGACGCGACTGCAAAGGGCTGGCCTGGATGCCTACGGGCGGTTGCAGCTCTGATACTGAACATACAGGAAGCCCGAAAGTTTACTCTGGGCCAGAAAATGACTGTTTTTGTGTCCCATGCAGTGTCAGCAGTACTGGAAGCAAAGGGTGGGCACTGGCTCTCTCCACAAAGATTCCTGCGATATCAAGCTATGATAGTGAAACAAGATGATGTGAAAATCGTGGTCACTAACATTGTCAACCCAGCTTCTTTTCTCAGTGGGAACACAGGAGAACCGGTGCATCATAACTGTTTGAAAACCATCAAAACAACATATGCAAGCCGCCCAGACCTGAAGGATAGCCCCATAAAAAACAGGAAAAACTGGTTCACAGACGGGAGCAGCTATGCCTCGAATGGAAATCGACATGCGGGATACGCCATCACCACCAGTCAAGAGGTAATAGAATCAGGGCCTTTACCCATGAACACCTCCACACAGAAGACAGAAATAATTGCCCTAACCCGAGCCCTGGAGTTGGCCCAGGGCAAAACTGTGAACATTTACACGAACTCAAAATATGCCTTCGGAGTTGTGCACGCACATGGAACAATTTGGAAAGAAAGAGGCTTATTGAACTCCCAAGAGAAAAATATCAAACATGCAGAAAAAATTCTGAAGCTACTAGAAGCTGTCCAACTCCCTGAGAAAGTGGCAATTATGCATATTAAGGCACACCAGAAAGTGAACTCAGATTTGGAAAAAGGGAATGAACTGGCAGACAGAGAGGCAAAACAAGTGGCCAAAACAAAGGTAAAAATAGAAAGGGCTCTAATTCCTGATAGGCAAATCTCCCTACAAGGTAAGCCAAAATATACCAAAGAAAATCAGAAACTTATTACAGACTTAGAAGGGTCATATAATGAAGAGGGGTGGGCTTATACCCCACAGGGAAGACTAATTATTCCCTCTTGTTTACTGTGGCACTTGATACGGGAGGAACATAGAAAAAGGCATTGGGGAACAGAGGCTCTGTATAAACATTTGATAAGAGAAATCATAGCTAGAAACTTATATACCACAGTAAGACAGGTGACTCAACAGTGTGACCTTTGCCTCCAGACTAATCCAAAAAATACTCCCAAACCAGAAATGGGCCAGATTGGGAAGGGCAATGGGCCTGGACAACAATGGCAGGTTGATTTTACAGAACTTCCAAGAAAAGGGGGCTACCGATATTTACTGGTATTAACTGACACCTTTTCAGGTTGGCCAGAAGCATTCCCAACTAGGACAGCCAAGACTCGGGAGGTAACTAAAGTATTGGTACAAGAGATAATACCACGTTTTGGGGTTCCGGCAACCATATCCTCTGACAGAGGACCACATTTTGTCTCAAAAATAGTGCAACAAATCAGCCACCATTTAGATATAGATTGGCAACTTCATACCCCGTATCGCCCTCAGTCGAGTGGCCAAGTGGAGAAAATAAACCACTTAATCAAACAACAAATTGTGAAATTGGGACAAGAAGCAAACCTGACATGGCCTCAGTCTCTCCCTTTAGCCCTTTTGCGTATACGAACAAGACCAAGGGCGAGGGAAGGACTGAGCCCCTTTGAAATTTTGTATAGACGACCCTATAGAATACAAAAAGGGATATCTATGCAAATTAGGGATGAAATTATGACTTCCTACATGGTGGCATTGAGCAAACAGCTCAATAAAATTAGAAAGTATGTAATTGAGGCCCCGGGAAGAGGTCTAGATGAACCTGTGCATGATATACAACCTGGAAATTATGTATATGTAAAGTCTCTTGCAGAAAAAACCCTGGAACCACAGTGGGAATGACCATACCAGGTACTCCTCACCTCCTTCACAGCAATCAAGATCAGAGAACAGAGTGCCTGGATACACCACACCAGGGTAAAAAGAGCACCAAAGTCTACCTGGAGGGTCACACAAGTACAGCCTCAAAAACTTATATTATCACGACACTAGTCGTTATCCTGACAAGTAAAGTTGGGGCATGGGAAAATAACACATTTCTGCAGAACAATTATAGTTATAGCTTTGTTCATAATCCTTTTTATAACAGTTCAGTGTGGCTTCTGGTGTTTCCAGAGCACGGGAAATTCCTATAGTAATTGGAAGAAAAACCAATTACGACAGAGGCTTGAGTCTAACCAATACTTTGAGAAAGTGCTAAATAAATAAACATTGTGCCAGAATTAGGTATAGTAAAAGAATTTACTAATTCTCTAGAAAAGGGGGGAATGAGAAGAGGGGCTAAGGAAACTTTAATAGATATGGCATTTATTGATTATTGCTGTGCATGCTAATATAAATGGCGCTTTATGCTTTGCTAACTAGCTATTGTAAAAACTACCCGAGGGGGGGGAAGTCTTGCATTCCCCAACCGAGGGGCCTTGCTTTGTGCTTTGAACTCTTTATCTGAAGTGAGAAGTCCTGCACCTCCCGCACAAGGACAGTCCTGATAAGAACCAAGGGGCCTCTTGCGAGAAGTCCTGCACCTCCCACACAAGGACAGTCCTGATAAGAACCAAGGGGCCTCTTGCGAGAAGTCCTGCACCTCCCGCAGAAGGACAGTCCTGATACCTAAATGACCTCTTGGAACTAATTGTAATACCTAAATGACCTCTTGGAACTAATTTTAATACAGAGCGGGGATAGCTCATGCATATGTATAGGCGTTTTTTTTTAACTTCATGTATATGTAACACTTGGTTGTATAAAATTCAAAGTGAATTGCCACGCCAGGCGCGCACGATTTTGGCAGGACTACCCCCCCGTGCTGCCCGGCGCCGAATAAACATACCTACTTTACAGTCTTACAGATTGTGGAGTCTGCTTTCCACACGTCACAATTATAGCAGTAAAATAAAGTGCCGGGCACCAGCAGAGCTCCCCACAAGAACACTGTTGTTTTGGGGTAGAAGTAGTTCTTCTTTCACTTTTCTTTTAAACTTCTTCCAAAGGGATCTTAGAAGGTCTCCCTGCACTCTCTTCTGCCTGGTGGAGGATTTGGAGGTGGATGAGGAGCACCTGAGCCTTGGCAGCAGCTTCACCTCAACTGCCATATGTAAATCAGGAGATGCCCTGTGTCTGCAACACTCTTGGCTGTGGGACATGAGCTTTCATGAGGACTAAGGAAAGCTCATGATGGTCCTTGGCACTTCTTATCCTTCTAGGTAAGCTCAGCACCCTGAGCCCCATTGAGACCTCACTTGGCTCTCATGGCTCATGAGACTCATGAATTCAACTGCTATAATATGTTTTCAATCACTTATACAGAATAGCCATTTCTGATTTAAAACTTAAGGACAGAGTTGCCTCAGAGGTTTGTTTGTCATGGGGTTTTTTTGGTTGGGTTTTTTTTTTTTTTTAAGTTAAGAGTAACCTGACTATAAAGGCATGAAGGTTCACCGGAGCCTGTTTCAGCCTGTAAGTGGGCCACAAGACGCCGAAGCACTGAGTGAAATAACACCTACACAAATCAAATTAAAGAGTAGCTAACCTGTATTTAAAAAGAATAATCCTTCTGGATGCCTTAGTCATAGATGTCTAAGGCATGAAAAATTCAAGACACCATGCACTTAGTGAGGAAACAGCCATTAGAGGATGCCTCCAAATCTAGGCACAAAATTATCAGATTGATGTTAGCAGGTAAATCATCTCCCCTTGATGCTCCAGGGACCTGGGATACACGCAATTTCCATCAGAAATAATTAAATTCATGAGTATGAACCTGGGTACATCTACAGGCATCTGGGTGCTTGACAGAAAGGAATACTGTCCTCCCATCAGCACTAACTCTTTTTATGGAATAATTTTACAGTAAGCGAAAATGATGATAAAATGGTAACAACTCACATATAAGACAGCAGGGATGTAAGAGTATTTGCACCTATTGTAATGTTCTGCATGCACTGTGCTGAGAACAGAAGTGGACTTTCCTCAGAGAGATGGTTTCCCACCATCTGTTTGAGCCTGAGCTTTGATGTGTCCTGATGCAGCAGCCCATGAGCAAATCCAGGGTCAGGGCCTCCCACCTGCACCATCTAATCCAGCTCCCCACACACTGATGGTATAAAAGACCAGGGTACAGACTGGCTAAAGAGGAGAATGTTTTGTATCCAAAATTTGGAACATCAAAAGAAAAAACAACAATACATAATAGAAATGTTTGCTGTATTTGTCAAAATAGCTTCATACCTGGCATCAGCTTATGGTCAATGCTTTCATGGTCCCTGTTGTGGTTTTGTTTAGTGAGGGAGGGGCCTAAGGTGGTAGCTTCTGTAGGAAACTGCTAGAAGTCGCTCCCCTTTGTTCAGTGGACTCGGCCGGGCCTAGGGCGGACCCGGTGCTGGCCAAGGCCGAGCTGATTGGTGGCAGAATGTTCCATGATAACGCCTCTGCGATAACATATTAAGAAGGGGAAAACAAAAAAAAAAAAGAGAAGAGAAGATGTGAAGAAGCTGAGAGGGGGCAGAGGTGCAGAGAGGGAGGCACAGGCCTCATGGGCCTTGCAGGCCTCACCCTCTGGCCTCTCGCCAGGTGGCCGACTGGGCCCGAATTGGTCCGGCCCGGCTGCAAGAAGTGGAGAGGAGATGAGAAGTGAATAAGATGTAAAAAAGATCCTGAGAGACATCTACCAGCCTGTTGTGAGGAACGGCTGCAGACGCCAAGGTCAGTGAAGAAGGAGGGGGAGGAGTAATGCGGCTCCTGGCCAAGATTCCCCTGCAGCCTGTGGTGACGACCATGGTGGAGCAGGTTGTTCCCCTGCAGCCCATGAAGGTCCACGGAGGAGCAGAGATCCACTTGGAGCCCGTGAAGGACCCCATACCGGGGGAGGTGGATGCCTGAAGGAGGCTGTGGCCCGTGGAGGGCCTGCTGGGGCAGCCGTTCTGGAGAGACTGCACCCCGTGGAAGAGATGACCCATGCCGGAGCAGTTCCACAAAGGACTGTGGCGTAGGGGTGGGACCCCACGATGGAGCAGGGGAGGAATGTGAGGAGTTCTTCCCCTGACCATGAAGCAGTGGCGTGAAACAACGTATGATGAACTGACTGCAACCCCCATTCCCTCTTCCCCCCTGTGCCGCTCGGGAGGGGAAGGTAGTAGAGATAATGTTAAGCTTGGGAAGAGGGAGGGGTGGGGGGAGGTTATCTTGTTCTCTGTCTCATTATCCTGCTGTTTGTAGTAATAAATGAATACTTTTCCCCAAGTCAAGTCTGTTTTGCCCGTAACGGTAACTTTAAGGATTTTCTCCCTGTCCTTATCTCAAACCTCGAGCCGTTTTTCCTTATATTATCTCTCCCTATTCTCTCGGAGGGTGGGGGGAGTGAGAGAGAGACTGCATAGTCTGGTCCCGATAGGGCCTGAACTACGACAGTCCCTCAATGCATGAAGGATGTGTGACTGTGGAAGTGCAATTAGTGGGGCTTTCTTCATCAAGCTGCGGTTCAGCTCTGGTTTTGGATGCTGATGAGAGCACAACATACCTTTATTGCCTATAAATATGGACCCTGAAATCTGTAGGAAGCCAAATTTACCAGTTGAAAGCCCATTTTACTAGCTGAAAACCCACTTTAGGAAGAAAACTAAACCTCTTGACCTTGAAATAGCTTCCAAATTCTAAAAGCAGCACATCTAGCTAGCTAGCTGTCTTAGTTACAGACATTAATCACTGCCCTATTTTATACAGCATGTAAAATTAAGTAATAGAATCACTGTCCCCATTGCCATATTTGCAACTAAAAGCTGATAAATAGAAGCACTGACCTCAGCTGGTTGATTTAACATGATAAGTAATGGTCTTGGGGCCACATATGCTTCCTCTGCTAATATTCTTGTTCCTATTTATTTTTTCAAGTACACTGGCATGCTGTGTACCACTGAATAGCTTCTTTAATGGGCAATTCCAGAAATAGAAATATCTCATTTGTTCCCTCTCCTTTGTCAGAGTTTCACAGTCACCACTTATTCTATACAGAGTCGCAACATCTAAAAGAGATGAGGGCAGGAGCACTGCTGGGAGACAGGGAGAATGGGCAGAGTTAGGATGTACTGCTGTGAATTCCTCTTGAAGTTCTCCATCTAAGAAGCACCCTAGTATCTTCTTGCTTTTTACATTACAGGGAGCTAAGTTGTAGAGAAAGATGCAGCAGATGTGGACGCCTCCACTTCAGCTGCTCTTGGTAGCTACATACACGCCACAACAGAGGGATCTGCCCACAGCAATAGCTTTACTATTGCTCTCAATGAGATTTTTAAATTTTTTTCTCTGAAAAAAAATGACTTTTTCATCACAGTTGAAAGAGAGAGAGAGAGAGAACTGAATCACAGTCAAGATGGTGTTTCAGTCAGGGTGTTGCAATAAAGTTAAAAATACACAATTTAGTTTAATAGCCAAGTTAACTGCTGCTATAGATATGCTTTCTATAGCCCTATCCTTAATGGTTTGAAGCCAGAATAATGTTAGTTAAAGATTCATAATTTAAACAATGTGTCTTTGTCTGACCTGTCTAAAAGCAAGAAGCATAAAATAATAAAATGCTAGCTCCATCAACAACCCGTGCAGAACTGCTTAGGTTTGCCAAACTACTGAAGAAACTAGGGGAAAGGTAACTCTGGCAGGGGTTACCACAACCACTGACTCACGGATCCTCTACACAAATTGTACCACCGCCTCAAAAGAAGTAGATGGAGTAACAGGACTGAGCATGCATACTAGTTTGCGTGCTAGGTGAAGACACTCTGACTAATCATTTAATAAAATAACAATACATATGTATTCCAAGGTTACATATGTTAATGTTTTGTGTATAAATAACAGGCAGTTTGGAGCTTTGAGCTGTACTGTCTTGGGACAGGCACCCATACCTGTGCATGTATGCAATAAAAGGAAATACCTCCACTCTGTGTGTGGATTGGCTCTTTGCACACTGGGTGATGGATCCAAGTTTTGGGACAACAGTTTTTGGTGACCCAGGTGAGACAGCGCTGACAGCCTTGTCCGGTTCATCTTGCTGTACCTGACAGGAAGGGAGAACTAAGTGGGCTCCAGCGGGCAACGACCTGTTGATCGGGGACTCCATCAATTCCTCTCCTGCAGTTGGGCAGTAAGCAATACAATGGCGCAATGCTATTGGAAAATAAGTATTTTTTACTAGATAAGTAAGGGAAAAGTGAAAAGTCTTTTGGGGAGTAGCAAGCATTTGGGGACATTTTTGTCCCATTCAGGCTCTGTGTAACATCGTGTTGTGGTTTTGTTTAGTGAGGGGGGGCCCTAAGGTGGTAACTTCTGTAGGAAACTGCTAGAAGTCGCTCCCCTTTGTTCAGTGGACTCGGCCGGGCCTAGGGCGGACCTGCTGCTGGCCAAGGCCGAGCCAATTGGTAGCAGAATGTTCCCTGATAATGCCTCTGCGATAATATATTTAAGAAGGGGAAAACAGAAAAAAAAAAAGAGAAGATGTGAAGAAGCTGAGCGGGGGCAGAGGCGCAGAGGGGGAGGCACAGGCCTCATGGGCCTTGCAGGCCTCACCCTCTGGCCTCTTGCCAGGCAGCCAACTGGGCCCAACTCGGCTCGGCCCAGCTGCAGGAAGTGGAGAGGAGATGAGCTGGATGATGTGAAGAGATTCTGAGAGGCATCTGCCAGCCTGCTGTGGAGAACTTTTCTTGTGAGAGGAACAGCTGCAGACGCCAAGGTCAGTTCAGAAGGAGGGGGAGGAGTAATGCAGCTCCTGGCCAAGATTCCCCTGCAGCCTGTGGTGACGACCATGGTGGAGCAGGTTGTTCCCCTGCAGCCCATGGAGGTCCACGGAGGAGCAGAGATCCACTTGGAGTCCATGAAGGACCCCAGATCGGGGTAGGTGGATGCCTGAAGGAGGCTGTGGCCCATGGAGGGCCCGCTGGGACAGCCTTTCTGGAGAGACTGCAATCTGTGGAAGAGATGACCCACGCCAGAGCAGTTTCATGAAGGACTGTGGCATAGGGGTGGGACCCCACAACGGAGCAGGGGAGGAATGCGAATAGTTCTTCCCCCGACCATGAAGCAGCGGCGTGAAACAACGTATGATGAACTGACTCTCTAAACTAGAGAGACATGGGTTTGATGGACGGACCACTCGGTGGATAAGGAGTTGGCTGGATGGCCGCACTCAGAGAGTGGTGGTCAACGGCTCAGTGTCCATGTGGAGACCGGTCATGAGTGGCGTCCCTCAGGGGTCCGTGCTGGGCCCGGCCCTGTTCAACATCTTTGTCGGCAACATGGACAGTGGGATAGAGTGCACCCTCAGCAAGTTCGCCGATGACACCAAGTTGTGTGGTGCCGTCGACACGCTGGAAGGGAGGGATGCCATCCAGAGGGACCTTGACAGGCTGGAGAGGTGGGCCCATGCCAACTCATGAAGTTCAACCAGGCCAAGTGCAAGGTCCTGCACCTGGGTCATGGCAATCCCAGGCACAAATACAAGCTGGGCGGGGAATGGATTGAGAGCAGCCCTGAGGAGAAGGACTTGGGAGTGCTGGTGGATGAGAAGCTCAACATGAGCAGGCAATGCGCCCTTGCGGCCCAGAAGGCCAACCGCATCGTGGGCTGCATCAAGAGGAGTGTGGCCAGCAGGTCGAGGGAGGTGATTCTTCCCCTCTACTCTGCCCTGGTGAGACCCCACCTGGAGTACTGTGTCCAGTTCTGGAGCCCCCAACACAAGAAGGACATGGACCAGTTGGAGAAGGTCCAGAGGAGGGCCACAAAGATGATAAGAGGGCTGGAGCACCTTTCCTATGAGGACAGGCTGAGAGAGTTGGGGCTGTTCAACCGGGAGAGGAGAAGGCTCCGGGGAGACCTTATAGCGGTCTTCCAGTACCTCAAGGGGGCCTACAAGAAAGATGGGGAGAGGCTGTTCAGTAGGGCCTGTTGCGATAGGACGAGGGGTAATGGTTTTAAAATAGAGGGGGGTAGATTTAGATTAGAAATTAGGAAAAAATTTTTTACGATGAGTGTTGTAGAACACTGGAACAGGTTGCCCAAGAAAGGTGGTGGATGCCCCGTCCCTGGAAACGTTCAAGGCCAGGCTGGATGAGGCTCTGAGCAACCGGATCTAGTGGGGGATGTCCCTGCTCCTTGCAGGGGGGTTGGACTAGATGACCTTTGAAGGTCCCTTCCAACCCTAACCATTCTATGATTCTATGATTCTAGGATTGGTACCTGTTATTCTTCGACTTTAGCTTTCCCACAACGGAAGGGTCCTTCGAGAGTTGGGGCAAGGTGGACAGCTGTTTATTTTCCTCCGTCTCCACAGTGGCTGTACCGAAAGCCCACTAGTGCCCTTCAGGGTCCTTGAAATACCCGCTTCTCAGGTAATCTATACCAAGAATGCATGGAGCATCTGGGCCAGTCACTATGGGGTGCTTTTGCCACAAATGCCACAAATACAAATGGGTTCTGCCCCTTTATAGCTTGATGGTATTAGGGTACACTGTGCACCAGTGTCTACTAGAGCTTTATACTTCTGTGGGTCTGATGTGCCAGGCCATTTAATCCATACAGTCCAATAAACTCTGTTGTCCCTCTCCTCCGCTGGAGGCAGGGCCCCTCTAGTCCTGTTTATAATATTTTCTATTCACTTTCTGTGAATACAAATCAGAAGTTCCTTCCATAGGATCAGAGGTGAGATCAGCCCTTCTACGCTGTCTGGGGAACTGCCCACTGGAGACTGGAGCAGCAAATTTCCTGGGAGAACCTCCCTTTGTGATTGTTTTACCTCGCAACTCACATACCCATGCCTCTGGGGCTGAGGTAGACTTTCCATGCCACTTCCTCATATCCTCTCCTTGGTCACGCAAGGTAAACCATAGGTCACCTCGTTGCATGTACCATCTCCCTTGAGCAGGAGGAGGATGAGGTCTTCTTCTAATAGCTGAGATTTTGGTCCGTGCAGGTGGGGAGCAAGAATCTTCGAGTTTCTGACACACCTCAGATAGTTTTTCTAACAGTTTTTCAAACTGGCTTTCAGATTTCTCAGTCAGTCTTTCTATAGCCGAGACACAGGCCCGCATCGGGGAAGAGAGATTGTCTTCATATTGTCGGAGCTGGTTAGCCACTGCACGTACTGGTGGCATCTCATCATCTTTCCAACTCATTGCTGCCAATGAGTTGGCATACGATGATGGTGCACTCTGTACAAATTTCCGCCACATGGGTCGAGAACATTCAATTTCATCTGGATCTACGGATGTCCGTGGGTCATCCAGGTTATGATAAATGAGCTCCTGAACAGCTAATTCCCTCAGAAACTGGCTACCTCTCTCCATGGTGGTCCACTTGCTTGGGTGGCATACAATATCTTCCTTGAAGAAATGCCTGTCCCTCACACCAGATAGGAGTCGCCTCCAGAGGCTGCAGGCTGCTGACTCTCTTCCAATCGCCCTGTCAATGGCTGCTTCCCTAGACAGGGATCCCAGCTGCCTGGCTTCCCTGCCTTCTAATTCCAGGCTACTGGCCCCACTGTCCCAGCATCGGAGCAACCAGCTGACAAGTTGCTCACCTTGATTGCTCACCTACGCAGTCTCTCTCTCACTCCTCCCACCCTCCAAGAGAATAGGGGGAGATAATGTAAGAAAAACGGCTCGAGGTTTGAGATAAGGACGGGGAGAAATCCTTAAAGTTACCGTTACGAGCAAAACAGACTCGACTTGGGGAAAACTATTCATTTATTTCTAAAACTAGCAGGAGAATGAGACAGGGAACAAGATAACCTCCCCCCACCCCTCCCTCTTCCCAGGCTTAACATTATCTCTACTACCTTCCTCCCCCCCGAGCGGCACAAGGGGGAAAAGGGAATGGGGGTTGCAGTCAGTTCATCACGCATTGTTTTACACTGCTGCTTTGTTGTCGGGGGAAGAACTCCTCACATTCCTCCCCTGCTCCAGCGTGGGGTCCCTCCCATGGGCCACAGTCCTTCGTGAAACTGCTCCGGCGTGGGTCATCTCTTCCATGGGGTGCAGTCCCTCCAGAACTGCTGTCCCAGCGGGCACTCCACGGGCCACAGCCTCCTTCAGGCCTCCACCTGCCCCAGCGTGGGGTTCTCCACAGGCTCCTGGTGGATCTCTGCTCCTCCATGGACCTCCATGGGCTGCAGGGGGACAACCTGCTCCACCATGGTCATCACCACAGGCTGCAGGGGAATCTTGGCCAGGAGTCACATTACTCCTCCCCCTCCTTCTTCACTGACCTTGGAGTCTGCAGCCATTCCTCACAAGAAAAATTCTTCACAACAGGCTGGCAGACGCCTCTCAGGATCTTTTTACATCTCATTCACTTCTCATCTCCTCTCCACTTCTTGCAGCCGGGCTGGGCCAAGTCGGGCCCAGACAGCCGCTGGGCGGGAGGCCAGAGGGTGAGGCCTGCAAGGCCCACAAGGCTCACACCTCCCCCTCTCTGCCCCCGCTCAGCTCCTTCACATCTTCTCTCTTTTTTTTTTTTTTTTTTTCTCTTTTCCCCTTCTTAAATATGTTATCACAGAGGCGTTATCAGGGAACATTCTGCTACCATTTGGCTTGGTCTTGGCCAGCAGCAGGTCTGCCATAGGCCTGGCCGAATCCACTGAACAAAGGGGAGCAACTTCTAGCAGTTTCCTACAGAAGCTACCACGTTAGGCCCCCCCTCACTAAACAAAACCAGAACAGAAGCACAAATTAATTTTTAAAACTGTGAAATTCAATTAAATATTCGTTAATCAAAAGCCAGAGAAGCAAAAATTTTTATGTTACAGACAATTCCAGAGCCATATGAAATCCTTCAAGAAGTGGAGAATGCAGTAACTGGCCAGCGAAGTTTCCAGGCATTAAAAAGCAGCAGAACTAGTAAAGATTTTTCTAAAGGAAAGCACCAAACTGGTAAGACAAAAGCAGTACCCTTTAAAATTAGAAGCTAGAAGAAGCCTTGAGAAAATATTTGAAAGTTTTTTAAAAATATTGACTATTAGTCGAATGTGAATCAGAATTCAATACTCCTATTTTACCTGTGAAAAAGCCAGAAGGTGAGGAATATAGGTTAGTACAAGATTTAATAGCAATAAATTTAATAGTTTAAGATATTCACCCTATAGTGGCAAACCCGTATACCTTGTTGACAGCTTTAAAAGAAAATCACAAGTGGTTCACTGTGTTAGATTTGAACGATGCCTTTTTCTGCATTCCCCTTGACAGAAATAGGCTTTTTTTTCCTTTGAATGGGAAAATCCCAGAACTGGGCAGAAGACATGGACAGTGTTACCTCCAGGATTTAAAAATAGCCCAATGATCTTTGGAAATCAATTGGCTAAGGAATTAGAAACATGGGAAAGAATTTATCCTGAAGGATTGGTGTTGCAATATGTAGATGACATTTTAACAGCCACAGAAACCAGAGAAGAATGTTTTAACTTGACTGCTAACCTGCTAAATTTCCTGGGTCAAAGTGGTTACAGAGTTTCCCCGAAGAAAGCACAAATTGGAAAAGAGACTGTCATGTATTTGGGATTTGAAATCACACAGGGACAAAGACGACTTGGAAATGAGAGAAAGGAGGCAATTTGCCAAATGCCAGAGCCAAAAGGAGCCGAGGAGCTGCGGACATTTCTGGGAATGGCCGGATGGTGTCGCCTGTGGATTCCTAATTATGGACTGCTGGTAAAACCCTTGTACGAGACTTTAAAGGAATCGAAGGAGGGACCCCTCGTGTAGGGTGTCCAGGACAAGGGACCTGAAGCTCGAAAGGCATTCCAGAATGTAAAGGTAGCTCTGATGTTCACTCCTGCTCTGGGGTTGCCTGATTTAACCAAAGCCTTTGAACTGTTTGTGCATGAAAGACAACACTTGGCTCTCGGGATCCTTTCTCAAAGGATTGGAGAATGGAGAAGGCTGGTCTGTTATTTCTCCAAACAATTGGACAATGTTAGCCAAGGATGACCAGGTTGTCTATGAGCTGTAGCAGCAACTGTCCTCCTGATTTAAGAAGCTCGTAAGCTGACAACGGGACACCCAAGAACAGATTATGTACTGCATATGGTACTTTCTGTTCTGGAACAGAAAGGAGGACACTGGTTATCCCTAAGCAGGATGCTCAAACATCAAATTGTCCCGTTGGAACAAGATGATGTCAAATTGAAAACAACTGCAACAATAAATCCTGCCACCTTTTTAAATTTAGTAGCAGAAGAATAAGTCCTAAAGTCATGACTGCCTACAGACCATCGAACAAATTTACTCCAGTAGAAGTGACCTTAAGAGTGAACCTATACCTGACCCAGAATTCGAGACATTTACTGATGGAAGCAGCTTCGTGAGAAATGGAAGAAGATTGGCTGGATATGTAATAACAACAACAAACTCTGTTTTTGATGCAAAGCCGCTCCCAGTGAACACCTCAGCACAAAAGGCTGAATTGATAACTAGCCCTCATAAAAGCCCTAAAATGGACAGAACATAAAAGAGTGAATAATGAGTGACTGATTCAAAATATACTTTTGGAATAGTACATGCCCATTCAAAAAAGTACTTTTGGAATAATACATGCCCATGGAGCCACATGGAAAGAAAGAGGAATGCTGACAGCACAAGGAACATCTATTAAACACAGAGAGAAAAAATTCTGCACTTGCTCCAAGTGGTGCAGAAACCCAAAGAAGTTGCAATAATGCATTGAAAAGCCCACCAATTTGGGAATTCCCCAGTGAATATTGGAAATAGATTAGTCAATCAAAAGGCAAAGGAGGTAGCAGAAAAAGGCATCATGACAATAATACCAGTTAAAAAAAAAAAGAAATTTGAACAACAAACCTCAAATTACAGTAAGGTTGATCTGGAATTAACTAAATCCCTTAATTCAAATAAAAATGAAAATGATGGATGATTGCTCCTAAAAATCAAGTTGTGGTCTCACCACAATCGATGCTAAAACACAGAGAAATTAATTGGGAAATAGAGGCAATGATCAGTGATTTAAGAAGAGAGGTGATTAGGCTTAGGATGACAAAGTTAATAAAATCAATAACAAAAAGTGTGAAATTTGTTTAAAGAATAACCCTAGAAATATTAAACAACCACCCCCAGGAACCACATATAAGGAAAACTCACCTGAAAATTATTGGCAGATTAATTTTTCAGAATTCCCATGACAAAATGGATATAGATTTCTATTGGTATTAGTAGATATGGCCAAAAGTTTTTCCCTGTCGCACCAGCAGGCAAGAGAGGTAGCTAAAAATCTTTTAAAAGAAATAATACCATGGTTTGGAATCCCCAAAAGAACGTCATCAAATACGGGTCCTCATACTGAGCAAAATTCTGGGAATTAAATGGGATTTACACACTCCTTGAAGGCCACAATCTAATAGATAAGTAAAATTTGTCAGTAAACATCTTTAAAATGCTACATTGGTGTTAAGGAGTTTGATTCCCGATTTTGGTGACACACTCATAACAGCAGCAATTTCTCTGGCAATTAAAGCAGCTCTGAAAGGGATGTACAGTTTCCAAAGGCAGTTCGTATTTAACAGGTTTATGAATTCTCCATAACTTGATGTCTTAGTATTCTACCATGTCAAATACAGACAACAATACATCTTTATCTAGCCAGGGTCCATATGGCAAGCACTTTCCAAGACTTTTGGAATCTCAGATATAAAGTGTTAAAGAAAGGCAAATTAATCTTGTTAAATTAAGGCAAGGCAGAAATGAAGTGCACTGTCAGAATGTCTTTGTGGATCATGAAGTTCTCTGTAATACTGTATACAGACATTTGATATTCAGGAGAGACTTCATAGTTTAATCTGTCAGTTTCTACCACTATGGCATGTGCAGTATCCTTTTGTTGTTGTTGTTATTCCTAGACTTGGCCAGATTTCTCCTCAAATTATATTTGTTACAGTTGGAAATTCTTCATCAGAAGAGTTTTCTGAAAAAAAAACTAAAGCAACCAGTAACTGCCCAGGCCGCAGTTAGTATTTTTTTATCACACAGCCATTGCTTATGAAGTTGAAAAAGCTATGATAAAAGAAACTTAATAGTCCAGGTAACTATTAAGCAGGTATTCTTTATTACAGCGCCAGGCACACGGGGGATCACTCCTACAAACGTGCGCACTGTGTTAAGCAACAGGTACAATATTTATGCATCACAGATGTACATATTCATAGAATTCCCGAGTACTTGTTTATATATTCATTAGTTTTCCGAGAAATCATTATCATAAGTTTCCTCCCACAACAGGTTATTCCCTGGTCTCTGCGTCCATCTCGTGTCTGTGCTCAGGAGTTGGTGGTCTTTCCCTCCTCTTTATCACTGTGTCCACTGTGTGAATTCAAACCTTTGTCCTGCTTTGTTCTTGCTGCCAGGGTGGTTTCTTGCTGACTTTTCTTTGTTGGTTCCCAATGTCCTTGGTTATTCCACCCTATCAGTTGGTTCTAAACTCCTCAAGCCCCCTTATCTTGGTTTCAGCCAGTGTGTCTGTACTCCCTCAGGATGTACCCATCTGACTTATCTTAGCTCCTGCTGGGGCATTCTGAAAGTGTCACCGAAATTGGGAATCAAACTCATTAACACCAATGTAGCATTAAGAAGCAGGCATTATTTATTGCGGCACCAGATGCACAGGGGATCCTTCCACCTAGCGTGCATGCCAGTCTGGAACTCTGGACAGAATATATTTAGTGATTTCATGCATAATCATTAATAACTTCCGAAGCAGTAATACATAATCATCAGATTTCCTAATAATCATTATAATGTTCCCCACCCACTTGCGCATGCTCAGTCCTTTGAGTCAAGGTTCTTCTGGTGGTCTTGGGGGTCATCGGAGCACTCTCTCCTTGAATTTGCTGGTCAAACCCCTCCTTAAAATCTCCATATATGGTCTTGAGAACAGGTCGAGTTACTCCTTGATTTTCTGGCTCCAAAGTGATGGCTCAGGGCCTGTTTTCACAGCTGGTGTTTGAGGCCACCTTTGTTCTACCACCTTTCTTAATTACCCCAGACATGCTAGGCTAACTTCTAACAAACGAGATGTTGTAGCAGTTCTAAGACTCCCTGTTCCCTCTAAGGACAAATAGATATCATATAAAAGGTAACCTATGTGACTACAGTTCTATAGTTAGCAAGAATCACCTGATATTGATATTTAATTTTCAAAAATAATATTATCCTAAAATGATATTGATTAAGCATTTTATGTCATGTAACAATTCCACTAAATATCCTCCATATAAATCCCATTTCAGTGACATTAAAAGTCAGAAGAGAGAGAATTACCATCTAGGGAGATGAGCAGAGGAGAGGAGGAAATGGAGATATGCCTGAAGAGACAAGGATCCAGCTAACAGCCAGAATTAGCAGCCCATTATGCTCTCCAAGACTGGTGAATTTGCACATGGAAGTGAATCAGCACAATAGATGTTTATACTCCTATTTCTTTCAAAGAGTGATAAATGAACAAGCCTTCTCCTATTGTAAATCTGTCCAGTTTAAAGGTCTAGCCTGATTTTGAGTTAATTTACTTGGAGCAAAGAAGCCCCAATTGGGACCAGACTACACAGTCTCTCTCTCACTCCCCCCACCCTCCGAGAGAATAGGAGGAGATAATATGAGAAAAAAGGCTTGAGGTTTGAGATAAGGACAGGGGGAAATCCTTAAAGTTACCGTTATGGGCAAAACAGACTCGACTTGGGGAAAACTATTCATTTATTTCTAAAAACAAAGCAAGATAATGAGACAGAGAACAAGATAACCTCCCCCCACCCCTCCCTCTTCCCAAGCTTAACATTATCTCTACCACCTTCCCCACCCCGAGCGGCACAGTGGGGAAGATGGAATGGGGGTCGCGGTCAGTTCATCACACGTCGCTTTATGCTGCTGCTTCGTTGTCAGGGGAAGAACTCCCCGCATTCCTCCCTTGCTCCATCGTGGGGTCCCTCCCACAGGCCACAGTCCTTTGTGAAACTGCTATGGCGTGGGTCGTTTCTTCCACGGGGTGCAGTCTCTCCAGAACAGCTGCCCCAGCAGGCCCTCCACGGGCCACAGCCTCCTTCAGGCATCCGCCTGCTCATGGTCTGCGAGTTGAAGTTGTTGGATGCCAGTTCTGGTTACATCACCACTGCACGTCACTTGGTTTCATCGAAGTTCGTTCGTTCTTCACTGATCAGGGTGATTCTTGCTGCAATACCTTTGACATGACATATAATAACTATAGAAATTATGACATACAGTGCAAATTATTGTCTATTTTCTAATAAAATCAGATCTCCTTGAGGTACACATCAGACTTCCTGTAGCCAGTTCATAGGATTCCTATGCACAAAGTTTACCCAACATATGATATTTAAAAGCACAACGGTATTTATTGCTCTATTATAGCCTTGCATAAGCAGTTACTAGTGTATTGTTTTCCCTTTGTGAGAGTCTTATCAACCCAACTAAGCCAGAGACATCGCCAAGCAGGAGGATGATGATCAGCAGGGTCAGAGCAGAGAAGGGAGGTAGGCGCAGCACCTTCAGGGCGTCCCCTGTTGTTCGGAGAGTGTGCTCTGGGTCCTTTCTCCCTCCCTCTGCTCCAAGCCACCTGTTTATACCCTCAGCAGATTCAGTGGAAGAGTACTGACCAGGTGTTGATGCATGCGTGGCCAGCGCATGCAACAAGGCCTGCCAAGTATGTGCCCTGCTGGCTAACAGTGGTTCCCGGATAGCAGCAACATACTGCTCAATAACAACCCTCCTAGCTCCCCTCTCCAAGGTCATGTTCTCACAGCTGTGTGCAGCTTGTAATTTCCCACAGTGGCCCTACACAGACCATCACTGAAATCCCTCACACACTTCCCCATCCTCTCGCATCACCCACCAAGTCCATCCAAGTCCTTGAGCAAAAGCAATCCCATGGGCGGGTTTGCCTTTGCCCAGGGGAGGAATAACACAGACTGTCTTCCCCAACATATTCCTTACATGCACCACAGGGACTTTATCCCCTTCTACAGTACGTAGAAGTTCAGATTGGGCAGGGCCAGCTCGATTGATGGATCCCCGAGTGTTGACTAACCAAGTGGCTTTTGCTAAATGTCTGTCCCAGTTTTTGAAGGTCCCACCACCCATTGCTCACAGTGTAGTTTTCAGCACTCCGTTGTACCTTTCAATTTTCCCAGAGGCTGGTGCATGATAAGGGATGTGATATACCCACTCGATGCCGTACTCTTTGGCTCAGGTGTCCATGAGGTTGTTTCAGAAATGAGTCCCATTGTCTCACTCAATTCTTTCTGCAGTGCCATGTTGCCACAGAACTTGCTTCTCAAGGCCCAGGATAGTGTTTCAGGTGGTGGCATGGGGTACGGGATATGTCTCTAGCCACCCAGTGGTTGCTTCCACCACTGTAAGCACATAGCGCTTGCCTTGGCGAGTTTGTGGGAGTGTGATGTAATCAATCTGCCAGGCCTCTCCATACTTATACTTCAGCCATCGTCCTCCATACCGAAGAGGCTTTAGCCGCTTGGCTTGCTTAATTGCAGCACATGTCTCACAGTCGTGGATAACCTGTGCAATAGTGTCCATGGTTAAATCCACCCCTCGATCACGAGCCCTTTTGTATGTTGCATCTCTTCCTTGATGGCCTGAGGTGTCATGGGCCCACCGAGCTAAAAATAGTTCACCCCTGTGTTGCCAGTCTAGGTCCACTTGGGAAATTTTAATCTTAGAAGCCTGATGCACCCGATGGTTGTTTTGATGTTCTTCTGTGGCTTGACTCTTGGGTATGTGGGCATCTACATCACGTTCTTTTACAACCAGCTTCTCTAACCAGGCAGCAATATCTTGCCACAGTGCAGCAGCCCAGATGGGTTTGCCTCTGTGCTGCCAGTTGCTCTGTTTCCATTGCTGTAACCACCCCCACAGAACATTTGCCACCATCCATGAGTCAGTGCAGAGACAGAGCACAGGACATTTTTCCCTTTCCGCAATATCTAAAGCCAGCTGGATGGCTTTCACCTCTGCAAACTGACTCCATTCACCTTGGCCTTCAGTGGCTTCTGCAACACATCGTGTAGGACTCCACACAGCAGCTTTCCACTTTCGATGTTTTCCTACAATACGACAGGACCCATCACTGAACAGGGCACATAGTTTCTAATTTTCTGGTAAATTATTATATGGTGGGGCTTCTTCAGCACGTGTTACCTCTTCCTCTGGTGGCTTTCCAAAATCTTTGCCTTCTGGCCAATCTGTCATTACTTCTAATATGCCTGGATGATTGGGGTTTTCTATTTGAGCTCACTATGTGATCAGTGCAACCTATTTACTCCACATAGCATCAGTGGCATGATGTGTAGAGGGGACCCTTCCTTTGAACATCCAGCCCAGCACTGGCAGTTGGGGTGCCAGGAGGAGCTGTGCTTCAGTACCAATCACCTCTGAAGCAGCTCAAACTCCTTCATATGCTGCCAATATTTCTACATCACTTCTACATAGCAGGCCTCAGATCCTCTATATCCTCATCTTCAAAACCCCAGGAGTCAACCTCGAGTCTCCCCTGGTGTCCTCTGCCAAAAACTCCAGGTAGGGTCATTCTTTCCAGCTCCAGTGTAGAGCACGTTTTTAACATCTTGTCCTGTTTGGACTGGCCTAAGGGCTACTGAATGAACAGTCTTCTGTTTAATTTGTTCAAAGGCTTGTCGTTGCTCAGGTGTTCTGGAGCTCCACCCTTTTCTAGTACAGTCTGGATCAGCCCATGGCAAATGGTGGTGCTTTGTTTCCACCCCTGGGCCAGTCGATTCCAGGTGTACTGGCCTGCATTCTGCTGCCAAAGGGATGGAGAAGAATGCATTGGTGATATGAGTGGTGGCATACCACTTGGCTGCCTTTGACTCCAGTTCATACTGAAGTTCTAGCATGTCTGGCTCAGCAGCACTCAGTGATGGCGTAACCTCATTCAGGCCACGATAATCCACTGTGAGTCTCCACTCGCCACTAGATTTTCGTGCTGGCCATATGGGACTGCTAAAGGGTGAACAAGTCTTGCTGATCACTCCCTGGCTCAAAATTGAACAGCAAGCAAAGGAGTGAAAGCGAGCCAGCAAGATAGAGGGAACGATGCCAGCGAGCAAGAGAGACGAGAGATAGAATCATAGAATCATAGAATGGTTAGGGTTGGAAGGGACCTTCAAAGGTCATCTAGTCCAAGCCCCCCTGCAAGAAGCAGGGACATCCCCCACTAGATCAGGTTGCTCAGAGCCCCATCTAACCTGGCCTTGAATTTTTCCAGGGATGGGGCATCCACCACCTCTCTGGGCAACCTGTGCCAGTGTTCTACAACTCTCATTGTTAAAATTTTTTTCCTAATATCCAGTCTAAATCTACCTCCCTCTATTTTAAAACCATTACCCTCGTCCTATCACAATAGGCCCTACTGAACAGCCTCTCTCCCCATCTTTCCTATAGGCCCCATTTCGGTACTGGAAGACCGCTATAAGGTCTCCCCGGAGCCTCCTCTTCTCCAGGCTGAACAGCCCCAACTCTCTCAGCCTGGCCTCATAGGAGAGGTGCTCCAGCCCTCTTATCATCTTCGTGGCCCTCCTCTCAACTCTCTCCAACTGGTCCATGTCCTTCTTATGTTGGGGGCTCCAGAACTGGACACAGTACTCCAGGTGGGGTCTCACCAGGGCAGAGCAGAGGGGCAGAATCACCTCCCTCGACCTGCTGGCCATGCTTCTCTTGATGCAGCCCAGGATGCGGTTGGCGTTCTGGGCCACAAGGGCACATTGCCTGCTCATGTTAAGCTTCTCGTCCACCAGCACTCCCAAGTCCTTCTCCTCAGGGCTGCTGTCAATCCATTCCCCACCCAGCTTGTATTTGTGCCTGGGACTGCCATGACCCAGGTGCAGGACCTTGCACTTGGCCTGGTTGAACTTCATGAGGTTGGCACGGGCCCACCTCTCCAGCCTGTCAAGGTCCCACTGGATGGAATCTCTCCCCTCCAGCGTGTCGACGGCACCACATAGCTTGGTGTCATCGGCAAACTTGCTGAAGGTGCACTCAGTCCTGCTGTCCAGCTTGCTGCATCTGCGCATTAGCAAGACTTGGAAT
Organism: Chlamydotis macqueenii; assembly: GCF_036417535.1. Classification (NCBI taxonomy): domain Eukaryota; kingdom Metazoa; phylum Chordata; class Aves; order Otidiformes; family Otididae; genus Chlamydotis; species Chlamydotis macqueenii. The sequence goes on from NC_141592.1 coordinate 50,693,996, forward strand.
ACTGGACAGTGTCCTTGGTGTCATTAGTAACAACTCTTATCATCAGGGTGTTTTATCCACATTCTTCACATGTGAAATCCAAAACACACCAGCTACTGAGAGATAAATGAACTCCATCCCTGCCAAAACCAGGACATATGGGCAGGGGCTCAGTTTGAAAGTAACAGGAATGAGCAAGTCATTTTAAGCTAAATAAGTGGCCTAAAGAGTGTGTTTTCTACTGATGTTAAAAATATTGAAATGATTACTTGTCCTGGTTTCAGCAGGGATGGAGTTAATTTTCTTCTCAGTAGCCGGTGTGTTTTGGATTTCGTATGCGAAGAATGTTGATAAAAACATTCTGATGATACGAGTTGTTGTTAATGAGACCAAGGACACTGTCTGGCTTTCCAAGTCTTGTTAAGGTCTCGTTAACGTGCAGATGCAGGAAGCTGGGCGAAAGACAGACAGAATAATTGATCCAAACTGGCCAAAGAGAGTATTCCATGCCATAAACGTCATGCTCAGTATATAAGTGGGGGTTGCCCATGGGAGGGGGCATCATTTTCGGGTATTCCTTTTCTGTTCGGACATTCTTTTCGGGTATCTGTTCGGGCACCCTTGGCATTCTTTTCTTCTCTCTTGCTTGCTGGCATCGTTCCCTCTACCTTGCTAGCTTGCTGTCCCCCCTTTGCTTGCTGCTCGGTGTTGTTCCTGTGATCGCTGCTCAGGATGGGCTGCGTCGGTCATTCGGACATCGGGTGGTGAGAAATTGTACATTGTTCATTTTGTATATGTTGTAGATATTAATATCCTTATGTCCTGTTAGCTTTGTAGTTTTTAGTATTTTTAGTAAACTGTTTTTATCTCAACCCACGAGTTTTCCTTTCTTCCCAATTTCTCTCCCCTGTCCCACTGGGTAGGGGGAGGGTGAATAAGAAACTGTGTGGTGATCCAGGCTAAACCACCACAGTCTTTTTTGGCGCCCAACGTGGGGCACGAAGGGGCCTCACTAGATCAGTCGTGAGATCATCAGACCTTAGTCTGAGGATCCAAGGTTCAAGCCCCGGTCAGTCCCGAAGGGTTGAGATAAGGACAGGTTTGAACACAGTGTGTTGAAAACAGATTTGTTACAAGTGTTCATTAAGCCGGTTTGGTCATCGCTGGGCACAATGTTGTTTTATTTGTTCTCGCAGTTGTTTTTAGAGCTGTATTGGGCAGCACCCTACTTGCCGTATTTTCTGTTTGTCGGTGTTTGTGCACGCTTTATCAATGATGTGTGTTGGATCAAAGGTATCGTTCTGCTGTGCTACGCAGCACTGATTTGTTTAGTGAGATTGCTGGTAACAGGACCATTTTCATATCTGTACTCAATGGCGGCGGGCAGTGTGCAGAGCGAGGAGGCAGAGGCAGCTCCACCCGGGTATTTCGGGAGCCATCTTGTGGGTGTTGTTTGGAACTATACCTGTTGTTTTGTTCCGGGAAGCCAGGCCGCGGGGGGAACATCTGTTTACAGCTTTCCCCACCTCACCAAGCTAATTTCAACAGCTTTTGAGAATTTTGAATACCCTTTTGATACCCCTACCACCATGTTCATGGTGACAAGTCTTCTGCAGCTATCTCAGATCTTGATATTGATGAAGTTTAAACAGTTTTTTAAAAGTATTATGGCTCCTCCAATCCCCGCAACAGACACTGTGGCTACTCAAACTGCTGCTACAAATACTGCAGCTACTTCAGCCGCTACGGCAGGCACCGCAGCTATCCCAGCCCCTGCTACGGGCACTGCGATTGCTTCAGCCCCCACGCCAGACACTGTGGCTACTCAAACCTCAGCAAGCAGTACCAAAGAGAAACCAAAAAACCAATCATCTACACCAGTATCAGTTGCCCCTGTACAGAAGAAATACACCAAAAAATCAGTTTGCATAGTGAAAGATGATGATGAACCAGGCCCATCACATGATCAGGGAGACGCAGAAGGGGAGGTAGTCACCCGGTCCCTATCCCTGAGTGAGCTGCGAGATATGTGAAAAGATTTCAGCCGTAATCAAGGTGAGCAACTTGTCACCTGGTTGCTCCGATGCTGGGACAGAGGGGCCAGTAGCCTGGAATTAGAAGGCAGGGAAGCCAGGCAGCTGGGATCTCTGTCTAGGGAAGCAGCCATTGACAGGGCGATTGGAAGAGAGTCAGCAGCCTGCAGCCTCTGGAGGCGACTCCTGTCAGGTGTGAGGGACAGGTATTTCTTTAAGGAAGATATTGTATGCCACCCAAGCAAGTGGACCACCATGGAGAGAGGTATCCAGTTTCTGAGGGAATTAGCTGTTCGGGAGCTGATTTATCATAACCTGGATGACCCACGGACATCCGTAGATCCAGATGAAATTGAATGCACCCGACCCATGTGGCGGAAATTTGTACAGAGTGCACCATCATCGTATGCCAACTCACTGGCAGCAATGAGTTGGAAAGATGATGAGATGCCACCAGTACGTGCAGTGGCTAACCAGCTCTGACAATATGAAGACAATCTCTCTTCCCCGATGCGGGCCTGTGTCTCGGCTATAGAAAGACTGACTGAGAAATCTGAAAGCCAGTTTGAAAAACTGTTAGAAAAACTATCTGAGGTGTGTCAGAAACTCAAAGATTCTTGCTCCCCACCTGCACGGACCAATATCTCAGCTATTAGAAGAAGACCTCATCCTCCTCCTGCTCAAGGGAGACGGTACACGCGACAAGATGACCTATGGTTTACCTTGCGTGACCAAGGAGAGGATATGAGGAAGTGGGATGGAAAGCCTACCTCGGCCTTAGAGGCATGTGTACGTGAGTTGCAAGGTAAAACAATCACAAAGGGAGGTTCTCCCAGGAAATTTGCTGCTCCAGTCTCCAGTGGGCAGTTCCCCAGACAGCGTAGAAGGGCTGATCTCACCTCTGATCCTATGGAAGGAACTTCTGATTTGTATTCACAGAAAGTGAATAGAAAATATTATAAACAGGACTAGAGGGGCCCTGCCTCCAGCGGAGGAGAGGGACAGCCGAGTTTATTGGACTGTATGGATTAAATGGCCTGGCACATCAGACCCACAGAAGTATAAAGCTCTAGTAGACACTGGTGCACAGTGTACCCTAATACCATCAAGATATAAAGGGGCAGAACCCATTTGTATTTCTGGAGTGACAGGAGGATCCCAAGAGCTGACTGTATTGGAGGCTGAAGTAAGTTTGACTGGGAATGAGTGGCAAAAGCACCCCATAGTGACTGGCCCAGATGCTCCATGCATTCTTGGTATAGATTACCTCAGGAGTGGGTATTTCAAAGACCCAAAAGGGCACCGGTGGGCTTTTGGTATAGCCACCGTGGAGACAGAGAAAAATAAACAGCTGTCCACCTTGCCCAGACTTTCAAAGGACCCTTCCGTTGTGGGAAAGCTGAAGGTTGAAGAACAAAAGATACCAATTGCTACCACCACAGTGCACCGGCGGCAATATCGCACCAACCGAGACTCCATAATCCCCATCCTCAAGCTGATTCGTCGACTAGAGAGACAGGGAGTGATCAGCAAGTCCCGCTCACCCTTTAACAGTCCCATATGGCCAGTGAGAAAATCTAATGGAGAGTGGAGGTTAACAATGGGCTATCTTGGCCTAAATGAGGTTACACCACCAATGAGTGCTGCCGTGCCGGACATGCTAGAACTTCAGTATGAACTGGAGTCAAAAGCAGCCAAGTGGTATGCCACCATCGATATTGCCAATGCCTTCTTCTCCATTCCTTTGGCACCAGAATGCAGACCACAGTTTGCTTTCACTTGGAGGGGTGTCCAGTATACCTGGAATCAACTGCCCCAGGGGTGGAAACACAGCCCCAGCATTTGCCATGGACTGATCCAGACTGTACTAGAAAAGGGTGGAGCTCCAGAACATCTGCAATACATTGATGACATCATCGTATGGGGCAACACAGTGGCAGAAGTTTTTGAGAAAGGGGAGAAAATAATCCAAATCCTTCTGAAAGCCGGTTTTGCAATAAAACAAAGCAAAGTCAAAGGGCCTGCACAAGAGATCCAGTTTTTAGGAGTAAAATGGCAAGATGGACATCGTCACATTCCAATGGATGTGGTCAACAAAATAACAGCTATGGCTCCACCAGCTAACAAAAAGGAAACACAGGCTTTCCTGGGCATTGTGGGTTTCTGGAGAATGCATATTCCAAATTACAGTATGATTGTAAGCCCTCTCTATGAAGTGACTCGAAAGAGGAACGATTTTAAATGGGGCCCTGAACAACGACAAGCCTTTGAACAAATTAAACAGGAGATTGTTCATGCAGTAGCCCTTGGGCCAGTCTGGACAGGACAAGATGTTAAAAACATCCTCTACACCGCAGCCGGGGAGAATGGCCCTACCTGGAGTCTCTGGCAGAGAACACCAGGGGGGACTAGAGGTCGACCCCTAGGCTTTTGGAGCCGGGGATATAGAGGATCTGAGGCCCGCTATACTCCAACTGAAAAAGAGATACTGGCAGCATATGAAGGAGTTTGAGCTGCTTCAGAAGTGATTGGTACTGAAGCACAGCTCCTCCTGGCACCCTGACTGCCAGTGCTGGGCTGGATGTTCAAAGGGAAGGTCCCCTCTACACATCATGCAACTGATGCCACGTGGAGTAAATGGGTCACATTGATCACACAGCGAGCCCGAATAGGAAACCCCAATCGCCCAGGAATCTTAGAAGTAATCACAGATTGGCCAGAAGGCAAAGATTTTGGAATGCCACCAGAGGAAGAGGTGACACGTGCTGAAGAAGCCCCACCATACAACAACCTCCCAGAAAATGAGAGGCGATATGCTTTGTTCACTGATGGATCCTGTCGTATTGTGGGAAAACATCGGAAATGGAAAGCTGCTGTGTGGAGTCCTACACGACGAGTAGCAGAAGCCACTGAAGGCCAAGGTGAATCAAGTCAGTTTGCAGAGGTGAAAGCCATCCAGTTGGCTTTAGACATTGCTGAACGGGAAAAATGGCCAAAACTGTATCTCTACACTGATTCATGGATGGTGCCAAATGCTCTGTGGGGATGGTTAAAGCAATGGAAACAGAGCAACTGGCAGCGCAGAGGCAAACCCATCTGGGCTGCTGCACTGTGGCAAGATATTGCTGCCCGGTTAGAGCATCTGGTTGTAAAAGTACGTCACGTAGATGCCCACGTACCCAAGAGTCGAGCCACTGAAGAACATAAAAACAACCAGCAAGTGGATCAGGCTGCTAAGATTAAAGTTTCCCAAGTGGACTTAGACTGGCAACACAGGGGTGAACTATTTTTAGCTCGGTGGGCCCATGACACCTCAGGCCATCAAGGAAGAGATGCAACATACAAAAGGGCTCGTGATCGAGGGGTGGATTTAACCATGGACACTATTGCACAGGTTATCCACGACTGTGAGACATGTGCTGCAATTAAGCAAGCCAAGCGGCTAAAGCCTCTTCGGTATGGAGGACGATGGCTGAAGTATAAGTATGGAGAGGCCTGGCAGATTGATTACATCACACTCCCACAAACTCGCCAAGGCAAGCGCTATGTGCTTACAGTGGTGGAAGCAACCACTGGGTGGCTAGAGACATATTCTGTACCCCATGCCACCGCCCGAAACACCATCTTGGGCCTTGAGAAGCAAGTTCTCTGGCGACATGGCACTCCAGACAGAATAGAGTCAGACAATGGGACTCATTTCCAAAACAACCTCATAGATACCTGGGCCAAAGAGCATGGCATTGAGTGGGTATATCACATCTCCTATCACGCACCAGCCTCTGGAAAGATTGAACGGTACAATGGACTGCTGAAAACTACACTGAAAGCAATGGGTGGTGGAACCTTCAAAAACTGGGACAAACATTTAGCAAATGCCACTTGGTTAGTCAACACTCGGGGATCCATCAATCCATCGATCCATCAATCGAGCTGGCCCTGCCCAATCTGAACTTTTACATACTGTAGATGGTGATAAAGTTCCTGTGGTGCATGTAAGGAATATGTTGGGGAAAACAGTCTGGGTTATTCCTCCTCTGGGCAAAGGCAAACCCATCCGTGGGATTGCTTTTGCTGAAGGACCTGGATGTACTTGGTGGGTGATGCGGGAGGATGGGGAAGTCCGATGTGTACCTCAAGGAGATTTGATTCTAGGTGAAAATAGCCAATCATTTGAACTGTATATAATCATGTCTGTAGTTCTTTCATGTTCTATCAGAGGTAGTGCAGCAAGAATCACCCTCATCAGTGAAGAACAAGCTTCGATGAAACCGAGCGATGTGCAGCAGTGATGGAGTCAGAACTGGCGACCAACAACTTCCTCGAGATCAACATCTTCAGCTCGCAGACCATGGACATGATACACCAGCCGTGCCAGAGGTACGAGCTACGAGTTCCAGATGCAGTATGTAACAACTTCACACTACATACCATCTCTCCTGCCCTGAGAGACTGCTATCACAGATGGGGCCCAAAGTCATGGACTAAATCAACTCAACAAACTTTGGAGGGATAGCTCATAGATTGATATAGTAATATCTGTGTGTATATCTATAAGCATGACGTAAATGGTATGGAATAAGGGGTGGAAACTGTCCTGGTTTCAGCAGGGATGGAGTTAATTTTCCTCTCAGTAGCTGGTGTGTTTTGGATTTTGTGTGTGAAGAATGTTGATAAAAACATTCTGATGATACGAGTTGTTGTTAATGAGACCAAGGACACTGTCTGGCTTTCCAAGTCTCTTTAAAGTCTCGTTAATGTGAAGATGCGGGAAGCTGGGTGAAAGACAGACAGAATAATTGATCCAAACTGGCCAAAGAGAGTATTCCATGCCATAAACATCATTCTCAGTATATAAGTGGGGGTTGCCCATGGGAGGGGGCATCATTTTCTGCTATTTCTTTTCTGTTCGGACATTCTTGTCTGTTATCTGTTCAGGCACCCTTGGCACCCTTTTCTTCTCTCTTGCTTGCTGGCATCGTTCCCTCTACCTTGCTAGCTTGCTCTCCCCCCTTTTGCTTGCTGCTCGGTGTTGTTCCTGTGATCACTGCTCAGGACGGGCTGCGTCGGTCATTCGGACATTGGGTGGGGAGAAATTGTACATTGTTCATTTTGTATATTTTGTATATATTAATATCCTTATATCCTGTTAGCTTTGTAGTTTTTAGTATTTTTAGTAAACTGTTTTTATCTCAACCCACGAGTTTTCCTTTCTTCCCAATTTCTCTCCCCTGTCCCACTGGGTAGGGGGAGGGTGAATAAGAAACTGTGTGGTGATCCAGGCTAAACCACCACATTACTTTAAGTCAATATGTTAGGAAGTTTGCTGCTAGAGCTGTCTGTGGCAGTTACATTCACCCCTAAACTAGGAAGCTTCTAGAACCATATGGCTGTTGTAAACTGGAGTCTTCTGCCAATGAGAACTGACTTGACCATATATGACCACAGCTCAGATTTGACTAGGGTATAAATGGAGCCTGCTGGAGGTCAACCTTGAGCTAGTTTTCTTTAGAGCAGTGGGTATGCAGTTGGGAATTCTCCCCTTAGGCTGTGATACTGCCTAAGGAAGTTCCTCAAGGTTGAGAGCTTTATCCAGTGAGTGATTGTGCATTTTGGATTATAGGAATTCCTGAATGTAGTATTAATACCTGAGTGATATTTCAAACTTGTAAATTGTTAATAGTATCAGAGTTTTCAAAGCAATTTTGCTTAAAATAGAGCTAAGTTTGAATTTGTTAACAATTTCTTACAGATAATTCCTGGCTGATACAGCTTTGATCTACCTTATTTCCAGTTGGTGCTGTGTGGTGGTTTAGCCCAGATCACCACACAGTTTCTTATTCACCCTCCCCCTACCCAGGGGAGGTACTTCAACCTACTGCAGGTTGAAGATCTGTTGGTAGGTGCTAGTTGCAAGAGCCAGTTCTGGTTCCATCACTGCTGCAATTTTTCCTGTTTTATTAAAGTTCATTCTTTGTTGGTCTAGATTATTTTACTAAAATACTTCTGACACAACATAAGTCTCTCAGGGCATGGAGCAGGAGGAAGCAAGGAGGGACATAAAACAGCTAGATCATGACATACAGTATTATATAGTAACCAACATCAAGCACTCCAAATTATTGGCTCTTTTCACCTAAAATTAGATCTCCTTGAGGTACACATCGGACTTCCCCATCCTCCCGCATCACCCACCAAGTACATCCAGGTCCTTGAGCAAAAGCAATCCCATGCATGGTTTTGCCTTTGCCCAAGGGAGAAATCACCCAGACTGTCTTCCCCAGTATATTCCTTACACGGACCACAGGGACTTCATCCCCTTTGACAGTACGTACAAGTTCAGATTGGGCAGGGCCAGCTCAATTGGTGGACCCCCAAGTGTTGACTAGCCAAGTGGCTTTTGCTAAACGTTTATCCCAATTTTTGAAGGTCCCACCACCCATTGCTCACAGCATAGTTTTCAGTAGTCCATTGTATTTTTCACTTTTTCCAGAGGCTGGTGCATGATAAGGGATGTGGTATACGCACTCAATGCTGTGCTCTTTGGCCCAGGTATCTATGAGGTTGTTTCGGAAATGAGTCCCATTGTCCGATTCAATTCTTTCTGGAGTGCCATGTCGCCATAAGACTTGTTTCTCAAGGCCCAGGATGGTGTTCCGGGCAGTGGCATGGGGTACAGGATATGTTTCCAGCCATCCAGTGGCTGCTTCCACCATTGTAAGCACATAGTGCTTGCCTTGTTGAGTTTGTGGGAGTGTGATGTAATCAATCTGCCAGGCCTCTCCCATATTTATACTTCAGCCATCATCCTCCATACCACAGAGGCTTTAACCGCTTGGCTTGTTTGATTGCAGCACATATTTCACATTAAAGGAGAACCTGTGTAATAGTGTCCATGGTTAAATCCACCCCTTGATCACAAGCCCATTTCTATATTGCATCTCTTCTTTGATGGCCTGAGGTGTCATGGGCCCACTAAGCTAAAAAATAGTTCACCCTTAGGCTGTCAGTCCAGATCCACCTGAGCCACTTCAATTTTAGCAGCTTGATCCACTTGCTGGTTGTTTTGTTCTTCAGTGGCCCAACTCTTGGGTATGTGGGCATCTACGTGATGTACTTTTACAACAAGCTTCTCTAACCGGGCAGCAATATCTTGCCACAGTGCGGCAGCCCAGATGGGTTTGCATCTATGCTGCCAGTTGCTCTGTTTCCATTGCTTTAACCACCCCCATAGGGCATGTGCCACTATCCATGAGTCGATGTAGAGATACAGCTTTGGTCATTTTTACCGTTCAGTGCTGGCTCTCTTGTCAGCAAACCAGCCCAGGACGCATTTACAATCATTACCCCTCTAGTAATATTAGCTCCTGAAAAATTAAAGAAAATAGGCAGAATAGGCATAGTCTAGAAACTACCCCCAGTCCTTTTAGGGCTTTGATGTTGAATACTGACTGGGCAGCATGCACACGCGTCTTCTCCAAGGCCGAGGAGGTGTTCTTGCTGAAGTCCAAACAGCAGTAACCCTGGAGACCTAGGACTCCCTCTAGGCCGCTGCAACCGATGGCAGGCCTTGCAAGGGCATAATCTAATGCCAACTTCATTTGTGTCAGTCCTTCGTCGTATGCTGCTAAGGCAGTCGCCAGTTCAGATATGGCAAGGGCTGTGCGATTGGCATTCCCAAGAGCCCAACAGGCCACGCGCTATGCAAACCTGAGTAGAGTCGGTGCAGTTTGTGAACCGCTCCCAGAAGTTAGTCGTTATCACTTGCATTGGAAGACTCACAATCAGGATCAATCCCACTAGGGTGAGCTGGAGAGCACCGCGCTGCTCAGTTACCCTACCGATCCTCCAGCCACAGCTGTACCAACCGGGCCAGGATCCATCGGGTCCCCGCGCCTGTAGAGACACAAGCATACCCTCGTCCCCATGTTAGCAAATCAGCGGGACCTTCCCAGCCTGGGTTTTCTGGCAGGTGGAAACAGACCTTTGGCAGTGCCTTGCCCCCAAACAGCAGCTGACGCGAGGAAAAATGGTTTTGGATAGGGGAAACGGATTGGGGGTTAGCGAAGGACATATGATTCAGTACCACAAGCGCTTTATCGACCAAGACCTCTGGCGAACCCCTCTCTCCCCCCTCTCTTAAGCACGTTAGCTGTGCTTTCAGGGTTTTGTGTGCGCGTTCTACAATCGCTTGCCTGGTGCTGTTCAGAGGAATGCCAAAGGTATGGCGGACCCCCATGTCTGCAGGAAGTGGTGAAATACCCGTGATCGATAATTCGGCCCATTGTCAGTCTTTATCTCCCGAGGTACTCCTAGGCAGGCAAAAGCCCGGTTCAGGTGTAGGATGGATTTCTGCGTTGTGGACATCGTGAATGGACACGCGAAAAGAGCTCGGGAGCAAGTGTCAACCGCAACATGAATGTATTTGAAACAGCCAAATGGCACGTACTCTGTGATATCCACTTGCCATACCTGGTTCAGAGCATACCCCCGGGGTTAATGCCTGGGTAGTATAAGGGCTGGTTCGGCTTTGCTGCTTGACATGCTGGACAGGCTGCCACTACAGCCCGAGCCTGTGAGATGGGCAGTTGGAACTGACGTCATATGGCGTGCACGCCCTGATGTAGCATTCTCTGTATCACTTTTGTAGGCAGGTGACCAAGCACGGAATGTTCATGATTATACCTAGTATGATGCCTAGTATCACAATTCTGATTTTAGCCAAGGATAGCAACCACCCAGTTATGCCACACACAAGCTTAGCCAATAAAGTTACTCATCACACGTTATACATATTCATGACTGCTAGGCAAAACTAAGTTTCACTACCTTCTAGTAATTTTCTACTACAGCATTCTTCTACTATTACAAACATAACAACTCCAGTAACTTTCTTATCTACAAGGCCAGTGACTAGTTTTTTTTTTGCAAGCCTCTGTTGAAACAAGCCATAAATTCTGCTAACAATGCCTTGTATCTTAAAGCTTCCCTTCTCATTCCATGGCTTTCTTCCAGCGAGCATGATTGTATCCCTCTCCCAAGGTCAGTTTGCTTTCACTGACACTGTACTGGCTCAAGAAATAGCCACATCTCTCTCTCCTTTGTTTATGAGAAGAGGCTTGTTTCAACGCTTTATCTATTAAAGTCTGCACATATTTCAACACACACACAGAATACAGATCAAAATACATATATAAAAAGCATGAATAAGCATCCTACAGCTATTTGTAATAAGCTTATATCAATCCACCAAAAAGATTTCTGAATATATCAAAATCATCACTTTGTTGCAGTTTTTGTACTCCTTTTTGCAAGTTTTGAATATTTTGTGAATAGATTCCGAATAATCAGACAGATTCATGCAGCAAAGCCCATCAAAATCCTGACAACCATGATTTTGTGCTAATAATAAAAAATCTACTACTGATCTATTCTGTTACCAACCCGACTACGCCAAAGACACTGCCGAGCAGGAGGGTGATGATCAGCCGGGTCAGAGCAGAGAAGGGAGGCAGGTGCAGCACCTTCAGGGCGTCCCCTGTTGTAAATAAAGTGTGCTCTGGGTCCATCCTCTCTCCCTCGCTCCGAGCCACCTTTGTTTATCCCCTCAGCAGATTCAGTGAAAGAGTACTGACTAGACGTTGCTGCATGTGTGGCCAGCACATGCAACAAGGCCTGTCAAATATGTGCTCTGCAGGCTAACAGCGGTTCTGTTTTGTAAAATAGTATAGTGTATAGTGGGGGGTAACGTTAGCAGGGCTGCATGTATGCAGAAGGGGCAGTCTGCAGTGATTCGCGTGCTAGGCACGAATAGGTCCATGGGCGCAGGGGGCAGGTGCGTCCATGTACGTGGTGGGCACGGATAAGTCCATGGGTGCAGGAGCAGGTGCGTGGCGGGCACGGATCGATTCATGGGCGCAGGGGGCGGGTGCATTCGCGTGCATAGCGAGTGTACGGGTATTTAACCCTGTGTTGCGCAGCATTAAACTGAAGGCTTGGCTTGACGGTATCCGTGTGATGCCCTGCTTTCCCCGGAGCGGGGCTCCGGTGCGTGCGGGGTGGGTTAGCTGGCAAGAGAGCCGGCAAGTGGTGACCCCGACGTGTGACAGGTCCGGACGGTTTTGAGCTGGGGCCGCGCGGCGGTCGTGCCTGCCTGCTGTTAGGATGGCATCCATGCCTGATACAGTGAAGGTATTAAAGGCGTTGGGTAAAGATTTGCATTGTCCGGTGCATAGGGCACCGTTGACGGAGTTCATCCTATGGATGCAGAAAAGGGGCTTGATTAACAAGCCGGGAGAGGTGATGGACGTGGCGCGGTTACAGGCGGCGGGGAAAGAGTTACTGGAAGAAGGGGGGGTCGGAACGAGGGGTGTGGTTACGCGGCTGGAGATGTTAGGTTCGGTGAAAGGACTGCTGTCTAAGGCTCGAGAGGCGCGTGAAGTGTGGGTTGCGGCTTTAATTCCAATCAAAGAAGGGTGGCCCTCGGAAGGGGAGGGGGACGAAAGGGGTCGAGGCGGCGCGGAGGGGACAGGGGGTGGCGCTCCGGTGGTCTGCCTCGTTTGGCCAGGAGCCTCTGATGGTGGTAGAGGGGCGATGGAATTTGGGTGTGCTCCCCCGTGTATCACGCCTTCCTTGCCGGAGGAGCCTGACCCGAAAGAACAACCCCCCCAAATACGAGGACACAGAAATGCCCCCTGTCTCTCTTTCTGCCCCGTCGGCTCCACCGCTTGTAAATTCGCGGAGGAGCGATAGTGAGGCGGGAGCCAGTTTCGAGGTGGCGCCCGAGGAGTCGCGGGACGCGGAGCGGGGTCCTAGCGCTTTCCCGGTGGGGAAAAGAGCCGCGGTCCCCGAGAGCAAGGATAAAGCGGCGGGTGATAGAGCCGCGGTCCTCCGGACCAGAACGACGAGAAGCACTGCTTCAAAGGAACATAAATCAGTTTTAACGAGTCTAACAAAAATGTTAGAAGAACAGAACTGTGCTATTAATAACACTGACCTGAAGAGCTTGTTGACTTGGGTGTCCGCTCACGTATCAAATGCAAACCTCTGTAGTATCTATACAGTGGGCTCCTGGAACACCATAGGTATTAGACTGTGGGACTGTGCAACGCGGGGTGACCCTGCTGTTCAAAAGTTATTACCGGTGTGGCGTGTAATGTTTGAAGCCTTGAAGAATCACACGCAGAAAGGAGATCCAACAGCACCCGTTACCCCGTCTGCTCCTTCGTCCGTGGAAACAAAGACTAACAGCGAGCCAGAAAAATCCCTGTGATCCAGGTCCCATAGATTCGGAAAAGGAGCCTTCGGTCTTTGGAGCTTCCTTGTTATAGAGGTGGTGTGTTTGTGTGTGTGTGTGTGTACAAGCATGAAGTAAATGGTGTGAAATAAGGGATGAATACTGTCTTGGTTTTAGCAGGGATGAAGTTAATTTTGCTCTCAGAAGCTTTGGATTTTGTATGTGAAGAATGTTGATAAAAATGCTCTGATGATAAGGGTTGTTGTTAATGAGACCAAGGACACTGTCTGGCTTTCCGAGTCTCGTTAATGAGCAGGTGCAGGAAGCTGAGCCAAAAAAAAAAAAAAAAGTGAAAATAAGAATCTGGAAACAGGTAATTGGGAAGGACCATTCCCTCTTATGACGTGGGGGAAAGGATATGCTTGTGTCTCTACAGGAGCAGTGAACAAGTGGATCCCTGCACGATGGGTACGACCAGCGCTCCAAGCTGCCTTGCGTTCGTCGGATTTTTAACAAGCTGTGTGGCAGCTCCATGGACATCAGTTACGGAAAGAACAAACGTGTGGGTAATTATGGTTAATGCCACAGGACAGGACATCATTTGTTTGTCTATATCATCTTCAAATAAGCCTTTCAGAACATGCTTGGTCAATCTGCCAGATCAGATAGCAGTAGGATGGCAACTCTGTGTAAAACAACAGCAGCCGCGAGTGCTGAGTGCTAAATAACAGAAGATGGAACTTTTGGGATCAGTAAAGATGGACTTCTGCCTATTTTCTTTAACTATTCAGGAGCTAATGTTACTAGAGGGGTAATGATTGTAAATGCTTTAAGACCTATACATTGCAACGATACAGCATGGTGTAACCACGCGAGCACATATCAAAATCCAGACAGCATAAAAGACCTAAACGAAGTACACATAGCTTTAAATCTGATTGCCAAGATAATATAGAGTTTTGGAAACCAGGTGAAATTATTGCTGCTTCAATCTTTGCACTTGATGTGGCAAGTGTCTAGGCATTAGCTACGCTAAATAAATTGGGCTTTTGGCTTGCTAAGTAAACACATGCAATTATATCAGTACTATTAACACTGTTAATTGATATAGGTTCTATACGCTATACTATTTTACAAAACAGAACCGCTGTTAGCCTGCAGAGCACATATTTGACAGGCCTTGTTGCATGTGCTGGCCACACATGCAGCAACGTCTGGTCAGGCCTTGTTGTATGCGTTGGCCACGCGTGCAGCAACATCTAGTGGCTACTCTTTCACTGAATCTGCTGAGGATAAAAAGGGGTTGACTCGGGGCAGGGACAGGGAGAGGACCCTGTGCACACTCTATTAACAACAGGGACGCCCTGAAGGTGGTGTGCCTGCCTCCTTTCTCTGCTCTGACCCTGCTGATAAACACCCTCTTGCTCGGCAGTGTCTTTGGCATAGTTGGGTTGGTAACAGAATAGATCAGTAGTAGATTTTTTATTATTAGCACAAAATCATGGTTGTCAGGATTTTGATGGGCTTTGCTGCATGAATCTGTCTGATCATTCGGAATCTATTCATAAAAGTATTCAAAACTTGCAAAAAGGAGTACAAAAAACTGCAACAAAGTGATGATTTTGATATATTCAGAAATCTTTTGGTGGATTGATATAAGCTTATTACAAATAGCTGCAGGATGCTTATTCATTCTTTTTATATATGTATTTTGATCTGTATTCTGTGTGTGTGTTGAAATATGTGCAGACTTTAATAGATAAAGCGTTGAAACAAGCCTCTTCTCATAAACAAAGAAGAGAGAGATGTGGGTATTTCTTGAGCCAGTACGGTGTCAGTGAAAGCAAACTGACCTTGGGAGAGGGATACAATCATGCTCGCTGGAAGAAAGCCATGGAATGAGAAGGGAACTTTAAGATACAAGACATTGTTAATGGAATTTATGGCTTGTTTCAACAGAGGCCTGCAAAAATTAGTCACTGGCTTTGTAGATAAGAAAGTTACTGAAGTTATTATGTTTGTAGTAATAGAGAATATCATAATAGAAAATTAGTAGAAAATAGTGAAATTTAGGGTGGGTTTTTTTTTATATGTATATATATAAGGTGTCATTAGTAATCTTATTAGCTTGTGTAGGGCATAGCTAGGTGGTTGCTATCCTTAGCTACAAAATTGTGATACTAGGCATCATACTAGGTATAATCATTAACATTCCATGCTTGGTCACCTGTCTATAAAAGTGATACAGAGAATAATACATCAGAACGCACACGCCATATGACGTCAGTTCCAACTGCCCATCTCACACGGTTGGGCTGTAGTGCCAGCCTGTCCAGCATGTCAAGCACCTATCCCGAACCAGGCCTTATACTAACCAGGCGTTAACCCCGGAGGTATGCTCTGAACCAGGTACGACAACTAGATATCACAGACTATGCGCTATTTGGCTGTTTCAAATACATTCATGTTGCGATCGACACTTGCTCCCGAGCTCTCTTCGTGTGTCCATTCACGACGTCCATAACACAAAATCCATCCTGCACCAGAGCTGGGCTTTTATTTGCCTAGGGTACCTCGGAAAATAAAGACTGACCGTGGGCCGTCACGGGTATCTCACCATTTCCTGCAGACGTGGGGAGTCCGCCATACGTTTGGCATTCCTCTGAACAGCACCAAGCAAGTGATTGTAGAACGTGCACACAAAACCCTGAAAGCACAGCTAATCTGCTTCAGAGAGGGGGGAAAGAGGGGTTCTCCGGGGGTCTTGGTTGGTGAAGCGCTTGTGGTACTGAATCATATGTCCTTCGCTAACCCCCAATCCGTTTCCCCTATCCAGAACCATTTTTCCTCGCGTCAGCCACTGTTTGGGGGCAAGGCACTCCCAAAGGTCTGGTACCGCCTGCCAGAAAACCCAGGCTGGGAAGGTCCCACTGATTTGCTAACATGGGGACGAGGGTATGCTTGTATCTCCACAGGTGCGGGGACCCGATGGATCCCAGCCTGGTTGGTACAGCTGTGGCTGGAGGATCAGCAGGGTAACCGAGCAGCGTGGCACTCTCCAGCTCACCCTAGTGGGATTGATCCTGATTGTGAGTCTTCCAATGCAAGTGATAACGACTAACTTCTGGGAGCGGTTCACGAACTGCGCCGACTCTACTCAGGTTTGCATAGCGCGTGGCCTGTTGGGCTCTTGGGAATGCCAACCGCACAGCCCTCACCATATCTGAACCGGCGACTGCTTTAGCAGCATACGACGAAGGAGTGACACAAATGAAGTTGGCATTAGATTATGCCCTTGTGAGGCCTGGCATCGGTTGCAGTGACCTAGAGGGAGTCCTAGGTCTCCAGGGTTCCTGCTGTTTGGACTTCAGCAAGAACACCTCCTCGGCCTTGGAGAAGATGCATGCGCATGCTGCCCAGTCAGTATTCAACGTCAAAGCCCTAAAGGACTGGGGTAGTTTCCAGACCTGTTCGGTTTACCTAGATGGCTAAGAAATATTGTGTCTACAGGTTTGACAATCCTAGCAGTTGCTTTGATAATGCTTTGTTTGTTTCTGTTAATGTTACGTTTTGTGCATGCTATGATTAAGGGGTCACTAGGCGACTCTCCATGATCACCTATGTTATGGCGGCATCCGCCCCAGAGTACCAGCCATTAGACTAGAATGATTTAGCATAGAGGGGGGGAATTGTGGGGTAACGTTAGCAGGGCTGCATGTATGCAGGAGGGGCAGTCTGCAGTGATTCGCGTGCTAGGCACGAATAGGTCCATGGGCGCAGGGGGCAGGTGCGTCTAACGTACGTGGTGGGCACGGATAAGTCCATGGGTGCAGGGGCAGGTGCGTGGTGGGCACGGATAGATTCATGGGCGCAGGGGGCTGGTGCATTCGCGTGCGTAGCGGGTGTACGGGTATTTAACCCTGTGTTGCGCAGCATTAAATTGAAGGCTTGGCTTGACGGTATCCGTGTGATGCCCTGCTTTCCCTGGAGCGGGGCTCCGGTGTGTGCGGGGTAGGTTAGCTGGCAAGAGAGCCGGCATATAGAACCTATATCAATTAACAGTGTTAATAGTACCAATGCAGTTGTATGCGTTTTCTTAGCAAGCCAACAGCCCAATTTATTTAGCGTAGCTAATGCCTGGGCACTTGCCACATCAAGTGCAAAGATTGAAGCAGCAATAATTTCACCTGGTTTCCAAAACTCTATATTATCTTGGCAATCAGATTTAAAGCTATGTGTACTTCGTTTAGGTCTTTTATGCTGTCTGGATTTTGATATGTGCTCGCGTGGTTACACCATGCTGTATCGTTGCAATGTATAGGTCTTAAAGCATTTACAATCATTACCCCTCTAGTAACATTAGCTCCTGAATAGTTAAAGAAAATAGGCAGAAGTCCATCTTTACTGATCCCAAAAGTTCCATCTTCTGTTATTTAGCACTCAGCACTCGTGGCTGCTGTTGTTTTACACAGAGTTGCCATCCTACTGCTATCTGATCTGGCAGATTGACCAAGCATGTTCTGAAAGGCTTATTTGAAGATGATATAGACAAACAAATGATGTCCTGTCCTGTGGCATTAACCATAATTACCCACACATTTGTTCTTTCTGTAACTGATGTCCATGGGGCTGCCACACAGCTTGTTAAAAATCCGACGAACGCAAGGCAGCTTGGAGCGCTGGTCGTACCCATCGTGCAGGGATCCACTTGTTCACTGCTCCTGTAGAGACACAAGCATATCCTTTCCCCCACGTCATAAGAGGGAATGGTCCTTCCCAATTACCTGTTTCCAGATTCTTATTTTCACTCCAACTTTTTTTTTTTTTAAACTGGTCATACAACAAAAGGTTATTAATTTCCTTTAACATTGTCCATTCAGTGCATTGTATTACATTGACCACATAGGCAGAATCGGAGACAATATTGAGGGATTCATCTTTTCACTTATACAAAGTTCGTACCTTGAAGGAGATGGTAACCCCTGTTGTAAAGGTCCCATATCCTCAATTACTGAATTTACTGCCCTTAAATCCTGTAAGAGTCGTCATTTACCCGATTTGTCTGTATTACAAACACAGGTGTATTCTAGAAACTGTCTGTTGGCTTTATATGTCCAAGTTGTAATCGCTCGTCAACTCACTCATTCAAACGGTGCAGCTTTTCTCTTGCTAAAGGTCACTGGTCAACTCAGACGGGAGTATCTGTAACCATGGCAGTTTTTGGGTAAGCTGCCTCATTTCCTTTTCAGGAGCCATGCAGCCCTCCATTTCAGCTCCTTCTCTTTCCTTTAAGTTCTGAAGGTGTTGTTGTAGCTTTTCATTTTCCATGCACTTGTCTAGCAAGCACTGCTTAACTTCCTTAAACTTTAACTCATAAAATCCTCATTCTTCTTTCTGCTTCTCTCGACAGATGGAAAGTTCCTTGTACCGGTCCTTCATAGCTTGGTTATGCAACTTCATGGCTTCTTTTAACTCATTGCTCTCAGTGATGAGCTCCTTCATCTGCTGTACCATTTCTTCTGGGGTGTAGGTGCTAAGGGCTGAGGCAGCCATGCTGTCCGTTCCGTTTTCCGTTTTTCTCTTGGGATGCTCTCCATTTTCAGCAGGATGGCTTTTCTGCTTGCTGGACATCTCTGAAGCATATACCCGGATCCGCCAAGTCACTGGGCAAGCCCGCCCACGGCGACCGTGACAGAAACTGGCCTCCGCCCGCCGTTTCTCCCAGCACCGGGCTCGCCTGAGGGGCAGCCACTGCCGAGCCTCTCCCCGCTCGCCCCCCTCACAGCTCGCCCACGGCAGCGGCCCCGGCTCAGCTGACTGCCCTCTGGCCAAGCGTGGCTGCAGACACTGTTTGGCAAGATGTCCGCCCTGCCCACATCGAAAACATCTCCTGTTCTGGCCAAATGTAAGTTCTATCCCCTGATCGGTCCCTGAAGGACACTGCCGCTTGAAATGTCCTACACCCCCACAACCAAAGCAGGTGGGGCCCGCGGGGGGTGATCACATAGTGGAAACTGCTGCAATGAGCGGTTTTGCTTGCTGCAAGGCTTCTGCCTCCATAACCTGCTTCATCATCTGCGCCACACCTGCATCCCCAGGCAATTGCACCAAAACTTGTTGAGTTACCTCATTTGCTTTCTGTTTAGCTAACTCTTTCGCCACTATAGGTTTCACATTCTCTGGTAAATCGGAATTCTCAATGGCCTTCTGTAGCCTTTCCAAGAAAGAGGTATACGACTCCCCTACACCCTGCCTCACCTGAGTGTACAGCTGCCTTTTGCCCTCATATTCACCCATTTTTGCGAACGCCACCCGCGCGGCGGCGTGGATATCCCTGCCCCGCATATTAGCCTGTGCGGCCGAATCAGCAAAGTTACCTGACCCTAGAATCCTTTCCATACTAATCCCGTGCAAGGGGTGATTCGGATCTAAAGCTTCTAAAACCACCTTGTCCGCTTCCTCCTTTAACGCAGCCTCCCACAGCACCATTTGGGGGGCTGTAAAAACCACTCTAGCCAGCTGCCTACAATCAAAAGGAAGCGGGTTTGCTGCCCAGATCACATCCAAGAAAGCTCGAGCCGCCACCCCATTAACACCTTCCTCCTTCACCGCCTTCTGCCATTCCCTGAATAACTTGTAATCCAACGGGCTCCACTGCCGACCCTGCTGCCCCTGTGTCACTGGGCACACCATTATACCCCCATCTCCATCTGATGGCCCTAGAGATACCCCTTCCAATACGCAATTCTTAGCAATCAATGTCCAATCCGTTAATCCACGACCTGTTCCCTGTTCAGTCTCTGCCTCCGCTTTCCACGCCAACCCTTCTACCTTACTCAAGGTTTTTCCTACTTCCGTTGCTAACCGCTCGAACCTTCGAATTAACGTGCCCACTGCTCCCGCTTCGCTGCCCCCTCCCCTGTCCGCAACCCATGAATCCTCAGGGAGAGGTGGCAAGTCGGTCTCACCCCTCCGCTGTGGGGTAACGTTAGCAGGGCTGCATGTATGCAGGAGGGGCAGTCTGCAGTGATTCGCGTGCTAGGCACGAATAGGTCCATGGGCGCAGGGGGCAGGTGTGTCCACGTACGTGGTGGGCACGGATAAGTCCATGGGTGCAGGGGCAGGTGCGTGGCGGGCACGGATAGATTCATGGGTGCAGGGGGCGGGTGCGTTCGCGTGCATAGCGGGTGTACGGGTATTTAACCCTGTGTTGCGCAGCATTAAACTGAAGGCTTGGCTTGACGGTATCCGTGTGATGCCCTGCTTTCCCCGGAGCGGGGCTCCGGTGCGTGCGGGGTAGGTTAGCTGGCAAGAGAGCCGGCAAGTGGTGACCCCGACGTGTGACAGGTCCGGACGGTTTTGAGCTGGGGCCGCGCGGCGGTCGTGCCTGCCTGCTGTTAAGATGGCATCCATCCCTGATACAGTGAAGGTATTAAAGGCGTTGGGTAAAGATGTGAATTGTCCGGTGCATAGGGCACCGTTGACGGAGTTCATCCTATGGATGCAGAAAAGGGGCTTGATTAACAAGCCGGGAGAGGTGATGGACGTGGCGCGGTTACAGGCGGCGGGGAAAGAGTTACTGGAAGAAGGGGGGGTCGGAACGAGGGGTGTGGCGATGCGGCTGGAGACTTTAGGTTCGGTGAAAAGACTGCTGGCTAAGGCTCGAGAGGCGCGTGAAGTGTGGGTTGCGGCTTTAATTGCAATCAAAGAAGGGTGGCCCTCGGAAGGGGAGGGGGACGAAAGGGGTCGAGGCGGCGCGGAGGGGACAGGGGGTGGCGCTCCGGTGGTCTGCCTCGTTCGGCCGGGAGCCTCTGATGGTGGTAGAGGGGCGATGGAATTTGGGTGTACTCCCCCATGTATCACGCCTTCCTTGCCGGAGGAGCCTGACCCGAAAGAATAACGCCCCAAATACGAGGACACAGAAATGCCCTCTGTCTCTCCTTCTGCCCCATCGGCTCCACCGCTTGTAAATTCGCGGAGGGGCGATAGTGAGGCGGGAGCCAGTTTCGAGGTGGCGCCCGAGGAGTCGCGGGACGCGGAGCGGGGTCCTAGCGCTTTCCCGGTGGGGAAAAGAGCCGCGGTCCCCGAGAGCAAGGATAAAGCGGCGGGTGATAGAGCCGCGGTCCTCCAGACCAGAACGACGAGAAGCACTGCTTCAAAGGAACATAAATCAGTTTTAACGAGTCTAACAAAAATGTTAGAAGAACAGAACTGTGCTATTAATAACACTGACCTGAAGAGCTTGTTGACTTGGGTGTCCGCTCACGTATCAAACGCAAACCTCTGTAGTATCTATACGGTGGGCTCCTGGAACACCATAGGTATTAGACTGTGGGACCGTGTAACGCGGGGTGACCCTGCTGTTCAAAAGTTATTACCGGTGTGGCATGTAATGTTTGAAGCCTTAAAGAATCACACGCAGAAAGGAGATCCAACAGCACCCATTACCCCATCCGCTCCTCCGTCCGTGGAAACAAAGACTAACAGCGAGCCAGAAAATCCCTTTGATCCAGGTCCCATAGATCCAGAAAAGGAGCCTTCAGTCTTTGGAGCTTCCTTGTTATAGAGGTGGCGTGTTTGTGTGTGTGTGTGTATAAGCATGAAGTAGATCGTATGAAATAAGGGGTGAATACTGTCTTGGTTTCAGCAAGGATGGAGTTAATTTTCCTCTCAGTAGCTTTGGGTTTTGTATGTGAAGAATGTTGATAAAAATGTTCTGATGATAAGGGTTGTTGTTAATGAGACCAAGGACACTGTCTGGCTTTCCGAGTCTCGTTAACGTGCAGGTGCAGGAAGCTGGGCCAAAAAAACCAAAAAACAAAAAAAAAACCAACAAACAGACAGAGTATCGGTCATTTGGATATCGAGTGGTGAGAAATTGTACACTGTTCATTTTGTATATATTAATGTTCTTCTACTTTGTTCTTGTTGTAGGTTTCCTCTTAGTAAACTGCAGCATAAGGTAACATGTGATTGGCCGACCCTGGCCCCCATTCCCTCTTCCCGCCCTGTCCTGCCAAGTCCCGCTCAGGGGGCCGGGGAAGGAGGTAGAGATGGTGTTAAGCCCGGGAAGAGGGAGGGGAGGAGGTTGTCTTGTTCCCTTTCTCATTATCCTGCTTTGGTTTTAGTAATAAATGAATAATTTTCCCCAGGTCGAGTCTGTTTTGCCTGTGACGGTGGCTTTAAGGATCTCTCGTCGCTGCCGCCGCCAGGCGCCCCCCCCCGCCCCGCCCCCCCGCATCCGGCGGGGCGGGGGCAGCTTACCCAAAAACTGCCATGGTTACAGATACTCCCGTCTGAGTTGACCAGTGGCCTTTAGCAAGACAAAAGCTGCACCATTTGAATGAGTGAGTTGACGAGCGATTACAACTTGGACATACAAAGCCAACAGACAGTTTCTAGAATACACCTGTGTTTGTCATAGAGACAAATCGGATGCTGCCGATTCGCATTTTCTGTGCCTTCAATCAATATGGGAGAATCCAATCAGCGATATTACTGGACGGTACTTCCGCAGGGTATGAAAAACAGTCCAACCATCTACCAATGGTACGTCGCACAGGGCATAGCACCAGTAAGGTGCTTGCATAGGAATAGCCTCGTTTATCATTATAGGGATGATATCTTGATTGCATCACCCGATGATTCTCTGGTGGACAGAGTTCTTAATGATATCACCAGTGCATTATCCCGATTTAAATTGGTTATTGCTCAAGAAAAAATCCAAAAGGTGTGTCCCTGGCAGTGTCTCGGCTGACAAATTATGGAAAGAACAATTATGCCACAAAAGTTAAAAATCCCTCAAACAGTGTTTACCTTAAATGATTTGCAGAAATTGCTGGGAGCTATCAACTGGGTATGCCTGGTATTAGACCTCTACAGAATTGCTTTCTCCACTATTCCTAATACTTAAGGGAGACTCAGATTTAACCTCTTCTAGGAGACTAACTCCAGAAGAACAAACGGCATTACAAACAGCTTTGCTACAGGTCTCCATTCATTTGCCTAAGCAACCAATGCTGCAATTTTTAAGAGAATTAATGTTGTATCCAGCAACTCATCAAAGTTACACTCCCATAAAAAACACCTTGACAAGATTTACAGATGGATCAGGAAAAACGCACAAATCTGTCATTGTGTGGAAGAAAAATGATGAGTGGCATCATGACGTACAATTGGTGGAAGGTTCAACCCAAATTGTAGAACTTGCAGTGGTGGTACGAGCTTTGTATAAGTGGAGAGATTAATCCCTCAGTATTGTCTCTGAGTCTGCCTATGTGGTCAATGTAATACAATGCGCTGAATGGACAATGTTAAAGGAAATTAATAATCCTTTGTTATATGATCAGTTTAAAAAAAAAAAAAGGGAAATGAGAGGAAAATCTACAAACGAAAAGTTAGCGAAAGCAATGTATATGCTTAATTTTCTAAATCACTGGAGTGACAATTCTTCCTCAATACAGAAACATTTTGGATCATCTACTGTACATGATGCCATCCGAGGGCAAGCTCCAGTGATGGTTAAGAATCTGGAAACAGGTAATTGGGAAGGACCATTCCCTCTTATGATGTGGGGGAAAGGATATGCTTGTGTCTCTACAGGGGCAGTGAACAAGTGGATCCCTGCACGATGGGTACAACCAGCGCTCCAAGCTGCCTTGCGTTTGTCGGATTGTTAACAAGCTGTGTGGCAGCTCCATGGACATCAGTCACGGAAAGAACAAACGTGTGGGTAACTATGGCTGGTGCCACAGGGTGGGGCGTCTGTCTGTATCATCTTCAAATAAGCCTTTCAGAACATGCTTGGTCAATCTGCCAGATCAGGTAGCGGTAGGACGACAATTCTGTGTAAAACAACAGCAGCCGCGAGTGCTGAGTGCTAAATAACAGAAGATGGAACTTTTGGGATCAGTAAAGATGGACTTCTGCCTATTTTCTTTAACTATTCAGGAGCTAATGTCACTAGAGGGGTAATGATTGTAAATGCTTTAAGACCTATAGATTGCAACGAGACAGCATGGTGTAACCACGCGAGCACATATCAAAATCCAGACAGCATAAAAGACCTAAACGAAGTACACATAGCTTTGAATCTGATTGCCAAGATAATATAGAGTTTTGGAAACCAGGTGAAATTATTGCTGCTTCAATCTTTGCACTTGATGTGACAAGTGCCTAGGCGTTAGCTGTGCTAAATAAATTGGGCTTTTGGCTTGCTAAGTAAACACATGCAATTATATCAGTACTATTAACACTGTTAATTGATATAGGTTCTATACGCTATACTATTTTACAAAACAGAACCGCTGTTAGCCTGCAGAGCACATATTTGACAGACCTTGTTGCATGTGCTGGCCACACATGCAGCAACGTCTGGTCAGGCCTTGTTGTATGCGTTGGCCACGCGTGCAGCAACATCTAGTCACTACTCTTTCACTGAATCTGCTGAGGGTAAAAACAGAGATGGCTCGGAGCGGAGGAGAGAGGAGGAACCCGGAGCACACTTTATTAACAACAGGGGATGCCCTGAAGGTGCTGCGCCTGCCTCCTTTCTCTGCTCTGACCCTGCTGATAAACACCCTCTTGCTCGGCGGTGTCTTTGGCGTAGTCGGGTTGGTAACAGAATAGATCAGTAGTAGATTTTTTTATTATTAGCACAAAATCATGATTGTCAGGATTTTGATGGGCTTTGCTGCATGAATCTGTCTGATCATTCAGAATCTATTCACAAAGTATTCAAAACTTGCAAAAAGGAGTACAAAAAACTGCAACAAAGTGATGATTTTGATATATTCAGAAATCTTTTGGTGGATTGATATAAGCTTATTACAAATAGCTGCAGGATGCTTATTCATTCTTTTTATATATGTATTTTGATCTGTATTCCGTGTGTGTGTTGAAATATGTGCAGACTTTAATAGATAAAGCGTTGAAACAAGCCTCTTCTTATAAACAAAGAAGACAGAGATGTGGATATTTCTTGAGCCAGTACGATGTCAGTGAAAGCAAACTGACCTTGGGAGAGGGATACAATCATGCTCGCTGGAAGAAAGCCATGGAATGAGAAGGGAAGCTTTAAGATACAAGACATTGTTAATGGAATTTATGGCTTGTTTCAACAGAGGCCTGCAAAAATTAGTCACTGGCTTTGTAGATAAGAAAGTTACTGAAGTTATTATGTTTGTAGTAATAGAGAATATCATAATAGAAAATTAGTAGAAAATAGTGAAATTTAGGGGCTTTTTAAAATATATATATATAAGGTGTCATTAGTAATCTTATTAGCTTGTGTAGGGCATAGCTAGGTGGTTGCTATCCTTAGCTACAAAATTGTGATACTAGGCATCATACTAGGTATAATCATTAACATTCCGTGCTTGGTCACCTGTCTATAAAAGTGATACAGAGAATAATACATCAGAACGCACACGCCATATGACGTCAGTTCCGACTGACCATCTCACACGGTTGGGCTGTAGTGACAGCCTGTCCAGCATGTCAAGCACCTATCCCGAACCAGGCCTTATACTAACCAGGCGTTAACCCTGGAGGTATGCTCCGAACCAGGTACGACAACTAGATATCACAGACTATGCGCTATTTGGCTGTTTCAAATACATTCATGTTGCGATCGACACTTGCTCCCGAGCTCTCTTCGTGTGTCCATTCACGACGTCCATAACACAAAATCCATCCTGCACCAGAGCTGGGCTTTTATTTGCCTAGGGTACCTCGGAAAATAAAGACTGACCGTGGGCCGTCACGGGTATCTCACCACTTCCTGCAGACGTGGGGAGTCCGCCATACGTTTGGCATTCCTCTGAACAGCACCAAGCAAGTGATTGTAGAACGCGCACACAAAACCCTGAAAGCACAGCTAATCTGCTTCAGAGAGGGGGGAAAGAGGGGTTCTCCGGGGGTCTTGGTCGGTGAAGCGCTTGTGGTACTGAATCATATGTCCTTCGCTAACCCCCAATCCGTTTCCCCTATCCAGAACCATTTTTCCTCGCGTCAGCCGCTGTTTGGGGGCAAGGCACTGCCAAAGGTCTGTTTCCACCTGCCAGAAAACCCAGGCTGGGAAGGTCCCACTGATTTGCTAACATGGGGACAAGGGTATGCTTGTATCTCCACAGGTGCGGGGACCCGATGGATCCCAGCCTGGTTGGTACAGCTTTGGCTGGAGGATCAGCAGGGTAACCGAGCGGCGTGGCACTCTCCAGCTCATCCTAGTGGGATTGATCCTGATTGTGAGTCTTCCAATGCAAGTGATAACGACTAACTTTTGGGAGCAATTCACGCATTACACCAACTCTACTCAGGTTTGCATAGCGTGTGGCCTGTTGGGCTCTTGGGAATGCCAACCGCACAGCCCTCGCCATATCTGAACTGGCGACTGCCTTAGCAGCACATGACGAAGGACTGACGCAAATGAAGTTGGCATTAGATTATGCCCTTGCGAGGCCTGGCATCAGTTGCAGCAACCTAGAGGGAGTCCTAGGTCTCCAGGGTTCCTGCTGTTTGGACTTCAGCAAGAACGCCTCCTCGGCCTTGGAGAAGATGCATGTGCATGCTGCCCAGTCGGTATTCAACGTCAAAGCCCTAAAGGACTGGGGGTAGTTTCCAGACCTGTTCGGTTTACCTAGATGGCTAAGAAATATTGTGTCTATAGGTCTGACGATCCTAGCAGTTGCTTTGATAACGCTTTGTTTGTTTCTGTTGTTACGTTTTGTGCATGGTATGATTAAGGGGTCACTAGGCGACTATCCATGATCAACTATGTTATGGCGGCATCCACCTCAGGGTACCAGCCATTAGACTAGAATGATTTAGCATAGAGGGGGGGAATTGTGGGGTAACGTTAGCAGGGCTGCATGTATGCAGAAGGGGCAGTCTGCAGTGATTCGCGTGCTAGGCGCGGATAGGTCCATGGGCGCAGGGGGCAGGTGTGTCCACGTAAGTGGTGGGCACAGATAAGTCCATGGGCGCAGGGGCAGGTGCGTGGTGGGCACAGATAGATTCATGGGTGCAGGGGGCGGGTGCATTCGCGTGCGTAGCGGGTGTACGGGTATTTAACCCTGTGTTGCGCAGCATTAAATTGAAGGCTTGGCTTGACGGTATCCGTGTGATGCCCTGCTTTCCCCGGAGTGGGGCTCCGGTGTGTGCGGGGTAGGTTAGCCGGCAAGAGAGCCGGCACTCCGCGAATCCACAAGCGGCGGAGCCGACAGGGCAGAAGGAGAGACAGAGGGCATTTCTGAGTCCTCATATTTGGGGGGTTGCTTTTTTGGTTCAGACACCTCTGGCAAGCAAGGTGCAACACACGGGGGAGCACACCCAAACTCCACTATCCCTTTACCACCATCAGAGGCTCCCGGCCAAACCAGGCAGACCACCAGAGCGCCACTCCTCATCCCTTCCGCTGCTTCTCTCCCGGTGCCGGGGCCCGGCTCAGCCGCTACCGGCTCCCAGGGCCATTCTGCTGCCCACTCCCTGCTGCCCCTCCGCAGCCTCACGAAAATGGAAGCAAGGACGAGGGCCAGAACGGTGAAGAGCAGCGGGACGGCCGGGTACCAGTCCAAGGCCACATCCATCACCTCTCCCAGTTTGTTAATCAAGCCCTTTTTCTGCATCCATTGGATGAACTCCGTCAACGGTGTCGTATGCACCGGACAATTCATATCTTTACCCAACGCCTTTAATACCTTCACTGTATCAGAGATGGATGCTATCCTAACAGCAGGCAGGCACAACCGCCCTGCGGCCACGACTCAAACCCATCTGGACCCCGACTGCCCCACGGCCACACGTTACCTTCTGACACGTCGGGGTCACCACTTGGTGGCTCTCTTACCGACAAACCAACCCAGGACGCACCAGAGCCCTGCTCCCGGAAAGGGAGAGCATTACACAGATACTGTCAAGCTAAGCCTTCCCTTTAATACCGCGCAACACAGTGTTAAATACCCGTACACCCGCTGCGCACGCGCCCCCTGTGCTCATGGACCTATCCGTGCGAACCACCGCGGACCGCCCCTCCTGTGCACTTCCCACACACGTGCAGCCCATCCCCACTCATGGCCTTGTTGCTAGGCTGTAAGTTTGCCCAACACCACCCACCTGCTTGCTAATGTGACCCAACACAAAACAAACAAACAAAAACAACAAATGATGCACAATTTCTCACCACCCGATGACTTGATGACCGATACAGCCCGTCCAGAGCGGCAATCACAGAATGAAAAAAAAAAACAACCCTGTAAGTGATCCTGAACAACTCCAAACAGTGAGAGAGAAAAAGACACAGCTCCCTGGCCCACCCCCCCCCCCCGCCACTTAAGTACTGAGCGTGATGTTTATGGCATGGAATACTCTCTTTGGCCAGTTTGTGTCAACTATTCTGGCTGTATCCTTCCCAGCTTCCTGTACCTGCACATTAGCAAAACCTGGGAAGACAGACAGTGTCCATGGTCTCTTTAGCAACAACTAACAACATCAGTGTTTTATCAACATTCTTCACATATGAAATCCAAAACACATCAGCTACTGAGAGGAAAATTAACTCCATTCTAGCCGAAACCAGGACACAAGCCAGAGGATAATTCCAGGAATCTAATAAAAAACCCACTAAAACATTTGACTTCTCAAATTGAGATGTAACATTATTATCGATGCAAACTAGTAGTAGACACAAAATCACATGGCTTTTTCTGTCCTTTAAATTCTTCTGATCATCCAAATTCAGAGAATTATTATATCCTGTCTCCTACCTGAAGCCCTCCAATATGTTCTCTCTTTTCCCCAGTCTAATTTTTTTTTAATAAACTTTGTGTATGCTTAACTGGGATTTCATAAACCCATTCACAAGCACTGCAATTGCAATTCACTGTGCCTCCCATCTTTGTACTTATTAAGTCACTGATCTGTGTGGTCAGGCGAAGGAAGCCAGGACAAGTCACACAGTGAGAGGCAGAGTACCAGACTGCAGCACAGCATACATGACCTTCAGTAGAGCTGCTCTGAATACAGAATGCTGCAGGAGGCCCTTCCTCCCCTTTCCAAATCATTAGACTTTCTTCCTCACTTTGTGTGACCTCAAACTTCAGATGACCTACCAGTCAGCTGCATGGATACCAACTAATCAGCAGCATCTGTAGGTAACCAAGAGGGTGAAGGCTACATTGCTGAATGTTTTTGAAGACTGGCCTTGGCTCCAGGTGAAGGCTTTCATAACGCTGCAGTAGGTGACACAGAGAAGTGCATGTGGTCAGAAGCAACAGTCTGGCTCACCGGTATAATGGGATTAAGACCTACTTATTTTTCCTAACCATGAGATTGGGAAACTGATTTGAGGGATTTAGGGGTGACTCTCAATGTAAGGAAATATAGCCACTGCTGTGACAGACATTCTCCTAGAAGATGCATTATTTTTGTACCTTTAAGGCAAAAAAGAAATAGTGATAAATTGATAGGCTGTTTCTAAATTATTCCAAAGACATCTGCAATGATTTCATACTTTTAGCCTTTAAAATAATAAAGTTTTCTTTTCATACAGCAGTTTTTCCATTACCATCGTTAAAGTATTTAGAAAACACAATTTTGTTTGAAGTTACTTTTAATGTACAGTATGTTATCTTGACTGTAATGCAAAACTGCAAACTTGCTTTGGAAAGCTATGGACACATTACTTGGAATATAATTTTGAATTAATGTAGTTATCTCTCTCTCTCTTTTTGTAAGTTATTACATATTTTCTCTAGCATTTCATCTACTTCCATACTCACTAGTTCCTTCTTTTGTCTTTTCATTATGTTATCAATTTACAGTAGTTTCTGTCATCCAGCTTGTTTTAGTATTGTTCAATTATCAGGAAAATAAAGTATTAAGAAACAGTTCAGTGAGCAGTAGAACCAAAGATATGCTTTTTCCTCACAGACACCTAAGGCACTTCCATTACAATAACCCTGACTTCACACTCGAGCCCTTCCCTCCAATATACCTCAAGGTATTCCTTTCACACAAGAGACAACATGTGCTGTGGCTACTGAGTATCAATGTTTCCTGGCTACTAGCAAAACAGAAAGTACTTTGTATGCTGTCTGCATTTCCAACAGACACGGAGAGTAATTTGAACATCTCTCCTACATCCCCGTCTTTGGTTGTCACAACTATTATAGTCAGAGATGTTTAAGACCTTTTTCCCTTTTTAAAATTTGATTGAAACTAAGTTCTGAAGTCATACAAGGAACATATAGACAATGCCAGTAAATACTACTAGTTTTTATAGGAAGCTAGGCTAAAAACTAGACTGAATAAAACCATTTATGGATAGTTCATTCCTTCCTTTGTTTCTGAAGATACTAGGGTGGTCATTTTTCCTATGAAGAGAAATATTTCATTGTGCTTGTTCGTTACTCTCAGCATATACACCACTTCCCATGCATGAAACAAACAATTAATAGTTGTTAAAATTGTTGACAAACCTGACCATATGATAATATGAGCATTTTAAAAAATATTTACTTTAAATTCTTATTACACAAATTCTTTACACACTCTAGCTAGCTGCCTACAATCAAAAGGAAGCGGGTTTGCTGCCCAGATCACATCCAAGATCGCTCGAGCCGCCACCCCATTAACACCTTCCTCCTTCACCGCCTTCTGCCATTCCCTGAATAACTTGTAATCCAACGGGCTCCACTGCCGACCCTGCTGCCCCTGTGTCACTGGGCACACCATTATACCCCCATCTCCGTCTGATGGCCCTAGAGATACCCCTTCCAATACGCAAGTCTTAGCAATCAATGTCCAATCCGTTAATCCACGACCTGGTTTCTGTTCAGCCGCTGCCCCCGCTTTCCGCGCCGACCCCTCTACTTTACTCAGTGTTTTTTCTACGTCCGCCGCCAACCGCTCGATCCTGCGGATTAAAGCGTCCACTGCTCCCGCTTCGCTGCCCCCTCCCCTGTCCGCAACCCATGAATCCTCAGGGAGAGGTGGCAAGCCGGTATTGCCCCTCCGCGAATCCACAAGCGGTGGAGCCGACAGGGTAGAAGGAGAGACAGAGGGCACCCCCGCGTCCTCGCATCCGGGGGGTCGCCCCCTCGGCCCAGGCCCCCCCCGGCAAGCAAGACGCAACACACGGGGGAACACACCCAAACTCCATCGCCCCTTTATCACTGTCAGAGGCTCTCGGCCGAATCGGGCAGACCACCGGAGCGCCACCCCCCGTCCCCTTCGCGCCGTCTCGACCCCGTTCGTCCCCCTCCCCTTCCGACAGCTCTTTCCCCGCCGCCTGTAACCGCGCCACGTCCATCACCTCTCCCGGCTTGCTAATCAAGCCCTTCGTCAACGGTGCCGTATGCACCGGACAATTTACCTCTTTTCCCAACGCCTTTACTGTATCCTGGATGGATGCCATCCTAACAGCAGGCAGGCACGACCGCCCCGCGGCCACGACTCAAACCTGTCCGGACCACGACCGCCCCGCGGCCACGCGTTACCTTCTGACACCTTGGGGGTCACCGGTTGTCACTGCACAACAACTTACAGACCCTCCCTCTATCGGGATCCCATCCCGGGGAATCACGTCGGGGTCACCACTTGTTGGCTCTTTTGCCAGCAAACCAAGCCAGGACGCACCGGAGCCCTGCCCCGGGGAAAGCAGGGCATCACACGGATACTGCCAAGCCAAGCCTTCAATTTAATGCTGCGCAACACAGGGTTAAATACCCGTACACCCCCTACGCACGCGAACGCACCTGCCCCCTGCGCCCATGGATCTATCCGTGCCCGCCACGCATGCGACCGCACCTGCTCCCTACGCTCATGGACTTACCCGTGCCCACCACTTACGTGGATGCACCTGCCCCCTGCACTTGTGGACTCATCTGCGTCCAGTGCGTGAATCGCCACGGACCGCCCCTCCTGCATGCATGCAGCCCTACTAACGTTACCCCACAGTTCAGTAATGTTTAAAGCCAGCTGGATGGCCTTCACCTCCGCAAACTGACTCGATTCTCCTTGGCCTTCAGCAGCTTCTGCAACACATCATGTAGGACTCCACACAGCAGCTTTCCACTTCCGATGTTTTCCTACAATACGACAGGACCCATCAGTAAATAGGACATACTGCTTCTCATTTTCTGGGAGGTTGTTATATGGTGGGGCCTCTTCAGCACACATCATCTCTTCCTCGGCTGGCTTTCAAAAATCTTTGCCTTCTGGCCAGTCTGTCATTACTTCTAATATGCCTGGGTGACTGAGGTTTCCTATTTGAGCCCACTGCATGAGCAGTGCAACCCACTTGCTCCATGTAGTGTCTGTTGCATGATGCGCAGAGGGGACCCTTCCTTTGAACATCCAGCTCAGCACTGGCAGTCGGGGTGCCAGGAAGAGCTGTGCTTCAGTACCAATCACTTCTGAAGCAGCTCGAACTCCTTCATATGCTGCCAGTATCTCTTTTCCAGTTGGAGTATAGGAGGCCTCAGACCCTTTATAGTCCCAGCTCCAAAACCCAAGGGGTCGACCACGGGTTTCCCCTGGTGCTTTCTGCCGGAGACTCCAGGTTGGGCCATTCTCCCCATCTGTTTTGTAGAGCACATTTCTTATGTCTTGCCCTGTCCGGACAGGCCCAAGAGCCACCGCATGAACTATCTCCTGCTTAATTTGTTCAAAAGCTTGCTGTTGTTCAGGACCTCATTTAAAATCATTCTTCTTTTGGGTGACTTTATACAGAGGACTTACAATCAGACTATAATTTGGAATATGCATCCTCCAGAAACACACAACGCCCAGGAAAGTGTTTATAGAGTGCACCCTCAGCAAGTTCGCTGATGACACCAAGTTGTGTGATGCTGTTGACACAATGGAAGGGAGGGATGCCACCCAGAGGGACCTTGACAGGCTGGAGAGGTGGGCCCGTGCCAACCTCATGAAGATCAACCAGGCCAAGTGCAAGGTCCTGCACCTGGGTCATGGCAATCCCAGGCACAAATACAGGCTGGGTGGAGAATGGATTGAGAGCAGCCCTGAGGAGAAGGACTTGGGAGTGCTGGTAGATGAGAAGCTCAACATGAGCAGGCAATGCGCCCTTGCGGCCCAGAAGGCCAACCGCATCCTGGGCTGCATCAAGAGGAGTGTGGCCAGCAGGTCGAGGGAGGTGATTCTCCCCCTCTGCTCTGCCCTGGTGAGACCCCACCTGGAGTACTGTGTCCAGTTCTGGAGCCCCCAACACAAGAAGGACATGGACCAGTTGGAGAAGGTCCAGAGGAGGGCCACGAAGATGATAAGAGGGCTGGAGCACCTCTCCTATGAGGCCAGGCTGAGAGAGTTGGGGCTGTTCAGCCTGGAGAAGAGGAGGCTCCGGGGAGACCTTATAGTGGTCTTCCAGCACCTCAAGGGGGCCTACAAGAAAGATGTGGAGAGGCTGTTCAGTAGGGCCTGTTGCAATAGGACAAGGAGTAATGGTTTTAAAATAGTGGGGGTAGATTTAGATTGGAAATTAGGAAAAAATTTTTTACGATGCGAGTTATAGAACACTGGAACAGGTTGCCCAGAGAGGTGGTGGATGCCCCATCCCTGGAAACATCCAAGGCCAGGTTGGATGAGGCTCTGAGCAACCTGCTCCTTGCAGGGGGGTTGGACTAGATGACCTTTCAAGGTCCCTTCCAACTCTAACAATTTTATGATAGCTTGTGTTATCTTTTTGTCAGTTGGCACAGCCATAGCTGTCATTTTGTTCACTACATCTATTGGAATTCTATGACGCCCATCTTGCCATTTTATGCCCAGATAGTCTCTCTCTTGCAGGTCCTTTCACCTTACATCGTTTTATGGCAAACCCAGCTTTCAGGAGATTTTTAAATTTTTTTCTCCCCTTTTTCTAAAGCTTCTGCTGCTGTGTTGCCCCATACAATGATGTCATCAATGTACTGCAGGTGCTCTGGAGCACTACCCTTTTTCAGTGCAGTTTGAATCAGCCCATGCAAATAGTGAGGCTGTGTTTCCACCCCTGGGGCAGTTGATTCCAGGTGTACTGGGCACCCCTCCAAGTGAAAGCAAACTGTGGCCTGCATTCTGCTGCCAATGGGATTAAAAAAAACATTGGCAATATCAACAGCAGCATAACACTTGGCTGCCTTGGATTCCAGTTCATACTGAAGTTCTAATATGTCTGGCACAGCAGCACTCAGTGGTGGTGTTACCTCATTCAGGCCACAATAGTCCACTGTTAACCTCCACTCTCCACTTGATTCTCTCACTGGCCATATGGGACTGTTAGAAGGTGAGCAGGACTTGCTGATCACTCCCTGGCTCTCCAGCTGATGAATCAGCTTATGGATGGGGATCAGGGAGTCTTGGTTGGCATGATACTGCCACCGGTGAACAGTTGTGGTAGCAATTGGCACTTCTTTTTCCTCAACCTTCAGCAGCCCCACAACAGAAGGATCCTCTGACAGACCAGGCAAGGTGGACAACTGTATAATTTCCTCCACTTCCAAAATACCTACACCAAAAGCCCACCAATACCCTTTTGGGTCCTTGAAATACCCCCTCTTCTGAGATAATCTCTACCACTGATGGGCTGAACTATGACAGTTATTTTGGTGCCTGTCGTGGTTTTGTTTAGTAGGGGGGGGGCCTAAGGTGGTAGCTTCTGTAGGAAACTGCTAGAAGTCGCTCCCATTTGTTCAGGGTACTTGGCCAGGCCTAGGGCGGACCCACTGTTGGCCAAGGCTAAGCTGATTGGTAACAGAATGTCCCATGATAATGCCTCTGCAATAACGTATTTAAGAATGGGAAAACAGAAAAAAAAAAAGAGAAGAGAAGATGTGAAGAAGCTGAGCGGGGGCAGAGGCACAGAGGGGGAGGTGCAGGCCTCATGGGCCTTGCAGGCCTCACCCTCTGGCCTCTCGCCAGACGGCCGACTGGGCCCGACTCGGTCCAGCCCGGCTGCAAGAAGTGGAGAGGGGATGAGAAGTGAATAAGATGTAAAAAAGATCCTGAGAGACATCTGCCAGCCTGTTGTGAGGAACGGCTGCAGACGCCAAGGTCAGTGAAGAAGGAGGGGGAGGAGTAATGCAGCTCCTGGCCAAGATTCCCCTGCAGCCTGTGGTGACGACCATGGTGGAGCAGGTTGTCCCCCTGCAGCCCATGGAGGTCCACGGAGGAGCAGAGATCCACTTGGAGCCCGTGAAGGACCCCGTACCGGGGGAGGTGGATGCCTGAAGGCAGCTGTGGCCCGTGGAGGGCCTGCTGGGTCAGCTGTTCTAGAGGGACTGCACCCATGGAAGAGATGACCCATGCCGGAGCAGTTCCACGAAGGACTGTGGCGTAGGGGTGGGACCCCACAATGGAGCAGGGGAGGAATGTGAGGAGTTCTTCCCCCGACCATGAAGCAGCGGTGTGAAACAACGTATGATGAACTGACTGCAACCCCCATTCCCTCTTCCCCCCTGTGTTTCTTGGTGGGGGGGAAGGCAGTAGAGATAATGTTAAGCTTGGGAAGAGGGAGGGGTCGATGGAGGTTATCTTGTTCTCTGTCTCATTACCCTGCTGTTTGTAGTAATAAATGAATAGTTTTCCCCAAGTCGAGTCTGTTTTGCCTGTGATGGTAACTTTAAGGATTTCTCCCTGTCCTTATCTCAAACCTCGAGCCGTTTTTCCTTATATTTTCTCTCCCTATTCTCTCGGAGGGTGGGGGGAGTGAGAGAGAGACTGCGTAGTCTGGTCCTGATCGGGGCTGAACTATGACAGTGGCCAACGTGGGGCATGAAGGGTTGAGATAACAAGAGATCTGACATTTATTTTTCTTATTTTTTTCACTAGAAACAAATTGGTTTACACACACTTATTGTATTAGTTATTAGTTATTGGCCATGATGTTGCAGTGGTTGGTTATGTTGTTGTGTTGTCTATGTTCCGGTATGTACTATGTGTTCCCAGTGGTGGTGATTATCATCTCCAGGAAAATGATGAGAATTATCCTTCTGTTATACTACGCAATATCAATCTATGACATGGTGACATCAGTGGCCTCAGAGATAAATTGGTATTCCGATGTGGACAGCTTTCCAAATTCTTTCACTTCCAGGGTAGTTAAACCACTTTTTGAGAACTCTGAAGATCTGGGGGATATTCAAGCCACTGTGTTGTTTTTTTTATGTATCTTGAATATGTGCCAAGTCTTGTTTAGGGCTGCAAAAACACTTTTTGGGAATCTCCTCCCAAGATTTACCCTAAGGCAAGATAGTAATATGTGGCATGGTATGAGGGAGAGCAAACTGACTTGCAATGTGAGTACTCAAACTCCAGCAACAGGCATTGCAGCCGAATCAGAGGGTGAACCTGTGCTGGTATCAGTTGCCCCTGTATACAAGAAGACTTGGAAGAGGAAGTCAGCTCATCTAGTGAGGGATGAAGAAGCCTCTTCTAAGAGGGAGCAGGAGGAAGAAGAGGAGGGTTTATTTGCTTCATGCCAAGGAAGAACTCTGCAGGTGGGCTCTTCCTCAGAGGAAGAACTCCTAAATGTGAGACAGTAAGCACCTGATCTCTATCCCTGAGTGAGCTGTGAGACATGCAAAAAGATTTTAGCCGTCATCCTGGGGAGCACATTATCAGCTGGCTGCTGTGGTGCTGGGATAATGGGGCCAATAGCTTGGAATTAGAGGGCAGAGAAGCTAGGCAGCTGGGATCCCTTTCTAGAGAAGGGAGCATTGATAAAGCAGTTGGAAAAGGGACACAAGCCCTCAGCCTCTGGAGGTGACTCCTGTCAGGTGTGAAGGAGAGGTATCCTTTCAAGGAGGATGTAATGTGTCACCCAGGCAAGTGGGCCACTATGGAGAGGGGCATCCAGTACCTGAGGGAATTACTGTGCTGGAGGTCATTTATGATGACCTGGACAATGAGCAGTTATCTAAGGATCCAGATGAAGTCAGGTGCACACGACAAATGTGGCGGAAGTTTGTTCGAAGTGCACCGTCATCATATGCCAACTCACTGGCAGTTATGATCTGGAAAGCTGGAGAGGAAGAAACAGTGGATGAATTGGCTGGCCAACACCGGCAGTAGGAGGAAAGCCTGTCTTCCTCCTATGGGCCTGTGTCTCGGCTGTGGAGAAACCGTCCCAGGAGTTCCAGCAATTCAAAGCAGATATGTCCCATTCCCCACTGGTACGGGCCAATATTTTCAGCTATTAGTGTGGGGTAACGTTAGCAGGGCTGCATGTATGCAGGAGGGGTGGTCCGTGGCGATTCACACACTAGACGTGGATGAGTCCACAAGTGCAGGGGGCAGGTGTGTCCACGTATGTGGTGGGCATGGGCCCTGCTTTCCCCGGGGCGGGGCTCCAGTGTGTCCTGGCTTGGTTTGCTGGCAAGAGAGCCAACAATTAGGAGTAAATGTTTCCCTGTTCAAGAGAGATGGTACATGTGGTGGGGTACCTTGTGGTTTACCTTGTGTGACCAAGGAGAGGACATGAGGGAGTGGGATGGGAAGCCTACCTCGGCCCTAGAGACATGGATACATGAGTTGTGTGGAAAAACCATTGCAAATAGAAGTTCTCCCTGCTGCACCAGTCTCCAATAGGCAGAGTAGAAGGAATAGCTTTAGTGCTGACCCTCTTGAAGGGACCTCTCATGCATGTTAAAAAGAAATGAACAATGAATACTATGGCCAGGATTAGAGGGGCCCTGCCTCCAGCCAGGTGGAGGAGAAGGACAACAGAGTTTACTGGACTGTGTGGATCTGATGGCCTGGCACATCAGACCCACAAAAGTATAAGGCTGTAGTGGATACTGGTGCACAATGTACCTTGATGCCATTAAGCTATAAAGGGGCAGAACCCATTTGTATTTCTGGAGTGACAGGAGGATCCCAACAGCTGACTGTATTGGAGGCTGAAGTGAATCTAACAGGGAATGAGTGGCAAAAGCATCCCATAGTGACTGGCCCAGATGCTTCATGTGTTCTTGGTAGAGATTATCTCAGAAGAGGGGGTATTTCAAGGACCCAAAAGGGTATTGGTGGGCTTTTGGTGTAGGTATTTTGGAAGTGGAGGAAATTATACAGTTGTCCACCTTGCCTGGTCTGTCAGAGGATCCTTCTGTTGTGGGGCTGCTGAAGGTTGAGGAAAAAGAAGTGCCAATTGCTACCACAACTGTTCACCGGTGGCAGTATCATGCCAACCAAGACTCCCTGATCCCCATCCATAAGCTGATTCATCAGCTGGAGAGCCAGGGAGTGATCAGCAAGTCCTGCTCACCTTCTAACAGTCCCATATGGCCAGTGAGAGAATCAAGTGGAGAGTGGAGGTTAACAGTGGACTATTGTGGCCTGAATGAGGTAACACCACCACTGAGTGCTGCTGTGCCAGACATATTAGAACTTCAGTATGAACTGGAATCCAAGGCAGCCAAGTGTTATGCTGCTGTTGATATTGCCAATGTTTTTTTTAATCCCATTGGCAGCAGAATGCAGGCCACAGTTTGCTTTCACTTGGAGGGGTGCCCAGTACACCTGGAATCAACTGCCCCAGGGGTGGAAACACAGCCTCACTATTTGCATGGGCTGATTCAAACTGCACTGAAAAAGGGTAGTGCTCCAGAGCACCTGCAGTACATTGATGACATCATTGTATGGGGCAACACAGCAGCAGAAGCTTTAGAAAAAGGGGAGAAAAAAATTTAAAAATCTCCTGAAAGCTGGGTTTGCCATAAAACGATGTAAGGTGAAAGGACCTGCAAGAGAGAGACTATCTGGGCATAAAATGGCAAGATGGGCGTCATAGAATTCCAATAGATGTAGTGAACAAAATGACAGCTATGGCTGTGCCAACTGACAAAAAGATAACACAAGCTATCATAAAATTGTTAGAGTTGGAAGGGACCTTGAAAGGTCATCTAGTCCAACCCCCCTGCAAGGAGCAGGTTGCTCAGAGCCTCATCCAACCTGGCCTTGGATGTTTCCAGGGATGGGGCATCCACCACCTCTCTGGGCAACCTGTTCCAGTGTTCTATAACTCGCATCGTAAAAAATTTTTTCCTAATTTCCAATCTAAATCTACCCCCACTATTTTAAAACCATTACTCCTTGTCCTATTGCAACAGGCC
Source organism: Chlamydotis macqueenii (assembly GCF_036417535.1). NCBI lineage: Eukaryota > Metazoa > Chordata > Aves > Otidiformes > Otididae > Chlamydotis > Chlamydotis macqueenii. Next base: position 50,733,346 of record NC_141592.1, read on the forward strand.
CTACTGAACAGCCTCTCCACATCTTTCTTGTAGGCCCCCTTGAGGTGCTGGAAGACCACTATAAGGTCTCCCCGGAGCCTCCTCTTCTCCAGGCTGAACAGCCCCAACTCTCTCAGCCTGGCCTCATAGGAGAGGTGCTCCAGCCCTCTTATCATCTTCGTGGCCCTCCTCTGGACCTTCTCCAACTGGTCCATGTCCTTCTTGTGTTGGGGGCTCCAGAACTGGACACAGTACTCCAGGTGGGGTCTCACCAGGGCAGAGCAGAGGGGGAGAATCACCTCCCTCGACCTGCTGGCCACACTCCTCTTGATGCAGCCCAGGATGCGGTTGGCCTTCTGGGCCGCAAGGGCGCATTGCCTGCTCATGTTGAGCTTCTCATCTACCAGCACTCCCAAGTCCTTCTCCTCAGGGCTGCTCTCAATCCATTCTCCACCCAGCCTGTATTTGTGCCTGGGATTGCCATGACCCAGGTGCAGGACCTTGCACTTGGCCTGGTTGATCTTCATGAGGTTGGCACGGGCCCACCTCTCCAGCCTGTCAAGGTCCCTCTGGGTGGCATCCCTCCCTTCCATTGTGTCAACAGCATCACACAACTTGGTGTCATCAGCGAACTTGCTGAGGGTGCACTCTATAAACACTTTCCTGGGCGTTGTGTGTTTCTGGAGGATGCATATTCCAAATTATAGTCTGATTGTAAGTCCTCTGTATAAAGTCACCCAAAAGAAGAATGATTTTAAATGAGGTCCTGAACAACAGCAAGCTTTTGAACAAATTAAGCAGGAGATAGTTCATGCGGTGGCTCTTGGGCCTGTCCGGACAGGGCAAGACATAAGAAATGTGCTCTACAAAACAGATGGGGAGAATGGCCCAACCTGGAGTCTCCGGCAGAAAGCACCAGGGGAAACCCGTGGTCGACCCCTTGGGTTTTGGAGCTGGGACTATAAAGGGTCTGAGGCCTCCTATACTCCAACTGGAAAAGAGATACTGGCAGCATATGAAGGAGTTCGAGCTGCTTCAGAAGTGATTGGTACTGAAGCACAGCTCTTCCTGGCACCCCGACTGCCAGTGCTGAGCTGGATGTTCAAAGGAAGGGTCCCCTCTGCGCATCATGCAACAGACACTACATGGAGCAAGTGGGTTGCACTGCTCATGCAGTGGGCTCAAATAGGAAACCTCAGTCACCCAGGCATATTAGAAGTAATGACAGACTGGCCAGAAGGCAAAGATTTTTGAAAGCCAGCCGAGGAAGAGATGATGTGTGCTGAAGAGGCCCCACCATATAACAACCTCCCAGAAAATGAGAAGCAGTATGTCCTATTTACTGATGGGTCCTGTCGTATTGTAGGAAAACATCGGAAGTGGAAAGCTGCTGTGTGGAGTCCTACATGATGTGTTGCAGAAGCTGCTGAAGGCCAAGGAGAATCGAGTCAGTTTGCGGAGGTGAAGGCCATCCAGCTGGCTTTAAACATTACTGAACTGTGGGGTAACGTTAGTAGGGCTGCATGCATGCAGGAGGGGCGGTCCGTGGCGATTCACGCACTGGACGCAGATGAGTCCACAAGTGCAGGGGGCAGGTGCATCCACGTAAGTGGTGGGCACGGGTAAGTCCATGAGCGTAGGGAGCAGGTGCGGTCGCATGCGTGGCGGGCACGGATAGATCCATGGGCGCAGGGGGCAGGTGCGTTCGCGTGCGTAGGGGGTGTACGGGTATTTAACCCTGTGTTGCGCAGCATTAAATTGAAGGCTTGGCTTGGCAGTATCCGTGTGATGCCCTGCTTTCCCCGGGGCGGGGCTCCGGTGCGTCCTGGGTTGGTTTGCTGGCAAAAGAGCCAACAAGTGGTGACCCCGACGTGATTCCCCGGGATGGGATCCCGATAGAGGGAGGGTCTGTAAGTTGTTGTGCAGTGACAACCGGTGACCCCCAAGGTGTCAGAAGGTAACGCGTGGCCGCGGGGCGGTCGTGGTCCGGACAGGTTTGAGTCGTGGCCGCGGGGCGGTCGTGCCTGCCTGCTGTTAGGATGGCATCCATCCAGGATACAGTAAAGGCGTTGGGAAAAGAGATAAATTGTCCGGTGCATACGGCACCGTTGACGAAGGGCTTGATTAGCAAGCCGGGAGAGGTGATGGACGTGGCGCGGTTACAGGCGGCGGGGAAAGAGCTGTCGGAAGGGGAGGGGGACGAACGGGGTCGAGACGGCGCGAAGGGGACGGGGGGTGGCGCTCCGGTGGTCTGCCCGATTCGGCCGAGAGCCTCTGACAGTGATAAAGGGGCGATGGAGTTTGGGTGTGTTCCCCCGTGTGTTGCGTCTTGCTTGCCGGGGGGGGCCTGGGCCGAGGGGGCGACCCCCCGGATGCGAGGACGCGGGGGTGCCCTTTGTCTCTCCTTCTACCCTGTCGGCTCCACCGCTTGTGGATTCGCGGAGGGGCAATACCGGCTTGCCACCTCTCCCTGAGGATTCATGGGTTGCGGACAGGGGAGGGGGCAGCGAAGCGGGAGCAGTGGACGCTTTAATCCGCAGGATCGAGCGGTTGGCGGCGGACGTAGAAAAAACACTGAGTAAAGTAGAGGGGTCGGCGCGGAAAGCGGGGGCAGCGGCTGAACAGAAACCAGGTCGTGGATTAACGGATTGGACATTGATTGCTAAGACTTGCGTATTGGAAGGGGTATCTCTAGGGCCATCAGACGGAGATGGGGGTATAATGGTGTGCCCAGTGACACAGGGGCAGCAGGGTCGGCAGTGGAGCCCGTTGGATTACAAGTTATTCAGGGAATGGCAGAAGGCGGTGAAGGAGGAAGGTGTTAATGGGGTGGCGGCTCGAGCGATCTTGGATGTGATCTGGGCAGCAAACCCGCTTCCTTTTGATTGTAGGCAGCTAGCTAGAGTGTGTAAAGAATTTGTGTAATAAGAATTTAAAGTAAATATTTTTTAAAATGCTCATATTATCATATGGTCAGGTTTGTCAACAATTTTAACAACTATTAATTGTTTGTTTCATGCATGGGAAGTGGTGTATATGCTGAGAGTAACGAACAAGCACAATGAAATATTTCTCTTCATAGGAAAAATGACCACCCTAGTATCTTCAGAAACAAAGGAAGGAATGAACTATCCATAAATGGTTTTATTCAGTCTAGTTTTTAGCCTAGCTTCCTATAAAAACTAGTAGTATTTACTGGCATTGTCTATATGTTCCTTGTATGACTTCAGAACTTAGTTTCAATCAAATTTTAAAAAGGGAAAAAGGTCTTAAACATCTCTGACTATAATAGTTGTGACAACCAAAGACGGGGATGTAGGAGAGATGTTCAAATTACTCTCCGTGTCTGTTGGAAATGCAGACAGCATACAAAGTACTTTCTGTTTTGCTAGTAGCCAGGAAACATTGATACTCAGTAGCCACAGCACATGTTGTCTCTTGTGTGAAAGGAATACCTTGAGGTATATTGGAGGGAAGGGCTCGAGTGTGAAGTCAGGGTTATTGTAATGGAAGTGCCTTAGGTGTCTGTGAGGAAAAAGCATATCTTTGGTTCTACTGCTCACTGAACTGTTTCTTAATACTTTATTTTCCTGATAATTGAACAATACTAAAACAAGCTGGATGACAGAAACTACTGTAAATTGATAACATAATGAAAAGACAAAAGAAGGAACTAGTGAGTATGGAAGTAGATGAAATGCTAGAGAAAATATGTAATAACTTACAAAAAGAGAGAGAGAGATAACTACATTAATTCAAAATTATATTCCAAGTAATGTGTCCATAGCTTTCCAAAGCAAGTTTGCAGTTTTGCATTACAGTCAAGATAACATACTGTACATTAAAAGTAACTTCAAACAAAATTGTGTTTTCTAAATACTTTAACGATGGTAATGGAAAAACTGCTGTATGAAAAGAAAACTTTATTATTTTAAAGGCTAAAAGTATGAAATCATTGCAGATGTCTTTGGAATAATTTAGAAACAGCCTATCAATTTATCACTATTTCTTTTTTGCCTTAAAGGTACAAAAATAATGCATCTTCTAGGAGAATGTCTGTCACAGCAGTGGCTATATTTCCTTACATTGAGAGTCACCCCTAAATCCCTCAAATCAGTTTCCCAATCTCATGGTTAGGAAAAATAAGTAGGTCTTAATCCCATTATACCGGTGAGCCAGACTGTTGCTTCTGACCACATGCACTTCTCTGTGTCACCTACTGCAGCGTTATGAAAGCCTTCACCTGGAGCCAAGGCCAGTCTTCAAAAACATTCAGCAATGTAGCCTTCACCCTCTTGGTTACCTACAGATGCTGCTGATTAGTTGGTATCCATGCAGCTGACTGGTAGGTCATCTGAAGTTTGAGGTCACACAAAGTGAGGAAGAAAGTCTAATGATTTGGAAAGGGGAGGAAGGGCCTCCTGCAGCATTCTGTATTCAGAGCAGCTCTACTGAAGGTCATGTATGCTGTGCTGCAGTCTGGTACTCTGCCTCTCACTGTGTGACTTGTCCTGGCTTCCTTCGCCTGACCACACAGATCAGTGACTTAATAAGTACAAAGATGGGAGGCACAGTGAATTGCAATTGCAGTGCTTGTGAATGGGTTTATGAAATCCCAGTTAAGCATACACAAAGTTTATTAAAAAAAAATTAGACTGGGGAAAAGAGAGAACATATTGGAGGGCTTCAGGTAGGAGACAGGATATAATAATTCTCTGAATTTGGATGATCAGAAGAATTTAAAGGACAGAAAAAGCCATGTGATTTTGTGTCTACTACTAGTTTGCATCGATAATAATGTTACATCTCAATTTGAGAAGTCAAATGTTTTAGTGGGTTTTTTATTAGATTCCTGGAATTATCCTCTGGCTTGTGTCCTGGTTTCGGCTAGAATGGAGTTAATTTTCCTCTCAGTAGCTGATGTGTTTTGGATTTCATATGTGAAGAATGTTGATAAAACACTGATGTTGTTAGTTGTTGCTAAAGAGACCATGGACACTGTCTGTCTTCCCAGGTTTTGCTAATGTGCAGGTACAGGAAGCTGGGAAGGATACAGCCAGAATAGTTGACACAAACTGGCCAAAGAGAGTATTCCATGCCATAAACATCACGCTCAGTACTTAAGTGGCGGGGGGGGGGGGGTGGGCCAGGGAGCTGTGTCTTTTTCTCTCTCACTGTTTGGAGTTGTTCAGGATCACTTACAGGGTTGTTTTTTTTTTTCATTCTGTGATTGCCGCTCTGGACGGGCTGTATCGGTCATCAAGTCATCGGGTGGTGAGAAATTGTGCATCATTTGTTGTTTTTGTTTGTTTGTTTTGTGTTGGGTCACATTAGCAAGCAGGTGGGTGGTGTTGGGCAAACTTACAGCCTAGCAACAAGGCCATGAGTGGGGATGGGCTGCACGTGTGTGGGAAGTGCACAGGAGGGGCGGTCCGCGGTGGTTCGCACGGATAGGTCCATGAGCACAGGGGGCGCGTGCGCAGCGGGTGTACGGGTATTTAACACTGTGTTGCGCGGTATTAAAGGGAAGGCTTAGCTTGACAGTATCTGTGTAATGCTCTCCCTTTCCGGGAGCAGGGCTCTGGTGCGTCCTGGGTTGGTTTGTCGGTAAGAGAGCCACCAAGTGGTGACCCCGACGTGTCAGAAGGTAACGTGTGGCCGTGGGGCAGTCGGGGTCCAGATGGGTTTGAGTCGTGGCCGCAGGGCGGTTGTGCCTGCCTGCTGTTAGGATAGCATCCATCTCTGATACAGTGAAGGTATTAAAGGCGTTGGGTAAAGATATGAATTGTCCGGTGCATACGACACCGTTGACGGAGTTCATCCAATGGATGCAGAAAAAGGGCTTGATTAACAAACTGGGAGAGGTGATGGATGTGGCCTTGGACTGGTACCCGGCCGTCCCGCTGCTCTTCACCGTTCTGGCCCTCGTCCTTGCTTCCATTTTCGTGAGGCTGCGGAGGGGCAGCAGGGAGTGGGCAGCAGAATGGCCCTGGGAGCCGGTAGCGGCTGAGCCGGGCCCCGGCACCGGGAGAGAAGCAGCGGAAGGGATGAGGAGTGGCGCTCTGGTGGTCTGCCTGGTTTGGCCGGGAGCCTCTGATGGTGGTAAAGGGATAGTGGAGTTTGGGTGTGCTCCCCCGTGTGTTGCACCTTGCTTGCCAGAGGTGTCTGAACCAAAAAAGCAACCCCCCAAATATGAGGACTCAGAAATGCCCTCTGTCTCTCCTTCTGCCCTGTCGGCTCCGCCGCTTGTGGATTCGCGGAGTGCCGGCTCTCTTGCCGGCTAACCTACCCCGCACACACCGGAGCCCCACTCCGGGGAAAGCAGGGCATCACACGGATACCGTCAAGCCAAGCCTTCAATTTAATGCTGCGCAACACAGGGTTAAATACCCGTACACCCGCTACGCACGCGAATGCACCCGCCCCCTGCACCCATGAATCTATCTGTGCCCACCACGCACCTGCCCCTGCGCCCATGGACTTATCTGTGCCCACCACTTACGTGGACACACCTGCCCCCTGCGCCCATGGACCTATCCGCGCCTAGCACGCGAATCACTGCAGACTGCCCCTTCTGCATACATGCAGCCCTGCTAACGTTACCCCACAATTCCCCCCCTCTATGCTAAATCATTCTAGTCTAATGGCTGGTACCCTGAGGTGGATGCCGCCATAACATAGTTGATCATGGATAGTCGCCTAGTGACCCCTTAATCATACCATGCACAAAACGTAACAACAGAAACAAACAAAGCGTTATCAAAGCAACTGCTAGGATCGTCAGACCTATAGACACAATATTTCTTAGCCATCTAGGTAAACCGAACAGGTCTGGAAACTACCCCCAGTCCTTTAGGGCTTTGACGTTGAATACCGACTGGGCAGCATGCACATGCATCTTCTCCAAGGCCGAGGAGGCGTTCTTGCTGAAGTCCAAACAGCAGGAACCCTGGAGACCTAGGACTCCCTCTAGGTTGCTGCAACTGATGCCAGGCCTCGCAAGGGCATAATCTAATGCCAACTTCATTTGCGTCAGTCCTTCGTCATGTGCTGCTAAGGCAGTCGCCAGTTCAGATATGGCGAGGGCTGTGCGGTTGGCATTCCCAAGAGCCCAACAGGCCACACGCTATGCAAACCTGAGTAGAGTTGGTGTAATGCGTGAATTGCTCCCAAAAGTTAGTCGTTATCACTTGCATTGGAAGACTCACAATCAGGATCAATCCCACTAGGATGAGCTGGAGAGTGCCACGCCGCTCGGTTACCCTGCTGATCCTCCAGCCAAAGCTGTACCAACCAGGCTGGGATCCATCGGGTCCCCGCACCTGTGGAGATACAAGCATACCCTTGTCCCCATGTTAGCAAATCAGTGGGACCTTCCCAGCCTGGGTTTTCTGGCAGGTGGAAACAGACCTTTGGCAGTGCCTTGCCCCCAAACAGCGGCTGACGCGAGGAAAAATGGTTCTGGATAGGGGAAACGGATTGGGGGTTAGCGAAGGACATATGATTCAGTACCACAAGCGCTTCACCGACCAAGACCCCCGGAGAACCCCTCTTTCCCCCCTCTCTGAAGCAGATTAGCTGTGCTTTCAGGGTTTTGTGTGCGCGTTCTACAATCACTTGCTTGGTGCTGTTCAGAGGAATGCCAAACGTATGGCGGACTCCCCACGTCTGCAGGAAGTGGTGAGATACCCGTGACGGCCCACGGTCAGTCTTTATTTTCCGAGGTACCCTAGGCAAATAAAAGCCCAGCTCTGGTGCAGGATGGATTTTGTGTTATGGACGTCGTGAATGGACACACGAAGAGAGCTCGGGAGCAAGTGTCGATCGCAACATGAATGTATTTGAAACAGCCAAATAGCGCATAGTCTGTGATATCTAGTTGTCGTACCTGGTTCGGAGCATACCTCCAGGGTTAACGCCTGGTTAGTATAAGGCCTGGTTCGGGATAGGTGCTTGACATGCTGGACAGGCTGTCACTACAGCCCAACCGTGTGAGATGGTCAGTCGGAACTGACGTCATATGGCGTGTGCGTTCTGATGTATTATTCTCTGTATCACTTTTATAGACAGGTGACCAAGCACGGAATGTTAATGATTATACCTAGTATGATGCCTAGTATCACAATTTTGTAGCTAAGGATAGCAACCACCTAGCTATGCCCTACACAAGCTAATAAGATTACTAATGACACCTTATATATATATATTTTAAAAAGCCCCTAAATTTCACTATTTTCTACTAATTTTCTATTATGATATTCTCTATTACTACAAACATAATAACTTCAGTAACTTTCTTATCTACAAAGCCAGTGACTAATTTTTGCAGGCCTCTGTTGAAACAAGCCATAAATTCCATTAACAATGTCTTGTATCTTAAAGCTTCCCTTCTCATTCCATGGCTTTCTTCCAGCGAGCATGATTGTATCCCTCTCCCAAGGTCAGTTTGCTTTCACTGACATCGTACTGGCTCAAGAAATATCCACATCTCTGTCTTCTTTGTTTATAAGAAGAGGCTTGTTTCAACGCTTTATCTATTAAAGTCTGCACATATTTCAACACACACACGGAATACAGATCAAAATACATATATAAAAAGAATGAATAAGCATCCTGCAGCTATTTGTAATAAGCTTATATCAATCCACCAAAAGATTTCTGAATATATCAAAATCATCACTTTGTTGCAGTTTTTTGTACTCCTTTTTGCAAGTTTTGAATACTTTGTGAATAGATTCTGAATGATCAGACAGATTCATGCAGCAAAGCCCATCAAAATCCTGACAATCATGATTTTGTGCTAATAATAAAAAAATCTACTACTGATCTATTCTGTTACCAACCA